>NC_060143.1:496611958-497861958 GCF_021461385.2 Schistocerca piceifrons | reverse complement strand
GCATCACTAGTCTACTGTTGTGGGCGTTAAGTTGTCCAATGGTGATTTTTGTCATTAGTTATTATGGAGAATATATATGTATTCTGTCATTTGGCCAGGTCTTATTCCAGTCAAACATGATACGTCCATTTGCTAGAACTGCTTGTGCGTAAATGTCGTCCAAGTCAAATTTTTCCCCGCGTCTTTCAAAAAGTTTCTTGAGTAAGTCACGCAGGGCTCCGAAGTCGGTGGGGAGATTCACTGACTTTAGCTGGATTCTGTCTACGGCCTCCATTACCGAGAAGGTGACTCTCCTACCATTTTCGTGTCCCACCCGGACCACGTGTCTTAAGGCAGTGGTCAGGGTAGTCGGCTGCTCTAGTCTCGCTAGTTGCATTGTAAATTCAAGGTTAGGATAGACCCTGACTGGGTCGATGGGTGGCAATCTCACGACAGGATCTTTCATGGCTAGTTCATTGGAACTCGTTATTGTGTTCTCCTGTAGTGGTTGTTTTATATTACTGTTCTCTTTTGTCGAGATTGCCACCGTCTCTGTTGCAGGATGCCATTGCTGTTGATCTTTAGTCGGCGTAGTCCTCCGGCTTAGGGAGGAGGGAGACTTGACTATAAGAGGCTCAGTTTGAGTTCCTCTGTCGGTTGTGGTGGATTCTGTCTGAGTGCTCTCATCCTTTGTGGTGACTGAGGCGTCATTGAGCGATCTCAAAAACATCCTAAAGGCACTTGCCCTCATGGCATCCCTCCTCCTTTTGCTCGGGGATTTCCTTTTGGTCATCCTGTGTGTTTTGGCTTGTTCAGCCATAGTCTATCCTTGATATTAATCTTTGTTCCAAGAGTCTGTAGGTGGGGCAATTCCGCCCAGTGGCGCCACAAGGTTTTTTGCCCCTTCTTTTACAGGGGATGCAAACTGTTGTTGCCCTACAGTCTTTACGGACATTTTGAGCAGGCCGACCCCCTGGTACAGTGCCTCAGAACGTGGTCGAGATCTCCACAGTTATGGCAACGCGGTACCACAATATAATCACGTGTATTTATGGCGTGAAAGCCGATGTAGAGTCTGCCCATTGTAGTGATCTTTTTCCACATTTGAGCTGAGACCTCAGCGACGTGGTGAACCACGTCACGGTCCCGAGGTCCTGTTTTGAATCTCAATTTGAAACTTTCTTTAAATTCGTCCTCAGTCATATCTTCAAAATTTTGTGGCCTCACAGTTTCATGAATCTCCTCATTTGACATAATTGTCGGTACATCATACAAGATGACCAAAGGGTTTCTCTTCCTCGGTGGCTCGCATTTGACCACCGAGTTTAGTTTAGGATTATTTAGTAGTTTCATCTTGTCCTCTTCAGAGGCCACTTCTACTATTACTGAGTTCTTGCTTGGTTTGACCTTATTTATTTTTATTTTATCTTTAATCGGATTTACTGTAGTGGTGAGTAGCTCCTGAATTTTCTTTACGCTAGTGTCCTTGCCGGGTAAGGTCCTTAGAAAGACCGTTGTGTCAGCCCTCTTTGTTATCTTAGCTATTGTATCTCTGGTTGTTTGAGGTTTCGGTGGCGCTTGTGCGACCACCCCTGCCCAGGTCTTGGCCGGTTGTTTCCTTAACCTTTCATTTTCTTTTTGCAGCTCTTCAACACGGCCCTCGAGCTTGGCGTTTGCTATGGCCCACGCCGCCAATTCATTTTTAATGGTTGTTAGAGCCGCCTGGCTAATCTTCCCGTTTTTAATATTCTGCTCGAGGAGCAAGGTGATTCTGCTGTGTCTCTGCAAAACATTTTCCTCCATTACCTGTCCTGACTCGTCCTGGGGAGCAGGTACAGGCATCAATGAAGCTCGCGATAGCGCACTCGATTCACTCGTTTCTGGCGTCTCCATGTTTGAACGAGTGAATAAAAGAGGTGGGAGCCCGTCTCTTGCCCCGGACCGGCTCCTCTGGCATGGGGGGGGACTTCTGCAGCTCGCCCACCGACCTCGCCCCTAGGTCAAGGGCACTCCAGAGCTGCCGGGTTCAGCACGCCGTCGCCAGCGCACTGGTCCCCATCGATGGCCCCGTCGTCGACGATTTCACTCGACGCTCCTCGGCAAGTGCACCCCGCACTCCGGAGAGGCGGATGCACCCCTCGCCCTTCGCCGCCTACTAGCCCGAGTTTCCACCTGAAGGCCAAGGACCCACTCCTACTCAGGTGGTGGGTCGGTCCCCCAGTCGTTCGGCGGTCTGAGCCCATCTAACCTAGCCCAGGCGATGTCACCACCTCCTGGGTTTGGCAGAACACGCCCCGGTTACCCAGGGGCGCGGCGAAGCACCCTTGCCGACTCGCGCCGCGATCCCACGCCGACAAACGAGGTCGCCGGCATGCAGAGCACCTGCTGGTCTGTGCCCTGCGAACAGAAAGGGACTGGTGTTCGGTCCCTCGACACAGCTCCCCCTGTGCCACGCACCCTTCGCTTTCGCATCGGGTTGGGTCGCAGCTCTCCCTTTTGACGCAAGGCAGAATGCCGAGCTTGACGTCTGGCACCACGGGAAGGCGGAAAGAGCCACTTGGGAAGGAGAGGCTGTAAGAGACGCTTCACTTCCCCGAGTGAGGACTGCCGCGGCACGCCCGACTGGAAAGCGATACGCCCCAGTGCGAGCTTCCGTGCCTTACGGCGCGCCGGCAACGGGCGGGCCCGCGCCGAAACGCGCCGTCAAGCGACTGACCTCACGCCAGACAGAGACAATATTTGTCTCACATTCTTTGTTTATCTATGTCATTCTTTTCTTTTGTTTTGTACCCTTTTGTCGTCTTCTTCTGATGTACATCGCAAGACGCGAATCGATTTGAGGTCTGTTAAATGAAAAACATTTAATGTAAAATTTTTGTACATTTATGTTCATTTGCTGATAAAACAAATTGAGCCAAATACGTTAAAACAATTTATGATTAATTATTGAAAATTCACTTCCTGTTTTAATTATAATTTTGTATTAGTTGTTTTATCACAGCTGCAAGAAACGCAGCCACTGTTAGTTGCGATTATATAGCAACTTCGTCTGTACTTCTAGTTGAAAATAGCATGGGTTTGTGTTAAGCTAATTTGAAAAAGAATTTAATCATTTTTCTTATTGGTAGCATCAATTTAAATGATTTATTGGGAAAAGGAAAGTCCTAATTAAAAAGGAAATCCTCTATTTTTTGTTGGCCGCCATCTTAACTTTTATTACAGCGGCAAATTTAAATTACTTGAAACTGCAAACTTTCAATATTCCGATGTGTAAGAAATAAATGTGCACCCGTGGTACTGAACTCTATTTATAAAAGAAAAAATTAATCGAATCAGACTGCATTTTCTAAGAACAGTGCTGATGGTATTTATTGTTGAACAAGATTTCATTGCTGATGTATGAGGCCAAAATTGAACTACGCACGAATCACGGAGAAAAATATTTCTGCTAGCATACGTCAGTGTTGTGTGTGGGTGGTATTCTGTGGTTCGCTTTCAAGATCGATTTGCTAAGAATAATTAAATCCATCGAAGACAAAAATTATAAAAGCTCTGATGTACGATACGTAATTTTAGTGATATGAACACAGATTACAGTTAACATTATTACACTACGTCAGGTGGAATTCTTGTGCAATTTGAACAAAATAACTATACGGGAGAAGTTGTAGTTTGAATAATGCGTTATACATGTGTATAATATTGTCAGTATCATTTACAAAAACAAATCACGGCAACTGCTAAAAAAATAGGGTGAATTCAAACCGCATGTGGGGCAGCGGGTTATTTGTAAAAATAATTAATCTAATTGCTGTATAAATGCTTGCACGTTGAATCAGTTTCTGGCTTTTAGAATGTTGTTAATGCTGTCTTTCGCCGTTCTCAACACTGGCTCTCTATTTACTTTTTAGCACCCAGAAAGTGATTTAAGAAAACGTGAAGCCAGTACTTAGAGATCCTAGTGCCCACTTCATCTGAGAATACCATTATAGCTGCAGCTTATAGCTCTGAGGAATTAGGAGATTGTCCGGGATTTCTAATCAAAAACGGTTTTCCAAAATAGTTGAGTATATTCTGAAATTCACTGATGAAAAACACAAGTATCCCTACAACCTAACTAACAGAGCAGTTCAGAGTCTAATGCGCTGATGCAACTATAAATGTCCGAATTAAACGTTAAAAAGAATGCTCGCCATAATTTGATGAGAGTAATTCATCAAACGCCACGCAAAATCATTGGTAGAATGTCTGTCCCGCGACGGCACGTGAAAATACGACAATACGCAAACTGAAGCTATATAATGAAAATCATCCCAGAATTAACCCCTCACTTGAAATGATTTCATGGTTCCGCGTGTCTCTAGTAACTTAATACGGCACCCGAGGCTGTTTGTAGCAGTGATACCGATGCGACGCGACTCCCGACCCAGATGGCGTGTCATTCAGCGTCTGGAGAGAACTGGGGCCTTGCTTCCTCGCGCAGCGTTCTTATATATAAAGCCGCGGTGCGGATGGCTAAGGGAACGCCTGATCAAATTGGCTCTCCCAACTAGCCCCTGGGCTAGTAACGCACCACTTCAAGTTACATAATAATTTATAGCTTCTTTTGCTGATGGCCGATGAAGCTCTTAATTTAAACGGGCATTCAGCACACAGGTAAGTATTGATAATAATATTTTGACGTGGCTAAGTTAAATATTTTGGGCGAGAGAATTAATTAAATTACACTGCACGCAGTAGATGAGTTCTGAACTGGCCCTTTTGAGATCCACTATCGCTATAATTTTATAGGTATTCAAAAGAAACTTTTCACATCTTCATAGTCATAGCGGACCTCCAACCTATTTAAATCTAAGCATCCTAGCCTTATTTATTAGCCTACTTAATCTATCTTGCTTCCTTCAGTTTTGAGATGAAAACCAGAAAATCATGAATTTCCACTAAAATCTTAATTTTTGAAATCCAAAGTACTGTTTTTATTAAATCATTATGAAAGATGAATCTAAATATAAATTTTGAATGCTCTAGCTCTTTCCTGTTGCGCCAATGATTTTTTTAGAAAAACGTCCAAATTTCTAAAATGGCTGAAGTTATCGAACTGATATTTAACACACATTAATTTAGTATTATTCCTGACATGCTAGAAAAGTTTTAGGTCATTTGCTTGATTTTTAAGGTATTGCGCAACATTAATGACGTCAGAGCTAGTTACAGCAGACTGGCTGACACACAATGGAAACTGATGTGAATTTACTACAGCGTGAGTAGGCTGCTTCCCTACACGCAGAATACAATAGAGTATCGTATCATCCATATTCATTGCACTTGTCGATGTTGATGATACACAAAAACCGCCACAATGTGCAGTGTAACAATTATAGCTAATGCAGGTCTCTTGTCTTACGTTGGATCGTACCTCAAAGTACATGTGTCACGAGCAAGCCATTAATGCTTCTTTTCTCCTGGACAGCAGGTAAGGTGCTGAAGTGAAGACGCACTATGGTAAATCTGTACTGCCAGTCCAGTCACTGGTGCAGTTATGACCACACAGAAAACATCAAGCAATAATTTATGTTCTGTGTTTGCAGTTTGCGGGACGACTGTGCGATGCAGACAGAAAAGAACCGACACACTGACGTGTTTGTGCATATTGAGGTACCATACATAAAACTATAGGCAGTTATACTCGTAAATATACAGACGGTAACGGCAGAATTTTCACGCAGGTGGTGCTGTGACGTATACGGAAAATGCAACGCTAGAAAATTGTACCGAAGTTGAGGGAGCCCTGCAGACAGTTGACGCTTGATGGAGGGGTTGTCAGTTGATCCTCAACGTAAGAAAAAGTATCGTATTGAGCATAAGCAAGCTGAAAGCCCCATTATTGTTTCATTACATATTCCCAAAATATCACGCGAACCTGTCTCATTCATAAAATATTTGTGAATGGGCGTGCAGGGCTATTTAAAGTAGAACGACCGCATAAACCAAACCGTGGAGAGGTCAAGATTCATTCGCAAGATTCACTGGAAAAATCCTTAATAAGTATAGTCCACCGACAAAAGAGGTAGCTTACAAAACCATCGATCGATAGGTAAGTACTGCGCCGCACGAACAGTTACCAGGAAGGATGGACAGAGGAAATGGGGAAAGTCCAAAGAATAGCAGCCTTTTCGTCGTCGGTATTCTCAGTTACCTTGTAAGCATCACGGAAATGCTCATCTGACGGCAGTGGCAACCGCTGTAAGAGGTCAGTTTTCATCTAGGTGTGGTTGCAATGGTTCAAATGGCTCTTAGCACTATGAGACTTAACTTCTAAGGTCATCAGTCCCCTAGAACTTAGAACTACGTAAACCTAAATAACCTTAGGACATCACCCACATCGATGCCCGAGGCATCGAGGTTTGGTTTACTCTCAAATATATCTAAGAATGCGTTCGTAGACGAGATAACGAATATACTGCTTCACATTCGACGCATCTCGCGAGAAGACTATGTAGCAAAATCAGAGAGATTCAAGCTCATACAGAGACTTACCAAGAGCCATTCTCCCCGTGCAGCGCTCGCGACTGCGACAGATAACGGCAGATGACAGTGGTAGGCCAAGTACTTCCCAGCAACGTACACATAGTAAGGTGGCTCACTGTATGTAGGTGCAGAGCTATTACAGAAACAATCTTCAATTATACCTTACTTTGGTAGCACATTTAATGTGGAAAAATTTCGAAGTCGTAATCAAGCCACCAAGTAAAATGAATTACGTGCTACGGCTGCACAGTTGGCACCTATGCATTTCATTTTTATCAGTGACGGTGAGATATGTCAGCGATATCTCGAAGTTAATAACCGGTCAGAGTTTATCAGTGAAGTCCACCGTGGTACATTACGGCCTCATCAGTGTCACACATAGTAAAAGACTAAAACTTAGAGTTGTAATTTCACGTGAGTATAAAATTACAAATATAACTATGAAGAGATGAAATACACCCGTTACCTTTACTCCCCTTAATCAACATAATATAAGTTAGCAGCTTAGCAAATTTAATTAATTAATCGTTATCTGGAGGGAGCCTCAGCTACCAAGTGTTGGGTAGATGAAGAATGAAATTTTATGAAGTTTACACTCCGGGAAAATTACATCCCATACTTGGTACTTTTAGTTCCGGACAGCTTTTCAGACTGTCGCATCCAGCCAACGCTGTAACAAAATTTGAATATGTTTTCCTATGCCATTTTTAAATAATGGCATTCCCTATTTACACAGAGGTGACAAAAGCCATACACATACACATAAACAGACGGTGGTAGTATCGCGGCTACAAGATCTAGAAAGGCAGTGCTTTGGCGAACTGTTATTTATAGTCAGATGATTCACGTGAAAATGTTTTCGACGTGGTTATTGCCGCACGACGAGAATTAACACACTTTGAATGCGGAACGACAGTTGGAGCTGGATGCTTCAGGCATACCATTTCGGAAATCGACAGGGAATTCACTATTTCGAGGTCCTCAGTGTCAAGAGAGTGTCGGGAATACCAAATTCCACCCATTACCTCTCACTACGGTCAACTCAGTTCAAATGCCTCTGGGCGCTATGGGACTTAACATCTGAGGTCATCAGTCCCCTAGAACTTAGAACTACTTAAACCTACCTAACCTAAGGACATCACACACATCCATGCTCTAGGGAGGATTCGAACCGTTCCAGACTGAAGCGCCTAGAACCGCTCGGCCACACTGGCCGGCGGTCAACTCAGTAGTCGACGGTCTTCAGTTAACGACCGAGAATAGCGGCGTGTTCATAGGGTTGTCAGTCCCAACAGAAAAGTAAACAGCGTAAAGTAACCGCAGACGAACGTATCTGCCAGGCCAGTGCGGAGAAATTTGGCGTTAACGGGCTATGGCAGCAGACGACCAACCCGACTGCCTTTGCAAAAAGCACGATATCGTCTGAAGCACTGCTCCCGCGCTCCTTATCATATCGACTGGACACCAGATGATTGAAAAACCGTGGCCTTCTAAGATGTGTCCCGATTTCAGTTGGTAAGAGCTGATGGTAGTGTTGGAATGTGGCGCAGACACCACGAAGCCATTGACCCAAGTTGCCAACAATGCACTTTACAAGTTGGTGGTGGCTTCAAAATAGGTGAGATGTGCTTACATGAAATGGACTGAGTCCTCTGGTCCAACTGAACCGATCATTGACTGTGAATTGTAAGGTTCGGCAACTTGGGAACCATTTGCATCCACTCATGGACGTCATTTTTCCAAACAACGACAGAATTTTCATTGATCAAATGCGCCATGACACCGGGCCACAGCCGTTCGCGATTGATTTAAAGAACATTCACAACAGTTCGAGTGAAAGATTTGACCACCCAGATCGACCGATATGAATCCCATCGAAAACTTACGGGACGTAATCGAGAGGTCAGTTCGTGCATAACATGCTGCACCGGGAATGATTTCCCAATTATGGCCGGCTCAATATTTTTGAAAGGGACGGAGGTATTACATGCCTTTTGTTATCTCATGAGTATCTGCGTCACTCTTCTTTAAAATCAGAAAATTACCCTGGAAAATCTAATTTTCCAAGTGTAAAATCACGTTCCAAGGTACAACATGGTCACGTACCTAGGAGAAAAATTTCTACTGAAATTTAAGACCGTTTCAGTCGAGAAGATCTTGATATCACTGCATTTAGTAGTATATCCGTTACATTATTACTCTGCTACATTTAAATAATCGCAAGTGAACTGAAATCAATCACAGACGTTATGACGAACCAGTCACAAGTTAATTGCATTTCTAAACAAAAGTTAATGCAAATGAACACAGATTTCCATTTTCACGAGAGGTAAAACTGTTAAGATATTAATGAATTCCAGTTAATTAACATATCATGTTCCATGGCAATTTTTTTTAATGTCTCAAGGTAGAAGACAGTTCACGACTGGCATATTGGCAAGTTATTTAACTAGTTTCAAAAATGCATGGAATTAGGCTCGACATAAAGTTGTGTAACTGAACAATTATCAGATCAATTCCATATAGTTTTAACCTTAAGACGTCTATGGAGGGCGTGGTTGTGGGATTCCGTTGAACCCACAACTGTTTCTATTCCTACGTCTCATCCAAAGTAAACACCATACAACATTATCCCTTTCAGTTTTTATTTATCGAATATTGCATGAAACATTAGTGTCAGTGAAAAATGGTTGAAATGGCTCTGAGCACTATGGGACTCAACTTCTGAGGTCATTAGTCCCCTAGAACGTAGTACTAGTTAAACCTAACTAACCTAAGGACATCACACACATCCATGCCCGAGGCAGGATTCGAACCTGCGACCGTAGCGGCCTCGCGGGGCCAGACTGCAGCGCCTAGAACCGCACGGCCACTTTGACCGGTAGTGTCAGTGAATTCCTCCTTTGAAAGAAAAAAAAACGAAACATTTAACATGAGTTCAATATGAATTCATGACCTCCTGTCGGAGACGTCACAGTTCGTAGTAATGGATGGAAACTCATCTAGTGAAATAGAAGTGATTTCCAGCGTTCCCCAAGGTAGTGTTACAGGCCACTCTGTTGTTCCTTATCTGTATAAATGATTTAGGAGACAATTTGAGCAGCCGTCTTAGGCTGATGGAAATGATGTTACCTGAAGTCATCGTCTAGTAAAGTCATCTGAAGATAAAAAAAGATACAAAAGGATATCTGTATGGTGCGAAAATTGTCAGTTGACCCTAAGTAATGAAAAGTGAGAGATCATACACATGAATGCTGAAAGGAATCCGTTAAACTTCGGTTACACGATAAATCAATCAAATCTTAAGACCGAAAATGCAATTAAATACCTAGGAATTACAATTACGAACAACTTCAATTGGAGAGAACATATATAAAATGTAAAATTTATTGGCAGAACACGTAGAACATGCAAGAGATCTACCAAAAAGACTGCCTACACCACGCTTGTCCGTCCCCTTTTAAAGAACTGCTGCGCGGTCTGGAAGCCTTACCAGACAGGATTAACTGAGTATATGGAGAAGGTTCAAAGAGGAGCAGCACGTTGTTTATTATCAAGAAATACGGGGGAAACTTTTACCAACATGATACTGGATTTAGGGTGGACATAATTAAAACGAAGGCGTTTCTCGGTGTGGCGGGATCTTCTTCAATCACTAGCTTTCTCCTCCGAATGCGAAAATATGTTGTTGACGCCGACCTACATTGGGAGAAACGATCATCATAATACAGTAAGGGAAATCAGAGTTCACACGGAAGGATATGGGTGTTCTTCTTCTACGAGCTGTTCGAGAGTGGAATAATAGAGAATTATTGTGAAGGTAGTTCGATGAACCCTCGGCTGTCCTCTTAAGTGTCATTTGCAGAGTATCCACGTAGGTGTAGATGTTTCCATTCTACAGAAAATTTTTCTGCGTAACATTTTTCCCCCTCTCTATAACAATGCAAGTCTATGTTTCATGTTGATTGGCATTCTTGAAATTCTCAGCAATGAGTTTATTTTCAGAGGAAGTGATCGTAGATGACATTCAGCTTTTGTTGGTGTTCTATACTGTTCACATCGAGACTCAGAAGAGTCTACAAGAATAAGTGATCGATCTTTAAAAAGAGTTTAGAATGAAATTTTAGAAGAAGATTCTAGTTCAGGGAGTGAAAGTGAAGGTGATGATAGTGTTACTGAATATGATTGAGTTCGGGAAAGTGATGTGGAGGCTACATACGATGAAGGTAACCTAGCTGCATTTAGTAAGCATCAGGATCTGATTGTGGTCAAGTCTGGAAGGAGGTATGCAATCATATAGGTACGGAAATACAGTAAGGATGCACGCACGATAACTCCAGCTGGTACTTGATTTCCTTCTGGAAAAGCCTAGATGTTACTTTTCTCACCTGACTTCTTGGGTATTATAGCAAAACACTCAAATGAAGAGGCAGTTAGACTAAATGTTACTTCTACTTAAGGAGAAAAAATTGTTTGCCTTTTGAGGAATTCTGATACTTACGGATGTAGATAAGGACAATTCTGTCAGTGGACACTATCTTTGGCCAAACCTAGTGGGTCGGTGTACGATTGTATTACGCCAAGAGAACGTTTCAAAATGGTTCAAATGGCTCTGAGCACTATGGGACTCAACTGCTGTGGTCATCAGTCCCCTAGAACTTAGAACTAATTAAACCTAACTAACCTAAGGACATCAGACATATCCACGCCCGAGGCAGGATTCGAACCTGCGACCGTAGCAGCAGCGCGGCTCCGGACTAGAGCGCCTAGAACCGCACGACCACCGCGGCCGGCGAGAACGTTTCAAGGTACTTATTAGAATCGTTATGTTTGATGACAAAACTGCTCGCAAGGCAGGGGCGGATCCAGGGGGGGGGGAGGCAATTGCCCCCCCCCCCCCCCTCCTCCGTTGGTGCGTGACCGATTTTTTTTTTGACTGCTTTAGGGGCTGATTACGTCGGCCTATCTAGTATGTTTTACTTGAAGTCGCAGATGTAATTAATGGCACGCAGATTGATGTAACAATTCAAAAAGAAACCTTGAAACCTGTTCCATTTAGCGAATAAACAACAGAAGAAACAACTATACTTACGAATAAAATGATATTATTCGCTAAGGCATGAGCGATCTGTGTCCCTTTTTTAGCACTTTCCCCACAGTGGGTATATAAGATTTTGTTTCTAGTGGAAATGTGCAAAGAGATGGTGTTGATAATTAAGCGATGAACACCGAAGGAATACTTGAAAATATTCTCATTAGTTGCAAATAGTGAGAACCTTACGACAGTCCCTTTTATTCTGCAGTTGCACGTTTTCGATTTGGATGAACGCTTCTCCCCCATTTTGGCTTTCTTCTCGGTTTTGATGCGGAATGTGAACAAACAATAATTTGCCAAATGTAATACTGTACACGAAAATAACGTCTGTGGATTCATTCACAATCCATTCTCTCATACGGTAGGAATATAAATGATACTGTCACCAGATTCAAACAGATACCGAAATCTAGAAAACTCAGATACATTTCTCTTTCTCCAAAGTGCAGAGGGCAACTGTGCTGAAGACTAAGGAAGATGCGTTTTCCTCATCAATATAATTTATTCTGAGGTACTAAGCGTATGCTTCTATCGCAATCTGAAAAAAACATGAATTTCATAACAGTGTTAGAACTTAGAGTTGTGGCCCCGCTCTAGACTGTTTGCTTATTTCGGAAGACAAATCCTGATGAAACAAACTGGTGTTTGTAAATAGCCAAGGAAACTGCCGGAGTAGAAGGAAGAATCTGCTTATTTAAGAACATCGATGAATGAAAACCGCCTCCTTGGTCTTGCACTTATGCATATTCATTACCAGATTCCTGTAGACGTAGAAAAAGTAATTACAAGATTTTCTAAAAGTGGGCGTAAAAGGAGATTAGAATTTAATATTTAAGAGCAGTATTGTGAATATACATACTTAATATTAAATTTCATTTTATTTATACTTTTGCATTTTTATTTCTTTTTTTTTTTTTACACGAAAAAAGAAAGAAATTTTTTTTATTAGTATTTACATTCATGAGAAATAGCAGCTTATTATGAGCATAAAATGACGTAATTAACAATATAAGATGATTTCCTGAACACAGTCAAATACCCTATTATAACTTTTCGCAGTCGTATCGACATTGCTGCGTCTAAACACATACGCGAATTCGATGGCAACATTCTGTCAAATGAAAGCAATTGGTGAACTAATTTCGAAGATTTAAGAATGGAAACAAATGAACATTACCATTTTTATAGATTATTTTACATTGGCAGACAAATACAGAGTTTTTCAAGTGCACGTGTCGTCTTTGAAGAATATGTTTCAGGTAATGCAGTAATTAATTTCATTAAACACACTTAACACATGTCGATACACAATTAAACTAAAAACAGAATATTATATATATATATATATATATATATATATATGTGTGTGTGTGTGTGTGTGTGTGTGTGTGTGTGTGTGCGCGCATATAGGGTATTAATGATTTTATTTGGAATTAATTTTTTTGAAGGCAGGCACCAAAACATTTGACCCCCCCATGACCGAGATCCTGGATCCGCCCCTGTCGCAAGGAAAGAAAGGAAACAGACTAGTTCACAGCAATCCGTGATCTTTTCAACTAAGTGAACGATAGGTTTCCACTACTGTATGAACCAGGAGTGCTCCTCACCATTGATGAAGTAATCAGCTGGTTCTGGGGACGCTGCCCCTTCAACGTACTTATGATTGAGAGACCGGGCAGACATTGTATCTTTACACGCATGATGTCAGACGCAATAGACAGATACGTCGTCAATATGGCACCCTAATCACGTGGAGTACAGAGTTTGTCCAAGGAAGCAAAAAGGTTAGCAGGTGTCGTTAAACGTCTGGCAGTACCCGTGAAAAATGCTGGTCGACATCTTACCACAGACCGATACTTCACATCGGTGGATTTGGCGGAAGAGTAGGACTATATATTTACAACAGTAGGGACTCTCCAGTCAAACAAGAAGTATATTGTAGGCATAACGAAGGACACATGAAATCAAGAGGTGTATTCCTCAGTGTTCTTTTTCACAGAGCAAGCAATAGGTGGGCCACTAGTTACTTTAGTATCCTTCATAATGAAACAAAACCTAGTGAAACCTTGCTAATGTTATGAACAATGCTTAAATATGAATGCACTATGCACTGCAGGAGGAGAGGAGATTAAAACCCATATAAATACATAATTCTACCGAAAGTGGAATCCATTCAGTTGATAAAAAGGCTCGTATGTGCTCATACAATAGGGCAACAAAGAGACGGCCTCTGTCAATATTTTATTCTCTCGTCGATATCTCTGCTACCAGTGCAACCACCATATTCTTCCAGCAGCATCCAAGGTGGAATGTGAAGTAGTACAAAAAGTGGAATCTGTTTCTTCAGCAAGCTCGGCTGGAATTGGTGAAACCGAAGATAGGAGAAAGGAGTAATAATGTAAGATTGTTATCTAACCAAATTGTTCAGCCAGAGGAAAGTATTCAATAAAAGAAAATCAAGAAAGTGACAACACATGCAGACCAGCCTCCTGCACGGAAAGGTCGGTGCCATGTTTCTGTAAAAGAAGCTGAAACAAAGCAGTAGAAATACATCAATCTAAATAAACAGAAACAATATTGTGCACAGTGTCTTTGCCACGCAACTCAGAAAGAACTGTGAAATGTGTCTCCCTATTGTCTCTACCTAATATTTATAACTATTGACATCATTTATAAGTTACTGCCTTAGTTAAAATACACAAACCTTTTCGAAAGCTGTAATTTTTTACCAGTTGTTTGTTTTAATACTAGTATCTTTACCAGTCCACCCTTCCGCCTTCGGCATCCATGTTACAAAAAGAAGCTTAGGGTTAATATATTACATAGTACTTAAATGTGTAAAACTCGAAATATTTACAAATGCTGCACAAAACAGAATCTCATGTCCACCAAAAATTATACAAAATGATGGACACTGGTATGGCGGCCACTAATGCGCGTTCCTGCATGTGATTCTAAAATTAGTTACTATACCGAGGTAACCAATAAGGAACATCATGTATTACGGAGTATACTATCCTCTAGGTACAATACGCTCTCCTAAAATGTAACACGAACTTAAATTCGGTGACATGATATGCAACAAGACGTAAGTGAATTAGCAATAAAAATAAGGGTAGAGAGATCGGTACTCGCCACATTTAAGACATCAACAGGAAACACGCACGCACAACAACAAATTAAGAAGTATGTACTAGTTTCCTAACACAGCCCGAAGTTAACCATGGCCGCACGGTCCAGACCAAAGGAAAAGTGCCGTACATTAATTTAATGATATCGTAATCTACGTGAAAGCAATCAGCGAAGTTCTCTCGTAACGTTTTAAACCATGAGTTTCAAAACATTTACTGGTATTCAAACTCGAATAGCCGGACCTAGAACCGCGTGGTTCAATGCACAAAGGACACTACCTCTAACGTAATTAAATCAGTATCTGTACGAACACTACCGCAACACTTTAAATGATTAAATAGCACTTAGAAATCAGTATAAGTAGAGGAGACGTACCAGCTCTTCACGTCGGACCATTGCCTACCTGTCCAAACCAGCTGCACCTGGTCCGTCATCGAACGCCGCCAAACAAAAGGTGTCGTTTGAACGTTGCCGATGTAGCTTGCTCCTCTAGCGGTTCCCACATAGCGTGACTTTCCAGTTACCTTGTTACTGCCAACTTTGGTTGCAAACGCTTATACCGATCCGCAAATTTCTCTGGTCAAAGACTTGTTTGCGCAACCAGAGAATCAAAGACACCATGAACAGTTTCATTTAAAAGCTGGTGGGACTTCTACAAGTCGCTAAGGGAAGAATTCAACTTTTTTTAACAGATGTTACGAAGGGAATGGAGTGTATGTTTTCAATTCCTTAATCGTTAAACATTTTTTGAACTCAATGGCTCTCCATCATCTTTTAGAATTTGGGGGATGCTAATGCAAAACGGAAGAACTGATTTAGTCTACAGAACAGCAAATCAATTTCTTAACAAACGTAAAACAACACTCTTAGGCACAATAGAAAATAAAGAGGGGAAATGCTGTTTGGTGAAGATACAGTGGCCGGCCGCGGTGGTCTAGCGGTTCTAGGCGCGCAGTCCGGAACCGCGCGACTGCTACGGTCGCAGGTTCGAATCCTGCCTCGGGCATGGATGTGTGTGATGTCCTTAGGTTAGTTAGGTTTAAGTAGTTCTAAGTTCTAGGGGACTGATGACCACAAATGTTAACTCCCATAGTGCTCAGAGCCATTTGAACCATTTTTGAAGATACAGTGAAAAGATGGAAAGAACACATAGAGGAGTTGTATGCTGGAACACTTCTTTCGGAGGAAGTAAATGGAAGAGAAGAGCAAGTAGACGAAGATGACAAGGGAGATGACATTGTGCTAGAGAAATTTGACAGAGCTCTAAAAGAACTACGGGGCAACAAAGCAACGGGTATTGATGACATCCCTGCAGAAATAACGAAGAATGCTGGTGTCAGCATGAGAATGATGGTGCTTAAACTTATTAGGTCCATCTATAACACAGGAGAGTTACTGACAGACTTCCAGAAATGTATCATTGTTCCTATACCAAAGAAGGCAGCAGCTACAAAATGCGAACAGTACCGTAATATAAGCCTAATATAACATGCATCAAAAATTCTCATAAAAACAGTTCTGAAGAGAATTGAAGGTGGAGGATATGCTGACTGAAGATCAGTTTGGTTTGAGAAGGGGATTGGGAACAAGAGAGGCGATTCTGGCACTGCGACTCGTTATCGAAAAGCAGTTACAGAAAAATAAACCAACTTATATTGCCTTTGTAGACATGGAAAAGGAATTTGATGACGTTATCTGGCAAGAGATGTTCAGGGTGCTGAGGAAAAGTGGAATAAAGTACAAAGACATCCATGTGATACTCAGTTTCCATAAGACTGACGTGGCAGTGATTAGGAACTGTCACCAGCAACAAGAAGCAAATATTAGAAAAGTGGTAGGACAAGAATGTGCTCTCTCTCCTCTTATGTTCCGTGCTTACATCCAGGAAGCTATAGACCAAGTTCGAGAAACTACTGAGGTGGGGATCAAAATTAATGGGCAGAAGATAGACATGCTACGTCATGCAGATGATATTGCTATAGTCACGGAGACAAAAGAAGATCTAGAGGAAGTCCTCAGAACAATTGACAAAATGCTACGCAATCAGGATGGAATGAGACTAAGCAAGAAAAATACTGAAGTGATGGTATGCAGTACAAGAGCAGAATATGAACCTATGAGAATGAGAATTGGAAGAGAAGAGCTGGAAGTGACAGAGGAATTTACTTACCTGGGAAGCAAAATCACAAGGGATGGTAGAAGACGGAAAGAAATTGCGAGCAGAATACAACTGACCAAAATTGCATTTAATCGGAGAAGGAACACTCACCAGCAACAACATCAGTCTGAAAATAAGGGAACGTATCATGAAGGTTTTCATTTGGAGTGTGGCCATATACGGATGTGAAATTTGGGCAATTGGAAGAGATAAGAGAAGACGGCTAGAGGCCCTGGAGATGTGGTGCTATAGAAGGATGATGATGATCAGCTGGAGAGACAAAGTAACAAATGAAGAGGTGCTTAGAAGAGTACAGGAAACCAGATCTCTGTGGAGGCACATCCAAACAAGAAGAGACAAACTTGTAGGGCACATCCTACAACAACATCATTGGAACAATAGCAGAAGGAGCTATAGAGGGAAGCAATCGGCGGGGGCGACCAAGGATATCATACATACAACAGATCATGAATGACGTTGGATGTAACACATACGTGGAAATGAAGAGGAAGGCAGACAGAAGAGAGGAATGGCGCTCTGCTTCAAACCATCCTCAAGGTTGAACACTAAAAGAAGAAGAATGTGGTTAATGTGCACGACACGTCTCAAAATCATCATATATGACATTTTTATTAATTTTTACCCCTTATTTATCCTATACACTAGGAATTTAGTAGTTCTGCGTTCACAAAATCTCTCTGTTGTTGCAAAATTGGTTTCTCAACGTTAAAAAACAAAAAACATTTGCTTTAAAGTCCGATATTTACATTTTGATACTCCGCCGGATAATTTAGTATTGCATAAAATATCTACGTGAGAGGCTAATTAACAGATATTCAGTATCACACACCAGGCATATACAGTTCTGGATAAATAGTATATTTTTAGTTTTATTTGGTAGGACGAGATTTTACGTAGCTGAATAATATGTTGGAGTGTCTATGTGAATGAGTTTCATTAAAGATCGTGAACACGTTTCCCCATAATGTGTGTGTGTGTGTGTGTGTATGTTTGTGTGTGACTGTGTGTGTGTGTGTGTGTGTGTGTGTGTGTGTGTGTATGTATGCGCGCGTGCGTGCGTGCGTGCATGTGTGTCGAATTTTTAAAAATTGCTCTAATTAACTTTGGCTGCAATGGTCGGTGTTCATATTGAAGCAAGCAGAGCATAAACAATATGGGGAACAGGTTTGTATTTTCTACTGCACTGGAAAATTAGAGGAACAAATTTGCGTAGTTCCGGAGGGACATTTATTTTCAATTACAGCAACGCTTCTAATTCAAAAACGTCACTACACAGCTCCCTATCGTTCACTGACGCTCAGAATAGTTACAGTTGCTGTCAGTTCACGACGAACTAAATAGCGGTCAGGATGCCATAGAATCTATTAAGAGTAATGGCACTTGGAGAAACTGTTGACTGCTTTACATTGATTTGTATAGTATCTTTTTCTAATTTATCATGAATGATATCATGGCTGTTTGATAACCGAGGCATCTACACCTGGAGATACAACTTAGAATCCTGAAGCATGTCGAAATTCTTTTCTTCAAAATATCATTGCGAACGGATACAGATACTCAGCTCTTATCCTGGATGATCTGTCGCAACGTAAGCGCGCTGGGACTAGAAGAAGAAGAGCTCCGCTGATGTTGAGGTCATTAAGGGCTACAACTTCAATCAGTTAGGAACCGATGAGATCTGTAATGTGAAATGAACTTGTTCGATAAACCTCCCAAGTGTGAAGTCATAAAGCGAAACTATGAAAATGTTTATCAAAATGCATGGATCTCCGTAACTACGTAGAGTATAACAGAAAGTGCTTGGTACAACACTCTATATCTCCATTCTATTCCCCGCTCATAAAATGAGTTATGTGTTTGCTGGTACGGTAGCATACGCTTCCCAATTTCGCTTCTGTTCTCGATGAGGTCGTTCTGTTAGATGTATGAAAAGAGAATTCTTTTCCAGTCACTTTTGCATACTATTGTTTTAAAATTAAAAAGCTTAGTGCAAAAATAAAAAGTCGACACGTTATCCCCGTGTACTCCGTAACAATTGGTTACTGACCAAAACATCAGTGTAAAAATATAGCTCCACGCCAATAGGCTACTATTACGGTTTCGTGTACAATCTGAACACTAGATTAGCATTCATGAGCTGCTCTTTCGAGGTTACTGAATAAAATGCTGATGTATTTGCACAGAATTGTCCAAAAAGTCTGTCTGCAAGTCTAGTTCAGTCTCTTGCCCTTCATGCGCTGGTTTTATATGAATAAAATTTTCTCGGTTTTTAAGCCGCGACATTTGGATTAATACACTAGAACTTTTGATGGTTATCTCCCAGTCATCGTTAGGAGCAAAAACCACTGACCACCGGGGCTGGAACGGGTTTGCTCCTGTACTGGCGCGACTGCACGGCTATTTTGATTACAAAATTATCACTATACTACAGACTAAATGACTGTAGCATTATGATACAGACTAAGTGCCATCGTGTAAGTGTCTAGGGAGGATACTACAAAGTGTTGTGAAATGGGCTGGAACTCCAAAAATAGTGTCCTCGGAGTCTTTCTCAGTGTCTTGCGTAAATGAAATTTTCGTGTTTCAGGCCACGTCATTATGAATAATACCCTGGGGCATGCAATGACTGTCTTTGTCACCATTATCGTCAAGAGTAAAAACTTCTGACAGCCGGGATCGGTTCGGTTTTCCGCTTATGCAGGCACGAGTGCAGCACTGGAACATTCCAG
Organism: Schistocerca piceifrons; assembly: GCF_021461385.2. Classification (NCBI taxonomy): domain Eukaryota; kingdom Metazoa; phylum Arthropoda; class Insecta; order Orthoptera; family Acrididae; genus Schistocerca; species Schistocerca piceifrons. The sequence continues at coordinate 497,842,316 of NC_060143.1, read as the reverse complement.
AGGGGCCGGATGTGATGCCTGCGCATATGGGCGAGTTGGGCAGCTCGTAGCAGCTCTAGTCCGAAAAGGGACCGACGACATCAGTTGGCACGTCGGACTGGGGCTCGTTTGGAACTAACACTCCCCCCCCCCCCCCCCCCTCTTTAGTAAACTCAGGTGTCCGTCTTTTCTTTCGCTCGATATTCAAAGCACCCGCAAACCCCAACCTTTTAATTGTGTAGCCCTTGTCGCTGTTAATATTGTTGCAGGTCACTCTAATCTCACCATCTCCCTTAAAACGGAATCCTAGACAGATGACGTATGAACCAAGACTGTGTCGGATGGTTTGACCCACACAGAACTGTCACATTTGAAGGGCTCACCATAACCAATGGTAACTCGGATGGTTTGACCCACACAGAACTGTCACATTTGAAGGGCTCACCATAAACAATGGGAACTCGGGTGGTTTGACCCACACAGAACTGTCACATTTGAAGGGCTCACCATAAACAATGGGAACTCGGATGGTTTGACCCACACAGAACTGTCACATTTGAAGGGCTCACTGTGAACAATGGGAACATGAACTATGTCGCCTGTAACAGGGCGGAACAGCGGACTCAGTCCATGTCTCTGCAACACACATCGTAACATCCTTCTCGTTGCCCCACAGTATGGTAGGAAAGTTGCCTGCTTGGCCTCTTCTGTCAGCTCACAAGACACCTTTGCTGGTAGAAATCGAAAGTGTATGCAATGTCTCGTTCTTTGCTATGACCATTCTCTCTGAACATGTTTTTCAAATGCTTCTATTCAGTCTGTACAAGGTCACGTCAGAAGTAATCTTTTCTTCTGTGTACTAACGTGTTCAGCGGCCTTTTATGTGTAGAGTGTGGTGAAAACTATCGGTGTTCAATGATCGATCAGTGGGCGTTTGCTTCCTGTGCACTGAATGACCAAGCCGCCTCCAACTTTCCGCTGTATTAAAACATCCAGGAACGGTAGCTTACCATCCTTCTCCATCCCGAGAATAAATCTAATGTTGGAATGGACACCGTTCATTTGATCGACGTACTGGTGAGGTGCATTTTCACCGTTACGACATATCAGGACAGTGTCATCAACGGACCATAGGAAGCAAGAGCCTGCCGGTGTGGCCGAGCGGTTCTAGGCGCTACAGTCTGGAACCGAGCGACCGCTACGGTCGCAGGTTCGAATCCTGCCTCGGGCATGGATGTGTGTGATGTCATTAGGTTAGTTAGGTTTACATAGTTCTAAGTTCTAGGGGACTGATGACCTCAGAAGCTAAGTCCCATAGTGCTCAGAGCCATTTTTTTTTCGGAAGCAAGACTAACACAGCACCACAGAGTTCACTCCTTGATGTGCTCCATGAAGAAATTCGCAGCTGCCGAAGACAGTGGTGATTACATCGCTGTGCCATCTGTTATATTCTAATGAACTTAAAAATGTGCCATCACGTGAACTGCGTCCATCCCAAATTAAATTTTGTACGTGATAGAGAAGAATGGCAAGCTGCAGTTCTTGGATCTTTTAGTAGAACGGAAAGCAGGAGGCCAGCTTGGTCATTCAGTGTAGCGGAAACCTATGCTCACTGATCGATAACTGAACTCCGAAAATTTTCACCATCCTGTAGACGAGAAAGAGGTCCCGAACGCTTTAGTACAGAGAGAACAGATTATTTTTCAGGACGAACACATCCAGTCACAATTGCAGCATTTGAGACACGTGTTCAGAGATATTGGGTACAGCAAGGGAGACATTTGAAACGCTTTCAGGTGCCACTGACGAAGGGTGCCTGGTGAATCGGCAGAAGAGGCAAAGCCGACTGCTTTCCTGATATATTTTACAAAGAGGAATGAGAAAACCAGATAACAGAGTTCAGATATCGTGCACCAGGGTTTTTTATAGGTACCAGGAACCCTACTTCACGGTCTTGGATATCGAAAGAAGGAAGTATTATTGAGCTGCTACTAAACTGCAAGAGGTAGTGATAGCCACATAATAAAAGAAATAAAACGTTAGCTGCAAATGGAACTAAACTGCTACGTAGTACTCGGTTCAGACTAGAACATAGAGGATGTCTCTCCTAAGAGTCGCCAGGCGTATTATCTCGGGTGATAGGCAAAGTTTTGCGATTTCGTTTTTGCAACGTGTAGCTGGATTAATACCAGTGCCACAGACGGGGATTCGTGTGAGATTGGGGATTTGTGTGAGGTCTTCCACTCTTATTGTTCCCTTTTTGCTCTCGTACGTACTGTATATTATCCGTCTTTCCCAATAGCGTATCCCTATTTTTCTCAGATTTTCGAACATCTTGCATCATTTGACCTTATCGAAGGCTTCTTCAGGAGACAAACCTTGGGAATGTGCCTTGGTGTTACTTTAGTCTTGCTTCCGTTATCAACGGCAACGTCAGAATTGCCTCTCTGGTGCCTTTACCTGTATTAAACCCAAACTGATCATCATCTAGCAGATCCTAAATTTTCTTTATCATTCTTATGTATATTATTCTAGTCAGCAACTTGGGTGCATAATCTATTAGTTTGATTGTGTGATAGTTTTCGTACTTGTCGCCCTTACACTCTTGGAAATTTTTTGGGCGATGTTTTCCCGAAAGTCAGCTGTTATATCACCAGACTAATAATTTCTGTTCGACTAATTTTGTTGCCACTTTCCCTATTGCTTTTAGAAATTCTGATGGAATTTTATATATCCCTTCTGTTTTATTCGATCATAAGTCTCGCAAAGCTCTTTAAAATTCTGATTCTAATACTGCATCCCCTATCTCTTCTAAATCAACCTGTTTCTTCTATCACTTCATCAGACAATTCTTCCTTCGCATAGAGGTCTTCAGTGTACTCTTTCCTCCCATCCGCACTCTCCATTTAATATCAGAATTCTCAATGCACTCCTAATGTTTCACCCTTGCTTTTAACTTCACCGAAGGTTGTTCTCTCTTTTCTGTATGCCAATTCAGTACTTCCGATATTCTTTTTTTTTCGATTTCTTCTCATATTTCATATTGCAATCTCGCGTTAGGCCCCCTGCAGTTGCCGTTTGTTTCATTCCCAAGTGACTTGAATTTCTGTATTTCTGAGTTCCCCGAATACATATGTACTTCCTGGTTTCGTCGATCTAACGGAGTACATCTTTTGCTACCCGTGATTTGTTCGCGTATTCCTTCTTTGTACCTAAGATTTGCTTTCCAATTTCCGTGAGCGCCATTTTTAGAGATGTTCATTTCTCTTAAACTGAACTGCCTCCTGAGCTATTTCTCATTGCTGTATCCATAGCCTCAGAGAACTTCAAGCGTATCTCTTCATTCCGTAGTACTTCCGTATGTCACCTTTTCACGCATTTGTTGTTCCTCACTGGTTTCTTCCACTTCAGACAACCCTTTATCACTACTAAATTGTGGTCTAAGTCTATATCTGCTAGTTGGTATGCTTCAAAGTCTTACCTCATCCTCTTGTGATTAATGACCATTCACTGTTTTACAGGCTGAAATGTATTGCGGAACTCAATTAGTCTTTGTCCACTCCCATTTCTACTACAAGTGCATACTCTCCCATAAGACTTTCTTCTACTCCTTGCCCTACAGCTGCATTCCAATCCTCCATGACTATTAGATTTTCTTCTCCCTTTAAGTACTGAATTACCCGTTCAGTATCCTCATATATTTGCTCTGTCTCTTTAGTTTCTGCTTTAATGCCTGCATGTATACCTGAATTATTTTTGTTGATGTTGATTTGAAGTCGGTTCTGATGAAAACAACCCTATTACTGAACTGTTCACATTAAAACACTCTTTGTTCTACCTTCTTATTCATAAAGAACCCTACCTCCGTTACTCCATTTTATTGTTGTTGATAGTACCCTATACCTATCTGACAAGGAACCTTGTCTTTCGATTTCTTTCCACTGACTTCCACTGTATCTAGAATGGACCCTAGCATTTCCTTTTCAGATTTTCTAGTTTCCCATCACGTTCAGAGTTCTCACATTTCACGCCCCGAATCGTAGAACGTTAGTCTTTCGTTGGTTATTCAATTTTTTTCTCATGGTCACCTCCCCATTGCCTGTCCCCTCCCAGAGATCTGAATGTGGGACTAGTGCGCAATCTTTTGGCATCGGGGTAATAGTCACTACTTTTTTCGGTTATAGGCCACGTGTTCTGAGGATACATGTTGAGTGACTTGAATGCCCTTAAATTCTGTCCACTCCTTCGCCCTCTTCGACAAGGCCATTACCTGTATGACGTTGACTTATTATGCTGTAAGTCTTCTGGCGCCATTGCTGAGTGGCGGGTTCGTTCCTGGTACCGAGGGTGTTTTGATTGCTAGACAAAAACACTCCCCACAGACTACGGATGGAGAATCTATTGAGACTATTACAGGTTCTCAGTGTCAAATAATTTAGGTGAATTTAAGAATCAAAAGCGGGTCAAAATTGGTAATCATGTGCTTCTACGTATCGTCTGCTTTAGGAGGAGTAGAGCGCTTTAGAAACAGCTTGGACAACAATACGATTACTGATGGAGCTGTTGTAATAGGGTGAAACCTTATTTTACCACTAGACTAATGCGATTAACATCAGTGCTAGAGAGAGAGAGATTCGTGTGAGTGTGAGGATCGGTGTGAGACTGGTATGAATGGCATGTGTGAAGATTACTTCGATCAGATAGTTAGCGCACTAACACAAGATTGGTTGGTTGGTGGGAGTAAAGGGACCAGACTGCTACGGTCATCGGTCCCTCTAACACAAAACTTCAACTACTAATTAACAGAGTGAAAATTTCGCATCGTCATAGATTGAAACAAAGAATGGGAATTTCACCTAGGCTTTCCTTAGAAACAGATTCCTCACTAGGCAGATGCTCTAACCACTACTCCCCACTGCAACAGTGAAATCAAACACTTTCACGGAATACCCTCAATCCAAGTTTCCATTCACGCCACAGCCCACTTGGTATTACTCTGTTCTATGTATCGTAAGACTGTGATTGCACCAGTGACTACCGGTGTACTGAAGTACTTTTCGTTAGAGCAGTGACATCACTATTCATGTCTGAGAAAGATGATGTGGAACATAAATGGATAAAACTCTACATCTACATCTACAACCATACTCCGCAAGCCACCTGACAGAGTGTTGCCGAGGGTACCCTGAGTACCTCTATCGGTTCTCCCTTCTATTCCAGCCTCATATTGTTCGTGGAAATAAAGACTGTCGGTATGCCTCTGTGTGGGCTCCAATCTCTCTGATTTTATCCTCATGGTCTCTTCGCGAGATATACGTAGGAGGGAGCAATATACTGCTTGACTCCTTGGTGAAGGTATGTTCTCGAAATTTCAACAAAAGCCCGTACCGAGCTACTGAGCGTCTCTCTTGCAGAGTCTTCCACTCGAGTTTATCTATCATCTCTGTAACACTTTCGCGATTACTAAATGATCCTGTAACGAAGCGTGCGGCTCTCCGTTGGATCCGCTCTATCTCTTCTATCAACCCTATCTGGTAAGGTTCCCACATCGATGAGTAGTATTCAAGTACAGGGCGAACAAGTGTACAGTAACCTACTTCCTTTGTTTTCGGACTGCATTTCCTTAGGATTCTTCCAATGAATCTCAGTCTGGCATCTGCTTTACCGACGATTAATTTTATACGGTCATTCCATTTTAAATCACTCCTAATGCCTACTCCCAGATAATTTATGGAATTATCTGCTTCCAATTGCTGACCTGCTACATTGTAGCTAAATGATAACGGATCTTTCTCTCTGTCTATTCGCAACACATTACACTTGTCTACATTGTGATTCAACTGCCATTCCCTGCACCATGCGTCAATTCGTTGCAGATCCTCTTGCATTTCAGTACAATTTTCCATTCTTACAACTTCTCGATATACTACAGCATCATCCACAAAAAGCCTCAGTGAACTTCCGATGTTATAAACAAGGTCATTTTTGTATATTGTGAATAGCAACGGTCATACGACACTTCCCTGCGGCACACCTGAAATACTTCGAAGAATTCTCTCCATTGATAATGACATGCTGCGTTCTCTTATCTTGGACCTCTTCAATCCAATCACACAATTGTTCTGATAGTCCATATGCTCTTACTTTGTTCATTAAACGACTGTGAGGAAATGTATCGGACGCCTTACGGAATTCGAGAAACACGGCATCTACATGGGAACCCGTGTCGATGGCCCCCTGAGTCTCGTGGACGAATAGCGCAAGCTGGGTTTCACACGATGGTCTTTTCCGAAACCCAATCGAGGCTCATGCCCATGCCAGTGGCATGAATGCAGTCCCGAAAGGGCTCCTCCAATACATCAAACATTCTCCTGCTTCCATTGGGTCAAGCTCCGTCTTGCATGAAGCACATCTTGTCGAAATCAGGGTCACTTTGGATAAGGTGGATGTAATTATCTTCCGAAACCTTCACATACCGTTCGGTAGTCACCGTACCATCAAGGAATAACGACCCGATTACGCCGTGACTGGACATTGTACACCACAGTCACCCGTTGAGGGTGAAGAGACTTCTCGATCGCGAAATGCTGATTCTCAGTACCCCAGATAGCCAATTTTGCTTATTGACGAACCCTTCCAAATGAAAGTGGTATTGGTTTCTAAACCAAACCAGACATACGCATAGTAATTCCCATCACGCTCCGCGGCTAACCGTGCAGTTCGAACGTCCGAAAGCTAACTGTTCAGAAGTTATGACGATTTCATTTATATATAGTTCAATAATTGTCCTCCTGTATCTGAAACTGATAGCAGAAGTTCATCGAGTGATGTTGCACTTGCAAAACATATTGTAAGTTTCAATTGACGTTAGCAAAAAACCATAACGAACAAGGCAATTAGGGTGTCAGCAATCTCGTACAATTTTCTCTTTTTGCAAGCTGCCGAATCAAAATTCGTGTGGTGAGACAGGTATTACAGTCTCTGCTCACTTGAGATTTCTCGCAATATCAGTGCGGCTGACGTTTCCAGTGCGAAACGAGGAACACACTTCAGCCCTCGAGAAATGTGCTTAGTTCTACATACGAGGGTGAGTCAAATAAAAACCTTAAATTTGTAATAAATCGAAATTCCGCGCCGTTAGCCTGTAAGTTGGTAAGCGTGCAACAACCAGCGTGCAGAATGCCTTGTAGGTGACAGCATAGTGCAGATGCACACATACCATCGCAGTTTCAATATAAAGATGGCTGCCCCACTTGCGACTTGCGCCAGCGAAGAACAGCGTTCTGTTATTCGGTTTTTGCGTAGTGAAGGTGTGAAACCTACTGAAATTCATGGAAGAATGAAGGTTCAGTACGCTCATGCATGTTTGTAACAGCACCAAGTCTACGAATGGAGTAGGAAGTTCGCAAATGGAGTGACTTCAGTGGATGATGCTCCTGGTCCAGGTTAGGCACAACGAGTTGTGACTCCAGAGAACGTTTCAGCAGTTGAAGCCATAGCGAAGGAAAACCGCCGAGTGACACTGAATGACATTGCAGCATGTTTACAGGTTAGTCATGGGTCATCACACCACATTGTGCATGTTGAGCTCCAGTTTCACAAAGTGTCTGCAAGATGGGTGCCACAGCAGCTGACTCCTGAAATGAGAGAACGACGTGTTGATTCTTGTGAAGAACTTCTTGGGCGCTTTGAACGAGAAGGTGATGGCTTCCTTGCAAGAATCGTTACTGGGGACGAAACCTGGGTTCACTTCCACCAACCGGAAACGAAGAAGCGACAAGGAATGGAGCCATTCCTCATCACCAAACCAAAGAAGTTTCTAACAGAGCCATCAGCAGGGAAGGTTATGCTGACTCTCTTTTGGGACGAGAAAAGCCGTCATTTTGGAGCATTACATTGCAGTCAGCAGGTGTCCTTTTGCAACATGACAATGCAAGACCCCACACTGCCCGTACAACAGTTGCAACAATCACAGACTTGCATTTTGAGTGTCTTCCTCATCCACCATACTCACCAGACCTTGCCCCAAGTGATTTCAATAAGTTTGGACCACTCAAAGACGCAATGGGAGGAAATAAGTTCCGTTCTGATGAAGAGGTGCGCCACGTGGTGCATGAGTGGTTGCGCAGACTACCAAAGGAATTTCTTCCTAAAGGAATTTATGCACTTTGTAAGCGCTGGAGGACTTGCATTGAGCGTGGGAGAGATTATGTTGAAAAGTGGTAGAGCTATGTACCACTTCTGCACAATAAATAATATTTTAAAAAATATTTAATGTTTTCATTTGACTCAACCTGGTATACACTGCCTGATTAAAAAAATGAAGCACCCAGGAGGGAACAAGCAACGAAACTAAACTTCATGGGTTGACAGAGCAAGAAATGTTATTTCAGTAATGACAAAACCGAGTCAAATTTACAAGGAACTTAGAACTATGAGCCCACTTGTCAGTATGAGTTGATGCGTGCATTGTCTTGCGTCGGCGCCACTCCCTGGCAGGGATAGCAACCTGTAGCCAGGCGAACCGGCACGCTGACGTCAGGCAGGGCCTCAGTACTGCTGAGGTTGAATGATGCCAGACACCAGCCTTTCGCTGTGGGGTACAGGGGCTGGCTAATGCTGTGCCGCCTGGATCAAAACGCTCGGGCCGTCCTAGTGCATTAATAACTGATTCGGTGGATGGGCATCATAAAGACTAGTCTGCGAATGTTTCTTTCACCTATATTATGAAACGCTATATACATGCAGTAAACGCTCCCGGATATCTGACGATGCATTAATTCCGAACCGCGTCATATGAGGGATAAAGCCATTCCTTGCCTAATGTTTGACTTTTACCATAGCGACCCAGGCAGTCTGAATGGAGAACTACCGATTGTTACAACAATGGGTGCCTGCCTCCTACATTACTTTATATAACAGCTATTATTATTATTATTATTTTCGATTATTCCCTTTTGAGAGAGTGATTGAACTTGAGTAGTCATGATTTCTTCTTCTTTCTTTGTCTTCCGCGTTCACTATGTTCTCTTGATTGGCGACTCCATGTTGTCTTGTGCACTACGACCAGATAACAGGTATACTTGAAAAAAGAGACAGCATTGGTCGTATATTTTTTACTATTGCAAAATCGATTTTCTGTCACTGAGTGACCATCTTCAGTGCTATATTGTATAACTTAAATTGGGATGCACTATTGTCACAAAGCTTACGGTAATCACATAGACTCACCTGCGACTGTAGCGGTCGCTCGGTTCCAGAATGTAGCGCCTAGAACCGCACGGCCACTCCGGCCGGCAGTGAAGCTGTTCTTGGAACGAAAGGATACTACGCGAATGGACTAGCTTGGAAGTTCTCCTGATCTAAATCCCATCGCGTACATGTGGGGTGCTTTGGAGAGACATACTGTAGCGCGGCCACATGCACCAATGACCATCCAGTATTTGTCAACCGTTCTGGTGCAGGAATGGAATCCCCTAGCACAAGAACTCATTTTCGGTCCTGTGGCCAGCACTGAAATACGTTGCAGAGTATGTATTGCTGTGCCGGGTTACCACACAACCTATGAAGAACGATTTCCCACCTCTTGTAGTGTCGAGGGGACCTTTATAGATAGCGGTGACTTGTTGTCTTTGAATAAAAGTGGAAGTTCTCTACGTCTCTTTACATATTACATTCTGTTAACTTCTGTAATTTACTGTATCAGGTTTCTCTATGTATAATACGAGTTTCATCGAGCTGTGTGACTTGGCAATAACACATCGTACACACTGTAGAACATGTACCGGGTGATTTTCGGAAGAGTCATCAGGCATATTTTCTCTGATGTTGGGGCAGATATTTGCAATTTCGTTTCTACAATTTGTAGATCGATTCAGTCCAAACAGACACTATTCATAAAATCTTTCATGTGACTCACATCGTCGAAGCAAAGCGTCGCTTTCTTTCCCATTACGAACAAAATGATTTTTAAAGTGAAATCTTGCGTGTCCGTTCGGTAGAGTGGTCTCACATTAGACTTGCGCGATGTTCTTTTTATCGATATGTATTAATGGGGACAGCAAAACAGAGTGAATAACTTAGCATTCCAGCAGCGGCTGAGCAGCCCTGCTGCACGGTGGCTGCACTCAGCTCCTGACAGGGTGGTGCTGTCACTGCTGCAGTGCTACTTATTCCTCGTGTTTTGCTGTCATTCTAAATACGTATCGATAAACCAAACACTGCGATAGGCCAATCTGGGAAGCTCTATTGAATGATCACGAAGACTTACGCTTTAAAGATCATTTTCTTTGTAATGGGGAGCTATGAAGACCACTCCAAAAGAAATGTACACAATTTTTTTTAAATCCATCTTTTATTATACGTGTTTGAAAGTTTTACAGTGCGTAGATACATCCTTTAGAACAATATTTTCATTTCTCCACGTAATTTCCATCCCTCTCAAATTCCTTACGCCATCTTGGAATCAGCGCCTGTATACTACACGGTACAATTCAGGACCAACATGTTGGAGCCACTGTTCGGCAGCGTGCACAAGGGAGTCATTATCTCCAAACCTTGTTCCACGAAGAGAATCTTCCAGTTTCCCAAAGAGGTGATAGTCACATGGAGCCAGGTCAGGACGGTAAGGCGGGTGTTTCAGTGTTGTCCAACCAAGTTTTGTGATCGCTTCCATGGTTTTTTGACTGACATGTGGCTATGTATCGTTGTGCAACAGCAAAACAACCTGCTTTTGCCGATGTGGTCGAACATGACTCAGTCGAGCTTGAAGTTTCTTCAGTGTCGTCACATATGCATCAGAATTTATGGTGGTTCCACTTGGCATGATGTCCACAAGGAAGAGTCCTTCGGAATCGAAAAACACCGTAGCCATAACTTTCCAGCAGAAGGCGTGCTTAAGATTTTTTTTTTCATTGGGTGAATTTGCATGATGCCACTCCATTGATTGCCTCTTCGCCTTTGGTGAAAAATTATGGAGCCATGTTTCATCACCTGTCACAATTCTACCAAGAAATTCATCTCCACCATTCTCGTCCTGTTCCAAAAGTTCGCTGCATACCGTTTTTCTTGTTTCTTTGTGGGCCACTGTCAACATCAAGGGAACCCACCTGACACAAACCTTTTTTAACGCAAACACTTTCAGTATTCTGCAAACACTTCTTTCCCCTATCCCAACGTAGCGTGACAATTCGTTCACTGTGATGCGTGTGTCAACAGTCACCAATTCGTTAACTCTCTGCACATTGTCTGGAGTGTGTGCAGTACGATGCCTGCCGCTGCGAGGACAATCCTCAATATTGCCGTGCCCGCTTTCATCACGTAACCTGCTTGCCCACCGACTAACTGTACTGCGATCGACAGCAGCATCTCCACACACGTTTTTCAACCTCTTGTGGATGTTTCCCACTGTCTCGTTTTTACAGCACAGGAATTCTATGACAGCCGTTGCTTCTGACGAACGTCAAGTGTAGCAGCCATCTTGAAGATATGCTGTGACGGCGCCACTCAGGGGAACTTGTTGAACTAAGTTTGAAAACAGGCGGGAAGGATGTATCTACACACTGTAAAACTTTCACACATGGAGAATGAAAACTGTATTTTTACAAAAATAGTGTGCATTTCTTTTCGAGTGACCCTTGTATATATTCCACCATTCAAATGATCCTCTGAAGGCACCAGTCGAGCCGTGCACGTCAATGGTGAGGTGTCAGTCGAAGATGTGGCCATACTTCCACTGGTAATACTCGTATATATACTCGCATAATTACACAAAGCATAAACTATTGTTCCCAAGACATGATGTTTAGGAGAGACATTCTATGTGTAACTTAGTCACCCACTAAGAAAAGGTTTATCTTTCTTGAAGTTTAACCCCTAACAGAGGGAAATAGACGATTAGACGCCCAGCCTAAGCCATTGGTACAGAATCTAGAGGTTTTGTGGCAACATTTCTTGTTAGTCACTCACTGAGAGAGGACTTTGTAAAATTTAACCTATACAGTGTGTTACAAAAAGGTACGGCCAAACTTTCAGGAAAAATTCCACACACACAAATAAAGAAAAGATGTTATGTGGACATGTGTCCGGAAACGCTTAATTTCCATGTTAGAGCTCATTTTAGTTTAGTTAGTATGTACTGTACTAAAAATATGGTTCAAATGGCTCTGAGCACTATGGGACTTAACATCTGTGGTTATCAGTCCCCTAGAACTTAGAACTACTTAAACCTAACTAACCTAAGGACATCACACACATCCATGCCCGAGGCAGGATTCGAACCTGCGACCGTAGCAGTCGCGCGGTTCCGGACTGCGCGCCTAGTGTACTGTACTTCCTCGATTCACCGCCAGTTGGCTCAGTTGATGGAAGGTAATGTTGACTTCGGTGTTTGTGTTGACATGCTGCTCATTGCTATAGAGTACTAGTATCAAGCACATCAGTACGTAGCATCAACAGGTTAGTGTTCATCACGAACTTGGTTTTGCAGTCAGTGCAATGTTTACACATGCGGAGTTGGCAGATGCCCATTTGATGTATGAATTAGCACGGGGCAATAGCAGTGGCGCGGTACATTTGTATCGAGACAGATTTCCAGAACGAAGGTGTCCCAACAGGAAGACGTTCGAAGCAATTGATCGGCGTCTTAGGGAGCTCGGAACACTCCAGCGTATGACTCGCGACTGGGGAAGACCTAGAACGACGAGGACACCTGCAATGGACGAGGCAATTCTTCGTGCAGTTGACGATAACCCTAATGTCAGCGTCAGAGAACTTGCTGCTGTACAAGGTAACGTTGACCACGTCACTGTATGGAGACTGCTACGGGAGAACTAGTTGTTTCCGTACCATGTACAGCGTGTGCAGGTACTATCAGCAGATGATTGGCCTCCACGGGTACACTTCTGCGAATGATCCATCCAACAATGTGTCAATCCTATTTCAGTGCAAATGTTCTCTTTACGGATGAGGCTTCATTCCAACGTGATCAAATTGTAAATTTTCACAATCAACATGTGTGGGCTGACGAGAATCCTCACGCAATTGTGCAATCACGTCATCAACACAGATTTTCTGTGAACGTTTCGGCAGGCATTGTTGGTAATGTCTTGATTGGGCCCCATGTTCTTCCACCTACGCTCAATGGAGCACGTTATCATGATTTCATACGGGATACTCCACCTGTGTTGCTAGAACATGTGCCTTTACAAGTATGACACAACATGTGGTTCATGCACGATGGAGCTCCTGCACATTTCAGTCGAAGTGTTCGTACGCTTCTCAACAACAGATTCGGTGACCGATGGATTGGTAAAGGCGGACCAATTTCATGGCCTCCACGCTCTGCTGACCTCAACCCTCTTGACTTTAATTTATGGGGGCATTTGAAAGCTCTCGTCTGCGTAACCCCTGTACCAAATGTAGAGACTCTTCGTGCTCGTATTGTGGACATCTGTGATACAATACGCCATTCTCCAGGGCTGCATCAGCGCATTAGGGATTCCATGCGACGGAGGGTGGATGCATGTATCCTCGCTAACGGAGACCATGTTGAACATTTCCTGTAACAAAGAGTTTGAAGTCACGCTGGTAGTTCTGTTGCTGTGTGTTTCCATTCCATGATTCATGTGATTTGAAGAGAAGTAATTGATGTGTCGGCAGCTGGGCCAACACCTTGTAGATCGAGATGGCTGAAAATGCACGCTAGACTAACGCAGACGGGCGTGAAGTACTGGAACAGGCTACGTAATTAATGCTATGAAGAAAAGTACGTAGCTGGATTAATACTTATCTTTAATCAATCATTGTGGTACATCGCTCTTGACTATACACAGGAGACTTTAATTACAATCACTGTAAGGCTAATGGCGCCATGCTAGTTCGTAGCCATTAACTTAGCTGAAGGCTATTCTGTCTCTCGGCTAATGAGAGAGAAAGGCTTCGTACATCTAGTCGCTAGCTAGGTCGTCCGTACAACTGGGACGAGTGCTTGTTCGTATCACGAGACCTGCCTTGTGGTGGCGCTAGGTCTGCGATTACACAGTGGCGACACGCGGATCCGACATGTACTAATTGGACCGCGGCCGATTTAATCTACCACCTAGCAAGTGTGGTGTCTGGCGGTGACACCACATTCCTCCCCCGAAAATCGGCGAACGGTCGTGAGATAAGGCTTCCGCCCGCCGTGGGGAGGACCCCATGTTGACGTATGCGATGAGGTGGGGAGCCTAACAACAGGCGAGGCTGTGCCACCCGCACCCGGCCATTCGGTCCGAGGGGAGCTAGGAAACGCCTGAAAACCTAGTCCAGGGTGCACGTCAACATGCGGTGTATGCGCCCGTAAAGAGACAGGAGGGGCCGAAGGGTCGACCTCCATTGCGTCGGGGTAGCCGACGTGCGATGACGTCATGTGGTCCGGAGCGGGCGGGAGTTCCATGGCGGAGGACAGCTGGTCACGGGAAGCGATCGGCGGCGCGTGACCCTGGGAGGCGCTTGGCGGCTGCAGCGAAGCGTCGAATGCGGGCGGCGCCGGCCGGAGAACAGGCGGCGGCGGCGGCGGCGGCGGCGGCGGCGGCTGCTGCGGCCACTGCCGCGGCGGCGCGTCGCCATGGGGCAAAATGGAAGGCATCGTCGGTAACACCTGGGGATGAGGCGAGCCAGTAGATGGGTCACCAGGGCGCTGACCGGACGGCACCGTCGCTGAAAGCAGACGGGGAGCGGCAGAACCCGTGCGACGACAGAGGCGCAGCTGATTGAGATGCCGACGCACCTCACCAGAGGCCCCCAAAACCACATACATCGCGCGGCCGAGGCAGCGAAGAATGCGCCCTGCGAGCCAACGCCGTGAACCTCGATAGTTGCGATAAAATACAACGTCGCCTGGAGCAAAAGCAGGAGGCTGCCGCTGCAAAGGAACCTGATGCGGCGGATGCAGCAAAGACATCAAGGTGCGATGAGGACGACCATGGAGCAACTCAGCCGGCGAGCGACCATCGCGGGGCTGAGAGCGATACGAGGACAAAAAGAGCAACAACGCGTCCTCCCGAGAATGCGACTCTTTCAATTTCAACATCTGTGACTTGAAAGTCCGGACCAATCGTTCAGCGGCACCGTTTGACTGAGGCGAAAACGGCGCGGACGTCAGATGTTGAATACCATTGGCCTGGCAGAATGACTGAAATTCTGCGGACATGAATTGTGGGCCATTGTCGGAAACAATAGTCTGCGGAAGACCTTCAATGCAAAAGATAGCAGACAACGCTTGGATGGTGGCGGAGGACGTCGTGGAAGACATCCGGACAACAAAAGGAAAATTACTGAAGGCGTCGACCAGAACCAACCATCGAGCATTCCAGAATGGACCAGAAAAATCAATGTGCAAGCGTTGCCAAGGGGAAGTGGCTTTTGGCCATGCAAAGACTTTCCGCTGCGGTGCGGATTGTTGTTCGGCACACGCCATACAATAAGAACACATATTCGTAATCGCAGCATCGATTCCGAACCAAGTACAGTGCTGACGAGCAAGTTGTTTCGTTCGCACTATACCCCAATGTCCTTGGTGAAGAAGCCGTAAGACAGAGGACTGTAACGAACGTGGGACCACGACTCTGGACTGATCATTATCAGAACGCAACAACAAAACACCACGTCGAACAAAAAGTCGCTCCCTGTGAGCAAAAAATCTGCGAACCAACGGATCCTCGATCCGAGACTTTGACAAAGGCCATTGCGTAGCAACAAAACGTAAAACAGTAGCAAGGACAGGGTCAGCAGCTGTGGCTGTAGCGACACGACGAAAATCAATCGGAAACGATTCGACCACTTCATCCGTTTCCGAATCAATGAACATGCAAGCAAGTTCGGAAGAATCGAATGCTTTATCCTCAGCAACAGGCAAACGGGACAACGCATCAGCGTTGCCGTGCTTAGCAGTGGACCGATACAAGATATCGTAGCGGTACTGCGAGAGAAAAATAGACCAGCGAATGAATTTCTGCGCTGTACGCGGAGGTACAGGCTTGTTCGGATGAAAAAGCTATGTCAAAGGTTTGTGGCCTGTGATGATGGTAAAGTGACGACCATACAAGAAATCATGGAACTTAGTAACGCCAAACAAGAGAGCCAAAGCTTCTTTCTCTATCTGGGAGTAATTTCTTTGCGCAGACGAGAGCAATTTGGACGCAAAGGCAATAGGGCGATCATGCGAGCCAACTTTGTGCGCAAGCACAGCACCGATCCCGAAATCCGATGCATCTACCATCAACAAAAGGGGTTTCCGGGGATCGAAAGGCGTGAGGCAAGTATTAGAAAGCAACGCCGATTTCAACTGGCGAAAGGCGCGTTCGCATTCCGTCGTCCAGAGAAACGGAACACCTGTACGGCGTACGCGATGAAGCGGAGCTGAAAGAGAAGAGGCATTGCGCACATTCACTCACACCTTGTGATTCTACATTGTTCAATGTTCTTGCGACCTCATTACGCAATGCGTGAGGAACATTGCGCGCTCTGAAAAATTTCGGTTGCGCATTGACCTTCAGTTCCAATGGTGCTTCATACACTCCTGGAAATTGAAATAAGAACACCGTGAATTCATTGTCCCAGGAAGGGGAAACTTTATTGACACATTCCTGGAGTCAGATACATCACATGATCACACTGACAGAACTACAGGCACATTGACACACACAACAGAGCATGCACAATGTCGGCACTAGTACAGTGTATATCCACCTTTCGCAGCAATGCAGGCTGCTATTCTCCCATGGAGACGATCGTAGAGATTCTGGATGTAGTCCTGTGGAACGGCTTGCCATGCCATTTCCACCTGGCGCCTCAGTTGGACCAGCGTTCGTGCTGGACGTGCAGACCGCGTGAGACGACGCTTCATCCAGTCCCAAACATGCTCAATGGGGGACAGATCCGGAGATCTTGCTGGCCAGGGTAGTTGACTTACACCTTCTAGAGCACGTTGGGTGGCACGGGATACATGCGGACGTGCATTGTCCTGTTGGAACAGCAAGTTCCCTTGCCGGTCTAGGAATGGTAGAACGATGGGTTCGATGACGGTTTGGATGTACCGTGCACTATTCAGTGTCCCCTCGACGATCACCAGTGGTGTACGGCCAGTGTAGGAGATCGCACCCCACACCATGATGCCGGGTGTTGGCCCTGTGTGCCTCGGTCGTATGCAGTCCTGATTGTGGCGCTCACCTGCACGGCGCCAAACACGCATACGACCATCATTGGCACCAAGGCAGAAGCGACTCTCATCGCTGAAGACGACACGTCTCCATTCGTCCCTCCATTCACGCCTGTCGCGACACCACTGGAGGCGGGCTGCACGATGTTGGGGCGTGAGCGGAAGACGGCCTAACGGTGTGCGGGACCGTAGCCCAGCTTCATGGAGACGGTTGCGAATGGTCCTCGCCGATACCCCAGGAGCAACAGTGTCCCTAATTTGCTGGGAAGTGGCGGTGCGGTCCCCTACGGCACTGCATGGAATCCTACGGTCTTGGCGTGCATCCGTGCGTCGCTACGGTCCGGTCCCAGGTCGACGGGCACGTGTACCTTCCGCCGACCACTAGCGACAACATCGATGTACTGTGGAGACCTCACGCCCCACGTGTTGAGCAATTCGGCGGTACATCCACCCGGCCTCCCGCATGCCCACTATACGTCCTCGCTCAAAGTCCGTCAACTGCACATACGGTTCACGTCCACGCTGTCGCGGCATGCTAGCAGTGTTAAAGACTGCGATGGAGCTCCGTATGTCACGGCAAACTGGCTGACACTGACGGCGGCGGTGCACAAATGCTGTGCAGCTAGCGCCATTCGACGGCCAACACCGCGGTTCCTGGTGTGTCCGCTGTGCCGTGCGTGTGATCATTGCTTGTACAGCCCTCTCGCAGTGTCCGGAGCAAGTATGGTGGGTCTGACACACCGGTGTCAATGTGTTCTTTTTTCCATTTCCAGGAGTGTAGTTTGTAGCGCAACCTAAGCCCGGTGCAAAAATGTCTGCAAATTCGTCACATAAGCGAGAAACACTGTCTGAAGGCACAGTCTGATTCACTGATAGCACCTGATTTACAATAGACATGTTAAACAACTGAAATAAATCTAAGCCAAACAAGTTCACTGCAGAAGAAGAACGAAGAACGTAAAATGACACAAGTTTTGTTTGTCCTTTAAATGTTGCAAAAATAGTGCACTGTCCTAACACAGGAATTGTCTGTCCGGAATAACTTTTTAACTGAACAGTTGCGGCACGCAACGGAGGTGCGCCCAGGTGTTTGTACGTGTCGTGATTGAGCAATGAAACTGCAGCTCCGGTATCGAGCTGGAAGGGTATCACTTTGCCTTCAAATTCTAAGTCCACAAAAAGTTTATTGTCCTGCTGACGACAAGAGCGACTGTTTTGTGCAATTTGAATAGACACTGGTACAGAATCACTTGCTAATTGACGTGATTTCCGGCGACGTCGACGCACAGTTTTTGTGGGACGAACACAGTCACTGTTAGAGAAAGTGGCACTGGACGAATCGGAATTAACTACATGAATGTCCATGGGCGAAGGTCCACGATCCTGAGTGTCCTTCGTTCTATTCCGGCGCGAAGCAAAGGGCCTGGAATGATTGTGATTGTCTGATCGGAGCTTTTTCTGGCAAACACTTTGAACATGTCCTTTCCTATTACAGAAAAAGCAAATAGCTTGGCGTGACGGGCAATGTTCACGCGAATGTCTAGTAGCACACCGCGGGCATGATTTCACTGCATTCGTGGGCTGGCGCGGCACACATGGCTTAGAGCGCGGCGGCAGCTGCGTTTGTTTGTGCGATGGCAGTTGACCGGGCCGCGCAGCTCGCCCGGCGGCCCGGTTAATGTTACACACTGCTGGCGAAGTTTCAAAAGATTCCTGAGCACAGTCAAGTGTGTCTTGTCTATCCAATATGTCTATCACTTGTTGAAGGGAGGGATTAACTAGTTTCAATATTTGCTCCCGTATGCGAACATCAGAAACGTTCTGTGCAATAGCATCACGTACCATTGTATCTGAATAAGAAAGACCACAGTCACAGTCAAAAGAACACTCCCTAGTAAGTCCTTGCAATGTTGCTACCCACTCCCTATTAGTTTGACCGGCCGTACGTTTTGTACGAAAAAACGTATACCGTTTTGCAACCACATTAACTGTTTCTTTGAAACAGGCATCTAAAGCAGACAAAATTTCCTCGTAGGACAGAGTTGCTACGTCTCGTCGGGGAAACAATTTCACTATCACACGGTAGGTGGACACACCGACACAAGAAAGCAAAAACGGCTGCCGCTCATTACCTTGAATTCTGTAGGCGGCGAGGTGGAAGGCAAACTGGCGGGACCATTCCCGCCAAGTCTCGTGGGTTTCATCAAAACTTCGAAATGGTGGTGCAACGGCAGGTTGTGGCTGCGGTACCGGTGAAGCGGCGGCGGCCGCATCGGTTTGAATGGCACGTTGACCCTGGACGAGCTGTCCAAGGGCATCCAATAACGCCTGCGTCTGCTGATTCTGCAAGCGATAAAATTCGGACAGTACATCTGGAGAATGTGGCGAAGCCATGACACAAATAAATTAGGGCAAAGTAAAACACAAGATCCTTTGTAGACTCGTCGCCATGTGATGTGTCGGCAGCTGGGCCAACACCTTGTAGATCGAGATGGCTGAAAATGCACGCTAGACTAACGCAGACGGGCGTGAAGTACTGGAACAGGCTACGTAATTAATGCTATGAAGAAAAGTACGTAGCTGGATTAATACTTATCTTTAATCAATCATTGTGGAACATCGCTCTTGACTATACACAGGAGACTTTAATTACAATCACTGTAAGGCTAATGGCGCCTTGCTAGTTTGTAGCCATTAACTTAGCTGAAGGCTATTCTGTCTCTCGGCTAATGAGAGAGAAAGGCTTCGTACATCTAGTCGCTAGCTAGGTCGTCCGTACAACTGGGACGAGTGCTTGTTCGTATCACGAGACCTGCCTTGTGGTGGCGCTAGGTCTGTGATTACACAGTGGCGACACGCGGGTCCGACATGTCCTAATTGGACCGCGGCCGATTTAATCTACCACCTAGCAAGTGTGGTGTCTGGCGGTGACACCACAGTAATAAAATGGGCTCAAACATGGAAAGTAAACGTTTCCGGACACATGTCCACATAACATATTTTCTTTCTTTGTGTGTGAGGAATGTTTCCTGAAAGTTTGGCCGTACCTTTTTGTAACACCCTGTATAGTTAGCGAAACTAGTATTAATGTAATTACGAGGAATGGGGTGTTATACCGATTAACAACAGACACTTAGTTCGAACTTTTGATGTACGTGCTCGCTAAGAAAAGATTTTGCAGAATTAAAAATTATTGACGGGAAATCTTTTTCGAGCAAGGGCTTGTCATGTCTCCACTTATACCCATTGTCGTCCGGCGTAAACCACATTAAGTTTTCAGTCTAGTTCACAATTTACTTGGGCGGCACCGACTGTAGGTGTTTGTACGAATTTCGCGCTTGAAGTTCAAACATTTCATCTGCTTCGAGGAGGAAAACTGCCTTGTTTACTTCTGTGCTCTCATCATTCAACATTTTGTGGGTAAAAACTCTAACTATGGCTTTAAAAATTATACATGTTTTGTGTAAATGTTGTGACAAATGCTTCTCATTAGCGGCAGCGACGCCTTCTTCATTTTGTCTCTTTCCTCTTTAATAACTGAAACATCCTGAGTCATACATGATCAAATTTTCAGATTTGTTACACATAAATGGGACAATTATTCAGTTATACACCACCCTAAGAAATGAGTAAACCCTATTAAAGGTTTGCAATTCACTCAAGGTTTATTGTTATAACAGTGAATATAGAGTATATACCCCCCAGTGTAGCCGAGAGCGCTAATGCACTGCTTCCTGGACTCGGGTAGGCCCGCCGCTCCCGGATCGAATCCGCCCAGCGGATAAACGACGAGGGTTGGTGTGCTGGCCAGCCTGGATGTGGTTTTAGGCGGTTTTCCACATACCGCTAGGTGAATACTGGGCTGGTCCCCACGTTCCGCCTCAGTTACAAGCGTCACAGACATTTGAAACACGTTTGCACTACTCCACGATTGACACTAGATGCAGACAGCTGGGGTACACTGATTCCATCCATGGGGGTACAGGGTGGCGGCCACCTCTAAAACTAACATTGCCAAATCCGTTCTAACCACGTTGACCCTGCGATCGTTGCGGGACTATGGCGTCAGCGAAAGAAAGAAGAAAGCGAAAGAAAGTGAATGTAGAGTATATGAAATTACCACATTTACAGATCAACAGCACAACCGGTTCTGTGGTGCCAGGTATCGTTCCATGCACTAACACCCATATTATAATTTCCACGAGCGGCAATGTAGGCGCGGAATGTGCCGTACAGTCGATTGTACAGATGGCGGATACTGTCCTGGGATACGTTATGCCACGCCTGCTCGACATGTAAGAGTTGTTGGCTGACAAGTCGCACTTGCCCCATCAGGTCCCCTACGTGCTCCATTAGAGACAAGTTCGGAGATGATGAGGGCTGTATGTCTTGCAGAGCACGTTGAGATTCACGGGCAATTTGTGGGCGAACATTATACTGCTGGAACAACACTTCACCTTCCTGTTGCAAGAAAAGCAAAAGGACGGGTCTAACAACATTCTGCACCACCTGAGCCATTTAGCGTCCACTCCAGATACACCAAAAGTGAACCAGAGTGGTAGCTCATCACACTCCAGACCATAAGGCTTGGGATGGGGCCAGTGTGTCACAGTCTAATGCGCTCTCCGAGACTGTGCTCACTCGGTTTACGTCGCACGTTCAGCCGACCATCACTGCGTGCAGGCGGAATCTGGATTCATCGCTAAAGACCACGGCGCATCATGCTATCTTGCAAGTGATCATGTGACGGCACCACTTCCAGCAATCTCGTCAATGCTGTGGCGAGAGCGGCTCACGGGCTTGCCCGTAGATCCACTGCTAATAACAGAATCACAGCAATTTTCGTTGAAATGTCGACGCCCACAAGCACAGTTATCTGTACCGGGGGAACTGTAGGATCTGCTGCGATTGCAATATGACGACCCTGCCGGGAGTTTGTGCTGCGTGAACGTCCAGAACCTCGTCTAAGGATATGAGAATATTCACACGACCAGTGACGCAAGCATCGTTGCACAACTTGTAACGTTCCCTGGCAGCACACACACTATTAATAAAATGAAATGACATTTAATTGTACTATGTACGCCTATGAAGCAATTCGTATGTACTGTAATTGTTTGACAAAAAAATATTATTTAATTTGGTATAAAGGACATTCGTTATTATTGTAATATTTTCTGTAATAATATTCTCGATGTATTTATGATTGTAATATTTCAATACTCATAATGTAATTACGAAATATGTTAATATCTGCGATAAAACAATGTAAAATACAGCCACAGAGGAAAATAATGTTGTAAGATTACAAAGAGAAATTAACAAGCAGCAATAGTATAAATAGGGATACATAATGTGCATTCTTTGTCGTCTTCCTCGAGAGCTGAGAGAGAGAGGAACCTGTGACGTAGCATTTTATGAATGAGTAGACTTCTTTTGTCTGTATCTACCTTTAGCCGCCGTTAGAGGAGAAATTACAAAGTAATGTAAGTTTAATTATTGTGGTGGTCTAAATACATTATAATTTATCAAAATTGTGTATTACTAATGCAAATTAGCTTGCCCATGTCATCTATAATATTTCTTTAAAGAATTTTCAGCATTTTTAGCGATTATCGTTGGTGTTGCTGGGCTGCGCCGCGACCGAACGATTTGCAGCGGCGGCACATTTAAAAAATTGTTCCGCTAAAAAATTAACCAAACCCGTAAATCGGGAGCAGATAAAATTAGCAGTGAATTACGAAATATTTTTCTTCTACAGCGATCCTGAGGCTGACGGAATTTATTACTGGTTTTACATTTGTGCATTCATAGGCGGATAATTAACGTTGAAGTTGTTAATCTGTTGGTTCTTTCAATTTCTAAAGCAAATAACTTAAACGTATAATGAAGCGTGTTTTGTCAATGATAATTAAACGTTCAGGTCGGCTTGGCAATATTTAACCATTTTCTGCTAACAGAGACAGTCTTGTGTTCCATAGCTAACGCCGGGAAAGAATTCAGTAAATATTTAAAAAACCACTGCATTTAGAAAATGTGTGCCAAGGCCGAAATACGTAAAAAATTTAATTTATATATTTTTCAACTAAATGTTCTTAATCAGTTAGTATGAATTTATCAGCATGAGAGGGTTGCTAAGGTTCACGTAATTTTAAATGTGCTTAATTCTGTCTAAATGAATTTTTATTACCACACGTAAATAAGGGATTCTACAACAAAGTTCGTATTGAAAGAGCGAATAACAAAAAAATTTAAAGCAACATTTTTTTCTCCCCACATTTTCAAATCAATTCATTCACATTTTTTCAATTTTTACATAATAAATAAATAAATATTTTTTTAATTTCATTAAAAACTGACACAGCACATCCAACTAGTGTGTGGCAATTCTCCGAAAGGACCATATCGCCTCCCAGATGGCCCCAGTTTGACCCCTTTCAAACTCTCTCAGTTGACCGTAGAAAGCACACGTGCACATTCGTGGTATGGTTGCTGCTCGTTTCACACGACCACAGCACACTGAACCTTCTGGCTGTGAGAATTACCTATTATAGGTTAGACACAGATGGCACTCTGATAGCTATGCCACTTCGCTATCTGTTAGCGGACGACGTTCAAATCATTATCAGTACATCTAACATCCCTTTTGTGGCATATGGCGTCATCTCATCAAAATCAGTGTCGTCTTTCCAGGTGTACTAACTTCTTTTTCTTGCAGCAGCGTGTTATACCATACTACATCTACAAGGCACTGAACTTGTATTTAAGGTCACAAGAGGTCACACTTGAATTCAGAGAATGTGCGTAGGATGACCTTTAGACGCTTTGTGCTTTTAAAGGGAGTAAGTGCATGGTGACAGCGGAGAGCAGCATTTAGCGAACCGAATTGATATTCCGTCTCGGGGAGGTGTTGTGGGTGGGACGTTATGGTCTAGTTTCCCTAACTTCATATAGGTGCCTTGTTGGTGTGACTGTTTCCCAAGAGAGAAACTGTTATCTCTTAAGTTTCCCCAAGGGCAGGAGTACTGTTTATATTAATATCAGATCAGTAACAAACCGATTTACAGTGGATATGCTGAAAGTGGAAACACTACTTGTGTATAATATGAAACAAATTAATGTGTATTGAAACACGCTATATTTTCAAAATATCCACGGGTGTGCTGCCGGTCTATAGTGTCCAACGGGCACAATATTTCGGCGATCATACATGTCGCCATCATCAGGTGAACTGACGGACTGAGCTCCTGTGAACGTGCCGGCACGGAGATCCGTACGCTATGGCTGCTCAGAGGGAACTGGGTTCGGTCGCGGCGGCGGCCGATTTAAATACCCTCCGCCCGCGGCGCGCTCCCTCCGCCGTCCGCGCCCCGCGCCACGGTCGCGCGGTGGAACAGATTGCGACGGCGTCTGAGATGACGTCGGTGTGATGGCTCTGTCCGCTGTGGTCGTCACAACTATACGTTTGCTCGATTTACTCTTGATTGACCCGATCGCTGGTTCCCAAGCCTTGCTAAGATTATAGCCACAGTCACGGTTTATGAGGTCGTCATTGGTGCGAATTTCGATGGCCTCTCTAACAACGCTGTCCCAGTATCTCGACGTCTGTACCAGAATCCTCGTGCGGTCATACTCCATGGCGTGATTTTCCGACAAACAATGTTCAGCGATCGCCGACTTGCTCGGATACATCAGTCGAGTGTGCCTCTGGTGTTCACGGCATCGATCTTCGACGGTACGCATCGTCTGACCAATATACGACTTGCCACATTGACACGGAATCTGGTACACGCCGACCTTTCTCAAACCGAGGTCATCTTTGGCGCTCCCCACCAGTGCACGAGTTTTATTTGGAGGACAAAACACAGTTCCGACCCGGTGTTTCTTCAGAATGCGGGCGATTTTCCCGAGAGTGCGCCTGTGTATGGAATAAATGCAGTGCCTACCTCCTCCCTCGTGACTTCATCCATCTCAACAGGTTGTGCTGCAGTGGTTGGGCGGAGGGCACGTCGAATCTGCCACTCTGAGTACCCATTTTTTCGAAATACAGTTCTCAGATGTTCCAATTCCTGGGGTAGACTCTCTGCGTCAGAGATAGTGCGCGCCCTATGTACTAGAGTTTTGAGGACCCCGTTCCTCTGTGAAGAGTGGTGGCAGCTGTCTGCGTGCAAATACAGATCAGTGTGCGTAGTCTTCCGATACACCCCATGACCTAGGATGCCGTCAGCCCTTCTCTTGACGAAGACGTCAAGGAAAGGTAATTTACCCTCCGTTTCAGTCTCCATAGTGAATTTGATGTTAGGGTGTATGGAGTTTAGATGTGTAAGGAAGTCAAGGAGTTTATCCATACCATGTGGCCAGATGACGAACGTGTCGTCCACGTAACGGAAAAAGCAAGTAGGTTTCCATACGGATGACGACAGGGCTTCCTCCATGTACAAATTCGCTACCACCGGTGAGAGTGGGCTACCCATGGCGACTCCCTCCGTTTGTACGTAGTATTATCCATTAAAAAGAAAATACGTGGAAGTCAAGACATGCCTAAAAAGTTCAGTGGTCTTCTCGTCAAACTTCTGACTAATCAATTCTAGTGACTCTCGCAGGGGTACCCTCGTAAACAAGGAAACGACGTCAAAACTCACCATGATATCTGACTCATCCAACCTGCAGCTATCAAGGCGTTTAACAAAATCCACAGAATTACGGATGTGATGAGGGCATTTACCCACATAAGGACTTAATATTCCCGTCAGGTATTTGGCCAACAAATATGTAGGTGCCCTGATGTTGCTGACAATGGGGCGTAATGGTATCCCCTCTTTGTGAACCTTCGGGAGTTCATATAGGCGGTACCGGACCTTGGGGTAACAATTTCTTAGCGTCACCCTCCGGTAAATCTGCGTCCTTGAGAAGCGCCCTCGTCTTGTTCTCCACCTTCTTTGTCAACGCTGATCTTCCGGTAAGAATCGTCATTTAGCAGGCTCTGCATCTTACCAGTGTAGTCCTTATGGGAGACAACAACTGTAGCATTGCCTTTGTCAGCCGGTAAGACAACAATTTCAGAGCGCTCCCTCAGATAACGAATGGCCGCCCTCTCTTTACTGCTGATATTTGACTTCATCGGCTTGGATTTCGTCAACGCACGACAAGTTTCACGACGTATTTCCTCGGCTGATTCTGGCGGAAGTCGAGCTGCAACCTGTTCAACAGCACTAACAATTTCTGCGACTGGAGTGAACTTGGGGGTGGGAGCAAAGTTGAGACCTTTCTGCAAAACCGAAACCACATCATCACTCAACACCATGCCACTCAAATTGATGACAGTCTTGCTCGGAACCTGCAGAGATGGTTTATCAAGGAGACGTGAGAACTTAGCTGTTTCACGTCCCGTAGCCTTCTTATGGGCGGAATCAGCTGACACCTAGGTGACACCATCAATCCAATCCCAGGAACAAGAAGTGAACTTACTAGCCAGTTGCAAATGTAGTTTGAGTAATTCCTGTGAGATAAACTCAAGGCGCCGGCGGGTGAAGTGCACTCTCTCACGTACCAATGCGAGGCTGGCTCGTTTCTTGATTCTCTTAGCTGCTGCAGAATCGATGGGATGCATAACCTTAGCAATATTTGGAACAATATTCTCGGAACGACATCTCTTTAGAAAGGCAAGAGTACTTAGCAAACGACATCTACGATGGCGCAACTTTTCAAATTTCTTCATGCTGCGATGCATCTCCTCCCCGTAAAGGTGTATGATGTGATTCTTGAGTTTCTCCCGGCGTATTTGATAATCAAAATATCCACGGGTGTGCTGTCCTCCAAATAAAACTCGTGCACTGGTGGGGCGCGCCAAAGATGACCTCGGTTTGAGGAAGGCCGGCGTGTACCAGATTCCTTGTCAATGTGTCAAGTCGTATATTGGTCAGACGATGCGTACCGTCGAGGATCGATGCCGTGAACACCAGAGGCACACTCGACTGATGTATCCGAGCAAGTCGGCGGAGGGAGCGCGCCGCGGGCGGAGGGTATTTAAATAGGCCGCCGCCGCGACCGAACCCAGTTCCCTCTGAGCAGCCATAGCGTACGGATCTCCGTGCCGGCACGTTCACAGGAGCTCAGTCCGTCAGTTCACCTGATGATGGCGACATGTATGATCGCCGAAATATTGTGCCCGTTGGACACTATAGCCCGGCAGCACACCCGTGGATATTTTGATTATCAAATACGCCGGGAGAAACTCAAGAATAACACGCTATATTTTACTTATTTTGAAACTTATTTTTAATCTTCTTTTTATAATACTGAACGGAGTAATAAATATATTATTGCTGAATAAAAGCAGATAAAATAATGTTTGGAGCAGTCTTGCTGGGTGGAGGCGATTTCTACAGTGATCTACTGCCGCATTCAGCCGTAATCGATCCCTGAGGGAGATCTGGGCCAACCGAAGGAGTTAGTCTCAAACCCTTCGCCTCCAGTTACGGAGGCATGAAAATGGTTACTCTGCATGTACCAAGTTAGTTCTGTATGACGTGAGTATAACTTTTAATAAACAGAGTCGTTTACATATCCGATTGTGTGCCGAGTATTACTCATTCATGTGAGTAAGTGTGCATCGTACATGTATATACAGTGTTGGTGTATGTTGCAGGCGTTAGTCGTTTTCGGCAAGAATTAATTTTCGTTGCCAGTAAGTGTTTGCATCAGTTGTATGTGTTCCCTTTTATGTAATGTTTTATATTGCATATCCCTAACCTTGCTGTCTTATATTGTAGTAATTTTCACTGTTAGCGTGGGTTTCTTATGTAACTGAATTAATTAATTGTAAGATCGTGTATGAGGAGCAAATTTTCAATGTAGTGCCTAGTGCTTATTTCAGAAAAAGACACTGTTCTTTAATGATCGAAATTTTCCACCTTTGTTAATTCTTAAATTACAAGGTATATGAAATTACTGTCATGGAATTTCTTCGATCTTAACAATTGATTTTACTATCCTTAGACTCATACGGAATTTTGGTTCTAAATTGCTTGACGTTCATTTGTTAAGATTGAACCCTCTGGTTTAACCATTATATCTCTGGGAAGCAAATAAAATATACTAAAATGTTTTACATCCTGTGACCTAGGTCTCTGTTCATTTCATTTCATAAACAGTATATGGTACTGGAACTAATTTGTAACGACGTACGACTGTTCCTAAGACTATAGACAGACACGCCAAATACTTAGAAAGCTCGATCGTGCAACAGTTTAGAATAAAAAACTGTGTCATGTAGCGTACTGTATTGACGCGGTTCGGGCGTACTGTGTGAACTGATCACAGCAAGCAGAATATGTCGTACTGGTTTTTTAACTTCTTCGTAACAGTAATCTATATGTTGCAAATATATCGTTTTCTAGCAAAATACGCTTCCTAGTACACCAGGCTCCGTGAGTGTTGCCAGCTACAGAAACATGAAACCGGCAAATTCATTCCGTCTTACGCTCCAAATTTCGAAGTATAGAGTAGAAAATAACACTTAACATTATTTGCATTCAGTATTACTTACGAACGCATTTCTAGACGAATATTTAAAAACACGAGAGAAGGACTTAATATTGGAAACAATGTATACATTTTTTATTGAGATCAAGGACTGGAAGTATAATTTAATCTATAGATACAAGTGAAATTTACAATTTTTCTGATGGTAATTGTGCCCACAGTCACTAAGCGCTTTGGAAGATGAACCGAAATCTGTA
Source organism: Schistocerca piceifrons (assembly GCF_021461385.2). Classification (NCBI taxonomy): domain Eukaryota; kingdom Metazoa; phylum Arthropoda; class Insecta; order Orthoptera; family Acrididae; genus Schistocerca; species Schistocerca piceifrons. The sequence goes on along the minus strand of NC_060143.1, from coordinate 497,813,399 downwards.
CCTCTGGGTAGAAGACTTTGAGGTTTGGTATTTTCGGCTCTTGTTTGGTTCATAATAAAATACTAGAAGGCAACCGGCTTTCACAAAACACATTGGATTTTTCCTTTCACTTGTGACTGTGAAATAGCCATGACTTTCCATCGGTGTGTTTTTATTTAGTATGATGTTCATTTGGTGTCAGTCAGTGAACGTTAGGTGACAGCAAGTTTTTCAAAAATTGTAGTACGTAAGTGTACCACACACCAATCATCTCGTGAAAATAAAAACGAAGAAAATGTGTTCCTTAATGTACTCGGCCATGAGTTAAAATACGGAGAGCACTTCGGAATTTTAATTTTAGTTTACTAATTAATGGCTAATTACTTAATTTCTGTGCTGTGGTAGAAGTAAGAGGAACGCTCGAGAGAGAGGAAGGAAGGAGGGGTAGGATCGTATTGTAGTAAACTTAGCAACATATTGACACCAAACTGCCAAACAAAAATTATGAACTGATGTTACAGTGTAATCTGTGAATTACCTCAAATTGTTTGCGATGGAAATGCTTGAAAAATAACGTTCAGCACGAAATATCGATAGACGCTACTTTGCAGTATAGTCCTAACATGCATACCGACCGTGGTACTATAAACTCCTTCACCACAGCTGCAGTAGGAGTAAAATACGTATCTGTTGCCATTGCATACATCACCTGCGACAGGTCGATTTAAAAAAAAAAGAAACTAGTTGGCTATGATTTGCACGGTTGACAGTGATACAGTTCGATAAATACGGGGGTGCTAATATTTCAGTGTCGTGGTGCTTGACACATTAATACATGACGTGACGAACTATCCCTTCACAAACAATACACGCAAATATTTTAATACAATAGCTGCCTGTCAATTGATAATCTACATTTCTCCGAAACTGGAAGTGAAACGAAAAGTAAAAACAAAATTTTAAACGAATTTAAATTCCAGCCGTCAGAAGACATCAGTCCGACAGAATCGTCTTCTTTCGTACTTTCAACTCTACATTGTCTTTATATCTCCACCACGACACAATACTTTAATCATCAATCACTAATTACCTGTAATAAGTGAAATACAGTTTCACACACAACTTGTGCTCATATTGTAAAGACCAATCAATATGATTTTGTGATAGCTTCAGTACAGTGTTTGGTTGATATCTTAGTGTCTCTGTGGACGTGATTCTTCTGTAACCTGACTGTGACTAACAATACAAAAATTGATTGGCAACAAAACAAATTCCTGTAAAGGCACCAAATTTATTTTATTTATCGTATGTTAGGACAAATATCTATAGCTACTAAAATGGCTTACACAACTCAAACTTACCATGTCCGTTCTGTAACTAAAAATGCTTTCACTCTACAGTACATTCGTGTATGGAAACATTTTGCTACAGGAATGCCACTAGTTCATTCCTCATATACAGCGGTTCTTTTCATCCTAAATGCCACTGGAACTCATTCTGATCGCTATACAAAGACATTTATACATAAGAAGATTTAACCGCTATTCAAATGGGAGCTTGATCTCTCTCTCGTACTGGTGTGTTGATCATCCGGCACAACTTCGAAGGGTTTGTATCATTCCCACAGACTGAACACTTGGAGAAAGAAAGACCGTGATGGTTATTGATTTATCGAAGCGAGTGGAAATATCTTTTAAAACTGATTTACTTGTACTTAGATCCAACACGAAGTCAGGACAGGACCAGTAACCTGGGTACCGTAAGCTCTTTATCGTAAAATTTATGGATATCCATCCTACTGCATGGGTGAGGTGCATATGTATCAACAGCTGATGATATATATGAGAAAAAGTGCCACCACAGCTTTACCTTGAGAATGTCTTTAGTGTATCGCACAACAAGTTTCGGCGGATTATAAGGGCCATCTTAAGGCCCCATCACCGCCGAAAGAGTACTAGATTTCCTTGATGCAGGTATTGCGGAATCCTTGTTACTAGCACACTTGGGGTAACTTTCATCAGGAGTCTGTACTCGACACCGTGTTGTCTCTAATGCAGTCACATTGGTTAGGTGCCTGTGATACACTAGTCCACACTCGCACCCGATATCATGAACTCCACCAGCATGGCGCCGGCCACTGTGCCCTAGCGGTTCTAGGCGCTTCAGTATAGAACCGCGCTGCTGCTACGGTCGCAGGTTCAAATCCAGCCTCGGACTTGGATGTGCGTGATGACCTTAGGTTAGTTAGGTTTTAGTAGTTCTAAGTTCTAGGGGACTGATGAACTCAGAAGTTAAGTCCCACAGTGGTTAGAGCCATTTTTGAACCAACAGCATGTAATGTCAAATGTGTCTTCGATTAAGCCAAGAATATCTTTTATGCCGTTGTTGTTCTACAAAATCGACTGATATGTACTTAGCGGAGAGTGAGGTGTTGGGTTGTTTTCTGGAAATTGTCTTCAATGGTCATTTCATACTCATGCCTTTTTTCCTCTTGAATTTCTGTGTTCTTGTATAAAAACGGAAATGAAATTCATGTAATTTAAAGCCTAAAAAAACGCTCCACCAGAGTCATCTGATGCCTCTAACGTCACTGCGTTTCAGAATAACAATATCTACAACAACTTCATAAAAATTGTTTTTGAGTGTTCCAAGGAATGAGAAGATGCGTAAAATGTGGTTGCACTGTACCACCAAAGCGCCACCACGTCGACACCCAAGTTTCCTGTCTAAATTAAAAATCTCCTGCACTTTGAAGTTAACATTAATTTACCTTCGACATATGCTTTCCCACGGTTACAGGGAAGGATAGCTTCATTCAAGGAAATTAAATTCTTGGTGAAAATTGTAATTTAGTAGGTCAGTTGGTGCAGCGATGTACCGTCGAATGCTGTAAGATGATGTCCATAGGTAGTTGGTTTGAATCCCGTTCACAAGAATATTTTAATTATGTGTACAATCACTTGAGAGTCCTCTAACATGAAAACCAAATCACAACTGTAATACATTGCCATAGCGTTAAGCAACATTGCACTGCTGCGTTTTCTTTGCCGTTTACATAAGTTTACTTTCTCTATCGCTGTTCACATATGTCACTTTCAAAAAGATGTCTAGTTAATGCGACCACACCCTTTTTCATTTATGAGATACAATGTATCTTTTATTATCTTCGTACTGACCAACTAGGATCCTGTTTAAATTATTGAAGTTTCATCATCTTACATTTACATGTAGTAGATGTCCTTCAAACACTGACGTCAATTTACGCTCACAAACATCACAGTCCTTACTTAGGTTTCTGTTACCTGAATATTGTCCATGCTTTATATCTCTCCTCATACAAAACCTCATTGTTCCACAGTTCGTTGAACTGTGGGCGCATGAAGATATCTTTGCTACTAACAGAAGATTCCAAAAAAGAGAAATGTATGTAGGCAAAGCAAATGCACCTATCCTCAGTTATCCAGTTCTCAGGCCGTGAAATTCAGTGTGGGACGTACGACGAACGTATCCGTTAGTACAGTGCGGCGAAATTCGACGTTAACGGGCTGCGGCAGCAGACGACCGACGCGGTTGCCCTTGCTAACAGCTTGACATCACCTGCAGCGACTCTCCTGGGCTCATGATCACATCGGTTAGATCCTAGACGATTGTAATGCTGTGGCGTGGTCAGATGAGTCCCGGTTTCAGTTGTACGACCTGGTGGTAGGTTCCGAGTGTGGCGCGTGCTTCACGAAGCAGTGGACCAAAGTAGTCAACAAGGCGGTGTGCAAGTTGGTGGAGGCTGCATAGGGATGTGATCTGAGTTTATATGGGTAGTCTGGGCCAACTGAACAGATCATTTACTAAAAATACACTCCTGGAAATTGAAATAAGAACACCGTGAATTCATTGTCCCAGGAAGGGGAAACTTTATTGACACATTCCTGGGGTCAGATACATCACATGATCACACTGACAGAACCACAGGCACATAGACACAGGCAACAGAGCATGCACAATGTCGGCACTAGTACAGTGTGTATCCACCTTTCGCAGCAATGCAGGCTGCTATTCTCCCATGGAGACGATCGTAGAGATGCTGGATGTAGTCCTGTGGAACGGCTTGCCATGCCATTTCCACCTGGCGCCTCAGTTGGACCAGCGTTCGTGCTGTACGTGCAGACCGCGTGAGACGACGCTTCATCCAGTCCCAAACATGCTCAATGGGGGACAGATCCGGAGATCTTGCTGGCCAGGGTAGTTGACTTACACCTTCTAGAGCACGTTGGGTGGCACGGGATACATGCGGTTGTGCATTGTCCTGTTGGAACAGCAAGTTCCCTTGCCGGTCTAGGAATGGTAGAACGATGGGTTCGATGACGGTTTGGATGTACCGTGCACTATTCAGTGTCCCCTCGACGATCACCAGTGGAGTACGGCCAGTGTAGGAGATCGCTCCCCACACCATGATGCCGGGTGTTGGCCCTGTGTGCCTCGGTCGTATGCAGTCCTGATTGTGGCGCTCACCTGCACGGCGCCAAACACGCATACGACCATCATTGGCACCAAGGCAGAAGCGACTCTCATCGCTGAAGACGACACGTCTCCATTCGTCCCTCCATTCACGCCTGTCGCGACACCACTGGAGGCGGGCTGCACGATGTTGGGGCGTGAGCGGAAGACGGCCTAACGGTGTGCGGGACCGTAGCCCAGCTTCATGGAGACGGTTGCGAATGGTCCTCGCCGATACCCCAGGAGCAACAGTGTCCCTAATTTGCTGGTAAGTGGCGGTGCGGTCCCCTACGGCACTGCGTAGGATCCTACGGTCTTGGCGTGCATCCGTGCGTCGCTGCGGTCCGGTCCCAGGTCGACGGGCACGTGCACCTTCCGCCGACCACTGGCGACAACATCGATGTACTGTGGAGACCTCACGCCCCACCTGTTGAGCAATTCGGCGGTACGTCCACCCGGCCTCCCGCATGCCCACTATACGCCCTCGCTCAAAGTCCGTCAACTGCACATACGGTTCACGTCCACGCTATCGCGGCATGCTACCAGTGTTAAAGACTGCGATGGAGCTCCGTATGCCACGCCAAACTGGCTGTCACTGACGGCGGCGGTGCACAAATGCTGCGCAGCTAGCGCCATTCGACGGCCAACACCGCGGTTCCTGGTGTGTCCGCTGTGCCGTGCGTGTGATCATTGCTTGTACAGCCCTCTCGCAGTGTCCGGAGCAAGTATGGTGGGTCTGACACACCGGTGTCAATGTGTTCTTTTTTCCATTTCCAGGAGTGTAATTATGTTCGGCTACTTGGAGAGTATCTGCAGCCATTCATGGACTTCATGTTCCCAAACACTGATGCGCCATGTCACCAGACCACAATTGCTTAAAATTGGTTTGGATAACTTTCTGTCCGCAGCTCGTGGTTGTGCGGTAGAGTTCTCGCTTCCCGCGCCCGGGTTCCCGGGTTCGATTCCCGGCGGGGTCAGGGATTTTCCCTGCCTCGTGATGACTGGGTGTTGTGTGATGTCCTTAGGTTATTTAGATTTAAGTAGTTCTGATTTCTAGGGGACTGATGACCAAAGATGTTAAGTCCCATAGTGCTCAGAGCCATTTGAACCATTTTTTTGATAACATTCTGGACAATTCGAGTGAATGATTTGACCATCCAGATCACCCAACGTGAATCTAATCGAACATTTGTGGGACATAATCGAGACGGCAGCTCGTGCACAAAATCCTGAACCGGGAACACTTTCGCAATTATGGTTGGCTTCAGGAACAGCATACCTCAATATTTCTGTAGGAGACTTCCAACGACTTGTTGAGTCCATGCCAACTCAAGTTCCTGCACGACGCCGAGAAAATGTAGGTTCGTCAGGATATTAGGAGGTATCCCATGACTTTTGCCGCCTCAGTGTAGCAAGCCCACCTGGACAGATGGGTACCTAAATGCTTCAAACCACCGTCATCTAGTTACATGCTGCTGGAGATAACGAAATCTAGTGCAAGTACTCAAATGGTTCAATTTGCTCTGAGCACTATGGGACTTAACATCTATGGTCATCAGTCCCCTAGAACTTAGAACTACTTAAACCTAACTAACCTGAGGACATCACACAACACCCAGTAATCACGAGGCAGAGAAAATCCCTGACCCCGCCGGGAATTGAACCCGGGAACACGTGCGCGGGAAGCGAGAACGCTACCGCAAGACCACGAGCTGCGGACAGTGCAAGTATGGACTAGTGTGTGTAGGAGAGACGGGGTCATCCATCAGTGCACAGGTATCTGACCATGAAAGATGTATACAATTAAGACAACACAGCAAGTCAGCAGAACACTAGAATGAGTGCGGCAGGCACGTAGAATTTCGAGCAGTGCTCGTACTGGCGAAGGAGCCTCTTACCTTCAGGAGGAAAACCACAGGGGCAACAGAAATAGCCGAGTGAGCCGTCAACATGCACAGAGAAGACAGGTACCGACTTCCGGAAAGACAATGGTTGCGGAAGCCTTCATCGCTTGATATTTATCTTATACGTGACATGTAAGTACTGTTTCTTTCTTGTAATGTTAGTCAGTACTTACACTTCTATGTAAAAAACATTTTCCCATAATTTTTTACTGATGTTATAAGCCAATTTGAATATTTAATTTGTGATGAAGGCACTCATAGAAGTGTCGAAACCTTGTCAAAAGACTTAAATTTTGTGACCGATGGCTGTAATTGCTTTAACTTTAATTTGTAAACGTTCGCTGACTACGCAGCCATGTTCAAAATTTTAAGTGATAAAATATTAAAATCACAGTACATGCCCTGGCCGAATGATTTGCTATAATTCGCTGTCGTGCGACTAATGCGAGTAGTGAGCATCAAGAATGAGACGGTTTCTAACAAATTTCAGAGAGATTACCTCTGTTGTTCATGTTCTGCCCCTCCGCTTGCTTGGGGGGAGAGGCTGTACGAATCCTGCAAGAGCAATAGAAGAGACCAACTTGTGGCAGTTGGCTTCCGGCTCGCATGTGTGGAGTTGCGGGAACTACGTCAGCAGTCGGCTCTTTGACTGTCAGCTCACTTTGTAAGGAGAGCTCTCGACATAACCCACGATATAAGAGTCATGCCCGTAAAATCATATGGACTCGTTGCTGTGTCCTCTTTGCCGTGAGGGAGAGTTGCGCACTGGCTCGAAGTGAACATCAGAGCTTGGGCAGAGGATGGAATTAAACGTCAGATTCCAGTCGGTGCCCGTGGCTTGGTAAACTGTTGTTCTGTGCTGTCGGGACCACAATATCGCCGTGGCACGGAAGAATGTGCTGGTCGTCTGATTGAAATTTCCACCTGACCTTGCGATGGATGGAAAGCTATGCGGAAAACCAATGTGCTCTGACATACTGGATTTTATGGTGACCATTCGTTCTTGTAATCTCACGGGAAGCAATGGGTGATGCCTGTTTGCTACTTTCATGGGTGTCTGTGGCACCAGTTGGTTAAATAGCGAGAATTGAGTTTTGTAATGTGAGAGCATTTCTTAAGGAGGCATTGTCTTTGTTGTAGTAAATTGCCTTAACGCAAAAGCACTGTAATATTCAGCTATGAAATTTCAGATCTGTTATTCAGCACTTAAGGTTGTAGGCGACATTTTCCTGTGTTCATCTTGAACAGTCAGGTGCCTCGTTTGGACCTTATCCTAGTTAACTAGTTTTATTATTTTAATAAACACTTTTCAAGGTAGTTTCTCCCCCCGTTTTAAATTTTGGGACACTTGTTAAAATAAGTCATAAAGTCCGCTCGAGCACTAATCTCATTCAGGTAACTGATGTTCTGTAAAACTTTTGATTCGTGAATTTACAAAACGACTTAAGTCTGTATATCCATGGTTTCGAATTATGGGCAAACAATGTTCCAATACCCAGCTCGCATTGTTTAATACCAAAGTAACTTTAGTCAGTGACTTCTGTACATTATTTCCAGTAGCAGAACATTCGCGTTTACCGGAAAAACCGTCTTAGTCCAGGACTTAGGTTGGTTTGCTTGTCAGGTAGCGATAATTATGAACAACTCATGTATAACTTTAAGTTGGTATAATGTCTATATTGCTTTTCTTTGTGGGGTAGACCTGCGATATGTAAGTTGAAAACGAAAATGGCGTCTAATAGCAGTGCTTTATGTATTGGTGTCGTTGAGAACAACGAAAATAATGACTAAACAAGGATGAAAGGTATTAAAGGGGGTTGCGGAATACAAGAGAGCTACAGTAACACATACTAAGCCTAAAGTTTGGGAGCACTTAATAATGAGAGGTAAGCAGTTTGGATATAATTTTGTCCCACAATATTTCACTACACAAAATTCTTGTACACATCTTCGTAGCTTACCGAGGGGATTAACAACGGAGACTCTTGTTTATCAAACATTATTATTTAACACGTTTGTTGACATAACCAGCTACCGCAGCAGATGTTAATATCAGTTACTGTCGGTTATCCGTGTTGAGCTTAATCCAGTTTGCTTAAAGAGAGTTACACCAGACGCGTATCGCTTTTATTTACAAAGCATCTTCCGCGATTTTTCAGCAATTAACTAGAAAAGTACAAACGTATGTATCCAATTTGCAGAATAACCACGGGAGATGATTTGTAAATAAAAGCCAAACTTGTCTGGTGTAACTCTCTTTAATTAGACTGCGGTAAGCCTAAGACGGATAGTAACATTGTCATATATTTCAGATGCAGGAAGCTATGTTTCAACTTGGTTTCCGAAAACGCATTGTTAGAAAAAGTTATTTACGTGACATATTTTGGAATTAAGAACGATCAATATGTGTACTTAGAGGGACAGATTGAGAATACTGCCATAAAAAGTCGAAGGGGAAGGAAAGACGATCCTGGTACTAGGGCAGCTATGTTCGAGTATTATGTTAAACATTCAGACAAGAGGATACAGGTATATAATAAAGCCTTCATCAGTGTTTATTGTGCTACCGAATCCATGATGAAGAGACTGCGTAAGTTGCTGTTCAGTGGCAAGTCTCCTTAAGATCAACGTAGAAAACACAAACCAAGGAACGCAAATAGGCTTATGTACTTGCTTCTATTAATGCTCATACTGCGTCAGTTCCAACTAAATAAACGCACTATGGAATCGTGTTCTACTTAAACGGTGAAATAACTGTAAAAACAATGCATGAAATGCTTCTTGTCAACTATCCTGACTGCAATGTGACTTACCACTATTTTCACAGATGTTTCAATAATCATTTCTGTTTGAGAATTGGTAGGCCCAGTGTAGACACATGCATTACGTGTGAAGAACTAGTGAAAAGCAGTGCACTTAATGATTATGCTAATCATGCAGCTGCAGCAGAACTCCTAGTTCACAAATGTCGCAGAAAAAAGTTCTACAAAACACAGGAAGATGCAAGCAAGTTATGCACTGAGAGAGTGGATATTCTTGCTTCAATATTTGAGTAGATGCTTGCCTAAGATACCAGTTCAGGACATTTATTATTAACGTCAACTGACAGTTACAGATTTCTCTGAGTATAGGACGAAAACTTGCTCAGCATCTTTCTGCATATACCATGAGGGACAAGCTAAAACTATCAGATATGCAGTTTACTCCTCCATTATATCAATGCCGGTGTTTCATCTATTATTAAAAAACTCTGGTTATTTAGCGACTGCTGTCCAGATTAAATAAGAACAACACTCTCATCAATTTTTTAATGGCTGTAAGAGCTCACAGCGTTTGTTGAACATTAGACCTCTTTTCCCTATCAGAGGAAACTCCTTTCTGCCAGATGACAGGGATTTCGTAGTAGTGAAGCAACGACTGTGACATATGGACAGACTGCACAATGAAGGATGTGAGTGAACGCGTAGTCAGCTCTAGTGCTAGAGGAAATTTTACAGTTCTTATCACTGAAAGTGAAGCTGTGGCAAAACCATTCATAGGTGGGCGGGGGGGGGGGGGGGGGGGGGGGGGAATTCAGCACTATTTCATCCTTGAACCAATATATCCACATATTCCAGAACTTCCACACAGACATGCTTATGCAAATGGTGTGTGTCCAATTAAACAAAATAAAATTTTAGATATACGCAAAATGCTCAAGTACTTGCCGGATTGTAATGACTCCAAAGCATTTTGTGAGAAAATGAGTTGAATTGCAATTTCGTACTAGAAAGTTTGTCCTGCATGTTTATATTCCTGAATGATTTACATTTATATGTATTCTGAATGTATTTTCCAATAAAAGAAATGTATTTTTGTGTTTTTATAAGTCAGAATTTTATTATATAAGAGGCACAACTGAAGTTAACTTGAAAAACGACTTCTGTCCTTTTTAAACCAAAATTAGAACACGAAGAGAGTTCAAAATCAAGTTTTGGCAGTAACAGTTTTATTTAGTTTCGATTTATGTAACATATCATGCTATAACTTAGTGCAATATTCTTTTCAGTAAGATAACAGTTTTTTGTTATTTCTGAAAATGTATCTTTAGGGATTTAGGTCACTTTGAAAATTCACGACTCTTTTCTGTGTGCAAGAAGGTAAATGGTATCTTGTTTCTGTTTTAGACAAGCCTGAGGGACATCTGTCGGCACCGTGTTTATGCGGCTTATGGTACCCACTTCTGATTATTGTGAATACTGATTTGAATTGTTGAATATTTTGATCAATCGTTGTAAATCTTTAATTATAATCAAATATCATTTTGTCAAATTTATGGCTTCTGGAAATCAGTTGGTTTCTAAATTTTAACTTAAATTGTCCTTTCTACTCTCCTTGTATTATTTCTCGCTTTTCTTTAATGTATGCTTGTGATGTTTAAATACTTGCTAGCTAACATTTTAAATTCTTAAGTTTGTGCTGGTTCCAATGGTTCAAATGGCTCTGAGCACTATGGGACTTAACTGCTGTGGTCATCAGTCCCCTAGAACTTCGAACTACTGAAACCTAACTAACCTAAGGACATCACACACATCCATGCCCGAGGCAGGATTCGAACCTGCGACCGTAGCAGTCACGCGGTTCCAGACTGTAGCGCCCTTTAACCGCACGGCCACTCCGGCCGGCTGTGCTGGTAGAAACGGACTTTTCACTGGAAGGAGGACATGAGAAAACGTGACCCCAAACTGCAAACCATGTGAATAAATTTTTGTAACAAGTATGGAGGCTGCAGCCAGACCTGTCATAGGAATTGACAAATAAATAAGAATCTATCAGCCTCAATTGCGGTAATGAAACCAAACCTTTTCTTATATATCTTTTCTTATATATTAGATTATCACTATTGCTGATTGGGCTGCAATGATGAAAGTACAAAAATTGCATCTGACAATTTGTAGGAGACCTGTCTGTTTTATGAATTACAAGTTCACATTGCTCCAATTGAAGGAAGCATAACCGAATTAGCACAGTGCTTGAGAATCCTGTTAGATTGATCACACATCTGTCAACGCATATGCTGAGCGAGGTGAATGCCGCTTGTACTTCTTCTACCAAACAGTTATCTGATGCCCGAGACAGTACTCAAATCTTATGATAAATAACAGATTCATGCCCACAAATATTTCGTGGTCAAGCGTGTTGACAACATTTATTCTGTATAGGATTAGCAATGCGTTATTAGAATTTAAAAAGGAAGCCGATACTTCACAAATTTTACAGATTCAAGCAGATTTGTGCGTGTTGCACCAACATCTGAGTCTTCTGAATTGGTTGGGTGACGGCAGTTCGGGAAGTTTAGACAATGATCAAGGGCTTAATGAGCAGTCGAATTCTGGCCATGTGGGGTTCTGGCAAGGTGTTAATAAATTGCCGAATCGTTTGCTGATGATTTGATGTAGGCATGAGTCATTGGCTCCCGACAGTAGTACTGCCATAAAAACGTTTTCGCGATTGACGTTACAGTTCGTGTAACATTCTACACTAATCCGGTTATTACTGTCACTTATGTTACAAGTAATTATTCAACTTATGAAAAGTCAATTGTACATGCCACAGGGTAGGTTTGGAAATTTAATTCTTAAACAAGTACCCGGAGGCCATATGAAAGAAAGTCTGATTAAAGAATACTGTTTTAGAGTGCAAGGAGTACACGAAGACTTGTGCATGTACATTGAAAGTATTCACATTTACTGTGCTGCCTTAGATTTGTATCTACCCAAGGGCAATGTGGTCCATCTGATTTTAGAAGGAATGCGACCACAAGATCGCAGTACGTTGGCGTCTGCTCAAAAACCAAATTCTTTCGCCGAATTACGTCTCGTAATTTCGACAATACAGACCGTTAGACTTGCAGATAGTATGTGTGAGAACTTTTTGAGTCCTCATCAGCTCACCACAAATAAAATACCAAAAGTTCCCAGTATGATACAAAGTACCGGCGTGAGAGGACATGTTTTACCATCATCAAACCGAGCAGCTAGTCAGGGATTTTAGACAGCTATGTGAAAAACAATGACATCTGGGGGCGTCGAGGCATAGGAAGCGGTAGTGGACACTTCAAATGGTTCAAATGGCTCTGAGCACTGTAGGACTTAACATCTGAGGTCATCAGTCCCCTAGACCGTAGAACTACTTAAACCTAACTAACCTAAGGACATCACACACATCCATGCCCGAGGCAGGATTCGAACCTGCGACCGTAGCAGTCTCGCGGCTCCGGACTGAAGCGCCTAGAACCGCACGGCCACCGTGGCCGGCGTGGACACTTCACATAGCTTTTGTACTACATTAGCTACTCAAACATACCCGTTTACTTTTATCTGTGTAAGTGTCAACTCTGAGCCAGTGCGTGCCTTACGAGATTCTAGCTGTTCCATGTGCTTAATAGATACTCGATACTACCATTGCTATCGTAGTGTGGGAGGTTCTAGTCCGATTAGTCATGCCAATACTGCCAGGTGGCATGCCACTCTCTCAATTTAACCACATTGTCAGTCAGATGAACGTTCATGTCTTATGTCATGATCTCTGTGTTCCCCGGTATTACATTCGGTCTGTGTGGTTTATGACTTTTGTACATGAGAAAATTGTGGGCAGATTGTCCTTACAAGAAGATATGTGGCCTGTAGAGAACTTGTACCTAAGGGGCAGTAGTGGAGGCGATAGAGAACGGGGAGAGAGATGGATTGGGGGGTCATAGATTCTGATTCCGGAAAGCAGCAATCAGTTGATCGTAGCTGCAGAGGGACTTCTGGCTGCAACTCTCTCCTCCTTCCCCTTAGGGTCAGACATTAGGGCACCATTTTGCAAAAGCATTTTACCTGGGCCAGGCAGTAATCCATTGCAAAGGCGGCCATTTGGCGGAAAATGAGAGGAGAAAGTCATTTAAGAGAGACTGCTGCAATCTGATCCTTTGTGCAAATGGTGGGAAGATCATAAAACTCCATACATTCTCATTTTAGAAGCTGGAGCAATACATGCGAAACGGCTGGTGTACTTGTTTGGTGGAGGCAAGACTGCAACTTCCCTGATGCCAGAAAGCGAGCAGCAGAAACATATATTTAATGGGACCGACTGTCTGGGAAGCTTAACAGCGTTCTTTCAGGAATTGGGAATCGTCGGTCCAGGAAGGTTAGATCTCTCCATAAATGAGGGACTACGGTCCCACCTAGATATATGTTATTTGCCAAAACCGTGGCCTTTCTTACAGTGAGAACGACGTCTCCCTAGTCTGAAATCTCCTTTTTTTAAGACAAGAGAGGTTTGGAGTCGCTAATTGGCTCTTCTCAGGACATGCATAGCGGAGGCTTTCTCCTCCAGCATAGTAACGCCGGTACTGTGTCTGGATCGGCTACCAGGTCAACAGAACGGTCAGTAGGGAGATTCAATGCGTAGAGAATAGTTCGATTGTTTTGTGCAATGTGGGGGCAGTTTCGCTTTTGCTGATTCAGCTCCCGTACCGAGGCCTCGTGGAAAGTGGTTGTGATTCTTTGCTTTCGCGGTCTTCTGGTCCTCCCTGGTAGAGAATTTCAGGTCTTTCCCTTGCGGTCGACTTAGAGTCAGTGGCAGTTTCCTTCCAGCTGTACCAGCAGAGGAACTGCATATCATCTCGGACGTATTGTGTGTCACGAGGGAGGACTTCTTCGTCCTCATTTGGCCATCTGACGTTTGACAGTTTCAGCACACACTGTCCTGCCTGTGAGTCAAATTGGTTTGGCCAGACCAGCGAATGGGTGCGTCTCACACTGAAATCTGCCCGGATTTCGGGCCTGTAATAGGAAAGTTACTCGCATTCTGTTAATTAAAATGACAGGGCGCTTAGTTTGCAAATTTTCATGGACGCGTCAGAACACTACAGTAGCCGCAGCACACCGCTCCTCACTCACAGCGCACAGTTTTCTGCTGCCTCCTGAACTCAAGGTCAAAAGGTAAAATACTGCTGCACCAGCGTAGGGTTGTTAAATGACATAGACAGCCCTCTGTTCTGCAGTGAACCATAGTCTGCGGTAAACTTTGTTATATTTTATTCCGTTTGAATAGAGTTTTGACTCGTAGTGTATTCATGGAAACAAAGTCAGATTTCGTTGTTAAATTGATTATCTCAGGGAAGAAAGTGTAAAGCTTCCGCTCCAATGTATACTTCTCATTCACACATCATTACTTTTCCTGATTTGTGTTTGTCATTTTTTGTGGAAGATTTATCAGCTCATTGTTATTATAAAAGGATTCATCAAACTTGTCAATATTTTGTAAGCCTAAATACGCCACTTTTCTCATTCATACTCCCTCAAATATTCGCTGTCTTTATTTTATTCTTGTGGTACATGGGTACACCATCAATTTAAGTTTCAGTCTTATTAAATTAATTTGATTATTACTTTCAGTTGTGAAAGTGACCCTAGGCATAGGCAACAAAAGTGCGAAGAGAAAATACACTAACTTCATATACAGAAATTAAGAGTGTAGCTCACGACTTGACTGTTCTTCAGAAGATAATACTTTTCTTTGTGTAAAGATAAAGACATTTAGCATCACTCATATATTTGTGATTAAAACAAGCAACGGCTTGCAAATGTACTGCTGCGAATGGCAGTTCCTTGTCAGTTATTGGTTACCGCCGTATCAAATTGAAACTTGGACAATGCTCATGGCCATTCAATTTTTACGTGGTTAGGGGCTTTACTGACTCAATAATTCTAGAATGTGATTTTTTAATTAAAGCCCTGTGGATTATTAATTATGTAGGAGAGCAGTGTTTCTTTATGTCTAGACATGGCATTAAAATTCTCCTTTGTAGACATTCAATTCGAGGTACAACTTATGCATATATTTGGGAAGAGGAAACTGTGGACTTAAGCCACTCAAATTCTTCCCAGAGACAGCAAGAGCTTCAGGTGTTGCGTTAATTCCCTGAGGTGCTGAGTGACCACCCAGGAGTTACCAACCGTATTCAGTATCAGATTCGACTGACTCGATTTTCGTGAGGCATACACCTTATCGATTATCACGTATGAAGATGTCCGCCCCGGTAGCTGAGTGGTCAGCGTGACATACTGTCAATCCTATGGGCCCGGCTTCGATTCCCGGCTGTGTCGGAAATTTTCTCCGCTCTGGGACTGGGTGTTGTGCTGTCCTAATCATCATAATTTCATCCCCATCGACACGCAGGTCGCCGAAGTGGCGTCAAATCGAAAGACCTACACCAGGCGAACGGTCTACCCGACGGGAGGCCCTAGCCACACGACATTTCCATTTTACCTATGAAGATGAAAGAACTTCGTCGTATTTTCGATCAGATGTTGCGGTCTCACCGTATTTCTCATCCATTTTCTTAGTGCCTAAGGCTGACATGGCAGGATACTGACCGGTTAATGAAAAGGTTGTGTTGGAATCGGTGCTTATACTCGATTTGCGTAACTGTTCTTCCTGGTTTCCATGCGCAAAAGTGCATATTACCAAATACCTTTATCCAAGGAATCCAGGTATGTCATTATAATTTATTTGAGCTTAATCGTGTCCCGTTGGGTCTTGCCACCACTGGGGCAGCGGTTCTGCCGCTGCTGTGTGACCTTTAAATTCCACTACGTATACAATTCTCTTGAGGATGTAGTTACGCATAATCACTGTTATGAGGAGTATTTGGATTATTTGACGCCGGTTTTGAGAAGACGTAAGGATTCTGCTCTGGCAGTAAAGCCTTTAATCGTTAAACATTTTCTGAGTCAAATTTCCTTTTTG
Organism: Schistocerca piceifrons; assembly: GCF_021461385.2. Lineage (NCBI taxonomy): Eukaryota > Metazoa > Arthropoda > Insecta > Orthoptera > Acrididae > Schistocerca > Schistocerca piceifrons. Next base: position 497,797,248 of record NC_060143.1, on the reverse strand, counting down.
GCACACATTGTCTCCAGTGTGCGGTTGACGATTAGTCAGTCACGAACGCAGGCCATCTACGATTTTAGCCTACTGAAAGATAAGAAAGGAGTGGGGCGTTTCATTCGGGTGGTTAATTTTTTCTTCAGATATTTAACTAATTTTGTTCAAATTGCAGCCCCACTGAATCAATTCCGTAAAAAGAGCGAATATTTCTGCTGGTTCTCAGCGCAGAAAGAGGCTCCTGATTCTCTGAACAAAGCCCTTGTTGTTGCACTGGCGTTAGATATTCCCGACATTAATAAAGATTTTATTCTTCAGACCCATGCTTCCCAATCTGGTATAGCTGCTGTTCTCCTCCACGAGGAGGCGGCCCATCGCTTATGCTTCTCGTTGTTTATTTGAGTCGGGGATTAAATGTTTCGTCTACCAGTTAGAGGCGCTGGCCGTTCTCTTCGCTCGAGAGAAATTTCTGTTTTATCTTGAACATAAGCCTTTTTCCTTCGAAACAAATAACCAAGCATTTGGCTGGATGTTGGGTAGGCCAAGGACGACCATTCGAATAGCTCGTTGAGTTGTACGAATTCCGGCAGTTAATTTAGTGGTTAAGAACATACGTGGGACAGATAATCAAGTGGCTGACGCTTTGAGCCGAATATTTCAGCAGGAAGAACAGGGAACTGAAGTGTATGGGTTGGTCGAGGAAAGGGGTACTGCCGTTTTAACTGAGGTTCCGTCCCTGTTTGGGAATTTGAAGGAACAACAGGAACAGGATCCTGAATTGGCACTACTCAAGGAAAGGATGGAATCGGGTGAGGTAGTAGAATAATATGTGATATCTCGTGCCTGTACTTCGAGTCTGCACATGTAATGATTAAAAATGGAAAATTTGATTTCTTGAAGTCTACTTCCTGCGGTGTTTAAGTATTTCAACGAATCATTGCGTGGAAGTCATTCGGATTAGCCAAAATCTTACATGTGACATGGGGAGGTTTGGTCAAAGATGTTTAAAAGAATGATGGCGTTGAGTGAGTTGTGCAAAGTAGCCAAACACAAACTCAGTACCCGCCAGGGATTGTTATACTCCTCATATGAAGAGAATCCAATGGATAAACTCCTCATTGATTGCATTGGTCCGTTACCTCACACCAAGGACGGCCATCGTTACATCTTTGTGATCGTCGATACGTTTTGTCGTTTTGTGTGGTTTTTCCTTAGTAGAACGGTCACGGTCCCCACTACTATTAAACACCTTACTAATATTTTAAATATCTTTTTGGTACTGTAAAAATTTTATTAGTATTAGGTTTTCGAGCCACTTAATACCCTTGTCTAGGACAATACTGCTGCCTTCCTCTCAGCTCCCTTACAGAAGTTCTGTTTTAATTATGGCATTAAAAGTGTTACAACTATTCTCTACTGTCCCCAGCCATCTTTCGTAGAGAACGTTAATCGGAAATTAAAGTCGGCGCTAATTATATACTGTGCTAAAAGTCAGCCTTGCTGGAATAAGTCAGTAAGGTGGTTGAGATTGTCTTTAACACCGCTTTCCATGAAATGCACTAATTAATACCTGCTCAGTTGTCGTTGTCCTACCAGATTAATCGTTTTTGTCGAACGTCTGGGCAATTGGTGACCCGTTGCCGGAAAAATCTGATCCGTCGTACATGAAGACGAAATGGAATGTCCTCGACGTAGTATTGTTCTTATGCACCAGAGGCAGGCCAGGGGGTAAAACCATGAGCGTCAGGAGTTGGGGATATGGTTCATGTTTGTAACAGGTGGTCTCAACGCCTACCTGGCCGGGTTGCTACCCAGAAAATGCTTCCGCGATTCGTGGAGGCATGCAATGTTGTGCAGCGCATTTTCCCTGTCAGCTTTTGGGTGCAGTATAATAAGATCAAGAACGAGGAGGGTGCCTGTTAGTTAAATCAAGCACGACAGTAAAAATAACGTTAATTCACCAAGTTACGTTGTTAGACCTTCTCCGAATCTTCATCGTTTGGTGGGGGAGGTATCTATCGATTTCAGGGAGTTTATATCTATCGCGCGTGTTCTCTGCCTCTCCACTAGGTGGTGGGAGGGGCTGTGCAAAGCCACTAAGAGCGGTAGAAGTGACCGTTTCGTGGCAGTTGGCTCCGGCTCGCATGTGTGAGGTTGCAGAAATTGCGTCGGCAGTCGGCTCTTTTTGACTGTTAGCTCACTTTGTAAGGAGAGCTCCCGACTTAACCCACGATTAAATAGTCATGCTGGTGAAATCATACAGATTTATTGCAGTGTACCCTTTGCAGGAGCGGTGAGTTGCGCCTTGGCTCGAAGTGTCCATCAGAGCATGGGCGGAGCGTGTAAGTAAACATCAGATTACAGCCAGGTGACTCGACTTGGTAAAGTGTTTTTTTGTGCTGTCGGAACGACTAGAGGCCGAAGCACGGGAGGAGATGCTTATCCTCGGTTTGAAATTCCCACCTCGCTTCGCGATGTATGGAAGGTATTCTTACATAATTTGATTTTATGGTGAGCATCCGTTCTTGTGATCTCACACGAAGTAATAGGTGAAGCTTGTTTACCAGTAGCTTCCAGTGGCGTTGTATCACCGGTTGGTTAAACAGCGAGAACGGTGTTCTGTAGTCCGCAGCTCGTGGTCTTGCGGTAGCGTTCTCGCTTCCCGCGCACGGGGTTCTGGGTTCAATTCCTGGCGGGGTCAGTGAGTTTGTCTGCCTCGAGATGACTGGGTGTTGTGTGTCTTTCATCGTCATTTCATCGTCATTGACTCGCAAGTCGCCGAAGTGGCGCCAGCTAAACAGGACTTCCAATTTCGGCGGCATGGGGTCCCCGGCCAGCAACGCCGTACGATCATTTCATTTCACTCCTGTGTTGTAATTGAGTGCATTTCTTAAGGAGGCGTTGTCTTTGTTCATCGAAAGCGCCTTAAAGTAAAATTACTGTAATATTCAGTTATGATTTCAGACCTTTCTCATGTTTTTAAGCGAAATTTTACTTCGTGTTCATCTGTAATAGTTGATCCCTTTTGGACTTTGTATTTGTTCTATTGTTTTAATAAACACTGGCCGACGTTGTTTATCCCTTTTTCTAAAATTTGGGTCAGTTGTGAAAATAGATGAAAAGGTCATAAAAGTACTTGAGCATTAACCTCATTTAAGTAACTGTTCTTCGCTAAAATTTTTGGAAACCCAATACTGAAAATGGTATCTTTCTCCTCGTGGCGCGGAGTAGCCGCGCATTCTGAGCCGCCTTGTCACGGTCCGCGCGGCTCCCTGCGTCGGAGGTTCGAGTCCTCCCTCGGGAATGCGGGTGTGTTGTTCTTAGCGTAAGTTAGTTTAAGTCAGATTAAGTAGTGTGTAAACTTAGGGAGCGACGACCTCAGCAGTTTGGTCCCATTAGATCTTGCCACAAGTTTACAAATTTTTTCTTGTTTCTCTTTTGGGCTAGATGCTATATCAAGGTTGTTCCTGTGTTACCTGCCTGAGAGGTGGCTGCTGTTGACGTCATGTTTACGGGGCTTATGGTATCTACTTGTGAATAATGCGAATACTGATTTGAATTAACGATTATTTTAATTATTTATTGTAAATCTTTACTTATAATAAAATGTCAGTTTGTAACACTTTTGGTCTCCGGGCATCAGTTATCTTCGAGACTTGAACTTAAATTGTCCTACCTGCTCTCCTTGCATTATTACCCCCTTTTCTTTAATGTATGCTTGTGATGTTCAAACACTTGCTGCTTGAGATTTACCTGTCAGAGTTTAAGTTATGAAGTTTGTTCTAGTGTAGTCCGTCTGTAAAAAGAGCACAGCACACATGAAGCTGTTTATTCAAAATAGACATTCATGCTCTTGCTTAACTTTAGTACATTGACACACTACATGTATCATACAAGGAAGAAACAATATTTAGAGTACGTCGTGCCATTACACCTATGCTTGAACGTGGAATATCTCTGTGGACCACCTGACGTCGGATCTGTAGAAGTGAAGAAGCAAACGGATATGGGGAACAAGATGGATAGAGAAGAAACCAGCCAGTTTTCCGAGATATACGTGGGAAAAATTGGAAATCTTCGTAATAAAAGTTATGATTTTGTTACAGTAATGCGTCAGTCATATAATATAAATGTCTTCGTTATCATCATCAGTTTGCACAAATCTGCACCGTGTATGTTAAGGTCGGAGAGCTTAGACACAAAGGGAACATTTTTCCTCTTACGATGAAAGACAACCGCGTTAGCCTATTTTGTCTGCTTAAACGATCTGTTCCTCAGTGGTGCCCTGGAAAACTTAACGTAGATTTTGAGACAACCACAATTTCGGCGCTTCGTCAAATTTTCCCCTCAAATGAAATAAGTGTATTTTATGTCCGTAAAAAGAAGAATCTATGGATACAAGGACAAGATCTCGTTCTAACTCAGGAATATCACCATGGCGAAGATTTAAGACTTCACGTCAGCATGTTTGCAGTGCTGATATTTCTAAACCTAGAGGTCGTAGGTAACGGATGGTTTGAGTCTCATGTGAAAGCTGCTGATAAGGAAAGACTCTCTCAATTTTTCGAATATTTTGTGGACACTTGGTTACAGAATGTGGACAGCACCTTCACAGTTTACAACTGCTACGCAAAAATGACAGCGAACGAATGCTGTGGAAGGGTGACGCTACATAATAAATAATGTTGGTGGGAACCCTCACCCTAGGATCAGCTACTTGCTTGAAGAGGGAAGCAGAGCTCACAAACTGGATGAATGTGAATTTTTAGATGAATCATGAAGAGAAGAAGGAGAAGAAATACGTGAAGATTGATGACAGGATAGAGTGAACTGTAAACTATTAAGAATGGCATCGTTAGGTCCTGTTAGGAAGCCATTGTGCACTTTCAGAAACCGGACTGGTATCTACTCACAAGTATTACACACTATTTTTTCTAAAGGAAGAAGAAAAGGAAACCGACGCAACACGAAGTAATTTTTCGAATGGAAAGAATATCGGTACATGCACATGTACAGAAAAACAAATGATTACAGTTTCACAATAAAATGGTTGATTTGCTCGAAAGAAAGAGCTTTACAAATTGAACAAGTCAATAATGCGTTGATTCACCATTGGCCCTTATACAAACTGTTACTTGTTTGGGCATTGGTTGATAGAGATGTTGCATGTCCTTCTGAGGGATATCATGCCACATTCTGTCCAACTGGAGTGTTAGATTACCAAAATTCCTTGCTGGTTGGTGGACTCTGCCCATAATGCTCGAAACGTTCTCAGGTGGGGAGCAATACTGTGACCTTGCTGATTAAGGTAGGATGTGGCAAGCGCCAAGACAAGCAGTACCAACTTGCGTGGTGTGCAGGCGGACAATACGTCGCTGAAATATAATCCCAGGTGGCCTTCCCATGAAGGGCACCAAAACAGGGCGCAGAATACCGTGCATGTACCGCTATGCTGTAGGGGTGCTGCTGATGACAACCAGAGAGGTTCTGCTAATGAAAATAAATTGCACGCCAGACCATTACTACTGGGTTTCGGGCCGTTCGCCGGGCGATAGGCTGGTACCCCACGACTATCCAGGGCGTCTCCAGACAAACGCTTTGTTGGTCATCGGGGCTCAGTTCCAGGCTGGACTCATCACTGAATACAGTTCTACTTCAGTTAATGAGTCCGTATCTTAGCTGTCAACGACATCCTTACAGCTCAGCGGTAAGTGTATGATATTCGACCCCGCGTTTTGTTACCCTTCACGGCAAGACGTCCTAGGCTTACAATTCAGCAAGATAATGCCCGACCGCAGACCGAGAGTTTCTAGTCCTTGTCGTCGTGGCCGTTACACCGTAGGTTGCCCAACACTGTCACTGGGTCTCTCCCCAGTCGAGAACGTTCAGAGCATTAGGGGCAGGGTGTTCCATCTAAGTCGGGATTCTGATGCTCTCATGCATTGATAGGACAGAATTCGGCACCATTTCTCCCAAGATGATATCCAACAACTCTATCAATCAATGCCACGCTGAACAGATGCTTAGATGGGTGCCAGAGGTGGACCATCACATTATGATTTGTTGGATTTGTGAAGCTCTTTCTCTTCAATAAATCATCAGTTTTTTTCTGAAATTGTAATCATGTTTTTGTCAGTACGTGTACACCACATCTTCTGGTTTCCGTCCCATGCGGAAACTTGCTTCGTAGTGTGTCGTTTCTGTGTCTTAGAGAGGATTAAAACGCTGAAAGCCACCGAGACCTCGCATATTAAGGGCACAATTATTAATTACACTGAAGAAACGTTGTCAGCATTAATTTCAAGTTATATAAATAAAGGAAGTGTACTACAGCTTCGGCATAAATGTGGTGACGCCTATTTATGTCGATTCTAAACTCGCCACAATGGAAATTAATTATACTACAGCCGCGCGGGGTTAGCCAAGCGGTCTGAAGCACTGCAGCCATGGACTTTGCGGCTGGCCCCGGCGGAGATTCGAGTCCTCCCTCGGGTATTGGTGTCTGTGTTTGTCCGTAGGAAAATTTAGGTTAAATAGTGTGTAAGCTTAGGGACTGATGACCTTAGCAGTTAAGTCCCATAAGATTTCACGCGCATTTGAACATTTGAATTATACTACAGCTCTGACAGTCCAAAGCATGTGCAACATGCGATGCGAAAAGCATTGCTTAGTCGTAACAAACATGGTTTTAGGCCTCAGTAAACAGATTAATAATGAAAGTAGCTAGCCACAGCTCAGTTCACTTGCACCGTTGTTTTTGTTTTAGCGTACCTGACGATCGCAGCTCTCTGGTAAGGAAATACTTTTGAACTTCGCAGACGATCTCAGTAGCAGCAAATGACCTTATTCTTTAAAAACCACTGCCAGCGGTCTTCAGTAAAAATACCTGTGATTCCGATATTTACTCGCAAACGAAAACGACCTTCGGTCTGTGCAACAATTTTATTGACAGGACTGCCGCTGCTGTCCTTTTCACCTTACTAGCTGGCCAAACAAGAGCGGATTTAGTGACTGGCCTCTGATATTTCTGACAGGTTCTGGGAACACCTCCAGGCTCCCACTGTGTGCCACTGGAGCCGCTGCTTTCAGGCTGTCAGCTGAAGCTTTTGAAACCGGCGATCCCGCCTCGGGTTATGTCCGCACATCTGCGGAAAGCCCTGCTGTGTGCATACCTACGTGTAAGCATTTCCATTTCTCCGGCATTCGTGTCTCCACTAAAGCACAGTAGCGGTCTGCAGATGTTCTAAATTCGGTTGGAAATATCCGTGGCCCTCCTCTAAAATCGGCGTTTGTGGTCAGGCCGAGTTAATGGGGTGCATATGGTCCGGGTACACCGTTCACCATGTATTTGAACATTCCGCTCCGCGGGAGAGGAGCCCTTGTTGATTCAAATTACGATCATAGTGTGCGTGGAATCTCCGAGGCCCTTTCTTTCTTTTTTTTTAAAGCTGCATTATGACTACTAGGAACTGTCATTTTATTGCTTCATGCAGGCCGTAGTGTTCCACACAGACCTCCTAGCCATTGCCAGTGGCCACCAGCGGGCCGGCCGGTTCTAAGCGCTACTGTTTGGAACCGCGAGACCGCTACGGTCGCAGGTTCGAATCCTGCCTCGAGCATGAATGTGTGTGATGCCCTTAGGTTAGTTAGGTTTTTTTAGTTAGGTTTAAGTAGTTCTAAGTTCTAGGGGACTGATGACCTTAGAAGTTGAGTCCCATAGGGCTCAGAGCCGTTTTTGAGGCACCAGCGGGCAGCGAAAGTGTGCTACGTAGCTGAGGGCACGAACACTGTTGCCCGTGCAGCACCACGTGGAGGTAGGGCGGCGTGGAGTTCTTTTGTCTGCGCAGTGGTATTATATTTTATCTACTTGGAGCAGTAACACTTATTTCTTAAAGAAAAGTACAAGACCTTGGAGGTAGGAAATTAAATAATATGGTATAATTTAAGAAGAGAATAAAACAAGGCAGGAAAGAGTAGCTATAAATATACCTTCACCAACACCATCTGGGGAAGGGGACATGGTATTGAACTTCATGTCAGCGCCCACATGTGGTGCTACCCGTTTTAATCATTGTTCGCATGAACGTCCCTCTCCATGCGGATGTAATCCATGTCGATGTTATTTGTTAGGGTGCTGTGTGAGCTGATGTTTGTTATTTTACATAACAACTACTACCACTGCCTGCCGGTGTGGCCGAGCGATTCTAGGCGCTTCAGTTTGGGACCGCGCGACCGCTATGGCCACAGGTTCGAAACCTGCCTTGGGCATGGATGTGTGTGGTGTCCTTAGGTTAGTTAGGTTTAAGTAGTTCTAAGATCTGGGGGATTGATGACCTCAGATGTTAAGTCCCATTGTGCTCAGAGCCATTTGAACCATTTGAAGTACTGCCACTAGGAAAGTTAGTAAACAAATTCTGCATGGCTTTGGAGCAATATCCTCCCTCAATGTAATCTAATTATGTTATATGCTGTTCCTACAAAACTGTAGGAGAAATACCAAGCCACCAGTAACGTATTATCAATCTTGTAAAATCATTTCTGTAAAATAAAACTAGAACTTTTAGAGTAGCGAACTCATTAATTTTGTATAACTGCGTGATATGCATGATCCTTTTCTGTTGTGTATTTACACTGTTTGATTTTCGTTGCTTACCTGACATAAAATTTATGGTACGTTCATATTATTACATTTACAATGAAGTGTTCATTTTTGTAACTACTTAAAATGTTGGGTCCAGGGTCAACGTGGATTCTGGAACAGTATCTATCCACGGACCATTCTAATTACTGCTACTTTTAGTTAAATTCATTCATAATAAGATATAAACTGCAGTCTTTGATTAATGTTCACGTGAATAGTTCTGCATGTTTCACGTATTCACGCTATGTGTATTTTGTGTGTCTTCGTTACGTCAGTGTTGTCACTGTCACTCGTATCACCGTCAGTGCTGGAGCTACTCGAGCTGTCTATGTCGGCCTGTGTTCGTCTGCTGCGCCTTCTGTATCGATGTGTCTGTTTGAATATGTCATGTTCTGCTTTTGAGATTTTGTTGGCGACTGCGTTCAACTGTGTCCATGTATCTGGGTGCTTCAGTGCATCGCACAGTGTTGTTTCCGTTATGTGTTCTATGTTATTGCGTAAGTGCCTGTGTCTAATGCACTTCAAAAGGAAGAGTTCTGGGGGAACCAATTTCCCTGCATGTGCAATGGCAGCTTTATAGCTTTCTGAAAGCGACATACACTGCAAGTGCATGGGATAAGAGCCATGCCCAGTCACAAAATGAACCATGCCTCGGCTGGGGTTGCATTGGCGGAACCGTAACCGCTCCCTGACATCGGGGCAAAACGAATACACTCGACGGGCCTTAACACTCTCGTCCCATTCTTTTTACTAAGCGCCCACACGCCAAATTTTTAGTAGGCTCCTGTCTTTAAGAGATCAAGAAACGTGTAGTCAGGTGGGAGTATTACGTTCGTTGTTGCACCAGATCGATGACCATGTCGGATGTCGGAACACGCCGCCGTGTAGTCGACTAGCTTCCCGAAACAAGTACTGCACAGGAACACTAGCCAGTGGGGGCAGAATTATGCTAAGGACGAGAACCCGGCAAGTGCCATCACTCGATTTCCCAGAAACTTGGCTCAACGGAAGAGACGTCAAAATAAGAACACGTGTGTCGTCTGTCGTCTTATCTGTAGATGCTAAACCGTTTCTGATAGAACGGCGGTCAGAGTTTGTGCAGTGGGTTATAAGCCTTTTAGTACGTAGTAATGGCCGAGCGGTTCTAGGAGCTTCAGTCCGGAACCGCGCTGCTGCTACGGTTGCAGGTTCGAATACTGCCCTGGGCATTGATGTGTGTGATGTCCTTAGGTTAGTTAGGTTTAAGTAGTTCTAAGTCTATGGGACTGATGACCTCAGATGTTAAGTCCCATAGTGCTCAGAGCCAAAGAGCCAGTACGCAATAATTTCAGCCAGAGCGTTGACGTAATGGGCAATGTCGCGGCATCACATTTTTGCGCGCCGTGTTCGAAACCCTATTATTGTTCTTATTTCATTTTTTTTAAAAATATTCATGTTTGTAGAAGATTATTAAGCACATTTTTGTTATCATAAAACGCCATACAAGGGCGTTATACGTCAACTGTAAAATTCCAACTGGGTTTCACAATAAGTGTCATAGATTTATTAGACAATACTCGTGTATGTGGGTTTTTTATTTTCAGGGGCTACAATTTTATAAATTCTCATATTTCATACTTACGTCGATTCTTATACTAATTCTTGCCTTGTAATCTTACTTTAATTCTTCAGAAAGATTTGGTGCATTCCCTTGGATGATACCTATCTGGAAACAGTGTAAACACAGAAATTTAGGACACCATGAACATCGCCCGAAATTAGGTTTGCTACAGTGACAATTCCTCGTACGACTCATACCCGAGAATGAAACGTTAACGTTGCTGAAGATTCCAAGCGTTGATCATAACTTCGCTGCAAACGGGCCATATTGGATCATTTTTCCGAAAACTGGCACTTGCACATAATTATGGATCAAGATATACTACAGGAATTTCACCGAAAACAATTTCAAATAACTTTCTCACTCATTCTTTTACTTTTTTAGTTCCCTCACCAGACAGACAATTCGTAGAGGAACAAGAACAATGCTTTTTCGACGTATGTTGGAAAACATTCATGTAATAATCGTTTACTAAATTGGGTGGATGAATGGAATACAAAACAAAAAACAAAACAATAATCAGGTTTCGAATACAGAGCGCAAAATTATAAAGCCGCGACTTTACCAATCTTGCCATCGCTTTCGAGACACTTATTGTGTACTAAAAAGCACACAAACTACCTCGGAAACCTTGACCGTCGTATTCCCAGAAATGGTCGAGTATCTACGGGCAAACAGAGACATGGGATCGCCCATTTTGACCTCTCTTTCAGCGGAGGATGTTTCTGAGAAATCCGGTGATGGCACTTGCCACGTTCTCCTCGTAAGGGGGGTATTCACTTGGGCTTCCATGAGATCTGCGGTAATAATCAAAGGTACCACGTTAGCTCTGGACTGCGTGAAAATTATTGCAGATCCGCTGGACACATTCATGCTTGATATATTCCCCGACGGCGGTGGGATCTTCCAGCAGCATGCCTATTAGAGTCACAAGGTAAGGGTCGTGTTACAGCGGTTTGACAACCACTGTAGGAAACTCACGTTCATTGGACAACGAATTCGCCCGATCTGAATTCGAAGGAACACACATGGGACATTATCGGGCACCAGATCCACGCCCACAAAACATCGACTCGTAGTTTCTCTGGTGCCACAAGTCTCCAGAGACGTACCAAGCACACGCCGACCTCATGCATTCACAGCACGCTATTAAGCAGGAGTGTAAACGTTCCCGCTTAGTAGTGTGTGGTTTATATGAAAGCGATGTTTAATACGAAAGGCACTTTGGATAAAGATTTGAAACTAGTTTATGATATTCACTGACGCATCAACTCTTTTCGCCTGGCCGTTGTGACCGAGCGGTTCTATACACTTCAGTCTAGAACCGCACGACCGCTACGGTCGCAGGTTCGAATCCTGCCTTTGGCATGGATGTGTGTGATATCCTTCGGTTAGATAGGTTTAAGTAGTTCTAAGTTCTAGGGGACTGATGACCTCAGATGTTAAGTCCCATAGTGCTGAGAGCCATTTGCACCAGTTGTTCTTTTCGATTCTAAACAACAGTAAAATTACAACCGTGTCTTGAGTAGCCAGCTTAAAAAGTGTAGACTTACTTCTTCACCGTTACCGCTCTCAGCATGAGTTACACCTGCAACATATTGCTGTTCTACAATGATCAAATTATCTATCTGAGGTAGATTGAACTACACAGTCTAAATTACACAGTCTTCAATATATGATAATGTATTTAACGATAGTTCAGTTTTTTCTTAGTGAAACTGAGCTAGTGACTTCAATGAACACTACTAGCCATTAAAATTGCTACACCAAGACGAAATGCAGATGATAAACGGGTATTCATTGGACAAATATATTATACAAGAACTGACATGTGATTACATTTCACGCAATTTGGGGGCATAGATCCTGAGAAATCAGTATTCGGAACAACCACCTCTGGCCGTAATAACGGCCTTTATACGCCTGGGCATTGAGTCAAACAGAGCTTTGATGGCGTGTACAGGTACAGCTGCCCATGCAGCTTCAACACGATGCCACAGTTCATCAAGGGTAGTGACTGGCGTATTGTAACGAGCCAGTTGCTCGGCCACCATTGACGAAATTTTTTCAGTTGGCGAAAGATTTGGAGAATGTGCTGGCCAGGGCAGCAGTCGAACACTTTCTGTATCTAGAAAGGCCCGTACAGGACCTGCAACATGCGGTCGTGCATTATCCTGCTAAAATGTAGCGTCGACTGTTCAAAGTGCAGTCAGTGCGAACAAGAGGTGACCGAGACGTATAACCAATGATACCCCATACCATCACGCCGGGTGACACGCTAGTATGGCGATGACGAATATACGCTTCCAATGTGCGTTCACCACGATGTCGCCAAACACGGATGCGACCATCATGATGCTGTAAATAGAACCTGGATTCATCCGAAAAAATGACGTTTTGCCATTCGTGCACCCATGTTCGTCGTTGAGTACACCATCGCAGGCGCTCCTGTCTGTGATGCAGCGTCAAGGGTAATCGCAGCCATGGTCTCCGAGATGACATTCCGTGCTGCTGCAAACGTCGTCGATCTGTTCATGCAGATGGTTGTTGTCTTGCAAACGTCCCCATCTCTTGACTCAGGGATCGAGACGCGGCTGCACGATCCGTTACAGCCATGCGGATAAGATGCCTGTCATCTCGACTGCTAGTGATACGAGGCCGTTGGGATCCAGCACGGCGTTCCGTATTACCCTCCTGAACCCACCGATTCCATATTCTGCTAACAGTCATTGGATCTAGACCAACGCGAGCAGCAATGTCACGATACGATAAACCGGAATCGCGATAGGCTACAATCCGACCTTTATCAAAGTCGGAAACGTGGTGGTACGCATTTCTCCTCCTTACACGAGGCATCACAACAACGATTCACCGGGCAACGCCGGTCAACTGCTGTTTGTGTATGAGAAATCGGTTGGAAACCTTCCTCGTGTCAGCACGTTGTAGATGTCGCCCCCGGCGCCAACCTTGCGTGAATGCTCCGAAAAGCTAATCATTTGCATATCAGAGCATCCCCTCCCTGTCGGTTAAATATCGCATCTGTAGCACGTCATCTTCGTGGTGTAGCAATTTTGATGGCCATTAGTGTAGTATTTCCCCGGTGATCCGGCAACTCTCTACAAAATTTCTAACATCGCACTTTCTACATTTCAACACTTGGTCGAGCCATTCCATCGCAAAACAATGGAATGAAGATATGTTATTTTTCCTTAGTGTGTCAATGTTGTTGTCTAACTCCTCGTGTATCTCAGAAGCGTGAAAATTAGAAATTACTTCACTGAAACGTTTTTTATACGCGGTGTGTTCAGTGAATAAAGGAACACATTTTTATCAGCTGTTTTCGGTTCAAAATAAATGCGGTATTTGTTGTGGGACATGGTGGAATATTGCCTCTTCAGTCCCTACAGTTACTTGACGTTCCGACGGGTGGCTGTGCTTGAAGAAGCCTTCAAAGCGCCGTCTGTAACGGAGGTGTGTTCCAAGCAGAGAGCTGCCATTCCTTTTGTAGGAAGACCAGAGCTCTGCATATGTTCATGGGCGTTTGCAGAGTATCTAGGGAGGGCTGGCAGTGAACAAAAGGGCCATAAGTCGTTGTCAGAGGCGTCTATCATCACCGCAACAAGGTCGCGCGAACCTTTCTGATCTCACTCATGACGGCCAGCCGCACAACAGCTGTAACTCTCGCAATGTTGGATCATGTGGACGCGCCCTCGAGTTGATTGACGGATGACAGTTAAATAGCTCGCTGCATAGCTGGGCGACTCACACAAGTCTGGGTACCCGAGAGAAGCTTACAAAACTTCAATGGACTTTCCTTCTTGATCCACCCTAAAGCCCGGATCTCGCATCTTCCGATTCCCATCTGTTTGACCCAGTGAACGATGCAGTGTGCGGGAATTAGTACGTCGATGATGAGGAGGCTATTTATGTAGCAAGACGTCGACCAGTAGAGTGGTGCCATGCGGCCACACATGTCCTTGGTTCAAATGGCTCTGAGCACTATGGGACTCAACTGCTGAGGTCATTAGTCCCCTAGAACTTAGAACTAGTTAAACCTAACTAACCTAAGGACATCACAAACATCCATGCCCGAGGCAGGATTCGAACCTGCGACCGTAGCGGTCCTGCGGTTCCAGACTGCAGCGCCCTTTAACCGCACGGCCACTTCGGCCGGCCACACATGTCCTTCCAGAGAGGTGGCGTAAGGCCGTCGTGATGAACGGAGGTTATGTTCAAAAGCTGGGTTTTGTAGCCAAAAGTATGGGGGATAATATGATGTACTGGAACCTTGAATAAAAGTAACCTGCTTTCAGAAAAATAATGAATTACTTTACTCACTGAACGCCACTAGTACGCATATGCAAGTGATATTTCGGAAGGTACCTAATTCAGTCGTCAAAAGATGGGAAGTTACATCTTTTGCACGATCTTAATTAGAAATTAGCAAACGTTATTAAATTTTACGTATATATGCAAAGAAATGTACACGCATGTAAATTAGAAGTGAGTAACTTTTCTAGATTTACGACTGCACTGTAAATAAATTTAAGGCATCAACATGAAGAGAAGACTCCTATCATGCATTCATTACATGTCCTTAACAGAAATTTTCAAATTTCAGTATATGTTGTTGGAAACGTTTTTCTTTCTTTCCCGGGCAAGCCTCCTTATCCAAATGAAACAATATTAAATTTGTAGGACATTCTGCATCCCTTCACGCTCAAATTACTCACTATAGTCTTGACCAACAACACATATTTTTTGCACAAATACCTGACTACTGCTATAAAGCAGTTCCCAGGAACTTTCTCTTTCTGAGTGAGCATGTTTCTAAACTGCTTCCATTCCATGGTCGTCTTTCTTTGTAGTCTAACATAAACGCCACCTTCGAACTTTGCTTCAGAAAGCTTGAGAAAAAAGGCTATCAGGTATCTGAAGTATGTCCAACCAAAGTTCAGACTTGTAGCAGACTGCTTCATTAGGCCCAAGTCTATGTTGGGTCTACCAGTGGTTCCCACTTGACATTATTCTTTCCCACACCGAATTCATTTTGCCTTGGTCAGTCTCATCTCTTCTAGTGAACATCAGTGCCTTTGCTATGCCAAAGATAGCAGGGAAACTTACTGAAATCACTTTGAGGACGCATTGAACATCCCACCGCTTTAAAGTCGATTACCTTACATCCATACTCGTCATATTAGGTCGATTGTAGCAACAATGTAACACTTATGTAAGCCTCTTATAGATAAACTGGAGAAAAAGATAATTGTTTGTTTCTTTTAGGAAGTAAAGCAGCTGTGACACTTTTGAGCGGATGACTGATTACACATAGGGGCCACTTGACTGAAATGTATTCCAGTACCATAACACATCAGTCACATTTTGACAGAAACATAGATTATTTTGACGAGAGAAACAACTGTTAAAAGGCATATGGATGCATTCTCTGACACCTGCACATCTAACAAACTCCATCGCTTCAGTTTTGACGTCAGAAGATCTGCATTTGACTTAATGAGACCAACGTCACAAATCAGGTGATTAAAATATTCCTGATTCAGACAATATGGTTTTCTCTCCTCATCTGAAAAATGTGAATCTTGCAGTTCCCACTTACTGTGTGAACTGTCTTCTGAACGTAGCTACTGTACCTGTAGAGATGGGCATGTGGGCACGTACGCTCTGAACAGTGAGGCACTCGGGCAATAGCGGGACAGATATCCTGATAACTCCCTCTCTGACTGGAGAGAGAAACAAAAGTTGTAGTTTGCTATACAGTGTAATAGCTTTGATATTTATGCATTTTAGTCTAATATCTTCGGTCGATAAAAGACTGATTTTGTTTCATTATTTATCATAGTTACTGTGCTGCATCAAATTAAGTAAACCATCGCATAAAGTTTTTAAGAATTTGTGTAATATTGTGCATTTGTTGATTGTAGCCCATGAATTGCAGATAAGATTTCGGAATTTTGTTTACAATTGAAAACAGGTAGATATCTCTTTTTTTTTCCTTGAGTTGTTGGTTTTTATACCTCGCACATGGTAGTCTGCAATGTTACATTTACATTGCCATACTTGCGCATAGGGAACTGCGGGGTCATAAAAGTAATCACATTTCATAAACGGTTCAAAAAACCGATTTTTTCTGCAAATGATAACACGCAAAGACGTTCGTATGTTACGCAATGAATACCTGAAACTTTTTTATGCACTAATATATGGAAATAACCCGTCCACCGTAGTGAAAGAGTCGGAGGGGCGGAAGGCTGTCTTCAGATATATTTGCAGAGTGTGAGGGATGTCCGAGCAGTGGTCCACATTTTGAATCCTGTATCCCAGTGTAATAGTCTTCTTAAAACTGGATGATAAGTATTTCATAGCAGGCCAGTAGGCCTGCAAGGACAATATTGGGCACACCGTGTGCGACTATATGATGGATATGAAAATCAATAACTTGAGAAAAAAATGAGGTATCTTTGGGCTCTCAATCTTAACTAAAGTATCAATATCTTATCTAAACTTCATACACATCAATGATTGGGTTAAATACAACGACATGCACAGTCTACACGATTCGTTGTTGAAAATTTTCTGCAAAGATTTGTTTAATTTGATGCAGCATAGAAACTGTCACAAGTAACGAAAAGAAATTCAGTGCTTTATCGAGGAAAATATCAGATGGTAAAATGCGCAAAAATCCAGTTTTCCCGCCTGAAACATTTCTTAAAATCAGATGACAAGTGTTTCATGGTGGCCGGAATGCCATCTCTCAGCACTGGTTGCAGCTCAGAGAGAAATACAGAGCTGGTGCTGTGAGCAGCGTAGCATCCTGTGTGCAAGCACGAATGACGTAACAAAATGTGCAGTCAAAAATCGTGCATCCCATCTCTGAGCTGATTGCAGTTTGGCTGACCCGCATTCCAGCAGTCAACACAGTTTCCTCAATGTCATGAAGAGAACATTATAAAACATGTTTTTCTTTCGTTTTATTTGCGTATTGACACACATACACAAAAAATCGATCGATTTCTAGCTTACATTCAAAGAGAAATGGTTTAATTTTATTGCGCTATTTACAGTGTCCTGTAGCTCATTAGCACGTTATTACTGGTAGCCACTGTTTGGACCCCAAAAATAAGAACAATAACAAGGTAAACAATAGTACTTGTAACTGACAGCAATATGTATATGTGTACATGTCTATATAAAAATTTTCGTAGACCTGAAAATTTATTATACCAGAAAGCAATAATTTCGTTTCCTTTGGACGAAATCTGTATGTCTTCCGATTTATGTGCAGGCTATAGCATAGAACATTTTCTACACATCACTCTTCATTTTATGGAGCAAATTTCTAATTGCATGCATTCCATCACTTAACTTTTCCTTTTACACCCTCCACAATCTCACAAAAACTACTTCGTTAGAGATCATCTGATGACAAGAATCGATTTTTGTAACCCTGTCAGTGATACATTAGAGCTGCAAGATCGTGCACTCGTCTCCCTGCTGCTTCAGGCCTTTATACTTCTGCATGCTTCAGTAAGGGCCCTTCCGACGTGGCCACGAGGGTGACTCAAATGAAAACCCTAAATTTATAATAACAAATCGAAATTTTGCGCCATTATCCTGTATGTTGGTAAGAGTGATACACACAGAGCGCAGAATGGCCTGTAGGTGGCAATGCACACATACCGTCGCAGTATCAGTATAAAGATGGCCGCCCCACTTGCAACTTGCACCAGGGAAGAACAGCGTTCTGTTGTTCTGTTTTTGCGTAGTGAACGTGTGAAACCTATTGAAATTCATCGACGAATAAAGGTTCAGTACGGAGATGCATGTTTGTCACAGCAGCAACTCTACGAATGGAATAGGAAGATCGCAAATGGTGTGACTTCAGTGGAAAATACTCCTCGTCCATGTCAGGCACAACGAGTTGTGACTCCACAGAACATTGCAGCAGTTGAAGCCATAGTGAAGGAAAACCTCCGAGTGACACTGAATGACGTTGCAGCACGTTTACAGATTAGTCATGGGTCAGCACACCACACTGTGCATGACGTACTCCACTTTCACAAAGTGTCTGCAAGATGGGTGCCACGGCAGCTGACTCATGAAATGAGAGAACGACGTGCTGATGCTTGTGAAGAACTTCGGCACTTTGAACGAGGAGGTGATGGCTTCCTTGCAAGAATCGTTACTGGGGACGAAACCTGGGTTCACTTCCACCAATCGGAAACTAAGAGAGCGAGCAAGGAATGGCGCCATTCCTCATTACCAAAACCAAAGAAGTTTCGGACAGCCGGCCGAAGTGGCCGTGCGGTTAAAGGAGCTGCAGTCTGGAACCGCAAGACCGCTACGGTCGCAGGTTCGAATCCTGCCTCGGGCATGGATGTTTGTGATGTACTTAGGTTAGTTATGTTTAACTAGTTCTAAGTTCTAGGGGACTAATGACCTCAGCAGTTGAGTCCCATTGTGCTCAGAGCCATTTGAACCAATTGAAGTTTCGGACAGAACCCTAACAGGGAAGTTAAGTTGACTCTCTTTTGGGACGAAAAAGGCGTCATTTTGGAGCATTACATGCCTAGAGGGACCACTGTCACCAATGCTTGATACACAGATCTCCCAAAAAGTCATCTGCGGCCTGGAATCAAATCAAAGCGACGTTGATTGCTGTCAACAGGTGTCCTTTTGCAACATGACAATGCATGGCCCCACACTGCCCGTACAACAGTTGCAACAATCACAGACCTGCATTTGGAGTGTCCTGCTTATTCCCAAATGATTTCCATATGTTTGGACCACTCAAAGACTCAATGGGAGGAAAGAAGTTCGAATAGGTACGCCACGCGGTGCGTGAGTGGTTGCGCTGGCTACCAAAAGAATGTTTTTCTAAAGGAATTTATGCACTTTGTGTTGTGGCGTAACAAGACAGCTACGCCACACTGAAGTAGCCGAAAGGCACGCGTTATTTTAAGTCGGCTAGATAGAGGTCTGAAACAGGATACTTATTAATGTGATAAAGAAAAGTATGTAGCTACGAGAACACTTAACTTTTTATATAGTCCTTTGGTATACAGCATTCTGGGTGATACAAGTGAGACTCTATCTTGAGGTAATGCAATGTTACAAATGGCGCCTTGCTAGGTCGTAGCCATGGACTTAGCTGAAGGCTATTTTAACTGTCTGCTCGGCTAATGAGCAATGCATGCTAACTATCTGCTCGGCTATTGAGCGATGCTTCGTCCGTGTAGTCGCTAGCAATGTCGTCCGTACAACTGGGGCGAGTGCTATTCCGTATCTCGAGACCTGCCTCGTGGTGGCGCTCGGTCTGCGATCACACAGTGGCGACACGCGGGTCCGACATGTACTAAATGGACCGCGGCCGATTTAAGCTACCACCTAGCAAGTGTGGTGTCTGGCGGTGACACCACACTTTGTAAGCGCTGGAGGAATTC
This sequence comes from Schistocerca piceifrons, assembly GCF_021461385.2. NCBI lineage: Eukaryota > Metazoa > Arthropoda > Insecta > Orthoptera > Acrididae > Schistocerca > Schistocerca piceifrons. The sequence goes on along the minus strand of NC_060143.1, from coordinate 497,777,564 downwards.
CATTGAGCGTGGGGGAGATTATGCTGAAAAGTGAGACAGCTTTGTACCACTTCTGCACAATAAATAATATTTTAAAAATTAGTTAAAGTTTTCATTTGACTCCCCCTTTTATATGAGCGGCTTCTCACAAAGTCGCAGCCACCAAACGTTAGCGCTGGTTGCCGTCTCGGTGGTCTGTTTCGTCCCCAGTGGCGACCGCAAATAGTGACTCCACTCGTGTACGTAGAGGAGGAGCGAGACGGCGAATATGAAGCGACCGCAGCGCCACCATTCTCAGACTAGCCGTATGGAAATGGTACTGAGTGTATGGCATCTTTTCCCGGAATGCCCCATGCGAGGAAGTTCAGCCACCGGTGATGAGGATGAAATGATGATGAGAACAACACAACAACCAGTCCACGAGCGGAGAAAATCTCCAACCCGGCCAGGAATCGAACCCGGGCCCGCTCCACGGGAGGCAAGCACGTTACCACCCAGCTAAGAAGGCGGACAGTCGTACGGAAAAGCCGGGAGGGGGAGGAAGCCTGTGTAATGCTGACGTAACGGCAGATTCTTGACTTCTAATGCATGTAACACTCAACTTTACTGTCGACCTCGCTCCGTTTCTGATTCCTAGTGTGGACTTCAAAGCCGTCGAACTTGAAGCAGGATCGTTTGAAATGTGGTGCCCACTGACCGTGTAGATGGCGCAAACACTTCAGAAATGGACCATAAAAGCAGCTGATGCAAAAAGACTCGTCTGTGGTTACTGCGCCATGACTACGGGTATAGAAGAAGAAACTGAAGGGAAATTATTATTAAAAATGTTAAACGGTTCACAATGTCGGAACATATTTTTAGTCGGAAACAGGGACAAAGTGAGAAGAATAAGAGCGCTAGTCAAAACAGTTTCTTGTAGTTGATTATTTCAACATTTTGTTGATTCACGGTACCTCTAACAGTAGCGACCACACATATTGTTGATCACCTTTGAGACCTACTCCACCACAAGATCTACAACAAAGAGCAAAAGTTTTATTTTTGCTGTCTTTGCGCCCATGTTACTTCTGCTCTCTCAGAATTCCTTATCCCGACATTGCTTCTTCTACTCCATCTATCCACTTCATTGTTTCATTTTTTCTCTTTACTGCGACTTTTGCACAACTCTAGAACCGGTCTCGCATTAATCTGCTTGGTACCATTTGGTACCATTTACGCACGTACAATATTAGCCTGTGTATACGAGGGATATTCTGAAAAGAAGTTCCGATCGGTCGCCATATAGAACTGTCCACACCCACATGGTATTTTATACAATCCTGGCGTTATGAGACCTACGTCGTCTATCACAGACCTCAAGAGTTGTCGAATTTTTGCTGGAGCCCTGAAGACCGAATCGATTTTATGCCACGTCAACAACATCCATGGCAACATCAAGTTCACGATGGAGATAGAGACAGATGGTGCCTTGCCGTTCCTTGATGTCCTCGTCCGCCGTAAAGCAAATGGGTGTCTCAGCCACAGCGTTTACAGGAAACCCACCCACACAGACCGATAACTGCATGCCAGCAGCTATCACCATCCATCGCAGAAACGTTCTGTTCTGAGGACCTTAGTGCAGTGAGCCGTAACCGTCTCAGATTCTGAAAACTTGTTGAAGAAACTGAGCCACTTACGGAAAGTATTCAAGAAAAACGCAACCACAACCGCCAGATTTCGCAAGCTATCTTTCCCAAATTCGTAATCAGAGAGACTCAGTGGAGGACGCAAAGAAGTTTGCAGTCTTTTCGTTCTGTGCGTCAATGACAGGAAAGATAAGCCGGCTCTTAAAGAGGTATAAAACCGATTGGGGTCTTCAGGGCTCCAGCAAAAATTAATTCTTGAGGCCTGTGAAAAACCGACGTGGTCCATAGAACGCCAGGAGTATACAAATACCATGTTGATGTGGACACTTTATATCGGACAGACTGTGCGTAACATTGAACAGCGCTGTGTAAAACACGAGAGATGTTTTTGTCAACGATACCCAGAGAAATCAGCGGTAGCAAAGCATACATTAGAAAACGGTCATCGTATTGTATTCGACGAGACATCTATTATCACACGGACTAATAGTTTTTGGGATAGCATAATAAAAGTAGCGATCGAAAAAAAAAATTTGTGACAACACGTTCAATAAAGACGGCGTCCTGCAGCTAAGCACAGTGTAGGACCCGGCCATCGGAAGGCTGAAGCGGGCGCGGCGGCCTCACAACGCAAACATTACCATATATGGTGCCGGAGCGAGTACCAGTGACGTCACGGAAGGCAACGCGGCTATAGGACGGCAGCAGCAACCAGAAGACAGTCACCACTTGACAATGGCCGGGAAGTACTCAGCCGAAAGCTCGTGGATTTTGAACCACTTGACGCGGCTGGAAGCCCGAGAAACTTTTATTACTACATATCCCTGTGAAACTATGCACTCCTATATAACTTCTTGTTCTATCTTCTCGACTACTTAGACGTCTCCTTTTGTGTTAAAAATGAGTGTTTCTGCTCCATAGTCAGTGATCATATATTAACAGTTATGGTATTTAAATCGTGTCAGGCAGTTACTGCAAGTTCATACATAAGTCCTTTTACTAGCCAGAAGAACAACGTTAATTCTTTAAAAGTGTTCACAATAGCACCTGAATTTACGGAATATGTGTCTCATAAAACGCAAGGAAAAGAAAGACACACCATGAAGGAACAATCCGTATGCGACGGAAAACGATAATTCCGATGTACATGTCCAGACAAACAAATGATTAGGCCTACTATCTCAGAAAAATGTGATGACATATTCAACAGAAAGAGCTTCACAAACTGAGCAAGTCAATAACATGTTGCACCTCTGGCCCAAATGCAAGCACACTCGTCTTCGGCCTCGGATATCATTGACTGAAGTGGAATTATCTTCAGTGATGAGTACCACTTCGAAATCAGCCCCGATGACCAGCGCAAACGTTTCTGCATATGCGCCGGACAGTGGTGAGTTACAAACCTAACTGTTCCCTGAAAACCAGGAGTGCTGGTCTGGGGTGACATTCCTTTTCATATCAGAGCCCAACCCCTGGGTTATCATCCGCGACACCATTGCAGCACAATGGTACGTCGACGATATTCTACACCCTGTTTTGTTGCCTTTCTTATCATTCCATATTACGTTTCAGCAAGTTAACGCCCGTCCGCTGCGAGAGTTTCTGCTGCCTGACCTCGCGCTTGACAAACCTTGTCGTGACCAGCTGATCTCTCACCAACTGAGAGAACGAATAAGTAGCCTGTTTATGTGTTCGTATGATGGCAGCACTATAGACTGCGTTAATATCACTGACAGCGCTGTGCACCCTCTGGAAGGACTCACAGTTAGAAGTGAATAGGCAACAGTGGTGGAAGTTGTAAGTTGTAACTGTAAGTTGTAACTGTATACACACCAGTTCTTCAAGTTAAATAAATAGTAGGGATTCTTTTTATTGAACACATTTGTTTGTTGGTCATGCTGTATGTACAAAATGTAAGAGGTTATATCACTCTGTCAGTGCTTACAAGCGTGTTGATCATTCAGTAAGGGACTGGTTAACAGCATTGCTGGTGCTAAGGATTTAGTGAGTGCACAAGTGGTGGTTCATGGACTTGATACATTGTCGTCAAGACTCTTCCATTGTGATTGTGCACCTGAACTGTCACAACGGATTGCTGCTGTTCATCTCTATAAGGACTACAGTGGGTCTGCACATTTAGTTGCCCAATGCTACCATAAACTCTACAAGGAATACTATGGGTCTCCTCTCTGGTGACCTACCAATTCTACCACTATTCATCAAGACTTCGACTGACTCTCCTGTGGGTTTGCTCTGTTGTGGCCCATTACCAATCTTCGTATCAAGAGTAAACACTGTGTTTCTGTTACGAGGACTACACTTCTTCTTCAAGACTGCATGGAGGTCCACTACTTACGTGTGCATTTCTTTTACTGCTCAGACTTTGTGCATAAACCTGTAAGAGACTCTGTGGCTGGAAGGACTCGCAGTTAGAAGTGAATAGGCAACAGTGGTGGAAGTTGTAAGTTAATAGTCTTGTAACTGTATACACACCAGTTCTTCAAGTTAAATAAATAGTTGGGATTCATTTTATTGAACACATTTGTCTGTTGTTCATTCTGTATGTACAAAATGCCAATCACTCTTATCTCTTATGATGACTGATTAGGACTGTCTTTAGGGACAGTGAGGACAATTTTTGCTTTATTGATCAACAGTATATTACTAATTGTGTACATCTGATCTATTTGATACTGTTAATATAAAATACCTTTTTAACAAATTAGTCTTACACACAGCCCAAAACACTTTATGAAAATTTTTGAGAGTAGCCGGGGAGCTACGTAAGTACCCTGTTTATGTGTTCGTATGTTGGCAGCGTTATAGACTGCAGTAATATCACCGACAGCACTGTGCGCCCTTCGTAAGATACTCTGTGGCTGGTCAGACTCGCAGTTGGAAGTGTAAGTTAATAGTCAGCAGTGATGGAAGTTAGAGGTGAATAGCCAGCAGTGATGGAAGTAGGTAGTTAACAGTTAGCAGCGATGGAAGTTAGATGTCTGAAGTGTTAGTGGGCAGTCTCGACGTGTCCATCATGGAGATTTAATTTTGTTGACGATTTTATAAGTTTTGGAACTGGATGTCACGGACGATTATATAATTTTTGAACTGGATGTCACATGATTAAAGTAAAATCAGCTAAATACATTGTCTGCTGTGCAAAATAGTCTATCCTTTTCTAACCTCATGCCTATTAGTAGTTAGAGCGTACAGTAGTTAGAATCTTTTATTTAGCTGGCTGTATTGGTACTTGCTATATCGCTGTAGTTCGTGTAATGAAGATATTCTGTGAAGTAAGTGACTTATGAAACGCATGGGTTATTGTTAGAATTTCTTTTAATTCAGTTCCATTCTGTTGTGTTAAGTAACAGTCAGACTGCGTTGTACTTGTATACTGTGGGTAAAAAGTGAATACAAGAACTTCGAGCTGTATTCGTCAGGAATAGTTCTGTAGGTCAGAAATGAAATGATAAAAGCAAGTAAAGAGACGGTAGGTTCAATTTCACTCAGCTGTTTAAGAACACCGCGTAAGCATTCAGCAGTTTAAGTAAAATCTTATTTAGAAGTTTCACCTGGCGAACCTGCCAGGATACTTCACTGGAATCTTCTGATTTTCTTGTAGTTCCAATGATTAGTGCATGATTAGAAATTAGTTATTGTCTACTGCTAGTGTGTGATTGTATATACAGAATTTTCTTTGTAGTTGTAGTTTCTTATGTTGTGCTGTATTGTAATGAGCAAAGCAGTTGTGTCATGCATGTGGATCTGCACAAAGTATCTCGCAATCGCTTTTGCAATTAATTAGATTTTTCTTATTTTCAGTGCTATTTTAGTGTGTGTTATTTTTTGCTTTTGAAATTGTGATTTTTCTGTGCTATCGTGTGAATCAGTGAGATAATCATGGTGTGTGAAAAGCGCAACACCAGGCTGTAAAGCAAATTGAGAAATGATAGTGAAGACAAGTTTAGCGTGTAAGCACTACCTAGAAATGAATTAACAAATGTTCGAGACAATAATTTGGTAATTGTGTATAGGGACATGGACCAGGCCAAAAATACCGGTGTAGACAGTGAAACAATCAGTGAACAGGGAAGCACTGTCGATCGATCGGCCGGTAACTGTTCGCTTCATGAATGCGAAATGACAGGACAAAATCTTGCAAATGCCGTAGGTTCATCACCCTTTTCTCAATTAAGTCAAGACACATTCTCTGCTTTTCAAAGTACGAATATTGCCAGTGCAAACGTACTGCCGAAAAGTACAAAGGAACATGTTTCAGACACTAATGCATTATTACTGCAGTTAATTCAGAAATTTGATGAAATAGACTAAAAGCTAGAGACAATAGACCAAAAACTTCTAAAGTTAGACACAACGGAACAATATCAGAAACGAACACTGCAACGGCTCCAAAAATGTAACACAATTGAACAACCACTTGAACAAGCACGTGAAGATTTAACCACTGAGACACCCAAAATCGAATAGAAATATCAAAAAGATTCTGAAGATGTAAAAACACAATTTGTGAATATTTTCAGCCTATCTTTTCGCCACATGAAGACTCAATAAAGAAACTGAAATCAAAGAACTGCAGATTAATGTACATGAAAATCACGACACCTTGCAGGCTAAAATTGACTCAGTTGCATCTATTGATATGGGCACGCAACTTGCAAAATGTCACTCGGCTACACGATGACTTTGACTATAAGCTCTTCATCTCTACGCGTAAATTCAGACATTCAAGAATTCTAGTAATGGTATACATCCACAGGCTTGGCTTTATCAATTTTGTTACTGTTTTCCTCCTAATTGGTCATAAAAAAATTAATAAGATACTACACCACATTTCTCATGTAAAACCGTCTGTTGAGAAATAGTTTCCTTTCTGACTTAGTCTTTGTCATTAAATTTTTGACTTCAAGTTACTATTACGCTTTGTCACATTTAGCATGCAGCAATGTTTTGAAGTTAACTATCTAATCAAGAACCTAGGGAACATATTAAGAAAATGATTTATGAGTTCGTTTCTATAGGGAACAGACGATATAATCCCATTGTGTGTATATTTTGCTTGATAGTTGCACGATTACGTTACGACTTTAATGCTCAAATTCTTCGGACATATACAAAGGTTTTACTGCAACATTTTGGTTTACTTGAAAAGGCATTTTTATTTAAAGTCCTTTCTGAGAGGTCACAGATGACACAATACTTGGTTTTCTTAGCAGCTGCACGATTGTACTGCGATGTTACTAACGAGTGACACAAGTTACATTATTGCCTTTAAGCTGTATCTGTTTTATGTCTGCACAGTTTATCTGCATTGTTCTGAAAAGTAAAACATGTTTTGGTAATGACGTTTGTGGCATGGCTACAGTGAGATAGCTATTTTTCGAAACACAACGATGCGTCACAGTACAGCACTTTCAAGGCCACGGCAATGAACGTAATAACTACGACATTTATATTTTACTTTTTTATATGACATGGTAAGTACATTGATTTTTTAAGAACTTTGCTTCTGAACGACGATAATTACGACACTTGGCACATTTTTAGTGCTAAGAAATGACAGTTTTTTTTTTTTTTTTTTTTTTTTTTTTTTTTTTTTTTTTTTACAGCGAGAACTATAGTTCAGCCTGTCATAACACGCATTTGAGTGATTGCCTTTTGTTCAAATGGTTCAAATGGCTCTGAGCACTATGGGGCTTAACATCTGTGGTCATCAGTCCCCTAGAACTTAGAACTACTTAAACCTAGCTAACCTAAGGACATCACACACATCCATGTCCGAGGCAGGATTCGAACCTGCGACCGTAGCAGTCGCGTGGTTCCGGACTGAGCGCCTACAACCGCTAGACCACCGCGGCCGGCGATTACCTTTTGTACTTGGAACATTGCTGCGCTAGTATTAGTCGTAGGAAAGAGGAAATTTTATTGAAAGTCAATGAACGCACGGGTGGACGATGGAATCTGGCGCCGCTGGCTTAGTGTTGAAACAGGCGACAGGTAGTAGGCCAGGAAATGCAAACATGGCACTCGCGAGCGCAGTGCTATGACATCGCTAATGCGCGCACGAATTGCTTTGTGTGAAGCAACAACGAGGTAGCAAACCGCAGCGTTGCTTGAAGTTATTTCGATATGAGGCGAGGAACTAGGCCAGAGACAAGTCGAGACTTGTAGATGGCTGACATTTGGGAATTTATCTCTGCCATTGTTTCTGTCTCTCGCTGACACTACGTCAGAGGCGAGGGGAAAGGTGTTTTAAATAGTGAAGCACTTTTACCTTGGGAGAGAGAGTGTGCCAGGTCAGACGAGAGTCGAGTCGGACCTGTGCTGGTCTACCCTTATAGGGGCCAGTCTGGCAGTGATGTTGTAAATATTCTGAGTAACCTGTTCTTTATTTCTGTGTACATGTTCGGGCTGTATTCCGCCTCCGGGGACACATCACTGGGGCCGGACAGAGTGGCAGCCGGATACTTGAAGATTGCACGGTCTGCCTAAAGGAGGGCAATGACAGCGGTCTGCAGTAGGTCCAGAACGGGCCACGTTCACTTCCCACCTGGCGTACCGGGGTCCGGGCGAGGCGTGCGCTGCAGGAGGCGCGGCAGCACCAGAGTCGGCGACGGGTTTGCCATCCGGCAACCACCACTAGTGGCAAGCTGCGGCACGGCATCCAGGAGGACGCTGGTTCGAGTCCGGTCCTGTCCTGGGAGTAGCAGCGGCCGAGGGCCACGGGTGACCAGTACATCCACCTTCGTCCCATAGTCGGACAGAGCAGGCCAAATGGGGCGGAGGGCGGCGATGACTAGGGACTGTAGCAGTCTCCGAAATAGCGGGCGGCGACCGGGCGAGCACGGTTGAGTCCAGCTGAGTGGCGTTGCAGAGGCAGCAGCGGTGTCCGGAGCTGCTGAGGCGGCTGGTCTCGCGCGCAGGCGACACACCGACGCTCCGCTGTACTCATCGAAGCACCGTAAACTATGAGAATAAAATAATGCCCCAAATACCGCTGTATCACTCTGCACTTCTCCTTGAAGCTCTTGGAATTGCTCGGCCTCCTGACGAAAGACAGAAGTGGGTCCCGGCTTCATCTTGAATATCTGGAGTCCCGGGTTAGACCATCCCGACACCAGCCACAACAACATTTTGAGAAATATTTTTGAATTACTGTGATACAGAGAAGGTTTACACCTAAACCTTCTCTGTACCACAGTAATTCAAAAATATTACATTTCCTTCTGCAGTTCAGTCTGTAGCATCTGAGGTATAATGAAATTATCCCTCATGGGGGTACGCCTACTTTGTGCACCATGCATGTGACAAGTGCAAGGAGCCGTAGCTAATATGGTATTTGCTTATACAACTTTATACATCGCTAACACAGAATTACACAGCTATCTGGTCATTTAACAGAGAGGAATGAATTTTTTTTTTCTATGTCACCTACACATTTATAAGTAATTATGCAGTTGGATTACTTTGCACTTACGAAATTGTATTTTGTCTGCATATTGGGAACTGTTCACATTTACTTCTGGACCATTGTGAAACTGCGAGAGCTTTGAGAGATGTATATTGATGGGATCATGATTTTTGAAGTACGTTTGAGGTAGATGACACTATTGAAACGAGCAGAGAGCATTTTTTTTTTTTTTTTAGGTTTTTAGATTACTGGAGAACATTATGACGATTCTGAGATTTGATTAATGTGTTATGATGATATTATTACGACGACATTGTGTATTATGATTTGGAGATATGTTTATGATCAATAAAGCGATGATATATGAGGGATATGATTATGCTATGTGCTTATTATGATGCAGTATTGAAGCAGTATCGACGTATACGTATATAAATATTGAGTAGTGTTTAGGGACTCCGGTTGGTGGAAAAGAATATTGGAGACCAAGAATCGTACATTAAGAGTTATGAAAAATGAGTATCTATGTGAATGTGAATACCAGAATCCCGATGAAAATTTCGGACACTGTTATTGATGAGGTTCGGTTTCTACACACTTCTACTGTAATTTTTCGACCTGCGAAATTTTTTATTGCTATCAAACAGTCATTGTGGTTGAAACTGCTGTCGTAAATATGTTGGTAAAAAGTGTATGTGTCCTTGACGTTATGCTGTACTGGGATATTCACTTACTGCTTTGAAATATACCTGTTGTTGTGTGGACTTTCAATTTTACTTGTGTCGCTCTGAAGCTAGCCGCAGTCCGTCAAGCGCTCGTATAGCTATAGAAAGGAGAGGCCGTTGACCTCGCTATTATTATTTCTTTGCAGAACACACCACAAACACGACACACTATTGCTTGGAAACATATGATTGTACTTTGGAGTTCGTACTTTGTTCTACTTAATGAAATACTTATGAAAAGATCAGACATATTCTTACGTTTACATGCCAGATTACGAAAAGTATCTTTCTACGAAATTTGAGAGAATTTTTACTGACTTACGGCTGGTGAATGATGTTTTTATGCTTTGTTTTGTACATATTTGCATATTTTATTTGATATCTGGTTCCTAGCTGCACTGTAGCATTGGTTTTATGAATCAAACTCTAATATATATGCTAATGTGAACACTTTCTGTCAACAGATCCATTAAATAATAATTTTACTATCCACATTCTTGAAAAAGAACACTTGGAAAGGAAAGATCAGTAAGCAAGAGCACTTGAAAGTACTAGTAACAGGAACTGCATACATAATTTTCTTTTCACGGTTTTGGTGATTTTTGTTAGAATAAGTTGTTGTGGTGCACCACTCTAGTATTAAGATGTGATATAGACATTAAGATGTGAATAGACATTTCCCTTATCTGCATTGCTGTCTTTACTGTAAAAAATTTTCTGCTTGTGCTTTATCATGTTTAGGTATAAGTTATTGCATTTGCTGCTGCTCTTTGTCAGGCAATGTCTTACTAAATTTTACGTCATATTACTGTGTTAAGCCAATTTTACCAGTGATTTATTTTTCTTGTTTGCTGCATATTGCGTTATATTAGTTGTCATTTTGCATTTTTTTGTTGCAGATTATATGTACTGCAGCTTGCTTTGCCAATTGCACTTTTTTGTCGTTGGTGTTTGTGTTAATTCTTTTGTGCTGCTCCATTGTCTCGTTATCTAGTTTATATATCTGACTTCAATAGATAGAAGTTATTTTAAGGGGGGCTATGCAATATAAAAAATGAGTAATGAGGAGTTGGGAAAAAATGCATTGAGAAGCTATAAGGAAAAGGTTTGGCCAAAGAGTATTGTACAATGACGAACAATTATTTTGTTCGGTAGGATTTTCTTGGAAACAAATGATGAGATAGAAATACGTGAACGTACAGATACAGATAAATAGGATTTTTTTGTTGGAACAAATGTTGAAGTACGAGAGATAAATGAAGTTTTAGTTGGAAATGAAGTAGTTTTGGCTGAAAGTTGTAGAGGGATCAGTATGAAGGATGCAACTGAAAGAAAAAAAAATGAAAAAGAGGTATAGAATGCTCACCACAAGTAGTGCAGTACTAAATGTTACATTGGAAACAAACCCTGTCCTTTCCTTTTGTGTTATTCCGCTATGTTTGTGTGTACCCTAGTGTGTCTGCGTTATTCCTGCCTCTGTGTGTTACCTGATGAGACAAATTTGGTAGAATTTTTTTTCTCCTAATACGAAGCTGCTTACACTATGATGAAGAATGCTGTTATCCTCAGATCTAATCTGGTTTTGTACATTATTTATTCTGTTGTTTTTCCTTTTAATGCTCTTGTGTCAAGTTAATGTTTCCAAGAATATTCTAATTTTTCATTTATTTCCTTACGTCATAATTCCTGTAATACAGATGTACATGTTCATTTCTGTTCTTTTCTAAAACCCGTATTACTACAAATGTTATCTGTATTATCATGTCCTTGACTGTTATGATGTTTTCTGTACCTTTGTAATTGTATTCTTATGCTGTAAATTGTAATTGTATAGACAACAGTTCTTGAAGTTAAATAAATAGTAGGGATTCATTTTACAGTACACATTTGTCTGTTGGTCGTGCTATATGTACTAAATGTCAGAAGTTATTTCACTGTGTTAGTGCTTGCACATTCTTTGATAATTCAGCAATGGACTGGTTAACGGCATTGCTGGTTCAAAGGATATTGCAAAAAAGATTTAGTGAGTGCACAAGTGGTGATTCATGGACTTGCTACATTGTCGTCAGGACTCTTAAATTGTGATTGTGCACCTGCACAGTCACAACAGATGTCTGCTGGGCATCTCTACAAGGACTACAGTGGATCTGCACCTTTGGTGGCCCACTGCAACCATAAACCCTACAACGAATAATATGGGTCTGCTCTCTGGTAACCTATCAATTTTACCAATATTCTTCAAGACTTCGACTGACTCTGCTGTGGGTTTGCTCGATTGTTGACCATTACCAACCTTTATTTCAAGAGTCAGCACTGTGTTTCCGTTAGGAGGACAACACTACTTCTTCAAGACTGCATGAAGGTCCACTACCTAACAGAGCATTTTCTTTTACTGCTTAGATTTTGAGCATAAGCCTGTCATAGACTACTCTTCTAATGAATAATTAGAACTGTCTTTAGGGACAGTGAGGACAATTTTTGCTTTATTTACCAAAAGTATATTACTAATTGTGTGCACCTTATCTACTTGGTAATGTTAATATAATTTTTTTAACAAATTAGTCTTGGCCACGGCTCTAAGCACTTTGTTTAAGAGGCTCTGTGGCTGGTCAGACTCGCAGTTAGAAGTGAATAGCCAACTGTGATGGAAGTTGTTAGTTAATAGCCAGTACTGATGGAAGGTAGAAGTTAATAGTAAGCAGTGATGGCGATTAGATGTCTGAAGTGTTAGTGAGAGTGAACGGTCTGGACGTGTCCGACATGGAGATGTAATTTTGTGGGCCATTACATAATTTTTGGAAATCGATGTCACGGACAGTTATATAATTTTTGATCTGGATGTCACATGATTAAGGTAAAAGTTGCTAAATACATTGTTTGCTGTGCAACAAAGTCTTTTCTTTGCTAACCTCATGCATATTAGTAGTTAGATCCCACAGTAGTTACAATCTTTTATTTAGCTGGCTGTATTGGTGCGTGCTATATAGCTGTAGTTCGTCTAATGAAGATTTTCTGTGAAGTAAGTGACTTATGAAACGCTTGGGTTTTTGTTAAGATTTCTTTTAATTCAGTTCTATTCTTTTGTGTCAAGTAACAGTCAGATTTCGTTGCCCTTGATTATTGTGGGTAATAAACGAACAGAATAACTTTGAGCTGTATTTGTCATGAATAATTCTGTAGGTCAGAAATGAAATGATAAAGACAAGTAGATAGACAGTAGGTTCAATTTCACTCATCAGTTTAAGAATATTGAGTAAGCATTCAGCAGTTTAAGTAAAATCTTATATTGAAGTTTCAAGCGCGTAGAGCATGTTAGACATGGCCATCCAACCAGTTCGAGATTTCGACAATCCAACGCGCCATAACGATAGAATCTGGCAAAATATCACTTAGGAGCACATCCAAAAACCAGTCAATCAATGCCAAGCCAAAGAAATGCTTGCATAAGGGCCAGAAATCGATCAAATACTGAATTGCTCAGTTTCTAAAGTTGCTTCTCTTGAATAAATCATTCAAATTTCCTGAAACTGTAATCATTTGTCTGTGTGCACATATATACCCACGCATATCACATCCACTTATTTCGGTGTCCTTTGAATGATTCGTTCACCCTGCGCTATTCTCTCTCGCTCTCTCTCTCTCTCTCTCTCTCTCTGCTTCTCTCAGAGTGTATGTGACTGACCTTTAGGCCAGCACGAGAAAGGTTTCAGATTAATTTTCCATTTACTTTCATTAATTTATCAGTCATAGATGTTTGACTTAAATGTACCCTGTCTAGCGTGTTTCTGTTGCTAATACAAAATAATACGTTTGACCACGAGCCAAAAGTGCCCTGTTACGAAAATGTTACAGGAGGGTCATTTTATAACACTTGATTGGTTGGGAAGGGTTGGGTGGGTGAAGATGTAACCTTATTGGCCAAATCAGCTTCCGAAGTTCTCGGTTTGGTTCAGGGAGATGTGGTATACAACAGTGTGGGCAGTGATCCATTCATTGTATGAGACCTGAAACTCGATAGACCCCTTGCTGTTGCTGAAGGTTAGGCTATTTACTGGGACCATGTCTCAACAGAACTCTCCACCTCTCTCTCTCTCTCTCTCTTTCTCTCTCTCTCTCTCTCTGTGTGTGTGTGTGTGTGTGTGTGTGTGTGTGTGTGTGTGTGTGTGTGTCTGTCTCTCTCTCTGTCTCTTACACACACAAACACAAACACACACACACACACACGCCATTTCATTATCGAAGCACCTGCACCACCCAGTTCATCTTAACAACACAGTTCCTGAACGACCTTAACAAACGGTAATAATTTATCTCAGTGACTGAGTGATTAAAAGTGTAATTACAAATCTCATTGCCTATGGTTCAGTTCTAAGTCGATCATTCAATTTTTATCACACTTATCGTGTCTTTAAAATCCAATAATTCCTTGTTTAAGATAAAACTGCCAAGCAGCTCTGAGTTTTGTAGTGCGCATTATGCTGCATGCCTTCTGTAATTGGGTGGATATATCTGTTCCAAGATCAGTGGGAAGCAAGGATGAGACTCAACCAATACTAACATGGATAGAACAGCAGACATCGGTCGAATCCAGTAATTTTTCTGAGAACAGTTTTGTTTTTTTCTGTATGACGAGGAGAATATGATAATTAATTTAGAGAGATCCGCTTCAGTTATGCTAATAATTATTTTAACCACGACCACTTTCAATAAATATTTGCACAGCTGAAGCGGATCTCTCTAAATTATCATTCTTCGCAGTTGCCGATGTCCTATGAATGAAATCTTGTACGAGGAGAATGGTAATAAATTTCTATATGTCCCACAATCACCCAAGACAATTTACTATATCGTTCTCGATCAAATTAATTATTCGGCGTAGCTCTTCGTACTTACACAGGTGGGAAAAAATGTAACATCTACACGGACAAAGTCATTTCATTGTTAAGTAATGTGACAGGTGGTTCATTATTGAGCTGTCCTGGCTTCCTGTGTGTAACCGACAGCACGATTCGAACCTCTTTTAGCCGTAGCTAAGCAACGTCCTACATAGCGTCCCGCCAGGGGTCACGTGTGCAGTCTGCCGCCTCGGACTAACGCTGACCCATATCAGCTCGGTCTCAGTTGTTGCTGACCGAAAGAGGAAGGTGGCCATCCGACGTCAGCCCCTGGCGACTATGTGGGTCACGAACGCTGGAAGAAGCTGCCGGAGCTGACTTGCACTTTGAGGTACTGCCTGCATTGGTGAACTGTCAGTTTACTTGCCTGAGAAACACTCGAATCTGGGTGAAGACGGCCTCGGTGTTACGTCTGCACTTTGGTTTATATGAAAATTGCAAAATGGAATGGCTGAGGGATATGGACTTGCTTGGTGAGCATCGCAACGTGTAGAATGTACGAGAAGCTAATTCGAGTTACCCACGGTGCTGCGAGGGTTTTTATATTGTGTACTCTATACTTAAGTTAACTCCAGTGTTGCTATTAGGTGTTTAACGATTGTTGCGCTGGAAAATTTTATTTTACTTCACGCTTATTTTTGTTATTCCTTTGAGCTGTGTGAATAATTCACGAATACTATGAGATGTATTTGTAATGTGTTCTTAGAACAAAGGCAAGTTGAAGTTTCCTGTCTTAACTGAAGCCGTGATTGCGTTATGGCTCAAATTATATTTATACTGTTTCATATTAATTTCAGAGCGGCAAGCTATGTACATGGCTAAAGGTTTCTGTATGTATATGTTACCAATATTCCGGTTTATTGGGTTGAAGCCCGGTTTGTCATTTAGGAGTATTATTTTGTCTCGCTTGGATACTCAAGGTTAAATATATTGCTATTAGCTGTTGGTCCTCAAAGATATTTGTAGTACTTCTGTTGTTTCCATTTGATTTATAGCGTACTTTTGTAGCAGCTCATTCCCTATTCTAAGCCGATAACTAAATACTCGTTCGTATCAGTTACTGGTTTGCTAATTCTGCCAATGGAAATTTTTTTCTCTCTGTTTTAGTTAACACTGTTATTGTTAACCTATGTTGGCACAAACGAGTGGAGCGGGGTTAAGCTTAATAGTGTACTAGCATCATTTTAAATTTGGGATCCAAGCTCTTTCCTTATCCGCATTTGCTTCGTAATAGGTAGTAGGAAATGCGGTCCTCTGTTGAGCAAACAATTTTTCTTTTTTTTTCCTGCCCAATCACGTTTCGGTGTATTTTCTGCTCCTTCAGTGTGTTTTATTTATTATCTTATTATTAGATGTTGGTTTTCACAACTCTGCTTGGTATTTGCATTACACCTACAGTTATTCCATCCCAGTTTGTAATTTGTTTTTCCGTAATCTCGCGTTTCGTGCTCCTACGGGGCATCTGACTAGAGCTTCCTAACACGCAGTTTTACTGCAAGCGCGATGATAATAAATACAACGCAACGAAGATGGAGAAACTTCTACGAGACACGATGGGTAGTGAAAAAAGAAAAACTGTGTTTGCTCAAGGGAGGACCGTATTTTCTAATTACAATTCAGTTAAAGTGTTCAGTTCCTTATTCTAGAATTGCATTGTTCATTTTTTTGCATTTTGTGGATCTTAATATTTCTATTTATAAGAGTACAATGATCATTCGTGTTATTGAAATGTCTTAGAATTACTACAGACGTACTAAAGAAATATACAGATTTTTCAGTACAATTTTTAAGTAAATAAAGTGACTTTTCTAATTCAATTTTTTGGGCCTCTTACCGCTCCCAGCTCCTCACTAACTACAATACTTCCATCATTTAGGGAGTATATGAGAACAAATTCAAACCAAATGAAGCATATCCAAAGAGTCGCATCAGTACCCTGTGTACTAGTGCTTTCGCACGTCAACTATCACAAACGTTCGATAGACAGTCTCAACCATATTGCTCCTTCTACTACAGTTCTTCAGTGATCTCATCTGAAGACGAGTAAGTTCCAGCTGCACCATATCCCATTCATGTGCAATTGGCGAGTGATCTGAACGTGAATTATCAAATTTGTGTCCAAGAAATTATTTTATCACAGAGATAACCTATGCAACACAACTGGCGATGGTTAGTTTACCGTGCAGGAACTTCAAAAGTGACTGCGAGTTGTAACTGATGGCGCGATATGCTATGAAGCCGGCAATGGGGCCTATGCTTCTTGGGAGAATGCACTTCAGAATACGCCACTCACCAGGTTTACACCGTCCATCACTACTCGCATAAAGAAAGAACAGTCGACTGTTTCACAACAGAGTAGTCGTACTTGGCGTTGTCGTGATGTCGATGGCTACCTGGCCAGAGCCACACTTGGTTTAAGTACTGCTGCAAGCAGAGTTTCATAATGGATCTCCATGATACAGAAAGGGAGAGATGTGCCAGAATTTCTTCCCTAGACGGTTTTCCGTTGTCCGCAACTGCTCGAACAACGCATAGATTTTCACGTGCGCATGTACTACTTGTACTCCATAGCCCGGCCTTCATGTGTGGGTATGTTCCAGACAACACTGCTGGAAGCCGCGACATACCACGCACACACTGTGTCCAGCACGTGCAGAAATCCATCGATGTGTCCATCCACCTTCCATCCACCTTCCTACAACCCCATAATGTAACGTCGAACAACTGGCTGCAATTGTTCAACAGGAGTAAGTAATCGTTGGTGGAGCTTAGTGGCACCCTAGAATCAATATTGCAATCACTTTTCACCTCTAAACTCAGCACAGTCACCGTATGAGTAGAAAAAACAGAGGGAGAACTGACAAGCCTCTTAAGCGCCATCTGATCGCCGATGACCGTGAGGAATGAATAACTAACATTATAACACTTCAGTAAACACATATTATACCGTGGTGCCAGTGAAAACAGTCCATGAGGGAGTTCAATTTTTTACCGGCATTGTACATCCATGTTTTTTATTGGTTTTAAAGGTTCCTTACTACCTATTCAAAACAGCAGTACTTTATTAGCTGTCGATGGAATGAAATATATATTGCCACGAAGAGTATTTATGTCCATACTTTCTCTAGCGTCATATGCTCCAGTTGTTATGATGTACATCAGTACTGATTTTGATTTAAACCCCAGCGTCATTTCCTTAAACCGCTTTAGGTGAATCTCTGTATGGTTCCTTAAACAAGTCGAATGATTTCCTTCACACTTATCATCCAACGCAAGCTTGAAATTGTGATGTCTGTGTGGTGAGAGGAGGCTCAGAACAGACGTACATATTTTGTGTCCACTACACAATCGGTCAGCCTGTGAAAGACAGTAGTCCCCACTAAACTGACGGTCATTCTTGGACACTAGTCACAGATCAGACATTACACAAACAAACACAACCATATAAGATCCAACTAGCAGTCTAAAGAACGAGGTAGTGAACTTTATGAACCCCTGACATCCGCCGACAACGTAGTGTGTTCATGTTGAGGGAAAGATGTTGACCGAACAGAACAGCGACAGTGATCCAATTACAGAAACAGTTTCATTGAACATTATGAAGAATGTAAACACTATTTTCTATAGTTAATTAGACTGACGGACTGAAAAAAAATTGATTCGAACAGAGCACACTGCATGTACAGAAGTGACGAGAAAAGACAGAGAAACGCTTGTGTATTAGAGTTCTCGTTGAACTCATTAAAACTCTGTACCTTCCATTTGCCACTGTATGACAAAGTCGTATTACATGCGAACTCCAGTCGAATTTAGCCTTCCTGTTAGGTGTGAATTATGGCCCAAAATATATGTTAGGAAGTTTTCACTTCAATAATGTCTTTTGGCTGTATTTTTCAAGAGCAGAAGGAAGCGGAATTTTGTAGGATTTCTCCTGAAGGCAAAGAAGCAGCAATAAAAGCTGATGCGTTAAGTGAATACCTTAAGGATTTAACATTCGTTGAGGAGTATATTATGTAACAAAAATCTGCGTAAGGATGTGAGGTTAAATTATTGGCGTATTGATGATTTTTGTTTGTCTGGAGATAGCTGAAACACTCAAATGCAAATGGTGGTAAAAAATGTCAACACAGTTGACTGTAGTTTAATTTCATTTCAGAGCTAATATTAAATACCTGAAGACTGTTCCATACTCATCAGATTCGCTTACTTGTGTATCGTGGCACCTAACAAAACAAAGATAAAAAGAAAAAGATAAGAAAAGCATAACATGCATGCAAATATTATCGAATCAGTAAAGTTAATATTCTTTTTCTCGTCGGTGCTTTACAGCTTTACTTTTGCAAACTGTTCAAAATCTTAGTTCAATGAACCTTTGGCTATGAGCCATCAAACAAGGATATTGTAAATGTTTCATGCTTGGGTGATGGACTTGTAAGGAAAATATTGTTAATTGTGTGCCTTATCTCAGATGCGTTCTTATTTTACTAGAAAATGGCTTGTTGTAATTAGTCAATTTTAAATTTCCGTAACGAAAACTGACCCAGAATTTTGGTGTTTGTCGTACAGTTTTAATTTGAATGTAATAGCAATGTTGTCTGGGCTAATTTTGGTTACCAATTACTGCTGCTGTTGGTGAAGATTCGAGATGATCAGTGTACGGCATTTTACGAGAACACTAGGTATATGAGGTTGCTGCCGTATCGGAAACTACGAAACGAAGTGCTGTTGCGGTTTAAACTTGCGTTTAGACTAGTAATATAAGTTATTTTACGAAACTTTTTCCTGTCGCTTTCCCTGCTAAGAACTGGAGGCGTTCAGTTTAAAGTTAGTGCTTTGCTTTAGCAGTAAATGCAGTTGAATTCGCTCCTCTATTGGAAACTTCTAAATCTGTCATAGCGATCAATGTGTGGCGTCGCCCGTTGGGCTCAAAATGGTGGCCTCCTACAGTAAAGACATTTGGCGCCGATGACGAGGGTGACAGATTTAATATGAGAAAACAGCTCGTGCTCTGCAGGACAGTAACAGACACATACCAGATCCCCACTGGCCATGACTACTCCTAGGAAATAACCGTCAACCACGACACCACAGTCGCCTCATGCCACCTAGTACTGAAATATAATAGCACAGTTGAAGAAATGCCAGCCTATGAATTTTCCACGTTTGTCTCAAAGCTACAAGGATTTACCAGCAAGGAAAGAGAGCCTGTGGTAGGCATTAAAACACACAATAATTTATCTGACTATTTTTATCAGAATGATTGGAATAGTTGAATATTCTAAAACTATTACGTCTAGAATTGAGTTGTGCTGAAATAGGTAATCATTCTCATAGAAATGGAGGGAATTACAATTTATACGTTACAGATTCTCTCAGGTACCATAGCTTCTTTTTCGGAAGCAATTATTATTATTCCCTCTTGGTTCCTGCGCATACTGTCGAAAATCTGTCTTTTGCTATAGCTTGCTCCTATCTTTGTCAGAATTTCAAATACGAGGTCTGTTTAAAAAATTCCGGAACATTCGTAATTTGGCGCCAAAGACTGTTCGAAAGATCGCAGAAGAGTGTAACATTTCAGTAGGATTCTGTCATGAAATCCTGACACAACATCTTCGAATGCATCGTGTTGCCGCCAAGTTCATCCCACGGCTTATGAGTCAAGGTCAGAAAGACCTTCGCCTCACAATCTGTGAAGAGCTTTAGGATCGCGAAAATGAGAACCGGTGATGAGACGGGAATCTACGGTTACAATGTCGAGACAAAGGTGCAATTTTCACAGTGGTTCGGAAAAGATTCTCCAAGACCAGAAAAAGCTCGTCACGTCAGGTCAAATGTCAAAGCCATACTAGTAGTTTTCTTTGATTTTGAAGGATTAATTGCCGGCCTCTGTGGCCGAGCGGTTCTAGGCCCTTCAGTCCTGAACGACGCAGCTGCTACGGTCGCAGGTTCGAATCCCGACTCGGGCATGGATGTGTGTGATGTCCTTAGGTTAGTTAGGTTTAAGTAGTTCTAAGTCTAGGGGACTGATGACCGCAGATGTTAAGTCCCATAGTGCTTAGAGCCATTTGAACCATTTGAAGGATTAGTTCATCAGGAATTCGTGCCCCAGGGACAAACTGTTAATCGATGGTACTATCGGGACGTGTTGCGACGAATGCGAGAAAATGTGAGAAGGAAACGGCCTGGAATGTGGCGATACAATTCGTCATTCTTGCATTACGATAACGCAACCGCATATTCATCGCTGCTGGTGTGTGACTACCACACGAAAAAGGAAAGCACTGTACTGCCTCATCCTCGTTACTCTCCAGACCTGGCCTCTGTGGACAATTTTTACCTCCTAAGCGGAAAACCCCGTCGAAACTATGAAGATTTACAACGATATACGACATAAACTAAATTTCGCGGACGTCGCTTCGCACGATCCAACAAGAGGTGTATCAAGGCTGCTTACGGAAGTGGAAACGGCGTGCGGAGCGATGTACCAATTGCGGAAGAGAGCATTTCAAAGGGGAGCATGCATACATAATAAATAAAATGTAACCGTAGAAAAATTTTGTAGAAAAAGTTTGGGAATATTTGAACTGACCTCGTATGTTGCCCCATTTTACGTTGTCGAAGGCCACTCCAAAATCGACAGATCCTATGGACGTGTCTTGTTTTATCTTAAATCTAGCTTTCATTATTAGTCGCAATGTCAGAATTGCTAATCTAGTGCTCTTGGCTTTCTGAAAGCCGTTCTTATTAGCGTCTCTAGTGCAGGAGCCGTTGAGCTGATCTGCAAAAGTTATTGCCCATAACTGCCATTGCAGTTTTCAGAATTATGTGGTCGACATTTTTCCGAAAGTCGCATGTTATGTCTCCAGACTCATAGATTCTGCATCCCAGCTTCAAAAGACGCTTAGATGCCATTTCTCCCAATGGTTTCAGAATTTTCGAAGAGGTGTTACCTATCTCATCTACCTTATGATAGTAAGTCACCCAAAGCTGTAATAAATTCTAATACGGGATCCCATTGTGACTTCAGCTTCTTCCTCTGTCACATCACCAGACAAGTCTTTCCCCTCATGGAGGCCTTCAGTACACTCTTTCACCTATCCGCTCTCTCCTCTGCGTTTAAGAGAAGAAATCCCATTAAATCTCTTAAAGTTGTCGCCCTTGCTTCAACCTTCATCAAATGGTTCAAATGGCTCTGAGCACTATGGGACTTAACATCTGAGGTCATCAGTCCCCTAGAACGTAGAACTACTTAAACCTAACTAAGCTAAGGACTTCACACACATCTATGCCCGAGGCATGACTCGAACCTGCTATCGTAGCGGCCGCGCGGCTCCAGACTATAGCGCCTAGAACCACGCGGCTACAACGGCCGGCCAACCTTCATCGAAGGTTGTTTCGACTTTTCTATTTCCTGTTCAGTCCTTACAGTGACCTTTCCTTTTCGTTTCTTCACATTTTTTCTGCAGCTATTTCTTCTCAGCTTCCCTGCACTTCCTTCTAATTTAATTCTTAAGTGCCTTATATTTCCATATTCCTGAAATTCCCTCAGCGTTCTTGTACTCGCTTCTTTCGCTATAACCGAAAATCGTTCTGATACCTCTACAGTGGAATGTAGGCACCAGTAATGTGGTTGCTAAGACTGCAGTGTAGGCGACTTTCAAAGATGGTAACTTGGATCAGAACAAGGAAAAATACCTCGTAAGCGTAGGCTTTAAAACGGTTACCTTAGAAGCTATGGGCACCAGCTCAGTAGAAAAGATTTATTTCACAGTAGCGAAGATCAAAAAGTGCTCATAGCTCTAAGGTACCCACATTACGGCGCGCATGAACTGGAAACTTTTTCTTATTTTATTCCATACTACCACCTCTGAAAGTTGTGTACCCTACAGTCTTAGCAACAACAGTACCGGTAATTGTATTCCACTGTCAGAGACGTAACTTTCGACTCGGTCATATCCGGACCAGAGTCCCTTACCTCAGATTGCTACATTTATCATTCTCCGTCATCCCTGAAAGATTGTAACATGACCACGGACTCACCCCGTACGTGAACCGTTCATTCAACAACCTACCGGGTGTCGTGTATCACTGCGGAAAGAGTTGTTCTAATGGTATCTAAGGAAAAGGAAACCTTTGAGCTTAATGCTACACTGGCTGTAGTTTTATTAGTAGTGCGCCCACATATCGTAGATAATAGAGCGACAAATTTGATAATTTCCGAAATGATCTGAAGTAGTGCTGGAGGGAACTGACACAAAAAATCCAACAGGACTGTCCATAAATCCGGAAGAGTACCACGGGGTGAAGGTCTGTTCTGAACAGAATGTTGCAAGGCATTCCAGATATGCTCAGTAACGTTCATGACTGGGAAGTTTGGTGGCCAGCTGAAGAGTTTTAACTCAGAAGAGCGTTCCTGGAGCCACTCTGTTGCAATTATGGACGTGTGGGGTGTCGCACTGTACTGCTGGAATTGCCTAGTCCGTCAGAATGCACAATGGACATGAATGGACGCAAGTGATCAAAAATAATATGTATGTGTCACCTGTCAGAGTCGTGTCAAGACGTATCAGAGGTCTCATATCACTCCAACTACACACGCTCCATATCATTACAGAGAATCCACCAGCTTCAACAGTCCGCTGTTGACATGCAGGGTCCATGTCTGACACTCCACTTCTTTTCACACTTCTTTTCAGACATCATCAAAAACACCTTGTGAGAAAGTTAGCGTCTATAGAATAAATGACTGGGGTTAGGAGTGGACCCTTATCCTATGACAGAACACATCGGTCTTTAGTTGCACACAATTTGTTTAATTTCAGAATTATTATCGAAGAAGTACACGAATTTACATAGATTGTGACATGACAAGACAGTTGCCAATATAACGCATCACGTCATGTTTAGTAGGAATAACCATGAACACAACAATATCAAATTTAAATAGAAAGTTGTCTACAAGACTAGTCTCATTACTACACCGTGAAGTTGGCCAATATTACGACAAATTATCCGATTCCGGTTCTGAGTTCGGTACTGGTTAGGATGACATTCAAGTCTCCGGAGAGTGGTTAGTTTCTGTGACAAGATGAGCAAAAGATTACTCAAGGTTGTTCGTGTGAACCAACAACTTAACTCCTCTGCCAGCAGCATTTACCTTTTAGCTGTGATGTGCCGTCGGCTGCACGGCTGCTCTCGTCCTCTGAATATCCTATAAAAAGCTAATCAAAACCTTTAGTGATTTTATCAGCTGAAACCATGGTATGTTTCTCGTTAGGCGAGAAAACATGCACTCATCCCTAGTCTGGAAAATATGGCGATATACAGGTGTACAGCTGCAGCGTGTATATTTCAATGCCATCTCATTTCTCGCAAGAACAATTAACTGCATGGCTGTTTCGTTTCTCCACTATTGGAGCTCAACGACTCTTCCGATTCTTCATAGCTGAATGTCAGCCCAAGTGAACGCAGTGTTAACACAAAATTCCTTTTTTGGCGTCGTACAGAGAATGATGCGCCCTGTTCTACACTTGGCGCTGGTTCAGAGGGGAGTCCTCGAAGTTTTTGGTCTTGTGTCTTTCGTAGGAAACTGTCCCCCACATGTGTCCTTTCGTGTTTCAAGTCACGGCCTTTTCAGACCAATGGGAGCGTTCCTTTCATCTTGTGGAAAGTACCTCTGCCAATCGCAAAGGGCCTCCCTTTAAACTGTGTCGAAATATCGCCCCTTTCTACTGCTTCTGGGTTTATTTCAGTCAATCCGACATTATGTGCACACACCTGACGTCTAAAAGTTACACGCATATATCAAAGCATAGCATGAGCATTTCTGCGTTGCTGGTCTCTTTGTATCCATCTAGAAATTCCCCAACGCAGTTTTCTAAAGAAATCTCCATCACAAGCAGCGCTGGACTACTACCTGTTCTCCTCAATGTATCACCCGGTGCTTTCTTTGTCCCTCTCACCGAGGGTCACCAACCCCTTTCTAGAAGCATTCCATTGTTCTCGGGCTGTGACGGCGCACTTACGTCTGCCCCCGAACTAAAATGTTTCTTCCAGCAGCTTTCTCCATCTTTTGCTCATTGACATGCAGGATTTGGATTCGGTGTTTTAATGCCATGGAATTTACTGTCATCCCTTTGCGTTACATACTGTAAATTTTGATAGGCAAATCTGCTCATTATCACCGGAGTATGGTTCAAAAGCTCTGAGCACTATGGGACTTAACATCGGAGGTCATCAGTCCCATATAAGTTAAAACTACTTAAACCAAACTAACCTTACGACATGACACACATCCATGCCCGAGGCAGGATTCCAACCTGCGACCGTAGTGGTCGCGCGGTTCCAGACTGTAGCGCCTAGAACCGCTCTGCCAAACCGGTCGGCCACTGAATTATGTCAGGTGACATATTCACCAACTTGTTACAATATATGGAGGGCTTATTTCAATAGTGCTAGAAGTCCATTACCTCCACTTCTCTGTCTGTAATGCTTCTGAAATTAATGGTCCAAACAAAATGAAAGACAGTTTCATCTCTAGAAAGAAGCCGTATGCTTTAATACTTCTGGTATCTCAACAGCAGATTTTTCAACGCCCATTTAACTTTACGACTCTGTATCTCAGAATGAACAAAAATGGACTTGTACCACTATTGAAACAAGCCCTTCGTATAAAATCTCTCATTCAAGATGAGAGGTTGTCATTCAATGAATCTGTCACCTTACATGTGGATTTATGAGGTTGTCCCCATACACGTACTCGTCCATCCACTCAGTACAATTTGGAACGGGAATCGTCGGACCAGGCAACATGTTTCCATTCATCAACAGTCCAATGTCGGTGTTGATAGGCCTAGGCGAGGTCTAAAGCTCTGTGTCATGCAGTCTTCAAGGATACACGAGTGGACCTTTGACTCCGAAAGCCCATATCGATGACGTTTCGTTGAATGGTCCACATGCTCACACTTGTTGATGGCCCATCGTTTGAATCTGCAGCAATTTGCAGAAGGGTTGCACTTCAGTCAAGTTGAACGATTGTCTTCAGGCGTCGTTGATCCCATTCCTACAGGATGTTTTTCCGGCCCCAGCGATGACAGAGTTTTGATGTTTTACCAAACTCCTGACCTTCACGGTGCACTCCTTAAATCGTCGCACGGGAAAATCCCCACATCATCGCTACCTCGGAGATGCTGTGTCCCATCGCTCGAGCGCCACCTATAACACCTCGTTCAAACTAATTTAAATCTGGATAACCTGCCATTGTACCAGCAGTAGCCGATCTGACAACTGCGCTAGACGCTTCTTATCTTATACAGGTTTTACTGATGGCAACGCCGTATTCTGCCTATTTACGTACCTCTGTATTTGAATATGCATGCCTATACCAGTTTCTTTGGCGCTTCAGTGTAGATGTACTGCTGACTATGATTCTGCCTCCAAAAATGGAAACAAATATTTTATTTTAACAATGTTGAAAGTTCGCATACTCTGCATACACAAAAGTGTAGTCTTTGATGGCCTTGGTGAAGTCTAGGTAATTAGAAAAGATGTAGAGAACTGTGTACAAAATCTAAACTCTGTGTTCGCGAGCGGGTAATGCCGTTTGTTTTCCTTATTTTCTACAATGACAAAAAAAATTAAATATTCTTCGTAAGCATCATTTATAACTGTCGTTTGCTGTGACGTCCGTCTCTTTTATGGTGAAAACGATACCGACTTCATCCCAGCTGGCACCCTTTTGTTAAAATGGTCCCGGAGTTCTTCACGCGGATTTCCCAGAAGAGAAGGATGTCTTTTGGTGCAATTTAAAACTTGTGACTGCGATGAGAACGAACACGGGACTTTCGAAATATTGTGCACACAGCAATCCACCAGCGTACATGTACTCATAGATACAATATGGAGAAACATAGACTTCGTCTATTTTTTAAATGCAATTCATCTTCGAAAAGTAGCAGTCTGATGGAGCAGCAAAGATAAATTACTTTACTTTCTTGCTCTCCCGTAATGGAAAAACCTTCCAGAAACATTTATGTATGTCTGTCCTGGTGCGAATTCCTTTAAATACAGCAGACGAGTGCCAGCATCAGCCTACGTGATCGCCAATAACAGTTTAAAACTGTCATTTACTTTTCATCGCCAAATGTCTTCTACAATACGAGTGAACACGATGCACTATCAAAAGAGATGTGACGATAGCTCATTAAGTATATGACGAGAGGTATACCGAAATATGTAACCTAGCATTTTCAACAAATTTTTCCTGAAGTAAGTAAACTGATGCGTAAGTTCACACCGTTCTTGTCTGGCGTGTTTTCACGCAGATTGTGACAAGTGAATTTATCAACTGTCTTTTATTTTTTTTTAGTTTCTGCCATTATCCTTGTTTGACCACATATGCATTTTTGCTTCAATGTGATCATATGCCTCACCAAGCCTATCTATCGCATATCTTGACTGGTGATGAGGTAGGATGCCTTTATTTTAAGTAAGTTTAAAGTAATTACGGGTTGAGGCTTAACAAAAGGAATAAATTAAAAAAATGAACTAAATAACACAGGTTTCGCAATGCCTGGTTCCTGTGAGAGTACATGTTGCATTAGTGGAAACATGTATCCCCTGTGTACCAGGGATGTGAATAGTGCCTTGTGTTTCTGGGCGATACTACGACAAATATAATGCATTGTTTGCAGTTGTTGGTGTACTGTAAATGGAAATGACATGTTATTGCATTTTATGAAGGTTATGTTATTTTCATAGGTTATAATAGTGTGGTCGGGGTGAATCGTACAAACCATTCAATATTTCTATGAGCACATGTAGCGTCATTCTCAAGACAAAATGTCGTTATGCGCTGAAATACTTAACGATTTAGAGATATCTACATGGTCATACCACCAAAAATTCTTTTGTACACTAGAGAAAGGAAAATAATGTTTTGTGTACACTGTGTTGTTCAGGTTTAGGACTGTTAAGAAATCCCTTACACAGTACACAGTTGTGGTAAGTTGTGTCTGTTTTATGTAGTGGTTCAATACTGCAGAATTTTCTGTTAATAAAAGGTACGTTAATTTCTCTGAATAGGATATCATTTTCCTCTCTAGTAAACAGTATTAAGACGTTATGAATATATGTAGCACACTAGCCCAACTTACTTTCAGTATCACGTTAAAAAGGACCACACAACCTCTACTTCTGGTAGTCAGTGCCTCTGACATTTGAGGAAACACACAACTTTTGCTCAAAATCCTGAATATTATGTGAATTATATGCCTACTTTCCGTACACTATCTTCAGTATATACGTGTATTGTGGTCACGATTGGCAGAGAATACTTTACGTAGTTTGGAATGACTGCCACTCAACGTCGCAGGCAGTTCTAAGTAAGATAATTTCATTTCCGTTCTAATTTTCGGTAATACTGTGAGATAAGTAACCTCTATGTTCTCAGAAGCAAATATATGAGTTCATCAGTCTACACCTGATGATGCAACAACAGACTTCGAAATATATTGTAATTATTAAATTACGTATATCTGTGACTGAAGTAAACGGATTTTAATCGTCACCAACAGCATATAAGTCACAGGTAGCTTTTGAATTCTCAGTCTCAGCCTTCAATGACGTAGCTGACCATACGCAGAATCAAACAGAGGTACTGTCCTACAGTATATCACATTAGGACTACGTCTTTCTTTTCCAGACGATATTAACTTCTACGGTAAGATTCATTACGTCGGTTACTTTGCAGTAAAATGCAGTATCTCGTATTGCATCCACTTCGTTCATTAGTACATTGGACATAAAGGTTCTGCAAGCTGAAGTAGCATTGTTAAATTCTGATCACTGTCGAACGAAATTAATTGTTGTAGAAACAAACAGTGATCTTCAACACCAAGTACTCTTCGATTACGGTCATTGAGTTCTGTGGCTGAGAAATTGCGACTCTAGATGCTTGGCAACTTTCAGAGTTTGTTCACTGCCACGTCGGTCGGCTGCAATCTACATGCATTTCTTTCTTATGACAGGTCTGATATACTAGGCTTACCGAATTTCCAGTGTGAAGAACTGCAAATTTTACACATCATCACTGTTCACTTAGGTTTACCTCCATGATGGAGTACGCAAGTACCAGATTTAACGACTTGAGTACATCCAAATTTTGTGGTGATCGATATGTCTTATAGAATTCAGTCACTTTAAAATTGTTTAAAGGGAATTTACTAAATGTCGAGAGTATTTACAGAAAACGAGAAAAAATATTCACTCGAGAATTGTAATTACATGATAGAAATTACTGTAGAGGAAGGAAACCCTGGGTGGTTGTCATAGTTATCGGATGATCTTACGTTTCTCATTAAGAAACGAGATCAAAGTGACATGAATTCAAATGAAGATTGATATCTTCCAGAAGTTACTGCAAAAGAAAGTAAGTTCATCCACAATTTTAGCAAGCTACGTTACACCAGTTTCGACTTTAAACATAAGTTTCCGTTACCAAATAGCTATCACTTCCGAACTGACTCTGTCCGAACTTTCCACTGATGAGAAATAACTTGGGTTCTAATTGACCAAAGTCGAATCTGGCTCTACAGCGCTCGCCTATTTCATAAACCGTTACATAAACATACGTTAACTTCACTAATAAAATTATGAAGCACAGAGATGTAAGAGCTTATACACCAAAAGTCATATAATGATAAATCACAGCAAGAAATAGCAGAAATGATTAACTGTGGTTAGCTCCTAATAATACAAAGATGGCTGACATTTGTGAACCCTCATCACAGCGAAAGTTTAAACTCACCGTAAATAGAAACTGAGAAACAATTTTCAGTATACATTTGGAAATAAAATAACGTAAGTGATTAGAACGAGAATAAAACGTGAATAGTGGGATAAACAAAGAGTAAAAGTATTTTCACCACGTTTACTGTTAACACAGCTTTGGTTACAGTTTCGCAGTACACTAAACAACAAATTAATTGACAAAGATGTATGTGTCTTGTCACTCTGGTGCAGTACTGCAAAGTTAAATATACATCCCTATCATGTCACTGTAATGCGATACCGTAAAGTAAAAAGGAAAAAAATAATACTACTCAGTGTCACAAATACCTTCATAAAGAAAAACACGTGAACGCGCTCATAACAAGCATCTATCATTTATATTTAGGCGCGTGTCACACAAACACGGTTGCCACATGTTCGGCTTTAGCCACGCATGTCCGCCATTTTAGGGTCGGATTCGGCGAAATTCGTGCAAGTCCGGCCTGTACAGCTTGTTAGGCCTTTTAGCTTTGAAGTAAAAAACGCACAAGGAAAGCCCTCAGTCTCAAATTTTTGTTTATAGACCTAACGAGCCTAGCGCACAGTGTCAAAACAGCGCTATGCGTAGAGCTAGCGAGAAAAAGTTGAATGTGCCGATCAGTCGCTGCCAACCCCTCCATACTGCCACACTCACACGTCGCTTCTATCCGTATTGAGACACGAAACTGCATTCTAAAGAACTTTATTCGAAATTATGGAAATTCACAGACTATTATTTTGCAATTCCTAGGTCATAACGCCAGCGTCCAAAAAGTATTCTCTTTCACAAACGCCCAATGGACAATGGAAGGCATAAAATTACAAGCCGAGGCAACTACAAAGAAGATGTCGTTGTGTAATTTAAAATTATCCTGTCAAGTGTTCTATTAAATGATTCCCACGAAAAATAACGTTTTTGATAAAGTGGATTCGAACGAGAAATATTAGTACGTAGCTACAGATGATTGTTGTTTCTTTGTAACTCTACCTGTAATGACCAAAGTTATTGAATATCATTTCGTTTTACACCCCAGAAGAATGAATAATTGTCTGTCTTGTTTCATAAAGAACCTTAAGTTTACTTTGACGTAAGGTTGTCGTAGGAAGAAGACTGAGCAATTACGAAGTCTGAGCGCTTTGTTGCTGACATAATTACTACGTCATAAGGCGGTTTAATGACTGTTTTGTTAGTGTAGGAGCGTTTAGGTCTGATTTCGCAAAAATCTGATTGTAGCTTACTGTTAACGATTAAACGGGAGTTTGAACGCCATGTAGCGACAATGTTAAATTGAGTGACTTGGCTTCCCTGTGTTTCAGGAACCACTGTAGCCATTGACATGAAACTTTTACCGAACATTAAACTGTATGTTCTGAGCCTACTGAACTACAATAATAGCATTTCAGTTACCACTTTCGGAAATACATTTTTTAATACACGGTTAAAATTTTGTATACCTTTTTTGTACTTTATCCTACATACTTTTAGTTCTGCATAACATTATGTTCTTATTTTAGTTCAGTAAACTCAGGATATATATGGTATCACTCCCTGAAAATTTGAATACTCTACTCAAAGTGGTTTCTGAGATTTAGAGGAAAATGCAACAGAAAGCGTAAATTTTCGGGAACGGCTTCTAAAGTTTCAAAAGACTGTAACTCACTTAATATAAGCTTAATTTTTTTTTAGTCACTTAGAGACACCCTTCAACATACTGTATATCATCCTCTAGATCTTGTTAGTAGTTTTTTGTCTTTTCTCCTTTCTGGACATCTTAGTGGCAAACTGTGCTGCATATTCTGCTTTATCAATGCGAACCTTTTCTATCCGTTTAAGTTCTCTGATGGAGTTTGCCCCAGGATTAATTCCCATACGCTGTAGCAATTTCACCCTACCAATGTTGCCGTCATTAAAAGCAATAACAGCATCACTGACACCCCACTTTAGTGTCTTCATTCCAACAAAAACATTTTTTGGTAACCGAGTCCATATAAGATTATTGAACGACTCATTGGAATTTTGAGTCTGACCATGCAGACACTTCTTCAGTAATGCAGGATTTGCCAGATCTCTGTAAATAGGTTTTATGATATCCATGACTGCTGCTGGGATGGAATGTTTATGGCTGTATAAACTGTTTGAGTACTGGGCATTGTGGTAACTGCACCATGAATCAGGTGCAGGAGGGCAAAGGTGGTGTACTGGTTTTTCATGAGTTGACAGTCTGTGGAAGAAGGTAGCACATACTGCCTGCTTCATTTTCAATAAATCCTCATTATTATTTCTAATGGCCATCCCATATTACTGCTGTAGTTCATTAGTCATTTTGTCTGTCAGACTGACTCTTATGGTTTTACCATCAGAAAGATTCTTGTCTCTCAAACTTTGTCTCAGCTTCCTCAACTTGGTGCCCATCCCCTTCTGTACATGACCAATAGTGTCAACCTTTATAACACAGCAATCAACATTCTTCTATACAAAAAAATTGCCGACTTTATTAAATATTGAGGTACTGCCGGTAAAAAAAATTAACATTTTCAACCGGTGTAGATTACATTTAAAAAAATAAAATGAAATACTTCCCATGTGAGTTTATAAGTGGTATATACGGAAAATTGCAAATTTTATAACCAGATAAAAACCCGAAACTGTGAAAAAATATTTTCCATTATAACTCTCCTTACGGCATCCAAGTTTTCCTGTGTATATTTAAAGTAATTAGTCCGCCTTTGATGGCAATATTTTCTGCAAAATATAACACCGTATCCAGTTTTTCTATGTATGGACCTGGCAGCCCTACACAGCTGTTAATGTCACTAATAATGGTCCATAGTGAAGCATCTTTTAAAAATTGGATACAAGTTTCTTTAGATTTTAAAGGCATATTTGCGGGAAGAGGAGATTTTGGGCACAAAATATTTGGAACGCAGTAAATAAATAAATAAGTAAAGTATGAAATGAAAATGAAGTACTATGACTGTAGGATACAACTGCAGAAACAAACGTAAATATACGTCCCTCATTTGTTTTTGTGAAGCGGAGGGTACCTTTTCGTTTTAGAGGCGAGCCAAGACGGAAGCTTTATTGCGATTAGCACAGATTTATACAGCACATCGCCATTATCATTTATATTTTGTAGAGTCGCAATCATACTAGGCGCACTTGCATATCGTTGCATACAGCAACTGATTTAATGTAAGTCTCATTCTGAATTTATTGTTTATGTGTGTTAACTGAATGAACTGATATTACTTAATATTTGCTTTCACTTTATGTTAAAAGTCATCCTCAGCTATACTGCGTCTCTAGAAGGCGAAAGGTTCCATGTTCATTAAATGCACACAAATAGTCCAGTACGAACCATTTCTTTGGTGTGTAAATTTGTCAAAGTCCGATAAAAGTTTTCATTTGAAAAGATACCCGTGGTCGACTCAAATAATCAGAACGGACTTAATACACGAAGCTACTCTCAAGAGCGACAAACAAGAGTAATGTATTAACAAAAGTTATTTAATTACGAAATTACTTACTTATTTTAACAAGTGTGGCTCACTCTCAAGCATTCATCCATGCACGAACCCATCAGAATTAATAATAAAAATGGTTCAAATGGCTCTGAGCACTATGGGACTTAACATCTGAGGTCATCAGTCCCCTAGAACATAGAACTACTTAAACCTAACTAACCTAAGGACATCACACACATCCATGCCCGAGGCAGAATCGAACCTGCGACCATAGCGGTCGCGCGGTTCCAGACTGTAGCGCCTAGAACCGCTCGGCCACCCCGGCCAGCAATTAATGATAAAAAAATTTAAAAGCTGATGGAAGGACATGACCATTTATTACCATAAGAAGAGTTTGAAGTGAACAATATGCTTTATTCGCAGATATTCACTTCTACAGTTTAAAAAATTATGTTGATAAGACATGTACTTATTCTTCGGCACGTAAAGTGTAATCAATAGAACAAAAAACCATTGCTTTAAAAAAAAGGCGGCAAACATAACGATATGAAGCAGCAGTGCACAAAAATTTTGAAATATTAATTTGAACTTAGGACACAAGACCACAGCAGAGACATTTTATTTCATAATTGAGAAAATTAACCCTGTGCTATCACTCCTCGCTCTGTCATTATATTTCACAGTGTTTTCTTCCCCCACGTCCGTCGAGAGGAGCAGATATTTCTGTTTGAATATGTACCGCAGGAACGGATCTTTTTTCCATGGTGAGAAGTTCAAGACTGACCGAATGGAAATTCTGTGCTGCTACTGAAGTGTAGTTACTCAATAATTCTTTTTCTCTTGCTGTCCGTGTCAACTTTCCGTCACGGTAGAGTGGACTCTGTGTTTTATCATGCATCACATCACTGGTCTTCTTTTCCGTCAGTAGCGCCTTTGAATAACTTAACAGTAAAGGCTGCGGTTGTCTTCAAACAAGTGTCCATATTATTTATATGATGGTGACGTAGAGGCTGTTGGCTCGCTATAGTTCCTGAGTTAACAATTACCATCCCTGCGTTTTATTTTCTTGTTCATGCTTTTCTAGAGACATACGTTACGACCTGAACAGTATTTTCACAGTAAGTAACAGTAAAAACAACTTCAATAATCTTTTGTATGATACACTACAATAGCCTTTCATCCCGGTAGCTTTCCATTGAACTCGTTCATCGAACGTGGTGGCAAGCTGGTTAAAACTCCTGACTTAAATCGGTATCCAGTCACCGTCATTCGGATGAACTATAGCTTCGCTTACGGTTGACGTGAACGCATATTTGGGTCCTAAATCAATCATCGTTCCACAGGCCGATTCTGTGCAACGGTTATCATTTCCACGACAACAAAACTTAACAAGGTACCGCAGAGTCTGAAGACCTATGTCAGATACTAACAGACTTGTCTTGGCCAGTGCTAGTTTTCTTATGTCCTTCTTGCTACCTCAATCAGAGCTTATTTTGCTGCCTGGGTAGCAGAATTCCTTAATCTCGTCTACTTTGTGATCCTCAATTGCGATGTTAAATTTCTCATTCTTCTCATTTCTGCTAATTCTCGCTACTTTGGACTTTCTTCGATTTACTCTCAATCCGTATTCTGTACTCATTACAATGTTCATTCCATTCAACACATCCTGTAATTTTTCCTCAATTTCACTCAGTTTAGCAGTGTCGTGATTGAATTTTTCATTTATTCTTTCACCCTTAATTTTCAGCCCATTCTTTTATTCCCATTATTGCATCTCCGATATGTAGGTTGACCAGTAGTGGCGTAGTCTTACATCCTTTTTAATCGGAGCACTTAGTTGTTGGTCTTCGAGTCTTTTTGATCCCCCTTGTTATTTATTGTATATGTTTATTTTACCCTTCTTTCGCTATAGCTTGCCCCTAATTTTCTCAGAATTTCGAACTTCTTGCACCATTTTACGTTGTCGAACGCTTTTTTAAATACAATGAAAGTGATTTTTTTTATTCAGTCTTGCTGTCAATATCAAATGCAATGTCATACCTGTCTGTCCAGTGTTATTATCTTTCTTAAAGCCGAACTGATGGTCACCTACACTCGCAAAAAAAGCTAGTTTAAATTCTAATTCTAATACTGCATCGTCTGCCTCTTCCTGTCGACTTCTTTTTCTTCTTCCATGTCAATATCAGACAAGTCTTCCGCTTCATAGAGGCTTTCAGTGTACTCTTTCCATCTATCCGCTCTCTCCTATGCGTGTAACAGTGGAATTACTACTCCACTCTTAAAGTTAGTGCCCTTGCTTTTGATTTCTCCGAAGATTGTTTTGACTTTTCGATATGCAGAGTCACGCCTTCCGACAATCATTTCTTTCTCTATTTCTTCACATCTTTCGTGCTGCCATTTCGCCTCAGCTTCCCTGCGCTTCTATTTGTTTCGTTCCTAAGTGACTCCTATTTCTGTATACCTGTATTTCCCACCACATTTTTGTTTACTTCTTTCTTTCGTCGATCAGCTAACTACTTCTTCTGTTACACATGGTTCCACTCAGTTCCCTTCTTTGCACCTGTTTTTCCTTCCAACTTCTGTGATTACTGTTTTAAGAGAAGTCCATTCTTCTTTAACTGAACTACCTACTGAGCTACTAATTACCACAGTAAGTATAGTCTCAGAGAACGTCAAGTGTATCTTTTCATTTCTTTGTACTTCCATATCCCACTTCCTTGCGCATTGATTCTTCCTGTCTAGTCTCTTAAACTTCAACCTGCTCTTAATCACTACTAAATTGTGATCTGAGACTATACCTGTTCCTGGGTACGCTTTACAGTCAGATATCTGATTTCGGAATCTCTCCTTGACAATGATGTAATCTAATTGGAATCTTCCCGTATATCCCGGTTTTTTACATGTAGACTTCCTCCTCTCAGGGTTCTTGAACAGTTTTTTAGCAATAACTACTTCAAACTTACTGGAGAACTCAATTAGTGTCCTCGGAGCCATTCGCGACGGCACACATGAATAAAACGTTCTCGGTTTTCAAGCCGTGTCCGTTCGAAAGAACTCCTCGATCTTTCGATGACCATCTCCGCCATCGTCGTCAGGAGTTCACTGATTCTGCCGGGTCTGCGTGGCTTCTTCACGAAGATTCTTCGGTCTTCGAATGTGGTGGAGTTCTCAACATATGCATGTTTTGCCTCCCATTCAATTTTGGCGGTGTGTCTTCTGGTGGTGATTGGCTTCATGTTTTTTCCACTTGTTTGTCTTCTTCAATTACAGCCTATGCTGTAAGGAGCTGGGGCAGCGTGTGTTGGCATTACGCTGGATCTTCTGCCCCAGTGCACGTATGTGTCGGTTCTCGGACTGCCGCGCCTTTTCATAGAAGCGGCGGGCAACCGTGCGGATATGGTCCTTAACTTTGCGGGCCTCAGCGAGGTCGTGCAGTGGTCCAGATGGGAAGTCCCTCTGTAAGTGCAGCGCGAGGCGCAGCCCTGTTCTGCAGTGATTGGAGTTTCTTCAGATGTTGGTCTGCCGCGTTCCCCCAGACGACAGCCGCATAATCGAAGACAGGGCGGATTAGCGCCCTGTACAGCGTGCGCCTAGTCGCGGAGGGAGGGTCGACGTCGGGTTGAGCGGGGGGTAGAGCATGAGAAGTCGACCCCTTGCTTTGTTTACGACGCTCGTCACGTGTGGGCCCCAGGTGAGGCGGCGATCTATGGTGACCCCAAGATACTGCGCTGTCGGTCACCAGTTGACAGGACTGCCTCCAACGATGATTGGTGGCAGAGCGGCTGGGATGACACGACGGGTAGCAATGAAGAATTGCGTCTTGGCTCCATTGAACTGTAATTTCCACTTGATAGCTCAACCGGCGAGGGTGTCGACGGCGTGCTGCAACCTCTGTCGAAGTGTGCCCGCACTCATACTTCGTGAGTAGAGCGCAGTGTCGTCGGCGTAAAGTGCAAGGTGCACACGAGGAACCGTTGACGTATCAACCGTATAGAGCGTGTACAGGATCGGCCCCAGAATCGACCTCTGTGGCACGCGCGCTCTGATGGGACGGATTGTTGAGAAGCCAGTTTCTGCACGGACGTGAAAAGTCCGTCCATAGAGGTAGGACTTTAGCAGACGGATGTGTGATCCAGGGATCCCGAATTCAAGAAGTTTGAAGAGCAGCCCATCGTGCCAGACGCCATCAAAAGCGCGCGAGACATCGAGGAAAACTGTGCCGAAGTATTCGCGCCTGTCCAGGGAATCAAAGGCTTCTTCCACTAGTCGGAGAAGTTGGTGCTCCGTAGAGTGCCCCTTACGGAAGCCGAACTGGGTATCTGCGAATAGAGCTTCGGCGGTGACGTGTTGCTGTAGCCTCTTCAGGTAGACGCGCTCGAAGACTTTCGAGATGGTAGGCAGCAGATAGCTCTTCGGCTGCCGGAGATCTTTTCCCATCTTAGGAATAGCCACAATCTCAGCGTGCTTCCACTGCAGGGGAAACTGCCAGGGCTGCTACGGTTTCTCGTTTATATAGGCATGATGACATCATCAGCAGCCAATCAGATAGAAACAATGCGGCGCGCGCTCTTAAGTCGACCCGGGCAACTAGCGGAGCTATGGCCCGTGGCAACACCGGTGACATCTGGTGGCGCCAGGGGCAGGCGCCACGTTTGAAACTGCCGCTCCCGCGTCGCGCATCTGTCTCTGCTTACTTTCGACGTCTGACGCCGGCCCCCCGTGTCCTGCTGAGTGTGTACCACCGGTCTCTGTTGATATTGTTGTAGTTTAAAAGAATCTCTGACACTTCCTCTATAACGGAGTCCCAATATGTAGGTGCACGAGCCAACACTTTCGTGTTTTCGAACTGTATTGTCCGTTTCCCCGGCAATGCTACGATATGGCCAACTTGTCAAGCTCCCTTTGTTTTATATGGCGCTTGTGCTCAGTACAACGCTCCGCAACCGTGCGAATTGTTTGTCCGATATACATGCTGCCACATTCACATGGTACACCCACATACACGCCGGATACTCGAAGAGCAATGTCGTCTTTAACAGGGCGCAACATATCTCGTATCTTGGGAGCGGGCGAGAACACTGGTCTTAACCCATGTTTCTGCAGCAGACGTCCTAACTTGCTGCTAGTTGCTCCACAGCATGGCAGGAATAAAGTCCGTTTGGCCCCTTCTACTGATTCACCAGGTGTCTTTCTTGTGTACAGGGTGGTGGAAACTATTGACGTTCAAGTACCGATCAGTGTGTGTTGGTTTCCGGTACACTGAATGACCAAGCTGGCCTCCTGCCTTCCGCTCATCAAAAACATCCAGGAATTGTAGCTTTCCGTGCTTCTCCATCTCGACAGTAAATTTAATGTTGGGATGGACACCATTCATGTGATCGACGAATTGCTGTAGTGTGTCTTCACCATGAGGTCATATCAGGAAGGTGTCATCAACGTATCGTAAAAAGCAAGACGGCCGTAATGTCGCAGTTTGCAGAGTATGCCCTTTAAAGTGCTCCATGAAGAAACAATTTCAACAGAGAGCAGGGGTACACACTCAACAGGGTATTGGGGTGGGCGTTGGACATAGAAAGAAAGCAAAGACAGATGCGCGATGCGGGAGAGGGAGTTTCAAACGTGGCGCCTGCCCCTGTCGCCACCTGATGTCACCGGTGCTGCCACGGGCAATAGCTCCGCTAGCTTCCCGGGTCGACCTACGCGCGCGCCGCATTGGATCTATTTGATTGGCTTATGATGATGTCATCGTGCCTATATAAACAAGAAACCGAAGCAGCCCCGGCAGTCGGTGAACTCCTGACCACGTTGGCGGAGATGGTTATCGAAAGCTCGAGGATTATCTTCGAAGTGACACGGTTTGAAAACCGAGAACTTTTTATTCAACTCAATTAGTGTTTCTACTCCCTCAGTCTTACTACCAAGCCCATTTTCTCCAGTAACCCTCTCTTCTACTCCTTCGCCTACAACCGCGTTCCATTCCACCATAACGATCAAATTATTATCTGCCTTTACTTCTTGAAGTAGGAACTGTGAAAGGCAGTACCTGATAAGTTAGATTTTGTTCCTTGGAAAGTAATGTGGCCAATGAGATACCAAATACCTTTCTTCGTCACAGGCGGAACTTAGTAGACACCGTATTGCATTATCGTCTCCAGTTAAAGCATGTATTGGGTGCTTTTTATTTTGTAAGTCGTGTGATACAAATATACGCTCTTTCAGAGAACCGGCACACTGAATATCACTCTTTTCAATAAATATTCCGATTTTATCAGACAAAAACGAAAGAAGACAGGTGAGCAACTCTGCATAATTTTCATGACTTTTGATCTGTTGCCACATTACTCTGTATAAATCGGTAGCACATTCTATCTCTCTTTCCGACGCAGTGATCCAGAGATGAGCAAGTATGAAGGTTCGCACCACACTCATGTTCTTCCTAGCTGACTTACACTAAAATCATCCTTTCAGTCCAGGGATGACAGAAATTACTAGTGAAAGGTAACCACATAATATACTAATACTTAATGACAAACTAAATCTAAACAAACTTCTTGTAACCCAGTTTGCGGCTTGCCCGACCGAGACTCGAACTGGGGACCTTAGCCATTCGCGGGCAAGTGCTTGCCCGCGAAAGGCAAAGGTCCCGAGTTCGAGTCTCGGTCGGGCACACAGTTTTAATCTGCCAGGAAGTTTCATATCAGCGCACATTCCGCTGCAGAGTGAAAATCTCATTCTGGAAACATCCCCCTGGCTGTGGCTAAGCCATGTCTCCGTAATATCTTTTCTTTCAGGAGTGCTGGTTCTGCAAGTTTCTCAGGAGAGCTTCTGTAAAGTTTGGAAGGTAAGAGACGAGGTACTGGCAGAAGTAAAGCTGTGAGTACCGGCCGTGAGTCGTGCTTCGGTAGCTCAGTTGGTAGAGCACTTGCCCGCGAAAGGCGAAGGTCCCGAGTTCGAGTCTCGGTCGGGCACACAGTTTTAATCTGCCAGGAAGTTTCATATCAGCGCACACTCCGCTGCAGAGTGAAAATCTCATTCTAATAATCCATCTATTGCCACTAGCAGACGTTGGAAATCGTCCGAGGAGGTCAATCCGAACGCGCTGGAAAGGCATTTCGGCTGTTGGAATTGGTATGAGTCGGACAGGTGGTTTGTGAGGAACTGCCTTTCTCCTTTGGCACTCTCTACAGTGCGACACACAGTGACGGACACTCCTAAATAACTTCTTGATACAATAATTTACCAGCAGCCTTATGTATTGTAGAAGTTTATTTTATTTTATGAATTTCTATGCGCTACCAGTTTCGGCATTATATTGATGCCATCTTCAGGCCCCACTCGTCATAGTCGTAAAATCACTATATACAGAAGGAGCATATAACTGGATCCAGCCTGTGACGCCTGGCCACCAAGGGCTGTTGCAGGACGAATAGATTCATGGATCCAGTTTTATGGCTCCTTCAGTAATGCTGGAATTCTTTGTGGTTTTGGCCCTCCCTTAGCCTCGATGACAGCTTCCACTCTCGCAGGCATAGGTTCAGACCTGTGCTGGATGGTTTCTTGGGGAATGGTAGCCCATTGTTGACGGAGTGCTGCATTGGGGATAGGTATCGCTGTAGGTCGGTGAGGCCTGGCATGAACCCGGAGTTCCAAGACATCCCAAAGCTGTCTGTAGGATTCAGGTCAGGACTCTGTGCAGGCCAGTCCATTACAGAGATGTTGCTGTCGTGTAACCACTCCACCACAGGCCGTGCATTATGAACAGGTGCTCGATCGTGTTGAAAGATGCAATCGCCATCCCCAAATTATTTTTTAAAAAAATGGTTCAAATGGCTCTGAGCACTATGGGACTCAACATCTTAGGTCATAAGTCCCCTAGAACTTAGAACTACTTAAACCTAACTAACCTAAGGACATACACACACCCATGCCCGAGGCAGGATTCGAACTTGCGACCGTAGCAGTCCCGCGGTTCCGGACTGCAGTGCCAGAACCGCACGGCCACCGCGGCCGGCAATTATTTTTCAACAATGGGTAGCAAGAAGGTGCTTAAAATGTCAATGTAGGCTTGTGCTGTGAAAGTGCCACTAAAACCACGAGCGGTTGAAGCCCCCTCCATGAAAAACACGACCACACCGAATTTTACTGTCGGCACTACACACGCTAGCAGATGACGTTGATCGGGCATTCCTCATACCCACACCCTGCCATCGGATCGCCACATTGTTTACCGTGATTCGTCACTCCACACAACGTTTTTCCTCTGTTCAGTCGTCCAATGTTTACTTTCCTTACACCTAGCGAGGTGTCGTTTGGCATTTACCGGAGTGATGTGTGGCTCATGAGCAGCCGCTCGACCGTGAAATCCATGTTTTCTCACCTCCCGCATAACTGTCATAGTACTTGCAGTGGATCCTGATGCAGTTCGGAATTCCTGTCTGATAGTTTGGTTAGATGTCTGCCTGTTACACATTACGACCCTCTCCTACTGTCGGCGGTCTCTGTTAGTTAACAAACGAGGTCGGCCAGTACGCTTGTTTGCTGTACGTGTCCAGGTGTCCCTTCATGTTTCCACTTCACTAACGCATCGGAAACACTGAACCTTGGAATGCTAAGGAGTGTGGAAATCTCACGTACATACGTATGACGCAAGTGACACCCAATCGCCTGATGACAACGTTCGAAGTCCACGAGTTCCGCGGAGCGCCCCATTCCAACACCGACTCAAAGGAAGGCCTCGGCGCTTGTTGGTGACGTCACGTCAGCTAGGCACGGAGAACGCCAGGTCTGTTGCATTCAGAAACGCCTGGGCGTGCTTATCACTATATATCTCTTATTTTTGGACAAAATGTTTGGTATTGTTTTGGATTCTGCAGTTTTATTTAGATGACAGATTTTCTTACTATCGTAAAGCTACAAATGAAGATCATACTTCTGTATTACCGAACCCTGTCGAAACAAACGTAGATCAATATGAGAAGATGCTTTGCCCCATTTCAAGCTTCGGAAATTTTACATTCAAGTGACTATATTTACTTGATCGATTTTGTCATCGAAACTTACCCCAACCCCCTTACAATGAACTCTTTTCTTTTATTTATTTATGTATCTATTTTCGTTTGACATCGTCACTGGAAATGTGAACTAATTTATATGTGTAAATGTCCAACTGTTGCCAGGCATTAAATTACAGTCGTTTTCAACGAAAGGAATTCTAAACAGGAAACAAAATAGCTCCATACATCGAAAATACGAAAATACTGCTGCGCTTAAACTTTTTTAAACATGCACATTAGAAGAGATAA
Source organism: Schistocerca piceifrons (assembly GCF_021461385.2). NCBI lineage: Eukaryota > Metazoa > Arthropoda > Insecta > Orthoptera > Acrididae > Schistocerca > Schistocerca piceifrons. The sequence goes on along the minus strand of NC_060143.1, from coordinate 497,735,336 downwards.
ATATTCCCCTCTTCCAACTGAAAGCAGAAACTTTATAAGATAAAAAATTTTATTTGGTAAAACAAGTATCTCTCTTTTGCCTCTTCTTCTCTCCCCCACCCCCTCCCCCAACGTGTACAATCGCAAGATATTTCATTAACATTCAGCGCTCCTCACCCCATAGTCAACCCAGATACCTAAAGAAGAGCACCAATATGTCCACAGTTTCTTGTAAAAGCAACCGAGTACAAACGTAAATTCCTCAGATTTACAAATAAGGTAAAGAAGCACGAATCTGTTGCTGCTGGACCTTGAAGTTGTTTTTGTATGTCAATCCTTAAAACAGGTGGATATTTAAGTTCAGGAGTACACTATTTGTTAAGAAGTGTAATGAATTGCACAATTAATTCATTACAGAAATCTCTCAGAACAATGTGTGTTGGTCAACTACCGCGAATAGTTTTACATTTTCCTGTGTCGGAGAGGGAGACACCACCTTTATGAGTGTGCCTGCAACACACCAGGCGTTCGCCGTGCCTAGCTGACGTGACGTCACGAACAAGCACCGAGGCCTTCCCTTGAGTCGGAGTTGCCCATTCTGCTCTCTCACGATGTCTAATAACTACTGAGGTCGCTGCAGTAGGTGGAGGCATAATGCGCCTAACATGAAAAGCGTATGTTTTCGGGGGTGTCCGGATATTTTTGATCACATAGTGTACATCTGAATGCCATGACCAGGCCATGGATAACTGACTGAGTCTGTTATTACAACAAAGAAACATACTCATATGGACAAATGAGTTGGCTTCTTTGTAAGTTACTCAGATTTATTACATTGTGTATTTAGAAATCATATGATAGTTGAACAGTGACGATCATATAGAGTAGCTGTGATTTTATCCTACAGGAGCGATGAGCACGTTAGGGTTTAAAATAAAAGTGCTATTTTGAACCTTGATAGGGGACCTTCACTGTAAAGCTGTGAATAAATGCCGAATAGGGTTAGAGTTTGCTCTATTTTTTAAATTTTCAGTATTTTGGTAAAAACCTTAAACATTTTTATTGGGGGATATGTGGAGTTTACACTACATTTGAGGCCACATAGAGTATATAGAGAAACATGTTGGTGTACGTTAGCGAGAAGGGAGAAACTACAGAGCTACCCCACCCCACTATTAACAAACGGCTGGAGAGGGTGATAATGACGACGTGTTGTGCTGGGGCGTTCATAGAGAGCAGTCCTTCACCTCATAGGCTTGACAACAAGACGAATATCTTTGATTATCTATATTTACTGTTTAAATTTTTATACCTGTGTAGGCAATACCCAATAGATTGTCACCAATGAAGGCTTTCTAATTCTACTTTCAATTAGTATGAATTTAATCTCAAAGCTTGTTTAGAAAATTTAATAATGTTTAAGTGATTGACAGATTGGAGTGAGCTATCACGAATGTGGCATTCTGGCAGACAGTACGTGTGCACTGTGTAGTGTTCCTAAGTTCCCTTAAAAGTGAATTTACTGTCAAAGCTCCCTCAGAAGACGTCTGTACAGGGTGTTGAAAAATTTCCGTTGCCAGCTTCAGGGACTCGTAGAGGGGAGTGGTTAGATAATGTTTTGAACTGGAACTCATGTCCGGAAAGGTCATCCAACCAACTCAGTAGACCGTCAAAGTTACAGGCACCGGCGCCTGTAGATTGGATTGGATTGTTTGGGGGGAGAGACCAAACACCGAGGTCATCGGTGGCATCGGTTTAGGGAAGGACGGGGAAAGAAGTCGGCCGTGCCCTTTCAAAGGAACCATCCTGGCATTTGCCTGGAGCGATTTATGGAAATCACGGAAAACCTAAATCAGGATGGCCGGACGCAGGATTGAACGGTCGTCCTTCCGAATGCGAGTCCAGTGTGCGCCTGTAGACGAGTGCACATATTCGTACAGGTGATTACGTGATGATCTTACCAACTTCGAAGGAAGATGGGGACGGATAAATGTATTAAGCTGAGGTAAGTGTCGTTGGTTCGGAAACGAACTCGTCGAAAGTTATAACAAAAAATTGTTCTGATACCTCTGACAGTGGAATACACGTGTCGGTGCTGTTGTTGCTAAGAATTTACGATATGCGACTTTTTGGAGGTGTCAGTATGGACCAAAACATGAATGGATGTGTGGTGAACGTGGGCTCTAAAATGCATATTCGAGGAGCTGTGAGTACTTGTTCATATTCGCCAGTGTGTAAAACATGTCCTCTACTGAACAAGTTTCTAGTACAGGGATCCTTACCTCAAACTGATACATTTATCCTTCTCCATCATCCTCGAAATTTTGTAACACCATCTCGGAATCACTCTGTATATACGTCTACAGGCGCCAGCGCCTGACTTCAACGCTCTGTAGCGCCGTAGGACGACGCTTCCGGATGTGGGTCCCTGTTCGAATTATTATACACTCACACTGTTCAACAATTCCTTTAAGTCTGTATCGGAAATTTCCGGACACACTGTACACATTTCTCTCAGCAAAATCGTGTTTTTGTGAATTTACATCGCGCTCGACAAGAAGTGATGATTAGAATCTGCTAACTTTGATGTAAATATTGATGTCTCTCAGAGGGTTACTATTATAAACACTAATGTTAGTGATTTACAGGCCATAAATCTGCTGACATCCCGGTACTTTGAGGCTTTCATTGTAATAAGGTCGAAATATTTCTAAACACCATTTCAAAATTCATTATTGAGCACATGTCATGTGCCCGACGGAGAAATCTTCCAGTGGGTACATCGAGTCAGCTTCAGAAGAAACAAGGTAAGCAAAGCTCTTCATGTCAAGCATGGGGAGAAACAGGTGATACCGCAAAATGTATTCATGACTAATTGATCAATGTAGCCCTCCACATGCAACCAATCGTAAAGAGCGACTTGCGTGGTTAGCATGGCCGACGCGGTAATGTGCCTGCCGTAACATTCCGTCTGCTGTCTTGATTAATTAATGGGATAGCTGTACGGGAATGTTGAGTTTCATAGTAATATTAATTGAATCTCATTTAAAGATCGAGTAGTTGAATATCATGAGGCCCGGTAACTGTAAATGGGTTTTCCAAATACTCTAGAAAGATTTGAGTTCAATATTTCACTGTTTTCCTTTTCCATTGTTTCAGAGTTTGTGTGATAGTGTGATGAACCTTTCTCAAATGAGTGAAGTGCAAGAATTTATTTGTTTAATGAAAATCAAGTGCATAGTCGAGAGATGCCTATTAACCGTGGTGTATAGATTTTTGCTTTTCCTTACGCCCTGAGAGGCGGAAATGTTATAGTGATGAAAGGTGCTTAGAATATGCAGTTGTACTGAAAATTTAGGGCCCTTGTAGCAACTAATGCAATGGATGCGTTGCTCTAGTTTGTGATTAGTACGCTGAGTTTCTGATTACGAGCGGTACACTGTAGCCAGTGTAGCCGAAGTGACCTGTAAAGCTATCGCTCGGGAACGGAAGATAGAACTATTGCAATTAAACCGAGGTCTCAGCAAGGACCCCATATCCCTAAAATTGAATAGTTTCCTACGGCCATCATATGTGTGTGATGAGGAAACGGCGGCAGTGCAGACGTTCTCAGTTCGTCCTCTCCCACGCAGCTGAAAGCCGCCAACGGTGCTCTGTCCAGCCAGGTGTAACAGTGGCTCAGGAATTCCAGATTCGCGAGACTCGTACGCAGCTGCAAGTGGCCGAGTCCCCAGCGGTTGAAGCTGTCTGGTGCGACACACGGAGCCAAGTGCGGTATATCGAACGCCACGGACGTGGTGAGATAAAGCCTCTCTCTCTCTCTCTCATATATATATATATATATATATATATATATATATATATATATATATATATATATATATGTGTGTGTGTGTGTGTGTGTGTGTGTGTGTGTGTGTGTCCAAATAAATGTATCCACTGTTTAAAAGTCCATAACTGGCAAACTAATTGAGGGAGTTGTCTCATCTTTGGTAGTGTAATTTGCAGTTCCGGCAATCGCCACACAAGCGTTGTATTGCGTTGTTTTGTTTTGTCAGATGCCAGACGCCAGATAGTCAGTGTTTTGTTCTTAGTTGCACCTAGTTACTCGAGTAAACATGGCTTGGCGCAAGACTTACTTTTGATGAAAGGAAGTCAGTTTTGAAGTGGTATTTTAAGTACGAAAACATTAATGAAGTTCATCGGCAATGGTGAAATGACTATCGAACAGAGCCACTGACACGTTTAACGATTTTTCGCATTCGAGACAAATTTGAAGCCGAAGGCTGTGTTAAAGGTGTACACAAACAACGATCTGGACGACCTGTAACAGTAACAAGTCCAGCTAATTCCCGTCGTGTGTCACAACAATTCACTCGCTCACCACAGAAGTCTGTGAGACAGTGTGCCCGTGAAACTGGAGTGAGTCGCTCAAGTGTTCGGCGAATTTTGAAGACAGCAAAGTGGAAGTGCTACCTCCCACGATTGCTACACGCAGTGAACGAGGACGACCCAGATCATAGAATGGAGTACTGCGAGAGGTTTACTAACATGATGCGCAACGATGAAGAGTTTGCAGAGATGATTGTGTGGTCTGACGAGGCACAGTTCAAACTCAGTGGTACAGTAGATCTCCACAATTGCATCTACTGGGCCGCCGAATATCCGAACGTCCATGTAGACAAAGCCGTTAATTTGCCAGGAGTAAATGTGTGGTGTGGGTTGTCTTACCGGGGCTTGATTGGGCCATTCTTCTTTGACGGCACAGTTACCGGTGAGGTGTACCTTCAGAAGCTTCAGACATCCATTTTACCTGTAATGCGAGACTTGTATGGAGACGGAAGAGTTTACTTTCAACAAGATGGTACCCCAACCCACTACCAAACTCTTTGACGGCACAGTTACCAGTGAGGTGTACCTTCAGAAGCTTCAAACATCCATTTTACCTGCCATGGGAGACTTGTATGGAGACGGAAGAGTTTACTTTCAACAAGATGGTACCCCAGCCCACTACCAAAATCGTGTTAGGGCGTATCTCGCCGAAAATCTACCAGGAAGATGGATAGGCCGTACAGATGCTGTGGAGTATCCACCACGTTCCCCGCCCTAACTCCTCTGGACTTTTACCTGTGGAGAACACTGAAGTACGTCGTTTATCGACAAAAGCCACGCAAATAGGATGAACTTCGAGAATCCATCGTACATTCATGTGCAAATATCCAACTGAACACGTTACTGTCAGTAGTTCGTGCTGCAGTTCGGCGGCATCATTTGTGTGTGGATGTTAATGGTGACCATTTCCGACAACTACAGTGATATTTTTGAGTTGGACTTTAAGCTACACTTTCACCAAAAATGAGACAACTCCGTCAATTAGTTTGCAAATTATGGACTTTTAAACAGTGGACACATTTTTGGACCCCTCTCTCTCTCTCTCTCTCTCTTTCTCTCTCTCTCTCTCTCTCTCTCTCTCTCTCTATATATATATATATATATATATATATATATATATATATATATATATATATATATATATATCTTCTTATCCTCCCCCCCTCTTTTTCATCATAGTACTTCTATCCATCTCATTACCCCTACCCGATCACAGCCATCACACACCACTCGGCTTCGGCTTGGTGCTAGTAACTCGGAAGTTAACCGCCATAAACGTACATTGACCCGTCGTCCAACACCATAGAAAGGGGGCACGTTGAACGATCTTGTACCGAACGCCTTAACTAACAGCCACCTCCTGCCTATGCCGCAGGCCAACTCCGCATGTTCCACAAAAGATAAATGACGTATGACATTTGTGATGTATAGGAATCCTGCGTACTTCGTTCGCTAGACAAACATTTAAACAAATCCTATTAAGGAGTTTTATTGCAGTAAGATAATTACAATACTTAACTTTCGCAACTACACAGATCTGTCGCAAGCAAAGGGCGACATACAAAATAAACAGTCTTCTTAAGTGTAAACAATCCCAAGTCTGATCTACATAGACAGGAGAAGTGAAGTGATCTAGCGTTGACGTTGCTATCCAAGTCACTAGTCTTGAAGCCGCTACTGAACTGGGCCGCCACCACTCTTCACGTAGAGGTCGCTGCTATCGCGTTGTCGTATTGGAGCTGGGTCGGTCAACGTGCAATTCGCTGACAGTCATCTCTTCCCTATCGTTCCCGACTGGCGTGCCGGTGCTTGACTTTACGCCGTAACAATATTCACCTGTTATTCGTCTCTGCACAGGTTGTTTTCGTACATAGAAATTGTAAGTACGCTGTTTAGGTTTTTATATTGGTAACGCCACGTAGCGCTCTGTATGAAAATCACTGGCTGTGCTGTGTGCAGTCTGTGACTGGGTGGAATTGTTGTAATATTCGCTATTGTAGTGTTGGGCTGTCGGCTGTTAACAGCGCGTAGGGTTGCGCAGTTGGAGGTGAGCCGCCAGCAGTGGTGGATGTGGGGAGAGAAATGGCGGAGTTTTGAAATTTGTAAGAGTGGATGTCATGAACTGCTATGTATACTATGATTTTTCAACACTATTAAGGTAAATACATTGTTTGTTCTCTATTAAAATCTTTCATTTGCTAACTATGCCTATCAGTAGTTAGTGCCTTCCGTAGTTTGAATCATTTATTTAGCTGACAGTAGTGGCGCTCGCTGTATTGCAGTAGTTCGAGTAACAAAGATTTTTGTGAGGTAATTGATATGTGAAAGGTATAGGTTAATGTTAGTCAGGGCCATTTTTTTGTAGGGATTATTGAAAGTCAGATTGCGTTGCGCTAAAAAATATTGTGTGTCGGTTTAAGCACAGTCATTTATAATTTTTCTAATGGGACGTCTCATATGTCGACCCTTAGCCGAGGATACCTCACTGGAATCTTCTGATTTTTTTCTTGTAGTTTGTGTAATTAGTGTAGCTATTGTTTATTGCTAGCGCGTAATTGTAGAGAGAATCTCCTTTGTAGTTGCAGTCTTTCATTGTTGTTGTGGCATGCATGTAGATTTGCACCAAGTGTTTCGCAGCTGCGCTTGCAATTAACTAGATATTATTGTCAGTGTTTTGTTAATGTGATTTCTTATTTTGCTCTTCAAATTGTGCTTTTCTGTGTTGTCGTGTGAAATATTGTGACAATAATGGCGCGTGAAAAACGTAATACTACGCTCCAAAGTAAACTGAGAAATGACAGTGAAGACGAAAGCAGTGTGTTAGCGCCACCAGGTAATGAATTAACTAATGTTCAAACTAGTGATTTGGTAATTGTGCATAGGGAAATGGAGCGGGCGGCAAATAATGGCGTAGACAGTGAAACAATTAGTGAACAGGGAAGCATTATCGATTGATCAGTCGGCAATAGCTCGCCTTAGGAATCCGGAATGACAGGACACAATCTCACAAATACTGTAGATTCAGGTTTTGGGTCCTCACCGTTTTGTCAAATAAGTCAAGACACATTTTCTGTTTGTCAAAATGTGAATGTTGCCGGTGCAAATTCACTTCCGAAAAGTGTTTCAGACACCAGTGCATTGTTATTACAATTAATACAACAAATGGGACAAACACAGCAAAAGCTTCAAAAGTTAGACACAATGGAGCAAAATCTTCGAAAGTTAGACACAGTGGAATAAAGTCAGAGACAAACACAGCAAAATCTTCAAAAGTTAGACACAATGGAACAAAATCTTCAAAAGTTAGACACAACGGAACTAAATCTTCAAAAGTTAGACTCAATGGAACAACACCAGAGACAAACACAGCAACAGTTAGACACAATGGAACAAAATCTTCGGAAGTTAGACACCACACTTGATCAAACACGTGAAGATTTAACTATTGAGTTACATAACATTGAATCGAAATGTCAAATGGTCTGTAATGACGTAAAAACACAAATTTGTGAGCTTTTCCAAACTATTTTTTCGCGTCATGCAAATGCATTACAGGATCACGAAGCAGCCATAAAAGAACTGCAAACCATTGTTCATGAAAATCATGAGACCTTGTGGGCTAAAATTGACTCAGTTGCATCTACCGATTCGGTTACACAACTTGCAAAAACTCAGGAAAACGTAAAGGACACAGTAGATACGATTTCAACACAAATGGACACTCTGAAACTTGGTTCAGAAAAGCACACAGAGGAAATAATTTCACTATCGGATAAAGTAGCCGAACTTTCAGATCAGTTCACTAACTTATCTACAAAGGTAGATGATAATCTGAATTACACAAGAGCTGTAGCCTTCACGGACACTGACGAGTGTGAACAAATTAGAAAATTCAAACAAAATCAAAATCAAATCAATACACAGTACAAAAGAGAAATCCGGGAAGTAAAAGATCAGTTGGCACAAGTAATACAAGAATTACATATTTCAGAGGACACTCGCGCTCCAGTACGGGAAGAGGGACATAGAAATACGGAACAACCACACAATAATAACACAGGACATTTCGAAAATTTTGAAAGAAATTGGCAAGGTGCACCGAATTTTGAAATGGAGCCGCCGAAACGACGTAACAATGACCGATGTGCGACTCGCCGACATGATGATTTTGACTATAAGCTGTTCATTACTATACGAAAATTTAAAACATTTAAGAATTATGGCAACGACATTCATCTACAAGCGTGGCTCCATCAATTCTCTCATTGTTTTCCTCCCAACTGGTCATTAGAGCACAGATTAGAATTTATGTGTGGCTATTTAGAGAATGAACCAGCTGTAAGAATGCGATCGGTCATTCACGATTGCCACTGTGGAGGAAAATTTTATCATGCCTTCCTCTCAGCATATTGGTCTCAAGCTACACAAGACCGAGTACAACATAGCATCATAATGATGAAACATTTCAAACAATCTGAATTTTCCAGTCTTGTGAAATATTTTGAAGACATGTTGCACAAGAATCAGTACCTGTCAAACCCACACAGCCCCTCAGAACTCATCTGCATTTGCTTAATCAAATTACCTGAACATTTACGACATATTATTTTGTCAGGACGTTGCAAAGACGACATTGAAGCTTTTCAAGGACTCTTACAAGAATTAGAAATTGACACTGACAATCGCGGAACGCGAAAACAGGAACACAACAATTACAGGTCACATCCGTGGCAATTCCACGATGAAAGAAATAATAACTGGACACGACAAGGCTATTCCCACAACACAAATTGTGACCAAAACAGACACCACCCGTATGACAACCGATGTCAGAGTAGTAATAATTACAGGGAAAGATCACCTCTCCGCGGTAGTAACTATCACAGAGACAATCAGAGACACAGACAATTTGGGAACCAAAATAATTATTATCAAGGGAGACAGAATAACCTTAGACGCAATGGTCCAGCGCACAGTTACGATTCAGGGAGAATTTCTCCACCACGTGACCGACAAGAAAGAAACTATGGAATCTACCGACATGACGACAGACGATATGATCGTAACGACAGACCTGAATTGCATCAGAACTGGCGGGATTCAAACAGAGCAGGGACCTCTCGACAAGGTGAATTTGTAGAAGTTAGGTGTCCAAATCCCAATAACGACGCGCGCCAACAAAGACACAATAGGCAATGACTCATACCGCCGGCAGCCACAAAACGTACTTATGAAACTGACGACGCAGCTGCCGTAGCTAGTAATTATGTAAAAATGGAAGACATTAGGGACATCTTACTCCTGGAGCACGACGTAAAACATAACAACATTGCATATCCTGTGATTCACATTACTGTAAATGACGTAAAATTTACGGCAGTACTTGACTCTGGCAGTCCCATTCCAGTAATTAGTGAAACTGCTTTTAGCAAATGCAACAAATCGAACGATTGTCCCACACTTCCGTTACGTAAGATTAAATTACAAGGTGCAATTTTTGGAAAAAGTGTAGATGTATGCCGACAAACCAACTTAGAATTCTTTTGTCAAAGCCACAGCTTCTCTATGAACTTTCTTATTGTTCCATTATTGTCGACGGAAATTATATTGGGAGTAGACTTTTTGAATGAATACAAAGTAATCTTAAACTTTCACGATGCTGAAATAAGTTTAGAGAAAGACGGTAGGTCAATGGCTTTGAAATTTGAAGATTGACTCTCAAACCACGACGAGGAAATTAATCGGCTTTACCTTCTGTTAGACAACAGTTCGAAATTTTCTACGGAACTAGACACTAACAATCACTCTGCAAGTACTGACAGGGATGATATCGACGGCATACTTGAAACTAATGAGTTAATTCAGAATCAAATTCAAACAATTGAGAATTGTAATGACACTGATAGGCAGGACCTTTTTGAGATTTTACAAGCACATTCCACAGTTTTCACTCACAAAACAAGGGATTTCAATACCAATTTCGTGTTCGTGAGCACACTAAATTTTGTGTTAGACCATACATAATTCCAGCACATTATAGGGACCATGTTAGAACAGAAATACAATCTATGCTTGATGAGGGCATTATTGAGCCTGCAGTAAGCTCATACAACAATCCATTACATGTTGTTGAGAAGAAAAATGGATCGATCAGGCTTGTCTTAGATTCGAGACAAATCAATACTATCATTATTCCCGAAACAGACAGGCCGCATACGTTGGAATAACTTCTTCAAAATTTTAATGGTGTAAAATTGTTGTCTTCCATTGATCTCAGATCCAGCTTTTATCAGATAGAACTTCATCCAGAATGTAGAAAATACACAGCTTTCCTTTCTTTCGGCGTTTGTTATCAGTTTCGGAAACTTCCTTTTGGTTTGAACATTTCTTCAGCAGCATTCATTCGCGGGTTAAATTCCATATTACCTGAGTTCTTAAAACGTCACATCACCTTATATGTGGACGATATTCTGATAGCAAAAGCCTCATGGGAACAACACAATCGCATCCCCAACAGCGTGTTACATATTTTTGCAGAATCTGGAATTACAGTTAACTTGGAAAATTCTGAATTCGGTAGGTCAAAGGTGAGGTTTTTGGGACATATTATTTCTTCTGAAGGCATTCAGCCGGATCCTGAAAAGTTAGAAGCAATCAGAGCCATTCTAGTTCCATCCACAAAAAAACAAGTCCGCAGTTTTCTAGGTCTCGTAAATTTTTACCGTCGTTTTCTGAATATGCAAATTCCTGTTACACCAAAACTTTGTTCTCTCACTGGAAAAAATACTATTTGGAACTGGGACGAATAAGCACAGTTGGAATTCAATTCTTTGAAAGAATCGCTACTTAACGCGCCAATACTAGCTCATCCAGATCTGTCACAAGATTTCTGTCTTGCACGGATTCTTCTAAAGTCGGTCTTGGTGCCCATTTATTTCAAGAAGCCACAGAAAATGACACTACTGTTCATAAAACCATTGCTTTTGCTAGCCGAGTGCTAACAAAATCTGAAAAAAATTATTCCATTACTGAATTAGAAGCTTTAGCTATCGATTGGGCATTATCAAATTCCGTTTCTTTCTTTCTGGTAAGCACGTAAAAGTATACAGTGATCATCGTGCATTGCAATTTCTTATGTCTTCAAAATTAAATCATGACAGGTTAAAACGTTGGGCATTGCTTCTGCAAGAATTCCACTTCACAATAGTCTACATTCCCGGCAAGGAGAACATTGTTGCAGACGCACTGTCACGTGCACCGGCTGGGCTTGTGAAAAGTAACACAGAAGGCAACCCAGAGAATAATTTCAGTATTCTTTACATTCAGAAAGTCGCCTTTGAAAACTTCATCACCACATCAATAAAGGACATTGCTCATGAACAAGATAAAGATCCGATTTGGAAAGACATCAAAAGTAAATGGCATTAAAAGACACACACTCAGATTCGGCATTATTACCTGGTTAGAAAAAACATACTCTTCAAACGCTGTGCTGTTGATGACAAGCTATGGGTACTTCGCATTCCAGACGATTTTGTTAATAAGCTCATTTGGTACATTCATTTCAGCTACGCACATTTTGGTCCACGAAAATGTTATCATATTCTTCGAACGACTTGTTATTTTAACAATATGGAAAAGAGAATTCGAAGAGTCTTGTCTATTTGTAAATTTGGCAAAAGGCGAAATCATCTTCTATGTCACATCGTGCTCCGTTGTTTCCCATTATTCCTTCTAAATTAAAAGAATTTGCTGCTGTTGATCTCTTGGAACCACTTGCCAGAACATCTAATGGATTTTAGTACGTTCAAGTCACTGTTGAACTTACTTCAAAATTTGTTTCTTTCACACCGTTACGTAAAGCCACTGGACGGTCTGTATCCAACGCCTTTGTTAAAAATTTCTTATGTGAATTTGGACACGTTAGTAAAGTCATTTCAGATAACGGACCGCAATTCAGATCTGCTGTTTGGTCACGCATGCTTCGGAATCATAAAATCAAACCTGTTTATATTTCATTGTACTCACCACATTGTAACCCGTCTGAACGGATTATGAAAGAAATCAATAAGCTTTGCAGACTTTATTGTCACAGAAAGCATCAGCATTGGGACAGATATTTACACTTATTTCAAAATGTGCTGAATGAAATGCCTCATGATTCCACTGCTTTACCACCTACTCTTGTACTGAAAAATGAAGAACCATTGAGCAGAATCAGAGAGCTTGTACCTTTCCCGAATACACTTAAACTTCGACACAAAGACATAATTGACTTGGCTCCTAAAAATATAAAATCTGCAGCAGACAAAAGGAGACAACTACACGGTAAAGCAAATGCAAAGAAATTATATAATGGTCAGAAAGTTCTCATTAAAGCTCATTCATTGTCACATAAGAAGAAACACTTGAGTCACAAATTCTTTCTAGTCTACAATGGACCTTACAGAATCCGACGTATACCACATGATAATTGCGTTGAAGTTGAAACTCTGCGTACTAGAAAGAGTAAAGGTTTACACCACATTTCACATGTAAAACGGTTTATTGAAAGATAATCTACTTCTTAACTTTGTCTTTGCCATGAAACTTTTCACTTCACATTTCTAGTATGGATTGCCAGACTTAGAAACTGTTACCATGCAACAATGTTTGAAGTTAAATATCCAATCAAGAACCAAGAGATCTGATTTAAACAGAAATTATGAATGCATTGTTATAGTGAACAGACGTCACAGTGTTATTCTGTGTGTACATTCTTGCTTGGTAGTTGCACGATTACGTAACGACTATAAGGCTTACATACACTCCTGGAAATTGAAATAAGAACACCGTGAATTCATTGTCCCAGGAAGGGGAAACTTTATTGACACATTCCTGGGGTCAGATACATCACATGATCACACTGACAGAACCACAGGCACATAGACACAGGCAACAGAGCATGCACAATGTCGGCACTAGTACAGTGTATATCCACCTTTCGCAGCAATGCAGGCTGCTATTCACCCATGGACACGATCGTAGAGATGCTGGATGTAGTCCTGTGGAACGGCTTGCCATGCCATTTCCACCTGGCGCCTCAGTTGGACCAGCGTTCGTGCTGGACGTGCAGACCGCGTGAGACGACGCTTCATCCAGTCCCAAACATGCTCAATGGGGGACAGATCCGGAGATCTTGCTGGCCAGGGTAGTTGACTTACACCTTCTAGAGCACGTTGGGTGGCACGGGATACATGCGGACGTGCATTGTCCTGTTGGATCAGCAAGTTCCCTTGCCGGTCTAGGAATGGTAGAACGATGGGTTCGATGACGGTTTGGATGTACCGTGCACTATTCGGTGTCCCCTCGACGATCACCAGTGGTGTACGGCCAGTGTAGGAGATCGCTCCCCACACCATGATGCCGGGTGTTGGCCCTGTGTGCCTCGGTCGTATGCAGTCCTGATTGTGGCGCTCACCTGCACGGCGCCAAACACGCATACGACCATCATTGGCACCAAGGCAGAAGCGACTCTCATCGCTGAAGACGACACGTTTCCATTCGTCCCTCCATTCACGCCTGTCGCGACACAACTGGAGGCGGGCTGCACGATGTTGGAGCGTGAGAGGAAGACGGCCTAACGGTGTGCGGGACCGTAGCCCAGCTTCATGGAGACGATTGCGAATGGTCCTCGCCGATACCCCAGGAGCAACAGTGTCCCTAATTTGCTGGGAAGTGGCGGTGCGGCCCCCTACGGCACTGCGTAGGATCCTACGGTCTTGACGTGCATCCGTGCGTCGCTGTGGTCCGGTCCCAGGTCGACGGGCACGTGCACCTTCCGCCGACCACTGGCGACAACATCGATGTACTGTGGAGACCTCACGCCCCACGTGTTGAGCAATTCGGCGGTACGTCCACCCGGCCTCCCGCATGCCCACTATACGCCCTCGCTCAAAGTCCGTCAACTGCACATACGGTTCACGTCCACGCTGTCGCGGCATGCTACCAGTGTTAAAGACTGCGATGGAGCTCCGTATGCCACGGCAAACTGGCTGACACTGACGGTGGCGGTGCACAAATGCTGCGCAGCTAGCGCCATTCGACGGCCAACACCGCGGTTCCTGGTGTGTCCGCTGTGCCGTGCGTGTGATCATTGCTTGTACAGCCCTCTCGCAGTGTCCGGAGCAAGTATGGTGTGTCTGACACACCGGTGTCGATGTGTTCTTTTTTCCATTTCCAGGAGTGTACTTAGAATATATACTGGTACTGCTAATGTGATTTTAATGCAACATTTTGGTTTACTTGAAAATACATTCTGGATTTAAAGTAGTTTCTGTGAGATACCAGATGACACAGTGGTTAGTTGATGTGACAGCTACACGATTTTATCACGACGCTACTAATGAGCGACAATTTACAATGTTGCTTTTGCGGTGTTTCTGTTTTACATCTGCACAGTTTTTCTGAATTATTCTGGAAAGTAAAACATGTTTAATAGTAACTTTTGTGGTATAGCTACAATGAGACAGCCTTTTCTGTAGCACAACAATACGTTACAGCACAGTACTTTCTTCATCACGGCAATAAGCGTAATAACTAAGATATCTATACGCAAAGCATTTCACTTTTGTTTATCATGAGGTAAGTACATTGGCTTCTGCAGAACTTAGCTTTCGGAGGGCAATAACTACGACACTTCCTCAGAGATTGTCTTACAGCAAGACGCACGTTTAGCGCTACAGGACACGTATTTGAGTGATTAATTTTGCACTTAAATCATTTATTTTTAAAGATATTTGAAGTACAATGATACAAAGGTTTTCCGTGATACATTTCATTCCATTGCTGTAATCTGTAACGCCTGAGGGTATAATTACATTAATTCTCAGGGGGGTACACGCTTACTTTGTGTACCATGTGTTTGGCAAGCACAAGGAGCCCTAGCTAATGTGGTATTTGCTTATACTACTTTACACATTGGTACCATATTTCTCTAACACACAAATTACGCAGCTATCTGATCATCTAACTGAGAGATAAACATTTTTTTTGCTACATCAGTGACACATGTTTACGCAATTACACAGTTGGGTAACTTCACACTTATGAAATTGTATTTTGTCTGTACTTGTGAACTTTTCATATTTTTTCGGAACCATTGTGATACTATGAGAGCTTTGAATGATGTATTTGGTAAGGGAGCATGAGTACGTTTGAGGTAGATGACACTATTGAAATGAGCAGAGAATTTTTTTTAGGTTTTGACATTATAGCAGAAAGCTACGACATTTTTGAGATTTAACTGAGGTGTTATGATGTTATTTTTACGACGACGATGTGTATTATGCTGTTGTGGTATGTTTATGATCAATAAGATGATGCTACCGTAAATGAGGAATTTGATTATGCTACATATTTATTTTGATGAAATATTGAAGTAGTGTCGACGAATACGTATATGAATAATGAGTAGTGGGTAGGGACTCCAATTTGTGGAATAGGATGTTGGAAACCAAGAATCGTACTTCAAGAGTTATGAAATGTGTGTAAATGAGCGAATGTATCACAATGCCGATGAAAACTTTTTGAACACTGTTATATTCATAGGATTTTGTTTATACACATTTGCAGCGCAAATTCTCGACCTGTGAAATTTTTTATGTGAGACTGTCACTGTAATGCAAACTGGTGTCGTAAATATTTCAGTAAGAAAGTTAAGTGACCACCTTCACATAATGAGTCGTGGGCACCCAGCTGCGCGACAGTCACCTGGAAAAAAGCCATTAGTGTGTGACTTTCAGAGGCACAGGTGAAAAAAAAGGGGGCCAGTATCATCGCTATTGACATTCCTTTGGAGAAAGCATCGCAAATACGACACGCTCAAACTTGAAAACATATGATAACACTGTGGGGCTCTTAATTTATGATATTTACTGAAATGCCTAATGAAATGATGAGAAATATTTTTATGTCTATACACCTGGTTATGACTACTATCTTTCTAGTTGAGAGATTTTTTTACTACCTTATGAAATGCCATGTGGCTAATGAATGATGTTTCATGCCTTCCTTTGTACATATTTGCTCATTTTCTTTAATATCTAGTTTCTAGCTGCACTGCAGCATTGATTATTATAAAATTTAATAGATGTACTAATATCACTATTTTATGTCTACAGACCCAGTAAAGAATACGTTTATGATGCACTTTCTTAGAAAAGAGAGCACAAATAGACATTTCCCTTCACAGGAATTGCATAAATATTTATTTAATGACTTGGTAACTTTCTCGCAGAACAAGTTTTTGTGATGCATCACTCTAGTGTTAAGATGTGACATAGGTATCAAAATGGCCATTTTTACTGTAATATTTTTTCTGCTTGAGCTTTGTCATGTTTAGATATAGGTTATTGCATTTGCTGCTGCTGTTTGCCATGCATAGTGCTACTGAATGTCACCTTGTATTACTCTGTTAAGCCAGTATTACTACTGATTTATTTTTATTGTTGCTGCACATTGGCTCATATTAGTTGTAATGTTGCATTTGCTCTGCTAATTTAGATTTCCTGCTGCTTGCTTTGACAATTTCCATTTTTTTATTACTGTTTGTATTAATTGTTTTATGCTGCTGCATTGCCTCGTCCCTTAGTTTAGCATCTGAGCTCGGTAGATTTAAGTTAGCTTAAGTGGGGGTAGACTATATAAGAGAATGAGTTATGATGAATTGGAAGAAATGCATTGAGAAGCTATAAGAAAATGGTTTGGCCAAAAAAGTATTTTGAAAGGGGATATGAACCAAGAAAGTAGGGTTTAGGGACAACAGGTTTATGTAGGATTTTCTTGGAAATAAATGATGGGGTAAGATAATGGAAAATAAATAATGAGGTAAGAAATGTGTGAACATATAAATACAGAAAGCATGCTTGGATAGAATTTTTTTGGTAGAAACAAATGTTGAAATAAGAGGATATATATGGAATAAAGTTTTGGGGTGGACTGCAGTACCAAATGTCACACTGAAAACAAATCCTGTCCTGTATTTTTGTGTTATTATACTATGTGAATTTGTGTTTTCCCTGTCTTAATGTGTTTAGCTAATAAGAGTTATGTAGTAGAATTTTTCTGATAATATGTTATTTTCTTTGTAAAGATGTTTAGACATTATTTGTTCTGTTCTGTTTTAATGCTCATGTGTGAAGTTGATGTTTCGAAAGTTATTCTGATCTTTTATGTATGTACTCATGTCATAATTCCTGTAACACTGATGTATATGTTACTTCGGTTCTTTTGTAAAGCCTGTACTACAAATGTTGTCCGTATTGTTATGTTCTTTAATGATGTATTTTGTACCTTTGTAATTGTATTCTTATGTTATAAAATTGTAATTGACACCAGTTCATCATATTATTAACTTGTAAGTTCCATTTCACTGCACACGTTTCTGTTGGTCGTAGTATATGGACAATATGTGAGAAGTAGGGACTGTTAGTGTTTGCATGTGTGTTAATAATTCAGCAAGGGACTGGATAACAGCGTTGCTGGTTTTAAGGACCATTCCAAAAACTTTGTGAGTGCACAAGTGGTGGTTATGGACTTGCTATATTATCCGCAAGACTCTTCAATGGTGATTGTGCACCTGCACAGTCACAACAGATGGCTGCTGGCCATCTCTACAAGGACTACAGTGGGTCTGCATCTTTGATGACCCACCAATACCATTATTTCTACAAGGACTGCAGTGGGTCTGCACCTCTGGTGGCCCACCAATACCGTAATCTCTACCAGGACTACAGTGGGTCTGCTCTGTGATGACCTACCTACCAATATTCCTCAAAACGTCGAATGACTCTGCTGTGGGTTTGCTCTGTTGTGGCCCATTACCTGTCAGCATGTCAAGAGTCAGCACTGTCTTTCCGCTGGAAGGACAACACTACTTCTTCAAGACTGCATGGAAATCCACTACTTCTGTGTGCATTGTCTTTTACTGCTCAGACTTTGAGAAAAGAAACAGCAGTTTTACTGTGATGAATGAACAGGACTGTCTTTATGGACTGTGACAAAATTTTAGCTTTTGGCCAACATTGTATTAATAAGTGTGTGCATTTGATATCTTTCTTACTGTAATTATGAAAAAATTTTTCAAATCTGTATTGGCCAGTGCCCAAAACAATTTGTAAAATTTTTTGTGGGGAGCATGGGGGTAAGTACGCTGTTTAGGTTTTTATATTGGTAACGCTACGTGGCGCTCTGTATGAAAATCACTGGCTGTGCTGTGTGCAGTCTGTGGCTGGGTGGCATTCTTGTAATATTCGCTATTGTAGTGTTGGGCTGTCGGCTGTTAACAGCGCGTAGCATTGCGTAGTTGGAGGTGAGCCACCAGCAGTGGTGGATCTGGGGAGAGAAATGGCGGAGTTTTGAAATTTGTAAGACTGGATGTCATGAACTGCTATGTATACTATGATTTTTCAACACTATTGAGGTAAATACATTGTTTGTTCTCTATTAAAATCTTTCATTTGCTAACTATGCCTATCAGTAGTTAGTGCCTTCCGTAGTTTGAATCTTTTATTTAGCTGGCAGTAGTGGCGTTTGCTGTATTGCAGTAGTTCGAGTAACGAAGGTTTTTGTGAGGTAAGTGATTTGTGAAAGGTATAGGTTAATGTTAGTCAGGGCCATTCTTTTGCAGGGATTATTGAAAGTCAGATTGTGTTGCGCTAAAAAATATTGTTTGTTCAAATGGCTCTGAGCACTATGCGACTTAACTTCTGAGGTCATCAGTCGCCTAGAACTTAGAACTAATTAAACCTAACTAACCTAAGGACATCACACACATCCATGCCCGAGGCAGGATTCGAACCTGCGACCGTAGCGGTCACGCGGTTCCAGACTGAAGCGCCTTTAACCGCACGGCCACACCGGCCGGCTAAAATATTGTTTGTCAGTTTAAGCGCAGTCATGTTTAATTTTTCTAAGGGGACGTTTCAAAATACTTACATTAATTTGATAAGGATTGGGTCCACAGCCTTCCTAAAGTAACTGAAAACTGTCATTCCACTTAGGTTGTACCAAAATTTTTATTGTTTACGCATCACTCTTGTAATTTCGACATTTTGTCACTGTCGAGTGGTCTGGATTACACAGATTTTACAAACTAAGCCATAAAGAAAAAATGAAATATAAAATTTCTTCCGAGCGGAAATTGTACCCACTTAACAATGAGAAGTTGTTATGTATGGCAACAACTTTTTCTTTTTTTGTGTGGGAGGTTTAAGTACAGCTTCACCATCGCTCACGGTCTTACTGTGCTGGTGGATGGTAAAACTGTTCCATTCAGCAGTGATGTCACTCCAAAGACGTCGTCGGAGTGCACTTTGAAGAGGCGCCGGTGGGACTTGAGGTCCCTCGCCACCTCCCGACGGTGGAAGTTCAGATTGGAAGCAAGAGGTAACATACCGGCGAACAACCTTAAGTATCAACATCGGTGGCCGACACCCACCGATTGGTCAAGTCAATACTAACGCAGCACGAGTGGTCGTTAGAAGGCTAACTTTAACCGTGGGCGGAATTGGAGTTCTCAAGGATGGTGAGAGGAACCGGATGTTGGTGCCAGTGCCGGGGTGTCATGCTGCCAATATTTCGTAAACCAGCGACCGTGTCACGTAGGGCTTCTACCCCGGCATAAAGAGGCCTTGCCTTCTATCGCATGGATGTCTTGAGAGAGGCCATGTCTGTTTCCTCATGGAGGGTATCTACCCTCAGGAGGGAAGGGACAAAAGCAACAACGTATTTTTTTTCTTTGCTGTTATTTTAATGCCTAGTCCAAAAGGTAGGCCGGCAGCATCCTATTTACGGTGCTCCTTGGCCATAGAAAAGTATAGAACAGATAACATGTAGACATACATACAGAAAACATGAATATGAAACAACAGGAGACACACATAATGATAGTAACTAAGACGTTCGAACTGAAAACACTGAACTGCATAAGCAAGTGCAACCGTACACGAAGGCACAATGAGTACAATGTCGAACGGAGGAGGACACTGAAGAGACACAACTGCACTGGAACTGAGAAACACTGCACAGAGAACATGGACGATGATCTTCGACGCACTGCGCACACTACTGCACGAAAAAAGAGGGGGATGGGCTGCCACAGGGAATAGGGGAGGATAGGAGGGAGGTTGGGAGGACGCCAGTGCGAGAGAGGAAGTGACAGGGAGGGGAGAGGCTAGGATGGGAGTGGAAGCCGAAGGGGGAGGAGAGGGAGAGGGAAGGAAGTTAGGAGGGAGAGAAGGGAAAGAGGGAGCCCTGGAGGAAAAACTCAGGAGGAGGAAGGGGAGGATCAAATCTGGTAGGAGGGGAAAATGGAGGGGACGAGGGCATCGTCTGGGAGGGGGAGTTGGCGGAAGCCTCCTTGGACAAGGGTATGGAGGGTGGTAAGATGGAGAGCGGGTGGGATGCTGGAGTACGGGCGCAGCAGTGGATTGGGGTGGGAAAGGACGGGAGAGACAACCTGGTGAGGGGGATCAAGTTTACGGGAGGTGTAAAGGATCTGCACCCATTCAAGGAAGAGGAAGAGGTGTGGGAAAGGAATGAAGTCGTAGAGGAACCGTGTGGGGGATGGGAGGCGGATGCAATAGGTGAGGCAGAGCGCGCGCATGGCGTTCCAGAATTTGAAGGGACTTGTAGTAGGTAGGACGGGCGGAGGTCCAGGCTGGACGGGGATAACAGAAGATGGGGCGGATGAGGGATTTATAAGTGTGAAGGACAGTGGAGGAGTCCAAACCCAATGTGCAGCCAGAGAGGACTTTGCAGAGGCGGAGTCGGGAGTGTGCCTTGGCTTGGATTGTCCGGAGATGGGGATTCTAGGAAAGACGGCAGTCAAGGGTGACGCCAAGGTACTTGAGGGTGGGGGAGTGGTTGATAGGACGGACGTAGATACTGATGTAAAAATCAAGAATACGGAAGGAAGGGGTGGTTTTGCCTACAACGATCGCTGAGCAACAACGTATGATGGTATGGTAGTAAAAATCCGTCCAATCTTTTGAGCACCAAGAGAGAACACATACCACCACAATTTAAAAAGTTAACAACACATGACATGACAATAAATAACTATGCTCACAAGAGACACATAGGACAAATATCATGTAACAAGCATGGTGGAAGAAACACATACAACAGGTAAAATGTGAGAGCGCAAAGACGCTAGTCAGAGACGATATCATACTTTTATGGCAATGCACAAGGAAAAGAATATATATATATACCATGACTGTTATGTCAGACAGTAAAATTAAAGTTACTTGCCAGTCAAAAAAACCTACCTCCTAAAATACAACGTAATAACCACATTATGGCACTTTTATAATGTTCGATACCATGTTGCCGTATATGACAACTTCGTGTTCTTAAGTGGGTGCCATTTATCCTCGGAATTGTAAACTTTGTGTTATTTTTTTGGTGACTGATAGCTTCCAGACCACCTGAACATAACGAAATATCGAAATTGCAATCGGTATACGCAAACAAAATTTTTCCTACGGCCTAAGTAGAACGACAACACAGAATATTAGCTTTTTCGTAGAGGGGGCCTTTCCAGCCAATAAGAGGTGAAATGATACTGGGGAAGAGGGGTTCCTTATAGGCAGTAAATGGAAGGGCTTTTCTAGTTCCGGTATTTACCTGACTACCAATAAAAATCTTCCGAAAACATCTGTCGCAATCAGTGGTGGCAGGGAGGTCGGGATTACTGGAACTATTTTATTTCTCTGACAACGTCATTCATTTTCAGAGACTAAATTCGAAATTATGTACGTAACGAAATGAAGATATCGGGTTAGGATCCTCATGTGGCGCTCGCGCGCGCGCACACACACACACACACAAACACACACACACACACACACACACACACACACACACTCTCACTCACACGAAAGATTATTCGTCAGAATGCTTGCTTTGCCAGAAATCACTATCGCTCTATAACAGTGATTGTGTAGATAAACTGCCTAAGACAAAAGATTAAATATACAACCGAAAATAATTCAATATATTAGTATTAAAGATGGGTTTCGAAGCTCACATCATCACGAGTGGTGTCTTTCTGGACGAAGTCATTATATGTAAAATAGTTACTGTGTGGTCTGTTTCCTGGTTTCGTTAACTACAGAAATAGAAGGTGAAACGACAAAGCACTCTTCAAAATGAAACCTTCACTTCCGTGATTTGGAGTCCTTGGATATCAACACTTTCTGCGAGATATTTCTGATACAGTATTTCACTCATATTATGAAGACCCAATACACATATATCTTCATGGAACCATCAGCATTCTGTTATAAATCAGTAAATAAGAGTCGAAGTGGTACAAAAAAAATCTTTATGATGTTTCACACTAAGAACTGACTTTTCGATTCTAAAAATACTTATTTCTGCAAAAAGACATACACATTATAAATTTCTATCCTCCACTGTCCTATCTCCGCATAATTCCACAGCGTCCCATAAATATCATGACTGTGCAAATAAATTCAGGAAAAAAACAAAAGGTAAATATATAAACACAAGAAGTACCATATATTTGTATTTAAGACTTATTTCAAGGCTCAAAATCTAACCTTTTTGCCTTCATTATCACGGTTCGTCCCTTTCTGGATAGAGTCATTAGATATATAACAGCTGCTGTGAAATTTGTTACCATACCTAGCCTCGAAGGTATATAAATCTGTTACTGTGTGGTTGCTGCTTACAACATTCAGACAGGAGTGTGGATATATGTGTTCGCTCAACTATTAGGTTTGTTTGATAACTTCATAGCTCAAAGAACGGTTTGTCTGATAACTTCGTAGCTCAAAGAACAATGTATTCCTTAGAATGAATCCAGCATTCTCCAAATGAACAAGCGCTGGTTTGAAACTTCGTAACTATGTTAAACTGTGACTGGTGGCTGATGAGGCTCAATTCTAGCAATATTCTTGGCCTGGCTTATAAAGTTCACAGTGGCGGGACTAGCACGTCTGGATGTGAGTTAGCCACAGTCCAGGATTTACTTACACAGTGACAGAGAGAATTTGTGAATTATGTTCAGCAGGAAAGCACAGGCAGAGTTCACACTGTAAATATGTGTCTGGAAGAGGGTTTGGTATTATTAGGCAGATTAAAATTCAGTTGTGGATCTGTATCTGAGCCCGACATGTTGTCCTTCGTAGGAAAATGGTGCAGTCGAAGATGAGAGTAGTCGGCAAGTAGCGGCCCCCATTTGAAACCATCAGCTGACACACAGAAGCAGCGTTTCTTGCTCTCTGCCTCCGTCAACATTCCACCTTACGTCGAGGAACACCTTCACATGCATCATTGCAGCAGGGGCCCATACTTTATGATCCGTTAGAGGAATTGCAATCATTGGAAAACTTAATCCTACTTTAGCTGTGTTTCGCAGATGATAATTCGATCCACCGATAGATAATGCGGAATCAAACTACGACCATACGCCTTACCTATATTTACGCTTTTAATATGCAGATACTTACCACTCTTTTTCGTGATTTGGTCGACTTATCGAGAACTTTGTCTAAAAGATAGAGATGTATCTTTGACATCAAAATTTGCATACAAATAAACGCTTTAATAAATATTGTGTCTCATGCACTACTGCTGCATGATGTTGAAAAATAACACTAATTTGTAAACACATTTTGAAATCTACGATCTTTCGTCCACGTTTTCATTCAAATTAACGATATGTACAATTTTTGTGGATACAGAGCTATGAGAATACCAAGCTATCTACAGTAGAATACATACAACATTATGTCCAATCTTTTAAGGTGAATCCTTAGCGTTCTTATACTGCTATAATACTCAATAGCAAATGAAAATTATTTCTTGTGGATAGTTTTAAAGTCTTTGCATATTTTTCTTGACGTTTTCCTGGTTACATAAAGAATTTAAAACATTTAATGTTTCTGTAACAAAGTAGGTCCGTCACTGTAATCCAGTTTCTAACTATATCACGTTTATTTTTATTGCACACAATCGAATTATTAATTCTGAAACGTCTGTGAAACATGTTTGAAACGTGTGTCATTCATCTTGACAATGTGGCCCGCAGGGCACAACACACGACCCATCATCACAGATTCAAGTTAAACCGTTCAGGAAATTCAAACTCAGTGTACATACCGCAGCCGAGTGTAAGACTGATTGTGATAAGAGCACTACCTTACAAAAGCATGTTTTGGTGTTCAAGTCTCATAAAGCGCCGTTCAGTTTCAGTCTTCCCGCTAGATTCAATATGTTCTCGACTCCTAAATGCTGTGGGAGTGTACAATTGCCGTGATATTATTGTGTTTCTGGGCTAGATTACCAAAAAGAAATAAAAATGGAACATGTACTCACAAGATCAAGGGGTGAGCATCTGCCAAATTGCTCAAATGGGTCTGAGCACTACGGGACTTAACATCTGAGGTCATCAGGCCCGCAGAACTACATTAACCGAACTAACCTAAGAACATCACATACATCCATGCCCGAGGCAGGATTCGAACATCTGCCACTCCCCCCTTCCCAACACCCTGCCCCTTACCAAGAAAAACCAATCACCTCCCCAAACCATGCAGACTGCTCGCATCCTACTTATCAGTTCAGTCTTAGATAAGAGAAAGCCAAGATGTAACTGGTATTTACTAGGAACTAGTATACCCATAGCCATTTGTAGTGAAATCATAGCTATATCGCTACTCACCGCTATTCTGTTGCAATTCAAAACGACAAACGATTATAGGTGCTTAAGGAGTTCAAAATGGTTCAAATGGCTCTGAGCACTATGGGACTCAACTGCTGAGGTCGTTAGTCCCCTAGAACTTAGAACTAGTTAAACCTAACTAACCTAAGGACATCACAAACATCCATGCCCGAGGCAGGATTCGAACCTGCGACCGTAGCGGTCTTGCGGTTCAGGACTGCAGCGCCTTTAACCGTACGGCCGCTAAAGGAGTCTAGTAATGCTGTGTCTTCAGTGTATCTTCTGTTGTGGCCAGACGAAACTATTTTCGTCCGGCCGTAACCATGTGGGATTTTCGAATGCTCGGTGAGATGACACTTAGATACTGTACCTCATGAAATATTAGTTCATTTTATTACATTATTGAATACAAGATTTACGTAACTTTGAGACACTTTTGTGTACTGGATAATTTACAACAGTTATTGACTAGCAAGTATCACTTGATTCACTAATTAACAAACTGTTCTCTTGAACTACCATGTCAACATTTACTAAAGTACCAATTAATCTGAAGCTTTGAATCGCTCGTCAGTCGTACTCAATGACGTTTGACTGCTTCAGCTGTGGCCACAACCTGGGCAGAGCTGTTCCATATTCGACACTTTATTGACCTATACTGAGAGGGAGGGCGTGTCTTCTGGAGTGCCTCCTATTGCTTGTCACGGCTTGTATCGAGCGCTCGCTAATGTCTGTAGCACGGGTTCCCGTAGCCGAGTCTGGAGTGGCATCGCCATCTCTGGAGGATGACACACCTTCGATATCTTTTCACTTATCAAAATTACTAAAAATATGGAAAGATAAAATATTTGCCTGTATCTGAACGTTGCCTGATTGGCAGCAAAAGCATACGAAACCATCACATATAAAATATATTTTGCTTGTTAAGTAAAGCAGGCACCCCAGGACGCGTCTCACTGCATCGTTCAGCTTCACCTCTGGCACTCATAAATACCTCAGTTCGGTGAGGAAGGAAGTCCACACGTTTCTCAGGTGAGCCATTTCCAGCCGAAGCTGCACATTCACTGTTAAATCTCATACAGCTTTCAAACTGTGAGGATGTTGTTTACTAGAGTTCGGCCGCTGTCCCTAGTAGTCGGAAACGTTTCCTATGGAATTAAAATAGGCTGACTTAACAGGGCAATGCAGACGCAAGGCGGCCTCCAGTACGGCCACAAACGCCTGCCCGCATCGTTGGAATGCTCCTCATTGCATCGTGCTTTCCATACAGACAGCGTCCTTGATGCACCGCCGACCGACCCGCCTTACTGGCAACCGGCCTGGCGAGTTGTCTCAGGCTAATGCCACACTAGGCGATTTTCTCCTCCCGATAACAATCGTGGCAGAAATAGTCGCCCAGGGTGCCACACTTGAAACAACTATAATCGCGGTGGATGAAGTCGCACCGACGAAGCTGGGTGCCACACTAGCGACAAAAATCGGTGGCTCCTGCAGTTGTGTTGCAACCGATCACGAGAGACACCTGTTATTCAAAACGGATATATTTAGCTGCAGTAGCGTTATACGTAGTCCGACGTCGCAGAAGGCGTAACTGCTAACGAAAATGGTGGATTCATCTAATTATTGTGAATTGTCCAAGTGATGGAAAGTTTATGTTGTTACACAAGAAACATAGGATTTATTGGGAGAATTTCTTTGGTTAATACCGCAAGTCCGTAGCATCTTCCGACTTACTGCTCTCGAATATAGAAACTAAACTTCAAAAGAAGGATACCAAGTTACGTGAGACTGAGGTATTTTTTAATTAGATGGAGTAAGTAATTTCTTGTCATCAACACACACTTAACATAAAGTTCACATAAACTACGTTACAATGAAAGAGTACATTACAAGTTCATGTCGGCTGCTTAATCACTTGTAATATTCTTTAAATGACAAGATCGTGTCTTCATCCGGCAGTCCAGTATCAGGTGAGAAATAAGTGATTGGACTCTCAGGTGTAGGGTTTTGTGTGCTTGTAGATGTTGACATACCTGACAGTGCAGTATTTATGAAGGAGTCAGTAGTAGTGCTGCTCTCTACAGTCTTTCGGCGTTAAGGTTTTATTAATTCTAATGTTTTTATTTGAAAGTCTAGTTTATCGTCAGTACTCATTTCTTTTAAGTAATGCAAAAGGGATGTCAGAAACAACTCATCAGGATCCTGTGTGTCAAAACTCTTATCAACTCTCTTTCAAATGGGTCCTGAAGTTTCCTTTTATTTGCTTTAGCAGTGGAAGGCTTAGCAGAAGTGTTAGTTAGCGGTGCACTGTCATCATGATGCTTTTCCGCTTCATCATCCTCAAGAATAGAGGCATCTGTCACATTTCTTGATGTCCTGAAATTAAAAGAAACATTTTGGAAAAACCCACATGCCACTTTAAACTGTGCAAATCTGTGTGAGTCGGTATCCTTGTAACCGATTTTTTTAACTTATTTAATAATGGATTAAGATATTAGAAAGAAAAATTTGTACAAATTCAAAGTATTCATTTTTCTGACTTTCTTAAAATATTGAAAATAGTCTGAAAATACCTCTAAAAACATTATATTACATCATGCAAAGTTTCAACACAACTAATTAAACTGTTTTGGAGCAACAGGTTTGTGTGCATGTCAAAGTATTAGAGGAATAAGGAAAAATAAAAATGAAATTACTGTTTTAGTAGTTGTCTTGGCGAATGTTACGTCGATTTCGAAGCATGAAACTTTGCATGGACCTATATATAAGTACGTATGTATATTTTCTTACCTATTGCATTTCGTGCATACACTGTTAACGAGTTCCACTTCTCAGCCCCAACAGCATCTGCACACACCTTATTCTGTGCTTCTGGCTTCAGCAAGCGATCTTTATGATCTTGCGATTTTTTGTTACAGAGACAGGGACATTTCTCCACCTCCAGTTCACTGTCCTAATGGTCCGCTGGAACGACATTTACAGAGTTTTCAGGCATTGCCACACACAGACGAAATAGAACTGAGTGCAGTATCCTTGTGGCTACTGCACGACTGGCGATACTAATAGTCCAGTGTGGCAGGGATGCCGACGATTATTGCTGCGCCAAAAATAGGCCCAGGCCCATCTGATAGCGACAGTTGGGCGCGGAAGCTTAACGGAGCGACAGTTATAGCCCAGTGTGGCACCTACCGTTTGCAACATGAGCCCCATTTCCGGCGCGACAAAAATCGTTGACCTTCAGAGGAGAAAATCGCCTAGCGTGGCATTAGCCTCAGAGTACAGGATTCACAGTAGGCCGGAGCAGCTGTGTACACCTTGTGGCGCATTTGACTGCCGTTTGACGGAAGCTATCGGAAGCAGCTCTTTCATACCTTGCAACACATGCCACACCAATCAGGATAAGAAAGTGATAGATAGCGAAGCACAGTTGAGCATGGTATGGCTGCAGCAGTAATAGCTGTGCGATTCCTTATTGGACTAACTTCTCTCTGCCTTTTATCGTGCTGTACTGAGTACGTTTTTTAAGATCGTAATAGCCTTTTGGTTTAACAAATGCAATGCCGTTCACATTATGGTAGTGTTTCCCTATTACTTGTTGTTGTTGTTGTGGTCTTCAGTCCTGAAACTGGATTGATGCAGCTCTCCATGCTACTCTATCCTGTGCAAGCTGCTTCATCTCCCTGTACGTACTGCAACCTACATCTTTCTGAATCTGCTTAGTGTATTCATCTCTTGGTCTCCCTCTATGATTTTTACGTTCCACGCTGCCCTCCAATTCTAAATTGGTGAACCCTTGATGCCTCAGATTTTAATACCTACTCCGAATTTTTCTTTTGTTTTCTTTACTGCTTGCTCAATATACAGATTGAATAACATTGGGGAGAGGCTACAACCCTGTCTCACTCCCTTCCCTACCACTGCTTTCCTTTCCTGCCCCTCGACTCTTATAACTGACATCTGGTTTCTGTACAAATTGTAAATAGCCTTTCGCTCCCTGTGTTTTACCCCTGACACCTTCAGAATTTGGAAGAGAGTATCCCAGTCAACATTGTCAAAAGCTTTCTCTAAGTCTACAAATGCTATAAACGTAGGTTTGCCTTATTTTAATCTAGATTCTAAGGTAAGTCGTAGGGTCAGTATTGCCTCACGTGCTCCAATATTTCTATGGAATCCAAACTGATCTTCCCTGGGGTCGGCTTATACCAGTTTTTCCATTCGTCTGTAAAGAATTGGCGTTCGTATTTTGCTGACGTGACTTATTAAACTGATAGTTCGGTAATTTTCACATCTGTCAACGGCTGCTTTCTTTGGGATTGGAATTATTATATTCTTCTTGAAGTCTGAGGGTATTTCGCCTGTCTCATACATCTTGCTCACTAGATGGTAGTGTTTTGTCAGGACTGGCTCTCCCAAGGCTGTCAGTAGTTCTAATAGAATGTTGTCTACTCCCAGGGGCTTGTTTCGACTTATATCTTTCAGTGCTCTGTCAAACTCTTCACGCAGTATCACATTTCCCATTTCATCTTCATCTACGTCCACTTCCATTTCCATAATATTGCCCCGAAGTACATCGCCCTTGTATAGACACTGTATATACTCCTTCCACCTTTCTGCTTTCCCTTCTTTGTTACTTGTATACCTCAACAAACGCAACAGGAAGCTCACTATCCTTTACAATAACCTGTATATATGACGTACTACGCCGTATTCGATACGAAACGGGTGTTAAAATGCATCTGAATCGTTCATGTAAATACAATAACTAACAACATTAAAATAATATAAACTGCTTGGGTACTTACCAATCACTCTAGTGTGCCTGTTGAGTGTCATACTTGCACTGAGGAGCATTGCTTAATAATGAAATGAGATTTATTGAGCAATTGCAGTACCCACCAATCAGTCAAAAATACGAAACGTAAGTATAGAAATAAAGACGAGTGAAGGCAAAGGGGAACCGAAACTTTGTTCAGAGTGACTTTCTTCCTCGCACTGTCTGGTCTGTCGACCAGTGACTGGAATTACCAGAATGTATAATTATATTTTCAGTGTTACTCTCTATACTCACTTCAATTTTCCATGTTTCTTAAACACCCATTTCTGTGTAGCGCACAACATTACTCCAATTCTATGGCGTTATTGGTATTCAAAAACTGGCTCTGAGCACTACGGAACTTAACTTGTGAGGTCATCAGTCCCCTAGAACATAGAACTACTTAAACCTAACTAACCTAAGGGTATCACACACATCGATGCCCGAGGCAGGATTCGAACCTGCGACCGTAGCGGTCAGGCGGACTGTTGTCGGCGACAGTGGTATGGCCAGAGCCTAAGAACCCTGTGGCCATATTCTTACATACCCGTCCGCAACATGCTACTGCACCTACGGTTTTTATATATGTGAGGTTACATAAATAGTCCTGAATTTTCACATTGTGGCTTTTCAACGATAAAACAATGTCGGCTTTTTTCTTTGCCATCGTTAGAACTTCATCCTTAATAATCAAATGGTAGGGGGCATTATCGATTACAGTGACAGACGGCCGATTTAAGTTTTCGAGTAGTTGCCCCTTGAAACACTTCAGAAAACTACCGTGGTTCATCTCCTCGTAGCAGTCGCCCTTTTTCATCGAGTTGGAAACAAGGAGACAATTAGGTACGAAGCCAGATGCAGTTCCAGCACACAGGACAACAATTCCTGCGCCCTCTCCCACGGGAACAGCAGAACTTCCACATATTCTGTCGTCTGTCCAGTCTTTTCTGACGTAGGGACCGGCGTTTATCCAGGTTTCCTCGAGCTGCACAATGACTTCAAAACGCACTTTAACGATATTTCTTAAATATCGACAATACCGTACTACGATGTCACCTCTCTCCATTATAATTTTCAGTCCATTACATTTTTTGTACCGAAATTCGAGGGCAGTGAGAACTGTTTACAGAGACATATTGCTGCTACTGAGTAACTCTGCCACACGAATAGTAACGCACAGCTTTTTTATAGCTGAATGTTCTTTTCCCTCGTAATATCCATATATGTGGCGACGAACAGCATCTTGTTGAAAAGTGCGAAAGCGCCTCATTCGTGGTTCTGTCCATCTCTTTTTACTGGGTGTCCGCAGGCTAGATGAACTGGGCTCCTCCCCTTATGCACAATATTTCTCCTTACAAATTATGATGATTGTACTTTTATGTATCTTTGAAGCGTTTGCTGCCCTTTCGACTGCCCTCGTCACAGACAACAGAGCTGCACCATAGTCTCTCTCCTTCTCGAAATGTTTCCGTACGGAGCACAAAAACTCACGCGTCTGACCACGCAAACCATGGGTAGATCACTGTCAGCCACACTTTTTTTCACGTGTCCACAAAAAGCTTCAGACATTCTGTAACGTAAGGCTAAGCGCAAGTTGAGACGCGTATGGCACGTGAGACGCGGCACAACTCTACAGCGTGAAGCCGACGTTCCGCACATGTCGCGCGGGTCCAACGCATATTGAGACGCGTACATGTATTTGTAAGCGCCGGTTCAAAATGGTTCAAATGGCTCTGAGCACTATGGGACTTAACATCTATGGTCATCAGTCCCCTAGAACTTAGAACTACTTAAACCTAACTAACCTAAGGACACCGAGCGAGGTGGCGCAGTGGTAAGACACTGGACTCGCATTCGGGAGGACGACGGTTCAATCCTGCGTCCGGCCATCCTGATTTAGGTTTTCCGTGATTTCCCTAAATCACTCCAGGCAAATGCCGGGATGGTTCCTCTGAAAGGGCACGGCCGACTTCCTTCCCCATCCTTCCCTAATCCGATGAGACCGATGACCACGCTGTCTGGTCTCCTTCCCCAAAACCAACCAACCAACCAACCTAAGGACAGCACACAACACCCAGCCATCACGAGGCAGAGAAAATCCCTGACCCCGCCGGGAATCGAACCCGGGAACCCGGGCGTTGGAAGCGAGAACGCTACCGCACGACCACGAGATGCGGGCGTAAGCGCCGGTTGACGACGCTCTGCGCTGACAGAAATGAAGCGCACGTACACTGTAATCTTTCTCAAACGATTTTACAGAACCCATTCAGTAAAAATATTTCATGTTTACCTACGCTTGTAGCGTAGCTATGCAAACTTCGAAAAGGTTGAAATGAAATATAGGGGTCGCTATGATTTTGCATTTGGTGCGTGTTACACCAAATGTTGCTGCGTATGACATTTAGCTAACATTTTGAATTTTTTTTTGGACTAGGGAGGAGGTCTCTATCTGCTCCGATCTCGAGAAAATGGATCCTACGCAGCCCTCTCACTTCAGATCAAACGACCCCGAGAATGAAATACTCGCAGCATCTCTCATATCTCCTAAACCGCTCGAGACATCGAAACGAAAGTTTGGCGAATGATAGCACACAAGGAGGAGAGTATATGGCCAATTCGTAAACACACGGAACTTTCTTATTTGTGGCTATATATCAGTATTTATACTGCCCGTTTTATTTTTTTCACTCCAGTGACTGTAATTTTTTCGGAGTTATCGACAGCTAGCGAAAGAAGAGTTACGTTACGTTACTACAAACCGACGCTATGACGTTTCTCGTGTGCTCTTGAGCTCTGCGATTGCCAATTACTTTTTAATGAGGCACTCTGTTTCACAATTGTGTCGCAATACCTAAGATGAGTGCGTGCAAATTATACTATGTTTTGGCAAAGGAAGAACAATTAAACCTGCGAACAAGAAGGATGTGGCTGTTATTCATAAATGGTGATGCTTCTTCGAATGAGAAAAGGTTAACAACTCATTGAAAAATAAATTGCCAATTCTGTTCGAGTTTTGGTTGAATCCCCGTAACCCATCGTACTTTTAACACTGAGCGACTGGAATGGAAACTTACCAAAGGATTTTATTCCTTCTCTTTTGATCTGAGCAGTATTAAAATAATGACGAGTGTTCCTTTAGGCGGAATGATAGGGAAATGGCAGATACTGGTTACTCACCTACGGCTTGTCAAACTGACAATGTGTGATGGCCAATAAAGTAGTTGTTACTGAGAAAAATAAGCAATTGATCTGTCGAACAACACAATGGTAAGCAGCGGAGGATAATGCGCGCGACGGGAATGCACAAGCTAGCCATGTGAGCTGGAGCTAGAAAAACATTGCAGGAAAGTATATCCGCCTTTGTCAGCAGTACATTTCAACAAATTAAATATATCTAATCGCCACACTCTTTTAGGATATTCCTTCTTTCGTAATAATACCGACCATTTTTTCATTTGTGTAGCCTCTTGTATAATTAGTTTATTAATGCTGATAATGTGCATGAAACAATTGAAATACTTTCTCTCATCACGGCGAGGCAATTAAAACATTGTTATTTTTGACTGCTTTTTGACTATTTCTAGCTTTCAGTGGAAATGTGATGTCCACATGTTCATAGTTTAATGTCTCTTATTACATCCATATCCAAGTAACGATAGTGAAACTTATTTACTTCATATCTTGGACGCTTACCAGAAGCAAAAAGGGGTCATATCTGTGGAAATTTCATCTTTTCGACTTTTTGCAATAAATCGTAGAGATGCGTCAGCATAACAGTCAGAAAGTAGGTAACCCTGTTTTACTTTCCTGGCTTGCTTCTAAATCACGTGATTTTTATTCCTTACTTCCTAATTCACTACCCTCACGATGAATCGTCTGTCCCTTCTTACGATCTGAAAACATTGTGGAGGCAGAAGATATAATCCCGGTGGCTAACGGCTCACCAGTTACTGAACTGTGCATTGCTCTTGCCAAAAGAAGAAACAAAAGAAAAGAACTGTATAGTTATTTGTAACTGAAAACTATTACGTCCTAACGAAACACTACTCAGTGACAATAAAACTCAGAATACCATGAGACTGTATTTCGGACGAGCAATACTTCTACGTGGCGCGCGAATCTGTGCCGCAACCACAACGCTGCACGACCCGGCGCAGGCGCGTGTCGGTCCCATTTGAACCTGAGAAGCTTAGGCTAGGCGCAAATTGAGACGCGTATAGCGCGTGTGACGCGACGCAGCGCAGCGCGCGTTTTGTAACATCCCAGGTCCAAATGAGACCGCGCAAATTGCGACGCGACGCGACTGGGACGCAACACGCGCCTGCGCCAGGTCGTGCGGCGTTGTGGTTGAGGCACAGTTTCTCGCGCCGCGCGTCGCGCTTGCCTCGCTAGCACCGTGGGAAATATGAGGAGGGGAGCGGAAAAGTATCCCAGCCATATGCTCACATCGGAACGGCGCATATCAGCAGTGGTAGTATTGCCAATACGATAAACTTTGCAATACTGTGTACTGAATTTTATTGCCTTTGGGTAGTGTTTCGTTTCTAGCCATTTAAACGCTCCAGCTTTCTTCGTTAGCACGTTATACTTTTCTGTTATTTATATTTGCATAGTTTTGTTTTGTTTTTCTTCTGTCAAGAAAAATGTGTACTTCAGTAACTGATGAGCCTCTGGAATTGCACCATATGCCTCCGTGATGTTTTCAGATCGCAAGAAGGGGCAGAGGGTAGTGAATAAGGAAGCAAGGAATATTATAAAATCACGTGATTAAGAATCACGGCAGGAAAGCAAGGTTATATTCTCGCTGCCTAGTAAGCTAGCGTATCTGTACGATCTGTTACAAAAATTTAGAAAGGGATAATCTCCACAGGTGTGATCCCTTTGTTCTTGTGGTAAAAAGCGTCCAAGATAAGTATAGAAGTTTCACTGTGATTACTCTGATATGTATGTAATAATGTAATACGACACACTGTACTGCATGCATGTGAACAACATATTTCCACTGCAAGCTAGAAACAGTCGAAAAGCAGTCACAAATAACAGTGTTTTAATTGGTTCGCCGTGATGAGAAAAAACATTTCAATTGTTGCATGGACATTATCAGCATTAATAAACTAAGTATACAACAACAGGCTACACAAATGAAGAACATAGTCGGTATTATTACGAAAGCAGGAATATCCTAAAAGAGTGTTATGATTAGATATATTTAATTTGTTGAAATGTGCTGCTGACAAAGGCAGAGCTACTTTCATGACAATGTTTTTCGAACTCCATCTCACAAGGCACACATGGATAGCTTGTGCATTCCTGTCGCGCGCATTATCCTTCGCTGCTGACAATACACTGACCATTGTGTTGTGCGACAGATCAATTGTTTATTTTTCTCAATAACAACTATTTTATTCGCCATCACGCATTGTCAGTTTGGCAAGCCCTAGGTGAGTAAACAGTATCTGGCATGTGCCTATCATTCCGCCTGAAGGAACGCTCGTCATTATTTTAATACTGCTCAGATCAAGAAAAGGAATAAAATCCTTTGGTAAGTTTCCATTTCCGTGGCCTAGTGTTAAAAATACGATGGGTTACGGGGATTTCACCAAAATTCTAACAGAATTGCCAATTTGTTTTTGTGTGAGTTGTTAACCTTTTCTCATTCGAAGAAGCATCACCATTTATGAGTAAAGGCCACATTTCTCTTGGTGACTGGTTTAATTGTACTTCCTTTGTCACAATGTAATTTGCCAAACTAATCTCACAGCAGCTATTGAGACAGAATTCCGAAACGTAGGGCCTCATTAAACAAGTAATTGGCAATTACAGAGCTCAATAGCTTACGAAAAACCTCATAGTATCGGTTTGCAGTAACATAACAGAAGAAATTTCATGTTATTTTTTCATACTAGGAAGCTCTTGTTTCGCTACCTGTCGATAACTCTTAAAAAATTAGTCACTGGAGTGAAATAAATAAAAAAAGAAGTATAAGTAGTGATATATCGCCATAGATAAGAAAGTTCCGTGTGTTTAAAAATTGGCAAAACACTCTCCTCCTTGTGTGCTATCATTCGCCAAACTTTCGTTTCGATGTCTCGAGTGGTTTAGGAGCTACGAGAGATGTTGCGAGTATTTCATTCTCGCGGGCGTGAGATCGGAAGTGAGCGCGCTACATGGGGTCCATTTTCTCGAGATCGGAGACAGATAGAGATCTTCTCCTAAGTCTAAACAAAAATTCAGCATGTTAGCTAAATTTCATACGCAGCAACATATGGTGTAATACGCACCAAACGCAAAATCATAGCGCCCCTAATTTTCGTTGCAAACTTTTTGAGTTTTGCGTAGTGTCTTACTAAAATGTGTACATCACAATAAGAATAGTCATTAGCGAGGTGATGGGCACGAAGCTGACATATAACGCTACAAGGAAGACAATAATCATATATTTTCAGAGAATAGTTTCTCTAAAATCGTTTGAGAAAGATAAGAGGTTGCGCGCGCTTCGGTTCAGTCAGCGCAGAGCTTCGCCAGTCGGCGCGTGCGAAGTATGGTGTACGCGTCGCAATATGCGCTGCACCTGCGTGACCCGTGCGGCACGTGCGTGTCGCACCGTAGTTTCGTGTCACGTCACACGTGCTATACGCTTCTCAATTTGCGCCTAGCCCAATTTGCGCCTAGCCTAAAATAAACTAGCTGCGCAGAGAAACAAACCACACAACGAAACGCATCGCAGTGGTTTATGTTACCGGCCGCGTCGGTCGTTTGCAGTATGCTACAGTCGCCGCTAACTGCAGTAGCAGAGATATTTGACATCGGTGAGTGGAACAGGAGGCGCGACCAAGCGTGTTCTCTGATTGGCTGTTGCTATGGTAGCAGCCCTGTGAACAGCTAGAGGTCAGTCATTTTGTTATTATAGTGAGGTTTCGGCTGCTTTCACAGTGGCAGCAGCAGCATACTGGCTACCCGCTCTTGGTTGTGTGGTGCCTCTCGCTGCTGTACGCGCCAGCCATCCGTTGCGGGTTCAATCGCACCTTTTGCTTTTAGCGAGCAATGTGTAACGCGTTACAGAGCGCCGGAGTGATCGGCAAAACTTAAACGCGTGCGTGCAGGCCTGTGAACACGGCAGTCGAAATGTTCGAAGACGGAATGTCCACGGCGTGCCCGTCATAATTGTGCAGAATAAATTATTACAGTAACTGAGAATGTTGAAATGAACACCTGGGTTCATGATCACGGCCACAAGAATGACTGCGCGCGATATGTAAGTCCACACCATCAAAGAACCAGCTCACTGCTATGCACTACGAATGAAACGGTTCATTGGGCCTTCCGTTAATTCGACGCCTTCTTTCATCCGAAAAGAGGCGAAATTCCGACTCGTTAGACCGCACAGCCGGCACTGACCAGTTTCTACGTTGCTTGGTGCACTGGAGATATGCAGCTTGATGTGCGACTCACAGCAATGTCCTTCCGTGTGATATGCGACTCGAAATGTCCAGTGCATGCAGTTCTCTTCCCAATGTTTACTCGTAGGCCGGTTCAGATGTACATGGGTATACGGACACCAGGCTTTCCTGTCGCGTTTTAAATCGTTTGTCATCGGCAGTGCGTGACATCAGTTCTGGTCACTGTAGATAAAGAACCTTTTACGCCGTGTTACATGACTGCGAGTGGTGCATCATTCTTTGCAAACAGGTAGGTCAGTCCTCGTTGGTACAACGGCATGTCAAATAGTATAACTTATGCTACGGCCAGGGGCACATACAAACATTGTAGAAAGTTTCTGACATTCTGTCACGGTTCCACGTCGCCCCGACGCAGGTACATAACATAATCTACGTCAGCAGGTGGGGAGCTCCTTGTCTCAGTGCCTCATCAACATTTTCTTTATTTTTCTTTACCTTTTTTTTTTTTTTTTGACAAAAGTATTTCTCACTTGCGCCAACCGTTTCATCTCAGAGTAGCAATTACAACCTATGTCATGAATTATGTTCTGGACGTATTTCAGTATCTCTTTTCGTCTATAAGTTATACCCTCTGCAGCTCTCTCTAGCACCATGGAAGTTATTCAAATGGTTAAAATGGCTCTAAGCACTATGGGGCTTAACATCGGAGGTCATCAGTCCTCTAGACTTAGAACACCTTAAATCAAACTAACCTAAGGACATCATACACATCCATGCCCGAGACAGGATTCGAACCTGCGACCGTAGCAGTGCAAGTCATTACCTGGCCTCTTTAACAGACGTCCTACCATCCAGTCCCTTCTTCTTTCCAGAGTTTTCCATGCATTCCTCTTTTCGCTGATTCTCCGGGAGAACCTCCTCATTCCTTACATTATCAGTCCGTCTAATTTTCAACATACCTGTGTAGCACATATCAGATGTTTCGACTTTCTTCTGTTCCGGTTATCCGTGAGTCCATGTTTGACTACTGTGCAGTGCTGGTCTCCAAATGCACATTCTTAGATATTTCTGCGGCAATTTAAGATATATGAATGATACTGGTGGAATTCTCTTGGCCAGGAATGCCCTTTCTTGCCTTTGCTAGTCTTTTTTGTGTCCTTTTTGCTCCGTCCATCACGGGTTATTTTGCTACCTACGTAGCAGAATTCCTGTCCTTCGTGTACTTTGAGACCCCAATGCTGATGTTAAGTATATCTCTGTCGCTATTTCTGCCACTTCCCATTATTTCCATCTTTCTTCAATTTACTCTCAATCTGTATTCTGTACTCATCAGAATGTTCATTCCATTACCCAAATTTTGTAAATCTTCTTCACTGTCACTGAGGAATGCAATGTTATCAGCAAATCTTATCACTGATATCCTTCACCTTCAATTTTAATTCCACTCTTGAACGTTTCTTTTATTTCCGTTGAAACGTCCCCTTAGAAAAATTATACACGACTGTGCTTAACTGACACACAATATTTTTTAGCGCAACGCAATCTGACTTTCAAAAATCCCTACAAAAGAATGGCCCTGACTAACATTAACGTATACCTTTCACAAATCACTTACCTCACAAAAAATGGCCCTGACTAACATTAACCTATACCTTTCACAAATCACTTACCTCACAAAAATCTTGGTTACTCGAACTACTGCAATACAGCGAGCGCCACTACTGCCAGCTAAATAAAAGATTCAAACTAAGGAAGGCACTAACTACTGATAGGCATAGTTAGCAAATGAAAGATTTTAATAGAGAACAAACACTGCATTTACCTTAATAGTCATATTATATATAGCAGTTCATGACAAATTACAAAACTCCGCCATCTCTCTCCCCCATCCACCACTACTGGCGGCTCACCTCCAACTGCGCAACGCTACGCGCTGTTCACATCCAGCTGCCGCTGCCCAACACTACAATGGCAGACAACAATGCAAACTAGCCACAGACTGCACACAGCACAGCCAGTGATTTTCATACAGAGCGCTACGTAACGTTGCCAATAAGAAAACATGAACAGCCTACTTACACCGTAACTGCTTCAATCCAAGAACTTCGTTCTTCGTCTTCCACTCTTGTTGTTTTCTCTTGGTTCTTGTACGTACTGCATATTATCTTGCACCATTTTACATTGTCGAATGCTTCTTCCAGGTCGACAAATCCTATGAACGTGTATTTATTTTTCTTTAGATTTGCTTCCCTTATCAACCACAATGTCATAACTGTGTCTCTGTTGCCTTTACACTTCCTGACGCCACACTAATTGTCATCTAATACAACCTCAACTTTGTTTTCCATCCTTCTATGTATCATTCTAGTCAGCGACTGGGATACATGAGCTGTTAAACTGTTCGTGATAAAATTCTCGCACTTGTCCACTCTTGCAGTCTTCGGAAGTGTGTGGATGATGTTTTTTCCCGGAAGACTGATGTCGTATCGCCAGACTCATACACTCTAAACACTAACGTGAATAGTCGTTTTGTTCCCACTTCCATCGACGATTTTAGAAATTCTGTTGAAATGTTATCCATCACTTCTGCCTTCTTTGATCCTAGGTCAGCCAAAGCCCTTTAAATTCTGATTCTAGTATTGGATCATCTACCTCCTCCCTATTGACTCCTCCCCCGCACAGAAGACTTCATTGTACTGTTTCAGACTACCCACTCTCACATCTGCACTTAACAATGGAATTCCCATTGCACTCACACCATATCCAGCAATTTAAACGGAACTGTCTGCCATTTTAAGAAGGTAATTAATATGTTCCCCAGTGAGACTTAGGTACGTTCGTAGCTTTATTATCCTAGCCAAATAATAAGTACAGTTTTTAATATTTTAGAGTTTTATTTAGAAACAGATTCAATTTTTCCTCCAGCCTGCACCCTTGCACGTAATGAAAATAATGAGTTGCCCCCCTCCAGCTTAGATACTGGATCAACTCCTTGTAGTTAATTGCCGGCCGCTGTGGCCGAGCGGTTCTAGGCGCTTCAGTCCGGAACCGCGCTGCTGCTACGGTCGCAGGTTCGAATACGGGTCTCGGGCATGGATGTGTGTGGTGTCCTTAGCTTACTTAGGTTTAAGTAGTTGTAAGTCTAGGGGACTGATGACCTCAGATGTTAAGTCCCATAGTCCTTAGAGCCATTTGAACTTTGTAGTTAATTCCCGGCCGGGTTGGGGAGTCTCTCTGCCCGAGGACTGGGTGTTTGTGTTGTCTAGATCATTTCATCATCATCATCATCATCATCATCACTTGTAAGAGTGACTAGATTGAACTTTGAAAAAGAAAATTGACTGTGTGCAAACTGGGACTTTGTATGGGCGCTGATGACCGCGCAGTTGGTCGCCCCACGAACCAAACATCATCTTTGTAGTTATCCTGAATTTCGGTTCATATGTCATAAGCAGTGATGGTTAGACTCAGAATTCGTAGTGTTAATACATGGCGTACGTCCAAACAGTGTAATATGTCACTTTCACTTGTTTTTTGTATGGAAAAGACCACTCTCAGCTGCCTGGTATCTCTTTGTCTAACTCTTGGATATGCGACATAAGGGTTCATCTAATATAAACTAAACTAAAATAAACTCTTCCCGAACAGGCTATAAAGGCCAAGAGGTACCGACCGGCCGCCGTGTCATACTCAGCCCACAGGCGTCACTGGATGCGGATATAGAGGGGCGTATGGTCAGCACACCGCTCTCCCTGCTGTATGTTAGTTTAGGATTTTCCGAGCTGCTGCTTCTCAGTCAAATAGCTCCTCAGTTTGCCTCACAAGGGCTGCGTGCACCCTG
Source organism: Schistocerca piceifrons (assembly GCF_021461385.2). NCBI lineage: Eukaryota > Metazoa > Arthropoda > Insecta > Orthoptera > Acrididae > Schistocerca > Schistocerca piceifrons. The sequence goes on along the minus strand of NC_060143.1, from coordinate 497,694,177 downwards.
CTTGCCAACAGCGCTCGGCAGACCGGATGGTCACTCATCCAAGTGCTAGCCCAACCCGACAGCGCTTAACTTCGTTGATCTGAAGGGAACCGGTGTTACCACTGCTGCAAAGCCGTTTGCGCCTAATATAAACTACAACAGCTAATAGAAAAACGCCTTTCCTTACTTATCTTGTGTACTCAGTCGAGTTTCGCCTAACTTTCAAGGCATCTTCAGTGGGTGTCCAGCATCTGATTCAATATTTTTAAACCAATTAACTTTCTCTCAGTTGGTAAACTGGTTGACACTTCGCAGTTTTCCTTTGCTAACTGTTCAGAATAGTGACCAAAAGAAAACTGCAAACTTCCAAGCAATTTGCTATCTGAGAGCCGGCCGCTGGTGGCCGAGCGGTTCTGGCGCTGCAGTCTGGAACCGCGCGACCGCTACGGTCGCAGGTTCGAATCCTGCCTCGGACAAGGATGTGTGTGTTGTCCTTAGGTTAGTTAGGTTTAAGTAGTTCTAAGTTCTAGGGGACTTATGACCTCAGCAATTGAGTCCCATAGTGCTCAGAGCCATTTGAACCATTTTTGCTATCTGAGAGAAAGCTGTTGGTTTAAAAATAATGAATTAGACGCTGATCTGCACCCACTGATGATACCTCGAAACTAGGCGAAACGCCTCTGTGTGCACAAGATAAATGAAAATGTAAGTGTGCAACTAGCAAAAGGCATTGTTGCGTTTAACTGCTGTATTTTATATACTGCTGCTGTGAAAATATCCAACAAAAGAAACTTGTTTTTTACCTAATATTTGGCAGTAAGAGTTAATCTACGGATAACAGTGGACGAACAAACAAAGAACGCCGTATCAGTGTCTGCAAAAGTATTATCCATAGTCTTAATGTAACGGCCACTTAGCTAGCAACATCAGCATTACGGTGCTTCAGCTGGAAAGTTCAAGTGAAACAACTACGGTAATTATTCCGCTCGCCGACGACCCTGCACAAAAGAAAAAAAAAATCCACGGAAATCAGCTTACAGCTTTTGAGTAAGGTCTAGCTAGTTCTGCGTAAGGGTCGTGTAATAGCCCCGCTGCCTCCTGGCTGTTAAGCAGGCGCCTCTCTGTTTACTGGCGGCGTTTCTCATACTGGCGGCTCCTCAGGCAGTGTCAGGAGGAAACATTTCGCTAGACGCGAGGAACAGCGGAGGCGACGTGTTTGCTGCGAAGCAGAGAGCGACAGAGTCACCGCAACGGTGTCGGCCCCTTGGAATCAGAGCGAAAGTTCAACGGCGATTATCTCTCCTCCTCCTCCTCCTCCTCCTTCTCCATTCCATTCTCTCTCTGCCTCCCTTTCTTTCCGCCTCCCCGGCAGCACTCTCGCAACGGCTGCTCCTCTGCTCTTTGCCACCGCCGGAGCCTCCCACCCTCCGCCACACACCAGCCGTGCTCTCACACAGTCCCTTCTCACATACTTGAGGTTCCACTTTCCTTCTTAGGACAACCTCTCTACGCTGCAAGGGCTTTGTACCTTTCGATTTGTAACAGAGCCTCTTATTCACAAAGAATATTCTTAAATCTACCTCACTCTCCATCCGAAATACACTCCTGGAAATTGAAATAAGAACACCGTGAATTCATTGTCCCAGGAAGGGGAAACTTTATTGACACATTCCTGGGGTCAGATACATCACATGATCACACTGACATAACCACAGGCACATAGACACAGGCAACAGAGCATGCACAATGTCGGCACTAGTACAATGTATATACACCTTTCGCAGCAATGCAGGCTGCTATTCTCACATGGAGACGATCGTAGAGATGCTGGATGTAGTCCTGTGGAACGGCTTGCCATGCCATTTCCACCTGGCGCCTCAGTTGGACCAGCGTTCGTGCTGGACGTGCAGACCGCGTGAGACGACGCTTCATCCAGTCCCAAACATGCTCAATGGGGGACAGATCCGGAGACCTTGCTGGCCAGGGTAGTTGACTTACACCTTCTAGAGCACGTTGGGTGGCACGGGATACATGCGGACGTGCATTGTCCTGTTGGAACAGCAAGTTCCCTTGCCGGTCTAGGAATTGTAGAACGATGGGTTCGATGACGGTTTGGATGTACCGTGCACTCTTCAGTGTCCCCTCGACGATCACTAGTGGTGTACAGCCAGTGTAGGAGATCGCTCCCCACACCATGATGCCGGGTGTTGGCCCTGTGTGCCTCGGTCGTATGCAGTCCTGATTGTGGCGCTCACCTGCACGGCGCCAAACACGCATACGACCATCATTGGCACCAAGGCAGAAGCGACTCTCATCGCTGATGAAGATACGTCTCCATTCGTCCCTCCATTCACGCCTGTCGCGACACCACTGGAGGCGGGCTGCACGATGTTGGGGCGTGAGCGGAAGACGGCCTAACGGTGTGCGGGACCGTAGCCCAGCTTCATGGAGACGGTTGCGAATGGTCCTCGCCGATACCCCAGGAGCAACAGTGTCCCTAATTTGCTGGGAAGTGGCGGTGCGGTCCCCCACGGCACTGCGTAGGATCCTACGGTCTTGGCGTGCATCCGCGCGTCGCTGCGGTCCGGTCCCAGGTCGACGGGCACGTGCACCTTCCGCCGACCACTGGCGACAACATCGATGTACTGTGGAGACCTCACGCCCCACGTGTTGAGCAATTCGGCGTTACGTCCACCCGGCCTCCCGCATGCCCACTATACGCCCTCGCTCAAAGTCCGTCAACTGCACATACGGTTCACGTCCACGCTGTCGCAGCATGCTACCAGTGTTGAAGACTGCGATGGGGCTCCGTATGCCACGGCAAACTGGCTGACACTGACGGCGGCGGTGCACAAATGCTGCGCAGCTAGCACCATTCGACGGCCAACACCGCGGTTCCTGGTGTGTCCGCTGTGTGCCGTGCGTGTGATCATTGCTTGTACAGCCCTCTCGCAGTGTCCGGAGCAAGTATGGTGGGTCTGACACACCGGTGTCAATGTGTTCTTTTTTCCATTTCCAGGAGTGTACATATTAAATATCTACCGTTTTTATATCCAGTAAATTTATGCTAACAGGGGAACCTCCCCATCGCCCCCCCCCCCCCCCCCAGATTTAGTTATAAGTTGGCATAGTAGATAGGCCTTGAAATACTGAACACATCAATCGAGAAAACAGGAAGAAGTTTTGTGGAACTACGAAGAATAAGCAAAACATACAAACTGAGTAGTCCATGCGCAAGGTAGGCAAAATCAAGGATTGTGTGAGCTTGGGAGCGTCGTGGTGCCGTGGTTAGCGTGGGCAACTGCGGGACGAGCGGTCCTTGGTTCAAGTCTTCCCTCGAGTGAAAAGTTTAATTTTTTATTTTCAGACAATTATCAAAGTTCGGGCACTCACACATAATCAACTTCGCTCTCCAAAATTCCAGGACATGTTCAGATTTGCGGGGACATATGCAGGATTTGACGCTCTACACACGGAAAAACTTGAAAACGTTAAAAACATATGTTTTGACAGAGCACAGGGAAAACTGTGCGACTATGCACCTGTTGCATTCATTTGTTGCAGTTTATGTGACAAACTGTTATGTGTTCATCACTTTTTTGGAAGTGATTATCACATCTACAAGAAAACCTAAATCGGGCAACGTAGAAGAATCTTTTTACCCATTCGCCAAGTATACAAGTTAGGTGGGTCGACAACATATTCCTGTCATATGACGCACATGCCGTCACCAGTGTCGTATAGAATATATCAGACGTGTTTTCCTGTGGAGGAATCGGTTCACCTACGACCTTGCGATCAAATTTTTTGGTCCCCATTGGAGAGGCACGTCCTTCCGTCTACTAATCGCACGGTTTTGCGGTGCGGTCGCAAAACACAGACACTAACCTTATTACAGTGAGCAGAGACGTCAATGAACGAACGGACAGATCATAACTTTGCGAAAATAAAGAAAGTAATATTTTCACCCGAGGGAAGACTGGAACCAAGGACCTATGATTCCACAGCTGCTCATGCTAACCACGGGACCACGGCGCTCCTGAGCTCACACTATCATTGATGTTGCCTATCTTGCGCATGGACTACTCAGTTTGTATATCTTGCTTATTTTTTTCATAGTTCCACACAACTTCTTCGTGTTTTCTCGACTGATCTGTGTTCAGTTTTTCAAGTCCTATCCACTGTGCCAACTTATAACTAAATCTAAGAGGGGTGCGATGGGGAGGTTCCCTTGTAAGTATTAGCTCGGTGCATTACTTCGTAGCGTTTTTGTTTTGCATGTTGGCATTCCGGCTGCGATGGGTTTATTTAGCGATTGTCATTTTTTATTTGTAGTTCACTGTTCCCCCCACCAAGAACCATGTGCCATGCCGCTGGTGGGGAGGCTTGCGTGCTTCAGCGATACAGATGGCCGTACCGTAGGTGCAACCACAACGGAGGGGTATGTGTTGAGAGGCCAGACAACCGTGTCGTTCCTCAAGAGGGCAGCAGCCTTTTCAGTAGTTGCAGGGGCATCAGTCTGGATGACAGACTGATCTGGCCTTGACTGATCTGGCCTTGACTGATCTGGCCTTGCTGTGCTGGTACTGCGAACGGCTGAATGCCAGGGGAAACTACAGCCGCAATTTTCCCCGACGGCATGCAACTTTACTGTATGGTTGAATGCTGATGGCATCCTCTCTAGTAAAATATTCCGGAGGTAAAATAGTCCCCCATTCGGATCTCCGGGGGGGACCACTCAGGAGGATGTCGTTATCAGGATATGGGTAACTGGCGTTCTACGGATCGGAGAGTGGATTTTCAGATCCCTTAATCGGGTAGACAGGTTAGGAAAATTTAAAAGGGAAATGGATAGATATAGCGAGAATTAGTGAATTTCGGTGGCAGGAGGAACAAGACTTCTGCTCAGGTGAATACAGGGTTGCATATACAAAATCAGATAGGAGTAATGCAGAACTAGGTTTAGTAACGAATAAAAAAAATTGGAGCGCGGGTAAGCTACTACGAGCAGCATAGTGAACGCATTATTGTAGCCAAGATAGACAAGAAGGAAGCCCACGCCTACCATAGTAGTACAAGCTTATGTATAAACTAGCTCTGCAGACGGCGAAGAGATCTAAGAAATCTATGATGATAAAAAAGAAATTATTCAGATAGTGAAGGGAGACGAAAATTTAATACTCATGCGTGGCTGGAATTCGATAGTTGGAACAGGAAGAAAAGGAAAAGTTGTTGGTTAATATGGATTGGGGGTAAGGAATCAAACAGGAAGCAGCCTGGTAGAATTTTGCACAGAGCATGAGGTTGTATACGTGGAAAGATTGTATAATAGTAAGACAGAGATTTAGGAACCAAGTTGTAAATTGTGTAACATTTCCAGGGACAGATGTGGACTCTGGCCACAATTTATTGGTTATGAACTCTAGATTAAAACTGAAAAACTGAGAAAAGGCGGGAATTTTAGGAGATGGGATCTGTCAAGAACGGGGGAAAGAAATACAGAAACTTTGAGAGATGAAATAGCAAAGGCAGCGGAGGAAGAAGTACCTAAAAAGACGAGGGCTAGTAGAAATCTTGGGTGACAGAAGAGATATTGAACTTAATTGGTGAAAGGAGAAAATATAAAAATGCAGTAGATGAAGTAGGCAAAAATGAATACAAAAGTCTCAAAAGTAAGATCGACAGGAAGTGCAAAATGGCTAATCAGGAATGGCTAGAAGACAAATGTAAGGATGTAGAGCCATGTATCACTAGGGGTAAGATACGAGGTTTCAAACTTTAATAGTGACAACTATTTATTTACAGCTCGTCCAAAATAGATACGTGTTTCAAAGTCTTATTGACCTTCAAAGTTTTCACCGGCATTGTGTATACCCTGTTGGCAGCGATGTGGAAGTCGTGGGATACTCTAAGCAGTGCCAGTTGTGTTGACAGTTCCGGCAGTACAGTCTATTACACGACGAATTTGTAGCAGTCTGAAGCGAATGCCGTTAAGTGTTTCCTTCAGTTTAGGAATCGAGTTTAACCTACGAGGGCTTAAGTCATAGGAGTTCCGTACGTGGTATAGCACTTGGCAGCCCCATCACTCAAGCAAATCAGTAACATCTTGCACTGTACGAGCTTGAGCATTGTGCTGGAAAATGATGGACAGTCCTGCAGAAAGTGTCATCACTTCTGTCTCTAAGCTGGTCTTAGGTTGTGTTCGAAAAATGAACAGCATAGAGACAGAAGTGATGACACTTTCTACAGGGCCTGACACTCATTTTGCAGGGCAATGCTCAAGCACGTACAGTGCAAGGTGTTACAGATTTGCTGCTAAGTGCTATACCACCTACTGCACTCCCTTGACTTAAGCCCTCGTAAGTGCAACTCGATTTCTAAACTGTAGGAAACATTTCACAGCATTCTCTTCAGAGCTGCTACAAATTCATAGGGCAATAGACTGCGCCGTTCAAACTGTCAACATAATTGGCACTGTTATGAGTGTCCTATGACTTCCACATCGCTGGAACGAGTTATACACAATGCTAGTGACTACTCTGAAGGTCATTAAAACTTTGAAATTGGTATCTATTTTTTACGAGCTGTAAGTAAATAGTTATCACTACTGAAGTTCCAACCCTCGTAGATATTGCCTACAGGAAAATTAAAGAGACCTTTGGAGAAAACCTGTATGAATCTCAAGAGCTCCGGTGGAGAAAGGTGGCAGTAGTATATAGAGGGTCTATACAAGGGTGATGCACTTGAGGGTGATATTATGGAGATGGAAGAGGACATAAATGAAGATGAAATGGGAAGTACGATACTGCGTGAAGAATGTGACAGTGCACTGAAAGACTTAAATTGAAATAAGACCCCGGGAGTAGACAACATTCCACTAGAACTACAGATAGACTTGGGATAGCCAGTCATGACAAAACTCTACCATCTGGTTAAAAAGGCTCTGAGCACTATGCGACTTAGCTTCTGAGGTCATCAGTCACCTATCTAACCTAAAGACATCACATACATCCATGCCCGAGGCAGGTTTCGAACCTGCGACCGTAGTGGTCGTTCGGGACCAGACTGTAGCGCCTAGAACCACGCGGGCCCTCCGGCCGGCTCTACCATCTGGTGAGCAAGATGTATGAGACAGGCAAAGTACCCTCAGACTTCAAGAAGAATGTAACAATTCCAATCCCAGAGAAAGCAGCTATTGACAGGAGTGAAAATTACTGAACTCTCAGTTTAATAACTCACGGCAGCAAAATACTAACGCGAATTCTTCACAGACGAATGGAAAAACTGCTGCAAGCTGACCTTGGGGAGGATCAGTTTGGATTTCGTAGAAATGTTGGAACACGTGAGGAAATACTGGCCGTACGACTTATCTTAGGAGATTGCTTAAGGAAAGGCAAATCTACGTTTTGACCATTTGTAGACTTAGAGAAAGCTTTTGACAACGTTGACTGGAACACTGCCATTCAAATTCTGAAGGTGGCAGGGGTCAAATACAGACAGCGAAAGGCTATTTAAAATTTGTACAGAATCAGATGGCAGTTTTAAGAAAGTTAAGCAGTGGTTGGGAACGGAGTGAGACAGGGTTGCAGCCTATCCCCGACGTTATTCAATCTGTATATTGAGCAACCAGTAAAGAAAACAAAAGAAAAATTTGGAGTAGGAATTATAAGCCATGGGGAAGAAATAAAAACTTTGAGGTTTGCCGATGCCATTGTAATTGTGTGAGAGACAGCAAAGGACCTGGAAGAGGATTTGAACGGATTGGACAGTGTCTTGAAAGGAGGATATGAGATGGACATCAAAAAAAGCAAAACAAGGATAATGGAGTGTAGTAGAATTAAATCAGGTGATGCTGAGGGAATTAGATTAGGAAATGAGAGACACTTAAAGTAGTAGTAGATTTTTGCTACTGGGGGAGAAAAGTAACTGATGATGTTCGAAGTAGAGAAGATATAAAAAGACTGGGAATGGCAAGGAAAGCGTTTCTGAAGAAGAGAGATTTTTTAACATCGAGCATAGATTTAAGTGTCAGAAAGCCTTTTCTTAAAGTGTTTGTATGAAGTGTAGCCATGTACGGAAGTGAAACATGGACGATAACTACTTTAGACAAGAAGAGAATAAAAGCTTTCGAAATGTACTGCTTCAGAAGAATGCTGAAGATTAGATGGGTAAATCACGTAACCAATGAGGAGGTACTGAATAGTATTGGGGAGAAGAGGATTTTGTGGTACAATTTGACTAGAAGAAGGGATCGGTTGGTAGGACATGTTTTGAGGCATCAGGGATCAGCAATTTAGTATTGGAGGGCAGCGTGGATGAATGCACCAAGCAGATTCAGAAGTATGTAGGTTGCGGTAGTTACTTGGAGATGAGGAAGCTTGTGCAGGATAGAGCTGCATGGAGTGCTGCGTCAAACTAGTATCTGAACTGAAGACCATAACTACAACAGTTCACTGTTGCTATTTGATCCTACTTATTGTCATTTTATCCTTTAGAGATAGCGAGTGGAGCTGCGGACGCTAGAAAATGCAGTGCTAAATGGATAAATCGGAACATTCAACATATTCTTCTGAGTTCAGTAGAATGATGACTGTTGCGTAGGTAGCCAAGAGCATTTGCGCCCCGTACGAGGATAATGCCATTGGACAGAGCACGGCAAGAAAATGGTTGTCTCGTTTTAAGGAGGATAGTTTTGGCATTAGTGACTCTTCACGTTCAGGAAGACCTTCTAGAGTTGACGAGGAGTGTTTAAATGCATTGTTCCACAATGATTCACGCAGTGTACTCGAGAACTGGAGAATGCAGTGAACTGTGATCATTCCATCATCGTGCGATGTTTGCATGCAGTGGGGAGGTTCACATGTCGAGTGTGTGGTTTCCGAAAGCTCTAAGCCAAAATCACAAAAATCAGTGGGTGGCCATGCCCGTTCGTCATCAATTGGCTACTGAAGAACACCGACCATTCCTAACGTGTATCCTTACTTGCAGGAAGAAATGCTGTCTTCATGCTAACGTAAGAAAAAGAAGGGAATGGCTGAGCCCAAGCAAAGCACCCATGCGAAGACCTTCGCCCATCCATACGTCTGGTGGACCAGCTACGATATGTTGAACTACGAATTGCTTCCCGGAGATGTAACCAGCACTGCTGACATTTTCTGTCAACGAACTTCCTTTGCGAATAAGAATGCTCTTCAAATAAAGTTACAGGGAGTTCTTCGTGTCAAAACCATTTGATTTCTACAGTGGTGGAATTGAAAATTTACTCCAGCGTTGACAGAGTGTTATAAATAGTGACGCACAGTATATTATTGATGACTAAAGTCTCTGTTATGCTTATTTGTTATGGAAAAACGCTATGAACTTTAGGCGCCAGCCTAATACGACAAAAAGCTCACTTATTATATAACAGCAGAGCAGCAGAATTCTCGAAGAGTTTACATCTGTCCCTTCAGTTTCTTTTTAGACTGCACAGCCAATTAACTATCGAAATAACGCTTCAAACAGAGGCTATTCTGACTACTTAACACTACACTATTTAACTGTTGTAAAATTTACCTTTGAAGTTGGCACCAATTCGCTGTTCCCGCCTATCTGGCATTGTCATTATAGAATATGAAACAGGACATATTGTTTTCGTCGCACCATTGGAGATCTTATAATTGTAATTAACTAGTGCATAATCTATAAATTATCACTTCCTTTACCGCACCGTGTAAACGCGCGGTCCAGGGCGCCTTCCACGGTCCGCACGGCCGCCCCCGTCGGAGATTCGAGTCCTCCCTCAGGCATGTGTGTGTGTGTGTGTGTGTGTGTGTGTGTGTCGTCCTTAGCGTAAGTTACTTTAAGTTAGATTAAGCAGTGTGTAAGCTTAGGGACCGATGACCTCAGCAGTTTAGTCCCATAAGATCTTACCACAAATTTTCAAACGACTGACCCTGAATAAGATATGAAGTAGTAAAATTTACGATAGTTTATTAACAATACAGCATTTTCCTCCTTTATTGTTGTAGGTTTAAAGCTGTTTCACAGTCTACGACCCGTATATAAAACTTAACCCTCTGATTTAATCCCAAATGCAAAGGCCAGTGAAACAATATTTCTTTTATTTTTTTGTCTAGTAGATTTATCATACAGTTTTTGGGAGATGAATCCTTACCTGGATCCGTTTCTTTCATCATGTAATTTTGTACCAATGACACATCGACTAAAATAGAAAATTTGCAAATCCGGCATAACGGGAGTGAAAAAGGTAACTTCATTTTTAGTACGAACAAACACTCTAACAAAGTATAAACGTAAACAACCTTTTACTTACAACTGGGGGACCATTATGAGACTTTCGCTCTCTATATAGATTTAAACAATGACAGTATTTGGAATAAGTGTAGCCGTTGGTGTAAGGGTTGTTGTGGGAAATAAGAGAAAATGTCTTTAAAAGTGAACTGAAGCAAGTTAAATAAGAATCATGAATTTATGATACTTTCTTGTATTTACATTTAGTTGCACATCAGTTTGAAAATAATTTTTTACACAATATTGCAATACTTCAGTGTAAACGATATTTGAGGTAAGAAAATAACCGTGAAAGTTTTGTTCTCATCGTTCTCTAAAGGTGAAACCTCCCCTTAGAAACATTTATGAATGATTGTACTGATAATCCCCTTACGTTATTTAGTTTTCAAACAGCTGAGCAAACCTGAACGTGCACAGACATTTCTCTCTTTACTTATTCATATCATCACTAAACTGACACACAATATCTTTAGCGCAACGCAATCTGACTTTCAATAATCCCTACAAAAGAATAGCCCTGACTAACAATAACCTATACCTTTCATGAATCACTTACCTCACAAAAACCTTCGTTACTCGAACTACTGCAATACAGCGAGCGCCAATACTGCCAGCTAAATAAAACATTCTAGCTACTGAAGTCACTAACTATTGATAGGCATAGTTAGCAAATGAAAGATTTTGATAGAGAACAAACAATGTATTTACCTTAATAGTGTTCAAAAGTAATAATATATATATAACAGTTCATGACATCCAGTCTTACAAATTTACTCTAATGGACACACGTCCAGATCATCCGCTCTCAAAATTCCGCCATCTCTCTCCCCGCATCCACCACTGCTGGCGGCTCACCTATAACTGCGCAACGCTACGCACTGTTCACATCCAACTGCCCATCACTACAATAGCGAATATTAAAACAATGCTAACCAGCCACAGACTGCATTCAGCACAGTCAGTGATTTTCATACAGAGCGCTACGTGGCGTTACCAATATAAAAACCTAATTAACCTACTTACAAGGGATACAAAAATGTTAGCTCATTTAGTTACCGTTGAAACTGCTACATATAGTGGCCCGGTTGGAAAGACGGGATTTGGTAAACACAATCCTACTCCTTGAACCGTTTGTCCTTGCAACATACCTATGGTGATCGTAAATGCAATTTTAATAGGCAATTGCCTTCTTCTCGATTGTAAAGCAGAGTTTTTATGTTATATTACAACAGATTCCCCGGTGTCAGTCATCTGAGCATTAATCGTAAACAGCTGACCCGATTGAAACTATTGCGCTTTGCTAGATGTAAATCATGACAGCTTGTGGAATAAGTAATCGTTGAAATGAGGATAGCTGATGAAAATGACAAATACGCCTGTCGTTTCGCAAAGTGCATCAATATGAACAACGGCCACAGATAATGTAGTACCGTAGTAGTCACTACTGTTATCTACGACAATGCTGTAGGAAAATTATCCTGTTAATTGGTACTTTAAAACAAATAAAAGGATATTTGTAATAAGATAATGTAGAAAGGAAGTCTCCTATTCGTGATTAATAAGTTAGCTTTGTAAAACATACGTATCAAGCTGGGTTTCCATGAATCCATTTGCCCTACGATAGTTAAAAGTCTCTTTTATATTAAAAGTTTCCACACACAGTAACTTATAGCGCAAAATCGGTATGCAGTGTGAGAAGCAGACTAGAAGTCTACTTTCAAAGAGTAGGATTGTGTTTAGCAAACCTGTCTTTATCCTCGGACAACTACACTACTGGCCATTAAAATTGCTACACCAAGACGAAATGCAGATGATAAACGGATATTCATTGGACAAATATATTATACTCGAACTGACATATGATTACATTTTCACGCAATTTTTGTGCATAGATCCTGAGAAGTCAGTACCCAGAACAATCACCTCTGGCCGTAATAACGGCCTTGAAACGCCTGGGCATTGAGTCAAACACAGCTTGGATAGCGTGTACAGGAACAGCTGCCCATACAGCTTCAACACGATACCACAGTTCATCAAAAGTAGTAACTGGCATATTGTGACGAGCCAGTTGCTCGGTCACCATTGACCATACCTTTTCAGTTGGTGAGAGATCTGGAGAATGTGCTGGCCAGGGCAGCAGTCGAACATTTTCTGTATCCAGAAAGGCCTGTACAGGACCTGCAACATGCGGTCGTGCATTATCCTGCTGAAATGTAGGGTTTTGCATGGATCGAATGAAGGGTAGACCCACGGATCGTAACACATTTGAAATGTAACGTCCACTGTTCAAAGTGCTGTCAATGCGAACAAGAGGTGACCGAGACGTGTAACAAATGGCATCCCATACCATCACGCCGGGTGATACGCCAGTATGGCGATGACGAATACATGCTTGCAAAGTGCGTTCATTGCGATGTCGCCAAACACGGATGAGACCATCATGATGCTGTAAACAGAATCTGGATTCATCCGAAAAAATGACGTTTTGCCATTCGTGCACCCAGATTCGTCGTTGAGTACACCATCGCAGGCGCTCCTGTCTGTGATGCAGCGTCAAGGGTAACCGCCGCCATGGTCTCCGAGCTGATAGTCCATGCTGCTGCAAACGACGTCGCACTGTTCGTGCAGATGGTTGTTGTCTTGCAAACGTCCCCATGTGTTGACTCAGTGATCGAGACTTTGCTGCACGATCCGTTATAACCATGCCGTCATCTCGACTGCTAGTGATACGAGGCTGTTGGGATCCAGCACGGCAGTCCGTATTACCCTCCTGAACCCACCGATTCCATATTCTGCTAACAGTCACTGCATCTCGACCAACGCGAGCAGCAATGTTGCGATACGATAAACAGCAATCGCGATAGGCTACAATCCGACCTTTATCAAAGTCGGAAACGTGATGGTACGCATTTCACCTCCTTACACGAGGCATCACATCAACGTTTCACCGGGCAACGCAGGTCAACTGAAGTTTGTCTATGAGAAGTCGGTTGGAAACTTTCCTAATGTCAACACGTTGTAGGTGAATGCTCTGAGAAGCTAATCGTTTGCATATCAAAGCATCTTCTTCCTGTCGGCTAAATTTCGCGTCTGTAGCACGTCATCTTCGTGGTGTAACAATTTTACTGGCCATTAGTGTATATGAACGCTTTCAAGGGCGACTAATTGAACTAACATTTCCTGTACGATTAGTAAATGCTGAGAAAAGTGGTTGTTGACTTGAGAAATAATATATACGATGGAACAATGCGTCCAATAGCCTTCCTCTTTCACCCTCATACGTCAACCGAAGTAATGTGTACAGCTGGTGGGCGGTGGACAATCGCTGAAATATTAGATTTAACACCAGTTTTCGAGTTTTTTCGCTATAGACGCTAATTGCTAAATTTCAGCTGAACAATGAGTGAGCGACTTGAACCAAAACTACACGGTAATTATGATATGTGAATGAAAACAAAATAAAGAACTACGACATCGTGATAAACACGGACTGTCATCGTGGACGTCAATTTGTCGTGAGTGATCAACATTGTGCTACCTATTCGTTCTGTATATAACCAAATGCTGACACAATACGACAAGTTTTCGACAGCAATCAACAGAACAGGAAATTACCAATGCCACTTCACATGGACCATTAATTAATCTGGAATAGAAACTTCGAGGTCGACGAAAACCAGCTCCGCCATTCATCGTCCATGCAACTCTTTTGAATCCAGCAACGTGGTTGAAATGGTTCAAATAGCTCTGAGCACTATGAGACTTAATATCTGAGGTCATCAGTTCCCTAGAACTTAGAAATACTTAAAACTAACTAACCGTCCGCAGCTCGTGGTCGTGCGGTAGCGATCTCGCTTCCCGTGCCCGGGTTCCCGGGTTCGATTCCCAGCGGGGTCAAGGATTTTCTCTGCCTTGTGATGACTGGGTGTTGTGTGATGTCCTTAGGTTAGTTAGGTTTAAGTAGTTGTAAGTGCTAGGGATACTCGTGGTCTTGGGGTAGCGTCTTTGATTCATAATTAAAACGTCTTCGGTCCCGAGTTCGATCCCCGTCACTGCCTAAATTTTGATAAATAATCAGCATCGGCGGCCGAAGACTTCCGGCATAAGAAGTCAGCATCATTCTGCCAACGGCCTTGTCAAAGAGGGTGCAGGAGCGGATAGAGGTTCAGGGCACTCTCTTGTCCTAGGGGAGGGAAATTGCCCCTAAAGGCGGAAGAATCAGCAATGATCAACGACACGAGGATGCAGAAGGCAATGGAAACCACTGCATTAAAGACACGTAACGTGTATCCACAGGAGATGTGGCCTGTAATTGAAGAAGTAGTCATGATGATCTCTCCATTGGCGAAAGATTCCGGAATAGTCCCCCATTCGGATCTACGGGAGGGGACTGCCAAGGGGGAGGTTACCATGAGAAAAAGATTGAATAATCAACGAAAGGATAACGTTCTACAAGTCGGGGCGTGGAATGTCAGAAGCTTGAACGTCGTAGGGAAACTAGAAAATCTGAAAAGGGAAATGAAAAGGCTCAATCTAGATACAGTAGGGTCAGTGAAGTGAAGTGGAAGGAAGACAAGGATTTCTGGTCAGATGAGTATCGGGTAATATCAACAGCAGCAGAAAATGGTATAACAGGTGTAGGATTCGTTATGAATAGGAATGTAGGGCAGAAGGTGTGTTACTGTGAACAGTTCAGTGACCGGGTTGTTCTAATCAGAATCGACAGCAGACCAACACCGACAACGATAGTTCAGGTATACATGCCGACGTCGCAAGTTGAAGATGAACTGATAGAGAAAGTGTATGAGGAATTTGAAAGGGTAATGCAGTATGTAAAGGGGGACGAAAATCTAATAGTCATGGGCGACTGGAATGCAGTTGTAGGGGAAGGAGTAGAAGAAAGGGTTACAGGAGGATATGGGCTTGGGACATGGAATAAAAGAGTAGAAAGACTAATTGAGTTCTGTAACAAGTTTCAGCTAGTAATAGCGAATACCCTGTTCAAGAATCACAAGAGGAGGAGGTATACTTGGAAAAGGCCGGGAGATACGGGAAGATTTCAATTAGATTACATTATGGTCAGACAGAGATTCCGAAATCAGATACTGGATTGTAAGGCGTACCCAGGAGCAGATATAGACTCAGATCACAATATAGTAGTGACGAAGAGTAGGCTGAAGATCAAGACATTAGTCAGGAAGAATCAATACGCAAAGAAGTGGGATACGGAAGTACTAAGGAATGATACGTTTGAAGTTATTAACGCTATAGATACAGCAATAAGGAATAGCGCAGTAGGCAGTACAGTTGAAGAGGAATAGACATCTCTAAAAAGAGCCATCACAGAAGTTGGGAAGGAAAACATAGGTACAAAGAAGGTACTGTGAAGAAACCATGGGTAACAGAAGAAATACTTCAGTTGATTGATGAAAGGAGGAAGTACAAACATGTTCCGGGAAAATCAGGAATACAGAAATACAAGTCGCTGAGGAATGAAATAAATAGGAAGTGCAGGGAAGCTAAGACGAAATACGAAATGGCTGCAGGAAAAATGTGAAGACATCGAAAAAGATATGATTGTCGGAAGGACAGACTCAGCATACAGGAAAGTCAAAACAACCTTTGGTGACATTAAAAGCAACGGTGGTAACATTAAGAGTGCAACGGGAATTCTACTGTTAAATGCAGAGGAGAGAGCAGATAGGTGGAAAGAATACATTGAAAGCCTCTATGAGGGTGAAGATTTGTCTGATGTGATAGAAGAAGAAACAGGAGTCGATTTAGAAGAGATAGGGGATCCAGTATTAGAATCGGAATTTAAAAGAGCTTTGGAGGACTTACGGTTAAATAAGGCAGATGGGATAGATAACATTCCATAAGAATTTCTAAAATCATTGGGGGAAGTGGCAACAAAATGACTATTCACGTTGGTGTGTAGAATATATGAGTCTGGCGATATACCATCTGACTTTCGGAAAAGCATCATCCACACAATTCCGAAGACGGCAAGAGCTGACGAGTGCGAGAATTCTCGCACAATCAGCTTAACAGCTCATGCATCGAAGCTGCTTACAAGAATAATATACAGAAGAATGGAAAAGATAATTGAGAATGCGCTAGGTGACGATCAGTTTGGCTTTAGGAAAAGTAAAGGGATGAGAGAGGCAATTCTGACGTTACGGCTAATAATGGAAGCAAGGCTAAAGAATAATCAAGACACTTTCATAGGATTTGTCGACCTGGAAAATGCGTTCGACAATATAAAATGGTGCAAGCTGTTTGAGATTCTGAAAAAAGTAGGGGTAGGCTATAGGGAGAGACGGGTCATATACAATATGTACAACAACCAAGAGGGAATAATAAGAGTGGACGATCAAGAACGAAGTGCTCGTATTAAGAAGGGTGTCAGACAAGGCTGCAGCCTTTCGCCCCTACTCTTCAATCTGTACATCGAGGAAGCAATTATGGAAATAAAAGAAAGGTTCAGGAGTGGAATTAAAATACAAGGTGAAAGGATATCAATGATACGAGTCACTGATGACATTGTTATCCTGAGTGAAAGTGGAGAAGAATTAAATGATCTGCTGAACGGAATGAACAGTCTAATGAGTACACAGTATGGTTTGAGAGTAAATCGGAGAAAGACAAAGGTAATGAGAAGTAGTAGAAATGAGAACAGCGAGAAACTTAACATCAGGATTGATGGTCACGAAGTCAATGAAGTTAAGGAGTTCTGCTACCTACGCAGTAAAATAACCAATGACGGACGGAGCAAGGTGGACATCAAAACCAGACTCGCTATGGCAAAAAAGGCATTTCTGGCCAAGAGAAGTCTACTAATATCAAATACCGGCCTTAATTTGAGGAAGAAATTTCTGAGGATGTACGTCTGGAGTACAGCATTGTATGGTAGTGAAACATGGACTGTGGGAAAACCGGAACAGAAGAGAATCGAAGCATTTGAGATGTGGTGCTATAGACGAATGTTGAAAATTAGGTGGACTGATAAGGTAAGGAATGAGGAGGTTCTACGCAGAATCGGATAGGAAATGATATGTGGAAAACACTGATAAGGAGAAGGGACAGGATGATAGGACATCTGCTAAGACATGAGGGAATGACTTCCATAGTACTAGAGGGAGCTGTAGAGGGCAAAAACTGTAGAGGAAGACAGAGATTGGAATACGTCAAGCATATAATTGAGGAAGTAGGTTGCGAGTGCTACTCTGAGATGAAGAGATTAGCACAGGAAAGGAATTCGTGGCGGGCCGCATCAAACCAGTCAGTAGACTGACGACAAAAAAAAAAAAAGTTCTAGGGGACTGATGACCATAGATGTTAAGTCCCATAGTGCTCAGAGCCATCTGAACCATTTGCACTAACTAACCGAAGGACAGCACACACGTCCATGCCCGAAGCAGGATTCCAACCTGCGATCGTAGCGGTCGCGCGGTTCCAGACTGAAGCGGCTAGAATCGCTCGGCCACAGCGGCCAGCGGCCACGTGGTAAGGGTTCGCCAAAGCACGAAGGTTGTCTGATGAGACGACACGAAAAGTAAGCTCTCACAGCCGCAAAATTGCGTAACAAGCTTTCCTCATTTAAATTTTCGGCGCGATTTGTGTTACAATAATTTTAAAGTTATCCCTGTACCAAAAGCCGCTTCAGTCACTTGCAAAGCTTATCAACTAAACAATGTGAAGGGTGTCTCATAAAAAACGCAGTTTTTAAATTGAGCACCTCTTTCACTTTGTTAGATTGCCGGTTCTGAATTTTAAGCGACTGTCATCAGTTGATACTGCGCTTACTAACTATCATTGTCAATGGACATTTCTACATCTTGTTATCAGCTAAAACAAAACGATAAATGGTTTTTAATGTGCATTTTGAGCCGTTCCGTGTCGGTAGGTCGAAATACGTCTTCCGCATGCCATCTTTGCCTCTAGTGGAAGGCGAACCTTTATCTAAACAAGTCGCAGTGTGGTGAGTGAGTCGCGCATCTGCAGATGGTAGATCCGGAAGAGCTCTTCAGGCATAGCGTGTGGTACTGGACGACAAAACTTCAGTATTCCACCTGGGGCCGCGTGTTCGAGAATGAGTTTTCATCCTGGCGGATCCGGAGGACGCAGGGCGTCAGAAGCTATTCCCACTGTGGAAGTCCGTGGTTGTGACGCCTTGGTTAAGTGGGAAGCGTGCCGTCTTGGAACTACGTGAGGTACCTTAGTTCTGTAGAGTGCATTTGAGGACAGCGTGAGGTTCGCAAAGTGTTCCTTTCTATTGTATTCTCCAGTTCGACGCCGTCTGCTGATGTGTCTTACCCGTCTTCAAGGATATTGGAACTCTAAAAATACGTGATCAGTCTCCCATGTTGCTTAAGCCCCGGTCGTGGATACGTTGAGTGCGAATTGAAGAGTCCCGCACGTGTTTGTACCAACTGCTCGGTGTACCAGCGTAAATTTTTGAGTTTTTGTAGTTAAGACATACTATGTTTTTACCTTCTTATGTACCAGAGCTTTGTGGACTTTAGTTTAAGTTACCTCATTTATTGGTGTGAGTGGCTTTGATGCTTGCTAGTTAACTTGTTAAATCTGGGAGAAAAGGATTCGTGCCAATTGTTTAGTAATTAAGGTACTGACTGCTAATGTAATCGAAGTTCGTTTGCCAACCGTGTGCATCCATTAAAATTTTATTGATTTTCCGTCCAGCATGATGGTACCTTGCTATTGGTACGTCACCGGAGCGTTGTTTTGAAACTGAATTGCAGTTGGCAATCGAATCTTCTTATCCCCTTGTTGAGATTTTGGTGTACGTTTAGTAACAAAGCCCGTTTGTTTTTCTGCTATACGAGGGGTTGTTTTCTGCCCTTTTATTGGTATGTTGATGTGTAATTACGCTCGTAGCCATACTCTGCTCAGTTCCGTGATTCAGAGGTTAAAGATAATTTATGATTTCAGTATTCGTTGAACTTAAACATCCTTTTTCTTTCCAGCTAACAGTAGCCGTTACTAACGCCGTACGCAGAACTGTCTCGATTATCCGGGAGGTTTCTTTGTAATTATGTATTTATATGAAATGTGCGTGTGTTCCTTTTTGGAGAACTGAATGTATATTTTAAGGTCGTTGTTCAAGTTTTCATTCCCTTGCCCAGTAGTGTGGAACATTCTGTGATACCACGAAATTGTAAATCAGTAAACAGGCTGTCACAAAATACTATAAGGTGAATTGCGCAATTGTTATTCTTGTTGTAGCTGTCGTTTTTAAGTATAGTTACTATATTAAATTTTTTCATCGTCCATCTGTTACACAAGCCTGTACTAACACATTTCTGTTTGTTAGTGATTGCATGCTTTCTTCTAGTAGGAACTGAAACTTAGAGATAAGTGACTAATTATTAAGGAACTGGGACAAATTTCTTTGCCTCCGTAGTATTGCTTCTACAGCTGTGATAATTAAGTGCAAAGCTCATTTATTGTCTCTGGACATGGATATTTTCGTAACTGTATACAAAATTTTGAGTTTCCTTTGTTTCTAAAAGTACGACGTGGCTACGTGTGACACTGTATTAGTGTCTTACTTGAGCGCAAATCAAACACTGTAGCGCATGTTCAAAAAGATTTCGGGCTTGCAGGCTGTCGTCATAAACTTCACTGCACGATATTTCGGCTGGACAACTGCCAGCCATCTTCAGGTGAGCCGAACGAGGACTGACGAAGACGTACTCCGCTCCGTTTTGTGTAGTGCGCTTATGGTACTGCCATGCATGCGTTGCAGTCACGGAGGCAGGAGGACAACACCGACCAGCGACAGCGCCCTCGCTAGTGTTCGTGTCGAACAAATTTCGGAGATGACGCGTTATTCAATTGGTAACTACTGTCACTGTTCATCAGATTTTCTGCGATACGTGTTTCAACGGATTCTTTGATAATGGAGCCCCAAAAAGTTGTTAATGTGGCCAAAATCGAAGTTTTGTCGTATTCCACTGAATGTCCGTTGTAAATACAATGTTCCGCAACTGCAGACTTACTGGGCTGCAGTAGGCGAGTGCAACGTTGATGTTCTGTACAACGCTCTTCCACTGTACGCGTTGTCTGTCCTATATAGGCCATACCACATTGACACGGTATTCTGTAAATTCCCGAATACCGCAGTAACAAATCATCCTTCACCCATCCCAGCTAATCCGAATTCTTAAAAGGTGGACGAACAACCACTTTCACATGAAAATTAGTAAGAATCCTCGCTATTTTGAAGGAGATATTTCCAACAAAGGGGAGAAAAGCTGGCGTGTTCTCCTCTTTATCCACTTCCCGGTTTCTGGCTCTAGTCGAGAAGGCCCTGTTAATTCGCTGGGTCGAGTATCCATCGTCCCTGAACACCGTCCTTAAATGTGCTAGTTCCTTAGGCAAATTCTCTGCATCCGACACCGTATGTGCCCTGTGCACAAGAACTTTCAATACACTCATGGTTTGGGATTTGTGATGGCAACTTGACGACCGCAAGTACAAATCAGTGTGAGTGGGCCTACGATAAACAGAATGTGCCACAGAGCCGCCACTCTTCCGTTTAACCAAAAGCAACCAGGAATGGAAGGCAACCATCTTTCCGTAGTTCCATAGTAAATCGTATATTCTCATGTATGGAGTTAAGTGATGAAAAAACTCCATTAACTTTTTTCTCCGTAGGGCCGCACTATGGAACTAGAGAAAGATGGTTGCCTTCCATTCCTGGATGTTTTAGTTAAACGGAAGAGTGGCGGCTCGGTGGGTAATTCTGATCGTCGTAAGCCCACTCACACTGATTTGTACTCGCATTCTTCAAGTTGCCATCACACATCCCAAACCACGTGTGTATTTAAACATACGGTGTCGGATGCAGAGAATTTGCCTAAGAAACTAGCACATTTAAGGACGGTGTTCAGAGACAATGGATACTCGACCCGGCAAATTAAGATGGCCATCTCAAGTAGAGCCTGGAACCGGGAAGTGGATAAAGAGGAGAATTAGAGTATACTACGGTCGCAGGTTCGAATCCTGCCTCGGGCATGGATGTTTGTGATGTCCTTAGGTTAGTTAGGTTTAACTAGTTCTAAGTTCTAGGGGACTGATGACCTCGGCAGTTGAGTCCCATAGTGCTCAGAGCCATTTGAACCATTTTGAACCAATTAGAGTATACGAAAACGAGTAAACAAGACCAAAATGGGACACAGGGTATACTCTGTTAGTTTACTATAAAAATCATACTGGTAACGCGATCAGAAATGGTAAATCACGTTTGGTGCGCATACTGGATAGTCTCAGTTCCGTCCACTATATATCTGAATTAACAATAAAATATATGCGGTGTCCGTTCTTTCAGCATGTCGGAAAGAACGGACACAATTTTTGATCGAGCAGCCATTGCGAATGAAGACACAAAAACAGATGTTGGATGCGTCTTAACAATGGAATGTTCTTCGAATGTCCTACGAGAACTGTTTGAGAACCTGCTGATAGGGAACTGAATATTTTCGTAGATTTGTAAGTACCATCTAGACAGAACAGGAGAACAGTTTAAAAGAACTTGAGTTGTGTATTATAGCTACACGTACAGGTACACCAGTATACAGACACATACAAATGGGAGCTACATAGTAACATACCTTTAGAGTCTGAGCCTTCCATATTCTGCAGTGTTTGCACATGGTAATACAGCTAGTTAACTGAATTTTGCTCTTTTCCTGGCATTCTAAGTACATGGAGCATTAGATCAGAGGCCCAGGTTGATGCTTGCACTGTTGACCAACCCCTACATTAGCTTGTATGTTGCTGTATTGCTGGATGCTAACAAGGTCAAGGTTTTGAGGCTGGTTGGCAGCTGATGACCAAGTGCCCGAAGATTACTCGCAAGGATGTTTTTGTGATGTGTATTTCGAAGACAATGCACAAATATATGGTTTGGATCCAATTCCTCTCCAAAAACACATAGGAGGGCGACGCTTAGGTTGAGACGATAGAAGAATCTCTCAAATTTCTAATTATTTAATTTCAGCCACACTGTAATTTTCATGAAGCTCCTTGACGTTGTGCTTTATTATAACATGGTACGCTTGGAACTGTGGAATGAACTAGTGAGAAGCGATTGTCTTTGAGTTTAGATGTCCGCGACCATTGATATTTGTGAGAAGGAGTTCATGTTTAATAGTTCCATACCGAGATGCCTGCTTTGCTAGGTCATCTACTTCTTCATTTACAGGTATAGAGAAGTGGCCTTTCATTCATATCATCACGGTGTTGCAGCAGTTCGTCTGCACCCGAACCACGATGTCGATGTTTGCTGCAACTATGGGGTTGCTACAGTTATTACGATGATTATAACTAGTTGTAGGGATGACATATTATCACGGATGACGACTACTGTATCTCCTGTCGACGTCTATGCGAACAGTGCGGCTTCCAAACTGGCAATCAGATCGGCTGTCATAGTAGAAGTATGTGAATAAAGAATGTCTCGACCTTGCTGTCTGCACTCCACACGCATCGTGATAATCACACAGGAATTCCATAGCCGTTGTGTTAGTTGAATCGTGGTTTTGACACTTTAAACTGGTCCTGGCATCACCAATATGCAGAGTCGACGTTTCGTATGGCCTGTTGAAGTGCGGTAGAAGAGGCCTTTTCCACACTGTGCCTTAATGCCTGCATCTCTATACATTCAGCCGCGACGGGTGCAAGTTGCTTATTTCTCCAGTATCTTCTGCATATACAGTACGATGCTCATTCCCGAATTTCTTCAGTAAATGGCTCATATTCGTCAAAATAGAGACGCAGGAGGAATTTATTGCCAATGAATATTCGTAGCAACTTTGACGGTGGTTCATTCGCTTCAACCAGTAACGCGTTAGTGGGAGTTGACATGAACGCTCTAATAAATATAACGAAGGCGCTGGACTGCACAGTACCGCGTCTCTGGAGCGCACTATAAGATGCTGATCCGTAGCATAGGTGGCCGTAATCAAAATGTGACCAGTATAAAGGCATCGCTGTACGCCGATCACAATATCGCATAGCTCTAATGAGACTGCAGACTTTTTCATATCTGATAATAACATGTCGAGCCCATTTTAGCTCATCACCGATAATCATCCCAAGATACTGAGTTGTTTTCGCAACTGGAGAAGTATATTGTCCCAGTTGCACTGTTTGGGCAAGTGGAATCATATGGCGAATGAAGATCATAAGAGTAGACATGCGGTCAGGGATTTCGAAGCCACTTCCTGTAGACCGCTCAAGCAGACGAAAGAGGACGGTGCGCATTTTCGGATGACAGGACTGAATAGTAATGGCTTCGAAATACGGTGATTATTTGTTTGTGTTACATTCTAACAGCTATACCTCTGTATCTAATAAAAGAGGGACACATGTTATATTTGTTGCTTTATTCAAATTAGTTTCCACGAACCACTTCTAAAATATTTACGTCATGTGACTAGGAAATTGATGTGTCAGACGATATGACGTGGCTGATTATCAGTAAGTGGAGTCAGTCTCATCTGTCTATCACGTGCGAATATCTATTCGGAGTCGTATCTGTTGGAGCGACCCTCTAAATCAGAAGGAAGACGCTAGACGTATGCACTTATTTATTAGGATAACCAAAAGGAATGTAATTCACAGGTGGAAGAGGTCGCTCACAAAACCACTGTCCAGCCATTCCTTAAATACTCTTTGATGGCCGTGGTACCGCTTCATGTTGTACTAACGAAAGAGGTAGAGAGGATTCACATAAGAGCTGCTGCGGTCGTCGCCAGAGGTTCGTTCAGTAAGCGTGAGGTTGTCATATTGGTGGTCTACAAACTATAGTGTGGTGGGCTTTGAGAAAGGCTTTTTACGTCACGGAGGGCTCTACTCGAATTTAGAGAGCACCTGTTCGAATACGACCCAGTAAACTAAATTATTTTTTCTGATATGCATATCTCGTAAAGATCACGGAGGAAAAATTGGAAGAATTGAGAGACATTCTTTCCACGTTCCAGCCGTGAACACAACAGGAAGGAGAGAATGATTATGGGACTAGCAATCGCCGCCACTAATGTACGGTGGCTTTTGATCTGCAGATACAGATTCAGATGTAAACTCTGCCAACAGATTAGGCGAGAGTAGAAGTGTAGCCCCACTTCTGAAGCGTTTCAAGGACGGCCACATTGTCACAAGCGTATTTTGTAGTCGTGCACTTGGCGCCACAATACGTCACTTGTCAACCAACAGACGATTCGACGCTAGCCGTGCTCTGGAGCGTTTCGTCTTTGTAGTACGAATCGGCAGCTAGGGGCTCGCGGAAGCTTTGACTCGTGCCTGCCAATCAGGGCTCTGGGTGCGTTTTCATTGCACGTGGAACGCTTCGTCTAGTTGAAGCACAAAGCATGCCGATTACTGGCAGCATGTGGGGCCCAAGTAATTTACAGGTGCTTTCGTCATGAGCGCATTCGAATAGCAACTCTTCAGTACTACGGTGAGAGTGCTAGAAACGAAGAGCATTTTTGCTGTATTAATGTCGGTGGAATTCATGAGTGCTTAGTGTTGTGCAGAATAGTGGCCTTTTCGCGTTGAATTCTGCAATCCGTGGAAGACGTTACGCCTTCGTTCATGGTTTTATGTCTTCAGAAAACGTGGTGATCCGTATCCATTTTTTAAATTAAGAAATCCACAACTTAAAGTGACTTATGAACAGTATCTCTCACTCGCAAAATATATTTGAGAAATTTTTTGCTTTATTTTGTATCTTCATGTGCTACGATTTTCTGATGGCATGTTAAAAAGTGTAATCCTATGCTTGTATTTTCCATGACGAATAATTTTATGGATGTTGTCTTTTGAAACATTATACTGCATTTATCATACTTTTGGCCTTCGCGATTTTATTGACCTGCACCTCTTTATTCTTGAATTACACAACGGGTTGCCTACCACCATATGTGAATACATGAAACTGGCAGATTTGCTTCATGAAACCTGCTCCATTCACTTTTATTACAATCTATCCAGTGGTTACGATATATAAATAAGGAGAACTTGCAATTATACTCCGTAAGAGCTTTACAGCACTTCAGGTATGGCGATGTAAATGCAGTAATTCGAGACACGTGGTGATAGAGTCAACGTCATCAAAAGTTATTTTTTTCAGCACATGAGCTTCTAGCTCTTTTCAGGCTAATAAATTGTGTAAGCCGAAAAAGAGAAACACTTTCCTCGTGCGCAAACTGAGCCTATTAAGTCCTATATACACTGAGTTGCTAAAAGTCATGGAACAGCGATATGAACATATACAGATGGCGCTACCATCGGATACACAAGGTATAAAATGACAGTGCTTTGGCGGTGCTGTCGTTCATACTCTGTTGACTCCTGTGAAAAGGTTTCCTACGTCATTGTGGCCACAAGACGGGAGCTGACAAACTCTGAACGCTAAATCGTAACTGGAGCTCGACGCATTGGACTACCCGTTTCGGAAATCGCTAGTGAATTCGGTATTCCGAGATACGCAATGTGAAGAGTGTGCGGACGGCCTGAAGTTAACGATAGTGGGCAGCGGCCTTTGCGTACAGTTGTCAGTGTTAACAGACAAACAACACTGTGCGAAATAACCACAGAATTCAAGGTCGTACGTACGGCGATCGCATCCGTTAGAACAGTGGAGCGAAATCTAGCGTTAATGGGTTATGGTGGCAGACGACCGACGCGAGTGCCTTTTCTAATAGCACGACATCGCCTGCAGCAGCTGTCTTGGGCTCGGGACCATATCAGTTGGACCCAACACGACAGGTAAGATCAGTCCCGATTTCAGTCGGTGAGAACTGATGGTAGGGTATGAGTGACATGCAGGCCCTACGAACCATGGACACTGGTTGGCAACAAGGCGTGCAGGCTGGTGGTGGCACGACAATAGCTTGGGCTGTGCTTACGTAGCATGGACAGGCTCCTCTGGCCCAATTAAACTGATAAGAGGCTATGTTCTGCTACTTGGAAACTATTTGCAGCCGTTCATCGACTTCATATTCCCAAACAAAAATGGAATTTGTATGGATGACAATGCACTATGTCACCAGGACACAACTATTCGCAATTGCTTTGAAGAACATTCTGAACATTTCTAGCGAATGGCTTGGTCACTTAGATCACCTATCGTGAATCCCATCGAACATTTATGGGGCGTAATCTCACCTCCATGAACCATGGACCTTGCCGTTAGTGGGGAGGCTTGCGTGCCTCAGGGATACAGTTAGCAGTTCGTACGTGCAACCACAACAGAGAGGTGTCTGTTGAGAGGCCAGACCAACGTGTGGTTCCTGAAGAGGGCAGCAGCCTTTTCAGTAGTTGCAGGGGCAACACTCTGGATGATTGACTGATCTGGCCAGACAACCGTGTGGTTCCTGAAGAGCGGCAGCAGCATTTTCAGTAGTTGCAGGTGCAACAGTCTGGATGATTGACTGATCTGGCCTAGCTGTACTGGTACTACGAACGCCTGATAGCAAGGGGAAACTACAGCCATAATTTTTCCCGAAGGCTTGCAGCTTTACTGTATGGTTAAATGATGATGGCGTCCTCTTGTGAAAAATATTCCGGAGGTAAAATAGTCCCCCATTCAGATCTCCGGGCGGGGACTACTCAGGAGGACATTGTTATCAGGAGAAAGAAAACTGGCGTTCTACGGATCGGAGCGTGGAATGTCAGATCTCTTAATCGGGCAGGTAGGTTACAAAATTTAAAAAGGGAAATGGATAGATTAAGGTTAGATATAGTGGGAATTGGAGAAATTCGGTGGCAAGAGGAATAAGACTTCTGGTCAGGTGAATACTGGTTATAAATACAAAATTAAGTAGGCGTAATGCGTAAGTCGGTTTAACAATGGATAAAAAATAGGAGTGCGGGTAAGCTAGTACAAACGTCACAGAGAACGCATTATTGTGGCCAAGACAGATACAAAGCGCAGGCCTACCTCAGTAGTACAAGTTTATATGCCAACTAGCTCTGCAGATGACGCAGAGATTGATGAAATGTTTGATGAGATAAAAGAAATTATTCAGATAGTGAAGGGAGACGAAAATTTAATAGTCATCGGTGACTGGAATTCGATAGTAGGAAAAGGAAGAGAAGGAAACATAGTACGTGAATATGGAATGGCCGTAAGAAATGAAAGAGGAAGCCGCCTGGTAGAATTTTGCACAGAGCATAAATTAATCATAGCTAATACTTGGTTCAAGAATCATGAAAGTTGTATACACGGAAGAACCCTGGAGATACTAAAAGGTATCAGATAGATTATATAATGGTAACACAGAGATTTAGCAACCAGGTTTTATATTGTAAGACATTTCCAGGGACAGATGTGGACTCTGACCACAATCTATTGGTTATGAACTGTAGATTAAAACTGAAGAAACAACAAAAAGGTGGGAATTTATGGAGATGGGAGTTTGATAAACTGACAGAAACAGAGGTTTTAGAGAGTTTCAGGGAGAGCATAAGGGAACCATTGACAGGAATGGGGGGAAAGAAATACAGTAGAAGAAGAATGGGTAGCTTTGAGGGATGAAATAGAGAGGGCAGCAGAGGATCAAGTAGGTAAAAAGACGAGGGCTAGTAGTAATTCTTGGATAACAGAAGAAACATAAAAATGCAGTAAATGCAGTAGGCAAGAAGGAATACAGATGTCCCAACAATGAGATCGACATAATGTGCAAAATGTCTAAGCAGGGATGGCTAGAGGACAAATGTAAGGATATAGAAGCATATCTCACTAGGGCTAAGATAGATACTGCCTACAGGAAAATTAAAGAGACATTTGGAGAAAAGAGAACCACTTGTATGAATATCAAGAGATCAGATGTAAACCCAGTTCTAAGCAAAAAAGGGAAAGTAGAAAGGTGGAAGGAGAATGTAGAGGGTCTGTACAAGGGCGATGTACTTGCGGACAATATTATGGAAATGGAAGAGAATGTAGATGAAGATGAAACGGGAGATATGATGCTGCTTGAAGAGTTTGGCAGCGGACTGAAAGACCTAAGTCGAAATAAGGCCCCGGGCGTAGACAACATTCCATTAGAACTACTGAAAATCTTGGGAGAGCCAGCATTGACAAAACTCTACCATCTGGTGAGCAAGATGTATGAAACAGGAGAAATTCCCTTAGACTTTAAGAAGAATGTAATAATTCCAATCCCAAAGAAAGCAGGTGTTGACAGATGTGAAAATTACCGAGCTATCAGTTTGGTCAGGTAATACCAAGTAGTCAAAAAAAAAAATTGGTTTCTTGACCATCTCAGAAAAATTTTATTTTTTTGGGTGAATTCCCTAATGTTTATTAGCCACAAAAATATTTTTTTTAAAAATTTATTGTTTATTATTTTGAAATGGCGGCCATATTTCTTTCAAACCGCATGCGTTTTTCGTATTTGCAAGCATCTAGATTTTTTACAATTTTTTGGTAGTGGATTGTCCTAAGCCCTTCAGATGAAACGCATTTAGTTCAACACAGTCTGAGCTACGAATTAACATCATCATCACTTAGCTGAATGTATTCTTTAATATACTTTTAATAGTTCAAAGTTATCAGCTACAAATTTAAAAAAAAAAAAAAACAGTAGTTTTCCAAAGAAAGATTAATTTCTCATCTTTAATATTTTTTTCTGCTATTGCACTGTATAGTATAGTTACTTTTTATAGAGTATCAATGGTGAGTAGCTTACACTTAACAAAATACACTATACTTAAAAATGTATTTTTTTAATTTTTCCATTTTGTGGCCTGCAGTATCTTTCTTGAAGAACCAGATAACAATCTGAAAATGTCACAATTCATAAAACCTTAAGATATCAAACTTCAGTGTAAATTTCAAGGTTGATATTCAATTGGAAGTTATGGAAAAAACATAACAAA
The DNA here is from genome assembly GCF_021461385.2 of Schistocerca piceifrons. Classification (NCBI taxonomy): domain Eukaryota; kingdom Metazoa; phylum Arthropoda; class Insecta; order Orthoptera; family Acrididae; genus Schistocerca; species Schistocerca piceifrons. The sequence continues at coordinate 497,664,996 of NC_060143.1, read as the reverse complement.
CACAAGACAAAAATACGTTTTTTAACATCTGCGATTTCAAGGCTTATGGAATAAAATATATCAGTTGCAGTATATAATTTAATCATATCTATAATTACTTTCTTTTTTATTCAAATGAAGCCTACTAGTTACGTTATATTGTTTTCTTATTAATTGTTCTTAGTACATCGCTCATTAAATATTTGAGAAATTTGTTCACTCAGTTTTGGTGTTAGATTATTAGTTTCCCATTCACTGTTGTAAATTCCATGGCAGACAGGTTTCTTAGTACATTTTTAAGTGGCATCCAAACATGATCCTTCTCAATTTTTTTAAAAAGATTCCCTTGGTCCTGGAGGGTCATAAAAACCAACATGTACATTTTGGTTTCGCCAATCCACCACTGTTCATCTTAAACACAAGCCACCATGTCTTTATTTTGAAGAATCAGTTGTACAAGTTTGCCACAATGATGAAGTTCACTATCAGGCGAAGTTGATGTGATCTTGCACTTCAGTAATTTGTGTGAATGGGGAACGAAACAATGGAAAGAATGAGTCCCTTTAATCTTATGATAAGTGTTGTACCTTTCCTTCAGGACACTGTCATAGACTTCTTGTCTTTCCTCAGATGGTACAAAGACATAGGTGATTCCTTTGATATTTTTTTACAGACTTCATACATTTCTTGAGGTGTTATGATATGATTGTCATCAGTCCACTGCAGACTCGCTTCTGTGACAGCTCACTTCGTTGTACCCCAGACACCATCACAGGCATACCCATGGCATGAAGAGAAAAAGTGTCATTCTACATCAAAACCAAAATCTTCTTTATGAAAGGAAATGTTAATAAATTTTTTGTTTTGTTTTTATATTGACTTGCTGCCCCATCCAAAAAGTAAATCAGTTTTTTTGTGGAACGGTGGTGCTGCTTAACGTAGTATGTTAATTTTAGTTAAACATGAGCACTGCTGTAGTGTTGTGATCAAGGTAGTCACTTATGACACAAATGCTGTGGCTCGTTAGCTTATCTTCATCTTTATAATAGAATACAACTGGACGAACTGTGGACTGTTTCTTTACCCAGTGGTGCCCTTGTCCTTCATCTTGAACAGCAAAGGAATAATTTTCCGAAAAGTCAGCAAGAACTAAGCAATCATCTGCTGCCAAGGTTAGCTTTTTGTCTTACAAACGTTTACTTTGAGCTTTTGCAATAAAATGATCCAAAAAGTAGATCAGTAGCCACCAACACTTCAAAAAACTCTTCACGTGATTTTATGACTGTCCAATTTCAGTTCTCTCTTGTATCACCCATTGTTTGTATTTTATATTCTAAGGTATCAAATCGTCTTCTTCGGATTCTTCGAACATGTCAGGTAAGGCTTGTTTGCCTGGACAATCTTCACATTTTCCCTTGATCACATAACTGTAACTGTCAATAACGCATACCATAACTTCCAAAAGGTCTTTATAGTCAACTCTGAGATTGGCCCCATCTATTATCAACTTTATGTTCTGATGATACAAGTGAACACAAACATTATGGATACCAGATGCCCCTGCAACAGTACACCATCTTAGTCCCAACTGGCAAAACTTTGATCCTCCAATTTTAATGTCAGTATTTTCTTTTTTAAATTCAGTTACTAGTTCATTTAAAATTCACAAGATTAACCTTTTTTGTCTTTGAATCTTAGAACCATTTTCTTTCATAGAAACACAGTCTTTTTTGCCAGACATCAAACAGCTGTTATTGTCATCGTCATAATCCTTAATAACTTTACTGATTGTGATTTCATCTACCAAATTAGATGCACTTTTCTTTTGTAATGATGGTAAAATTCACTGTTCTTTTACTAAATGCTTCGTTAGCTTAACAAGACATTCTGACACATTAAATTCATCACTAACTTTTGCTCAACTTCAAGAATTCAGCAGTAAACTAATAATCTTAATTTTATCCTCTTTGTTGGAAGTACTGCATTTAGTTGTTGATTTTTCTATTACATAATCATATTCGGTTGGTGAAGTTTTAGAACTTCCATCTGTTTTAGTACAAATTGCATTTTGAAATGAAATGTAGTTGCCACTTTCTCAATTTTTGTATTCAAGGCACTTAGTCTTTATCTTGACTTAGTTTTCTAATTTTACTAACAGGCTATATACCCAGGATTTCACAAGCTGTATCTACTTTATAATGGTTGCTAATAATTCACACAATTCTGTATCTGAGGTTTCACTATCCTTTCTCTTGTGAGTTACAAATATCTTACAATAACATGTTGGACACAATGATTTTCCTGGTATGAGATTGAAAAAAGGGCTTTTATTCTTAGAATAATGATCAAATGTTATTTCTCGCAGACATTTAGTTATAGGTTTCTTATGTTTCTCAAAAGGGTCAATGCTAGACTGACCAAAAAGGTGAAGACATATTTTTAAGTATTTCATTTCATGGTATTTGCTCTGGGCCGACTCGTAAGTAAAACAACACTTTTTCTTCTTCACTGTAATAGTCGATGAAAATAATGTCTGCAGGATACACTCCATACACACTTTTATGACATGCTTCATTAATAATAACACTAACAGAATACTGACATACCATTTTACAACTGTACACTTCAAGAACTTCTGGATCAATAAGTGTGAGTAGACAGTTGTTGGTGTAAGGGGAAAGACAACAATCAGACTTGTATAGGCTTTCAGATGCAATTGTTAACCTACTGAAACAATTACCACAGCATTGTATCGACAAATAATTATTACCTAGTATAATGATGTGTGTTACATTATGCTAGTGGTATACCTAATTTGATTAGCCTACCAGATATTGCAGATGTTAAAAAACATGTTTTTGACTCATGTTTGTAATCTTTTTTCCATAACTTCCTATTAAGTCTCAAAGTTGAAATTTAAACTGAGGTTTGATATCATAAATGTCTGTTAACTGAGAAATTTTCAGATTTTATTTGGTCCCCGAACAAAGATATTGCAGGCCACAAAATGGAAAAATTTTAAAAAATCCATTTGTAAAATAGTGTACTTTTAAATGTAAGCTGTTACCATCGATATCCTACAAAAAGCTGAGAAATTAATGTTTCTTTGGAAAACTATTGCTCAAAAATTGAGTTTCTTTCATTTATGGGTGATAGATTTGAACTATTAAAAAATATGAAAGAATACGTTCGGCTAAGAGATAATGATGTTAATTTGTAACCCATAGTCTGTTGAACTAAATGCATTTTATGTGAAAAGCTTAGGACAATCCACTACTGGATAATTGTAAAAAATATAGATGATTGCAAATACGAAAGACGCATGCGGCCTGGAACAAATATCGCCACCATTCCTAAATAATAAACAATAAATTTTTAAAAAAATATTTTTGCGACTAATAAACTTTGGGGAATTCATCCAGTAAATATAAATTTATTTCTGAGATGGTCAAACAACGAGTGCTGGACCATTTGGTATGGATTGACCTGGTTTAATAAGTCAATGCTGCAAAATACGAACACGAATTCTTTACAGACGAATGGAAAAACTGATAAAAGCCGACCTCGAGGAAGATCAGATTGGATTCCATAGAAATAGTGTAACATGTGAGGCTATACTGACCCTGCGACTTATCTTAGAAGAGAGATTAAGGAAAGGCGAACCTACGTTTGTTGCATTTGTAGACTTAGAGAAAGTTTTTGACGATGTTGACTGGAATTCTCTCTTTCAGATTCTGAAGGTGGCAGGGGTAAAATATAGGGAGCGAAAGGCTATTTACAATTTGTACAAAAATCAGATGGCAGTTATAAGAGTGGAGGGGCATGAAAGGGAAGCAATGGTTTGGAAGGAAGTGAGACAGAGTTGTAGCCTATCACCAATGCTATTCAGTCTGTATACTGAGCAAGCAGTAAAGGAAACAAAAGAAAAAATCGGAGTAGGTATTAAAATCCATGGAGAAGAAATAGAAACTTTGAGGTCCACCGATGACATTGTAATTCTGTCAGAAACAGCAAAGGACTTCGAAGAGCAGTTGAACGGAAAGGACGCTGTCTTGAAAGAAGAATATAAGATGAAGATCGACAAAAGTAAAACGAGAATAATGGAATGTAGACGAATTAAGTTGGTTGATGCTGAGGGAATTAGATTAGGAAAGACACTTAAAGTAGTAAATGAGTTTTACTGTTTGCGGAGCAAAATAACTGATGATGGTCGAAGTAGAGAGGATATAAAATGTAGACTGGCAATCACAATGAAAGCGTTTCTGAAGAAGAAAAATTTGTTAACATTGAGTATAAATTTAAGTGTCAGGAAGTCGTTTATGAAAGTATTTGTATGGAGTGTAGCCATGTATGGAAGTGAAACATGGACGATAAATAGTTTCTACAAGAGGAGAATACGAGCTTTCGAAATGTGGTGCTACAGAAGAATGCTGAAGATTAGATGGGTAGATCACGTAACTAATGAGGAGGTATTGAGTAGAATTTGTGGCACAACTTGACTAGAAGAAGGGATCGGTTGGTAGGACATGTTTTGAGGCATCAAGAGATCACCAAGTCAGTATTTGAGGAGAGTAAAAGTCGTAGAGGGAGACCAAGAGGTGAATACACTAAACAGATTCAGAAGGATGTAGGTTGCAGTAGGTACAGGGAGATGAAGAAGCTTGCACAGGATAGAGCAGCATGGAGAGCTGCATCAAACCAATCTCTGGACTGAAGACCACCACAACAACAAATCGAACGGTCGGTTCGTGCACAAAAACCTGCACCGGAAACACTTTCGCAAACTGGACGGCTCAGTATAGCTGCATGAGACTTCTAACGAATTGTTGAGTCCATACCACATCAAACTGCTGCACTACGGCAACCAAAAGGAGGTCTAACAAGGTATTAGTAGGTATTCCATGACTTTTTTCACCGGAGTGTATTAAACGTTGAGGAACTTTGAGGGAGAATAGTACGGTGTTTGCAGTCAACGCATTAATTCAAAATTGAGATGTGTTACTTCCAAGTAACCACTACCCACAAGTATTTTGCCGTGGTTTTGAATATTTCAAATTCTCCCTAACTTCATTATAGTATTTGCCTCTCCGTTGCATATGAAGTAATTTGATACTAGGCGTACCTATAGTTAAAAAATTCAATGTATTTCGGATAGTTTCGAAAATTTTAAAATGAAATTTTGTAACAACGCAGAACCTCATAGGTTAAATCATGATGATACTTTGATCATAAGAATAATATTTATTATTGGGGCATATTCACTGCATGGGGCAGAAAACAGGTATGTAATCGTATTGGAACGCACTGGCTCAGTTTCAAAAGAAGCACCCAGCTTTCGTGCTTGATGGGGTCAACTATATGATACCGCTGTAAACTTGAGTATATTTTAAACTGCAATGTTGCACAAACATCCCTACATATTTTTTGATAGCTCACTGAAACACATTCAATTACGGGCGACCAGATGGCCGAAGGCGTAACACATTTTCTCGTTGCGACGTAAGGTTCCTGCAGTTTAGGCGGCTAATACACTTCATAAAGCCCGCGTCCGGAATGCGGACCACATTATTCCGCCTTTTCCTCGCTCTCTTGCGCATTCATGAAACGGAGCACAGCTTTAACAGAGCTACAAGAAAATGCTTAACAAGATGCTGCTACAGCGGGCGTCTCCAAAACTACGCGCAACGGAGTTTGCGAGTAGCACAGTATGCATAAGTAAAGAGCAATGTTTGCGCCGAAAATAAAAAGAGTCGGTAAATAAGCTCTGCAGATGTGTTTCAGTTTACCCCGTCATGTAAGGAGGAAAGGAACAATCTCGTCGCATAATGAATGAATCAGGCTGGGATGAAACTACGCACAGTAAATTGCGGACGGAATTCAGAGTCCACGATGAGGCGCAATAAAACCATGTGGTGTGGAAATTACATTTCTATCCTCGGGTTGCATTTGCCTTTCCATTGCAAATGAGATAATTTGACACTAGACGTACGGTAGTTCACAAAATCACTGTATGCCACGTAGCTTCGAATATTTTAAGATCAAATGTTGTAACAACATACGACCTTGATACAATGATTGTGTGATCATAAGAATAACAGTTCGGAAGTAAGACAAACGCTTCCGAATTAAAGTCGAATTAAGATAGGGAAATGCACGTTTACTGCCAAAAGTGACAGTTTCCTTCCCCACTCAGCTTTAAGTAAACTAATGAGTACCAATTAAGATAATTATCATTTACTGTTCCGTCCCATTTACTCATTTTTAACTAGATTACATGTTTCGGTCACTCTGAATCATCTTCAGTAACTAAATATGTACCATCTAATATTTTACAATAAGTAGAAAAAGACAATAATTGCCGGCCGAAGTGGCCATGCTGTTAAAGGCGCTGCAGTCTGGAACCGCAAGAACGCTACGGTCGCAGGTTCGAATCCTGCCTTGGGCATGGATGTTTGTGATGTCCTTAGGTTAGTTAGGTTTAACTAGTTCTAAGTTCTAGGGGACTAATGACCTCAGCAGTTGAGTCCCATAGTGCTCAGAGCCATTTGAACCAATTTTTTACAATAATTGAACATAAGCGTATACTTTATGTAAGTTGTTGCGTCTACTGAGAACCACATTTCAGAGTCCTGTGTTATGTAACAGATGTCAGAGTTTTAAATAGGTGTATGGTTCAAAATGGTTCAAATGGCTCTGAGCACTATGGGACTTAACTGCTGAGGTCATCAGTCCCCTAGAACTTAGAACTACTTAAACCTAACTAACCTAAGGACATCACACACATCCATGCCCGAGTCAGGATTCGAACCTGCGACCGTAGCGGTCGCGCGGTTCCAGACTGTAGCGCCTACAACCGCTCGGCCACTCCGGCCGGCATAGGTGTATGTTGGAGGTAGAGAGAGAGCAGCAGATGGGAATTGGAGTGTGGCTTATTGGGGGGAGAGGAGAGGTAGCAGAATCCATGCTAAAACTATGGAACGCTTACTTGTGTTAAAATCCTCGCAGAAACACTAACAGTGTAGAACAATGGATATGTAAAATGGAATCGGCATAATACGGTAAAATTATCACATGGAGCGAAAGGGGATCGAGAGTGGGCAGAGAAGGCAAGTTGGGAGAGGGATAATGGCAGGGATACGTTAGGTTTAACAAGAGAGTGTCTTATACTAAAATTGCAAAATGTCAGTAATGTAAGAAACTTTTGTTAAGTTACCAGAACGTATTCGTAAAACTATAAAATGAGGTTAAAATAGTAGATTAGAAATGTGAAAATAAAACAGGAGAAAATGAATTAGTATCTGAAGATATTCAAAGTGTGAGACAATGAAACTATAAAATCGTAAGCTGTTCTCTGAATGCATAAAAATACGAGTATATAAAGACTTTTTTTGTTAAAGCGTTAAATGTATAGACCTAGAGCACTGGATGTATACAGGATTATTACAAATGGTTGAAGCGATTTCACAGCTCTACAATAACTTTATTATTTGAGATATTTTCACAATGCTTTGCACACACATACAAAATGTTCGATATGTGCCCCTTTAGTAATTCGGCAGACATCAAGCCAATAATCAAGTTCCTCCCACACTCGGCGCAGCATGTCCCCATCAATGAGTTCGAAAGCATCGTCGATGCGAGCTCGCAGTTCTGGCACGTTTCTTGGTAGAGGAGGTTTAAACACTAAATCTTTCACATAACCCCACAGAAAGAAATCACATGGGGTTAAGCCGGGAGAGCGTGGAGCCCATGACATGAATTGCTCATCATGATCTCCACTACGACCGATCCATCGGTTTTCCAATCTCCTGTTTAAGAAATGCCGAACATCATGATGGAAGTGCGGTGGAGCACCATCCTGTTGAAAGATGAAGTCGGCGCTGTCGGTCTCCAGTTGTGGCATGAGCCAATTTTCCAGCATGTCCAGATGCACGTGTCCTGTAACGTTTTTTTTCGCAGAAGAAAAAGGGGCCGTAAACTTTAAACCATGAGATTGCACAAAACACGTTAACTTTTGGTGAATTGCGAATTTGCTGCACGAATGCGTGAGGATTCTCTACCGCCCAGATTCGCACATTGTGTCTGTTCACTTCACCATTAAGAAAAAATGTTGCTTCATCGCTGAAAACAAGTTTCACACTGAACGCATGCTCTTCCATGAGCTGTTGCAACCGCGCCGAAAATTCAAAGCGTTTGACTTTGTCATCGGGTGTCAGGGCTTGTAGCAATTGTAAACGGTAAGGCTTCTGCTTAAGCCTTTTCCGTAAGATTTTCCAAACCGTCGGCTGTGGTACGTTTAGCTCCCTGCTTGCTCTATTCGTCGACTTCCGCGGGCTACGCGTGGAACTTGCCCACACGCGTTCAACAGTTTCTTCGCTCACTGCAGGCCGACCCGTTGATTTCCCCTTACAGAGGCATCCAGAAGCTTTAAACTGCGCGTACCATCGCCAAATGGAGTTAGCAGTTGTTGGATCTTTGTTGAACTTCGTCCTGAAGTGTCGTTGCACTGTTATGACTGACTGATGTGAGTGCATTTCAAGCACGACATACGCTTTCTGGGCTCCTGTCGCCATTTTGTCTCACTGCGCTCGCAAGCGCTCTGGCGGCAGAAACCTGAAGTGCGGCTTCAGCCGAACAAAACTTTATGAGTTTTTCTACGTATCTGTAGTGTGTCGTGACCACATGTCATTCAATGGAGCTACAGTGAATTTAAAAATCGCTTCAATCATTTGTAATAGCCCTGTAAACAGTGAAGGACATAAGGATTGCAAAATTACGGAAGTTGTGTTATGTCGAAGATCTAGTGCTAACCCACAGCATCCCTCCACTATCTCTCTATTCCTCCTTCCCCTCCCAACCCTCCCTTTGTCCGCTCTCAATTCCCCTATTTATACACTCCTGGAAATGGAAAAAAGAACACATTGACACCGGTGTGTCAGACCCACCACACTTGCTCCGGACACTGCGAGACGGCTGTACAAGCAATGATCACACGCACGGCACAGCGGACACACCAGGAACCGCGGTGTTGGCCGTCGAATGGCGCTAGCTGCGCAGCGTTTGTGCACCGCTGCCGTCAGTGTCAGCCAGTTTGCCGTGGCATACGGAGCTCCATCGCAGTCTTTAACACTGGTAGCATGCCGCGACAGCGTGGACGTGAACCGTATGTGCAGTTGACGGACTTTGTGCGAGGGCGTATAGTGGGCATGCTGGAGGCCGGGTGGACGTACCGCCGAATTGCTCAACACGTGGGGCGTGAGGTCTCCACAGTACATCGATGTTGTCGCCAGTGGTCGGCGGAAGGTGCACGTGCCCGTCGACCTGGGACCGGGCAGCAGCGACGCACGGATGCACGCCAAGACCGTAGGATCCTACGCAGTGCCGTAGGGGACCGCACCGCCACTTCCCAGCAAATTAGGGACACTGTTGCTCCTGGGGTATCGGCGAGGACCATTCGCAACCGTCTCCATGAAGCTGGGCTACAGTCCCGCACACCGTTAGGCCGTCTTCCGCTCACGCCCCAACATCGTGCAGCCCGCCTCCAGTGGTGTCGCGACAGGCGTGAATGGAGGGACGAATGGAGACGTGTCGTCTTCAGCGATGAGAGTCGCTTCTGCCTTGGTGCCAATGATGGTCGTATGCGTGTTTGGCGCCGTGCAGGTGAGCGCCACAATCAGGACTGCATACGACCGAGGCACACAGGGCCAACACCCGGCATCATGAAGTGGGGAGCGATCTCCTACGCTGGCCGTACACCGCTGGTGATCGTCGAGGGGACACTGAATAGTGCACGGTACATCCAAACCGTCATCGAACCCATCGTTCTACCATTCCTAGACCGGCAAGGGAACTTGCTGTTCCAACAGGACAATGCACGTCCGCATGTATCCCGTGCCACCCAACGTGCTCTAGAAGGTGTAAGTCAACTACCCTGACCAGCAAGATCTCCGGATCTGTCCCCCATTGAGCATGTTTGGGACTGGATGAAGCGTCGTCTGACGCGGTCTGCACGTCCAGCACGAACGCTGGTCCAACTGAGGCGCCAGGTGGAAATGGCAAGGCAAGCCGTTTCACAGGACTACATCCAGCATCTCTACGATCGTCTCCATGGGAGAATAGCAGCCTGCATTGCTGCGAAAGGTGGATATACACTGTACTAGTGCCGACATTGTGCATGCTCTGTTGCCTGTGTCTATGTGCCTGTGGTTCTGTCAGTGTGATCATGTGATGTATCTGACCCCAGGAATGTGTCAATAAAGTTTCCCCTTCCTGGGACAATGAATTCACGGTGTTCTTATTTCAATTTCCAGGAGTGTATTTTCACCATTTTAACGCCGTTTACATAGTATATTGCCCACTGTTCTGCACTATCAGCGTTTAAACGAAAATTTTTACTTAATTAGACGTTCTATGGTTTTAGCACGACCACTTTTGTAGAACTCATGACGTCCACCACGCCTTCTATGCTTCTTTTCTCCTCCCCTAATCTGTCTCACTCCATTTTCAATTCCCCCTTTTCCCCCTACTTCTAACATACACCTATCTACAACACTGACCGCGGATCCAAAACACTGAACTCTGATACATGGTTCTTAGGGGGTTTGCTGACAAAACCACTTAGGTAAATTCTAGGTGTATACACAATTCTTGGTTTCTCTATTCATTGTAAAATATTAAATGATATATATTTAGTTTTACTACGTCTTAGATCTGAAGATGACCCAGAATGATGAAAAGATGTGACCTAATTAAAAAGGTGCAACTGAGACGGAACGATAATTGAAAGTTTTCTGAATTATCTAAACAACTGCTGACTCTCCCAAGCCGATTATGTCGACTATAGTAATGCACCGGGTTCGATTCCCCGCCACTGCCTAAATTTTGATAAATAATCTGCATTGGCGGCCAAAGACTTCCGGCATAAGAAGTCAGCCTCATTCTGCCAACGGCCTTGTCAAAGAGGGCGCAGGAGCGGATAGAGGTTCAGGGCACTCCCTTGTCCTAGGGGGGGGGGGGGGGGATTGCCCCTAGAGGCGGAAGAATCCGCAATGATCAACGACATGAGGATGCAGAAGGCAATGGAAACCACTGCATTAAAGACACGTAACGTGTATCCACAGGACATGTGACCTGTAATTGAAGAAGTAGTCATGATGATCTCTCCATTGGCAAAAGATTCCGGAATAGTCCCCCATTCGGATCTCCGGGAGGGGACTGCCAAGGGGGAGGTTACCATGAGAAAAAGATTGAATAATCAACGAAAGGATAACGTTCTGCGAGTCGGGGCGTGGAATGTCATAAGCTTGAACGTGGTAGGGAAACTAGAAAATCTGAAAAGGGAAATGAAAAGGCTTAATATAGATACAGTAGGGGTCAGTGAAGTGAAGTGTGGGAAGACAAGGATTTCTGGTCAGATGAGTATCGGGTAATATCAACAGTAGCAGAAAATGGTATAACAGGTGTAAGATTCGTTATGAGTATGAAGGTAGGGCAGAGGGTGTGTTACTGTGAACAGTTCAGTGACCGGGTTGTTCTAATCAGAATCGACAGCAGACCAACACCGACAACGATAGTTCAGGAATACATGCCGACGTCGCAAGCTGAAGATGAACAGATAGAGAAAGTGTACGAGGATATTGAAGGGGTAATGCAGTATGTAAAGGGGGACGAAAATCTAATAGTCATGGGCGACTGGAATGCAGTTGTAGGGGAAGGAGTAGAAGAAAGGGTTGCAGGAGGACATGGGCTTGGGACAAGGAATGAAAGAGTAGAAAGACTAATTGAGTTCTGTAACAAGTTTCAGCTAGTAATAGCGAATACCCTGTTCAAGAATCACAAGAGGAGGAGGTATACTTGGAAAAGGCCGGTAGATACGGGAAGATTTCAATTAGATTACATCATGGTCAGACAGAGATTCCGAAATCAGATACTGGATTGTAAGGCGTACCCAGGAGCAGATATAGACTCAGATCACAATATAGTAGTGATGAAGAGTAGGCTGAAGTTCAAGACATTAGTTAGGAAGACTCAATACGCAAAGAAGTGGGATACGGAAGTACTAAGGAATGACGAGATACGTTTGAAGTTCTCTAACGCTATAGATACAGCAATAAGGAATAGCGCAGTAGGCAGTACAGTTGAAGAGGAATGGACATCTCTAAAAAGGGCCATCCCAGAAGTTGGGAAGGAAGTCGTAGGTACAACGAAGGTAGCTGCGAAGAAACCATGGGTAACAGAAGAAATACTACAGTTCATTGATGAAAGGAGGAAGTACAAACATGTTCCGGGAAAATCAGGAATACAGAAATACAAGTCGCTGAGGAATGAAATAAATAGGAAGTGCAGGGAAACTAAGACGAAATACGAAATGGCTGCAGGAAAAATGTGAAGACATCGAAAAAGATATGATTGTCGGAAGGACAGACTCAGCATACAGGAAAGTCAAAACAACCTTTGGTGACATTAAAAGCAACGGTGGTAATATTAAAAGTGCAACGGGAATTCCACTGTTAAATGCAGAGGAGAGAGCAGATAGGTGGAAAGAATACACTGAAAGCCTCTATGAGGGTGAAGATTTGTCTGATGTGATAGAAGAAGAAACAGGAGTCGATTTAGAAGAGATAGAGGATCCAGTATTAGAATTGGAATTTAAAAGAGCTTTGGAGGACTTACGGTCAAATAAGGCAGAAGGGATAGATAACATTCCATCAGAATTTCTAAAATCATTGGGGGAAGTGGCAACAAAACGACTATTCACGTTGGTGTGTAGAATATATGAGTCTGGCGATATACCATCTGACTTTTCGGAAAAGCATCATCCACACAATTCCGAAGTCGGCAAGAGCTGACAAGTGCAAGAATTATCGCACAATCAGCTTAACAGCTCATGCATCGAAGCTGCTTACAAGAATAATATACAGAAGAATGGAAAAGAAAATTGAGAATGCGCTAGGTGACGATCAGTTTGGCTTTAGGAAAAGTAAAGGGACGAGAGACGCAATTCTGACGTTACGGCTAATAATGGAAGCAAGGCTAAAGAAAAATCAAGACACTTTTATAGGATTTGTCGACCTGGAAAAAGCGTTCGACAATATAAGATGGTGCAAGCTGTTCGAGATTCTGAAAAAAGTAGGGGTAGGCTATAGGGAGAGACGGGTCATATACAATATGTACAACAACCAAGAGGGAATAATAAGAGTGGACGATCAAGAACGAAGTGCTCGTATTAAGAAGCGTGTAAGACGTGGCTGCAGCCTTTCACCCCTACTCTTCAATCTGTACATCGAGGAAGCAACGATGGAAATAAAAGAAAGGTTCAGGAGTGGAATTAAAATACAAGGTGAATGGATATCAATGATACGATTCGCTGATGACATTGCTATCCTGAGTGAAAGTGAAGAAGAATTAAATGATGTGCTGAACGGAATGAACAGTCTAATGAGTACACAGTATGGTTTGAGAGTAAATCGGAGAAAGACGAAGGTAATGAGAAGTAGTAGAAATGAGAACAGCGAGAAACTTAACATCAGGATTGATGGTCACGAAGTCAATGAAGTTAAGGAATTCTGCTACCTAGGCAGTAAAATAACCAACGACGGACGGAGCAAGGAGGACATCAAAAGCAGACTCGCTATGGCAAAAACGGCATTTCTGGCCAAGAGAAGTCTACTAATATCAAATACCGGCCTTAATTTGAGGAAGAAATTTCTGAGGATGTACGTCTGGAGTACAGCACTGTATGGTAGTGAAACATGGACTGTGGGAAAACCGGAACAGAAGAGAATCGAAGCATTTGAGATGTGGTGCTATAGACGAATGTTGAAAATTAGGTGGACTGATAAGGTAAGGAATGTGGAGGTTCTACGCAGAATCGGGAGGAAAGGAATATGTGGAAAACACTGATAAGGAGAAGGGACAGGATGATAGGACATCTGCTAAGACATGAGGGAATGATTTCCATGGTACTAGAGGGAGCTGTAGAGAGCAGAAACTGTAGAGGAAGTCAGAGATTGGAATACGTCAAGCAAATAATTAAGGACGTAGGTTGCAAGTGCTACTCTGAGATGAAGAGGTTAGCACAGGAAAGGAATTCGTGGCGGACGGCATCAAACCAGTCAGTAGACTGATGACCAAGTGGCCTTTTCCACAGCGTTGTGTCTTTGGCAGCTTCTTCCTTAGCTCCAAGTATATGAAGATCCTTGATCACCTGGTCTATCGATCTCATTTTCGGTCTATCTAAAGGTCTCCGCCATCCGGGTTTCTTTTCTGACTCTTCTCGCTGTCTTGTTCCCTCCTCTCTTCTATAGACCTGTCCAGCTCATCCGAGCCTCCTTGTCTTGACTTCCGCAACAGTACTTGGTTCATTACGAACCTCCCTGAGCTTCCTGTTCTTTCTTATTCGTCATTCTCCTCCCTCACAAATTTATCCGGATATCTTCGGCAGGATTTTGTTTTTGAAAACCTTTATCTTCATCCCCGTACTTATACTTGTTCTCCATATTTCGGCGCCATGTAGTAATACTGTTGTGATTATAGTTTTACATTTCCTCATTTTATTCCCTCTTAACAAAATTTTTGATAACAGTAATTTCATAGGTGAATACGACGCTTTCGATGCCGCTTTTATCCTTGCTTTTATTTTTTGTTTCTCATCATTTCTGTTATTTACTACAACTCCCAGATATTCAAACACCTCTGCATCTTCAACTCACGTTTATCAGTCCATATGGTTTCCTGCCCTTTTATCTTGCAATATCTTTCTGTCCTCACGAATTCTGTTTCTCTGTCATTTACTTGTAATTCAAGTCCCTCGATTTTTGAAATAGCATTTTTGCCTGTGTTTCCAGATTATCAGCCAGTGACGTTGAATAAGACATTCAGCGAAGTTCTTGTGTAAGCATGTTTGTTTCATTCAGGATTCCATATTATTTACAATTATTTTTTAATATAATCTCCGTTCAGTGCCACGCCCTTACGCCACCTTACTGGGAGGGCTTCTATGTCCGCATGGTATCACGCTACTGATCGAAGTGGCAGCCAACCTCTTGCTGCTTCAATGATCTCCCCATCATCCACGTACTCCTTCCGGAGGAGTGCATCGTTCATTGGCCCAAACGGGTGGATGCCGCGAAATCCGAGCTGTGAGTTGGATGAAAAAGAAAAACAGTCCAATGAAGTTTCGTGAGCTCCTCGCGTGTGCGCAGCCTTGTATAAGGCCTTACGCTATCATGGAGAAGGAAAAGTTCGTTTACATTTTTGTGGCGACGAACAAGCTGAAGTAATTTCTTCAATTTCCTGGGGGTAGCATGACACACTTTATAACACTGCAACAACATTTACGTAGCTTGTACATACAAATATCAAATTTGGTTTACGTAGTATGCCCCAACAGAACAAAGTAGTCCTGTCACGGGAAAACCACGTATAACACTACTGTATGCTACTGCTATACCATAACCTTAAAGTAGGAGGCAGGTCGTGAAATAAAACTATCTAGTTAAAGCAATTATGGTATAAAGCAACAGAGCAGTGTTACCCTCTGAGAGGAATTTTGTTATGTTGACCGTGTCGTACCTAGCGGGGGGGGGGGGGGGGGGGGGGGGGGGCTTATCGGAAATGTAACTCAGAATAACGTAAATATTTGAACAGTACAAATAATATTTTACCTATCTACACCGTTCAAAGAACAGAGAAAATGGTCGCCAGCATAATTAGGCAAGAGGATGATTGACATTCTTGTTAAAGAAATTAAGTATGAGTAACCTTAACGGACAAACACAACCTATATTTTGCCACAAGCGAGTGCAACGAACTCTGACGCCTGCATATGTTCACGGTTAAGTTGGAAGCTAACAGAGCAGAACAAACTATTTGCATAAATAAAACAGATAACGAAACACACTATTACTTTCAGGGCTTATTCAAACTGAATGGCCTTTATGACATTACTATTAATATTCACTGCAGAACAATTAACTGGTCATAGTTTCAGTATTATTGTTCAAACATTTTCCTAGCTGACATAAAATTATAAATGTAGTTCACCGCAAATTTATGAACTGGCCACAGGTTAAATATCTCTCAACTAGATACTATTCTATTTAGAATGAAAGTTAAATGGAATTCACTAACAGGTTACTTCTCACTATCTTTTGAATAAAGAAATTATTGTTTTCATAAGTAGTGTCGATCTTAGTACACTATTAATATGCACTTTCAGTACCCAAAAGAAACAAGTGCTTAGCAAGCATCCAACTTTCCACTACTGCAATTCACGACTTTTACTGCAGTGAGACACAATGTTGACAAATTTACAAGAAACTGACTCACCTTTTAAAATTTACTACTGGCAGCATTATGATCATTAACTAAGCAAAACTTCATAAGCCTCAGTTTTAATAACTTTTAATTTTTAAAGGAAACAGCAAATTGTCTTTATTACAACAGTCTTCTGCTTTCAAGTGAATGATTAAATAGGTGACTTTGAAACTCCAAAAAACTTTAAATTGGACTGTTCCCATCACTGGGTGGCTTTCACAAGACTACATTTACTACCTCCCACAATTTCACTAAATCCACAGTAAATCTGAATAATCTCTTGTTGTCAAAGATCAAACAACATTATTTGATAAAATATTTGGCTTTGAGGCTTTCATTTTTTCCACAAACTAGGACACTCAGTAGTCATAGTTAAAATGGAGAGAAACGTGAGAGGTGTTGTGATAGGGGAGAAATCGAGGTGGGTACATGAATTCAGTTATAAGTTGTCGCTGTAAGCCGAAGGTAGTATCAGTGTGACTTAAGCACACGTGCAGGATGCCTCGCAGACGTATGTTCCTACCGTACCGTCGATTTAGTGAGTCTGAAAGAGGGCGCATTATTGGCATGAATGTGATTTATCCATCCGGGAAATTGCTACTCGTGAGGGACGAAGTGTTTCGGCAGTGCAAAGGGTGTGTTCAGAATGATTCGTTTAGGACACGATGAGACGGGTCAGGTCCCATCACCCAGACCGACTCGAGATCGACTCCTCATCCCAGTTTCATTGCAGGACAGATCTGTGTGCTCCCCGGATCTGGTGCAACAGACAAACAGTGAAACACATCGTACACTATCAGGGGTGACAGTCCGTTGCCTCTTATTACGAAATGGGCTAGTGCGCGTCGTCCACTTCTCCGCCTAACTTTGACGAATGTGCGGAAACTTGTTAGACGGAAATGGCGTATGGAACATCACTTTATGGTATCGGGTGCTATTGGGTACTCCACAGATCACAGTTTCCTCTGAGACTAGTGTAACCTAAGTGAATGATATCCTGCGACCTGTAGCCACACCGTTTCTACACACCACCTCAGACGCCGTTTTTCAGCAAGACAATACACGATCACATGTTGCTGCACGAACAGGTGCCTTCTTCGTGTCACAGGATGCCAAACTCTTGGCAGATCACCAGACTTGTCGCCAATCGGAAATCTGTGGGGTATGGTGGAACGTCAGGTGCAGCGCTGTTACCCAGTGCCAACCACCACAGATGAACTTTGGAAACAAGTTAATGCAGCATGGATGGCTATACCACAGGACGAGATTCGCGTCTTATACGCGTCAATGCCATCACGCGTAGATCAAGTTATCAAGGCTTATGGCAGACCCTGTGCCTACTAGGCAACAGGAAAAATGCTGAACTGAGGTGAGTGAAGTGCTAATCATTTCTGCAGAACATACTAATGTACATGACCTGTGAAATAAACATCCCATCTCTAGTCGTTCAAGGTGTTCTGTTTCTTCTGAACATGAATGTATTTGGGTTGAGAAGGGGGGGGGGGGTTGAATATCTACATAATAGGAAGCAAATGGGGAGGGGGAGCTCAATGATGGGTAACTATGCTTGACAGTGAATGCAAAGTAGGTTAGGGGAGCGTGAGCCGATAATAAGATGGACACAGGAGGCGAAAGTAGAGGTACATGGTGGGGAATAAGAGAGAAATAGAGAGAAAGGGACGATTATTTTTCATTCAGCTGATGTTTCCAGCGAGTTTGCATGGTGCTTAGTTTGCGGTCTTTACTTAGTTGTGAAACGTAAGTTTATTGTGTCTCAATGCTTTGTGTAGTCTGTTAAGTTATCGAATCATTTCACTGATCTTACAATGCTTATTTATTTTTCTGTTGTCCTTGGTCTACTAAATTCCTGTTTAAATTCGTATGCAGATGTTTAGTATTTTGTACTATATTCCCATGACCATTTTTCTTCATAGCTTCGGTCCCATGTCCTGCCTGTCATTCTGATGTAACTTTCTGACAAACTCTGCAACTGAGCTGGTAGACAGTTGATTTTGGTCCTTATTTTAGTTTTAGAATATATTTCTGTATTGACTTATTCGTCTTGCAAGAAATGCTAGAAATCAGCTTTTTCCCTATGCGCCACATATTTTGTTAGTGAATTTACTGCGGTTGGTCGCTGTAAACATTTCTTTCATACTGTTTCTATATTTTTACTGCCGTTTCTTTCTGTGTCGTCCGTGTGTCTGTATTTATGTGATGATATCGGTTTTTCTTTGCCTAATCTATTATGTCTTTATTCTACAGTTAATTTTATAAGCAAGGGTTTTTGCATCATTGGTAATGAAATCAGTTTTAAGGTCGCTAGATATGTTTGACAATAAAAAATAACTAGCGAATCTTATTGGGTCTGTTGCGCACGTATCAGTCAGTTCCTTTGTGACATGTAGGTCGTTAGATGCTGCATGCATTATTGTGAGTGTTGTTCTGGGCTTTCTGTATATTAAAAATATGTGGTTCTGACTGCGTTTTATCGTTGTTATAGCCAGAAGTTGTGTATGCTTTCTTGCTCTTCTACTGTGATAAGCTTCTTTATTGCATTTATGTCCTTATATAACTGTCGGATTTTGATCTGCGGATCATTTATCAGGCATACTTACCCAGTAGACTACAACATCATATACTGGTAAACTACCAGTATAGGATGATGTAGTCTGGTATTTGAATATGCAATAACAGATAAAGGTTTCGTATGACATATGTATTGCAGCTAATGTTTTTGAAGTCTGTCTCTTTTTCTATCGTTTCTTTCCAACTATTTTAACCTTGGATACAATTTTTTCCCCATGAAATACAATCAACCTCGTTTTGTTATGGGGTATCTGCAAGTTACACGAAGTTCAGAGCCTTAACAAATGACAATTACACTTTGTAATTATTCTCACTGTCAGGAACAATCGCTTGATAATCTTCACTATTCGATTTTTATTTTTAAAACAGATATCGTAAAATGGTAACTTCGTTATACATTCGAAAAGGATTATATTTATGACGATATCAGAAAACACAGGTGATGAACTGCATTACTGCCTTAAACCTGGAGTAAAGCTCTGTCTCTTTTATTCCTTTTTCCAGCAATAAATACAGTATTTTGCGACTTTTTTGTGAAATGTTATGGGAAACCCTTGATGTCAAGCATCTGGAGACTATTGTCGCTTTCAACGCGATCAGAGCGTTTAATCAAATCAGTGAAGATTATATATATTTTTTCTTATTTAACTTCTATATTTTCAGTGGTTTGTATCAAAATAGTTATTTTATTAATATAGTTCCTTCCCCTCCTGAATTCTGATTGCTTTCTTCCTTTAGACGACTAAAGCAATTTTCCACATTCTTTTGACGAATTTTAAGTATAGCATGTACTCTGCATTCAGTAAGATTAATCCTTGATAGTTTTTATCATTTGGCCGGTCATCTTTCTTGATGAATTTAGAGTATAGCATATAGTCTGCATTCATTAACATTAACCGTCGATAGTTCTTGCCATATGGTCGGTCATCTTTCTTCAGTATAGGAAGTCATAACCTGTACTTCCACTAGAATGGACTGTGTTTATTTTTGTAATATACGTTAATAAACGTTTCAAATATCTGATCATTCTATCTTCTAGGTACGAGTATTTAAGTTATTCACCATTAACAATATTAGCGCATGCAACTTTTTTTTAGAGTGTTTTGAACCTTACACTACTTCCTCCAGCGAGCGATGTCGTGCATTGGTCAGCGCACTGGACTTGCGTCCGGAAGGACGACACTCACCCAGTAATCGTAGTTCCCCACATGTTTCGTAATTACGCAACCCATACATGCCTACATCTGCATCCCGAAAGCCCCCTGACAGTGTCTGGTGGGAGATATTCTGTGTAACAATGTTACTCCCACCAAACCCCCTACCAGTGCCGTTCGTGAATGAGACGAGATATTCGTAGGGGGAAGCAGTATATTATTGACTTTTCTAGGAAAGTACGCTCGAGGAACTTTGGCAGTGAACCACACACTGATGCGCAACGACTCATTTTTATTGTGTGTCACTACAGTTGTATGACCACCCCCGTGAAGTCTGTGCTCTTACTAAACGAGCCTGTGACGAAATGCGCTACCATTCCCCTCTGACACAGCTCTCAAAGTTACGAGCTATATTAACGTTCGATCAAGGACTTTCGGGTTTCCTCCTTAATGAGTGTACTACACTTCCTGAAGATTTTTTCAATGAATCTGTCTGTCATTTGCCAATCATATTATGGGATGGCTAACTGGCTATGAAGCGGTATTTGCAGTAGTGCAGTGGCGGTCGTATTGTTTCGTTGTAAATATTCCTGTTATTTCATGTTTGGAACATATTTTTGCTTCACACTCAGAGGATAAAGCTTCAGAGAATACAGGGGACTGTCACAGTTCAATTAGGTTCTTCTGAAAAGGATAAATATCAGGCTTGTGTGGCATTAAAGATGAAAATGACAATACAGTTTTCAAAAGAACAAAAGGTACGTAAATTTCGAGCTCACATTTTGAGGACCTTTTAGATGTTGAAGATGGAAGTGCAGAAATTCAAAGAGGCTGCAATCAAAATAAAAAAAAAAAAACTCCAGACAGAGACAGAATAACAACTGAACCGCGTAAAAAGCACAATCGAAAAACAGCTACAGAAACTCGTAACCATCATTCAGAATGATGAAAGAATGCCATCTGAGTGGAAATAAGCGTTCAGAGTACCAGTCTATAAAACTAGAGATAGCAGGAGTGGAGGTATTAAACAGGCGTCTCATTAATTAGCACAGTCTTACAAGTGTTCTCCAAGGTTCTCCAGAAAAGAGTGGGACTCTGCTTGAAGGAGATATTAGATGTCAAGCGAGCGGGATTTTTTTTTAAGCATTATCAAAATATTGGGAATACAACGAAACAATGGCAATATTTTGTGGATTTTAGAAAAGCATATGATAGCATAATTAGAGGAAAGTTGTGAAAGAAGATGCAGGAGTTTGGAATACCAAAGAAGGCAATAAATCTTGCAAAAGTTGGACTGCAAGACTCGAAAGGAAAGGGAAAATGGGTGGAGATTAATGTGTTGGCCTCTGTGGATGATGTACCATTCATCGTTGAAAGTCTACGAGGGGATTTCAATAAGTAATGCAACTCATTTATTTTCTCTGCCAGTTTGTATTGAAAAATCATGGAGTTTCATAAAGTTTAAATAGATGGTGGCACTGTACGTAGCCTCTGTAACAGATGTGCATTCCAAGCAGAGAGCAGTCATTGAGTTTATTTTGGTGGAAAACCAGAGCATCGCAGATTTTCATAGGCGCTTGCAGAATGTTTACCGAGACCTGGCACCGAAAAACAGCACTATTGCCCTTGCGCGAGGCGTCTCTAATCACCATAACAAGGGCGCGAAAACAACCCCGATCTCCCACGTGCCCGCCTAACGCAAACAGCTGCGACTCTTGTAATGTTGGAACATGCGGTCACTGTCGTTCGACGTGATCGAAGGATCGCAAGCACCTCGCTGCACAACTGGATATCTCTGTTGGTAGTGCTGACACACGCGTTCGCTAGTTGAAAGATGTGTGTTCAAAGATGTGTACCAGCCGGGTTTCCTCTCCCCCTAACAGAAGCCTATGAAGAGCAACGAAGGACCATCCGAGCGGAACTGACAGCACGTTACGGGACTGATGCTGACATTTTTTGTCGACATTGTCACAACGATGAAAGGGAGTTCATCACTTTAAACTGGAAGAAAATTGGCAATCCAGGAAGTGGCGCCACATCTCCTATCCTCCAGTGAAATGTTCAAAGTCGCACCCGCGGCCGGTAAAATCATGGCAACGGGTTTCTGGGACTGTGAAGGGGCTATTTCTTTGATGTCTCCCCTCATGGTGCAACAGTCAACTCTGAAGTTGTAACACCACAACTCTAATACTCTACTGATTTATTTTGCTTTTGCTTTATTTAATGTTACATCGTTGAGCTTCTGTAAAGGTTGTTGTATTGAATCGATAACACAAAATTGTATATTCCTTTCTTTGTAAAAACTTTGATGTCATGGTTGGATTCTGTGCAATGTAGTATATCTGTCATTTAAATTCCTTGTCTCAATTGGAGGGAAACAAAACTTACTTTGTATATTTGGAATTTGTTTAAATAATTTTTATAGAAATGTCAATATGTGCAAAGGTTCTGTTTTATTTAAAATGTTTGGTTGCTGTTATGTAAACTGTTGACCTTCACTTAGGATTTTTCATTAGTTTGTATGAAAAAGGTGTAGTGGTTTCCCTCCGGAACAGAACTGTGTAGCGTGCCCAAATTGTGGTTGGCCTAGGTAGAAAAGGTGGTACAAGGGTCAGTCAGGGACGAGTTACCAAACTGTGCACTGCCCATGTAAAAGTTGTACATTGTGCTGGTTCCGAGAGAGGCTTTTCCTGCCGCTTACCAATGCCTTGGATGGATGGATAAATAGCTGAAACTATTCTGGAATTGGTATCTATCATCGCCACCAAGAAGGGACAGAGTCCAGCAATTCTGCCTGCAAATCCATCTACCAATATGCAGCTGCCACCACATTGCGCAATCATTATAATGGAGCACTATAGTAATGTACAGTGAAGGATTATTGGATGTTTTAGTGTGCATGGACCAAATGCTAATAATTTCTGCAGAAGATACTAGTTTACAAGTCCTGTGAATATCAACGTTCTATCTCTAGTCGTTCAACGTGGTCTGTTTATTTTTTTCCTGGGCATGCGTGTAGTACCCCTTGATACCATTGAAATATTTAATAAATAAATAGACACACAAATAAAATGCGATAATACACATAGAACTCATCGCATGGCAAAGAAGGTTCTTAGATAAAGCGTAAACAAACACTAACAGTTTAGTTGTCACCTCCACACACAGAGAGATTAGTCAGGAGAACGTAAACAGACAGTATAAATGCTGTATGATGCCATATTTCACGTTTGCGTAGCGCAGGAAAACAACGCGACGTTAAGCCAAGATAAGCCAAGAACTTTGGTGGAAAAGGAAAAAGCGGGAATGCACCGAAAATGTGAAATCAGGCATTTCTAGATGTGTCCCACCAAGAAAGAACGCCAAAATTGTATTTCCCTTCTAGTCCACTGACGGAAACGTATGAGCTATTATAAATACCTATTTATAGTTGTTGCAAAGACATACTTTAAAAACGCTTAAAAAATATTGATAAACTAACTAACACAGCCTGGAAAAGTACTGGGTGATCAAAAAGTCAGTATACATTTGAAAACTTTATAAACCACGGAACAATGTAAAAATTGACCCACATGCTTGGAATGACATGGGGTTTTATTAGAACAAAAAAAAGACAAAGTATTGCCAGACGCGTGAAAGATCTCTTGCGCGCGTCGTTTGGTATTGATCGCGTGCTCAGCCACCACTTTCGTCATGCTTGGCCCCCCAGGTCCCCAGACCTCAGTCCGTGCGATTATTGGCTGTGGGGTTATCTGAAGTCGCAAGTGTATCGTGATCGACTGACATCTCTAGGGATGCTGAAAGACAACATCCGACGCCAATGCCTCGCCATAACTCCGGAGATGCTTTACAGTGCTGTTCACAACATTATTCTTCGTCTACAGCTATTGTTGAGGAATGATGGTGGATATATTGAGCATTTCCTCTAAAGAATATCATCTTTGCTTTGCCTCACTTTGTTATGCTAATTATTGCTATTCTGATCAGATGAAGCACCATCTGCCGGAATATTTTTTTAGCTTTTGTATTTTTTGTTCTAATAAAACCCCATGTCATTCCAAGCATGTGTGTCAATTTGTACCTCTCTATCTACATTATTCCGTGAATTATTCATTTTTCAAATTTATACTGACCTTTTGATCACCCGGTATGACACGAAAGACACGGGACAGTTCCCCACAACTGCTAGAGTTTTTACACAAGTTACGTTGTTTACACATCTTTAATGCCAAATGCCAAAGTATACACGACTAAAGAGCCCAAAAATTCAGTTTGTGGTCGCAAACACGACTCATGAAATCAGTCGGACCCATGAGATCAATTACGGGCCAGAGGACCATACAGGTACAGTGTAGGCCTACTCCTGGGGACAGTTGCTAATGCCTTAACCGAAATGACGTATAGCGGTGTCACTGCAATGCGAATAAGATATAAGAAAGAGTAAATCTGGTTTCGGAGAGGCAAGGAACCTAGCTCATCTCGTAGATTGTGGAGAACACAAAGAAAGTGTCAGAATAAGTGATGACCCAAAAGGAATGCGAACCTGCTTTGCTGATAACGCCAGGTGAAATGGGGAAGTATACAAGTCAGCATTAGTGCGATGTCAGGATGTTGGTAGACTGGAAGGACTTACTTTAGGAGGAGAAACAGAAGGACCAACCAGATATAAATAAAGTAACTACGTGTACGATGCACAGTAGAATATGAATGTAAGTAGAGGTGATAACGCACAAGGGTCCGACAACGATATAACACCACGAGAAACGCATGATTGAAAATAACTGTAGACGCTTCCATAACCTCCAAAATTCGCTGTTGCGTCTCACCACGAACGGTGCCCGTGAAATGTCCTGAATACGATGGAAGTATCACTCATGGTCAGAACAGTGTTCTATGTAGTTGTGAGTGGATTATGTCGGAGCTAAGTGAATTCGAACGTGAGCGAATTGATGGCGGTCGTATGTTGTGTGCTTCTGTAACCAAGTTGGTCGAAATGTTTGATTATTCAATGAGCACCGTAACGAAGATTTATGCCGCATACAGCGAAAGCGGTAAACACCATCAGCTAAGTCACAACGCAGGTGAATGTGCGTGTTGAGTGATCCTGACGGGCGTCATTGAAGAGGACTGCGACGAGATATAATGGGACGACAGCTGCAGTGCTGAATGCTGCACTCTCGAAACCTTTCAGCACCAAAAAAACACAAAGAGATCCAGAAACAGGGCTTACAGGACGAGCTGGAAATCCAAAACCATACATCAGTAATGGAAATGCCCGCAACACGTGATACCGAAGCCATAAAACCTGTGCTATGGAGCAGTGGAAGAAAGTAATTCGTTCGGATGAGTCGTGTTTCTCACTATTTCCATCTTCTGGCCGAGTTTCGATCGCTAGAGTGAAACATGGGTGGCATTCCCTGGCACAGAGGATTATTCTGCAAGGTCACAATTACTACCAACGATTATGTGATCATTTTGGCTGATCATGTCCATCCTACGGAACAATGCTTGTTCCCGAATGGTGATGCTGTGTTCTAACACGGCGGGGCCCCTGTTCACGCAATTCGCATCATCCAGGACTGATGTTGCGAGCACGAGGATTGTTTTAATCTTCCTGTATGCAGAGTCAGTCCTTCAGATCAAGATTTCTTTTTCGATTTCCTCTCTTTTTTTCAGTAACCATTTCGCTGTCGCTGCCCTGTACTTTCCATTTATTTCATTCCTAACTGATTTTCATTGTTGTATTTGTGTCTTTCGCATAAAATTTTTGTACTTCCTTGAGTCTTCGATCAACTGAAGCACTTTTTCTCCTGTTACCTAACGTTTCCTCGGAGTAAAATTCCTTGTACCTAGGTTTGACTGTCGAACGTCTGTGACTGCTGTTTTTAGAGATGTCCTCTCCTCTTCAACTGAAATGCCTGTTCTAGTCTATTTATCGCATTCTCAGGGAACTTAAAGAGTATCTCTTCACTTCTCATTCTGTGCGTTTCTCTTAAACGTCACTATGGTCTTTATCATTAATAAATTGTGATATGAGTCTTACACTTTACAACCTATCTAATTTTGGAGTCTCTGTCTCATCATGATGGAATCCAACTGAAGTCCTCTATTGTCTCCAGGTTTCTGCAGATATACATCCACCATAATGATTCCTGAACAGAGAAACAGAGTTTCCGGTGTTATCATCTGAAATTTATTGCAGAACTTAATTATCCTTTCTGCTCCCTCATTTGTACTACGAAACCCACATTCTCCAGTAACACATCATTTTACTCCTTCCCCTACAACAGCACTGCAGTCCCTCTTGATTATTAGATTTTCACCTCACTTTACACAAGGATTTACCCTTCCAATAGCCTCGTCTCTGTAGTGTCTAGGTAACCTCCGTTGACGCTGCTATTGAACTTGCTAATCTTGAAGCTGAGATTGAACTGGGAGTCACCAGTCGGTCGCGGAACTTGTGCTCTTCACATAGGGGCTGCAGCTGTCGTGTTGTCGTCCTGGAGGGAGGTCCGGTCAACGTGCGGTTGGCTGACTTCTCCTCACAGCCTCGCTGCCTTCTCTTCCTTGTCGTTCCCGACTGGCGTGCCGACGGTTGACTTTACGCCGTAACAGTATGTTTATTTATCTGATAATCTTGTGCATGCGACGTCGATAGGCGTAGCTGAACTATAGTAGTCGGAGTTGGTCTGCTGTCGATTCTGATGAGAATAACACCATCACTGAACTGTTTACAGTAGCTCACTCCCTGTTCTACTTTTCTATTCATAACGAACCCTCTCTTTATTCTTTCTTAAGCTGCTGTTGGTATTACCCTTATTTATATAAATGAGAAGTTACTTCATTTCCTTCAGGGGAGGCGGATGGCTCTTGGCTTGCTGCAGATTGTAGCCTCCCTGTCGTAAACCGGGTCACTCACACAGATACAGAACGGCAACGCTTTCTTAGCAGGTCAATCAGCGGCGCAGCTGGTGAGTCGCAGACCGCGCTGTGTGATTGGGTCTTGTGCCTCTAAATCTAACAGGACACTTCCCGGGTGCGAGTAGCAGATGTCGGAGGTGAAGGGAGACGTCGATTTCTTGTGTAGCAGTGCGGCGACATCGTTCCTCTCAATATTACGTCTGGCTGTTCCACTGAGGGCTTACGATAGCCGTCTATATATCGCGGTTCTGTCTGCTGCATTCACAATATGTCGGCAGCTGCTTCACACAGAAGCTACTCTACAACTTTTGGCTGTATGCAAAATAATTCGCAACAACTGTGAGCAATATGGGGAAGATATAAAATTTAATTAGTGATAAGATTGAAGTGTTCAGATAATTTACGACCAGATGGCGAGATAAATTGGATTCTATGACTGCTAATATTAGAGAATTAGATGAAGAGCACAGAGAAAAGGCAACGAACCTAAACGTAAGGAATTAACAGCTAATATAAGAAACGTATTTGGAGAATTTAAAGAAACCCTGAAAACTCATCAATTGATAAAAACATGTTACATTAACTACGCAGAAAAGGTACCTGCTTGTCAACCTGCAGTATCTGAGCATACAAATAACTTTAGTAATGAGGGTAAATCATCTGCTTTCATCAATAGCAGCGCAATAGGGATTAGTTCTGTATCACAATCAACAAAAGCATTAAACCTGAGGGTTTGTTTGCTTAGTATGGATGGGCAAATTCTGCAAATATTGTTGTGAATAGTGAAAACGGTCCATGCGCGGGATTAGCCGAGCGGTCTGGGGCGCTGCAGTCATGGACTGTGCGGCTGGTCCCGGCGGAGGTTCGAAGTCTCCCTCGGGCATGGGTGTGTGTGTTTGTCCTTAGGATAATTTAGTTTAAGTAGTGTAAAAGCTTAGGGACTGATGACCTTAGCAGGTAAGTCCCATAAGATTTCACACAAAAAAATACAAACAGTCAATAATAAGAAGCCTAAGGCAGGTAATTATGGCTATGTTATAACCACGAATGGTGATGTTGCTATCAAGAGTATTCATCATGCACAAAAAACTAAACTGCATGGTATCTCATTATTCATGACCCATGTAACAGAAATAGATTCTAAGGCATGCATAAACAAGAGATCTGTAGATAACAGAAAGCCACTGAATAACGATTAAATAATAGTAGTTAAATTGATTGTATACGATCCAGTAGGTATGCACAGCCAGTTACATTTTTAAAGCTGTTTGGGAAATAATTCTACAAGCATTGGACAGAGGTTAAGAGAAATAGGCTTATTTTTTCATTTTTAAGAGGAGACGCAATACAGTGGAATGGGGTCTAAATACTTAGACGGACCATGCATGAGATTAACATAACCTTTCAGAAACAATTTATGTCTCAACGAGGTTAATAAGGTGTACTATGAGAGAAAACTGTGGTGTCACCGCCAGACACCACACTTGCTAGGTGGTAGCTTAAATCGGCCGCGGTCCATTTAGTACATGTCGGACCCGCGTGTCGCTACTGTGTGATCGCAGACCGAGCGCCACCACAAGGCAGGTCTCGAGATACGGACTAGCACTCGCCTCAGTTGTACGGACGACATTGCTAGCGACTACACGGACGAAGCATCGCTCATTAGCCGAGCAGACAGTTAGAATACCCTTCAGCTAAGTCCATGGCTACGACCTAGCAAGGCGCCATATGTAACATTGCATGTACCTCAAGATAGAGTCTCACTTGTATCACCAAGAACGTTGTAAACCAAAGGACTATATAAAAAGTTAAGTGTTCTAGTAGCTACATACTTTTCTTTATAACATTAATAAATATCCTGTTTCAGACCTCTATGTAGCCGACTTAACATTACGCGTGGCTTTCGGCTACTTCAGTGTGGCGTAGCTGTCTTGTTACGCCACAACAAAAACCTCACATTGGAAAGTGTTTAATCTGTAATGGGTGTGGATCGGTGGCACTGCCTCCCCAGTCTAATTTAGATTCTTCCTTTGACATGATTAGACTGCCGAGGCTCTGCAATAGCTCCTCAGCATAGAACGTAAACGGGGGATCCAGCCTGAAACCAAGGTACCACACTACAGATGAATAGGTCTCGGCTTCGATCCCCTGTCAACTCTCTAATTTTGCTCCGTTAGTTGTCACTTCGTTCATCTTTGACAATATTTCGTTATGTGAAAACTGCCAAAATGCATCGTGGTTTGGAATCCAAATTAAACTGCAGGTCCAGCTATAAGCGGATAAGTCAGTTCTTTTGTTGGAAGAAGGTAACGGCATACTGTCTCCAACAGGCCCATGCCTCCTAAAGCAATGAGATGTTCAAAACAACCTTCCGATTGATGACTGCTTTATTTTACTAAATGGAAATGTGAAGATAAGAGCTTTGAAGGCAGTATATGCAAGGAAAATGTTATTATAGGTGGTCTTACTAACGCATGTTCTTATTTAAGCATTAGAGAATACTTATTTGGACGGTAAGGAATATTTAAGGAGAACCTTGAGGAATCAATACATAGTACATTAGCTATTTTACGGTTTACCGTCACCGGAAGAAGTATCGATTATTAGCAGTGTAAAGTGCGCATTGGAAGTCTGCTGTTCAGTTGGCACTTTGCTGGCACTGAAGCAGTGGTTGTCAACCTGGTCGTTATCGTCCACTAGTAGGTTTTCCAGCTTTAATAGTGGACAATAGACGGTTGGTGTTTTAAAAATATTTTCATTAGGTTTTCGGAATGTTTTGAGAAAGTATTTGGATGGTATTTATTGTTACATGCTTTAACTTACTATAACCCTGATTCATACATTTTATAAAGTAAAGTTGCTCCCTATTTTATTAATCAGAGTTTCTTTAGAACTTGTGGGCGGTTAGAAAATTTTGCTGCCGACAGAGATACAAAAGTGGTAAGTAGGTAAAAAAGGTTGACTGCAAGTGCATTAAAGCGTTGCTGCGTGTTAAGCCACCTAATTATTCGGTGGTAATCTA
This sequence comes from Schistocerca piceifrons, assembly GCF_021461385.2. Lineage (NCBI taxonomy): Eukaryota > Metazoa > Arthropoda > Insecta > Orthoptera > Acrididae > Schistocerca > Schistocerca piceifrons. The sequence goes on along the minus strand of NC_060143.1, from coordinate 497,635,014 downwards.
CGTATTAAATTAATATTTTCTGGTTGAAAAGGAATTTAGGGACGCGTAAAGCGTTTTAAATTGTGGACTTACTCTATTTCCAGCAGTATAAATGGAAGATATCTTACAATAACCGATTCCATCTTACATAGGATTACATGCTGTTACTTCATTACTATCTGCGGTACATTAGTCTCACCTGTTTATTGAATAAATGGATCTAATGAAGGGAATGAAGATAAAGGAATATGTGTTCCCGTAGTGTAAGAAGGTAGTACGTGTTCATTTGTTTACTCAGATGTGGTTATAATTTAATTGTGATGATAATATTTGAATTGCCATAAGCACGCTTAATGGTTTACCAATGAGACGCTCACAGCTGCTTAAGGGAAACTGTGTACTAAACTACATATCTGTTCTAGAGGTTTATTTTAAAGGACGAACATCAAATAACGCTCTTATTGTGTCGTTAATAAACGGATAATGCATTTTTAAGTTATTTCTAAAGTAAAATGATTACAAGTTCTAAAAATTATAAATAGGAGACAGCTGTGCTATTTAGGAGAGGAACTTTTGTTTGTAGGTACATGTAAAGATGCAAGATGGATTTTTATGATTACTGCTCATCTCAGAAAATAATTAGGAAGCAATGAATAACTTTTTACAGATACTGTAATCTATGTATATTGTTTAGGGTAGTAAATTTTTCTCATAAACTGGAGTATAACACCATACTGTGGAAAACAGTATCAGTTAATTAGTTCAGCATAGACACTATGTAATGAAGAATAAATGAACAAATGTTTTTGACATAAAAGGTGTTATATAGTTACATGAACTGAATCGTTTCCTGTAAAGAGGTTGATTGGGATGTGGCTAACTATAATGTGGATAAGTGTCAGTGGCACTGAGAATAAACAATGAAGTGAAAGCAACATGTTGAGTGTATATGGAAAAGGAATCGAGATTCAAATGGTTCAAATGCCTCTGAGCACTATGGGACTTAACATGAATGGTCATCAGTCCCTAGAACTTAGAACTACTTAAACCTAACTAAGCTAAGGACAGCACACAACACCCAGTCATCACGAGGCAGAGAAAATCCCTGACCCCGCCGGGAACCGAACCCGGGAACCCGGGCGTGGGAAGCGAGAACGGTACCGCACGACCACGAGCTGCGGACGTGGGATCGAGACAAGCAGGTTGTCCCCAATCATAGATCGTAGAGACTGTTGGAAGGATATGATAAATAACAACGCAAATAAACACTATTCTTATTTACCAGGGAGTGTACGACCATCTTCTGGCACTACGAACCTAACGTTTAAAACGAACGGAATATTTTGTGGTTATCAATTGGTAAATGGCGCGGCTAGTAGTGGTGTTGATCCTACTCAGCAGATTAGACGACTTTACGTCGTCTTAGTGGGGAGGAATGCGACGAATGGCCTAACACGACCATCACTATTTATTGTGAATCCTCGCACACATAGTAAGTAATGGAAGCTTCCGTCCACGAGCAGTGCAGAGCGGTCAGGACGATCACACGTCTGAAATCAAATCTATGATCGTCTTGTGCGATCTTCCACATATCTCTGTATTTTGAAGATTATTTGTTGTAACGGATGTTTTCCTACCTACATCGAAGTTGTTCCCTTAAACTACTACAGTGACAAGCTGGCTGTGGTTTGCTTCGGCTTCATAATGATCTACTGATCAAAACCGATAGCATTGAGAATTAAAATAAATGAGCATTAAAATGAAGAGTTAATGGTCGTATGAAATGAAATTTTACAATTACTTTGCAGCTGTAAATCCTCACCTCATCACAAAATTAAATATCGTCTTGAGCTGGCACTTAGATCGTTCCAGAACAGAATGCAAACAAGAAGTGAATATTCATATAATCAAAATGTATATAAATTTCTCCATCAGAGATAGCTGGTGAAGTGTTTCAAAAGTCTAATCAGGAAACATTGCGTTTCTTTACCGCTTGAGCGACGCCAGGTAAGAAATGATAATATATATATATATATATATATATATATATATATATATATATATATATATTATGTTAAGTGGAGACTTGTTATTTAAAAAGATTTTGTTTCTTTTCTTTCATGTAGAGCGAGGCAGAAAGATGATCCAGTGGGCAATCCAGACGCGGCGGACGACGAGAGCTAACCACTGTTGCATCGTAGTCGACGGCCGGCGCCTGGAAGAACCGTTGAAACATCAGGCTGACCATTATTAAAATATGTTTTATGTTTTGTTTTCATAAAAGGAAAGGGAGTTCAATGTTGAATGTGGAAAGATAAAGTTTGTAATTGGATGTCAATTGGTTATCAGCTGTTAAATAAACTTCGAGTTGGAACAGTCAGTTGACTCTGTTGTTACGACATGCATCGTAAATATTACTTATGTGTGAGATTTGAAAGTTTTATTAAAATTCAGATTTCTTGAATAGGTTCTGGCAGGGTTTTGTCGAGAGTGTGGACGATCTTCAATGGTTGACTGGTTTGAAGTTTTAATGGTGAGAGGTCGTCACGTATTGATTTATGGCAAAATCAGGAGAATTTCAATTTATTCTGGAAAAGATATCAAGGAGCGTCACGCCGCACAACGAACGTATAAAAACTCTGTGACTTTGTGGAAGTGTCAAAAAATTTTTTACAATAAAGCTTTTCTACAACAGGGACTGGTGAAGTTTGATGAGTCTATCCTTATCTTCTAGGTTGAATCTGCTACAGCTTAATGTTTTTCTTTATGGATTTTTACAAGTAACTGAGAAAAGAACTTATAATTTCATCTGGTGCGGACCGTCGATATTGGGTACACGGTCAGGCTGATGTGAAGCCTGTTGGTTTGCAGATTGCCTTTCTTTCCCCTGCTTCAGACATCTTTGCTGAGTTGCTGCGACAGGATCGGCGGTTCAGCGCACTGGATAGTCATTGACTGGGGAGGGGGGTGGGATTGGGGGCGTGGGAAAGATTGTAGCCTTGCTTTGAGCGTCAGGTACTTTACTCTCCACCAGCAACATCGCAAACTTCGTGGAACGTTACAAAGACAGAAATAATTATTATTCCAACCAATAGCACAAATAAATTCTCCTCACTATCAGCAAGTTCGTCACCTCAGGATAGGTGGTGGATGAGAACCTCCTACAGTCGCTTACAATTTATTTGAGGATTAAAAATGAACGTTGATGATCGCTTTAGGTGATATGTCACAAATGACAGAACGAAGTCCATCGAATCGTTTTAACAGAATGTGGTCATAATGTTATTCTCTGCTGCGATTTATTGCAGGCAGCACAAATATTCATAGACTGTGCAAGATCATGACACCAGACTGACGAAGCTATTCCGAGTACATATGACAAAGACTGCCCTGAGGGCTATCTGTCGTTGATGACGTTATTCGGCCATCATTAATGAGACAAATTTCAGGCATTAATCGATATTCTTAGTTGAACTGTGAAGCTTTTGTTGACTGCAGGTTCAGCCTCACAAAAAATCCACATCTCATTTAGTTCATAATTATTTTAAGTGGCCAAGTAAAACTCTGGATGACTAAAGGTATGTGCCGAACCAGTCCACGGAGGGAAAATAAGTGCTACAGATGAACAATTGTGCTGTGGCGCCACTATGGACAATGGAGGAGAGGAAGCCGCTGTCAAACTGCCAACAGGATCTGGCCTGACCAAGGAACAATGTCGGCAGGTGATAGACGTTCTGTGTCAGTTTTCGGATCTGGAGTGGGGAAAAGACAGCAGAAGCAGTCCATGGCAAAACATCATACCAACACTGGGCACCATCCACCAATTCACCACCTCTACTATTGCGCGGCACCACGTGAAAAGATGATAATCCAGGAGCAAGTGAGACAATACTGCAAGATCGCGTAACTGGACCTTCAGAGAATCCTTCGTCCTCTCCTGTGATCGTTGTGAGAAGTAAGTATATCATATCGCTTTCTGCTTCGACTACTGATGACTGAACAAAATCGTAATAGAGATGTTTGCCTGTGGCTGCCCATTAACGATACCCCACCTGTTTCAAAGGAGCAAATTATTTTTCGACCGTGGACAAGGAGCCAGTCTACTGGCAAATAGAGTTTGATGAAGCTGATCAGTAATAACCGTTTCTTAATCATACCCCACAGCCTCTATTAGTGTAATGTTATGCCATGTGGATTGTGTAACGCTCCAGACAACTTTTGAACGTATGATGGACAATCTGCTTTGACGTCTGAAATGGACAGCGTATCTTTGCTATTTGCATGACGGTATCGTTTTTCCAAAGAGATTTGAAGAGCATCTTAGTCACCTGACAGCTGCGTTGAAGTGTTTTCAGATTGTAGGTATCTGTCTGAATACGAAAATGTACCTCTTCACAAATAAGAAATAAAAATCTTGGGGCACCTAACTAGTGGCGGTGAAGTCTGTCTTCATCCAGAGAAAATAAGGGCACTCGCAAGTCTTCAGTTTCCTCAGCACATTTGTGACGTGAGAAATTTCGTAAAATGTGCGCACACTGCCAGCGATGGATCAAGGACATGTGTGCAAAGGCATGTCCTTTACAAGAACTACAGGACACTAAATTTTCCTCAAATGAGGTGCAACAATTATATTACGTGTCCTTAAGGAGGCACTAATATCATGTTAACTCCTCGCATTGTACAACGTGTATGGCGAGACAGAACTTCACTCTTATGCTGGAAGTTATGGTAGTTCTAGTGCAAACTTAGGATAGTGCTGAACTAGATGAAATACTCCGCAACCGAGAAAGAGTGTCTTGTTTTTGTTTGAGCCATCACTATGTTCTGGTGAGGTCTACTTGGCAAACGATTAACCACTGTAATGGACCATTATTCCCTCTGCTGGCTGACTAACAATGTTTTAGGAGTACGATGTCAAAGTGGTGAACAAAAGTCGATGCAACTACAAGGGCGCCCATTACCTATTTAGAAATCCTTTGTCAGAACACAGGAATGTGGATTTGATCTCCATCATCGCAGCATTAAATGACGTTGCTGCTGAACAGTGGGACGATCCAGCACTGCTGAAAGTCGGAGGAGCCTCGGAGAAGAGGAACTGACCAAAGGAGAATTCCAAGTAATAAACAGAGTATTCTATAAGAAGTACTATATCCAATGGGGTGGTAATGATTGCTTGTCATCCTATCCTATCTACGACCAGCTATCCTTAAGTATATCTATGACGCACCAGCTTCTAGTTACCTGCAAGACTCTAGACCAGACGTAGTAAATAGTTTTGGTTCGGGGGCCACATTGTGGAAGCAGTGGTTAGCGGAAGGCCGCACCTTTCAAAATTATTGCATGCATTAGTCAACTTTGCATATCAGGAAAAGTATTAATCGTTACATAAAAATTCTGTCTGTGTTCGTTGGCCGCACAAAACCATTAACTGGCCGCATTGCAGCCTGCAGGCCGCTATTTTCCCACACCTGCGCTGGACAGAATCAGTCGCAGGTAACACTGGCCTTGTTTCTACCAATCCGTCAGGCCAGCGGTGCTCAGCCTTATAGGGTTTGACAACTACTACATGCAATTTAGTTCATTTAGAGATCTACTGATATAAAAATTCTAATGATTTAAGCGTAAACTGAACACTGTAGCCAAAATCAACGATTTTAATTACTCAAAATAAACAAAATTGTAGGCCTACTACTCAGTTTTCACGATATTGTAAATGTTAAAAAAATGTTGAAAAAGTTTGGTGAGATACTCGCCATTGCTGTAGCTGTGATGTGCACTGTTGCGCTATTTTGATCGTAATTCTTTCGAATATCAGGACGGCCGGATGCGGATTTGAACCTTCGTCCTCCCGAATATGAGTCTAGCGTGCTAGCCACTGCAGTACCTCGCTCGGTGACAAGTAGTTGGTGCAGTTACGTAACTCTCAGTATTTAATGGAGAACTGTGTGTGAACAGGAGATTTTTAAAGTGTATTTAGTGGCATTTAGAGTCTCTATGTAACACACTACAACTCATTTGAATTGTGGGAAGTGTGTAGAATGAGATTGTGCCTACACTACTTCACCAATGCTTGAAGGGCAAGCTCTATTCTGTAAAATATAAGACGTTTGATGGTACTCAACAGAGTCGAAAGCTGCATCTACCGAAGAAAGCTGTGTTGTCCATATTAACGTGGATATTGCAAGATGAACACTATCCCACACTGATGTGTCACACAATCACTAGTACAAACACTGGATAGTGTGTGCCATGTAAACTGTGAACAGAACTAGTTGACAGTTTAGCTTGCGTTGTCCAGATTTTTTGAATTCAGTAGGACCACTACGCCAACGCTATTTGCAAGTTACGCACACCAGTTTTGGTCAGTGCAGGAAAAAAAAAACCACTGCTGCCATTTCTAATGTGTGACCGCGGTGTCACTGCCATGTGGCCGAGTGGTTTGTGTACATACCAAGTGGTGTTCACTACAGATAATTGATGGAACTGTTGCAAGGCTTGCCAGATATCAACAACTTCAAAGTGCCATCGGCTTGTGCACCCATGATTAATATAAACTAGTGTGACAACAGGGATAGTTCAAAGTCCTGAGAGGATGTGATTTAATGATGATCTGAGAAGTGATGCGATCAGCAATTCCCACATTTCTTATCTGACTGTTGATATAAAATTTAAAATTGAAAGAAAACAGAATAAGCATATAAACTCTCTGGCTGTAAAGCAAACAAGCATATGTTTGAAATTTACCACAAACCCACACCAAATGACGTTATCATCATCCACTCCGCGACCCACACACACTCACTAAAGCAAACAGCATTTCGGCACATGCTCCACGGGCTCAACACAATGCCAGTCAGCAAAGCAAACTATCAAAAAAAACTTATTGTTACTACATACAGTCAAGAACAATGATTACAGTAGTAACATAGTCACAAAGCTAAACAGCAAAACTTTAAAAAAAATTAAAACACAAAACCACAGAAAACAGCACATTAGATGGTTGGTTGGCTGGTTGTTTCGGGGAAGGAGACCAGACAGCGAGGTCATCGGTCTCATCGGATTAGGGAAGGACGGGGAAGGAAGTCGGCCGTGCCCTTTGAAAGGAACCATCCCGGCATTTGCCTGGAGCGATGTGGGGAAATCACGGAAAACCTAAATCAGGATGGCCGGACGCGAGATTGAACCGTCGTCCTCCCGAATGCGAGTCCAGTGTCTAACCACTGCGCCACCTCGCTCGGTACAGCACATTAGAACCAAACACAATCACGAACACTCGGTAACACAACAACTACACAGAATAACAAGGAAAATATAACAGAAGACACAGATGGTACACAATGACATGCAAAGACCAACTCGCTTATCAGATCACCAACATTTTCAAAAGACAGGGCATAAAAATAGCATCCACAACAGGTAATTCGGTCCAAAAAAACACACCCCAGAACCGATAAAAGGCATAGACAGATACCAGAAAGCAGGTAAATATCAATCACAGGGTAACACTGGTGGTGGCAGGGTATGGGCAAAGGAGTAGAACGTTTGATGTCAGATGCAAAGAACACACGAGAGCCTGGAAGAAGGGGCAAACGACTCCACATTTGCAGAACGTCTAAGGGAACTCAGTTGAACGACAACTGTACAGAAGAAAACATGAAAATAAATAGAATGTACAGTAACAAACAGCACATAATCCGGCAAGAAAATTACCACATACAAAAATCAAAAGCTAGAAGCAATATAATGTTTACATTAATTAATAAAATAGTAGGTAACCCACCAACCATAATAATCTCCAACACCCTTTCCACTCATTGTTTCATGAACACCTCAACCAGACATTCCAAAAAAAAAAAAAAAACTCTGATCAGCTGAGTATCCTAAATTTAAACCAGGCTTTGAAAGTTATTACATTCACGTTCTACTTTCTAGAAATCTCTCAGACTACCACCACCAACACACACACACACACACACACACACAAACACACAGGAAAGAAAGAGAAATATACATAAAGAGAATGGAAATGAACAGACATTATCTACGATAACGATTGAAACAGAAGAAGTTTCCAACACATATTTCGTTAGGTTGGAAACACGTACGCAAATACACCAAATAGGAACATACATAAAATAAACAGACAGTAGTTAAGATTTTAAATCACACTTTTCGGTAAAACATTTAGAACTAGTGACAGCAGAATAATAGTGCTCTACAGCAATTAGTGCAAAGAGCATGAAAATTGTGAAAAAAATGTTCGTAACGTGAACGCTTGCTTACGTTTTGTAAGTGAATTTACAGTGCAACCTGCAGCACATGACCAGATGATAGGAAATGTACGTGCAAGACAAAAACTCGAATAAATGTAAGTAATCACTTGTTTACATAAACAGTAAGATGTAAATCTACGAATACCGAATACCAAAAGAAAACTGTGTCATTCTTGATTTAACTGAAGATACCTTAAAATAAATACGCGAAATGTGTTTGGAAGACGTAAAATACGCTGTAGCAAGAAAACAGTAGTTTTCAATTACGTAATGAATACCACTACTACTATCTATGGATATGTATTTCATCTATATGGTGCATATTAATGAGAATATGCATTTATTTCTGTGTGTAGTAATTCAGGTACTTACTCTATATCTCCATACACTTGTTACAGTGATACATGTGCAACAATTCATTATATTTTTGTAAATTAGTCGACGTGCCAGTAGGACAGACTGATGACAAATGAACACTATTCTTTAAGTTCGGATGAGATTACATTCTAGCTATTTGCATTTCACTGCGATTTGACAAAGAAAGCCGGCCGGTGTGGCCGAGCGGTTCGAGGCGCTACAGTCTGGAACCACGCGACCGCTACGGTCGCAGGTTCGAATCCTGCCTCGGGCATGGATGTGTGTGATGTCCTTTGGTTGGTTAGGTTTAAGTAGTTCTAAGTTCTAGGAACTGATGACCTCAGACCTTAAGTCCCATAGTACTCAGAGCCATTTGAACCACTTCGAGAAAGAAATTTATTCACTGCCACCTGTGAATATAAAATAACGGAAAACGGTTTTACCAGGGGGGAGGTAAAGGCCAGCAAAAGGGCTTTGGTGTGGAAGAAGAACCCTACGGGTAAGACAACAGCAGCACCACACAGCTAAAAGTTTCTGAAAGAAATTTATTTAACTATTGGGAAGCTTAGTCTGATATAGCAACCTTAACTAATTGCATGTATTTTGGTAAACAAATCTTAAGAAGAAAAAATTTGTTTTCACAGATCTCAGTCAGCTTGAACAATCTCAGATATAGGCCTATTTAAAATAATGATCTCTTAAAATAAGGGTGAAAATAACGCTCTCCGTAAACAAGGCAAATATTTTCTTAAACATCTTGCATCATAAATATCTTTAACAAATCCTAAGAAAAAGTTCAGAGTAATGGTATATTATGTTTGATGTTTGCTTTACATATCCAGCAATTATTAGGTCTATCAACATCTTGAACAACTACCAACTCCCTGGATTCGTGCCAAAGCTTAAGGCTAACGAATACTGACGTTAAGAAAATGATTGATTAAATCTATAACATCAAGAATACCAACAAAAATAAGACCATTTGCCACTTCATTTCGGAAATAGTTATTTGTCAAGGCACCTACGGGCTAAAATCGAAAAACTAACCTTGAAAAACTGCCTAATAGTAATTTACAGAGACTAAAACATGATTAAATAAATTCAGAACGCTCACACAGAATGTAAGGAAGTATTGCTAGGCGGACACACTTAAAGAGAGATTTGAGTTTCCAGGTGGCGAGAAAATGAAGCGAGACACTTTAATAACCCTTTAAACGTAATAACTGTATTACAACTGTTATGGCCGGCTGGTGTGACCGAGCGGTTATAGGCGCTTCAGTCTGGAGCCGCGCGACCGCTACGGTCGCAGGTTCGAATCCTGCCTCAGGCATGGATGTGTGTGATGTCCTTGGGTTAGTTAGGTTCAAGTAGCTCTAAGTTCTAGGGGACTGATGACCTCAGAAGTTAAGTCCCATAGTGCTCAGAGCCATTTGAACCACACCAATTTATTGTAGACTGCATTGTAAACATACCTGGAAATAGCTTTTTAACATGGCGTCATTTTATGCAGCTGCATTGGAGTTTACGCGTTATTTAAGTGCACGTATTGATGAAATACTTTAAATGTGAAACTTTCACAGTAGTAATTTTTTTTAGTAACTCAGGTCGTTGGAATATCTTCTTTCACTGCCACGATGGAGCGACACCGTTATCGGCCCTTTCAGTTTCATGGCAGACAAAATACTGGTATTTGATAGGAGAGAGGTAGGTTACATTCGTTAGTCGGACTAATTGCCTAATATTGGATGCTACTTGGCTGTTTCACTTTAACTGGATAGTGATTGCCTGGAGAATGGGAAAGTAGAATTAAACTAGTTCCGTCACCTTCTACTTTGATGGGCTGTTTCAATTTCAGTACTAGGCTTTGATTGGCTGAAAGGGAGTGTAGAAGGGTCAGATGCAGGGGAGGAGGTTTAGGCTGCAAAGCACAACTGGACAGTTTCCACTGTTTTGAAATTTTTTAATTTCCTACCAACATCTATATTTTCACACCACTGTCATCTTTGGCTTCTGAATTTCCCGCTATCTGCTGTCTCGGATTTTTGAGTTTCCTGCCACTGCCAATGGCTGCAGCAACACGACTGTAGCGATAGCTAGCGGGAGAAACGTGAACTGTTGATCAAGGGACTACAGACCTACTACTACGGGAGCGCATGATGTGGGAAAGGTTTTCAGCACTCGTTACGAAGGATTCTGTGGTGTCACCGCCAGACACCACACTTGCTAGGTGGTAGCCTTTAAATCGGCCGCGGTCCGTTAGTATATGTCGGATCTGAGCTTTTTCTGGAAAACACTTTGAATATGTCCTTTTTTATTACAGAAAAAGCAAATAGCCTGGCGTGATGGGCAATTGGCACGCGAATGTCTAGTAGCACACCGTGGGCATGATTTCACTGCATTTGCTTGCCAGCGCGGGACACGTGGCGGAGAGCTGGGCGGCAGCTGCGCGGACAGGCGCGAGGGCTGTTTACTGTTGCGTGCAGCGTGCCCTGGACTAGGTTTTCCGGCGTTTCCTAGGTCCCCTCGGACCGAATGGCAGGGTGCGGGTGGCACAGCCTCGCCTGTTGTTAGGCTCCCCACCTCGTCGCATACGCCAACATGGGTTCCTCCCCACGGCAGGCGGAAGCCTTATAACACAACCGTACGCCGATTTGCGGGAGAGGAATGTGGTGTCACTGCCAGACACCACACTTGCTAGGTGGTAGCCTTTAAATCAGCCGCGGTCCGTTAGTATACGTCGGACCCACGTGTCGCCACTGTCAGTGATTGCAGACCGAGCGCCACCACACGGCAGGTCTAGAGACTCTTCCTAGCATTCGCCACAGTTGTACAGCCGACTTTGCTAGAGATGGTTCACTGACAAATTACGCTCTCATTTGTCGAGACGATAGTTAGCATAGCCTTCAGCTACGTGATTTGCTACGACCTAGCAAGGCGCCATTATCATTTGCTATTTATCCTGTGATGCATGTACCATCAGACCGATGTTCACCAATTATGGATTAAAGTTAAGTATTCCAGCAGCTACGTACTTTATTTGCTAGACTCAAATCCTTTAACTGTTCCAGACCTCACGCCAGACTGCGTGAGCTTAAACGTGTGCCTTTCGGCTTCCTTTCGTAGTGACTTGGCTGTCTTGCCAAGTCACAACAGATTCTGTAGAGTGGAGTTTGTGGCGTGCCACTGGAGCATCGCAGCTAAGCCTCCTTGTTGCAGACGTACCAGTTTTTGCAGCCGTTGTTGTAGTAGGACAAAGATGGTGTGTGATGTCACAAATACAAGAGGGACTGACGACGACACACTCTTGTAAGTTTCTGCGCATGCTAGACAGTGAGAGATCTGAATGTTTCTCGGTCCTCAACCTTATTTTGTATCAATTCCTTATCAAAACATTAGTCTACTAAGTATCTTGTACAACAAATTGGTAGCTTTTGGGAATGGTATTCACTCGATACTTTGATCTTAATGCAGTTGGTTCTTGCTACCAGTATAGCTATAGTGTAGTGAATGGAGAGTACGTTTGTAACATTTGGAAACTATTTGTTTATCCTAAAGATCGTTATGGTGAAATTTTCAGACAGTATCATCCCGTTACTAAATGTAATGTAGAATTTACGTGTTGTTCTTCCAGAACTTGATTTTGTCACTTCCGACAACCCTGTTCCGAAGGGTAGTTTCATGTACATAAATTAAACAACGTAGTTCCTCGTTTTGCAACTAATTAAGGCACCAGAGGTTAGAAACTTGGTTCCACATTGCTGTCGAATACCGGGTGTGATATAGCTCCATGACTTCCCGCTCTACACGAAATGGACGGCTTCTTCTATCAAATGCAACGCAGTTTGCTACTGATACATATTTCCAAGCATTCGAATAACACTTTTGTATATCTTTAGTCTCTAAGATAAACTAATAATCCAAAATATTCTGTAGGTTGTTTTGGCACGCGACCTTCTTATTGATCTGGGACTATAAATATATACCCATATTACCTTCTTACAGTGACCGATGTAGGGTTAATAGGAAATAGATATCGATGGCGCATCTCTCGTTACACTCATGAGCACGTCAAACACCACCCCCAGGCCACGTGCAGATATCTTTATCTGTACAGTTGTAGACGTCATTCGATTGAAAATAGAAATCTGCAACAAATGTTTCCAAGAAAGTTTTTGATGTTACAAGAGTAAAATTTCTTGTGATGTAAAATATGCTACATTGAATTTTTGAGTTGCAGTTCGTTTCTTCATCTTATCTTTCACAGCGTGTTTTATCATAACGGATAACATTTTTACGTATTCTGTTACTCTAGCAATTATCGATACACACTGTACTCTGACAGACGCATACGTTTTCGTCGATTCAAATGAGTATTTTTTACTATTATTCTCAAAATGCTTCATTGCTCTTGATTTGTCCTTTCAGCACCTTGGGAAAGACTTCCCTTCCTTACGAAGGTCATCAGGTACAGTTTTGTAAAGAACCTTCACAGTTCCATCACAGTTTACAGTGCTCTTTCGTTTTGGCAGCGGCTCTTACCAGTACCGACTGACCGGAATTCAAGCCTCCAGTATGCATATTTTTTTAATTTTTATTTTATTTTGCACGTGCAGTTCCGACGGTCCTAATTGAGGAGCATATCTCCAAGGTCATGGAACATATTAGTACTTGAAATTACAACAGAAAAGTAATAACAGATAAACTAAAATGTTTACGAATCCAAAGAAACGACAAGCCACAATTTTATGTAAGCGCCATCATCAATATAACACAGGAATCAGCTTAATTTTCTAAGGAACTCCTTGGCAGAATGGAAGGAGTGACCTGTGAGGAAAATCTTGAGTTTGGATGTGAAAGCGGTTGCAGTACATGTAACAATTTTAATTATTTTTGTAGCCTACAGAAAATGGATGCAGCAGCATAATGCACACCTTTCTGCTCAAGACCTCAAGACTAGAGGAAGTGAGAGCCAAATGCAGTTTGGACCTCTGCCTCGCATTAAGTCCGTGAAACCTGCTAATTCTTGGGAGTAAGTTGATATTGTTAACAATAAAAGCCTGTAAGGAATATATACATATTTGGAGGCCAATGTCGTAATACCCAGATTAATGAACAGAGATCGACAAGAGTTTCGCAAACTTACATCACTTATTGCCCGAACCGCCCATTTCTGGGCCAAAAATACACTTTGAGAATGGAAAGAGTTACACCAAAATATAATACCATGATTAATAACCGACCGAAAATAAGCAAAGTAGACTACTTTTCGTGTCACACCATCAGTTACTTGAGATACCGTTCGAATAGTAAAAATCGCAGCTTAAGTCTTTGACCAAAATCCTGACTGCAGGCTTTCCACAACAAATTACTAACTATTTGAACATTTAGACAGTTGAAGTGTTCAGTTTCACTGATCACATGCCCATTCTGTGAAATTAGAACGTCGGGTTTTGTTGAATTGTGTATTAGAAATAACTGATTATCACTGAATTTTAGCATTAGTTTATTTTCTGCAAGCCATGATCTTATGTTTTACCTTGCACTATATCAAACAGTGCTAACACTGCACACAACATCCTTTACTACCAAGCTAGTGTCATCAGCAGGTAGAAATATTTTAGAGTTACCTGTAATACTAGAGGGCAATTCATTTGTATAAATAACAAACAGGAGTGGCCCCAGCACTGATCCCTGGGGCACCCCCATTTAATCATGCCCCTCTCGGATCCTACACCATAGCCATTTTCAATACTGTGGATAACGACCTTTTGCTGTCTGTTATTAAAGTAAGAGATGTACCAATTGTGATCTACTCCCCACCTGGAGCAATATTTTGTGATTCAGGCAATCAAACGCCTCAGTAAAATGGAAAAAGATGCCTAGCCTTCGAAAACTTTCATTGAATTCATCCAGTACCTAACAGAGAAAAGAGAATATCTTCAGTCTAGCGCAATATCTCTATAGACATTCTGTCATGGCATTCTGAATAGGTGACAATGCACAGGAAAAGAATACCGCTAGTAATGACTCCCTAAGTAAACAAAGTAGATTTGTGAGGTTCCTAAATGCTTGTTAACTCATACTAGAATTTTCCCAACTTGTCGAAAAGTCATTGAGTAAAAGGACGGATTCGGTCCCATTATTTTAAAGTATACTCCTGTCTGCAGAATAGGTTTCGAATTACTTAGTTACGTGGGGTGTATCAAAAAAAGTATCAACGAGACAAGGTATGCAGTGCGAGGTAATGAAATGCTTATTCGTCAAGAGGACAGCTTCTGTCCAGAAATGAATGATTTGGGCGCCGAAAGTTGAGGAAGTTGGTTAAATGTACAATGGGCTGCTACTGGCAGCCCAGTTTCTATGCTCCCTTCTAGCCATCAGTGGAAGTAGTATTCAAGTCCTGCGCCATATAGCATTGCCGAGCATTTACTATGTCTCCCCATTGTGCTTTGTCTTTTCATAATCTGGTGATAGTGCCGTGTACCAGTGCTGTACAGCATGTGATCATATATGGGTTTTTTCTATAACGATTATCACAGCAGCCACGTGTGGTAAATGTCCACGAGAATTTATTAATTTTGAGTATCACATAAAAACTGCATTGTTTATTGTATTACGCTAATTTTTTGAGAATTACATATGTGTATATTTGTTTGTTTTTTATGTTTCATGAGAGGCAGAGCAGCTAAGCGGAGGCGGAGCTTCAACATTGTACGAAATGTTGACCTCTCCAGACATAGACCTCAAAGAGCCGACGGCTACCCGGAAGAAGAAGATGTCGGAAGCTTCCCTAAGATCTTATGGCTTATGTTAATAAAACAATGTAAAACTGTGTCATAATGAAAAATGGCACATCTATATTAAATTTTTCACGTGGAAGTAGTTTGTATATGGCATTCTGAAATAAAACGCATAGTGGCTTCGCAAAAGATGATGAAAGTGTTAATGGTTTCAGAACATATAGAATTCAATTTATTTATCCAGATATGTTTATGAAAACCACGACTAGGAGTGGTTTTTTTCTGAACGAAAATTTAAAATCTATTGCAAAGTCAAGGGAATGTGCTATTTAAACTCTAAAACAGTGAGATCGCGAATAGTTGTTATAAACCGTGAATACTGAAATATATGGGAAGCATAGGTGCCTGACCTGGTAGATTAATGAAAAGTGATAGCTTTACTATTTAGTATGTGCCTTTAGTGAATTACGAAAATTTCCTGTACTCGAGATTTTTAATACTCCAGCCAGATACAGGATGTCGCTGTATTATCCCACATAGTTGACAGAATTACGAAATGCACCAGTAAATATTCTGCTGGAATACGCCAAAGATGATGAAAATGGTGGAAGTGTTACACGATTCTCTGCGTAAAGGGTCCCCAATAAATGTACTTCACACCACAGCAATTATGTAAAGGAATATGTGAGACAAGAATTGTGTTGGTGCTCTAGTTTTCTCCCTGGTGTTTAAGTCAAAACTGTTACTTGATACATTTTAACGCACATATAGCAGTATTGTGTAAACCCGAAAAATTTACTGTACTTGTGGGAGGGTGTCTGACGACTGAATCAATTATTCTGTATTTGAGTCCAGTATTAGGATCCAAAACCGGATTCCAGCTATCCACTCTAGGGTTCGAATGTATGTCATTGAAGGTGACGTTCTGAACAATTTGTAAAGGAATCGTTCACCAGCACTGTGGCTATAGGTTTTCTGGATCACTTTGCACTTAAATGCCCTTGAAAAGTGCAAGTACTAGAGTGAGATGTCTATACGCAATGTCATGGTAGTTTAACTTTGACCGTGACATTGATACTTGCATGTATAAAATCATCAATGACCTTAAATGCAAGACATAACGATGATCGATTTCGCAAAACTTGCCCTTGACATTAACATTGCTATTTGCACTTATAATATTATCAATGACCTTAAATGCGTGGCATAATCAAGATGGTGGATTGCGCAAAACTTAAAATATGGCAGGAGATTAAAAAAAAAAAAATCTGGCTCTTGGTGGGAAATTTACAAAATTTCATTTACATCTTTTTCATCCCATTATTTCTGTGGCCTCACACACACACACACACACACACACACACACACACACACACACACACACACGTACACACGCACGCAATCACACGGTCTACATAATACGTATACCGTTCCCCTCCATTACCTTCTATGAGAGACTAGGCTAGAAATTAGCTGCTTTCAAACGAATGGGACAATTACAATGTATCACCATACTGGCTGCGCTCAAATGCATTCCAACAACCTAAATTATTTAATCGGGAACAGCAAACTAAACAATGTCCTTCCCATGTCAGAAACTTCTCTGAATTAAAAGTCTGTCAAACATTATAGTAATGTCATGCTGAAGTATTAACTTCACCTTGGAGTTCAATACATTGTCATCATCTGCTGTTACACAGTGAAAATCTTGTCCTGTCACACCCTCTGTAGCATACTATGCTATTGTTGCTTCATTAAAATAAACATTACACAGTGTAATACGAGTATACACTGAGCTGAAGAAAAGTCGTGGGATAGTCATATGTACATATACAAATAGTGGTACTACTGCGTACGCAAGGTATCAAAAAGCTCAGGAGATTCACGCAAAAAAGTTTCCGACGTGATTATGACCACACGACATGAATTAACAGGCCTTGAACACCGAATGGTAGTTGGAGCTAGAGGCATGGTTCATTCTGTTTCCGAAATCGTTAGGAAATTAAGTATTCTGAGGTCTACAGTGTCAAGAGTGTGCCGAGAATACCAAATTGCAGACATTACCCGTCGCCACAGAACACTCAGTGGTCGACGCACTTTACTTAACGACAGAGAACAGTAGTGCTTGCGCAAAGCTGCCAATGCTAATAGAGAAACAATGCTGCATGAAATAGCCGCAGCAATCAATGTCGGATGTCCGACGAACGTATTCGTTAGGACAGTGCGGTAAAATTTAGCGTTAATGGGCTGTGGCAGCAGTTGACCGAAGCTTGTGCCCTTGCAAAAGGCACGACATCGCCTGCAGCGCCTCTCTTGGGTTCGTGACTATGTCGGTTGGAGCCTAGACGACTGAAACACTGTCGCCTGGTAAGATGAGTCCAGATTTCTTTTGCTAAGATATTACGAGTGTGGCGCAGACTCCACGAAACCACGGACCCAAGTTGTCAACAAGGAACTGTGCAAGCTGGTGGTGGATCCATAATGGTGTGGGTTGCGTTTACATGGAATTAACTGGATGCTTTGGTCCAACTTAACCGGGCATTGAAACTTCCTGGCAGATTAAAACTGTGTGCCCGACCGAGACTCGAACTAGGGACCTTTGCCTTTCGCGGGCAAGTGCTCTACCAACTGAGCTACCGAAGCACGACTCACGGCCGGTACTCACAGCTTTACTTCTGCCAGTACCTCGTCTCCTACCTTCCAAACTTTACAGAAGCTCTCCTGCGAACCGTGCAGAACTAGCACTCCTGAAAGAAAGGATATTGCGGAGACATGGCTTAGCCACAGCCTGGGGGATGTTTCCAGAATGAGATTTTCACTCTGCAGCGGAGTGTGCGCTGATATGGTAGGAGACGAGACGAGGTACTGGCAGAAGTAAAGCTGTGAGTACCGAGCATGAGTCGTGCTTCGGTAGCTCAGTTGGTAGAGCACTTGCCCGAGAAAGGCAAAGGTCTCGAGTTCGAGTCTCGGTCGGGCACACAGTTTTAATCTGCCAGGAAGTTTCATATCAGCGCACACTCCGCTGCAGAGTGGAAATCTCATTCTGTTAACCGGGCATTGGCTAAAAATAGGTATGTACGGTTACCTGGAGACCATTTTCAGACATTCATGGACTTTATATTCCCAAACAACAATGGAATTTTTTTGATAACAGTGCTCCATTTCGCCGGCCCACAGATTTTGGCAACTGGTCTGAAGAACTTTCTAGACAAGTCGAGCAAATGATTTGGCCATCCAGATCGTGTGACATGAATCTCATTGACCATTTATGGGGCATAATTGAGAGATCATTTCGTGCACAAAATTCTACACCGGCAAAACTTCTGCACTTATGGAAGGCTACAGTGGCAACATTGCTCAGTATTTCTGCAGGATACTTCCAGCGACATACTGAGTCCACGCTATGTCAGTTGCTGCATCACTCCCGGCGAAAGGAGTACCGACACTAGGTTAGGAGGTTTCTCATGACTTTTGTTACATCAGCATACATTAGAATGTTGTCTCATTAATGTGAGCGATATAAATATACGTATATAATATGAACATGAATGCTGAAGATAAGGTGGGTAGATCACGTAACTAATGAGGAGGTATTGAATAGGATTGGGGAGAAGAGAAGTTTGTGGCACAACTTGACTAGAAGAAGGGATCGGTTGGTAGGGCATGTTTTGAGGCATCAAGGGGTCACAAATTTAGCGTTGGAGGGCAGCATGGAGGGTAAAAATCGTAGAGGGAGACTAAGAGATGAATACACTAAGCAGATTCAGAAGGATGTAGGTTGCAGTAGGTACTGGGAGATGAAGAAGCTTGCACAGGATAGAGTAGCATGGAGAGCTGCATCAAACCAGTCTCAGGACTGAAGACCACAACAACAACAACAATATGAACATCATCACGTTTTACGTATGTAATAAAGTCAGACACCTCCATGACTGAACGGTTAGTGTTACTGTCTCAGGTGTTAAAGGGATGCAGTATTACACTGGTGAATGAAACAAGGTTGCCTTAATGAAAGACGAACTGAATGGATAATTTATTGCTCTCTGTCTACCTATATGTCTCTGTCTATTAGTTAGAGTTTCATTAAGTCAGCTTCGTTTTTATTTACCGGTGAAATATTGTAGCTGATATTTACAGGGAAATCTAAGTATCAAACTATGTGTAGACTTTACTCCTGATGCCTCGTAGAGATTTAGAGTTTTAATCTGACAAATGAAGCTATCGATTTCTATATATGATAGTTTTATATGATTTGCTGGTAACTTGTACATGCTCATTAAATGTAATTTTTCGTTTCGTTTTAAAGACTGCACACAGCTTTCAACTGGTGAATATAGAATTCATATTCATCTGACCTCCCCAGTAAGCGCATTGCGGAAAGCAGACATTCATGGTAACAAGAAATGCTAAATAGGAAGAAAATGTATGCATTGACATTGTTTTAACAATAGAAATTTATTTATCACAGTTAACAAAGCACTGCACTGTATACAAACGGTCCACTTTAAATGCCAAAACGCTTCACTCATACTAAATTCATTACAACAAAAATGCTCTTACTTCAGCTAAAATAGGATTTCTTACGGAAACGGAGGTGCACATTTAATGCAAGCAGCAGTGTGTCAGATGGAAAGAATAGCACCCGTCTCCTCTTCGACATTAATTTTACACGAATGAGCGACTACTGTTGATAGCTCTCAGGCCCACTTGCTCTTCAGATAAAAAAGCACCTGCTTCTTTCTTCGGACATATAGTATCCACAATACATTTTCTCTTTGAGAGGCATCCCAAACAAACACTTGGGATACCACAAAGCATATTCAACCCACAGATCGTGCGTTTCTTCCCAACATTTGTAGCCTCCAGCACAGTGGAACTACACAGTTTGCCCTCTAATACCAGTATAAAGGTATCCAGCTTCGAAGAGTTTGTGTGACGCTACTTAATATCTAATGACTAATCACTAAAGGCATTCTTACGCGTATAGTGTTTAAAATCAGGTAATCTGATGCTGCTGAAGATATTCTCGACATTATACACCGAAATTCACAGTAGTGTTGGGTCAAAAGATTAATGAGCAGGTATTTAGTCTCTAAGTGAGGATTTATCCCACATCAGGAGTTGCAAAGCCGAAAGATTACTGCAGTATTGTATACTCGCTTACAGATAAGCAATTCCCCATTGCCAGCAAAATGTGACATGTTTGTAGATTACATAATTGCGCATGTGCAAATGTCAACATGTCTCATCGTGACATCGATTACACAAGACGAGGATTTTACCAGCAAGCTGCAACAAGCAAAAACGAGCTGAGATTTTTCAAATCAAGATCTGTTCCCAGAATATAGTGGGTGGAGATTCGAAAGATGTTGAAACCCAACTTGCTCTTCACTCACACGAAGTGTTGAGTGCTACTGACATGGAATTTCAATTTATTACCTGTTTCTAGATTTCCACAAGGCTTTTCACACTGCACAAGTGGCTTGTAGTGAAATTGCGCACTTGTGGAAAATCGTCTCAATTGTGCGACTGGATTCGTGATTTTCCGTCAGGGAGGTCACAATTCGTAGTAACTGACGAAAGTCATCGAGTAAAACAGAAGTGATTTCTGTCGTTCTCCAAGGTAGTGTTACAGGCCCTCTGCTGTTCCTACATAAAGGATTCCAGAGACAATCTGAGTAGTCCTCTTAGGTTTCTTGCAGATGATGGTGTCATTTATTGTCTAGTAAAGTCATTAGTTATCAAAATAAATTGCAAATCGATTTAAAAAAGATATCTCTATGGTGCGAAAATCGGCAATTGACCCTAAATAATGAAAAGTGTGAGGTAATCCACATGAGTGCTAAAAGCAATACGTTAAACCTCGGTTACCCGATGAATTAGTCAAATCAACAGCCCGTAAATTCAACTAAATACCTAGGAATTACAATTACTAACAATTTAAACTGGAAAGAAGACACAGGAAATGTTGTGGGGGAAGGCAAACAAAAGGCTACGTTTTATTAGAAAATGTAACATATCTACTGAAGATTGCCTACACTACGCTTGTCCCTCCTCTTCTGGAGTATTGCTGCGCCATCTCCGATAGTTACAAGACAGGATTAACTGAGTACATCGACAAAGTTTTGTATTATAGCAAAATAGGGGAAACAATGTCACTGGCATTAAAATAAAGGCATTTTTCGTTGCGGCGGAACGTCCATACGAAATTTTAGTCATCAGCTCTCTCCTCCGAATGCGAAAACGTTTTGTTGACGCCGAACTACATAGGGGGAAACGATCATCATAATAGAATAGTAGATATCAGACCTCGCACGGGAAGATATAGGTGTTAGTTTTACCTGCGCGCTGTTATATATTGGAATAATAGAGAATTATTGTGAAGATGGTTCGATGAACTCTCTGCCAAGCACTTAAGTGTGATTTGCCAAGTATTCATGTAAACGTAGATGTAGATTACATTTGCAGGTCATTAGCATAAAGGTTCTGAGTTACCAGGTATCCACCCACGATGGAATACGTATATTAGTACACGGTGTAGCCTTCACGAACGGTAATGCAGACGCTGAATGTGGCGTCCAGTCGATCGTATAAACGACGAATAGTGTAATGGGATACGATATTCCACTCCTGCTGTACCTGTTCATGTAGTTCTGAAAAAATTGTTGGTTGACAAATCGCATGAGTCATTTCTCGTTCTATCATATCCCAACTGTCCTCGACTTGGCACAAGTCAGTAGATCGTACTAGCCAAGGAATTCGCTGCACGTCTTGCAGAGCATTTTGAGATAAACGGGAAGTGTGTGGGCAGCAGAGCTTCTGTGAAGTTTGGAAAGTAGGAGACGAGGTGCTGACGGAAGTAAAGCTGTGAGGACGCGACGTGAGTCGTGCTTGGGTAGCTGAGATGTTGGTAACTCACCGTGTTCGGTCAGGGGGTTCACTGCCCTCTGTAATAATAATAATAATAAAAAGATGGTAGAGCACTTTCCCGCGAAAGGCAAAGGTCCCGAGTTCGAGTCTCGGTCCGGCAAACAGTTTTAATCTGCCAGGAAGTTTCATATCAGCGCACACTCCCCTGCAGAGTGAAAATCTCATTCTACTTATTTATGTACTGTAGTTCCTATCCTCTTTATGAAAGAAATAATGTAATCTGATCTCTGTGACAAACTAACTATGACGTAATTTTTGCTTTCATTCGAGTAGACCATCATTCTTCCTTACATCTAATGATAGTTAATGAATTATTTATGGCAAATAGCAATTTTCATTACGATGTGGGTGAAATACTTACACTAGTTCTTTCAGTGGTAGATAAATATTAAAGTAAAAACTGTGTACTACATTATTGCTTATTTACGGTATGCTTCAGAATGGGCTTGAATCTCTCTTTTTATCTTCATGGCCTCTTCCGAGATATGTGTAGCAAGTAGCAGTATATTTGTTGAGTCATTAAGGAACGTACATTCTCGTAACTTAAGCAAGAAACTAGAACGGCTCATTCGCAACATCTCCCACTGGAGTTGATTTATCATCTCTGTGACGCTTTCATGC
This sequence comes from Schistocerca piceifrons, assembly GCF_021461385.2. Taxonomy (NCBI): domain Eukaryota; kingdom Metazoa; phylum Arthropoda; class Insecta; order Orthoptera; family Acrididae; genus Schistocerca; species Schistocerca piceifrons. The sequence goes on along the minus strand of NC_060143.1, from coordinate 497,612,114 downwards.
TTTCGTAATGAATCTGTATTGAAAGGCTCCGCTCATCATTGGATCTTTTCTGTTTACTCTATCAACCCTGTCTCGTACGGATCCCACACTGACGAGCAGTTTTGAAGTATTTTCACACTAATGTTTTGTAGGATATTTCCCTTCTTGATAGATTACATTTTCTGAGGATTCTTCAAGTGAATTTCTGTCTAATGGCATCTGCAGAACTAGCGATTCATTTTACCTCATCGTTCCATTCCAGAGCGCTCCACACTCATACTCCTAAACATTTTGTGGCAGTAACTCCTTGCAGTGTTGTTCTGCTGTCGCGTAATCATACAATTAAATGTCTATGTATTCGCAGTATATTATATTTGTGAACGCTGAAGGCCAATGGCCACTCCACGAAACTAGCTTCGATCATCTGCAGGTCCTCATGCATTTCGCTACAACATTTTACCGTCGCGACTTCTCTATATACAACAGCATCACTCGTGAAAAGCCTTGGGGAACTTCCGACGTTACCTACTAGGCCATTTATAGAAGTGCTGGAAAAAGAGGGAAGTTAGCACACACTTCTACGGGATTGCAATTCAATCAAGATGCCTCATTACAAGTTCATAAGAGCGATTCTAAAATGGACAAAAAATATGAAATACAAGTTGCTGAAAGGATGTCATGTCGTCCTCATCCATAAATACAAATCGGGAAAAAGATGTGATAAACCTGAGTCGTATCGGACTATCTGACCATCGTGTTCGGCGAAATAATGGAAAGAATCATTGAGAGGCATTAGAAAGGTGGAATGAAAAGAAAAAAAGCTGTACCACAAATATAACTACGGTTTCGAAAAGAAAACGTACAACTGTTACAGTTACTAGCGCACCCGTGACCTACGGGACTTGTCTTTCACCAACAATCGAAACTGGGACGTTCGAACGGCGCCATGGCTTAAATTTTGAGTAAACGTCATCGGCAATGGTGGCCAATGACTTCCTGCATAAGAAGTTACCATCGTTCTAACAAAGGTCTTGTCAAAGAAGGTGGAGGAGTGGTGAGAAGTTCTGGGGACTTCCTTGGGGTTGGAGAGGGAAACTGATCCAAAAAGGAGGAGGAATCAGCGATGATCAATGTTATGAGGATGCATAAGGCAATGGAAACCACTGCATTAAATACACATAACGTGTGTCCGCAGGACATTTGACCTGCAATAGAATAATAGAAAACAGTGTCATAATGATCTCTCCATTGGCAAAAGATCCCTGTATAATTCTCCATTCGAATCTTTGGGAGAGGACTGCCAAGGGGAAGGTGACCATGAGAAAAAGATTGAATTACTAACGAAAGTGTAAAGTACTACCATTTGCAGCTTGGGATATCTGTAGTGTGATCGTGATAGGAAAGCTAGAAGATCTCAAAATGGAAATGCCACTGCTCAATCTACATATAATGGCGGTAAGTCAAGAGAAATGGAAATTGGTCAGATGAGTTTAGGGTAATATTAACAGCAGGCCGGCCATTGTGGCTGAGCGGATCTAGGCGCTTCAGCCTGGAACCGCGCTACCGCTATGGTCGCAGGTTCGAATCCTGCCTCGGGCATGGATTTGTGTGATGTCCTTGGGTTAGTTAGGTTTAAGTCCCATAGTGCTCCGAGCCTTTTGAACCATTAACAGCAGCAGAAAATAGTTAACGGGAGTAGGGTTCGTTAAGAATAGGAAGGTAGGGCAGACAGTCTGTTACTCTGAACAGTTCAGTGATAGAGTTGTTCTTATCAGAATCTACAGCAAATCCACACCGGCAACGACAGTTCAACTATACATGACGACGTCACTAGCTGAAGATCAGGAGATAGAGAACGTATATGAGGATATTGAAAGGGTAATATAGTAAGCAACGGGATACGAAAATCTAATAGTCATGGGGGCAGGAATGCAGTCGTGGGGGAAGGAATAGAAGAAAAGGTAACAGAAGAATATGGGCTTGGGACAAGGAATGGGAGAAACAAGGTTAATTAAGTTCTGCAATAAATTTCAGCTAGAAATAGCGCATACTCTGTTCAAGAATCACAACAGGAGGAGGTGTACGTGGAGAAGGCCGGAAGATACGGGAAGTTTTCAATTAGTAACATCATGAACAAGCAGAGATCTTGAAATCAGATATTAGGTTGTGAAGTGCACCCATTAGCGGATATAGATTCAGATCACAATTTAGACTAGACAGGTAGCATCAATGCCCAAAGAAGTATGATAAGGAAGTACTAGGCAATGAAGAGACACACTGGAAGTTCCCTGAAGCTATACATGCTGAGATAGTGAAGGTAGTTGATTTGAAGACGAATAGACATCTCTAAAAAGGGCAATCACAGAAGTCGGGAAGAAAACCGTAGGTGCAAGGAAGACAACTGCGCAGAAACCGTGGACAACAGACGAAATACTTATGCTGATCGAAGAAAGAAGGAAGGAAAATGTTCAAGGAGATTCAGGAATACAGAAATACAGAATGGTATAAATAGGAAATGGAGGGAAGAAAAAGTAAAACGATTCCATGAAAAAGTGAAGAAATCGAAAAAGAAATAATCATCACAAAGATGGACTCAGCATACAGAAAAGTCTTCTGTGAAATTAAAACAAAGGGCGGTGACATTAAGAGTACAATGAGAACTACGCTGTTAATCGCAGAGGAGGAAGTGGATAGGTGGAAAGAGTACATTGAAGGTCTCTATGAGGGAAACGGCTCGTCTAATGCGATAGAAGAAGAAACAGGAGTCGATAGGGAAGACATAGGAGATGAGGTATTAGAATCAGAATTTAAAACAGAGTACAAAATCGTAAAATCAGGGAAGGTAGAAGGGATGGATGACATTCCATAGGAATTTCTAAAATCATTGGGGAAGTGGCAACAAAAAGACTATTCACATTGGTGTGTAGAACATAATTCCGAAGCTAGCAAGAGCCGACAAGTGCAAGAATTATCGCACAGTTAGCTTAACAGCTCATGCAATTAAGTTTCTGACAAGCATAATATACAACAGAATGGAAAAGAAAGCTTAGGATCTACTGGATGACGGACAGTTTGGTTTAGGAATGGTAAAAGGACCACAGAGGCAGTTCTGACATTGAGTTTGAGAGTGGAAGTTAGACGGAAGAAATATCGGGGCACTTTCATTGGATATGTCGTCCTGGACAGTGTAATATGGTGCAAGACGTTCTGAGAAATACAAGTGTAAGCTGCAGGTGAAGACGGGTAATGTACAATACGTACAAGAAATAAGAGGAAACAATAAGACATGAAGACCAAGAACGAAGTACTCAGATTAAGAAATGTGTAAGGCAGGGATGTAATCTTTTGCCCCTAATGTTCAATCTCTACATCGAAGATGCAATGAGGAAAATAAAAGAAAGGTTCAAGAAAGGGATTAAAATTCAGGGTGAAAGAATATCAATGATAAGATTCGCTGATGACATTGCTATCCTCATTGAATGAGAAGAACTATTATAGCATGTGTTGAATAGAACGAAGAGTCTAGTGAGTACAGAGTATGGACTAAGAGTAAATCGAAGAAAGACGGAAGTAATGCGAAGTATCACAATGAGAATAACGAGAAACTCAACGCCACAACAGGGGATCAAGAAGTAGATGAAGTTAAGGAATTCTGTTGCATAGGCAACAAAATAACCCATGATGGGTGTAACAAGCAGGACGTAAAAACCAGCCTAACATTGTCGAAAAGGGCATTGCTGGCGAAGAGAAGTCTGCTAATATCACACCTAGCTATTAATTTGAGGAATAAATTTACGTACGTTGGGAGCATAGCACTGCATGGTAGTGTAACATAGACAATGGAAAAATCGGAAGAGAAGAGAATCGAAGCCTTCAAGGTGTGGTACTACAGAAGAGTGTTGAACATTAAGTGGACTGATAAAGTAAGGAATCAGGAGATTCTCCACAGAATCGGCGAGGAAAGGAACACATGGAAGACACTGAGTAAAATAAGGGCCAAGATGATAGGACATCTGTTGATACATCAGGGAATAACTTCTATGCCACTAGAGGGAGCTATAGAGGATAGAAACTGTAGAAAAAGACAGAAATTTGAATACATCCTGCAAATTATTGAAGACGTAGGCTGTGACCGCTACTTGGAGATGAAAAGGTTGGCACAGGCGAGGAAATTGTGGCGAGTCTGGCCGTATGAAACCAGCCTGAAGCATGATGACTAAAAAAAAAAAATCAGTCTTGGGGAAGAAGTTGGAGGAACGCTAGATTTCAAAACCATTCGAGCCTAACATTGCAAGCTTTCTGAGCAATAGGAAGGCAATCACTTTGAAAAACGGAGCCAAACTGCGACCCAGAGAAACTTGTTCCCTTATTTCGCAATCTCTGTACTGCAGACCCTCGTCACCTGTTTACTAATGGTATCGAAATACTACAATACGCAGACGACTTACGCGCTATTTCAAAGAAGTACTCTTCAGTCCTGTCATCTGATAATGCACAACGGGCTCGTAGGTCTGCACGAGTAGTGTGCAGAAAATGGCTTCTAAATGTATTTTAGTAAGCTTACTCTGAGGTTCTTTACTCGCCATAGGAATCCTCTTCCGAAAACAATTGGGGTCACATACTTTTCCAGTTGCGAAAACAACTTGGTATTTTGGAATGATTACACAGGCCAACGATGGAAAAACTTTTTTGCTGAAAATACCTTATTCTTATAATGTTATGTTTTTAAGGTGGGATATCCGAATATCACACTTAATAAACTGTATCACCCACCATTTCTTCACATTTTACAGTTAAATTTATATAATTAAGCGATTTTTAAAGAATTTAACATATTTTATATAGTTAAAATAATTTAAAAAGTAGGTGTAATGAATGTAGAAGACGCTGGTAGCACTGCTGAAAAACATTTGCTGGCAAAAATGGTCGATTCTATTTTTGTGTTAACAGATGGTGTTTTGTTTACTGTCAACCTAACCTCACTTTCCCGTTTCCTATACATGTGCTCAGTATTGTGCCTAATCTGGTTGTAAAAACTCTGCTGAGAGTTTCTGTAAATTTTTGGTGAACTTGTGATTAAAAAACGCAAGATAAACACCACAGACTTTGTGAAAAAGCTAAACTTGGTGAGCAAGATAAATCTTGGTCGCTGCATAAAGTATGTTATGTGTGTGTTGACGATCTGAGAAAATGGTCCAAAAAGGAGAAAAAAGCCTTTAGATTTATTGTTCCTACGATATGGAGGGAGCCAAAAAATCTTTCCAGTGATTGCTACTTTTGCAGTGTTGATATTACTGGACATAATTCGAAAAACAAGATCGGAAAACAAGAAGGTAATAAGCTATCCTAACCTTCCGTCCGCCATCCGACCAGTAGGCCATGGGGTAGATTTTCCAGTTCCTGAACCAACAGATGATTTAAATTCTATTCCAACAGAAGTATTTTCTGATCTACAGTCTGATTTAGATGAACCAGATGATGAGAAATTCCATTTTAATAAAGAACGTCTACAGCCCAAATTGTTTACTCAGACATAGCTTAACGATTTGGTTAGGGATCTGGGCTTAATAAAAGAAAAAGCTGAATTGCTTGGCTCTAGATTAAAGGAAAAGAACTTATTGTCAGTTGGAGACAGCATATACATGTACAGAAAGAGAGAGAAGCAATTTTCCAAGTTTTTTCAACAAGAAGGTGATTTAGTGTATTGTTCACACATTGCCAGTCTGATGAATGAATTGGGTACTGAATACAAAAAGCAAAACTGGAGGCTATTTATTGATTTATCCAAAACTAGTTTAAAGGCTGTTTTATTACACAATGCTAACATGTATGCACCTATACCTGTTGGACATTCTGTTCATATGAAAGAAAGCTATGAAAACCCAGAAATAGTGCTAAATAAATATGCTATTATGCTCATGGTTGAATGATACGTGGCGATCCAAAAGTAACATGCATGCTCCTTGGTCAGCAAGGTGGCTTTACCAAATTTCCATGTCTCTTGTATGAATGGGACAGTAGGGCTAGGGATCAACACTGGTGCAGAAAGAACTGGCCTGTGAGGGGTCTTTAAAACCTGGTGAGAAGAACATTCTACGCAAAAACCTTGTAGATCCAAAAAATTTACTCCTACCACCTCTACATATAAAGTTAGGCCTAATGAAACAGTTTGTAAAGGCTTTGCCTAAAGATGGACCATGTTTTAAGCATCTCTGCCGAAAGTTTCCACACCTTTCAGGAGCTAAACTAAAAGAAGGCGTCTTTGTCGGACCTGAGATTAGAAAATTGATGTATGATGTTAACTTTGATTTCACAATGACTTTAAATGAGAAAGAAGCATGGGTATCATTCACGTATTTCTTTAAGAAGTTCTTAGGACATGGAAAAGACCCAGAATATGTTTCTATTACAGCTACAATGTTAAAGAAGTTTAAAACTTCAGAATGAGCCTGAAAGTTCACTTTTTGAACAGTCACCTTGATTACTTTGCGGACAGTATGGGAGACGTTAGTGAGGAGCAAGGAGAGCGTTTCCGCCAGGACATTAAAGTGATGGAAAAATGCTATCAAGGCCACTGGAACACCAACATGATGGGGGACTACTATTGGTCACTTCACCGAGAAGTTCAGCAAGCGACTCATCGTAGAAAAAGCTACACATGAAGCTTCAAAGAAAAAAGATAAATAAAATACAAACCAATTCAAACTGACAAGTGAAACTTGTATTAACACATATTATATTATATAGCAATTTATGTTGACTGCATAGGGAAGATCCCAAATTTACATCCACGGTAATTTCTTATTTCTTGTTGTGTAACCTGTAGGAATTTTGTATTATATTTTCAGGGTAGATCTCGAGTTCCATTTTCGTTTTATTTATTCTCTTATATTATAAATCTTGTGTTTTGTCGGATCAATCGTTTGTTAATCCTATGAAACTTCTTATGAGGGCACACCTTAAAATAATTTCTACCATAAAATATCAACCCAAATCGTAATATAACTGTTTCTGTGTTGTGATGGCTGTATAGGCACTTTTCAAACGCCAATAAACTAAAACAGAAAAGGAAAAGACAAATAGTCAGACACGACGGTTTTACACATTATTATTAGTATAAAGACTGTCATCGATGCATCAATAACAACAATGAATGAAAAGAAAACGGGAACGAAACTTAGTAACATGAAAAGTTGCTGCAACTGATTTGCCAGTGGTATAGTAATAGTGACAGACTCTGAGAAAAAAAAAAAAATAAACTCCCCATCTTCATCTTCATGAGTACCCTGTAGAACTACTAGTGTTTTCCTTTCCTGTTCCGCTCGTAAACAGAGGATGGAAAAATAACTATCTATATGCCTCCTTTGCAGTCCTAATTTTTCGTATTTATCTTCGCACTCCTTACGCGAAAAGTATGTTGGCGGCGGTAGAAGCGTTCAGCAGTCAGCTTCCAGTGCCAGTTCACTAAATTTTCTCATTAGTATTTCTCGAAAAGAGCCTCTCCCTCCCTCCAGGGATTCCTATTTGAGTTTCAGAACGATCGTCGTAACACTTGCATGTTGTTCGGACCTCCCGACAACAAATGTAGCAGCCCACCTTTCAACTGCTTCGATGTCTTCCTGTAGTCCGATCTGGTGCGGATCCCAAACATTCGAGCAGTGCTCAAGAATAGGTCGCACCATCGTCCTATATGCGGTCTCCTTTACAGATGAACGACACATTCCCAAAATTCCCCCAGTAAGTCGAAGTCTACCATTCGCCTTCCCTATCACATGCTCGTTCTATTTTGCTTTGCAACGTCGCACCAAGTTCTTGATATGACGTGACCATGTCAAGCAGGGCACTGTTATTGATGTATCCAGATTTTGTGGGTTTCTTTCTTCTCTGATCAACAGTAACTTTCATTTTCATATATTTAGAGCTAGTTGTCATTCATAATGCGTAGGACAGTAAGAGGAGACAACAAAACTAAAATAAGAAACAAATTCCAAATTCATGGTTATAGGCAAGAAAGGAGGTTAAGGTATGACTGACCTAAGGAAAGATATTGAGAAACTCAAGGAAGTAATCAAATTTCGCTACCTCAGCCCAATGTGGAGAAAAACAGTAAATGTATCAAAGAAATCAAGAGAACAGTAGCACTGGCCATGTGATCATTCTGAAATATGAACAACCTTTTGCTGCGAAAGACCATCATTTTACGCATTAATAAACGATCTATAAAGATCTTTGTATTGGACATCCTGACACAAGAATATGAAACCTGGACGTTAGAGAAACAGAAAGTTCGCATCGAAACTGTGGAGTTTTGGTTCTCGGGGGGAACCAGAGAGGGAGAGAGAGAGAGAGAGCTTGGATGGCGGAAAAACGAATTAGATGTTTCTACAAGATATAGAAGGAATGAACGTATTGATGTAAGTTACAGCTCTGCTCGAAGCACAACTCATTTTACACTTAAGTCTAAGCGATTTAGAAGGCAGCGTCATAGGGAAGAAAACGAGAGGACATTCGAGAACTTTGCTTTTGAAAAATATGATGGGATGTTCTTCATACATGGAGATGAACACGAGTGCTGAAGAGAGGAAGCTGCAACTGCACGGACGATGTTCAGCCTCCTGAAATAAGAAGAAGAAGGTGTTGTCACGGGAAAGTGGACACTTCAGTTCATTACATTTTATTATAATATTACTTTTTCTTCGCGTACAAAAAATATTACAACAAGAAAATATTGATAACATTGAGGTTGAAGCTCTCTGTCCGTGTTTGCTTACAAACATATTTGTTTTTGGAGAGGGTACGCCGTGAGAAAGAAAGTTGAAATGGCTCTGAGCACTATAGGACTTAACATCTGAACTTAGAACTACTTAAACCTAACTAACCTAAGGACATCACACACATCCATGCCCGAGGCAGGATTCGAACATCCATGCACCGTAGCGGTCGCGCGGTTCCAGACTGAAGCGCCTAGAACCGCTCGGCCACACCGGCCGGCCTACGCCGTGAGAAAACCGCAATTTTTATCTTTTCTTTATTTCTCAGAAATGTTTCGCTGATGTTTCAGCATCATCAGAGGGCTTTTATTACCCTTCTATAAAACAGGAACAATGCTGCTGACTACTTACACAAACATAAATTTTAGTTTTTAAGTTATATACGATTGCAGACGACGAACGGTAAAAAAAAAACCAACTACAGTAAAAAACGTGAAAATCAAAGAAGACCACAGAAAGTGATAACAAAGCATATACAGAAAGCTTTAACTATTTTTTTAAATTTCTAAATACAGTATTAAAAACTAAAATTTATACGTGTGCATGTAATAAAGAGAATTCATCCTGATTTATAGAATGTTATTCAAAGTCCGCTGGTGATTCTGAAACTTCAGCGTAACATGTCTGGTAAATAAGGAAACTATAAAAATTGTGTCTTCTCAAGGCGGACCCTCTCCAAAGTCAAATCTGTGGATACTTTTTTACTAGTTTTAAATAAAAAGTTTAGTGTCCGAAATTAGGAATCATTTTTATCGTAAACTGAGCAGCAATGTGATACATTGTCAAATATGCCTGCCACTGAACACTTGCTCCAGTAATGCTTTGTGCCGACCATACAGCCACTCCACATCGGTAAAGCCTATATCGAATTAATTTGAAAATTTTAATGGAATTCAGCAGCAGTTAATTTTCCAGGGAAACTAAACGAATATGTGGCGTCCTACCAAGCACCTGATAATCTCTTTACCCATGCTGTCGCCGCTACATTGCGCCCCACACTAGACACCAGAAACGTTGTAAAGTTAGATTATCCTTAGGTATATGGAATCAAATCCTGATGACTTTGGCGCAAGATTTCATACTTCATCATCAATAATCACGCGTGTGGGCTCCGGAAACACATCCAGTCTAATCTTGAAATTCTGGGTCAGAAAATTCTCCCAACATCCTCAGACCGACAGACCACGCGCAGAAAAAGTGGCGAAAACATGATATCAAAATTGTGAAAATGCTGTAGTGTAAAAGACTACGCCACACGCCTGGATTGTGAAATGACTGATGTTCCATACGAAGCCCAACAGGCACAGGGAGTATGGCAGGAAATTTTTGTTCAAGATGTGACTGAAAATTATTCTGAGCCAAGGAAAAAGGCTAGTGTCAAACGCGCCATGATAAATCGTTCTGATCGTCAGGATAAGGCGCGAGCAATAAAATTACTATGTACACGTGTATCTAGTAGGGTCATCAGCAAGCAGAATGGGGAAGGGACTCTAACGCCACGAAAACCGGTTTTTCCATCCAATGCAGGAAAACTCACAATTTCGATTACTCTGCACAACGTTTCCAATTTCGTTGTGCTTGTGACCATGATAGCCAATGCAAAGTCTCATGTCTTCAGTGCTCCTGCAGTGCCACATGTGTTCCGTGAACAGGGTCCTTAGGAAGTTTCACAATGACACGGAAAGTGAGGGTATCTCCGTTAGTACTCGTCAAGAGGCCTTCAGTTAAACTGCGCCTTTGTGAGGACTTCAAGGCAACAGTGGAACCCCCCCCCCCCCCCCCGCCCCCCGGCCCACACACACACACACACACAGTAATTCATTTCCTTTGCCTCGATGGACTTATAGACCGTTTGGGAGCTGGTCATTACTTCTCTAAGACTGATTTACACGATTCCTATCTCCTGAAACCCTTTAGACGAAGAGTCACAGCAAGAATTTCTCATTAATATACGCGTGGGACTATTCTAATTTCTTCGTTTTCCTTTCGGTAGTGGACATACAACAGCAATTTACCAGCGCAGGCTGGAGTACCTAACTGAATCTGTGCCTTCATCTACAATTTTTTTACATGATATAGTGATATCATGTCGCACATCAGACGAGCACCTTAGGAACCTGCGCATCCTACTACTAGAGTTATCAGAGGCAGGCTTTAAACGCAGCGGAAGTAAATGTTTGTTCTTACAAACTGAGATTGAGTATTTGGGGCACGTTATTAACTCTCTTTTTCTTCCCTACGCAGTCGCACTTGAGGCCATTCGTGATCCCAGACCCCCAAGGAATGTTACTGAATTACAGTGTTGGGGAAGCTGATGTATTACATCCACTTCATTCCGAATGCAGCTCAGACAGCGGCACCGTTTGCAACGCCTTCGCCGCCAAAATGTACGCTTTGTATGGTACCAGGAATGTGACATTGCTTTTCGACGACTCGACTCAGTGATGATCTGTTCTGTGGTCGTCTCCTAGTTCATTTGCATCTTACAAACCTGTAATCTTGGCCGTGGCTACCTCTTCATACGTCATTGTAGCTGTACTCTCGCAAAGCATTGGTTCTGCTGACAAATCAGTAGCCTTCGCCTTCACGAAGCTCAGAGCAACTATTCGCAAATAGAACAGAAGGCTTTTGTCATCTATGGAGTGAATAAATTCCATCAGTATTTGTACGGAAGGAACTTCCACTTGGTCACCTACAAAAAGCCTTTGAAGCCGCTTTCGATCGCGGCCAGGCTCATTCCGAAATACACTGCGCAGAAACTGCAACGCTGGGCTCTCACCTTATAGCACTACCAGTACAGGCCACATCCAGGGATTCCAATGCAGACATTCTTAAGCATCTTCCCCTGGGACCGGATGCATAGTTTGAAGCATCAGAAGCATTATGTTCCAGCATCGATGCACACGACTCAGACACGTTGGACTAGTTTCCATCAGATCACTGGAAAATAGTCCAGGCCACGGCAGCGGAACTGGACTTCAGTGATTCAGTAGCGCTATGCGCACACTGGCTTGCTTCACATTGTGAAACAAATTGATAGCCCAGTGGTTAGCCGATACTTATCACTTTGGCTTGACTTGTCTGTGCTAGAATGTGTAGGACTGCTAGGCACTAAATCTGAACAATCGCTTCCGGTGATTCCAGTCGTTCTTTAGAGACATGTTCTTAGTTTGCTTCATCTGGATCACAGCGGCATGTCCCCACCAGACAATCAGCTCCCTGACGTTGCACATGGTTTGGCGTGGACTCGCAAATAGAGCAGGTGGAGGCCAAGTGCCATGCTTGTGCAGGACACTGGGCAGGCCTTCTTCACAGGTTCTTTGATTGGCCGTAGTCTGAAGCACTACGATACCGTTTGTATTAGGATTTTGCTGGACCCTACTGAAACACTCAGTGGCTGATTGTCGTCCACACATATAGCAAGTTTTCTTCTGTGGTTCCCATGCACTCTACGAAGACAAATCGCTCCCATCAATCCTTGCAGCACGTATTTTTTCTTGAAGGTCTACCGGAGTTGCTTTTGACTGATAACAAGCCAAATCTGTGTCTGCAGAATTTACATTATCGGATTTGAGACCCTGTCCTTGGTTCTTCAGCGCCATGCTGCATCCATAGGATGCAGTTTCCATTGGTAGTTCTAGAAAGTTTCCCAGGTGGAGCGTAATGTTCGCTTGGAAGTGACCTCTCGCATATAAAACGACGTTTAGGATTATACTGTACAATGAGACAGTTGAGGTTGACTATTATCATGCACAATCACCACTGTAGACTATAACTTAAATAACATATTTACATGTCAAGTGAAAATTCCAGAAGTGACCAAAGTTATGTTATCGGTTTTATAAAGTGTCCATACTTGTGATTATGGGGAACTTCTAAATCCCCATTGGCTAAAGAAGTTGGTATTACCAGGCTGAAGACCACTACAGAATGGATTGTGTTTCTGATCCCTGTGCACGACTGCTTAGGTATGTGCACTGTGACTCGTAGGTTTCTTTTCGAGTACTCTGTCATGGAACATATTTACGTCACTTCGACAATTACTCGTAGTTGCCCAATGCTTTCGCTGCTGTAAGAAATCATTTCGTCTCTATTTTTTGTGAATTAAGACGCTGATATCACCGTTTCTGCAAGGATATAACACTATTACATTGCAATGTTGTGTCATACCTCGTAATATCTGCAGCCATTTTGTTTAATTTTAGCTTATTGGGAGTCCGAAAATTAACGATGTGGTTGAGGAGTTGATTTTAAGTGTATATTTCAGCTGTAGCAGCATCAGTATTTTGTAGAATCTCTGAACTCATTTCCAGCTGTGAGCCACAAAGTTTCCAAACACAACTATTCCCACATCTACACCTACAAATCTGTATGTTACAAAGAATAACATCTCTTAAATATGTGTTGCGTCAGTTCTTTATCATTTAAAAGAATTGAGGGTGGTCGTATAATGGTATGCTTGCGGTGAATGTCATTCGTTACACGTTAGGCGCATTTGATGCCTTATTGCTCTCGCAAGGTGTGTGATATCCTACATGTAATACACATTTTGTTATGCAGCGATATAGGTGAAACAGTGACAGCAGGTTGAGGGGTAAAAAGAATGCACCTATCTCTCAAATCGTATACTTTATTTTATTTTTATCATAAACCTCTTTTTCTGCAGTTTTTTCACAACAGGGTAACGCTGTATACACCACAGCAACCTATATACTGGGAGTAGAGCTAAACCTGTATTCTCGGTGGAGTTCAATAGAGGTTGCTGTTCCTACAGCCCTGAATGGGATGGTAAGGCTTGCGGATAGCTTGCTACATTTCGATACTAGATAGTGATTTCAGTGCCACTTATGAGCCACAAAAATTGGCAGTGTGGGACTTTGACCGCTAAATTGGTGAAAACTACAGCAACACCATTCAGGGACTGAACCCTATGAGTAAACACAGCTCACGTAGTGATTCGACGGTAGCCTCATGAAGATTCAAGAGAAGAGACAAATACGCAGCCGCCTTCATGTGACCAGTTATGTCTTTAGGCTTCCATTTCGAAAAAAAAGAAACCGCAAGCACTGTGATGTGCAAAGAAACCGGGCAGGGGAACATGTGGAATGGTAGCTAGATCAGAGGTGTTGGATTATCTTTGCTATGAATGCAAGATTTGTCTGACAGCTGATGCCCATCCAAGAAGAATGAGGAGTAGGCATGCACTCAAATGGGTTGAACCTGGAGAATTTTTTATCAGGGTGTGTGACAGTGTCATTTATAGATGTCAGACGCCTTTCATCGAAATCGAGGGTAATTTGAAGGATCTGTAACACTGGGAAAATATTTTCCAAGCTGTTGGTCAAACCAGAAGCCAACATTTCGTCGATGGGTTCGTCTTTCAAGAAGACATTGCTTGAGCACACCAAGCCCAGTCAGTGAACATGGCGGCTGGAATCAACTGACTGGATAGTCCTGTTTAACTTACTGACGTCAGCCTGACTGAGCATACTTACGAGGAGTTCATACATGGAAACATGCATCACGGCAACACCCCTCGTGACAGTCCGGACGGGAAGGCTTCAGCTGCAATATCTCGACCACGTTAATTACAGCAACGAATGCACCAGCATGCACGAGCGATCAGTGGGGGAGGGTGGGGAGGGGGGGGGGGTGTAGGGGTGGAGCGAAGAGGTACTAAATACTACCTAACAGGAGGTTTTGACGTCACACAAGCAAGAAAATGTTCTCTTTCAAACAAAATGTCTTTATTTTGGTTATTTTTCCATTTCACAGTAAAGTTATTTCTGATTGCTGTTATTGAGTATATTTTTCCTTTACTCGTTCACCTTCAGTAAGAACACACACATTCTCAGAATTACGATGGAAGATCGGAAAGGAGCGCCCAATAGCTTTTTCCTCCTCTCGTACGGTAGCTAGAATGTTGACGTTCCACGACGGTGTAGACTGAAGTTGGCGCTGCAAAGGATATTTTGTTTCCATGTGCAGCTCTAGCGAGAGAAGCTTGAAATGCGAAACAAACATGACGCACATGTTACTCTCATCAGCTTGTGATGTGCAGCGAACTGTAGTTCGATATTTGTGGACCAAAGCCCATAAACCGAGTGAAATTCGCAAGCACGTGTGACGCGTGTGTGGGGACGACTGCATGGACCGTAGCAATGTGTCCACGTGGTGACCATTCTTCCAAGAGGGCCGGGTGAACCATAGTGTTCCGCCCCGCTCAGAGTCACTGTTTACAGCTGCAACCGTGCGGAATGTCAAAGCCATTGAGGCAGCAAATTTGAGCGACCGGCGTGTGCAATTGCGAACCTTATCGTAGCAATTCAACATTTCCTATGGTGCGGTGTATGATACTGGTCACGAAAAAATGAAATTTATTAATGTTAGTGATCACTGGGTGCCTAAGAGTCTGACAGTCAATGAGAATGAGCAGCGAATCATGAGAAGCTTGAATCACTTAACACGTTACGCCCCAGAAAGGCCAAAATTTCTGAAAAGAATTGTAACTTGTTATAAGTCTTGGGCGTACCACTACACACCCGAAATCGAGCAAGCTTCTATGGAGTGGAGGTTGGTCCCCCAGTACCAAAAAAATTAAGTAACTCATTTTGCCAGGAAAGTGCTTGTCACAGTGTTCTGGATTATGCTTGCTGTGTTATTGATGGATTTTGCTGCACACAAGACCACTGTGAATACTGTTGCCTGCATTAAAATTTTGGTTGATGCTCTTAACAAATGCAGCTTCATTAATCCTGAAGGTGTCAGACTTCTTCATGACAATGCTCGCCCCAGTTTAGTTATTCCCATTCATAAGAAGATCGCCAAATTCGGGTGGGATGTGCTCCTGTATCCACCACACAGACCGTACCTTGTATCTAGGACTTTCATCTGTTTGGTTCCATGACGAAATTGCATGGCATCCCAAGCTTTGCGACACAAATGGTTGAAATGGCTCTGAGCACTATGAGTCTTAACTTCTGAGGTCATCAGTCCCCTAGAACTTAGAACTACTTAAACCTAACTAACCTAAGGACATCACACACACCCATGCCCGAGGCAGGATTAGAACCTGCGACTGTAGCAGCAGCGCAGTTCCAGAATGTAGAGCCTAGAGACGATCGCCCACCCCGGCCGGCTATCAGTGGTCTGCAGACGGCTATACTCCAATCAGAGACATCAACTAACAGGGCGTATTGAAACACGATGGGGGAAATGTGTGGCCATCGTTGATGACTATGTAGAAAACTAGATAAAAGATGTAAGTTTATTTATGATTTTTTTATTTTCTCTTTTAATCTTGTTGGTAATTAAATTATTGTGTGTTACTTCCTATTTAGGTGGGAATTTAAGGAGATGGGACCTGGATAAACTGAAAGAACCAGAGGTTGTACAGAGATTCAGGGAGAGCATAAGGGAGAAATTGACAGGAATGGGGGAAATAAATACAGTAGAAGAAGAATGGGTAGCTTTGAGGGATGAAGTAGTGAAGGCAGCAGAGGATCAAGTAGGTAAAAAGACGAGGGCTAGTAGAAATCCTTGGGTAACAGAAGAAATATTGAATTTAATTGATGAAAGGAGAAAATATAAAAATGCAGTAAGTGAAACAGGCAAAAAGGAATACAAACGTCTCAAAAATGAGATCGACAGGAAGTGCAAAATGGCTAAGCAGGGATGGCTAGAGGACAAATGTAAGGATGTAGAGGCCTATCTCACTAGGGGAAAGATAGCTACCGCCTACAGGAAAATTAAAGAGACCTTTGGAGATAAGAGAACGACTGGTATGAATATCAAGAGCTCAGATGGAAACCCAGTTCTAAGCAAAGAAGGGAAAGCAGAAAGGTGGAAGGAGTATATAGAGGGTCTATACAAGGGCGATGTACTTGAGGACAATATTATGGAAATGGAAGAGGATGTAGATGAAGATGAAATGGGAGATACGATACTGCGTGAAGAGTTTGACAGAGCACTGAAAGACCTGAGTCGAAACAAGGCCCCCGGAGTAGACAATATTCCATTGGAACTACTGACGGCCGTGGGAGAGCCAGTCCTGACAAAACTCTACCATCTGGTGAGCAAGATGTATGAAACAGGCGAAATACCCTCAGACTTCAAGAAGAATATAATAATTCCAATCCCAAAGAAAGCAGGTGTTGACAGATGTGAAAATTACCGAACTATCAGCTTAATAAGTCACAGCTGCAAAATACTAACACGAATTCTTTACAGACGAATGGAAAAACTAGTAGAAGCCAACCTCGGGGAAGATCAGTTTGGATTCCGTAGAAACACTGGAACACGTGAGGCAATACTGACCTTACGACTTATCTTAGAAGAAAGATTAAGGAAAGGCAAACCTACGTTTCTAGCATTTGTAGACTTAGAGAAAGCTTTTGACAATGTTGACTGGAATACTCTCTTTCAAATTCTGAAGGTGGCAGGGGTAAAATACAGGGAGCGAAAGGCTATTTACAATTTGTACAGAAACCAGATGGCAGTTATAAGAGTCGAGGGACATGAAAGGGAAGCAGTGGTTGGGAAGGGAGTAAGACAGGGTTGTAGCCTCTCCCCGATGTTGTTCAATCTGTATATTGAGCAAGCAGTAAAGGAAACAAAAGAAAAATTCGGGGTAGGTATTAAAATTCATGGAGAAGAAATAAAAACTTTGAGGTTCGCCGATGACATTGTAATTCTGTCAGAGACAGCAAAGGACTTGGAAGAGCAGTTGAATGGAATGGACAGTGTCTTGAAAGGAGGATATAAGATGAACATCAACAAAAGCAAAACAAGGATAATGGAATGTAGTCTAATTAAGTCGGGTGATGCTGAGGGAATTAGATTAGGAAATGAGGCACTTAAAGTAGTAAAGGAGTTTTGCTATTTGGGGAGCAAAATAACTGATGATGGTCGAAGTAGAGAGGATATAAAATGTAGGCTGGCAATGGCAAGGAAAGTGTTTCTGAAGAAGAGAAATTTGTTAACATCCAGAATTGATTTAAGTGTCAGGAAGTCATTTCTGAAAGTATTCATATGGAGTGTAGCCATGTATGGAAGTGAAACATGGACGATAAATAGTTTGGACAAGAAGAGAATAGAAGCTTTCGAAATGTGGTGCTACAGAAGAATGCTGAAGATTAGATGGGTAGATCACATAACTAATGAGGAAGTATTGAATAGGATTGGGGAGAAGAGAAGTTTGTGGCACAACTTGACCAGAAGAAGGGATCGGTTGGTAGGACATGTTCTGAGGCATCAAGGGATCACCAATTTAGTATTGGAGGGCAGCGTGGAGGGTAAAAATCGTAGAGGGAGACCAAGAGATGAATACACTAAGCAGATTCAGAAGGATGTAGGTTGCAGTAGGTACTGGGAGATGAAAAAGCTTGCACAGGATAGAGTGGCATGGAGAGCTGCATCAAACCAGTCTCAGGACTGAAGACCACAACAACAACACTTCCTATCTTCTCTCGTACAAGTGGTGCAAACCTTTCTTGGAGCAATTCAGTGAAGACACAGCTGCCGAATATAAAGCAAATTAGGACAACGTGTAGTATTGCAAAACCAAATGTTAAGCATTTCCAATTTTTAGCAGTTAGCTGCATTTAGTACCCACGGTCCAGCTTCCTTTAGATGTTACCTTCACAGAGCATTCTTCTGAACAATGCAGCGACAGGGCAACTCGAGACAACCTCTACCACCTGCCCCCTTTCCCCTCTTCCCCCTCACCAGTTGGCTGTCTCTGCGTGAGGTCTGGTAGCGCCATTAGCAACCCCAGTAGGGTTCATCAGCAGCTGCCTCTAGACTATGGATGCTCTGGTGAGTCAGGTCCCGCCCAAGCCTGGTGGTGGGGGAAGGCGGGAGTGGGCGGGGTGTGAGACAGGGTTGTGGGGAAGGGGGTGGAGTCACAGCAGAACACAGACGCCCATGCGTCGCTGCGTAGCGGCCCAGGCTAGGAGGCTAACTAATTAAACTCCAGGCCGCGGCCGCGAAATGCGCCTCCCCCCAACTGCTGCGCTCCTTTAGAAAGTGGGAGTCAAAGGAACTGTGGCGTGCAGTTCGAGCCACCTTTTACAGACGTCATTGAACTTCCAACTTGCCCTGGAGCTGCTGTGCTGTGGATTCGTAATGGGCTCATACTGCATCTCCATCCGGTAAGCTATATTATATGGGGTAAAGGCTATACTGACCCCACGACTTATCTCAGAAAATAGATTAAGGAAAGACAAACCTACATTTCTAGCATTCGTAGACTTAGAGAACGTTTTTGACAGTGTGGACTGGAATACTGTGTTTAAAATTTTGAAGGTGGCAGGGGTAAAATACAGAGCATGAAAGGCTATTTAAAATTTGTACAGAAACCAGATGGCAGTTATAAGGGTCGAGGGGCATGAAAGGGAAGCAATGGTTGGGAAGGGAGGGAGACGGGGTTGTAGCCTCTCCCTGATGTTGTTCAATCTGCATATTGAGCAAGCAGTAAAGGAAACAAAAGAAAAATTCGGAGTAGGAAGTAAAATCCATGGAGAAGAAATTAAAACTTTGAGGTTCGCTGATGACATTGTAATTCTGTCAGAGACAGCAAACGACCTGGAAGAGCAGCTGAACGCAATGGACAGTGTCTTGAAAGGAGGATATAAGATGAACATCAACAAAATCAAAACAAAGATAATGCAATGTAGTCGAATTATGTCTGGTGAGCTGGCTCTAGTGGCCTTGCTGTTCTAGGCGCTACAGTCTGAAGCCGAGCGACCGCTACAGTCGCAGATTCGAATCCTGTCTCGGGCACGGATGTGTGTGCTGTCCCTAGGTTATTTAGGTTTAATTAGTTCTACGTTCTAGGCGACTGATGACTTCAGAAGTTAAGTTGCATAGTGGTCAGAGCCATTTGAACCATATGTCAGGTGATGGTGAGGGAATTAGATAAGGAAATGAGACACTTAAAGCAATAAAGGAGTTTTCCTGTTTGGGGCGCAAAATAACTGATGATGGTAGAAGTAGAGAGGTTATAAAATGTAGACTGGCAATGGCAAGGAAAGTATTTTTGAAGAAGAGAAATTTCTTTACATCGACTATAGATTTAAGTGTAAGGAAGTGATCTGAGTTATTGAATAAATCATTCCTTCCTTTGCTGATGGCCGATGAAGCTCTAAATTTAAATGGGCAATCAGCACACAGGTGAGTAATGACAATAAAAGTCTGACGTTGCTAAGTCAAATATTTTGGGCGAGAGAATTAATTTAATTACACTACACGCAGTAGACGAGCTCTGAACTTGCCTTTGGAGATACGCTAGAGCTATAGTTTTATAGTCACTCAGTTGAAACTTCTCACATCTTTATGATTATAGGGGATATCCCTTCTACTTAAATTTAAACATCCTAGCCTTATTTATTCACCTGCTTAATCTATCTTGCTTCCTTAATTTCTAAGACAAAAACCAGAAAAATCATGAATTTCAGCTAAAATTTTAATTCGTGATATCCAGAATACTGTTTCTACTAAATTATTATGAAAAAGGAATATAAATATAAATTTTTAAGTTTCTAGCTTTCTTCTGTTGCGCCAATGATTTTTACAGAAAAACATCCAAATTTCGAAAATGGTTAAAGTTATTGAACTGATATTCAACACATATTGATTTAGTATTACTCCTGACATGATAGAAACGTTTCAGGTTATTTACTTGATTTTTAAAGTACTGCGCAACATTTATGACGTCAGAGCTAGTTACAGCAGACTGGCTGGCGCACAATGGAAAGACTGATGTGAATTTTATAAGGCGTGAGTATGCTGCTTCGTTACATCACCCTCTACTGAATTTTTTTTTTAATTTGACTCAGAAAAAAATTAATTACAAAAAGGGAAGCAAGAGTACAGCTTAACTCCCCATGAAAAATTACAATTGAAATGTAAAAATATTCAATTATTTAAATTGATGGCATGTTCACTGCCTCTTAAGCAACATTATCACTCAAAATTTAAGCAAAATCGATGAAACATTTTTGGCATACATATTGCCTTAGACAGACAAACACATAAAATATGTGAAATTATGAAAATGTTAAATCCATTAAATACATTTTTACATACACAAATTCAAAGTAAATAACACAGTTATTCATGATACATAAACAGATAATTATATTTATGCAGTCTTTTCTAAACCTGAAAGAAAATTTCACAAATCATGACAATTTCATTTTTACACGCGTGGTTTTAGCCGCTTTGGCTGGCGTTCTACACTTCCATTCACAAGGGTAGAGGAGGGGAAGTTGCTATGGAGTGCGTCCATCACGTTCACTCTACATTACATGGGGAAAGGGGAGGGGTCACTGTGAGTTGTGTCCAAGTCACTCCACGCTTTCACGCAGCTACCAGGTTGCCATTATCTGGTTTGTCCTGTAGAACAAACATAAAGAGTGCCTCAGACTCTTTTCACTTCATATCTAAGGGTGGGTCACAACGAAATGGGGATATACACTCCTGGAAATTGAAATAAGAACACCGTGAATTCATTGTCCAGGAAGGGGAAACTTTATTGACACATTCCTGGGGTCAGATACATCGCATGATCACACTGACAGAACCACAGGCACATAGACACAGGCAACAGAGCATGCACAATGTCGGCACTAGTACAGTGTATATCCACCTTTCGCAGCAATGCAGGCTGCTATTCTCCCATGGAGACGATCGTAGAGATGCTGGATGTAGTCCTGTGGAACGGCTTGCCATGCCATTTCCACCTGGCGCCTCAGTTGGACCAGCGTTCGTGCTGGACGTGCAGACCGCGTGAGACGACGCTTCATCCAGTCCCAAACATGCTCAATGGGGGACAGATCCGGAGATCTTGCTGGCCAGAGTACTTGACTTACACCTTCTAGAGCGCGTTGGGGGGCACGGGATACATGCGGATGTGCATTGTCCTGTTGGAACAGCAAGTTCCCTTGCCAGTCTAGGAATGGTAGAACGATGGGTTCGATGACGGTTTGGATGTACCGTGCACTATTCAGTGTCCCCTCGACGATCACCAGTGGTGTACGGCCAGTGTAGGAGATCGCTCCCCACACCATGATGCCGGGTGTTGGCCCTGTGTGCCTCGGTCGTATGCAGTCCTGATTGTGGCGCTCACCTGCACGGCGCCAAACACGCATACGACCATCATTGGCACCAAGGCAGAAGCGACTCTCATCGCTGAAGACGACACGTCTCCATTCGTCCCTCCATTCACGCCTGTCGCGACACCACTGGTGGCGGGCTGCACGATGTTGGGGCGTGAGCGGAAGACGGCCTAACGGTGTGCGGGACCGTAGCCCAGCTTCATGGAGACGGTTGCGAATGGTCCTCGCCGATACCCCAGGAGCAACAGTGTCCCTAATTTGCTGGGAAGTGGCGGTGCGGTCCCCTACGGCACTGCGTAGGATCCTACGGTCTTGGCGTGCATCCGTGCGTCGCTGCGGTCCGGTCCCAGGTCGACGGGCACGTGCACCTTCCGCCGACCACTGGCGACAACATCGATGTACTGTGGAGACCTCACGCCCCACGTGTTGAGCAATTCGGCGGTACGTCCACCCGGCCTACCGCATGCCCACTATACGCCCTCGCTCAAAGTCCGTCAACTGCACATACGGTTCACGTCCACGCTGTCGCGGCATGCTACCAGTGTTAAATACTGCGATGGAGCTCCGTATGCCACGGCAAACTGGCTGACACTGACGGCGGCGGTGCACAAATGCTGCGCAGCTAGCGCCATTCGACGGCCAACACCGCGGTTCCTGGTGTGTCCGCTGTGCCGTGCGTGTGATCATTGCTTGTACAGCCCTCTCGCAGTGTCCGGAGCAAGTATGGTGGGTCTGACACACCGGTGTCAATGTGTTCTTTTTTCCATTTCCAGGAGTGTATACATTTTGTCTTTCACTATGTTACTGGAACAAAGTTAATAGAACTTTTTCAATTTCACTCTCGCAGTTTCTTAACTGTCATAAAATCGATAAACAAATGGCTCAAGACGCCGTTAGTCATGTACTAGAGATAATTTATGCTCAAGGCATACAATCATAAATCCTATTTAATTTCAATTTATTATTTCTGGGCCGGAACACTGAACCAATCCTCGGTACATTCCTGACAAATCTGTATTTTATTTACTTAGCTGACTCATCTTCGATTACCTTATTCTTAGAAATAGTATGAGTATATTTGATTAGTAGTTGTCTTCTCAGCTTCTTTGTGCATGTGAGTAACTTGTGGTAATAGTACAGTTCTGAGTGTTCAAGACACTCCACGTTTAGTTGACTACTAAATCCACTTATTGGTCCTCTGCTGCTGTGCCAGTTCCACATCTGCAATTATGTACTTACTTCATCGAAGTGTATTTATGCTGAGCTATAAATAATGTTTCACGTCTGCCATTATGTTACTCAGTTACGTTGCTAGTGTATGTACTTATTTAACACTCACTCTACTAACATTTAACGCAAAGGATCGCACATTTATTTCATATCTATAGTGTATTGCAGCTGATCAGTTTGCTCACGTGGCAATCCATTTCCACTCGATCGGACGCTGAAACCACAGGTAGTCTCTCTCGACCTACCACTAAAGTGCATTAAGTAATTATTGCCGAGCGTAATGCTAAATTCCTCAAACCTATAGGACACCATCAGCTGCTCTGTCTCATCTAACATAAGGGTACCTATGGTCGCATTCACGCCTCCAACTCATAACCTCAATACGTGTAGGTGTGTCCTGTCACACACTACACCAAATAATGGCCAGCTCCAACCTTATAAATATTTCAAGGACGTGTCCTTCACGTCTCAACCACAAACACTGTTCACTTCTATTACACTGCCATTCCTTGCTACACAAGGTGAGTTCATTCTTACAACTTAACTGCATATTTTTCATAACACTAAGCAATCTCTTTTAATATTAATTAGTTAGCTCTACAGCATACAATAGGTTTCACTGCCACTTCAGATCCTACTTGTACACGAATTTGTATATCTTTTTAAATTACTGTCACATTAGGTTTTTTTTCTCTAATCGGTGGGTAGAATGGTTACAGAACTCATGGCTTGATAGTCATGACGGAAAATTTTTGTATTGCAAAGAAGGAGTCAAGACTTTGGTGGATAGGAAAGATGAAGAATGAGTGAAATCTGAAATGGGAAAGAATATCTCACACAGATGGGACTGCACAGCTGCCATACTGTGTAGAGGTTACAGAACAACCTCCTCCCTACAGAATTCATTCACTACCTATGAACTTGTATAGGTCGATCACGTTCCTGCGACCTAATATCTTTTTACTTTTAGGGTACTCTATCCTATATGCATTGGCATGTGGTTTTCCTATGATCCTGAAAGGTTCTTGGTAAACGAACATGAATTTCTTTGTTTCTGCATTTATTTTCTTTGATTTTTCCTTGGTTTAGAAAAGGACTAACTGACCTATTTCAAAATTGGTGCGTACAGTTTTTGCGTCATGACGCTTCTTTCTTTCTTCTGTGTTTAGCTTGCTTTTACTAAGATTAACACCTTCGTCCCAGTATCTCCTATTTTTCAGAACTCGTATAGGCAGCTCCCAAGTTTCATCATTGGTTACTACATGTTTATCAACAAAAGATACCGTAATTACTCCGGTTATCGGCATGACCATTTTTAACTGGCTTCTTTCAAAGTAAACAACACTCTGATATTTCGGCAAGAAATCTATGCCAATTGAAACCTCAATACTGAGACTGTTTACAATTAAGCATGGATGATCAATTAAATTACCATTAATATCAAAGGGCAGCAAAGCTTCTTACTTTACCGTTTTTGACACCTTGCCAGTAGCACCAATTATTCTTAGTCCTGATACCCTCATTACTGTAAGCTTGTCTTTACCAGGTAATCCATCAAAGAAAGACTGAGATATCGCACTCACCTCACTTCCACTGTCTAAGAGACAACGTACATTGATACCCAACATATTCACTATTATTATAGGGTGGCTTATTCTAGTTTGTACAGGTGGTTCCTCAAACTCATCCAATAGTTCCTTTTGGATTTGTCTCCAACTAAAGTGATCGACATCTGTCTTCATTACATTTAGGTCAAAATATGTAGGGGTTTCCTGAGTTACATTTTCAGCTGCCTTTTCCAGTCGGTCTATTAATTTCAAATCGAAACACCGCACGACTTCATTACATTTAGTTTGCTGAACATGACCCAAATTACTGTAGTCTGAGCGATTCTGCGCCTCCAGACCGGGCATAACACTAGTTACAGCTAAACCACTTTCACTGTTATCGTCGGGTTCCTTCTCCAGTGAAAACTGGTCACAGCTACTGGGTTCATCGACCCCCAACAGGCTATCCTCTACATTCTCACTTACCTCCTGTCCTAAATCTATTAGTACAGTATCAACATCCTGCACAGGCACTTTAGAAAAGAGCACATCATCCTCATCGTAAATATAAGCATGAATTTCTTCTGCTTCTTCACCTGCCAATGCAGTATTTTGTAGCTCTTTCCTACCGTTACACTGCTGCGCCTTCTCTTTCTCTTCCCACTTAGAAAGCGTCTCTAACACGGTATCTATCAAATACTGTGAGTGATCTAATATTCCTGCTGTATCCTTAGATGCTACCGACCTCTCATCCACATGTTCAGTGTCAGTATTCTGATCTGTCTTACCAATTACTGTAATTACTGGCTTAGGAAAAATAAGCGCCTGGTGAGCGCCAGTGTCCTCATAGACGGGAACTAGTTTTCCTGCCTCGGCCTACTACTGTTTCCTTCATTTCCATTATAGTTAAAGGGCACAGCATTGTTTTCCGCACTGTTGTTTGCCTGCATAATTTTGTTCAGAACAAAATTACTATCATTTGGATGCCATTGTTGATTCTGATAATTATTTCTCCAATTCCTACCTCTCTTAGGATGGCGAACACCTACTGTTCTGATGTTTACATTGCCATTCTGCTCGTTCTTAAAATTACTACTAGTGTTGTAAGCATTTCTGTTATTACGTGCTTGCTCCTCATTGGCAGCAACACGCTCTACGCGTTCCAAATACTCAATGAAACGATCAAGATTGTCTCTAGGGGCAGATATAATTCTAGTTTGCCAATACCATGGCAGTTTGGCTTCAAGATCTAGTATTATCATTTCAGGTTTCAGCTTTTCCGCCAAATGTGACAAACGTGAAATCCATGACCTATCAAACTCTTTAATAGATTCCTTGCCTACATTGAAGCGTTTTCCACTCCAAAATTCTCTCAACAATTCATTTTGCTTATTGCTTCACCAATACTCATTAATGAAGGCTGTTTTAAATTCCGCTAATGTTTTACACTTCAACATAACATCACCTGACCAACACATGGCGTCACCTGCTAAATGGTTCTAATAAATAAGATTTTCTCTCGTTCAGACGAAGTTGGTGGAATCACATCTTCAAAATCGTTCCAGAAATCTAGCGGGTGGATATTTTTATCTGGATCGAACCGTAAGAACTGCCGACACCCGATGAAAGCGGCGTTTGCAGCTACAACTTGTTGCATACTACCATTACCAGAAGTTACTGAAGCTACTTTACTCTCAATGTTAGCAATGTTAGTACAAATATTTTCTACTCTCATTTCAACATTATCTACTCTTTGCACAATATGAGTAGTATCAGTTTTCATTGCGTCTACTTCTGCTTGACATATGTTTACTTTTATATTAACATCTTTAAACCTATCTGAGCATAGTCCACATTCCGCCTCGATCTTTTCTGTTAACTTGTGCTCCAGCTTCGCATCTTCCATTTCGAAGTCTCTGCGAACCTCAGCAACTTCGGATTTTACTGTTTTATACATCTCAGATAACTTTTGAGCAACCTTTTTCTTAATATCCTCATGGTTGTAATCAATTTTATAATTTAAACTGTCTAGATCCTCTATCAACTTATTGCAGCTAGTCTTGAAGGAAGTTTCTAATTCACCTTTATTGGATTCTAATTTATTGTTCATTGCCTCAAACCGTTTATTAAAATTAATTTGGCTGGCCACAATCTCACACTTTAATTCAGCATTACTGCTTTTGACCTCAGTTATTTCAGACTTTAATTCAGCTGTCATTTTAGCATTACTGGCAGCTATTGCTTGTAATATAATATTTAAATCAATAGCCCCAGTATCTTTGGGTTGCTCATTAGCTGGTTTTTAATCACACTCAGGTGACGAAAAACTAGCACCAACACCAGAATCATCAAAACTAAATGAAACTTCTGATCGATCAATCATATCTAAATTATCCCTTTTAAACTGTACCACCTCTGATGACTGTTTCGTTATTAACTCATCAGATAAACTATCATCCAATAAATTAACAATTTATAATTTCTGCTTTACTACAGTGGTCTCTATTATTGAATCATTGCCCCTTTTCACACTACTGTCAGGAGACAATACTTCATATTTCAGTTTAACATTACTATTTTCATGCATATTTACACTTGAACCGTTGTCTGCATTTACAGTTCCCTCAACAGACATAGGTTCTGATTTAAGTTTAACCTCGGTTCCTTCTGTCAGTTCCATCGCCGACAGTCTTTTAGTGCAGGTTAGTAAAATTTTCAACAGCTTTTCACTTAACTTAGTTCCTTCTGCACGATGTATGACGTTGCCGGCGCAGCGTACCAGGATTACTGATGCGACGCGGCACGTTGAACTGCTGACGGCACTTTGACGGCTGCTGTGTGTTTGCGTGGCCCGTAACTGCAGGCACGGCTCCGGTTGCTGCGGTGAGGCGAAACTGGCTTCTTGCGATGCCGGCAGCGCTGATAGACTCAGTGCCAGCTCCGTCAATCCAGATGCGTTGTTAATCCAATTGCGTCATGCACCTGCACACATAACACTATCACTGTTCTATTACTCAATTGCACGTGGCATTTCACTTCCGAATCCGAACATTTAAAACTCACTTTCACTTTTACTCAGGTTCATTCCCGGCCGAAGCACCCTGTGTGGGGCGGTTGGTGGGATTATTTTGTTATTAAATGTAGAATGTAATGTAGAAAAGATGCATTTTGCGGCCGATGCACCATATGTGGGGCGGCGGGTGAAATTATTGGTATAACAATGTTCCTTTTACTTATTTAATGCTGTTGTTTGCCTTTCTCAACACTGGCTCTCTAACTACAATATTGGCAACCAGAAAGTGATTAGCAAAATGTGAAGCCGGTAATTAGAATTCCTAGTGCCCACTTCATCTGAGAAATACACTTATAGCTACAGCTTATAGCTATGAGGAATTAGGAGATTGTCTGGGATTCATAATCAAAAAACGATTCTCTCTAAAATGTTCACTATATTCTCAAAGTCACAGACCAAAAAAGAATCCAGACCATCCAACTACCAGAGCAGTTCAGTGTCTAATTCGCTGATGCAACTATAACTGTTCAAATTAAATGTTAAAGTGAATGCTCGCCATAATTTGATGATAATGTACATCAAACGCCACGCTAAATAATGGTAGAATGTCTGTCCCTCGGCGGCACGTGAAAATACGACATACGCAAACTGAAGATAGATCATTAAAGTCATCCCAGAATTAACACTTCACTCGAAAACGATTTCATGGTTACGCGTATCCCGAGTAACTTGTTACGGCCTCCGAGGCTGTTTATAGCAATGATACCGATGCGACGCGACTCCCGGCACAGATGGTGCGCTAATCAGCATCTGGAGAGAACTGGGGCCTTCTTCTCTCGCGCAGCGTTCTTATATATAAAGCCACGGTGCGGACGGCTAAGGGAATGCCTGATCAAATCCGCTCTCCCTACCAGACGCTGGGCTAGTAATGCACCACTTTAAGTTATTGAATAAATCATTGCTTCCTTTGCTGATGGCTGATGAAGCTCTCAATTTAAATGGGAAATCAGCACATAGGTAAGTAATCATAAAAAAAGTCTGACGTGGCTAAGTCAAACATTTTGGGCGAGAGAATTAATTTAATTACACTACACGCAGTAGACGAGCTCTGAACTTGCCCTTTGGAGGTACGCTAGAGCTATAGTTTTATAGTCATTCAGTTGAAACTTCTCACATCTTTATGATTATAGCGGATCTCCCTTCTACTTAAATTAAAGCTTCCTAGCCTTATTTATTCACCTACTTAATCTATCTTGCTTCCTTAATTTCTAAGACAAAAACCAGGAAATCGTGAATTTCAGCTAAAATTTTAATTCGTGAGATCCAGAATACTGTTTCTACTAAATTATTATGAAAAAGGAATCTAAATATAAATTTTTAAGTTTCTAGCTTTCTTCTGTTGCGCCAATTATTTTTACAGAAAAACATCCAAATTTCGAAAATGGTCAAAGTTATTGAACTGATATTCAACACATATTGATTTACTATTACTCCTGACATGATAGAAAAGTTTCAGGTTATTTACTTGATTTTTAAAGTATTGCGCAACATTTATGACGTCAGAGCTAGTTACAGCGGACTGGCTGGCACACGATGGAAAGACTGATGTGAATTTTATAAGGTGTGAGTATGCTGCTTCCCTACAGTAGGACATATTCTGAGGCATCAAAGGATTAACAATTTAGTATTGCAGAGCAGCGCGGAGGGTAAAAATCGTAGAGGGAGACCAAGAGATGTATACACTAAACAGTTTCAGAAGGATGTAGGTTGGGAGATGAAGAAGCTTGCACAGCATAGAGTAGCATAGAGAGCTGCATCAAACCAGTCTCTGGACTGAAGACCGCAACAACAAACATGGGGAAAAGTATACTGACGTGACAAAAGTCATTGGATAGCGATATGCACTCATACAAACTGCGTTTCGTATCGCGTACGCAGTGTATGAAAGGACAGTACATTGATGGAGCTGCCTTTTGTACTCAGGTGTTTCATGCGAAAATATTTCTGAAGTGATTATGGTTGCACGACGGAAATTAATAGACATTGCAGACAGAATGGTAGTCGGAGCTAAACGCATGGGACATTCCATACTCGAAATCGTTAAGGAATTCAATACTCCGAGATCCACAGAGTTTTGGCGTTAATGGTCTATTGGAGCAGACTACTGCCGCGAGTTCTTCTGGCAATAGGACGACATCGCCTGCAGCGCTTCTTCTGAGCTCGTTGCACACTAGACGACTGGCAAACTTCACCTGGGGGGATGAGTCCCAATCAGAGTTGGTGAGTGTTAATAGCAGCGTTCAAGTGTGGTGCAGACCCCACGAAGCCATGGACAAAGTTGTTAACAAGGTACTGTACAAGCTGGTGATGGCTCGATAATGGTGTGAGCTGTGTTTACACGGTGCGGACTGGGTCCTCTGGTATAAATTAATGAAACTGGTTACTGATTGGCGATCCCACAATGATGTGTGCATAATGTGCATATGATAAATAAAATTAGAAGGACGGTCAGCATTGGCCGTAATTCTGATGATTTATTAACAGCAAAATCGATTATCGAGCACATAATGATCATCTTCAGTACTGGAAATTAAACATTTCACATAGCGATCAGACAATAACAAACAAAAGATCACAAATACACCTGAGTATAAACCAACTCTTAGTAAGAATATACCTTTAGCGTACAAATTAAAACTCGTATGCACTGGTGTCTAATTATTAGCAGTAACAGACGCTATGAAACGATCACAATAATTTAAGCTACTGTTTACATTCACCTATACAGCAGGCCTCGGTGTGACAGGGGCTTGGAACGCCCCCTATGTGACATGTGTCACATGAAGGCTTAACATTACATTATTTGGCAAGAAATTACCGCAAAATACCAAATGCGTACTTGCAAATCATTAATTGAATATTTCAAATTTAAAATTGCACATTAAAAACGCGTAGCAAAAAGGAAGGGAGAAATGCACATCTTCGAACACACACTGGCGTGTTATTTTCAAAATAACTTAAAAAATATGCAGGAATAAAAATCAACAGGTAAATTGTAAGGTGTCAGATTATAGGACTAGTAAAAAAGAAAAATATGCAAATAACATGACATCAAATATAACAGAATTTGTTACAATACAGTAACCGCCATCTGGCATGGGAAGTAAGAGGTGAAAAATTGTTAATTTACGTAAAATATTACGTTGAGACCAAGAAGTCAAACACATAAATAGTGGTGATTGTACAATATATGCCACGATTTAACCGGTGAAAATGTCATTAAACACGATATTCTTTATAAAAAATATTTTAAGGTGCTGACTAACAATTTTATCGTATTTAACGACATCATAATACACATATCTCAATCGTTTGTTTGGACATGTTATCACATTATAACTGTTTCTGAGGCTTAATTACGAAAAATAATCGTAATTATGAAAAGCAGAATGATGTAAAAGCACATTATGGTTGCAGAGATCGTTTAGCGCACTCATCAGTAAAAACTAGTGTTACAAATTACACAGAATTAGTGATATGTTGGTTGGAGACACAAATGTACGAAATACGCTAGCCTAGTAGAAACTTCCACCACCACACCTGTTATTTATAGAAAAAATTTCCCCATGTGATACAAGCGGAACTTGGGTATAAGGAAACCGTGTTCTCTTAAAGTATAAAATCTTTGTCCGATAAAAACACATCGCACCCTGGTTATACACTTTTGCACAAGCACAGGTCAGAACCCATCATACATACGTTTACAGTTGATAAAACACAAATCAAAACTGTCAAGTAAACGGTTTTGAATAATCATATGAAGCAGATAATTTTATTACATGTCTTACAGCAGCAGTGGGACCCGTTATAATATAAAATCTGATTTTGAAAGTACCCATATATCCAAAGTAGGCCATAAAAACTAATCTAAGATGCAAGGTGTAGATAATTATGACATACATCTTACATCCAGAAAAAACGTCATAACTTAGGAAAGGTAACAGTACAAATTATTCAAAAAATATACATCGTACTGTAGACAAATTAGAACCAGCTTATACACATTTTTCAGCAACTGGTTACGTTCGGCTATTTGGAGACTACTTGCAGCCATTCATCGACTTACCAAACAACAATATCATGTCACTGGGCTACAACTGCTCGTGACTGGTTTGAAGAACATTCTGGACAGTTCGACAGAATGATTTTGCCACCGAAATCGACTGACATGAATCCTATCGAACATTGATGGGATATGATCGAGAGGTCAGTAAGTGCACAAAATCCTGTACCGGCAGCACTTTCAAAATCATGGACGGCTACAGACCGTGAGTCCATGCAACGTCGAGTTCATACACAACGCTGGGCAAAACGAGCTCCGACACAACATTAGGAGATATCGCACGAATTTTGTCATTCTTGTGTACTGCTCAGGATGAACACATATACTCGCGACGATATAACCTCATTAATTCTTCTCAGCTTTCGAGCCACTTCAAGTGACTGTAGTGTACATCCATGAG
Organism: Schistocerca piceifrons; assembly: GCF_021461385.2. Classification (NCBI taxonomy): domain Eukaryota; kingdom Metazoa; phylum Arthropoda; class Insecta; order Orthoptera; family Acrididae; genus Schistocerca; species Schistocerca piceifrons. The sequence continues at coordinate 497,579,933 of NC_060143.1, read as the reverse complement.
TTTTGGGCTGAGGACGCCAACAATTCAAATATCAGAAGCAATTTGAGCAGTAATCCACTAACCGAAAACGGTCAGAAGAACAGTGACGACCTTGTGTATGTTTTCCATCTTTCAGTGACATTGAAAATAAACCGCCTCCTGAGAAGATGTAACATCAGTCTCCAAGCTTCATGGTAAAATACGTGAACTTACCATAGAAGTGAAAGATATTGCAGGCCTCACAACTACGTGTCTACATGAACATGGTATAGTATAACTCCCAGCAGTTATACTATACAATGTGCAAAATGGTTCAAATGGCTCTGAGCACTATGGGACTTACATCTTTCATCAATCCCCTAGAACTTAGAACTACTTAAACCTAACTAAGCTAAGGACATCACACACATCCATGCCCGAGGCAGGATTCGAACCTGCGACTGTAGCGGTCGCGCGGTTCCGGACTGAAGCGCCTAGAACCGCTTGTCCACAGCGGACGGCCATACCCATGTGCATGCAGACAATATTACATCATAGGCACGATATCCATGACGGATAACGACAGACTTAACGTAAGAGTTGTCAGAAACTACACTACCCAGGGGAATTAGTGGTAGCTAACCAGGATTTTCAAAATGGGAATAAAATGGCACTGGAAGACGTACTTGACATGATTATGTTTAACAATTTCTGAAATAACGCAACAAAAGAAACTAGGGACATCAAAATTTCTGGTAACATTCTCAATAAATGTGTCAGATTGTACATTAGTGAAAATCAGGTAATATTCTCAATAAACGTGGTAGCTTGTACATTAGTGCGATTCGGTATAAAGGAACGAATATCTGCAGGAAAATTAACATTGTCCTTTGAAATAGTTATGCATAATGTATATGCAATAATACGAAATCCAGTATACCGACAAATGCAGTCAAATCGTATCGCATATGATGTCAGTAGTACAGTGTGTAAAAAGACATTAACGAATCAGGTGGCAGTTGGTGGAACTCGGTGTAAAGGCAGTGTGTGGTGTCAGTGTTTCTGTACGCACCTATACTGCAGGTAGGAAACAGAGCGCATTTGTTTGTGGGTTGGTTGATTTTGTGGGAGAGGACCAAACAGCGATGTCATTGGTACCATCTGATTAGTGAAAGATGGGGAAGGAAGTTGGCCAAGCCCTTGTAAAGGAACCATCCCAGCATTTGCCTGAAGCGATGTGGGGGAAATCACGGAAAACCTAAATCAGAAAGACCGGACGGGAGTTTGAACCGTCGACACCATTAGTGTCAGTGAATGTTGTGTACATAAACCACGATTCTTGCAACGCGCCAAAGAAAACAGTTATTATCTGATGAAAAAGCGAAACTCCATACGTCGGCGTAAATGGGACTCACTAATAGTCAAGCTATCAAGAATGAGCTGTTGAAGTACAATATTTGATAATTTCGTTGGATTAGGGGCATAATGCGGACAGAAAGGAAAAATACTGGGGGAGCAGAAAATCATCTGTGCCATAGAAAGGGTTACTTTCATGCACATGAGCGACCACAAACCGTTATTCTTCTCATCCCTTTGCTGATTTATAGTTCCCAGTAAATGCCAGATGTGTACGACAAACTTTATCACTTGATAAACGTCTTGAATTCGAGAAACAGCCGGCCGAAGTGGCCGTGCGGTTAAAGGCGCTGCAGTCTGGAACCGCAAGACCGCTACGGTCGCAGGTTCGAATCCTGCCTCGGGCATGGATGTTTGTGATGTTCTTAGGTTAGTTAGGTTTAACTAGTTCTAAGTTCTAGGGGACTAATGACCTCAGCAGTTGAGTCCCATAGTGCTCAGAGCCATTTGAACCCTTTTTTTTTCGAGAAACAACTATAGAAACCCGCATTAACACCCAAACATAAACAGGCTAGATTGGAGTGTGCCGAAAAACATCTTTCACGGACGTCAGAATCGGATAAAGTGATCTCCAGTGATGAGAAGAAGTTTAATTTAGATGGACCGAATGGTTTTAAGGTAATATTGGCATGATCTGAGAAGAGAACAACAGGTAACAGTGGCGAGAAATTTTGGTGGTGGAAGTTCGATGATTTGGGCGGCCTTCTGTGGCAAAAATAATCCATGTATTGCTTGACTAAACATTAGAATTAACTCTGTGTACACTGAGATGCTTGAAACAGAAATTTATTAGAATGTATGAGGATCTATGGAAACAAAATCCAATGTTTCAGCAGGGTACTACATCTGTGCATGGTTCTGTAAGAACCAAAAAGTCGTTTGAAAATAAAGATGTCGACGTTTTGCCCTTGGCTGCAAGCAGCCCGGATTTTAACGCCGTGGAAATCTTTGTGGAATGCTTGCCAGGCGTGTTTGTCATAATGGCTGGCATTTTGAGGTCATATGTGAGATAAAAAGAGCGATACGAGAAAAGCGGGTGACAATTTCACTGCAAGAACTATGAATCCTAACAAAGCTTGTGCCAATTATCGAAGTAATTTGGAAGAACGGAGTTTGGACAAAATACTAATAATGTAATAACACAACAGGACAATGAGTGCCTTTATAACAATTTCTGTCCAGAAAATGCAAAAGCCTTATTTTGTTACAAGTGTTATGAAAAAACTTCGTAATTTCATGATTGTTTGTGTCTTATACATATCTACTACTTTAATAGCAAATTCGATACATTTATGCTTCAGAAATTGCAATATTACATTCTTGGAACCCTGCCTTTATAATGGTTTCCACAACTCTAGCTACGTTCTGTGGAAGCCAGGTACTGTGTGGTTAAATATAGCGCAGTACATGCGGGGAGAAAACGTTGTTTTACATGGGGATGAACTAAGATCCAGTAATGCCGCAGTCGGTATCACGTTTATGTAAGAACGATACCAGCAAATACATAAACGACCACTAGATAACGGTCGAGGAACATTCAGCCGATAGTTCACGATATGTGACAGACAGATTGAGCTAGGAGCACGAAGTGGCTCTTCAGGGTGTAACAGAATGACGTTTTAAAACTTTGTGATGTTGTAGAACGTGGGTGGGCAACTAGCAGCCCGTGTGCTGAATCCGATTCATGATCGGTTTCAACCCGGCCAGGGGAAGAAATTTGTGGGAGAGCGAATGAGGCTCTCGCATCGTACTCATCCTGGAACGCATTTTATTACATTTCCGCCGAACATAGGATCGTATCGGATTTGCAGCTCACATCACAGAGCATTGAGAGTTTCGGTTACTCCAAGCAAGCCATTTCGCCTCCGCTTGATGTGATCGACATAGAGGACACGATTCCAGTCTGAGCACTGTGTTACAGAAAAAAAAAAAAAAAAAAAAACCTGCCTATGCCAACAGCCATCAAAATTATTTTGAAGAAATGTTTAGAAAATGTAGTTTTTAAGACATTCATTGTAAAATGCCGTAAGTAATGACTCAAGATTCACATAGCGTAAATAAATAAAAGCATCTTGACATGTAGTGAAGATATAATTATTGTACTCTCAAAAACGCGTATTTTGTGGCACGTTTTTTGTTGGTGTGATGTGTCCGTAGAAGGGTCGCATCGTATCGGTACGTTACTCCACAAGCATTAACGTCGCTGACGCTATAGTTTTGACTTCACGCGCTAGGAGTGCTGCTGTCGCGTCACGTAACGAGACGGTGCTCGAGCTTCAGTACGTATTTGAATGAGGCCTGCACGTCACCAAATGTTCCCCCAAGCATGTTTTAGAGGACGAGATTGGGAACAATTTGATATGAGGAACCTGTAACCGAAAATATGGAGTAAAATTTTTACAGCACCGTCTATTTTCTATGCATTCTGTTGGTTGAGTGAAACACCATAATAATGTTGTCTGGAAAACTTTGACAAAGACGAACCATATTTTGTTTGATTCTCGGGAAGATCCCTGGCTCCTCTCTGACAGTATCAAATGCTGCAAACCGCGTAAGGGAACTGAGGTACTGTTCCTAATGATGCTGAGTATACAAGAGACTTCAGATGTTCATGCCTGGAGGTTCACCAGCGGCGCGCGTTAGACCCGTCCATAAGGGGGCGAGTACGTTCAGCGTCTCACACTATATAAATTTGTTACGTTGAATAGACTAATGTATGATGTTTTACTTATCAGCCAGATGCATCGACCACTGTGAATACAATTTTGTGTGAACCTTCAGTCATCTGTTGACAATAAATGTGAGCAGCGGTTGTTACACTTCGGGGAAGCATTTCGTAGTAAACCCACCGTCACTGCTCCATCAAATGCATAACATTATCTTTTATGAATGCACGCAGATCTTTGTTTGGACAAGGTTTTCCTTAAGTTAGCGTAAAGACAAGGTTCAAAATGGTTCAAATGGCTCTGAGCACTATGTGACTGAACTTCTGAGATCATCAGTCCCCTGGAACATAGAACTTCTTAAACCTAACTAACCTAAGGACATCACACACATCCATGCCCGAGGCAGGATTCGAACCTGCGACCGTAGCGGTCGCGCGATTCCAGACTGAAGCGCCTAGAACCGCTCGGCCACTCCGGCCGGCGTAAAGACAAGGTTTCTCGTCACTAGTAACGATACAGTATGTGAATGGCCGTTGTTCGCATGCCAATGGATGACTAGCAGCCAGAGATGCTGATATGGTTACCCGTTGACATTTGTGATGTAGGCTTAGAGCATGCGGTACCCATACGCCAGATTTATGAACCTTCCCATTGCATGCAAATGTCGTACGATCGTGGAATGATCAGAGTTCATTACATTTGACAGTTCTCGAGTGCGTCATCGTAGATCATAATGGATTAATACGCTTAAAGGAACTATTTCCTGAACCTCGAGAGTCACTAACGTAAGGGCGATTCTTCTGAAAATGAAGAGCCATTCTCTTGTCTCGATCTGTCCAATGGCGTTATCCCCGTACAGGACGCAAATGTTTCTGGCTACCTCCGATGCTGTCTTCCTTTTATAAGACTCAAATAGAAGAATATGGCGGGAATGTTTGGATTGATTGGCGACTCCATAGAGTGCTGTGTGGACAACGACCATATGATAAACAAAATTAAAAGGAAGGTCAGCAATATCCGCAATTTTGATGATTTATTAACAGCAAAATCGATTTTAGATCACGTAATGATCATCTTCACTGCTGGAAGTTAAACATTTCACATAGCGATCAGTGAATAAGAAACAAAAGATCACAAATACGCCTGAATATAAACCAACTGTTGGTAAGAACATGCCTTTAGCGTAAAAATTAAAGCTCGTAGGCACTGGTGTCTAGTTATTAGCAGTAACAGAAACTTTGAAACAATTGCAAAAACTGAAACTCCTGTTTACATTCAACTATACAGGAGACCTAGGTGTGACAGGGGCTTGGAACGCCTTCTATGTGCCACGTGACACGTGAAAAATTAACATCATTTGGCAAGAGATTACCACAAAATACCAAATTTGCACTTGCAAATCATTAACTGAATATATAAAATTTAAAATTGTACATTAAAAACTCATAGCAAAATGGAAGGGGGAAATGCACATCTTGCCAACATACACTGGCGTGTTATTTTCAAAACAACTATTAAAAAATGCAAGAATAAGTACCAACAGGTAAATTATAAGGTGTCAGAATACAGGACTAGTAAAAAAGAAAAATAAAACACATGACATCAAATATAACAGAATTGGTTACAGCACAGTAACCGCCACCTACCGTGGGATGCCAGAGGTGCAAAGTTCTTAATTTACGTAAAATATTACGTTGAAACCAAGAAGGCAAGTAGATAAATAGTGATGATTGTACAATAAGCCACGATTTAACAGGTCAAAATGTCATGAAACACAATATTCTTTATAAAAATTTTTTAAGGTGCGGACTAACAATTTTTTATCATATTTAACGACATGTGATATACACACCTCATTCGTCCCGTTAGGACATGTTAACACATTATAACTGTTTCTGAGGGTTAATTACGAAAAGTCATCGTAATTATGAAATGCAAAATGATATAAAACTCAAATAGTGACACTGAACTACAAATAAAAACTGACAAACGATAAATAAACCGAGAGCAAGCGGAATACCGACATGCAGAACGAAAACGCTACGAGCCAACCTAATGTTATCACAGTCGATCCCTGTGAAGCGCTTGGTGTTTAAACAGGTAGTAGCTTGCTACACGTTAAATAATTATCTGTACAGCCGCCCACAGAGGCCCGCTGCTTCTGCTTGCGAGCGAGTGATAAGCGACGGCGACTGGTGGATGCGTGGGCACCTGTGGTGGGGCCCCCTTAGCGTGAAGCGGCTTGTATTATGTATACGTCGCAACCGCGGCACTGGCTGTGGCGAGGAGGCCAATACCACGAAGAACCATGCACGAGCTAGAAGGTAATGATACGTGGCCCTCCCCCAGACAGTGTTTGGTTGTTTGGAAAAAAAACTTAGTAATTACTCCTATGGGAGGCGTTTAAGCATTAAATATAGGTATCACTCGCGCTGATATTGTTTTCTGGTGCGAGCACAAATTCGACAGTTTTTTTTTAAAAAAACATTCCTGCGTCATAAATAAAAAATGTTGGTGGATGACCTTGGAAACTAGCCGGAACTAGGTAAGTGAAACATGGCCACCCTCGTTTCTTGCCAAAGCGAATAACGTTAAGCGAATGGAATACCAAAGGGGGACCTAAAAGTCCGTTAAAATTTGAAACTTCAATACTTCACAGAGTAATTTAGCTAGAGAGGCAAAAACTTTCACACCTCCTTGAAATAACAGGGTGTTCCACGGAAACCAATAGAAAATGCAGAAAATGACCAACAGATGGCGCTTCATGTCATACAAAAGAAAAAAATTCGCATTGCAATTGGTTTTTAGCAAAGACGATGTCCTTTACAGAAAATGCTCAATATGTCGACCGTCAATCATCAACAGTACCTTTGCTCGAGGGAGAATACTTTTTAGAGCACTGCACAGCATATTAGCAGCATGGTAAGAAATTGTCGTCGGATGTTGCCGTTTAACGTCCCTAATGATGTCGGACGATCGCCATAGACCAACGACTTTATATAACCCCCCAACCAGTAATCAACTGGACTGCAGTCTGGGGATCAGTGAGCCTAAGTATGATGAAAGTAGCAGCTCAGCACGCGGTCCTCACCAGACAAAGTGCGCAAGACACGTTTCACACGTGTAGCAGTGTGGGATGGAGCGCCATCATAGGGTGATTTTTGAAGTATTTGTATAGATGTAGATGTAATGCATATCTCGTCCTACCTGACTTTCACTTCTTCACTTTTAATTCACAGGGGTGAGGCACATCTCGCAAAGGTGGTAATACTAGTCCGTGAAGTAAACCTGAAACACAGCCTGTAAGTATCATGTCAAATTACACACACACACACACACACACACACACACACACAGGAGTACATCCAGACAGATACGTACTAAAGAACTCAGCATCGGTTGGAGGTGATGACGTTGATAGTATCTCCCCGCTACCGCTAGGCTGGACCGGTAGCCAGACTGGTCCTGCGATGGAGAGGGAAGCCCACCTCCATAAGGTTCAACACTCCGACAGAAAAAAGCGGGATTACTAAATATCGCGCACATGCAACATACACATCCATCATTAATAATAATGCCTGATGCTTACGTTGTGGTTCACAGTTGATAAGTGATTTCATCTATTCACCTTCAAATGGTTTAATGGCTCTGAGCACTAAGGGTTAACATCTGGGGTCAACAGTCCCGTACAACTTAGAACTACTCAAACCTAACTAACCTAAGGACATCACACACATCCATGCCCGAGGCACGATTCAAACCTGCGACCGTTGTGGTCGCGCGTTTCCAGACTGAAGCGCCTAGAACCGCACGGCCACACCTGCCGGCGTCCATTCACCTCCTTCATCATTTTCTACTTAGTACATTACTACCATATTCCGATATTTTATTCCCCAATTCAGTATCAAGGGCATCTGGAACAAACGCACATCATAAGCACTATATACAAGCGTAAAAAGAATAGCTGTAGGAGATGAAGAAATAATGCAACTACTACCTACATATCCGATTCTTCGTAATCGGAGCGAAACTACAGGAAATTCTGGGTGCAGTATTGCGAGTCACAATCACCTTTACATTAATAGGCTATGAGAGCAGCGATCACTCTGCCATCGAAGAGCGTTACTTGTTTTTTTTTTTTTTTTTTTTTGTCGAGATGTGATGTTAGGTTTCATCTTCACGTAACGCAATCACTTAGCATGTATTTAGTGAATCTCTCTGATACTGCCGTAGGTATACCATTTTCGAAAACAGATGCAAGCAAAACTCTTTGCATGCAGGTACCAAACTGAGATATTATCCATTTATATTATTTTAGTTTCTACGGTAAATAGAATATACTCCTAGCCGATTTTTCGGTATATTTACTTCTGCTGCAATCAAAATGAAATTAAAATGTATTTTCTGAGCAAGAACGTTGTCCAAACATGTGTGATTTACTACACTTCAAGATCTAGTTGCTCTGATAAAGACCTATGGCTCAGTTTACAGGTGTCAGTGTTTTACGCAACCATTTTCAGATCTAAAAAAACCTAAAGAAGAAAATTCTAGTGATCGTCTATCTGAAATACAGAAGATATAAGGAATATACGATGGTTAGTCAAATGAAAATCTTAAATATTTTTAAATATTATTGATTGTGCAGATGTGGTACAAAGCTGTATCACGTTTCTACATAATCTCCCCCACGCTCAATGCAAGTCTTCCAGCGCTTACAAAGTGCACAAATTCCTTTACCGCTTCATCAGAACGGAACTTCTTTTATCCCATTGCGTCTTCGAGTGGTCCAAACATATGGAAATCACTTGGGGAAGGGTTGGTGAGTATGGTGGATGAGGAAGACACTCAAAATTCAGGTCTGTGATTGTTGCAACTGTCGTACGGGCAGTGTGGGGCCTTGCATTGTCATGTTGCAAAAGGACAACTGCTGACAGCAGTTCACTTCGCCTTGATTTGGTCGCTGGCCGCAGATGGTTTTTTAGGTGATCTGTGTATGATGCAATGGTGAAAGCGGTCCCTTTCGGCATGTAATGCTCCAAAATTAAGCCTTTTTCGTCCCAAAAGATCTTAACCTTCCCTGTTGATGGTTCTGTTCGAAACTTCTTTGGTTTTGGTGATGAGGAATGGCTCAATTTCTTGTTCGCTCTCTTCGTTTCCGGTTGGTGGAAGTGAACCCAGGTTTCGTCCCCAGTAACGATTCTTGCAAGTAAGCCATCACCTTCTCGTTCAAAGCGCCGAAGAACTTCTTCACAATCATCAACACGTCGATCTCTCATTTCAGGAGTCAGCTGCCATGGCACCAATCTTGCAGACACTTTGTGAAACTGGAGCACATCATGCACAATGTGGTGTGCTGACCCATGACTAATCTGTAAACATGCTGCAGTGTCATTCAGTGTCACTCGGCGGTTTTCCTTCACTATGGCTTCAACTGCTGCAATGTTGTGTGGAGTCACAACTCGTTGTTCCTGACCTGGACCAGGAGCATCGTCCACTAAAGTCACACCATTTGCGAACTTCCTACTCCATTCGTAGACTTGCTGCTGTGACAAAGATGCATCACCGTACTGAACCTTCATTCGTCGATGAATTTCAATAGGTTTCACACCTTCACTACGCAAAAACCGAATGACAGAACGCTGTTCTTCCCTGGTGCAAGTCGCAAGTGAGGCGGCCATCTTTATACTGATACTGCGACGGTATGCGTGCATCTGCACTATGCTGCCACTTACAAGCCATTCTGCAGGCTGTTTGTAGCACGCTTACCAACTTAGAGGGTGACTGCGCGAAATTTCGATTTGTCATTACAAGTTTAAGGTTTTCATTTGACTCACCCTCGGTAAATGAATCACAAGCGAACGTTATATATATATATATATATATATATATATATATATATATATATATATATATATATATATATATATATACAGGGTGATTCAAAAAGAATACCACAACTTTAGGAATTTAAAACTCCGCAACGACAAAAGGCAGAGCTAAGCACTATCTGTCGGCGATTAAGGGAGCTATAAAGTTTCATTTAGTTGTACATTTGTTCGCTTGAGGCGCTGTTGACTAGGCGTCAGTGTCAGTTGATGCTAAGATGGCGACCGCTCAACAGAAAGCTTTTTGTGTTATTGAGTACGGCAGAAGTGAATCGACGACAGTTGTTCAGCGTGCATTTCGAACGAAGTATGGTGTTAAACCTCCTGATAGGTGGTGTATTAAACGTTGGTATAAACAGTTTACAGAGAATGGGTGTTTGTGCAAAGGGAAAAGATCTGGATGGTCGAGAACGAGTGATGAAAATGTAGCACGCATCCAGCAAGCATTTGTTCGCAGCCCAGGAAAATCGACTCGCAGAGCTAGCAGAGAGCTGCAAATTCCACAATCAACTGTATGGGGAGTCCTACGAAAAAGGTTAGTTATGTACCTGAACGTCAACTACCCGAGGCGATGGATCGGCCGCCAGGCAGCCCGTGACAGAGCACTTCATCACTGGTCTCCAAGAAGCCTTGATCTTACCCCCTGCGATTTTTTCTTATGGGGGGTATGTTAATGATATGGTGTTTCGGCCACCTCTCCCAGCCACCATTGATGGTTTGAAACGAGAAATAACAGCAGCTATCCAAACTGTTACGCCTGATATGCTACAGAGAGTGTGGAACGAGTTGGAGTATCGGGTTGATATTGCTCGTATGTCTGGAGGGGGCCATATTGAACTTCTCTGAACTTGTTTTTGATGAAAAGAACCTTTTTAAATCCTCTTTGTAATGATGTATAACAGAAGGTTATATTATGTTTCTTTCATTAAATACACATTTTTAAAGTTGTGGTATTCTTTTTGAATCACCCTATATATATAAAAAACTTGACTACAACAGCTAGCACGTCCATTTACGCTACAGCAGTGACACTGGTGTGCATGTATGGACGCTGTGTTTAAAAGCAGGCAATCGAAAATCTCTTGATGGTACATCGGCTATCGCTGTTACATGATTGATTAATCCCATAGGAAAGTTCTACATGTCAGAAAAAGTGAATAGGGTACTAGACCATCTAAATGAGCAAGCTGCCGCATTCGTTTGATATACAAAACATCATAAAATGCAAACCAGAAATCTGAAAACCAATATACAACATTCAAATAGAAGACGTGAATTGGTAAACATTGCCTGGACACTGCACCGTGTACCGGTACACGGCGCACCCACCAAGAGTGGACTTACTAAGGCGTGCAGCGGTCGTACTCAGTTTCTGCAGAGTGCAGACGGATCAGGAGCAGAAAGCCTCGGTGTTTCTTCCATTTTATGACAGGTAATATCGAATCCCCTGCTGCCCACCCTGTTTCAGACATTATAGAAGTATCACACTGTCAGTGTAATAGGATGAACAGGGAGACGGGCTTTTCTATTAAGGATATGTACGCACTCGGCAGTCCCTCTACTCAGTCTGTTGTTGACTGAAACCACACGTGCCGCTCGCCTGGTTCCATTGCGGCGCTTTTGTCAGATGTCTGCTTTCAACTGATTGCAATTGGACGCTGTGCGCTCGCAACAGCAGGCGCAGCGCCGGCGCGGGTTGACACGTTACGTGGCGCCATCTGCAGCAGACACCCTCTTGCTTAATCGAACGGCAAATTGCGCGTACATGCTCTACGACCAGTGCAGTGTGTGGGGCAGAAAGGGGGAGGTAATACACGAGAACAGGAGATATTCCCTTAGGACTTGGTTGAGTCCGAAAAATTTATTTGGTGGTATCCACGAACTGACACCCTTACGTTGTGAGAAACAACGTGATGCGCGGTTTTCAGTAAAAAGCAAGTCCGTGATAAGTATCAAGCATAATTATTTAGGCTGGTTGTTTGCACTACAGACGGTAAACATATAACCTAATTATGAATTAAGTCCAAAAAGCTGCTTCTATTTTCATATGTTTACTTAATCACGACAGGACTGTTTCAACACTATTGCCATCGTCAGGCGATCTGAAAGTAATGCTTTTATTACACCACTGGCTGCTACACCACGAAGATGACGTGCTACAGACGCGAAATTTAACCGACAGAAAGAAGATGCTGTGAAATTTCCAACCGATTTCTCATACACAAACAGCAGTTGACCGGCGTTGCATGGTGAAACGTTGTTGTGATGCCTCGTCCAAGGAGCAGAAATGCGTGCCATCACGTTTCCGACTTTTATAAAGGTCGGATTGTAGCCTATCGCGATTGCGGTTTATTGTATCGTGACATAGCTGCTCGCGTTGGTCGAGATCCAATGCCTGGTAGCAGAATATGGAATCGGTGGGTTCAGGAGGATAATACGGAACGCCGTGCTGGATCCCAACGGCCTCGTATCACTAGCAGTCGAGATGACAGGCATCTTATCCGCATAGCTGTAACGGATCGTGCAGCCACGTCTCGATCCCTGAGTCAAGAGATGGAGACGTGTGCAAGACAACAACCATCTATACGAACAGTTCGACGACGTTTGCAGCAGCGTGGACTATCAACTCGGAGACCATGGCTGCGGTTACCCTTGACGCTGCATCACAGTCAGGAGCGCCTGCGATGCTGTACTCAAAGACGAACCTGGGTGCACGAATGGCAAAACGTCATTTTTTCGGATGAATTCAGGTTCTGTTTACAGCATTACGATGGTCGCATCCGTTTTTGGCGACATCGCGGTTAATGCAAATTGGAAGCGTGTATTCGTCATCGCCATAATGGCATATCACCCAGCGTGATGGTATGGGGTGCCACTAGTTACCCGTCTCGGTCACCTCTTGTTCGAATTGACGACACTTTGAACAGTATACGTTACATTTCAGATGTGTTACAACCCTTGGCTCTACCCTTCATTCGACCCCTGCGAAACCCTACATTTCAGAAGGATAATGCACGACCGCATGTTGCATGTCCTGTACGAGCGTTTCTGGATACAGAAAATGTTCGACTGCTGCACTGCCCAACTCATTCTCCAGATCTTTCACCAATTGGAAACGTCTGGTCAATGGTGGCCGAGCAACTGGCTCGTCACAATACGCCAGTCACTACTCTTGATGAACTGTGGTATCGTGTGGAAGCTGCATGGGCAGCTGTACCTGTACACGCCATCCAAGCTCTGTTTGACTCAATGCCCAGGGGTATTAAGGCCGTTATTACGGCCAGAGGTAGTTGTTGTGGGTACTGATTTCTCAGGATTTATGTACCCAAATTGCGTGAAAATGTAATCACATGTCAGTTCTAGTATAATATATTTGTCCAATGAATCCCCTTTTATCATCTGCATTTCTTCTTGGTGTAGCAATTTTAATCGCCAGTAGTGTATATACTATTTTCTAGGACAGATGGTAGCCAACTTGTCATATATGAGATCGACAACCATTCATTTATGAAATTCTTAACTTTCCTATAACATCGCTGGTTAGTCTCTTAAGCATTTTCCTTCACACGACTTGTATCGAGCTGCCGGTCCATTGGAAACAAAATATAACCTAATGACAACAAACAAGTCCGAAAACTGGGGGTCGGGTAACGCAGATGAATTAATAGCCCAATAGCAACAGTCATCTCTGGTGATGAAACAAATGTAGGATGTATTTGAGATTAACGAACCTGACAAGAATAAGATTTTAGCCAATAAAAACAAGCTCATATTTTTATGATGTTACTACATGCGTCAGATATTTTTTATGGTAGTTAGAAAAAACAATATTTCCATGAAATATTTCAGAGTACTGGAATGTACGTGTGTGCATCACATCATCCGAGTATTTCAAAGATATGTTTAATGATTTTTTTAAATGTTAACTCTCACTCATGTAACAAAAATTAAATCTCACGAAGACTTTTCCAGAGAGTTTATCATTGACATCTTATCAGAATAATTGCCAACATATTCTTCCCAAACCGTTAATTAACGTTCTTTAGATATTAACCAACAGGAAGTCTTGCACGTAGTTTTGGCCTTCTTGTCATCTTTTTGGGGACGGACCTCACATCTCCTAGCTTTCTTCTGCCTTGGTTATTCCATTCCAGTGATGGACCGTACAGCAGATATGATACGTGAGGGCAAGCGTTTCTTGGTGGCGCAGATTTTTCCTCAGAGCGTCATCATTTGCTCAACAATTTGCTTGAGATATTGCAGTCACTTCTTCTGAATCATCACTGTCTACCACTTGCTCAACATCTGTATTACGGTCACTTTCTGACATATTGTTATCACCGTTCTCAGGTTCATTATTTATTCTGTATTCGTTTGCGCAATGTTCTACGTAGAGTGTCATGCCTTTTCATGTTCGAATCTGCAATTGATTCCCAAAGTTCAGGCTACAGTGGATATTTAATCACAAGAACTGGGTAATTTTTAGTCAGTCACTAGAAGACACCCCCCACCCCCCCAACAAATATGGACCTTGCCGTTGGTAGGGAGGCTTGCGTGCCTCAGCGATACAGATAGCCGTACCGTAGGTGCAACCACAATGGAGGGGTATCTGTTGAGAGGCCAGACAAACGTGTGGTTCCTGAAGAGGGGCAGCAGCCTTTTCAGTAGTTGCAGGGGCAACAGTCTGGATGATTGACTGATCTGGCCTTGTGGCCTTGTAACACTAACCAAAACTTCCTTGCTGTGCTGCTACTGCGAACGGCTGAAAGCAAGGGGAAACTACGGCCGTAATTTTTACCGAGGGCATGCAGCTTTACTGTATGATTAAAAGATGATGGCGTCCTCTTGGGTAAAATATCCCGGAGGTAAAATAGTCCCCCATTCGGATCTCCGGACGGGGAATACTCAAGAGGACGTCGTTATCAGGAGAAAGAAAACGCGTTCTACGGTTCGGAGCGTGGAATGTCAGATCCCTTAATCGGGCAGGTAGGTTAGAAAATTTAAAAAGGGAAATGGATAGGTTAAAGTTAGATATAGTGGGAATTAGTGAAGTTCGGTGGCAGGAGGAACAAGACTTCTGGTCAGGTGAATACAGGGTTATAAATACAAAATCAAATAGGGATAATGCAGGAGTAGGTTTAATAATGAATAAAAAAATACGAATGCGGGTAAGCTACTACAAACAGCATGGTGAACGCATTATTGTGTCCAAGATAGACACGAAACCCACGCCTACTACAGTAGTACAAGTTTATATGCCAACTAGCTCTGAAGACGACGAAGTAACTGAAGAAATGTATGCTGAAATAAAAGAAATTATGCAGATAGTGAAGGGAGACGAAAATTTAATAGTCATGGGTGACTGGATTTCGGTAGTAGGAAAAGGAGAGAAGGAAACGTAGTAGGTGAATATGGATTGGGGCTAAGAAATGAAAGAGGATGCCGCCTGATAGAATTTTGCACAGAGCACATCTTAATCATAGCTAACACTTGGTTCAAGAATCATAAAAGAAGGTTGTATACATGGAAGAAGCCTGGAGATACTGACAGGTTTCAGATAGATTATATAATGGTAAGACAGAGATTTGGGAACCAGGTTTTAAATTGTAAGACATTTCCAGGGGCAGATGTGGACTCTGATCACAATCTATTGGTTATGAGCTGTAGATTAAAACGGAAGAAACTGGAAAAAGATGGGAATTTAAGGAGATGGGACCTGGATAAACTGAAAGAACCAGATGTTGTACAGACTTTCAGGGAGAGCATAAGTGAACAATTGACAGGAATGGGGGAAAGAAATACAGTGGAAGAAGAATGGGTAGCTTTGAGAGATGAAGTAGTGAAGGCAGCAGAGGACCTAGTAGGTAAAAAGACGAGGGCTAGTAGAAATCCTTGGGTACCAGAAGAAATATTGAATTTAACTTATGAAAGGAGAAAATGTAAAAATGCAGTAAATGAAGCAGGCAAAACGGAATACGTCTCAAAAACAAGATCGAAAGGAAGTGAAAAATGGCTAAGCAGGGATGGCTAGAGGACAAATGTAAGGATGTAGACGCTCATCTCACTAGGGGTAAGATAGATACTGCCTACAGGAAAATTAAAGAGACCTTTGGAGAACAGAGAACCACTTGTATGAATATCAAGAACTCAGATGGAAACCCAGTTCTAAGCAAAGAAGGGAAAGCAGAAAAGTGGAGGGAGTATATAGAGGGCCTATACAATGGCAATGTACTTGAGGACAATATTATGGAAATGGAAGAGGATGTAGATGAAGATGAAATTGCAGATACGGCACTGCGTGAACAGTTTGACAGAGCACTGAAAGACCTGAGTCGAAACAAGGCCGCTGGAATAGACAACATTCCATTAGAACTACTGACGGCCTTGGGAGAGCCAGTCCTGACAAAACTCTACCATCTGGTGAGCAAGATGTATGAAACAGGCGAAATACCCTCAGACTTCAAGAAGAATATAATAATTCCGATCCCAAAGAAATCAGGTGCTGACAGATCTGAAAATTACCGAACAATCAGTTTAATAAGTCACGGATGCAAAATACTAACGCTTATTCTCTACAGACGAATGGAAAAACTGATAGAAGCTGACCTCGGAGAAGATCAGTTTGGATCCCGTAGAAATGTTGGAACACGTGAGGCAATACTGACCCTACGACTTATCTTAGAAGCTAGATTAACGAAAGGCAAACCTACGTTTCTAGCATTTGTAGACTTAGAGAAAGCTTTTGACAATGTTGACTGGAATACTCTCTTTCAAATTCTGAAGATGTCAGGGGTAAAATACAGGGAGCAAAGGCTATTTACATTTTGTACAGAAACCAGATGGCAGTTATAAGAGTCGAAGGACACGAAAGGGAAGCAGTGGTTGGGAAGGAAGTGAGACAGGGTTGTAGCATCTCCCCGATGTTATTCAGTTAAGGAAACAAAAGAAAGATTCGGAGTAGGAATTAAAATACGTGGAGAAGGAATAAAAACTTTGAGGTTCGACGATGACATTGTAATTCTGTCAGAGACAGCCAAGGACTTGGAAGAGCAGTTGAACGGAATGGACAGTGTCATGAAAGGAGGGTATAAGATGAACATCAACAAAAGCAAAACGAGGATAATGGAATGTACTCGAATTAAGTCGGGTGATGCTGAAGGAATTAGATTAGGAAATGAGACACTTAGTGTAGTAAAGGAGTTTTGCTCTTTGGAGAGCAAAATAACTGATGATGGTCGAAGTAGAGAGGATATCAAATGTAGACTGGCAATGGCAAGGAAATCTTTTCTGAAGAAGAGGAATTTGTTAACATCGAGTATTGATTTAAGTTCAGGAAGTCGTTTCTGAAAGTATGTGTATGGAGTGTAGCCATGTATGGAAGTGAAACATGGACGATAACTAATTTGGACAAGAAGAGAACAGAAGCTTTCGAAATGTGGTGCTACAGAAGAATGCTGAAGATTAGATGGGTAAATCATATAACTAATGAGGAGGTATTGAAGAGGATTGGAGAGAAGAGAAGTTTGTGGCACAACTTAACTAGAGGAAGGGATCGGTTGGTAGGACATGTTCTGAGGCATCAAGGGATCACCAATTTAGAATTGGAGGGCAGCGTGGAGGGTAAAAATCATATAGGGAGACCAAGAGATGAATACACGAAACAAATTCAGAAGGATGTAGGTTGCAGTAGGTACTGGGAGATGAAGAAGCCTGCAAAGGATAGAGTAGCATGGAGAGCTGCATCAAACCAGTCTCAGGACTGAAGACCACAACAGCAATAACTAGAAGACACAACTCTACTCAAAAAGCAATGCGTGAATCTCGGGAACTAACATATTGTTAGAAGGATGGACAGTTGGTTGAAAGTTATATGGAAGGTCACAGTTGTAGACTTTAGCTAACAATTTACCAACATATAAAAACTACAGTGGGCTATGTTTCATCCTACGTTTGTGCATACGGGAATGGCTATATGCTATCATAGCAGTCAGTAGGAAATATTCTGATTTTGGATACACTGTGAAGATTGTCTACAGCAAAACTCAGATATAAAGAGGATTCGGCGCTTGATACGTTTACGCCTAGTGTATCTTCACACGCCTTCAATTCTTCATGAAATTAAATTTCCCGTAACAGTTTTACATACCAGTAGTCTCATTTTCGATCGATATTTTGTTTTTGCGAGTTGTACATGTAACTCAAGTCTGTAGACGCTAAAATAATATATAATATGGCATATAATCAACGTTTTGTGTCTGAAAAGTGAAGGACACAAACTGGAATGCCAACGTCCTTCTGTTACAATTTTTGTCATTGGCTATCCTTTCATAATAATTAGTTTCTGAAGGCTTTCCTAGCAGGGTTACATGTTAGAGTCATTGTTATAAGACGAGAGAACTAAATGTATCTTGTTATCTTCATGTAATCAACTAACCAGTAAAGGCAATTAAGCACAATACATAAGGAAGTTAAGGGAGAAACATTCACTGTGACCCCACAATACCCACTGAAAGTTACTTCCATAGCAAAGAATACTGCATAGAAGACAAAAGCAAAATCGATACCTTGCAGACAAACAAAAGCTGCCTAAAATAAAATTTTCTGCAATTTTAAAAACAAGATCTTACCAATCAACTTTTCATTTATTGTAAAAAATTTCGGTCTTACATAAAATCAGTCAGTTGATTAAAGTCCAGACTCTTATTATACGTGGTGACACTGAAACTGAAGATGATTAAATGGAGATTCAAATACTCCGTTATGTTCGTGGAGGTATGTACCGTCTACGCAACTAAATGAACAGACATGCATGACATGGCACCCAGACTGTCAGTCCTGGTTATCATGCCTTCATTTAGTTGCATAGACGGTACATATCTCCACGAAATTAAAGCAATTAAAGGAAAAGACGGAAAACAGATAAAAATGACTCAATTACGTCTTTCGAAATCAAACAAAACTGCATCATATTCGCTCTTTCACCCGTTACCAGAATGCGAGAGTGACAGATACGAAAACAAGCAGACGTGGAATTGAAGTACAACAAAAAGCCGATCCGAGAGTAATATTCTGAATACAAAACACAATATGATCGTGAAATTTGTCTTTTCCTAGAGTAGGAGTGCCATACTATTCTCAGACCATTAGCCCTAAGTCATTCTGGTATTAGCAATTACCCACAACCCTCCTGCTACCATCCACTCGCCCACCATCACCTACTTTGCGCCTAACTAAACTATAGAATGAAACATAATATTCTTTGCACGTATCTATTTTCAATAATATTTCTTCTTTGTAGATCATTCGTTAAACCACGAATTAATGAGCAAATGAGACAACATGCACTCTCTATTTCTAACAACCTTTTCTATAGAATAAAGAAAAAATTCTCAGTACATCGCAAGTGTTACCTACAACTCCTTCTCAGGAAAAAAAAGCTAATTATCCACATCCAGGGTAGGCATTTGTTACAAATTATGTCTCCTGCCCATCACTCCTCTCCCTAGAGACACTCGCTAAACTCACGCTATACAGCCCATTACAAAAATCATCCAAGTTAAAATATGTTTATTATACTTATATGCACTTCACTTGCTGTCGGTTAATTACTTGATTGCTAGACTGTTTTCTTTTGAACTCGAAGAAACTGTTAGTGCTATGTGCCTGACCATTGCCACAAATAATAAGAGTAATAATAATAGTAATAATAATAATTATTATTATTTCTCTTATTATTATTATACTGTGTAGGTTTTACAGCAATGTAGACACGTAGTTACTATTATCTTGTGCTCTCATTTAGATATTTTACCTGTTGCGAAATCAATAATGAAGCAACTTCTGGTACGTTGCAAGTCGGAGGAGCCACATTCATGAATTGTTTAGGCATATGTGGTGCATATGTCCCCCTTTTACTCTCATAGGTGCATGGTACGAACTACGAAATGCTTGTATAGTAGGAGTCCCACGGAAGGAAGACATTGGTCGTAGAATGGTTTCACAAGCTGTAATCTGCACCATATTCTGCCACGCGCTAATGCCGGTATCTGAAAAAAATTTCAATATTGATAGCCTCTATAACTAGCGTTGCAGTCTCACGTAACGGCGATATTGCTAATCATCTTTTAAAAATACACTCTAAGACAAAAAAATAAAAATAAGAAAGATATGCAACGAAAGAATTATCCGAAGCCGACGGATATGGTTAACGTGTAAGGACAAACAAATGATAACAGTTTCAGAAAAATTGGATGATATATTCAAGAAAAAGAGATTTACAAATTAAGCAAGCAAGTAACGCTTTAGTTTACCTCTGGTTGTTGTGGAAGCAGCTATTCGGCTTGGATTGATTGACAAATTTTTTGGATGTACTCCTGACGGATGTCGTGCCAAATTTTGTGCAAGTGGCGCATTAGATCGTTAAAAGTGATTGCAATGTCCTGCCCATAGTGGTCCATACATAGTCAGTTAGGAAGAGATCTGGCGTCCTTGCTGGCAAGTATAGGGTTTGGCAAGCACGAAGAGGAGCAGTAGAAGCTCTCGTCATGTTTGGGAGAGCATTATCTTACTGAAATGTAAGCCCAGGATTGAATGCCATGATGTCCAACCAAACGAGCGAGTAGAATATTGTTGATATACCGCTAAGCTGTAAGAGTGTCACCGATGACACGCATGACATGGCACCCAGATCATCAGTAATGGTTGTCATTCCATATGACGGGTGACAGTCAGGTTGGTATTCTACAATTGCCCGGGGCGTCGCTAGAAACGTCTTCTGTCTGGAATCTCATTGGCTGAAGTATAATAGTCTTCATTGATGAGTCCTGTATGGAACTGAGACTCGATGACCACCGAAGACGCGTCTGGAAATGTCCCGGACAGCACTGAAATACCAATTTCATTGTCGCCCACCATGCGACCTGACATCCAGGAGTTATCATCCGGAATGCCGTTTTTTTTTTAGTAGGACCCCTTTGGTTTTCATCTGCGACATCCTTAAAGAACTGCGGTACGTAGACGATATTTTTTTCTCCGTTTTGTTATCCTGCATGGCAAGCTACCCTGCACTTACATTTCACCAAGATGATGGCCGCCTGCAAACACAGACTCAGGAATTCATCCAACAACTCCGTCAATCAGTGCCAAGCGGAATACCTGCTCGCATAAGGGCCAGAGGTGGATCAACATGTTACTGACTAGCTCAGTCTGTGAAGCGCCCTCTCTTGAATAAATCATCCAATTTTTCTGATTTGTAATAATTGCTTTGTATACAGGTGGAGTCACCGAATATTACCACTGGAAACATCTCCCAAACCACAACAGAGACTGAATAACCAATTCCGCTAACCGAAAGTGACGGGAGGGGCTGGTACAATTGGTTAGTACGACCCATTGAGAAATGCTCGGAAGTATGAATTTCAACAGATACTTACGTTTTTCTAAATGGAAACGTGTTATTATTTTTAGCCCAACTGAAAATAGAAAAAAAAACTTAATCAATGCCGTTTCTTACATTGTAAAATGTTAATTACATCCAGAGTAATTTCTAACGTAAAGTTGATGCTTGAATAACTCCTCAGAAGTTCAGTCGCGTGTATCAGAGGGAACCGAATTCATTAGGGATACAAAAAAGAACAATTATGTAACGTAGGTACAGAAGAGACTTGAACAGCATGCTACGTCCATATGGCAACATTGTTATTAGTTTTTTTCTCTTAAGAATACTATACGGAACTGATTTGTTAGAAGAAAATGTACATTAACATGAGAATGTAGTTATACTCACAAATCTGTTATTTCTTTGTTTTTTGTTTTTTTTTTTTCAATTACAGAATGTAAAATGGTGTGTCCTGACATTTCAGGCCAATAAATGTTCAAAGTCGTGCCTATCATTTGCTGCATACATTTGCAATCTACCGCATAATGAATCTCTTACTCGACGGTAATGTTGCCACAGGCTGTCTGAATACGATGTTTCATATCCTCTGAGGTCGTATCACGGTACATGGTCTTCTTTAACGTACCCCACAGAAAGAAGTCTGAAGGTGCAAGATCAGGAGAACGGGCTGGCCAATTTATGCGTCCGCCACGTCGTATGAAACGCCCGTCGAACATTTTGTCAAGGGTCAGCCTAGTGTTCATTGCAGAATGTGCAGGAGCACCATCATGTTGATACCACATACGTCTACGCGTTTCCAGCGGGACATTTTCTAGCAATGTTGGCAGATCATGTTGTAGAAACTGCATGTATTTTGCAGCTGTTTGGGTGCCTTCAACGAAGTGAGGACCAATGAGACGGTCGCCAATTACTTCGTACCATACATTTATATTCCATGGTAGCTGTCGTTCTACCTGTCGAAGCCAGCGAGGATTGTCCACGGACCAGTAATGAATGTTCCGTAAATTCACTGCACCGTGGTTTGTGAAACCTGCTTCATCGGTAAACAGGTAAAACTGCAACGCATTCTCTGTTAATGCCCACTGACAGAAATTCACTTTCTTATTAGTCATCTCCATGTAATCTGATGCAGCGACACATGATTCTGGTAAAATTTGTGACGATGAAGTATGTACAGTACACTACTTTGACTCATTGCACTGCCTCTACCGATGTCACGGGAACTCATGTGTAGGTTCACGCCAACTGCACCTGATTGTCCTGCGATGGGTTTGTTACGGGCCCGTTTGCGTGTACGACCATAAATGTTGCATACAATTGTTTGTAGAGGTTTTCAAATGAGCAGCGCGTTGGATGATCTCAGTCTGGGTACCTTTCTGCATACAGCTTGCAAGATGAAGCTGCATTTTGTCTACACTCGCCATAGATGAGTATCATCTCTGCCTTTTCAGAGTCAGAATAAACCGTTTTCACATTTCTTACAACACTGTACACACTGTTGTACTTGCGACCTTCTCACGTTCCCACTGTGCGTACTTCTGTTCTTACTTGTGTACAGTATACTATCACAGACGTCCGGCAACCCAGTGTACTACAGTTATTCTGAGTTCAAGGACTAATTCAGTAAGAGCTACATGCAGACACTGAGACAGCCAAACTCGTTAACATCCTAGGCTTCGTAAACATACTCCTACCGATTTTGTTTGTTACAACACGTGACTGAACGTATGAGGTTCCAAGCGTAAATTTTGCGTTACAAATTACTCCGAATGTACTTAACATTTTACAGTGTAACAAACGGCATTGATTAAATATTTTTTCTCTTTTCTATTGTGCTAAAAATAATAACAGGTTTCCATTTAAAAAACAAAGGTATGTGTTGAAAATCATACTTCCGTGCATTTCTCAGTGGTCTGTATTAACCAATTCCACCAGCCCCTCTCCTCACTTTCGGTCTGTGGAATTGGTTATTCAGTGTTTGTTGTGGTCTAGGAAGTGTTTCTAGTGAGAAACACTGCACGCATGTATACATGTACATCACATTTACCAACTACCGTCCGAAGTGGATTTAGTTTCTTAACCAAAATACAGTCAACCCCTCCGGTTTTTACCAACGAGAAAAATGAATTTAGCTCTCAGAGGGTAATTACCCCCCCCCCCCCCAGATTTGAACCACTGCCCCATTAAAATTCTATAAGTTTACCCATTCCGATGAATGTAAGTTAAAATATTATAAGTGCGAGAAAATATACAGGATGGGTCAGGAGGAAAGATATGTGCTTTCTTAACCTCATTCTTCACGCAGCTGTTTGAAAATCGTGGACGTCAGTCGCAGTCCTGCGTCACCAATACTCACATGAGAAGACAACTAAGGCAACATTAGGCTACATAGTGTTGTCTTTACTGCCCATTTAAACGAATGCCGTGCAATAATAATGACAGCAAACTCGTCGGACCAGTAGTTTTCGATAAACGACTAAATGGAGTACGGTATCCTCATTACGAAAAACGCCATGGTTCAAGTACAGTTTTATAGCTGCACTGTTTATCTATTAACTCACAGTGGTACAAGTTACATGACGAGCTAATTTCGGTGTTTTGCCATTGTATAGGGCACCTGTGAAGATGGTATAATAAGTATAATACTCTTAATGTTCCTTTGGTTCATGTCTATACATGGTACGTTTTGCTTACGTCTTAACTGGTATGACGTTGTCCATACGGCATCTACGACCGTAAATGTCCGTTTTTTGTGATTGTATTTGCGTGATCTTGTTTTTAATTTCTTCGAATGTTGGTTCGACTGTTATATATGCTGAATCAGTCCTTCTGACAATCATTTCCGATTTCATCACATTCTTCAAATAGCTATTTTGCCTTGGCTTCCCTGAATGTCCTGTTTATTTCATTCCTAAACGACTTGTGTTTCTGTATTTTTGAATATCCCTGAACATTTTTGTACTTACCTCTTTCATCGATCAACTTTAGAATTTCTTCTGTTACCCATGGTTTATCCGCAGTTACCTTCCCTGTACCTATGTGTTTTTCTTTCTAACTTCCACGATTGCCGTTTTTAGAGCTTTCCATTCCTGTTCAAATGATATGTCTACTGTGCTACACCTTATCTCAGTATCTATAGGCATGGAGAATTTCAAGCGTGCTTCTTCATTCCTTAGGGCCTCCTTATCCCACTTCTTTGCACATTGATTCTTGTTGACTAATCTCAGCCTACTATTCATCACTACTACATTGTGATCCGAGTGGGTACGCCTTACAGTCCAACATCTGATTTTGTAATCTCTGACTGACCATTATGTAATCTAACTGAAATCTTCCCGTATCTCCCAGCCTTTTCCAAGCATACCTACTCCTCTTGTCATTCTTCAACAGAGTATTCGCTATTACTAGCTGACATTTACTGCAGTACTCAGTCCTTCTCATCCTAGTACCAAGTCCATATTGTGCCATAACTCTTTCTTCTTCTTCGTCCCTTACAACCGCATTCCAGTCTCCAATGACTAATAGATTTTCAGAACCCTTTACATACTGAATTATCCGTTCAGTATCCTCATATATTTTTTTGTCTCTTATCTTCCACCTGCGACGTCGGCACGTATGCCTGAAATATCGTTGTCGGTGCTGGTTTACTATCGATTCTGATGAGAAGAAACCTATCACTGAACTGTTCACTGTAACTCATTCTCTGTCCTACCTTCCTATTGAAAACGAATCCTACCCCTGTTACTACATTTTCTGAAGATATTGCTATTACCATCTAGTCATCTGATCAAAAATCCTTGTCTTCTTTCCAGTGCATTTGACTGACACCCTCAGTATCTATATTGAGTCTTAACATTTACTTTTCAGATTTTCTAACCTCCCTAAGACGTTTAAGCTTCTTACATTCCATGGCGTGATGACACGCAGAACGTTATCGTTGCTTTGGTTATTCAATCTTTTTTGAATGATCCCCTCCCCTTTGGTACGCCCCTCCCGGAAGACTGACTGAGGAACTGTTCCGGAATCTATTGACAATAGAGAGAATATCTTGAAACTTTTTCAGCTCGAGGCCACGTGCCCTGTGGATACACATTATGTGTCTTTAATGCAGTGGTTTACAATGTCTTTGGCATCTTCATGTCGTTAATCACTGCTGATGCGACTATGCGTCGAATACAACCCCAGCATTAAACGTTGAAAATATTAACTAAGAAAGTCGTTCCTCAGAGTACCACCCGGAGACGTTGTGGGACACCTAAGAGCTTCCATATCTAAAATGCAGAAAAAGTGGAGTTTTCGTGGCATTTCACAGAGAGAAGTAGAGCTCCGCCTGTTGAACAAAGTAAGCCACTGGGAATACATATTTATAACAAGGATCGAAGGAAAGACATTTGGAACTAAAACCCACATAATTAGCAACAGCTAGTTATTGAATTTTGTGCGACTTTATGAAGACTCTAACCATGTACCGCGAATACCAGTCATGTGCAACTCAGTTTGTTGTCACTCACTAGCTGTAGAAAGCCTCAAATATTGGAACGTATGCGTATGTTTGTTACTATATTTCTGGAATGGCTTCGACAGGTTTGTACCGTCACTTTAGACATATCGGTGTGAAAGTGAACATGAGATGTCTTACTAAAGCATCTCTTATATTGTCAAATACGTCATTTTTAACAGGGAAGTAGAGGCTTCCGGCCTGCCTCAGGGAGATACTTCAGTAGTGTAACTTGTCACGATATCTGTAAATGCCACAAGAGATTATTTTTGCAGATTTCTGACACTGTTCTCAGATTACGCTTTTGTTTACAGAGACATCACGTACTCTAAAATAAGAAGAATGACTTCCAGGTTTCCAGGGCTGGTGTGAAGGTGGCATTTCACGCACAACATACATATTCTATTGAATTTGTTTACTCGTGTAAAGTAAGCAGAAAGATGACAATACCGGAAATAAATTAGTAAAAACATGACACAGTATGTCGGCATTGTTTGAATGGCCAAAATACAGTATTCGTTTCCATATCTGTTGCATTAAATTTCAGTAATGCAGTTGTTAGATTACAATAATAAAAGTATTTGAAATAGTAAAAGCGTTTACTTTTTAAAGGCAACAGTTTCTTTTACAATATTCAAAATATATTCCCTTTGAAAACTTCCCACAGGAGTATACCCTGATATGCCTAGAAGACTCTACAGCAAATTGCGTTGGAAAGAATTTACTGATATCCACCAATAATCCCGAAATTTCATAGAATAATCTATGCTTATATGAAAGAGGATAAGTGGCTCTCGGTTGGAGTGTGGATCGGCCGTGAGGCGTGTCGAGATAGTCCCTGCAGTTGCGATAACTTTTGTGTCGAGGATGGCGCAGTGGTTACCGCACTTGCCTGGTATGCAGGAATTCCTGGGTTCGAATTCCGGTCCGGTATACATTTTCGTACGTCGCAGCTGATTCCGCTTTAATGTCCCTTTGCAGCTGACTGCAGTGATCCTCGTTCAACTTACGTATAACAGTCGATGCGTCGGGAAAGTTTGGAATGTTGCAAAAATGTGGCTCTACAGGGGTTGGACAAAATTACGGAATCACCAGAGAAATGCATGCTTGAACATAAGTGCAGATGATGTCTAAGAATACAGATTTTGCTGTTGTGGTAGACCATGAACGGCACCTGTGCTATGTCTATAGCACTTTGGAAGTGTCAATGGTGGTCGGGACAGTGTTTTGTGCAGTTGTGAGTACATTATGTCGCAACTAAGTAATTTTTAATGGGGGCAAATGGTTGGTGTTTGTGTATTGGGTGCTTCCGTAGTCCAGATAGCCAAAGTGTTGATGTTTCAAGAGGTACTGTACCAAAGATATATACAGCATATAGGAAAATCGGAAAATCGTCAGCCGCTAGGTCATATTGCGCACGAAAGTGTGGGTTGAGTGATTGTGCCAGGCGGTCAGTGAAGAAGATTGTAGCCGGCCGTTGTGGCCGAGCGGTTCTAGGCCCTTCAGTCCGGAACCGCACTGCTGCTACGTCTCAGGTTCGAATCCTGCCTCGGGCATGGATATGTGTGATGTCCTTAGGTTAGTTAGGTTTAAGTAGTTCTAAGTCTAGGGGACTGATGATCTCAGATGTTAAGTCCCACAGTGCTCAGAACCATTTGAAGAAGATTGTGAGGAAAAATAGCTGCAAATGTCTCTGTAGAACTGAATGTTGCACTCCTGAATTCTGTCAGTGCCAAGACACCACGTAGGGAATTCTATTAGAAGGGGACTGCAAGGCGAGCTGGGACTTCAAAACCAATCATCAGTGATGCAAATGTCTGTAACAGGAAAACGTAGTGCTGAAGCCGTAACATTTGGAGTATGGGACAATGGACGAAAATCATTTGGTCCGATGAGTCTTGTTTCAGACTGTTTCCAACATCTGGCCAAAGTTACGTTCCAGGAGTGAAACATGGTGGGGGTGGCCCCCTGGTTACTCTGCGAGGTCGCTTTATTCTCAACAATTATGTGACCATTTTAACTGATCACGTCCATGGCATCTTCAGTGTTGGCTCCCCATACTGATGCTGAGTTCCAACAAGACAGGGCGCCTGTTCACACAGCTCGTACCGTCTAGGACTGATTTTGTTTGTACGAAGATGATACATCGCATCTTCCCTGCGTACCATACTCGCCAGACCTCAGTGTTATTCAATCTTTGTGGTTCCCTTTTTAGAGAAGGGTGCGTGATGGTACCCACCTCCATCAGACCTGAAATTGCCACTATTTTGCAAGACTTATGGTATACGATTCCCTTGAAAATCATACAGGACCTACATCTATACATCCAGAGATAATTTGTGCCTGTTTCGGTTGACAACCGGGTTTATAT
The DNA here is from genome assembly GCF_021461385.2 of Schistocerca piceifrons. Taxonomy (NCBI): domain Eukaryota; kingdom Metazoa; phylum Arthropoda; class Insecta; order Orthoptera; family Acrididae; genus Schistocerca; species Schistocerca piceifrons. The sequence continues at coordinate 497,551,741 of NC_060143.1, read as the reverse complement.
TAAGCATTAGGCATGAAAATGTGTTGCATTTTTGGTTTCCTGTACATCAGACACCTCCAAAACATCCACCAGTACGACACGTAGCGGGTAAAGAATATAAACTCTTCTCGATAAAACGCCTTTGACTGAAAGGCGCCTGCCAGAGTGGCCGAGCGGTTCTAGGCGCTGCAGTCTGGAACCGCGCGACTGCAACGGTGGCAGGTTCGAATCCTGCCTCGGGCGTGGCAGGTTAGTTAGGTTTAAGTAGTTCTAAGAGACTGATGACCTCAGAAGTTAAGTCCCATAGTGCTCAGAGCCATTTTAACTGAAAGGACCTCATATCAGTTCCTTCTCAAATCCATATTCAGCCCCTCCAGAGGCATAGTTTAGACGTAAGTGGTCAGAAATAGTCGTCTTGTTAGTAAAGGGAACCAATCTCCTCTCTGGTCCGCGATCATTGTGAATACTTCGTGTAAAAATCGACTAAGTAATGTAGTACTTGTCTTTATTTACAAGGTCACCTCGGCTGCTGCCATCAGATGAAAACCTAGGTGAACTGGTTAGGTGACGTTTTACTGCTACTGGCACTGAGACTTGTTTTACGACTTCTTCGTTTCGATTTGATGATGGCAATACCTGAAACTTCGTTACCATAAAAGACAAATATTAAGGGGAATTTAATTTCATTCTCGAATTAGCAGGAGTCGTCGTTCTCGTTTTCTGTGGTTGGAACCCTCTAATTTGCCCCTTTTGCGATGTGATAGAGAACAAATGTTACTTAGAACCGATTATGTGTTAAGTATTGTGACACCTTCTACTATTGCCTACTGGCATTTCCACGATGAGTGCAGTTGCAATGTCCTTTTTCTATGCCCAGTCAGTATTCTTCACTTCCTCGAGATACGTGAAAGAGAGGAGACGCAACACTATCTCTTATTGCGGTCAATATTTGTTGATTAATAAGTTTATATTAAATTATTAGCATCAGCTAGCTACGATGTTTATCTGTTTCCGCCAAAGATGCTCATTAACAGTTGATACACGGCCGATTCGCGTTTGTAAATGAATTGATAACTTTGATTTGCGTAGCACATATACACCGAATTGATTCCTTCGAAGGTCACAGGGTTCATTCAACACAGCGCGGTATTTTGTCCGTTGAAAGTGGTTCCCTTTAATATTAAAATGTAATGAAGTATTATTAATGTTATTGTTATTGTTCAGAGATCATCCAATACACGGTTCACTTCTGCTGGTACTCTGTAAGAAATCGTAGGACACTACATTTTTAATTAAGTAGGTTTCTGTTAAAACAATTTCTTTAATATCGGTCAGTACTATGGATGTCACTCTGGTGCCCGATAATAAATGTCCAAACAGTGTCAATAATTGAAAGTAAAGTTGCGAAACAATGTTTGAATAGTAACTTCGGCAACAACTGAAGTTCTGAGATTGGAATTAATGATATAATTTTTTTATCGATTGAGATGTTCGCTTGATGTTAGCTTTATCTCAGTTCTATCAGGTTTCATATGTTTGACAATAAATTAATCGTACCGATATTTACTAATTAATTAACCCGGCTTCCAGTGAAGTTAACCGTTTCACGCAGTGGCGCATGAACTTAAGAAACTCGAATATTCAAGACACACACGCTAAAAGCTCAGACGCTAAAATATCAAACGCGAAAGACACCCAGACGCCGAAGACACCCAGACGCTAAAGACGTTAGCAATACGTGCGTTGTGTGTATACCGGGTGTGTCACTAACTATTGTCACCAAGAATAACTCAGAAAGCGCGAGAGCAGCTGAAACGTTTGTGGGGCAAAAGTTGCTTGGCACAACGGGGACCATAATATGACGGTTTCTTGGTGCTAGGTGTGGCCGCTTCAGAGATATGAAGGTCAACTTTTTCTTTTCATGGGATGCTGTAGTTTGGTACTTATTTTCTGATACCGGCTAGCGAGACGAATCCAGTGATGTGTAACAGTAAGGTCTTTGAAGATCAACGAAGGTCACAAAGGTGGCATGAAAGTCCATTTACAGAAGCTGTTCGAAGTGATGCTCATTATTATCAACGCAGTGCTGCATTCTTATCATGGATTGTGTGGTATTCCTTACCATTTCGAAATATATCGAAGCAGATGCTCTGACAATTCTCTCTCGCATATCATCAAGCGTAGTTGGAACGTCGTTATAAACCATGTCTTGTACGAATCCCCACAAGGAAAAATCCAGAGACGTCAAGTCGGCCACAACATATCTCCTCCGCGTCCAATCCAACGATTTGGGAATTGTCTCTGCAACTCATTAATAGCCATCAGCGAAAAATGTGCCAGATACCCATCGTGGCGCCGGCCGAAGTGGCCGCGCGGTTCTGGCGCTGCAGTCTGGAACCGCGAGACCGCTACGGTCGCAGGTTCGAATCCTGCCTCGGGCATGGATGTGTGTGATGTCCTTAGGTTAGTTAGGTTTAACTAGTTCTAAGTTCTAGGGGACTAATGACCTCAGCAGTTGAGTCCCATAGTGCTCAGGGTCATTTGAACCATTTTGAACCATACCCATGGTGTTGATACCACATTCTGTTCCTTGTTCCTAAAGGTATATCTTTCAATAATAGACCTAAGTTTTCTTGCAGGTATGTGGTGTACCTCCTACCATTAAGATTTCCTTCGATGAAATAGGGGCCTATAATTCTGTCCTCCAGAGTCCCACACCATACATTCACCGACCAATGTTTTTGGTGTGCAACTTGCTACAGCCAACATGCATTTTCAGTTGTCCAATAATGTATGTTATGGAAGTTAACACTTCCATGGTTCGTGAATGTAGCCTCGTCAGTAAATTAAATCAAATTAATAAATGTGACATCCCTCTGAATCTGAAGTTGAGCCCATTGGCAGAATTCCGTGCGACGCATGCAATCCGTACCAGTTAGTTCTCGGTGGAGAATGATGTGGTAAGGATGATATTTATGGCGATGCAGAACACGAAAAACACTACTGTGCCTCATGCTAGATTCCTTTGCAATTTGGCTGCGAACTGAGACAAGTACCTCGAACCACACTGGCAAGAGTACCAATTTCCGTTTCCTCATTAGTAACTTTCGTTTCCCGGAAATGTTTCCGATGCGTTAAACATCCAGTTCTCAATTTATCATAAACATATTTAAATGTACGACGTGTAGGCTGAGTACTTTGAGGATACTTTTCAGTGTGTATGTCTCCAGCTCTCACTGAAGTTCGTTGGCATTATCCGTAAATGAGAAGCATATCGAATTGTTCTTCAAAGGAATACATCATTCACATTCGCTTGATTCGACGATACTAGTCTTACCGTTCCTATTAGTGTTGTATTGCGAAACCGTCGAATGGTCTTTACGTCTCAATGGCACGTGAGATGGATACCCCGTATTCGGCCAATTCCTACTATTTGCACGATATGCGAGAGAGAGTTGTCAGAGCATGTGCTTCGATAAGTGCCGAAGTGATAAGGAATACCACCCAATCCATGATAAGATGATTCCAACACTGCACTGATACCAACGGTCATCACCTTCTGTAAACGGACGTCAATTCCGCGTTTTTGACGTTCGTTGATCTTCAAAGGTCATACTGTTACTGGATTCGTCTCGATATCCGCTATCAGAAAATAATAACAACTTATAGCATCCCATTTAAAAAAAAAAAAAAAAAAAGTTTTCTTCCGTATCTCTGACGCGACCCCACCTAGCAACAAAAACCAGACGTCATATTATGGCACCCGTTGTTCCATGCAACATTTGCGCCACAAACTTTTCAGCTACTATCATACTTTCGGAGCTATTCTAGGTGGCAATAGTTAGTGACTCACGCTGTATAGTAGTTGTGAAACAGTAGGGACGTTCGTTATAAACTCCTTGTATAAAGCCCCTTGCGACTTTGCATATAGCATTCTATCCCATTGGCACTTATTATTGATTTAATTTTCTCTGGCTTAAAACGGACATTAGTTATTTTATATGAAATATGGGAACTGTTAATGGCCAATTCGAATAAATTTTAGTTTCAAAAATGACTAGCTATGTAACAGGGGTTACACAGCCCCCAACGATGACTATTTTAAACAATTTAACCATCGTTTAAGGTAACCGCGAGAAATGCTAACATTACGTCTATTCAAATTCTCTATTCTTGGCCTGGGGATCTTCATTAACTATGTTTGACTCTGACCAGATTCTTGTTTCTTTTTTATGGACCAGGGTTTTGGATCTTTGCTTGCGACCTTATTATTTTTCTTTCTCCTTGTTTTATTTTTATGATCGAGCCACATTGCGTTACACACACACACACACACACACACACACACACACACACACACACACACACACAGAGAGAGAGAGAGAGAGAGAGAGAGAAATGTACGACGTGAGTACAAAAATCGTACAATAGGATTTTTACACATTCCTTTTATACTACATTCTTCATTACGGACTAACTTAAACAGTTCAAAGTATTATCTGGATCTTAGATATTTTCATTTTTCCTGACATTAACCAAATATTTCATTTATTTCGTATCTATACTGAATAAGTCAGTTTAAAGTTTACTATGTATTTAATTCTAGATACTAGGTACAACTTAAATATTCACTCTATGTCTGTTACTGAATAGGTCTGTTTATACTAATTACACATTCCAGTGCGAGTATAATCTTAAATATTTCTTGGGACTTTATTGCAGTGTTGTCTGTTGTTTTACCGGGCGAGGTCTGCGATGTACATTCATCTCGCCTTCCACGTGCGGCTGCTAGAGTGATCATTTGCGTTCTGCAGGCCATCTGTGCGGTTGCAACAGCGGGACATAGCGAATATGCGTTATGTACGTCGTCTTTTGTTGTGCCGCCTCTTGTTTGACTCTTTTTGCCTCTTGTTGTAGCTTTCAGCTTTATTTTATATGTTGTTCCGCCTTTGCAACGGCTAAGAAGTACAACGTTTTCATTAACTGATTCATTTTATCTCTTCTAATAGTTTTCAACATGATTGCATGTGTTGTGCCACCTGTTTAGTAACTAAGTTTACATTTTCTGACTCACGTTGTCTCTTCTAGTTTGCAACATGCCCATCGTAACATTTCATATTCTTGCCCCCAACATCGCGTAGCTTCTTGGATGGTTACGCCATAAGACGTGTGATTATTAGACTTTTCGTCCAGCTCAATTCCATCCACCAATTTTGGTCTCTTTTGTTAAGCTTCGTAATGCGTTCTTCGGATTGCCTACAGCTGCCGATCTTCTTCGGTAGGGTCTCCTTTTTCTCCAAATTCTTCATCTGACATATACCGATGCTGCTTGTATTCCTCTGTGAGGTTCTTGCCTAAATTGATAATCAGATTTCCGGTTGACATTAATGGACAGCTCGCTTCTTGTATAATGTCTTCGAGTGATGAACTTCGTACGAAAGGTTCATGTTTACTCTTTCTCGCTCCGCCTGCAGGTTGCAAGGCGAGCCCTCCGCCTACGTCGTGGCACGTCTCGCAGCTCGTAGTTACCGCTTCTGGATCTTTACAGCCAAAAGATGACTCACCCCAATCAGATAACAGCAGCAGTCTCTCAGGATGTTAGGGCTGCGACCTCAACGACGGGTAATATGTCTGCACACACGTTCCAGAATGACGAATACAAAACATAAAGAACATACACTGACGCTTCCATTGATGCCACCCATTTAATTTTATCCCCAGCAATCAGTATTCTTGCTCACTAACGTATGAATCATTAAAGCCATTCTAATGGTTGTTTTATTTAAGGATTCTTCCGCCGCTTCTTGATAGAACATTTCCGTATGGAGGGGTGAATAGCACTTAGTCGGTTTTTTGTTCTACTGATTTTTATTTGTATGAACTAGTTTTCAGCTTATTAGATCATCTTGAGATAACTACTGGCTATCGTTTACAAGGAGCTCGTATTCATACGAACCAAACATTCTGGACTAAGATACAACGCACTTACACACGATCTTTAGTTGTGGTATTTTCTCTGGAATTATCAAACGGGTCTTTTGACTTTTTGTTCTGTAAAACTGTTCCTTAACATAATAAATCACATTTTAAATTTAATAATTCTAATTGTTGCTATCCATGGTACTGTCAAACCATAAAATGTGATTTATTATGTTAAAGAACAGCTTTACAGAACAAAAAGTCAAAAGACCCGTTTGACAATTCCAAATACAATACCACAACTAACGATCGTATGTAAGTGCGTTGTATCTTAGTCCAGAATGTTTGGTTCATAAGACCACAAGCTCCTTGTAAACAATAACAAGTAGTTATCTGATGATGGCCTAATAAGCCGAAAACTAGTTCATACAAATAAAAGTCAGTAGAACAAAAAACCGAATAAGTGTTTCTAATAGTTCATAGCATTCATGTTCCCACTTGTTTCATACAGTAACTCTTTGCACATACGATACTTCATTGTTTCATAATTATTCTTAATGTTCACATCAATTTCACTTCCGCAGTATATGCCGAGAGTCTGTCCTATTCAGTTACGCACACAACTCTATTAAAATAATTTACACTTGACTGGGCAACCAGCACTGCGACAATCAATACTACTGGCCATTAAAATTGCTACACCAAGAAGAAATGCAGATGATAAACGGGTATTCATTAGACAAATATATTATACTAGAACTGAGATGTACATTTTCACGCAATTTGGGTGGATAGATCCTGAGAAATCAGTACCCAGAACAACCACCTCTGGCCGTAATAACGCCCATGATACGCCTAGGCATTGAGTCAAACAGAGCTTGGATGCCGTGTACAGGTACAGCTGTCCATGCAACTTCAACACGATACCACAGTTCATCAAGAGTATTGACTGGCGTATTGTGACGAGCCAGTTGCTCGGCCACCATTGACCAGACGTTTTCAATCGGTGAGCGATCTGGAGAAAGTGCTGGCCAGGGCAGCAGTCGAACATTTTCTGTATCCAGAAAGGCTAGTACAGGACCTGCAACATTCGCTCGTGCTTTATCCTGCTGAAATGTAGGGTTTCGCAGGGATCGAATGACGGGTAGAGCCACGGGTCGTAACACACATCTGAAACGTAACGTCCACTGTTCAAAGTGTCGTCAATTCGAACAAGAGGTGACTGAGACGGGTAACCAGTGGCACCCCATACCATCACGCTGGGTGATATGCCATTATGGCGATGACGAATACACGCTTCCAATTTGCATTAACCGCGATGTCGCCAAAAACGGATGCGACCATCGTAATGCTGTAAACAGAACCTGAATTCATCCGAAAAAATGATGTTTTGCCATTCGTGCACCCAGGTTCGTCGTAGAATACACCATCGCAGGCGCTCCTGTCTGTGATGCAGCGTCAAGGGTAACCGCAGCCACGGTCTCCGAGCTGATAGCCCATGCTGCTGCAAACGTCGTCGAACTGTTGGTGCAGATGGTTGTTCTCTTGCAAAGGTCCCCATCTCTTGACTCAGGGATCGAGACGTGGCTGCACGATCCGTTACAACCATGCGCGTAAGATGCCTGTCATCTCGACTGCTAGTGATTCGACGCCGTTGGGATCCAGAGAAAATCTCCCATTAACGTAAAATGGCCAGCATTACCATTTTGACTCTGTCAGTACTTCATAAGCCCATTTTTGGTCATAGAGATCGAGATAAACCCACCGATTCCATATTCTGCTAAGAGTCATTGGATCTCTACCAACGCGAGCAGGAATGTCGTGATACGATAAACCGCAATCATGATAGGCTACAATCCGACCTTTATCAATGTGGGAAACGTGATGGTACGCATTTCTCCTCCTTACACGAGGCATGACACCAGCGTTTCACCAAGCCACGCCGGTCAACTGCTGTTTGTGTATGAGAAATCGGTTGGAAACTTTCCTCATGCCAGCACGTTGTAGGTGTCGCCACCGGCGCCAGCCTTGTGTGAATGCTCTGTAAAGCTAATCATTTGCATATCACAGCATCTTCTTCCTGTCGGCTAAATTTTGCATCTGTGGCACGTTATCTTCATGGTGTTGCAATTTTAATGGCCAGTAGTGTAATATGCAAATAAATTGCAGTATTCAATTTGACTCAATGTGCTTGTTCTTAATCTAAGGCCTCTATTCACTGACATCTATAAGGCAATCAAAAAATTACAAAAAATGTCTCTGAGCACTATGGGACTTAACATCTGTGGTCATCAGTCCCCTAGAACTTAGAACTACTTAAACCTAACTAACCTAAGGACATCACACACATCCATGCCCGAGGTAGGATTCGAACCTGCGACCGTAGCAGTCGCGCGGTTCCGGACTGCGCGCCTAGAACCGCTAGACCACCGCGGCCGGCAAAAAATTACAGAACCAAGTATTAACAAATAGCTTTGTCATTAACTACGATATTATTAAAGAGAGAAAACACTTATATCCTCTAAGATCAGAACATAATTATAATAATAAATTGTAATCCCACTGAACTATAGAAACTGATTAGGTTCTTTCAGTGTTGCATTAACTGTCATTATTGGTTTCAGCTATAAAATTTCTCCAAATCTTTGTGAGCAGACAGACCCTTGGATTGCTCTCCGTTATCTTTATTGGCTAACTAACAGCTTCCCTCATGCGGAATGCTAATAATCGAGTAAGGTCCGGCGTAAACACGTTGCCTTTTCTTGTGCAACCTCTTAAGAGCAGATGACTTGCGGTATTTTCTTAATAAGACCTTATCTCCTACGGTACGTTTCACAGCTGTACCCAACTTACGATCTAATTTGGCGTTCGTCGGTCGCGTAGCGTATGTTGGTGATTCATGCACGACGTCCAACGCAAACTTCCTATCTTTCTTTTTCTTATTTTTTTTTTTTTATTTGGCCTTTGAGTGTGTACTCAATTTAGCCATCGGCAACACATAGTGACAATGTACACATAATTGAATAAACAAATACAGAAATGCATATTTACAAAAATAAAAAGCTTAACTGTTACAGGTTTGTACATAATGTTTTAAAAATTGAATTGAATTGGAAAATAATTAAAAGTGCCTTGGCTTACAATTCACACCAATTCTGAAATTTCTTCATCAGCAAGACGTATTTATGATTTACGTACACCAGTAAAACCTGCATAATGTGACCAGTACTCTTGATGAAGTTAACTATCACTTTATATAGACGAACGTCTTTAGTACACAGAAGAGAAGAAGCTGATTGAGGAAGATGGTAGCTATCTTTCTTTGGCTCAACCAAGATCGGTATGGGTTAATCTACTCATTAGACTCGGGCGTATTGTATAGTATCTCCAATGGAGTACGTCTGGTGGATGAGTGCGGCGTGTTATTGCGATTCTCTTTAAAGACCGACACGTACTCTATCCGCTTATATTATAGCGCTGCAGTATAAGTGCGAAAAAAACTATTAATGTTTCTAAATATACGTTCAAATGGCGACGTTTTTGAATGACATCCGGTCTCATTTATGTATCTTTTGAAATACTCGAAGTGTCCCTTTTTCGGGTTGCAAAATTCTGGACTGAAAATCTCGTTAGTATATCTATTTTGTTTACTCTTCGATCAGTATTTCGCAATAAATAATTCTTCAAACTCGTAGCACGATGTACAAGTCTCAGGTACCTCAGACACCAATAACGAGATTTCACCGCTGGTTTTTGACACTATAAACTGAATTTTGACCTGCCCATTCCAGGATCTAGGAAAGACGTTTCTAAAACTTGTTATGAACACCAAAGGGTGGACAGAAAAAAGACCAGATATGTAACAACGGCTTACGGTATGTACAAATCAAGGAGGATAGTGAAGTGAAGTTGCACAAACGGAGTAAACAATAAGCCTAACATCAATAACAAGGAGATATTGTAGAAATAGTGAAAAAAAGTTTCTAAAGCGAAATAATGCATAATAAGTTTCAAACACGGACATCTAAAGAAATGTGCTGTCAGCGGAAGACGTCTGCTAAGTTATGTGGGAGCGAGGTAGACGATGTAGATACCGGTGAGTAAGGAACGGAAGGAGAATGAAATGTGGAGTAGAGATAACTGGAAACCGTGACCTGAAGGGCTGAAATACGAAGCGGAGATGCTTCAGACATAATAGACAAGAAGTGATGTCTGTACGACGGGATGAGAAACCAATAGGACATTTACTAAGGCACACTACAGCAATTTCCTAGCTTTACTTTGAAATACGACAATTGATATTAAATGGTTGAAAATATGATTATTAATTAACTTAATTATTAGACTGATTACTAAGTAGATTAAATTGTCCTCCATTTTGTCATCACAGAAAATCTATTTCTAAGATTGTTATGAATAAGTTCTTGCAGTGACATAAAAAAATTTATCTTCTTAAATGAACCTCGGTGCTCGATCACGACTCAAAGTTAGGAAAACTAGTTTCAGAAGCGTATAACATCAATTGAGATTTATCTCGATCACTATGACCGAAACTGAGCGCATGAAGTACTGACAGAGTCAAAATTGGTAATGTTGCCCACTTTATGTTAATGGCAGCTTTTCCCTCTGGTGCGATGTTGAACACACGCTCACACAGACAGTGTGCCATTCGCGAGCAACATCCATGGCGCTCAGTTATCTGCCCTGTGTACGTCTCTGCCTCACTGCTAGGAGAAAGGTGGATGTCAGCACGCAGCAGCGCGAGTGAGCGGTGGCGGGTAGAGATACAGGAACGTGTGCAGCGAGAAGGGACTGGCAGCAGTGACGGGAGTTGGAGGTCGTAGGGTGTGTGAGCGCTCCGTTGGGCCGAACAAAGTTCAAAAACGGTGATCTAGGCTGGGGAGTGTTACTGGGACACTGACGCCTGTAGGGTTTACCTATGAGCCGCCTGGTACAATTTTGGACAGGGCGTAACTTAATCATAGCTAAAACTTGGTTCAAGAATCATAAACGAAGGTTGTATACATGGAAGAACCCTGGAGATACTGGAATGTCTCAGATAGATTACATAATGGTAAGACAGAGATTCAGGAACCAGGTTTTAAACTGTAAGACATTTCCAGGGGCAGATGTGGACTCTCACCACAATATGTTGGTTATGAACTGTAGATTAAAACTGAAGAAACTGCAAAAAGGTGGGAATTTGAGGAGATGTGATCTAGATAAACTGAAAGAACCAAAGGTTGTAGAGAGCTCCAGGGAGAGTATTAGGGAACAATTGACAAGAATGGGGAGAGATATACAGTAGAAGAAGAATGGATAGCTTTGAGAGATGAAATAGTGAAGGTAGCAGAGGATCAAGTAGGTAAAAAGACGAGGGTTAGTAGAAATCCTTGGATAACAGAAGAGATATTGAATTTAATTGATGAAAGGAGAAAATATAAAAATTCAGTAAATGAAGCAGGCAAAAAGGAATATAAACGTCCCAAAAATGAGATCGACAGCAAGTGCAAAATGGCTAAGCAGAAATGGCTATAGGACAAATATAAGGATGTAGAGGCGCATATCGCTAGGGGTAAGATAGATACTGCCTACAGGAAAATTAAGGTGACCTTTGGAGAAATGAGAACCACTTGCATGAATATCAAGAACTGAGATGGAAACCCAGTTCCAAGCAAAGAAGGGAAAGCAGAAAAGTGGAAGGAGTATATAGAGGGTCTATACAAGTGCGATGTTCTTGAGGACAATATTATAGAAATGGAAGAGAATTTAGATAAAGATGAAATAGGAGATATGATACTGAAGGTGGCAGGAGTAAAATATAGGGAGCGAAAGGCTATTTATAATTTCTACAGTAACCAGTTGGCAGTTATAAGAGTCGAGGGACATAAAACGGAAGCATTGGTTGCGAAGGGAGTGAGACAGGGTTGTAGCCTATCCCGGATGCTATTCAATCTGTATATTGAGCAATCAGTAAAGGAAACAAAAGAAAAATTCGGAGTAGGAATTAAAATCCATGGAGAAGGTATTAAAACTTTGAGGTTCGCCGATGACATTGTAATTCTGTCAGAGGCAGCAAAGGACCTGGAAGAGCAGCTGAACGGAATGGACAGTGTCTTGAAAGGAGGACATAAGATGAACATCAACAGAAGCAAAACGAGGATAATGGAATGTAGTCGAATTAAATCGGGTGATGCTGAGGGAATTAGATTAAGAAATGAGACACTTAAAGTAGTAAAGTTTTGCTATTTGGGGAGCAAAATAACTGATGATGGTCGAAGTAGAGAGGATATGAAGTGTAGACTGTCAATGGCATGGAAAGTGTTTCTGAAGAAGAGAAATTTGTTAACATCGACTATAGATTCAAGTGTCAGGAAGTCGTTTCTGAAAGTGTAGTGTAGCCATGTATGGAAGTGTAGCCAGGTATGGAAGTGAAACGTGGACGATGAATAGTTTAGACAAGAAGAGAACAGAAGCTTTAGAAATGTGGTGCTACAGAAGAATGTTGAACATTAGATGGGCAGGTCACATAAATAATGAGGAGGTATTGAATAAAGTTGGAGAGAAGAGAAATTTGTGGCACAACTTGACCAGGAGAAGGGATCGGTTGGTGGGGCACACTCTGAGGCATCAAGGGATCACCAATTTGTTATTGGAGTGCAGCGTGGAGGGTAAAAATCGTAGAGGGAGACCAAGAGATGAATACACTAAATAGATTCAGAAGGACGTAGGTTGCAGTAGGTACTGGGAGATGAAGAGGCTGGCACAGGATAGAGTAGCATGGAGACCTGCATCAAACTAGTCTCAGGACTGAAGACCACAAAAACAACAACTCGACCCCCGCAGGAAGCGAGCCTGCTCGGATAACCACTACTTGTCTATGTTGTATACTTTTTTGGTGAGCTCTTTCCTCCAATGGACAATAATTTTGTTCTGAACTGAAGTGTCAAAAACAGCATACTGGCTCGTATCGTATATAGCTGATATTTGTGGTCGTTCTTCCTATATTCTCTCGTGAGTGAAGGCGCTCATTCGTATTTTTCTACTGGGTTGTAATTAGCTGACTGACTGGACTCGTATTCGTGATTTGTGGCGAGCTTGGATTTGAAATTTCGATTTTTATTCCTACTTACCACGTTATTGGGTAGCATGGCTTGGAAGTGTATGCATGCGCGCGTTTATCGTTAAATTTTTTCTGTAAGCTACTTGCCTGGTGTATAACTTACTCAGTGCTTGCTAGCCTGGTTTTATTTACATATATCTGCATCAAAGATTGGACCTTTTGCCCTGTTCCGTCTCCTTCAAAACTGGTCAAGCCATCTCTTCATTGCTCGTCCGAAACATGTTTTACCTCTTGGCTTAGACTGTCTTAGGGTTTTAGTGATTCTTGTATCTGTATCTTGTATCTTGTATCTTCTTTCCATTTTAACTGATATTGTTTTATTATGTCAATTATTGTTTGCATATGCAGTTCAGCTCAGATATCATCATTTCTCTTTTTATTCGTCAAACTGTATCGAGCCACCTACCTGTGGAAATTGGCTTCAAATGCTGCTATCCTCTTTTCGTAGCTCTTCTTAAAACTCCAGTTTTCGCATCCATAGAGCAGTGCTGGTATAGTCATAAACTTATAAAACTTTGGTAGAGTACATCTGTGGACTTTCTTTTCCAATGTTCTGGATAAATTTCTACAGAAACAATTACGTTAGTCTAATTTATTTCGTATTTCATTATAAGCCCTGTATGTAATACGGCATCCTAAGTATTTAAATACGTTAACTTGTTCTATGATCTGCTTGTCAATATCAATTTTTGCTAGCATTGGATGGTGTCCTAAAATACTAATAATTTTGTCTGTGTGATGGAGAATTTCGGATTGTATTCTTTGCCTATTTTTTTTAACTTGAAGGCAGCTTCTTCCAAGTCATTTTCATTCTGACTAATAATTACTTGGTCGTGAGCGAAAAATAGTGTACTAACATCCACATCGTTTAATTTTAAAATGTTATATTGTCTGTAACAATGTTATGGATACGTCGTCGACATGTTGTTGTTGCTGTTGTTATGGTCTTCAGTCCTGAGACTGGTTTGATGCATCTCTCGATGCTACTCTATCCTGTGCAAGCTCCTTCATCTCCCAATACCTACTGCAACCTACATCCTTCTGAATCGGCTTAGTGTACTCATCTCTTGGTCTGCCTCTACGATTTTTACCCTCCACGCTGCCTCCAATACTAAATTGGTGATCCCTTGATGCCTCAGAATATGTCCTACCAACCGATCCCTTCTTCTGGTCACGTTGTGCCACAAACTTCTCTTCTCCCCAATCCTATTCAATACATACATCGACATACATCTTACAAAAAGTGGATGATAGGAGATATCGCTCCCTCACTCCTTGGTTTATTTCAGCCCTATTTTGTCTGCTGCCTGCAATTTTTATTTGCATTTTGTTATGCGTATATAAACCGTGCATAGCTCTTATAAGATGAGATGGAATCTCTCTGCTTCTTAAAATTTTCCACAGAGTGTTTCGATTTACTTTATCAAATGCCTTTTTGGAGTCAGTAAAAGAAAGAAAGATTGGTAAATTGAACTCATGGTATTTTTCTATTAATTGTGGCATGGTGAAGATACAGTCCGACCGAGATCTGTTTTTTCGAAAACCATGTTGGGCATCAGGCAGTAGAGTTTCAGCGATTGGGGATAGTCGTTTCGTTAAAACTCTAGCATACAATTTATAACATGAATTCAGAAGGCTAATACCTATGTAGTTCCGACATTCACTTCTGCTTCCTTACTTATAACAGGGCATATCTAGGCTATATTCTATTCTTCAGGTATACAACCAGTTCGCTAACACATAAAAATCGAGTATTCTTATTTTTCGGTTCTTATTTATTGGTGTTCCTTTCTTTTACAATAATCGTATTTAGTTATGCTTGTGTGTGTGTGTGTGTGTGTGTGTGTGTGTGTGTCTGTGTGTTTTACAAGACAGTTTATCCGTTACTTAATATCTTGTTTTCTGAATTCAAGAGCGAACGCGAAAAGGGGCCTCACTATATACTTTAAATGGTCTTGTGGCTTTCATAAATTCCTCGTACACTTATGGAAGAGGTACGTACTCTTATAATACAGAAGGCAAGTTCATTCCAGTAAATCTGCATTACTTTTTATTAATTGTGTATTTGTTTGTTTGGGGTTTCTGCCCACTGGGCTCGGCAAATTCTTTCTGTATATTTGATCAGCTACAGACGTTGTTTGCTTGCCCGTAACCCCCTGAGGTTAAGTTTTTGCGTTACTTTGGCGTACTATATTTCAGCTGTATACGATACTGACCAGTGAATATTTATATTTACATTTCGTTTCTCTTATGATTTAATAAATTCCACTTCAATAAATGTGACCAACAACGTCTAGTTAGTGCAAATTTGGTTTGGCCGTTTTCGGCATTCTGTATGTTCTACGCAACTTACCGTGAAGGTATCACGGACGTCGCCCTTGTACCTCATGTTTTTGATCAGCACTGTTAAGGCTCTCTATGTTTATAAGCGTGTTAGCCTGTCAGTCCACTGAGGCGTATTTGAACATAAGCGTAAGGCCCTATTAAATTATTAGTCGTGTGCGTCTTGTACTCTTAATAAGACTTCGTGTAAATACTAAAGAACGTTCACCCATGTATCTCTTGTTTCCATTGCTGCCGGCTGTTTTTCGGTTATTCTGTATGTGTCTTAAATGTTGTTCAAGTTTTTTGAATACTGAAATTTAGAGGGGAGAGGCATCTTGTTGCTTAATGAAATTTGTATGTAAAATTTGTTTACTTAAAAGATCTTTGCCGTGGTAGGTGCTAATAGTAATTATTTGTTTCATCAGCTGCTGTTCATGACCTTTAATTGTCTGCCAACGAGTAAAGCCGTATGGGAATTAAGAATTCTAACTGCAACTGATTACTACTTTAAATTATTTTGATAAGAAAAGGAAGGAGATTTAATTTTAAGTCCTGCATCTTGCGCTGATCTGTTTTTTAAAAGATTACCTTGGACCCATGCTTTTTAAGAATTATATTTATCGTTGTAACGAGTCTTGTGTTTAGATGCCTCACTTAAATTGTGTATGTTACTAATTGTAAAGTGTTCGATTGTTTTTTATAGTTAACTGCTGTTCAACTATACACAGTTTTATTACCCCAACACCTTACTACGCTCCTAAAATCTCCCTACCGCCTCACGTACATACAAGACACTTGGACAGAAATTTCAGCACACTGAAGAAATTTCGGAAAGAGCTCACACATGGCAAGACGCAATACGGTAAACGATGACATTTTCAGTTACCACAACTACACAAAAAATTGTATTTGTTCCTGTATCTTCATTGTTTCAGTAAATTACCTAAATTATTGGAGAAGGTTGCTGCAACTGTTCCTTTCAGAAGGACGCAGCCTATTACTTCCCCAGTTCCCTCCCAATCGAGATTCCTTCTTTAATGACCTCATTACCGACGGCATATTAACGAGGGCGATTAATATCCTTTTCGTCAAAGCATCCAATTTATATATCTCTGAAGCTTATACACGGAAATGATCGTCCATATCCACAATGAAAGTAACTTTATACTGCACTTAATGGGTGCGAGAGTCAATGGTGTTGCTGACTCTGCGCACAATAGTCTTTTCCATTCGCAGTATGACATTTTGGTGGCAAGAATGAGTGCTCACTTATGGTGAGTGTCAAGTCTGCCAGTAGGGTTTAGCGTCCCGTTTGTGTTGTTAATAGCCGGCCGGAGTGGCCGAGCGGTTCTAGGCACTACTGT
Source organism: Schistocerca piceifrons (assembly GCF_021461385.2). Taxonomy (NCBI): domain Eukaryota; kingdom Metazoa; phylum Arthropoda; class Insecta; order Orthoptera; family Acrididae; genus Schistocerca; species Schistocerca piceifrons. Next base: position 497,535,031 of record NC_060143.1, on the reverse strand, counting down.
CTGGAACTGCGCGATCGCTACGGTCGCAGGTTCGAACCCTGCCTCGGACATGGATGTGTGTGATGTCCTTAGATTAGTTAGGATTAAGTAGTTCTAAGTTCTAGGGGACTGATGATCACAAACATTCGCCAGAAGAAAGCGTGATATGTCTTCACCTCATGCGTCGCTTACGATGTAGCCCGCGATATTTCTGACAGTTCCATTCGGAAATGTGTAGCATCACCACTTGTCCTCATTCCATGTAAAATTTTTCCACCGCCAATAGTAGCACCGGCCTGTCAATAGCAAATGAGTGTGTGTGAGCTTGCGACGGAGGCGAGTAGCTGGACACAGATCAAAATTCATAGCCCATGACATTCAGAAGAGTAGACTCTCCAGAGCAGAAGTTAAACAGAAAAACTGGGCGTCTTCTGCTATCTATGAGTACACATTAGTCTGCTAAAGGTTATAAACTACAGCGTACCCGACGTCCTCCATTCCAAATGAAAGCTCCAACCCACGCTCTCCTTACTTAATTATAATCTATCAGCATGTTATGACTTATATCGCGTCTCTTGACCCTTCCTAGGAGTCATCGAGTAATTTTTTCTCACATACGTAATCTCCAGTCCTTTACCCACAGAACGTCATCTCATACCCACAAAATCATCGTGATCATAGATTCAATAGTGCATCACCAACATTCAGTCAACCCTGAGATTATCTCTTTGACTTGAATCCGTCTCTTCATTCATCAGTCGAACTTTCTTCTGTGATAAAAAAATAGCACCAGACTTGAATCGCTAATAACTACGAGATTAATAACGCGTAAATAATCGTTGAGTCCACAACGGATAGATCATCTCCGTATGTGCTTGTCGGGCAGTATTTGTGGTGCCCGTAATGTCATCGAAACAGTCTAGGAGCATGCGCGCGACAATTACGAATTACCTTTGTGTAAAGTTACAAACCGGTGTAACGTGGAAACGCTTTTAGCTAATACATCGATTTGGTTGCCATTGTGAAGATTTTGCGGAGAATTGAAGCATACAAAGTGAACAATTAAAATATATGCCGGAATATCCAATACGTGATCAAAAGTAACCGGACACCTGAATGAAAAGTCGTGGTGCCCTCCGTCGGTAATGCTGGATGCTGGAAGGTTTCTTGGGGAATGGCAGCCCATTCTTCAAGGAGTGCTGCACTGAGGAGAGCTATCGATGTTGGTCGGTGAGGCCTGGCACGAAGTCTTCATTCCAAAACATCCCAAAGATATTCTGTAGGATTCAGGTCAGGACTCTGTGCAGGCCAGTCCACTACAGTTACGTTATTGTCGTGTAACCACTCCGCCACAAGCCGTACATTATGAAAAGGTGCTCGATCGTGTTGAAACACGCATGCTCCATCCCCGAATTGCTCTTCAACAGTGGGAAGGAAGAATACTGCTTAAAACATCAATGTAGGTCTGGGCTGTGATAGTATCACGCAAAAGAACAACAAGAAGTACAAGCCCCCTCCATGAAAAACACGATCACACCATAGCACTACCGCTTCTGAATTTTACTATTGACACTAACACACTGCCATCGGATCGCCACATCGTGTAACGTGATTCGACACCCCAAACAACGTTTTTCCACCGTTCAGTCGTCGTATGTTTCCGCTTCTTACACTGGACCATGAAATCCAAGTTTTCTCACCTCCCGCCTAACTGTCATAGTACTTGCAGTAGCCGGCCGCAGTGGTTGAGCGGTTTGGTTCTAGGCGCTCAGTCCGGAACCGCACGATTGCTACGGTAACAGGTTGGAATCCTGCCTCGGGCATGGATGTGTGTGATGTCCTTAGTTTAGTTATGTTTAGGTAGTTCTAAGTTCTAGGGGACTGATAAACACAGATGTTAAGTCCCATAGTGCTCAGAGCCATTTGAACCCGCAATGGATCGTGATACAGTTTGGAATTCCTGTTTGATGGTCTGGACAGATGTCGGCCTATTACACATTACGATTCTCTTCAACTGTCGGCGGTCTCTGTCAGTCAACAGACGATGTAGGCCTGTACGCTTTTGTACTATATGTGTCCCTTCACTTCTCCACTTCATTATCACATCGGAAACAGAGGACCTAGGGGTGTTTATGAGTGTGGAGATCTCGCGTACAGTCGTATGATACAAGTGACACCCAATCACCTGACCACGTTCGAAGTCCTTGAGTTCCGTGGAGCGCTTCATTCTGCTCTCTCGCGATGTCTAATGACTATTGAAGTCGCTGATATGGAGTACCTGGCAGTAGGTGGCAGCACAATGCACCTAATATGGAAAACGTATGTTTTTGGGGTGTACGAATACTTTTGATCACATTGTGTAAGTGATGTTGTTGTTGTGGTCTTCAGTGCAGAGACTGGTTTGATGCAGCCCTCCAGTGTAAGTGATAATCACTATTAAAGTGAAATTTACAAAATGAGGGATGTCGCCTCATACGATTTGTAAATATCTCAGAAATACATGAAACGCAAATCAGAGGATACGCCGTAGCGAAAGCAATAAATAAAGCTTAATAAGTCCAATGCCAGCGAATACGAGAGCAACTGCACCGTCTAAATAGAAATGAAAGAAAACGTCTCAAAGCAACTAAGTAGGTGGCTCATCTGGTATGCAACAATCAATGACAGTTCGAACTTGAAATTTATCTGTTCTGTGTAATCCTTAAGTACAACGTCTCAAGAAGTTTCATAAAAACTCACTCGGGGTCAGGTTGAGCCAGGTACAAATTAAGCCAAATGCATCCTCAGAAAAAAAGTTATGATTTATTGACAATCCAAGAATATCCACGTATTGAAACAGGATGTACTTAACGTCATTTAATGACATTGTGATTTATTACGTGAAGAACAAAGGAAATGAAACAAAATGCTAAAAATAGTCTGTACACCAATATTACAAAGCTTTTGTGGTACTTCTGTGCCTCTCGGCATCTTTGATTTATCGTTGCTGTTCCGGTCTGGTTTGTGAATATGAGCGAAGAGATAAATAATAATAGATAATTATAATACTGTGTGATCAGAGTATGTTAATACAAACTTTGGGCGCTTGATAACGTCATTTTGCATCAGGTCTGTTCATTGTAAGTTTGACCGTGAGTGATTTTCTTGAAATATTTCCTTATCGGACTTCGTAGATTCAATAATTCAAACGTTTTGGCTCGTTCTGGTCCATTTGTAACACGGAAGCTTTAGCTATGCGAATAAGTCGTTCAACTGGAGCAATAGCTTTACAACATAAATGAAAGACAAGATTAAATAATATCACTGTACTCACAAAATATTATACTAAATCACATAGAATCATTAATTCTGTTTCTGTGCGTAACTATGAGTACGCTTGGTGAGACTGCAAATAGAATAATGGTGGTGTGCCAAATAATTATCAGCAGCGATAGCAGATATGCTTCCCATCAGGACGGCTTCAAGAACAAAAAAGGCGCCGTCTTCTCGGCAATACAAGTGAACTGCGTCATTATCCTAATGTTTCAACGGATGCACGATACAATCGATACAACCGCTTTTACTATTTAGTATCTTCAGCAATCATTTATTTATATTCTGATTTTTCCTACGTTTCTTCAATATATCTACGCCCATTTTGCAAATGTGCATTTAAACATCGGAAACAACTTTATTCTCTCCCTATCATTGTGGGGAATATAGCTGTTACCAGTCTTACTGACAGCACACTCCATGGTAAGTTTGGTTGCAGATTCCTTCAGAAATATTCTTCTTTGTACCTTTTGGCCGGCGTTCATCTTGTAAATGACATATGATTTTAATGCAGAGACGTTTATAAAGTGAAATAACGCAGTAAGGGATCACCACCTTGTTCTTCGGCCAATGCTATAATTGCTGCATAGCTAGTCACAAGTGTTCACTCCTCTCTTGGAGCAGTTGTAGAAAGCATCAGTTCCTGGTTTTTATCATCAACTGTCTCTGCATCTATGTAGTTATCACTGTGAATTGATGATGCTAGCACTACAGGGTATGGTTTCTTGGGAACACACGAAACTATGCACATTTCTTTCGTAAAACAAAAACTTGAACTCACATTCCTGTGTTCACTGCTCGGGAACTATCCTCTTGTGTCCTTGCTCCCTTTGCTGGGCTTTGAGCTCCAGGTTAATATGTGGTTATACACCCATCTTCAGAAAAATCAGAAGACCTTTAATGACTAAAGATAGGACGTTCATATTCACAGGGCATGTAGGGATTAGTATGTTCTACAGAAAGGATTAGCATTTCACCTAAGTTCTGCGTGCCTAGTAGCCACAGGTTCAAATGGTTCAAATGGCTCGAGCACTATGGGACTTAGCTTCTGAGGTCATCAGTCCCATATAACTTAGAACTACTTAAACCTAACTAACCTAAGGACACCACATACATCCATGCCCGAGGCAGGATTCGTACCTGCGACCGTAGTAGCAGCGCGGTTCCAGATTGTAGCGCCTAGAACCGCTCGGCCACACTGGCCGGCAGTAGCCACAGGGTCTGCCATGGGCTCTGATAACTTGTTCCAGGCGTGGTGGTATCGACGCGTATAAGGCGCGAATGGCATCCTGTGGTATACCGATCCATGCTCCATTCACCTGGTTCCAAAGTTCATCTGTAGTAGTTGGTATTGGGTCACAGCGCTGCATCTTTCGTTTCACAATATCCACTCTTTTTCGATAGGTGAAAAGTCTGGTGATCAGGTGGGCCAGGGAGAAAGGCTGGTATCCTAAGTGTTCGTGCAGCATCACATGGTCGTGCATCGTCTTGCTGAAAAATGGCATCTGGGGTGTTATACAGAAAGGGAATGGCTGTTGGTTGTAGGATGTCATTCACGTAGCTCACACTCGTCAAACTGCAGTGGACACGCACTATCTGTGATTTGCGGTTGTACCAAACAGTTTCCCATACCATAATGCCTAGAGTTGGCGCTGTATATCGTGTGCGAATGCAGTCACTGTGATGCCGTTTACTCTGTCTGCGGCGAAACAAAATGCGGGCATCGTTTTCAAACCAACAGAACCTGGATTCGTCCGAAAAAAGTATTTACACCTGTCCCCAGTGATGTCGTTCCATATCACCCGTGATACTTGTTACCATGTTCTACTATTGTGCCAGAGCTGCGGAGGAAGCATATCTGTCCTGCAATGCCTATCGGACGTTGTGGGTGGCGCGACCTGACCAGTCTCCCCGCGTGGACCATTCTGTACACTCCCGGTGCGCTCTCGAAACACTTCGTCCCACACGAGCAGCAATTTCCCGGTTGGGTGAATCACATTCTCTCTTTCCAATAACATGCCCTCTTTCGAATTCATTGATTTGACGATACAGTTCTCGCATTTATTTGCGAGACGTCCTGAACATCTGTTCAAGTCACACTGATCCATTATCTTCGGTTTGTAGTGACAGAAAGACCCCTAGGTAGTTTAGCCCTTGAACTCGCAGTCCGACATGTTTCAAATGCTAATCATTTCTGCAGAACTAACTAGCGTGCATGTTCTGCCAGTAGGAACGTCCAATCGCTAGTTTTTCAAGGTGTTCTGTTTCTTCTGAACACGACTATAGCATTGTGCTTTCTACCCGCAGTGCAGCCCTTCTTGATTAAATTTCTGTTTGATCCATTTGCCACTGCCAAGAAAAACTTAGTCTTTTTCACAGTCACCGTTGCGTCACATTAAGCTGCACATTATGTCGCCATAAGCTGCAGAAATGTCGGAGTCAGTGTCGTGTTCAGTTTTTTCGTCATTGTCAGCTTCAGAATCAGAGAATGCTCCCACAGAGTCATCACCATCTTTGCGAGATAATTCTCCAGCAATTTCATCATCAGTCACTTTTTAGGTAAAATTGTGAGGAAAAAAGAACAGCCATGTCACTTTGCTCTCAACTAAGAGAAGCAAATGATATAAAAATAAAACAGGTAAGTCGATTTACTTACGCAGAAAAGAACAAATACACTTAATTTTAACTCTTGTAGCCCCTGTATTTTATGGCTGAACGCACATATTTGCGTCGGACCACAGGTGCAGAAACTACGTCACTCTCGTTCGGTCGGACGGGCGATAATGCCAGAACACCAATAGCAGCTTCGTATAAAACACCCAATAATGGCACTTTGATGTGAAACAACTAAGCCAACAATGACTACGAATACACTATCTGAAACGGCTCAACAATGAAAGAAAATACATGTTCCTAGAAAGTGTCTAAACGTCACCTGCCAATGCAATTAACTAAAACAAAAATCTCTCGGGGCATTTTGACCCAAGGCGACTACTTAAGGGGTAACAATAGTATTAGATTCATAATTAAAGTACATATCTAATTCGACATACTTGTCATTATTTTCTGCCGACATTTTCACGTAACATTGTGTTCACAGACTTTTTATTTACTGCTATCATTGTATTTGTACGTATTTCAGTTCTTTTATTGAAAGGTTGAAGAGAAGCAACGTAGCCGGTGCCGCCTCCCCCCCCCCCCCCCCCCCCCCCCACACTCCCTACTGGGACAATGTAAACTGCAAATAAGTGAATAGGCTAAACATAGGTGAGGCGGTCCCATCTCTCATAATACGCCATTAGTTGTACATCTTCCCTTACAATAGGCATGCCTTTCGAAGCTGTATAGAGTTGAAGAATGGAGAACGACTTTGGAGTATACTATGAGTTACCATTCACGAATCTAACAGCTTCGAGAAGTGGATTTTGGCCTACAGCAAGAAAACATCTGTTTGCTGAATAGAGTACCAGCCCAGTGATCCTATCCGACAAATTGCACCAACGAAACGTTGAGAACGTGATATTTGTCGCAGTTTATTAGACATACGATTATCCTTCTTTCTCTGAATACCTAATTATGATGGATAACGATCAAGTGAGAAAACTCGCTGTAGACAAAGATATCCAGCACTTCGAGCGTCACGATAGTAATCAAGTGCATAACAATGTTTCTGTGTTATAGCTGAAAGAGAGCATAGAAAATTCAAACAGGGTGACGCCTCATCACCTTCAAATTATTCGTCTCACTCCATCCAGCGCTCCTGTCAACATTAAAATTCAAGTTATTCATTATGTACCTTATTTCAGACGTAACATCCTGTGACTCTAAACAACTCAGAACTTTTTGCCTTCATTTCAACTTAGGATCTTAGGATCTTATCGTTTCACAAAGCAAAATGTCGTCTTTGACATGCAAATCCCAAACGGAACTGGAATTCCTCCGCTTCAAGTTGGAGAGACGTCTGACGTGAAGGAAGGGGAAGTTTGTCCCTAATCACCTCCCTGTTGGAAGAACGGCAACCCTGTAACAAATGGTATCGAATGCAGAAACACAGACATGCTTAAATTCCATCTCAACAGGTTACTAAATGGGGATCAGTATAAGGGGAGAAGTGTAACTAGGGCAAAAGACACCTCTAGGGAAATTTCAGTGATTTACCTGGGGAAGGAGATACAGTGGCTGAGGGTACACACTGCCTCATCAAGGTTAATTTCACTCGTTTGCTTCAGATGATTTTCTCTTTTCACCGAATTGTAAGAAGGTCCTGTCACTTAAAAATTGTGTTTTAAAGTGAAAATACACTCATTTTAGGATTGCGTACCTCATTCGGTAAAGATGAAACCTTTAAGGGATAATCTATCTGTCTGTCTCTGTCTGACTGTTAACCTCCTTGTTCTCAGGAATGGTTTGACGTATCGAGTTGAAATTTACGCCTCATGCTAAGGTCCAAAGCCCCATGGCCGAGTAAAAACTTTAAGGTTCTACGACAATGTAATCAAAAGATATATGCATTTATGTCGCATGTTTTACACCCGCAAACTCACTCAACAAAACGACGAATCATGAAATGTGGAGAGAATCAAGTTTTCATAGAACAACTACAGCAAAAACGGAAAAAAAACCGGAAATTATTCATTTGTAATTATGTCACACAAAAATAAAAATTTTTATCATTTGTTTTCCAACTGTCTGTCCGAATATTAAACCCATTTTTCTGAGGAACGGATTGATACATCAAGTTGAAATTTATGTCTTACACTGGGTAATACGGTCCCTTAGCTTTATAATCCAATGTAACAAAGTATACGGCCATTTGCGCCACTTCTCGTTGCCTGCAAGCATGATATTTGGCAAAAAGCAATATCGTACATTAGAAACAATTGCATATGTAATTAAGTTTTTATGGTACCCTATGTGCGCTTGTTCTGATCACACTTATACGGATTTTTTAAAATCGTCTCCGTCTATTAATTTATTTCTTTTTCATCAACTGCCCCTAGAGATTCTCGTTAGTGGTATCATACAGGGGCATAGAGAAAGAATTAAAATTACTAACAGTCACAATGAAAATAGTTACAGCAATAAACATTGTGATAAGTGCACTTCCTACAATGTAATGTGCCTATTACATTTAGGTATCGATATTCAAGACGTAAGTAAAGACAGACATAGTGAAATAATCAAAAAATCGAATCTAGAGTCTATTTTTGGAAGATCGATAAATACTTATGTGGAAAATGTCGCATAAAAAGTAACGACAGTAATTACGTAATCCATAAAAAAATGGAGACGGAAGATTAAGAAAAGAAAGCAGCAGGAGCGAGAAAAGCTGAAAAAGTTTTCTTAAGGGGTCAAAGAAAATGCTTGATGTAGGAGAGGAAGAAAACGTCGGGGACATATTAAGCGAGGAGTTCGGACAAAGGTACCGCGGAAAGCCTTACCATATTCATGAAAGCAGTGTAGCTTTTAATCTTATGCTTTTTAATGTGTTCGATGTTCTAGAGACATATAAATGGTATACAGATGGGAAAAGATTTAAAGTAGCACATGAAAGCAGCAAAAATGTCGAACATACCAATTCTAGTATTTCAGTTACGGAAAAGCGATAGGTATTTGATACGAATTGCGAAGTTTAGAAGAGTGGAGTGACAATATTTAATGATGAACAACACTGATACTGTGAAAATATAGTCACTGTACATGCCCTAACTGAGAATAAGGAAGACTAATCTGGTGAAACCATCTCATGTCACACACGCATGAAGCGCCAGTATTCATGGCTAGCTCGAGTCACGTAGATTTCTCAATACCACGTGTTTATGATTATAGTGCAGCTACTCAGAGAGGTCCAGTGTGGGCTGTTATTATCGTATGGCAGTGAAACTTGGCAGATATTGTAATGCGTTAATTCGGAGCCGATTTACGCTGGAAAAAATAGGTACCAATTTGGGCCAAAAGGTCCGAATCTGGCATTGTGTATGCAAGAAAGACATATATAAATTTTTTCCTATGTAACGGATTAGGAACGATATGTGGGTAGAAAAGGTCAAACAAGTGACAAATGCATAATATTGTTTTTGTTATTAACTGCCGGGTTCACGATGTGTTTCGATATGATCACTGGAACGTTGACGAGACTCTGTACAGCACCAGATTTTCTCCTGATGGCCAAAATTGGAATCATTTTTTCGCCGGCCGAAGTGGCCGTGCGGTTAAAGGCGCTGCAGTCTGGAACCGCAAGACCGCTACGGTCGCAGGTTCGAATCCTGCCTCGGGAATGGATGTTTGTGATGTCCTTAGGTTAGTTAGGTTTAACTAGTTCTAAGTTCTAGGGGACTAATAACCTGAGCAGTTGAGTCCCATAGTGCTCAGAGCCATTTGAACCATTTTTTTAAACCATTTTTTCTGTCTACATACCTCGCAGTGATTATTTTTTTGGTTTACATGTTCAAAAATCCTTATTATTTCAGCCATTCGTAGAAGATGTCCGTGATGGAGCAGCCGTAATAGCCTCATTGTTATACTCAAAAATCATTTTTCCCTTTACTGATCTTCATTGGTTCTCTTTGTATTCTCTACTCTGGACTGCAGATCCTAGAAACTGTTTCCTTCTATTCAGTATTTTAGATTTCTCCTTGTGTCCCGTTGAGACTTGGTTGGCTTCTTCAACAGAAAATATAGATCGAGAAACAAAAACACTGGTGAAGGTTTAATAATTGTATACTCACTTGGAACAATGATTCCACTCAGTATTCTGATATAAATCCGAATAGTAGTGTGAAGTATCTACGGGTATTGCAACTAACAATAAGTCCTGCTTGAACTGTAATCACTGTCTCATAGAAAGCAGAGGCCGAGTCTGTTACACTTGCACTCATAATTCTACATCAAATAACAGTCTTCGGACTTAGACTGAAGATTCTGGTGACTCGAACACTGTAACCAGAACGCTGGATCCCGAATAATGGAGACTGGAGGGTTCTTCCGGCGGCTTCTTGTCAGCGTGGTGCGTGGAGCGTGGCATTGGCGACGCCGATCCAAGGGGGCGTGTCCTTCAGGCAGCCGGCAGTTGGAGGAAGTGATCGTTCGTGGCTGCCTCTCGCCTAACCTGGATAACCGCTGTTCCCACCTTCGCGTAGTGGAATGATGGCCCCTGCGTGGTATCGATTGCTGATCATACCACACCCCTAGCCACATCTAGGAAGACAGTAGAACGTAAATATTCTGCGATTGTTCCAGAAATGGCAAGTTACAGATTTCTATGCTGATCAATATCGTTAGTGAACTGTAAGGTAACTTTTATTTCATCCATGGCCAGCTAATTGTCAGTGTGTCCTATAGAAATAACCGTCCCTACTATTCTGTGGCTTGTAGCTAGTGGAAATTGCGACTTCCTCACGGAGGTCGTCGCTATGCTGTTTGTTATGCTTCCTCTACTAGTTGTTACCTATTTAAGTGATGTGTTTTGGGCCAATTTCACCGTGTTCCGGTGTGTGTATACCTGTAAGGATACAAATAATGGCAGACATTATTCTGAAGACAAATTAACCCGATCTTAATCGGTTTCACGTTCAAAATAGATAAATCTTAAGTTCTAAATTTTGTAAAAAGTTCGACATTAGTGACTGTATTTTGAAGAGTCAAACGTGTTTTTTACTTTTTTAATTGTGCCATAATAGTAGGAGAACTGTCTTAGTTTCATTTTTACAAAATGAGGTTCATACCGATACCTCTGCAGTGAATACCGTTATTAAGAGAGAACAAACACCATTGACTTTGACACAATTTATCTGGCAAAAACAGAATTAAGTCACTCCAAACTGTTTCGGAAATAACTGAGGTGGGCCGCATTGCTCAATTACCCCGTATAGTATGAACGGGAATCACACCGACAAATTCTCGGAAGTTCGTGAGGAATATTTTCTCAATATTTTGGTACGAATGGAACACAGGATCCAGAAGCTCGTGACGGAGTAATAATATGGTTAATATTTATTCGGATTCTATGAAAATAGCCACACAATAGTGAAAAAGCCCGTAGCATGTGGTCATCAAAACGCACAACACAAAACACAGGGTAATTTAACAGCCTTGTATACAGATTCAAAAATACTTTGTGAACTGGTTGCCATCGCAGCGGGAACAGCTCTGCGTGACATTGATGGGCCTTTCTTTCGTTGCGTTCAGTGAAGACGCTTACGGGGGATGTGTTGGTTAACTCGTCGTCAGCATCAGTAAAATTCTCCGTATTGCTGTGTGTCACTGTTTATGTACGTATAACATTTCCAGAAATAGTGATCCGAGACAGAACCGTCCAGCAGTGCATGCAAGCTTCATGGTGAACAATAGAGAGGATATTACTGTTGTCAATATGAAGTTCCATTAGTGTTTTGTGTAAGTTTCAAACAAGATACAGAAGGCATACGGTCGACATAGATAAAAATGGAGTAATAAACCGGACCAAATGCAGTCACCCTTTACTTTGCAATGAGCCACCGAAGGTGATGGGACCCTTTTACGAAAATATTGAGAAATCATTCCCAAACAGCCTTTTAAATTTCGTTGTTGGAATTAGGCGTCACCATGTATTAACCTCAGACCAGTGATCGGCAAAGTTTTTTGCTCAGGATCTAATACTGAGATTGTGGGGCAGCATGTCAGGCCACATATGAACAGATCATTGATTGGTAACCTACATGAATTATTATGTTATGAGCGTCCAGTGAACTAGCTATAGTAAAGGGCACTGTAAGTTGCCCTCTGGCCCCCGAGTACTGATCGTGGGAAGTCGGCACTATTCGGAACACTTTCTGTCGACTGTTGTATGTTTCACACTACTGCCACCCTCAGCGACGCAAAATTTGTGGCACTGTAATTGTCTGACGTAGAGAGTGATTGATTAACTGATTAATGACAGCAATTGTACATTTTTAAATGCATAATTCAATATGACAAATGCTGACAAATGTTAATTAGATGTTTTGTTTTGTATCCCGCGTGGGAGGCGGCGCGTGGTGGGTAGGAACGCGAAAAGGTAATAGTTGGTACTGCAAGAAAATGGTTTACTGGGGCCAGAAAGAATACATTACTTTGTAAATAGGTGCGATGCCGAAGCGAAGTGTCCTGGCTGGCTGCACCTGATGTAATGGGCAGAATATGTAGCGATGCTCGTAGAGCTCTCCAGCGGCGGATAGAGGGTGGTGTCGTGGTGTCTGTCGTAGTGCCAACCTAAGCAGTGGCATCGTAAGTGTCGTTACCACATTTTGAATGTCATTTTTGTTCAACTCACTGCTTCTATTACCACAGCCCTAATTTAATTTCATATTCCTTGCCACAGATAGGCAACATATTTTTACGATGACTCTCTATATAATGTGTATTCAAGAATCTGTTACTACCACGTCTAAATTTATAGCGTAGCAGTTGGCCGACGCGAGTCGCGCATGCACGTGAGCTCTCGGTTCTGCAACACAGTTAATGAGACACCCCTCCTCTAACATCTTCCAACACTGCAGTGGCCGCGCTATTCGGCTCTCTGGCCCTGACGTAAGCGACCAACTTTACTTATCTACGGTCAAATTCACGAACGTCAATTGAAATTAAGCACATCTTAAAATATTACTGTCGCTGTATGTATTATCGTCTGTTACTTAGCTGGAAGACTGCATTTTAAGAAAACGTTAGTTGAGGCTTCTTGATTGGGTTGTTAGTTGCTAGATGCATACCAGTATAAAATACGGCTGAGAATCGCGGGCCGCACGAATATTGATTCCGGACACGTGCAGCCCGCGGGTTGCAGTTTCAGTTTGACGACCACTGCCTTCGACGACAGAAACTTCTGTGTAAACCAGGAAGCTAATAAGAGGAGAACATTAGACAAATAAACACGAAAAAGTAAAACTAATTAAAAGCAGCTAGTACGAAGTTCTACGGCTGCGGCGTAATGCGCTGACATAAATTCAGCTGGCCTCACAAGAGTAGCAACAGCGGGCGAGTTCCCTGCAGGCGGCGGTGGGAGTTTTCTCTGGCGTCTGTGGGAGACGGCCGTGTCAGCCCGCGCCTCGCTGCAGGCAACCCGCGACACACTGGGACCTGCGCGGCTGAATGCGCGTCATTAGACGTGCGTTGCGCCGGCACTGTGCTGCTTTGTGCCGGACTCTAACAATGCGTGCGCCAGTCCACTGTGCGCGCCGGCCAGCTCTGCTCCACGTATTTACAACGTCTGCCTGCAGCAAGTTCTCAAAAAGCGAACAACTTCCTGACTGACGAAGCGAAGAGTCGGCCTTCGCTGGACAAGACACATTTAGAAAAGCGTTCGCTGATATTTCGACAACAAAGCTGACCCAAAATTTAAATTTTCCACTGAGAGTTTTTAATTCACTTTGGTTATACCTTGTTTTGTTCGAGCTTCTGCCACGTAATTCCAAAGACAGGATATTTCGTCCCACTTACGCTACTGGCCATTAAAAATGCTGCACCACGAAGATGACTTACTACTGACGCGAAATTTAACCGACAGGAAGAAGATGCTGTGATATGCAAATGATTAGCTTTTCAGAGCATTCACACAAGGTTGGCGCAAGTGGCGACACCTAAAACGTGCTTACATGAGGAAAGTTTCCAACCGATTTCTCATACACAAACAGCAGTTGACCGGCATTGCCTGGTGAAACGTAGTTGTGATGCCTCGTGTAAGGAGGAGGAATGCGTACCATCACGTTTCCGACTTTGATAAAGGTCGGATTGTAGCCTATCACGATTGCTGTTTATCGTATCGCGACACTGCTGCTCACGTTGGTCGAGATCCAATGACTGTTAGCAGAATATGGAATCGGTGGGTTCAGGACAGTAATACGGAACGCCGTGCTGGATCCCAACGGACTCGTATCACTAGCAGTCGAGATGACAGGCATCTTATCCGAATAGCTGTAACGGATCGTGCAGCCACGTCTCGATCGCTGAGTCAACAGATGGGGACGTTTGCAAGACAACAACCATCTGCACGAAAAGTTCGACGACGTTTGCAGCAGCATGGACTATCAGCTCGGAGACCGTGGCTGTGGTTACTCTTGACGCTGCATCACAGACAGGAATGCCTGCAATGGTGTAGTCAACGACGAATCTGGGTGCACGAATGGCTAAACGTCATTTTTTCCAATGAATCCAGGTTCTGTTTACAGCACCATGATGGTCGCATCCGTGTTTGGCGACATCGCAGTGAACGCACATTGGAAGCGTGTATTTGTCATCACCATACTGGCGTATCACCCGGCGTGATGGTATGGGGTGCCATTGGTTACATGTCTCTGTTACCTCTTGTTCGCACTGACGGCACTTCGAACAGTGGACGTTATATTTCAGATATGTTACGACCCGTGGCTCTACCCTTCATTCGATCGCTGCGACGCCCTACATTTCAGCAGGACACTGCACAACCGCATGTTGCTTGTCCTGTCTTTGCCTTCCTGGATACAGAAAATGTTCGACTGCTGCCCTAGCCAGCACATTCTCCAGATCTCGCACCAACTGAAAACGTCTGATCAATGGTGGCCGAGCGACTGGCTCGTCACAATACGCCAATCACTACTCTTGATTGACTGTGGTATCGTTTTGAAGCTGCATGGGCAGCTGTACCTGTACGCGCCATCCAAGCTCTCTTTGACTCAATGACCAGGCGTAACAAGGCCGTTATTACGGCCAGAGGTGTTTGTTCTGGGTACTGATTTCTCAGGATCTATGCACCCAAATTGCGTGGAAATGTAATCACATGTCAGTTCTAGTATAATATATTTGTCCAATGAATAACCGTTTATCATCTGCATTTCTTCTTGGTGTAGCAATTTTAATGGCCAGTAGTGTATTATTCTCAGTTTTTCTTTCTTACTATTGACATTATTGCGCTCACACTGTTACTCTGTGCCAATAGGAATTCGAAAAACACGTACAAAATTCATCCATATACACAATTCCAAGCGTATATAATTTACTTAATAATAAAAAGTTTCTGCTAGTGAGATTGTTATCCTACACGTCTTAAATTGCTTTATTTCTGACTTCAAAATTTTTATCACTAATGCACCATCAGATACAATGTGCTCTAGAATAATCAAATATATATGTTCGAGTAATTTAGTTTACGTTACTGACGTATATAGTCAAACTAAAGAATGCAGGCCTTGTAAAAATTGAATGAAAAATTTGATCCAGTTGATGAATTTGCTCGTAAATCTCTCAGGCTATTGATTATTTACTTCAATCTGCTGTTGGTTGATACTTCATTTGTGGCAACCAGAGATGTGAGTACGATGTTAAGGTCTTCCCGAGTACAATTTAATTCTAAATTTTCTGATGTGTATGGCACTGATAGCATGATTTATTTCTCAAAACAGCGGAGATGTATGCAACTCTAGTGTTAAGTTGATGAATTCTTCCGTTACTTCTTGGCAGAACGGTTTTGATTTTAAGGTTGAAACGCAAACAAATCACATTTTGAAACTTGAAACTTCCTGGCAGATTAGAACTGTGTGCCAGACCGAGACTCGAACTCGGGACCTATGCCTTTCGCGGGCAAGTGCTCTACCAACTGAGCTACAGCTTTATTTCTGCCAGTACCTCGTCTCCTACCTTCCAAAGGTCCCGAGTTCGAGTCTCGGTCGGACACACAGTTTTAATCTGCCAGGAAGTTTCATATCAGTGCACACTCCGCTGCAGAGTGAAAATCTCATTCTGAAATCGCGTTTTGTTCCACTTCAGTTTCTTTATTACCAAGCGGTTTTAGACTTTCTTGGAAATCATCAAGTGATAATAGCCTAGCCTTCGCAAGAGATTCCATTGTCCACAAACCAAACCTTTTTCGTCATGACATTAGATCAGCAAATGCTGATTGAGTGCTCATCAATGGTATTGTGTATCAAGCACTTTACAATTGATAGTAGACTATGGAGGTTAGGAAATCTGAAAAAAGTGAATGGAACTATTGAGGTGTGTTGCTATAGAAAGGTACTAATAATTAAGTGCACTAATAATTTTGAAATGATGTCAGCTCTTCCCCAGGATATGAGGAAACACTGACTAAAAATGGCTCTGAGCACTATGAGACTTAACATCTGAGGTCATAAGTCCCCTAGAACTTAGAACTACTTAAACCTAACTAACCTAAGGACATCACACACATCCATGCCCGAAGCAGGATTCGAAGCTGCCACCGTAGCAGTCGCGCGGTTCCAGACTGAAGCGCCTAGAACCGCTCGGCCACCGCGGCCGGCGAAACACTGACTAGCAAAAGGAACGTCATAATACAACATTTGTTAAAATATCAGGTAATAATTTCGAAGTAATCCTTCTATGAGGTTGGCACAGGAGAGAAAGTCGTTGCGAGTAGCATCGACCCATTCAAAAGACTGATGAGAAAAGGATAACAACGATTGCTAAATGTAATACAACTATGTGGGATCGAAGTTAAGAAGAAGAATGGATTAATTTCAATTCAAATTGTACATCATTATACTTATGTGATATGTGTTTCTTTGCTAATAGATTATACGCGTTGGATCGTTCAAAGAGTGGGTGAATGATTATCAATGATAAGATTCGCTGATGACGTCGCTATCGTCAGTAAAACTGAAGAAGAATTACAAGATATGTCCAATGGAATGAACAGTCTAATGAGTACAGAATACGGACTGGGAAAAAATCGAAGAAAGGCGAAAGTAATGCAGTTTGGGGGAAATGTGAATAGTGAGAAACTTGACAACAAAATTGGGGATCGCCAAGCCGACGAGGTAAAGGAATTCTGCTTCCTTGGCAGCACAATAATCCATGACGGATAGAGCAAGGAGGAAATAAAAACAGAGTAGCACTGGAGGGCATTCATGGACAAGAGAAGTCCACCAGTATCAAACATAGGTCCTAATTTGAGGAAGAAATTTCTTAGAATGTACGTTTGGAGCACAGCACTTATGACAATGAGACATGGTCTGTGGAAAAATTACAACAGAAGAGATCAGAAGTATCTGAGATGTGGTATCCGAGATGTGGTGCTACAGATGAATATTGAAAATTAGCAGGAGTTCTAAGATAAGGATTGAGTAGGTTCTCCATACAATTCGCGAGGGTAGGACTATCCGGAAAACACTGACAAGAAGAAGGGTCAAGATAATAGGACATCTGTTAAGACATCAGGGAATAACATCTACGGTACCAGAGGGCAATGTAGAGAGCAAAATTTGGAGAGAAAAGCAGAGTGTCTAATACATGCAGTAAATAACTGAGGACGTGAGTGTTAATCTGAGATGAAAGGTTTTGTGGGGAGCTGCAGGCTGCATCGCACCAGTCAGAAGACCAATGACTGAAGAAACACAGGTTACTACTACAGCTATAAACAACATGGCTCACATTTCATTACAACGGACTTGAAAACTGAAAAGTAACGACCTTACAGGCCACGCACAGTCCTACCAGCAACGTCATGACCCCTTATCATAATCGTGATGTCACAAGCCACACAGCTTTTCTATGCTGTCACGTTGGATGGAAATAAAAATACACTGGTGAAACAAAAAATTCGTATGTATCTGCTATGCTCGATCCTAACGATCAGTATTTTCTTTTAAATACTAAGATTCCAACTGAATTGTGTAAAATGGCGCCACGTTAAGAAAGAATATTGCCTATGCTTTAAACATTTTCAAAAATTATGTAGGCTTAACTTGAATTGCATTAATTTCCGATATACATCATACGCACACACACACACACACACACACACACACACACACACACACACACGTACACACGTACACATACTGCAAATTATTCTACCTCTGTTCTTGATGTCTCTCGCTTTCTCTCCATTTTCAGACTTTGCTAAAAAAAAAACTTTCCGTCGAGTACTGTAAGCCGTCCAGTCAAATTATTGTGATCACCAATTAAGTCACTCACACACGGCAAGTGGCAGCACTAAGCGTGTAGGGGGGAAAGAGTGCAGTGGTTGTCGTAATGCGGAAACAGCTCGATTTATTTTATATGCGGAAGGGCATGGTTCAAATGGCTCTGAGCACTATGGGACTTAACATCTGTGGTCATCAGTCCCCTAGAACTTAGAACTACTGAAACCTAACTAACCTAAGGACATCACACACATCCATGCACGAGGCAGGATTCGAACCTGCGACCGTAGCAGTCGCGCGGTTCCGGTGGAAGGGCACGATCATTGCCTTCCTGGCCAAGGATGGAAGCATTTCCAAAACTGTTAGGTTTGTAAACTGTTCTCATGCTGCCGCGATTAAAGCTTGGCTGACTGGCGCCATCCCAAAACGGGGCCGAGGCAACTCTGATGCAGAACTGGCCATTGCGGATAGAGACTAATTACGGCTGTGGATATGTGTATGTATAAATGTTGAATTGCTGAACGCCCAGATGAACCAAGGGGCTACCAACAGTGTCTCCTCAACGACTGTTCAGTGAACGTTGCTGCCTAAGGACTTCCGCAGCAAGTGCCATGTTCATTCGACCACGGTGGCTGCTATTCACCGACGACAAAGGCTGAAATTTGCAGTCCAGTACCACAACTGGACGCCAGCTGAAGGGCGACAGGTGCCCTTGTCAAATTAATCGCTTTTTATTTTGTATCGGACGGGTGGCCGTTGGCGTGTACGGCTTGAAACGTCTAAAAGCAAATATGCTGCAACAATCGAGGGAGCATTATGGTCTGGGGAACGTTTTCGTGATATTCCTTCGGCGGTGTCGTTTTTCTGTATGGCACAGTGGGTCGACACATTTATGCATCTACCTTCGGGCATCATGTCCGCCCCTATATGCAGTTTGTTCTTTCTCGGCACTGTGGCATCTACCAGGAGGACAATGTAACGTGTCACACAGCTTTCGTGCTTCTAAGAGCACTAGGATGAGTTTGCCATACTCCCTTGGTCACAAAAATCCCAGCATTTAAACCAAGTCGAAAATCTGTGAGACCACCTCGATCAGGTTGTTGACCCCATGAATCTTCAATAGAGAAATCTAGCGCAGCAGGTCATGCAAACTGGAGTCAGCGTGGCTCCAAATCCCTGTCGGTACCTTCCAGAACGTCACTGATTTTCTTCCCGCACATCTGGCAGTGGTATGCGCTAGAAAAGATGGTTTGACCGGTGGTACATTAATGTCACTGGGTAGTGTACTTGCACATGCCATCTCTCTCTCTTACAAGGTAATACAGGTGTGGCGTGTTTCTATCAAAACCCATTCATTTGTACTGCAACTTTGTTTGTTTTTCTTCATATGCACATGCTCACACACACACACACACACACACACACACACACACACACACACACACACACACACAAACACTCACACTCACACACACATATGCGAAACACATACTTCTCTGCAAGACTTTGGCTACTGCAGAAGACCACCTCTGGTCAGCGGTGCAGTGTCTGATTTCATACGAGCTGCAGGCGATGCATGATAAAACGTGCCTCTCGTTAGAGAGAAGCCAGTACGCACATGCACATTTTCTCTCTCTCTCTCTTCTCTCTCTTTTACAAAGTTATCCTGGGTTTGTGTGTTTTAAACAAACCCGGCCATTTTACAACAGCTTTGTCCCCTGCTAGAAGTCGTGTCATGTTATCTTTCAGCGGTTACTATCTTGTTTTGATCTCTTAGACAGATGAATATGTCAATAAACCAGGTTCGGGGTGAAGTCTTTCTCAAAAACTGACAGACATTTTCTAATTCTGATAAAATTACCGACTTTTAATTTTGCTTTCCGTAGGTCTACGTTCATGATATTATTATACGGAGTAGAGAAAAGAGTATTACTTTTCGAATCAACTGTTCTGGTATTAAATGATTATGTTATAACTAGTTTCCTCGCATCAACTTCGCATCCTAAGAGATCCAGTTCTTTCAGCAAGAAAGTTGCAAGTCAGCAACAACGGAAAGATATCGTCAGAATGAGGTATCAGCAATAAATTATTTCCATGTGTAGTATGTCACAAAGGGAGAGAGCAGACAAACAATGAACATCTGCCAGTCTTTCTTTCAACTGACAAAGGTAAAAACTTAAACATCTTACCTTTAAGAGTTCTGTTGAATTGCTGCACAACTGAAGCTTTCCAGGTGGTAAAAGTTTAGTAATTTATCTTGTGTGTGAGTGTTTTTTTTTTTTCATCATCTTCTTGACATAAGTATTGTAAAATTTCGTACCTATGTCTGTTTGTGTACGGTTCGGAATCCTATTACTTTTTCTGCATATTTTTCTGAACATATCTGGAACTTCAATATCAGTTTTTGTCCTTAGAGCAGCGACCAATACATATTTGCAGTACACATCATTTAATGTTAATAAATACGAATATTGATATACTGAATCCTGTTTAGAGTATGCACTCAGGTCAACCAAATCATCTTGATTAAGGTCATAAATTTCTTCGGTGATAACCAGTTTTCTCTCATAAACTTTGCATCCTAAGAGATGCAGTTTTTTCAGCAAGAATCTTTCGTGTCAGCAACAACACAAAGATCTAGTCAGAAAGAGGTATCAGCAACAAACTATTTCCATGAACGCCATTCTTCAACAACTAGGTCCTTGCATCTTCGCCAGAAGTTGATGGGTACGAAACTCATTGAAACGTTGCGACAAGACGACGCCACCACTCGGCTGATAACCCGCGAAGACTTCATCGGTGGAATACGCCGAGAAAGACTGAAATCGTATATACTCCATATGTATTCTAAACTAGTGAAGTCCTTAATCAGACAGTGAGAATTTACTAGCGAATATATTTTCATCTGTGACTACATTCATGTATTCCTCTGTCTAAATACAGTTGAGATATAGCTAACTGCTAAAGCAAACGAAATTAGTTCTAGGAACTAATGTACTGCAGACATGATTCTTTACAACTTCAGTACCATTTCCGAGTCTCTTTACAAGATAATGGTTTCCTTTCATAGTAGAGCATTCACTCACAGCACTCAGTATTTAGCCAGTAATCGAGAAATGTTCCGAAAAAGTAGGCAGTTTGTCATTTTAGAATTCTTGCTCTCTGCTTAACAGTTGCTATCAACTAACTAAGAATGTTCAGTGTATTACTCCGTATGCCTCGTGGAATCGTGATTTAAATCAAGTTACTCACATAGTCACTTTATTCTCCAAATTTCACGTAAAATACACTTTCGTACGAAATATAATTTTTTCTTGGCTGTACACACTGAATATTAGCCCAAAATTTATCTTTGCATCAGAGATTGGTTTAGCACTATCTGTCTCGACCACTTCTATGTACGAGTTTTCCTCCAATCACACAGACACACAAGCTGTACTTCGTCACTTTTGAATGAGCAAATCGCCCGCTAACCCAGTGAACCACACTATACTCGTATGTCAAATAAATACGTCTGGGTATAAATAAACTCCTTTCCACCACTATTCTTGTTGAGGATTCACAATAAACACCTGCCAGTCTTTGTTTCAATTGAGAAAGGTAAATTGATTTAACAAACAATCGTGATCACTAGCATATTCTGTGGATCGTATTATAGTAGGTATCAGTTCTCATCATCAACACATCTACCGACTGTAGTACGGAACTATGTTCTTCACTTGATCACACACACAAATTTATGAGAGAATCTAGCATACAAACCGTGTACCCCGTGCTGCACCGTGGCCCAAACTTCCCGTAATGTTGCTTCTCCTGCTATAGTTTCTCAACACCTACCAAATAATTCATTTTTTATGCTGTTGGATTTGTTTATCCAGTCCATAAACAGCTTTGCTCCTAGTCCCATGATTATTTACTCTGGATCTAATACTAGAGTAGAATATTTAATATTTTCCGTTTTGGGTTCTCATATATCTCACCTCCACTGAAACTGTTCTGAAACTCCATTGGTTTCGATTTTCTCCAGTATTCTTCAAAAAAATTCTATTTTTTACTTACATTTAGTGTCATGTTATTTAGCAGTATTAACGCACCACATTCTTGTTTCTCTTAAAAGTTTTCATGTAATGAACCCGATTCTGAAGATCGGTCCCCAACCGAAGCAAAATGTTCTCGAAATCATTCCAAATTCCCTTATGTAAAATTTTACCAACAGGTCCAAAACATAAAAATTGGCTATTAGTAATCAATACCAGACGTATCCATTTCAGGTTTGGTTAATCCACCAGACAGACTAATCAGAGAGTCAAAACCTTTTTAATAAGTTGTTCCACAACATTTTTGGCCACATTCACGCGATCATACATATTCTTTTCCATTTCTTACTTTCAGTGGCAATTTTCCTTCAAGTTTATCGTCAATGTTTTTATAATTTTACCTACGGTATTAACCTGACTTTCCACTTTTTTTCATATTCCGAGAACTTCAGTTACTATTCGTATGTTATCATAAAATACTCGACACATCTTCTCTAACGTAAATCGTATTCCCACATTTGTTTAATTTCGGAAACTAGACATTTCATTTTTTGATTAATTTCAAATTTAAATTTCTTAAACATACCCATTAAATTATTAATAGTGCCAGTCTCCCTATTTATTTCAGAAGAATGATGTTCTGCCTTACTATTTATTTTATTTACTGTGAATCTTAAATCAGAAAACAGATCTTTTGAACCTTCTGACCTTTCTAAGTTTTATTTCCACCCTTGTTCAACAGGCAGCAACCCTGTTTTAACATCTCCCTCTAAAGCTTCTTGTGCACAATAATCTGCATCTGCTGTATCAGTTGAATCAAAATTATTCACCTAGGTATCATACAGTTATTGTATAAACACTCAATCGTAATTTACTCTGTACGAGAACCCTATTTCAGTGACAACTTCACAATTGGAGGTATTTGGTACACATTATTGACTGAATCATCTAAATTTCCTAGTCGCCCAGCTTGTTTCTGTTCTAGAATGCTCGTCTAACTCGCCTTCATCGTAAAATGAACTGTCTCCCCCTAGTTTATTACAGCTAAATTTTCAAAACTCTCCATTTTCACTAATCTTTTCGCACATGCCCACACCAAACGAAACAAGCTTATCATTTGACATTTCGTGTAGATGCGATATGTTTTTTCAGCGGGTCAGTCTCCGAGTACAGCTGAACAGTTTACCGGTCCCCACCTCCCTTAGTTGTCATCCACATACTTAACAGATATTAAGTGTATCTGGATATATTATGACATATAACATGTAAAGAGCGAAATAATACTTCTTGTGAAACAAATGCGCTCAATTATGAAAAAGAGTGTACATCTTTACAATCTTTACCTCTGAAATTATTGATGTATCAGAGCACCACTTAAATAATTTGACAATTCAGAGGTTTCCTTTACCAGGATACAGATTAGCTGGCTGTTTCTCAAGGAGTTCTTTGCGGGGTGGGGGAGTGGCTATGTACGTAAAAAACAGTATTCCATTTCAGTCCACAGACGTATCACGACACTGCACTGAAGAGATATTTGAATGTTGTGCAGGGGCAGTTGAATTTAGTAAAACTAAACCTCGAATTGTTGTTGTTTATAGGTCCCTAACTCCGACTTCAGAGCATTTCTGCTCAAGTTAGAGAGGTTTCTTGATTCACTTTGTAGGAAGTACCAGAAATTAGTTATATGTCGTAACTTCAATATTAATTTTGTATAGGATGGTACAAGAAAAAGGATGTTGGTAGATCTCCCAAATTCATATGATCTGGTACAGACTGTGTTTTTTTCAACTAAGGTGCAGGGGAATAGTAGCACAGCCATAGACAATATTTTTATTCATTCTTCGTTATTAGATGGGCATTCTGTTAGTAAAAGCGTGAATGGCCTTTCAGACCACAATGCACAAATTGTATCACTAAAAGGCTTTTGTACTCAAACCAATGTTATATTTAATTAAAAACTATGTAGGAAAGTTAATTCAACAGCAGTAGAGAATTCTTTAAACCTTGCCAATGAACAAGAGTGTCAGGATGTTTAGAGTGCCAACAACACAGATGATAAATACAATGCAATCCTTAACACATTTCTCATGCTCTTTGAGAGTTACTTTCCATAAGAACGTTCTAAATGGGGTACTAGCAGTAACAGGCAGCCCAGGTGGCTGACTAGTGGGATAAGAATATGTTGTAGAACAAAACGGGAATTCCATCAAAATGTTAGAAGTAGTTACAAATAAGCTACAGTACCCCATTACAAACAGTATTGTAAGATGCTTAAAATGGTATTATGAAGGCAAACAGTATGTGGTATGCAAATAGAATAGGTAATTCACAGGATAAAATTAAAACCATATGGTCAGTTGTGAAGGAAGTGTCTGGTCAGCAGCACAAGATCGACGATATAAAGTCAGTTCTCAGTAAACATATTTGTGTTATTTATAAAGCGGATATATGTACAGTATTTAACTATGGTTTTCTGAGCATGTAACACCATAGCTCTAATGTTGTAATGATTTATTTCGCTTTTGTTTCATTTAATGTTACATTACTGAGCTTCTGTAAACGTGTGTGATTGAATCGATAACATAAAACTGTATATTTCTTTCTTTGCACAAACTTTGATGTCATAGTTTGGTTCTATGCAATTTAGTGTATCTCTCGTTTAAATGCTTTGTCCCATTTGGAGGGAACAAAACTTACTGTATATGATTGTAATTTTGTGTGAATAATTTTTTGTAGAGATGTCAATATGTGTAAATGTTTTGTTTTATTTAATGCATTTGGGTACTGTTACGTAAATTGCTGATCCTCACTTAGGGTTCTTAGTTAGTTTGTATGTAAATGGTGTAGTGGTTCCCCTCGGGAACGGAACTGTGTAGCGCGCGCAAATTGTGGTTGGCCTAGGTGGAAAAGGTGGAACTGATAGTCAGTCGGAGGCGAGCTACGGGTCGGGGACGAGCCACCAGTCGGGGACGAGCTACGAGTCCGTGCACTGCCATGTAGAAGATGCATATTGTGTTGATTCCGAGAGAGGCTTTTCCTGCTTCTATCCAAGGCCTCGGATGGATGGATAAATAGCTGGAACTATTCTGGAATTTGTATCTATCATCGCCACCAAGAAATGACAGAGTCCAGTAATTCTGCCTGCAATTCCACCTACCAACATGCAGTTGCCACCACATTGCACAATCATTGCAACGTAATACTATAATGATGTACAGTGATTGATCAGCTTAATGGATGTGCTAATGTGAAGAAATATAAGGTAATTTATATCTGAATTTATATACCTACCTTTACTTTTCTCCTCATCATAACACCTCTCAGGGTCGTCTCCGTTTGAACTAAAGTGATTACCGAGTGTCCTTACTGAAAGTACATTAAAACCCAGTTTTCTAATTAATGCCCCTTTGAACATAGTAAAGAGAAAGTTAAAGTTAATGTGGCAAGAAAGTGAGTTAAAGTTAATGATGCTTGCTGAAATAATTTTCCTAGTAAAACTGCTTATTAATGTGTTGCTGCCAACTTCAAATTAAAATTTCTCAAGACTGAGGCTTCTAGAGTTTTGCTTAGTAAATGATCACATTACTGCCTGTTGTTAATCGCAGAAAGTGAGTCAGTATCTTACATGAATGTTAATATTATGTCTCACGGTAGTAAAAGTGGAAAACTGCATAGTAGGAAATTATATGTTCAAGATTACTAAGTGTTTATCTCTCTTGTGTATTATATGTGCATATTAACAGTATAACAGGATCCACAGTTTGTCTAGTGTGCTAATGCGAGATAACAAATAACAGAAAGATCTTTATTTATGAAAATCATAATCTATTTATTAGAAAAACAGTGATAAGTAACCTGTCAGTGAATTTCAACGAACTCTCATTTTAAATAGTAAAGTATTTAACTGAGAGAGACTTAACCTAAACCTATGTCCAATTTATGATCGTAGAGGGAATGTTAATGGTAGTGTTATAAAGACCACTCAGTTTGTGTAAGCCCTGAAAGTGATAGTGTTTTTCTGTACCTGTTATAATTTTGCAAATAGTTTGTGCTGCTCCAACTGTTAGTTTCAATCTTACCGTAAACATATGAGTGTGTCAGAGTTCATTGCACTCGCGTGTGGCCAAGTATAGGTTGTGTTTATCCATTAAAGTTACTAATAACTATTTTCTTGAACGAGAATGTTCATCATACTCTTGCCTAGTTAGGCTGGCGACCGTTTTCGTTATCCGTTAAACAGTGCAGATAGGCAGTATTTTGTTTGTCACTGTTTAATTATTTACGTAATTCTGACTTTCATTTCCGATAAGCCACCTCCGTTAGGAATAACACGGTCAACATAACAAAATTCCTCTCAGAGGGTAACACTGCTCTGTTGCTTTATACCATAATTGCTATAACAAAATAGTTTTATTTTACAACCTGTTTCCAGCTTTAAGGTTATGGTACAGTAGTAACAGACAAAAGTGTTATACGTGGCTCTTCCGTGACAGGACTAATTGTTCTGTTGGGACATCGTATGTACTAAGCCAAACTTGTCATTTGATTGAATAAGCTACGTAAATGCTGTTGCAGTGTTATACGTGGCGACCGCGACAGGACTAATTGTTCTGTTGGGTCATCGTATGTACTAAGCCAAACTTGGCATTTGATTGAATAAGCTATGTAAATGCTGTTGCAGTATTACACGTGGCGCCGCGTGACAGGACGTTGTTCAGTTTGCACCTACAAGAGGAAAAAAATTATAAGTAGTAAGCATTTTACAAACATAGAGTGAACATAAAACGTCCAGCGGCACGAACCTGCACATTAGTTGACAGAACGGATAGTGAAAGTTCAGTTTAAATTGAAAATTAAAGGTATCAGTACTTAATAATAGCTAAAATGGACAGGAAACTAGAAATAATTCTAGACACGCGAGAACAGAATGCGATCGAGAGCAGTTCAGGCAGCACACCAACAGATGGCATTACGCGCGAGTTAAATTACGTACGTTATCACGCAGACGTCAATAAACAGATCGAAGCTATGTGTGTCGCGCGTACTAAGCAAGACAGTATGAGTGATGTTGTGGAAGACAGTGGCTATGTTAATGAATCACGGGATATGTTCGAATCAGCAGAAACTGAGAGGGAAGTAGGACTCGACCCTGAAAATGTGGTAGAAACCAAAAGTGAAAAGACACCAGATCTGACTGATTTACTTAGAATACTGTCTGCGCAATTTGCAGCGCAAAATGACCATATTAAGGCACAAATTGCAGCGCAAGGGCATCAAATTACAGCACACAGTGACAATATTAAGGCACAAATCGCAGCACAGGGGCATCAAATTGCAGCACTGGGGCAACAAAATGCAGCACAAAGGCAGCTAATTGCAACACAGGGTAGCGATATCAGTAAACAAATGCAAGAGCAAGGCCAAAATCTTAGTAAACAGATTGAGAAGGTTGATGTAAAAGTAGACATTGTGAGTAATGAAATTAAAAACCTCAAAAGCGAAATTACTGTGATCAATGGCAATATTGCCGACATACAAGGACAAATTGATGACATTAACAAAAGATTTGACACTGAAGTAATTAAAATTCAAGATCAAATAGAACCCTTAGTCTGTACTAAAGTGGATGAAAAGATATTCGGTATTAAATCCGAAATACAAACAGAATGTAACATGGGATTTGGACAGATTAAACAATCTGTAACAGAAACAAGTAGAGAATTAACCAAACAGATTGTTACTTGCGAAAAGAAGTGTGAATATAACACTTCGCAAATCCAAGGCAAAATGTATGACTTGGAAAGAAAAATACAAACCGGACATACACATTTTACTGAAAGAATGCCTCTCAGTAAAATATTAGAGGGCGAAGAGAAATTCGACCCTACAAAGAGGCATAACGGATGGCATCCCCTAGACTTTGTAAAGAATTGCGAAACAAATTTTCCTGAATATTTGTCTGACCAGGAAAAAATCAGTGTTGTGATCAGTGCATTAACGGGAGAAGCAAAAAGGTGGAGGTTGAATCTGGATACAAACCATATGTCTTTTGAAAGCTTTAAACAAAAATTTATTGACGAGTACTGGTCAGAACAAAAACAAGACCAGTTGTGGCGTGGGTTTCTCATGGCCAGGTTGTATGATATCAGAGGTAGGCAAAACATGAAAGAGTTTTGTGAATCATGGTACAGAAAGTTGATACATCTGAAGGCTAGAAGAACTGAAGCCGAGATCGTTTGGGTTCTTTGGCAGAAATTGCCTGAGGATTCCAAACGATATGTTGGGAGTACACACAGAAGATTTTCTGCGTTTCTGGAAAGGGTAGAGGATGAAGATCACTGGCGAAGGAATCGCGAATCTCGTCCCCATAATAACAATAATTATTCGCGAGAAAGTAGTGACCAAGCTGAACGACATGAAAATGATAAATTTCGTGTAAACACGATTCAAAGAGGTCGT
This sequence comes from Schistocerca piceifrons, assembly GCF_021461385.2. Classification (NCBI taxonomy): domain Eukaryota; kingdom Metazoa; phylum Arthropoda; class Insecta; order Orthoptera; family Acrididae; genus Schistocerca; species Schistocerca piceifrons. The sequence continues at coordinate 497,506,356 of NC_060143.1, read as the reverse complement.
GCGAGAGGTAGAGGAAATTATACGACGCGCGGCAGGGGATACATGGCGCGGAATTTCCAAAATAGAGACGAAATGAAAAACTGAAAACCGCGTGTGTTACGGGCCGGATTCACGCGGAAACTGGTTTTGGGCACAAAGAAAAGATGCCCAATAATAGATTCGGGAAGGAAAGATGTAAACCACGGGGCAGGAAGGTTAAGGACGCGCCTATGGAAGACGGGCGCGGAGTGATACATAGTGGCATTCCCAGTGCGAAGTCACGTGACCGTTCGTGCTCGGGCCAGCGCTTGCTGGAGCACCGTACATTGCACTTGGCAGCACACACAAATGGCAGACGTCAGAACAAGATGGCTGCCGTAGAGAGAAACAGAAGAGGCGGGATCAGACACTTCTGTTGGCCGGTTTCAGTAGTAGATGAATGTAAAAATGGAAATAAAGGTAGTATGTCATATGATAAAGATATCTCAGTATCGGAATCGTGCGAAGAGACATTATTAAAGAAAGAAAGGGAGCCAGAAAAGGCGAGTGAAAAGGAAAATATTTGGACTGTTACTGATGTTTGTGAGATAAAAGACGTAGATGTGGGAGAGGTTATGATGAATAAAGAGGAAAGGGAGGTAGAATATGCCACGCAAAAGACGTGTGCACAATTAAAAATAGATGAAAATGATGCAGAGGAGGACGTTAGCAAACATGACATTATAAGCAGTGCAGGTGAAGTTATTGTTGATGAAAAGGTGTTTAATGATTTTAATGCAGAAGGGCCTAGTAGAAATTTCGCACGATTGCCTGAAACTGATAGTAAGGAAGAAAAGGAAATGAAGGTTATCGAAGTATATGACGAGTATACTATGTAGGAAGTTAAGGCTGAAGTCGTTCAAAGTGATACAACATAAGTGCCTTAGTCTCCAAACGATGTGCATTGTGTAGAAAATGAGTCGAAAAACGAAGTAGCTGAAACATCTAGTGATAATCTGCTCCACTGTCTAAAAGTTGCTTTCCTGCTCGAATCTGATGACGAAAATGAAATCAATGATAGTTCATGTGATGAAGGGTATATGAATACAGATAGGAATGAATATACTAACTTTCCCTGTTGTTCAAAAGTAGCGTACTTAAGTGAATCTGATGGTGAGGAAGAGAGTAGTGATGACTCCAGTGAAGATGAATTTTCAGGTGTAAACGAAAATGAATATACTTTTACTGAAAGAGGGTACGAGAAAATTAGTGACATTTTCCCAAAGAAAGATACAGAAAGTAGAACTGGGCCAAAACCGAATGAATTATTCAATAATGTAACACAGGGGCATAATTTACAGGAACCTCCAAAAAGATCCACCCGATAAAATGATAGCAAAACAAGAGATGTTGCACCTTGCTAAAGACTTTGAAATTCCAAAACCTAAAAAGCCAGCTGATGAAACAAAACGTTGGCAAGATCTGAATGGCTTAGTGAAAGATGTAGAAAATAGGAGGCCTAAAAAGCCACCAGATTTAAGTCACTGTTTGTGAACCATAAAAGACTGCCTTGTTAATAAAGAGACTGGGGGCAGGATGTATGTATATACTCTGTTAATATAATGCATGACTTTATTATTATTGTATCTGAGTGTTACCTGAAAGTTAATTATTGTTTTGTTGACCTTGAGGCCTGGGGCAGGTTGTTTATTTATTGTAGTGTACTGTTTGACTTTGCTCAGGAACTGTTTGTTTTCAATTGAATACTTATTGTTGCCAGCCTAATTATGAAGATAGGGGCATGTAGTGTGGCAAACCTTAAAACTTTAGGAATAATGATGCTTATGGTAACTTAATGAAAGTGCAAAGAAGTCCACAAGATAATAATTTAATTCATAATATACTTCAAGACCCGAAAGGCTTATGTTTGCATTATGTGGTTTACTTAAAGATACATGTCCTCAAATGAGGGTTGTTGAAGCCTCAGGGGACATGCACTCTTTGCATTGTCAAGTGTCTGACGAGCACTAGGTACCTCAGTCATTGCCAGCACTACTTCCGTTTCTTTTTGTGCTGCCAACCTTCCTCTTCATCATTCAGAACTTTTACTATCTTCTTTCCTTCTTCTCTATCAAAGTAAACTGAAAAGTGTAGAAATAATGTAAGATACTGTGTATTGTTTGAGGACAAGCAAATGAACAATTAAATTGGGTAGACTAAAAAATGACCAAGAATAATGGAAATATAGTGAATATTGTAAAGGGAAAATGTAATGGAAAAGTAATTGGAAAGAGAAATATGGATGAGAAAAGGTAAGAATATTGAAAACAAGGTAAATGAATACTACAATATGACTGAATGTAAATGTTTTTTTCTGAAAATAGGGATAATTACGATGTTGAAAAACTGTGTCTGTCAAAAACTGAGGAGATGAACCTGACTAATGTATGTGAAATAGATGTGGGAGGTATGTGTCTAGTGCCACCAAAAGGGTTGGCAGAAATCACTTCCAATAGGATATGAAATTATTGTCCTGATCTTGATGTGCGTAATGACCTAATTGTGTGTGAAAAAGCAATGGTAAAGGAATAGTAAGAAATTCTTAATTCTGACTTGATCCCAAGTATGACATTTAAATTTTTCTTGATTAATGTATTGTTACGTGATGTTGTCATTTGAAAAGAAAATTTTAATATTACCAGTGTCTAATTGCTGTTTCAAAGTTGCAGGTTTTATCTTTTATACCATTAATGCAATTGTACAAAAAATATGACATAATGATGGAAAAAACATGGAGATGATGATAATAAACTGCTCAAAAATGTGTTGTTGGGCAGCAAAACAAGACAAAAGAATAAAAGTACTGTGGTCCTGAAGCTGAGGGCTACCCATATATGCTATGTGAGCAGTAGCCAAAGGACTTGCCATTGGGGGGGGGGGGGGGAGCAAGTAGTTGATGCGTGATCATGAACTGCCTAACCTAGAGGATGAGGCAGTGTATTAATTTAAAAATGTGTCTTTTAATGTTCTAATGTGTTTTTGTGCCTAAATGTGTATATACAAAGACTGCCAAACCAATAATGGGCAGAATGAATAACATGGACCGCTTATGCTGAGGCAAGCAGTGAAGTAAGTTAGGTTTTTGAACAATATGTTATGAACTGAATATTTTTATTGAAGTCAGTGAAAAGTTATTATAAAATGTATATGGATTCTTATTCAAATGGATGTAGATGTTTTGATATTAGGAACTGAAAGATTGGACTGCCTTGTTTTAAAAATGCAGAAGTGATGATTAAAAATAGGTTCTGGATATGTTAGTGTGTTTATGTGCAACCAATATTTTGGACTGCTATCAATGAAGGGCAGCTTTAAAGTTAATTATTTTGAAAAAACCTTGCAAAGTTCCTTTGGTACTTAAAGAGTCAGTTGGAAAAAGTTCTCATAGCTGTTTCGTGTAAATATTAGTACATATGTGGATGCAAACAGAATTTTTCAATATTTCATTAATTGCTGAACCTTGCAAAATGTACTATGATCATTAACATGCTTGTGTGTCTGAAAACTTACATTCCTTTAAAAATATTGAAAGACGAATTTCTGCTTTGTTGAGTTAAAATGTTCTGTGCTGTTGTCTATGTGTTTATTATTATTATTTGTGCTGTTGTCTTTGTGTTTATTATTATTATTATGTTTATTTAAGGATATACACTCCTGGAAATGGAAAAAAGAACACATTGACACCGGTGTGTCAGACCCACCATACTTGCTCCGGATACTGCGAGAGGGCTGTACAAGCAATGATCACACGCACGGCACAGCGGACACACCAGGAACCGCGGCGTTGGCCGTCGAATGGCGCTAGCTGCGCAGCATTTGTGCACCGTCGCCGTCAGTGTCAGCCAGTTTGCCGTGGCATACGGAGCTCCATCGCAGTCTTTAACACTGGTAGCATGCCGCGACAGCGTGGACGTGAACCGTATGTGCAGTTGACGGACTTTGAGCGAGGGCGTATAGTGGGCATGCGGGAGGCCGGGTGGACGTACCGCCGAATTGCTCAGCACGTGGGGCGTGAGGTCTCCACAGTACATCGATGTTGTCGCCAGTGGCCGGCGGAAGGTGTACGTGCCCGTCGAACTGGGACCGGACCGCAGTGACGCACGGATGCACGCCAAGACCGTAGGATCCTACGCAGTGCCGTAGGGGACCGCACCGCCACTTCCCAGCAAATTAGGGACACTGTTGCTCCTGGGGTATCGGCGAGGACCATTCGCAAGCGTCTCCATGAAGCTGGGCTACGGTCCCGCACACCGTTAGGCCGTCTTCCGCTGACGCCCCAACATCGTGCAGCCCGCCTCCAGTGGTGTCGCGACAGGCGTGAATGGAGGGACGAATGGAGACGTGTCGTCTTCAGCGATGAGAGTCGCTTCTGCCTTGGTGCCAATGATGGTCGTATGCGTGTTTGGCGCCGTGCAGGTGAGCGCCTCTATCAGGACTGCATACGACCGAGGCACACAGGGCCAACACCCGGCATCATGGTGTGGGGAGCGATCTCCTACACTGGCCGTACACCACTGGTGATCGTCGAGGGGACACTGAATAGTGCACGGTACATCCAAACCGTCATCGAACCCATAGTTCTACCATTCCTAGACCGGCAAGGGAACTTGCTGTTCCAACAGGACAATGCACGTCCGCATGTATCCCGTGCCACCCAACGTGCTCTAGAAGGTGTAAGTCAACTACCCTGGCCAGCAGGATCTCCGGATCTGTCCCCCATTGAGCATGTTTGGGACTGGATGAAGCGTCGTCTCACGCGGTCTGCACGTCCAGCACGAACGCTGGTCTAACTGAGGCGCCAGGTGGAAATGGCATGGCAAGCCGTTCCACAGGACTACATCCAGCATCTCTACGATCGTTTCCATGGGAGAATAGCAGCCTGCATTGCTGCGAAAGGTGGATATACACTGTACTAGTGCCGACATTGTGCATGCTCTGTTGCCTGTGTCTATGTGCCTGTGGTTCTGTCAGTGTGATCATGTGATGTATCTGACCCCAGGAATGTGTCAATAAAGTTTCCCCTTCCTGGGACAATGAATTCACGGTGTTCTTATTTCAATTTCCAGGAGTGTACCTATTCTACTAATGTGTACATTATTTTGTGTACTGTTTGTCTTTTATTTGAACTGTATGTGTGTGAAATGAACATGCTTAAAGGTATCCCGTGTAATGATGAAAATTAATTTCCTTAAACCAATCTGTGGATGAAAATTACTGTAAATGCTTTATTTTGAAAATGTTTTTGGAAGAAGTGTATGAATCTCCTTAGTGTATATACTGTATATTTGTAATATGTGTATTTTTTGTCCCAAATGAAGTTGGATGGTATAATTTTTTCTGTAGCCAACACCACTTAGGTGTTATAGATGTTTCCTTGATGTGTCCCTTACGGGAACTTCAACGAAACATAGGGCATGTGTAACACCATAGCTCTAATGTCGTACTGATTTATTTCGCTTTTGTTTCATTTAATGTTACATTGCTGAGCTTCTGTAAACGTGTGTGATTGAATCGATAACATAAAACTGTATATTTCTTTCTTTGCACAAACTTTGATGTCATAGTTTGGTTCTATGCAATTTAGTGTATCTCTCGTTTAAATGCTTTGTCCCATTTGGAGGGAACAAAACTTACTGTATATGATTGTAATTTTGTGTGAATAATTTTTTGTAGAGATGTCAATATGTGTAAATGTTTTGTTTTATTTAATGCATTTGGGTACTGTTATGTAAATTGCTGATCCTCACTTAGGGTTCTTAGTTAGTTTGTATGTAAATGGTGTAGTGGTTCCCCTCGGGAACGGAACAGTGTTGCGCGCGCAAATTGTGGTTGGCCTAGGTGGAAAAGGTGGAACTGATAGTCAGTCGGAGGCGAGCTACGAGTCGGGGACGAACCACTAGTCGGGGACGAGCTACGAGTCCGTGCACTGCCATGTAGAAGATGCATATTGTGTTGATTCCGAGAGAGGCTTTTCCTGCTTCTATCCAAGGCCTCGGATGGATGGATAAATAGCTGGAACTATTCTGGAATTTGTATCTATCATCGCCACCAAGAAATGACAGAGTCCAGTAATTCTGCCTGCAATTCCACCTACCAACATGCAGTTGCCACCACATTGCACAATCATTGCAACGTAATACTATAATGATGTACAGTGATTGATCAGCTTAATGGATGTGCTAATGTGAAGAAATATAAGGTAATTTATATCTGAATTTATATACCTACCTTTACTTTTCTCCTCATCATAACACCTCTCAGGGTCGTCTCCGTTTGAACTAAAGTGATTACCGAGTGTCCTTACTGAAAGTACATTAAAACCCAGTTTCCTAATTAATGCCCCTTTGAACATAGTAAAGAGTAAGTTAAAGTTAATGTGGCAAGAGAGTGAGTTAAAGTTAATGATGCTTGCGGAAATAATTTTCCTAGTAAAACTGCTTATTAATGTGTTGTTGCCAACTTCAAATTAAAATTTCGCAAGACTGAGGCTTATAGAGTTTTGCTTAGTAAATGATCACATTACTGCCTGTTGTAAATCGCAGAAAGTGAGTCAGTATCTTACATAAATGTTAATTTTATGTCTCACGGTAGTAAAAATGGAAAACTGCATAGTAGGAAATTATATGTTCATGATTACTAAGTGTTTGTCTCTCTTGTGTATTATAAGTGCATATTAACAGTATAACAGGATCCACAGTTTGTCTAGTGTGCTAATGCGAGATAACAAATAACGGAAAGATCTTTATGTATGAAAATCATAATCTGTTTATTAGAAAAACAGTGATAAGTAACCTGTCAGCGAATTTCAACTAACTCTTATTTTAAATAGTAAAGTATTTAACTGAGAGAGACTTAACCTAAACCTATGTCCAATTTATGATCCTAGAGGGAATGTTAATGGTAGTGTTATAAAGACCACTCAGTTTGTATAAGCCCTGAAAGTGATAGTGTTTTTCTGTACCTGTTATAATTTTGCAAATAGATTGTGCTGCTCCAACTGTTAGTTTCAATCTTACCGTAAACATATGAGTGTATCAGAGTTCATTGCACTCGCGTGTGGCCAGGTACAGGTTGTGTTTATCCATTAAAGTTACTAATAACTATTTTCTTGAACGAGAATGTTAATCATTCTCTTGCCTAGTTAGGCTGGCGACCGTTTTCGTTATCCGTTAAACAGTGCAGATAGGCAGTATTTTGTTTGTGACTGTTTAATTATTTACGTAATTCTGACTTTCATTTCCGATAAGCCACCTCCGTTAGGAATAACACGGTCAACATAACAAAATTCCTCTCAGAGGGTAACACTGCTCTGTTGCCTTATACCATAACTGCTATAACAAAATAGTTTTATTTTACAACCTGTTTCCAGCTTTAAGGTTATGGTACAGTAGTAACAGACAGAAGTTTTATACGTGGCTTTTCCGTGACAGGACTAATTGTTCTGTTGGGACATCGTATGTACGAAGCCAAACTTGTCATTTGATTGAATAAGCTACGTAAATGCTGTTGCAGTGTTATAAGCATTGCTAGTGAATTAAATGAAAATTTAGTTTCTACAGGAAATCATATACCTTTCTCATCAAATGCCTTTCCGAGACTGATGTGTGAAATATTCCTCTGTGATACGGACAAGAGGGAGATTGAGTCAATAGCTAAGTCACTGAAGACTAAGGACTCTCATGGTTATGATGGAGTGTCTAGTAGAATATTAAAATACTGTGCTGCACGCTTTAGTCATGTATTTAGCCATATTTGTAATTTTCCTTTAGGAATAGTCAGATTCCTGAGCGATTAAAGTACTCAGTAGTAAAGCCACTTTATAAAAAAGGAGAAAGGGATAACGCAGATAATTTTAGATCTATTTCTATGGCATCAGTGTTTGCAAAAGTTATTGAAAATTCTGTGTGTCTAAGGATAATTGATCATTTTATATCACACGATTGCTATCAAATGCACAGTTCGGCTTTAGAAGTTTAATAATTCAAAATGCTATATTCTCTTTTCTCTGTGAGGTACTGGATGGGCTAAACAAAAGGTTTCGAACGCTGGCATATTTTTTGATTTAACTAAGGCATTTGATTGTGTTGATCACAAAATATTGCTCCAGAGGTTGGACCATTACAGAATACAGGGGAGTAGCTCACAATTGGTTCACTTCTTACTTTAGCAACAGGCAGCAAAAGATCATTATTCTTAACGTTGATAACGGTGTCTGAGTGGGGTACTGTCAAGTAGGGGGTGCCCTGGGGCAGGCCGAAGTGGCTGTGCGGTTAAAGGCGCTGCAGTCTGGAACCGCAAGACCGCTATGGTCGCAGGTTCGAATCCTGCCTCGGGCATGGATGTTTGTGATGTCCTTAGGTTAGTTAGGTTTAACTAGTTCTAAGTTATAGGGGACTAATGACCTCAGCAGTTGAGTCCCATAGTGCTCAGAGCCATTTGATCCCTTTGGTGCCCTGGGAATCAGTGTTGAGGCCACTGTTGCTCCTTATTTATACAAATGATATACCCTCTAGTATTACGGGTAACTCTAAAATATTTGTTTGCTGATGACACTAGCTTGGTCGTAAAGGATGTTGTGTGCAACATTGGCTTGGTTCCAAATAGTTCAGTACATGACCTAAGTTCTTTGCTTGTAGAAAATAAACCAATGCTAAATCACAGTAAGACTCAGTTTTTACAGTTTCTAACACACAATTCAACAAAACCTGACGTTTCCATTTCACAGATTGGGCATATGATTAGTGAAACTGAACAGTTCAAATTTCTAGGTGTTCAGATAGATAGTAAGCAGTTGTGGAAAGCCCACGTTCAGGACCTTATTCAAACACTTAATACTGCCATTTTTATTATTCGAACAGTATCAGAAGTGAATAATAATTCGACAGTAAAATTAGTCTACTTTGCTTATTTTCATTCGCTTATGTCGTATGGTATTATATTTTGGGGTAACTCTTCCCATTATGACAGGATATTTTTGGCTCAGAAACGGGCGATTCGGGTAATAAGTGGTGTAAGTTCACGAACCTTGTAAGTAGGCTGTTTAGGTTTTTTTTATTGGTAACGCCACGTAGCGCTCTGTATGATAATCACAGGCTATGTTGTGTTTGTCTCTGGTGTTGTTCCATTGTATCTAACTTTTGAAGATTTTGTTCCATTGTGTCTAACTTTTGCTGTGTTTGTCTCTGATTTTAATTCATTTGTTGCATTAATTGCAATAATAATGTATTAGTGTCTGGATTCTGTTTCTCTATGCTTTTGGCAGTGCATTTTCACCGGCAACATTCACATCTTGACAAGCAGAAAATGTGCCTTGACTCATTTGAGAAAACGGTGAGGATACAAAACCTGAATCTGCAGTATTTGCAAGATTGAGTCCTGTCATTCCGGATTCCTGAGGCCAGCTGTTGCCGACCTATCGATCGATAATACTTCCCTGTTCACTAATTGTTTCGCTGTTTACACTATTATTTGCCGCCCGCTCCATTTCCCTATGCACTATCACCAAATTACTATGTTGAACATTAGTTAATTCATTACATGGTGGCGCTAACACACTGCTTTCGTCTTCACTGTCATTTCTCAGCTTACTTTGGAGCCTAGTATTACGTTATTGTCGCAATATTTCACACGATAACACAGAAAAGCACAATTTGAAGAGCAAAATTAAAAAAACACATTAACATAGCACTGAAAATAATATCTCGTTAATTGCCAGTGCAGCTGCGAAATACCTGGTGCAAATCTACATGCTTGCCACAACTGTTTTAATGTACAACAACGAAAAACTACAACTACAAAGGAAATTCCCTCTATAGTTACGTGCTAGCAATAAGCAATAGCTACACTTATTACACAAACTACAAGAAAAAAATCAGAAGAATCCAGTGAGGTGTCCTTGGCTATGGATCGACATATGAAACGTCCCCTTAGAAACATTTATGAATGATTGTGCTGGTAAACCCCTTACGTTATTTGATTTTCAAAAAGCTGAACAAAACTGAACGTACTCAGACATTTCTCTCTTTACTTATTCTGATCATCACTAAACTGACACACAATATTTTTAGCGCAACGCCATTTGACTTTCAAAAATCCCTACAAAAGAATGGCTCTGACTAACAATAACCTATACCTTTCATCAATCACTTACCTCAGAAAAATCTTCATTACTCGAACTACTGCAATACAGCGAGCGCCAATACTGCCACCTAAATAAAAGATTCTAACTACTGATGTCACTAACTACTGATAGACATAGTTAGCAAATGAAAGATTTTGATAAAGAACAAACAATTTACCTTAATAGTGTTCAAAAGTCTATATATATATATATATATATATATATATATATATATATATATATATATCAGTTCATGACATCCAGTCTTACTAATTTACTGTCTCTGATGGACACACGTCTCAAAATTCCGCCATCTCTCCCCCCACATCCACCACTGCCAGCGGCTCACCTCCAACTGCGCAACGTTACGCGCTGTTAACAGCCAACTACCCAACACTACAATAGCAAACAACAATGCAAACCAGCCACAGACTGCACACAGCACAGCCAGTGATTTTCATACAGAGCGCTACGTGGCGTTACCAATAAAAAAACCTAAACAGCCTACTTACAACCATCTCTTCGACCCCTGTTCACGATTCTGGATATTTTGACATTGGCCTCTCCACACATACCGGGTGATCAAAAAGTCAGTATAAATTTGAAAACTGAATAAATCACGGAATAATGTAGATGGAGAGGTACAAATTGACACACATGCTTGGAATGAGATGGGGTTTTATTAGAACCGAAAAAATACAAAAGTTCAAAAATATCCGACAGATAGTGCTTCATCTGATCAGAATAGCAATAATTAGCACAACAAAGTACGACAAAGCAAAGATGATGTTCTTTACAGGAAATGCTCAGTATGTCCACCATCATTCCTCAACAACAGCTGTATTCGAGGAATAATGTTGTGAACAGCACTGTAAAGCATATCCGGAGTTGTGGTGAGGCATTGGCGTCGGATGTTGTCTTTCATCATCCATAGAGATGTCGGTCGATCACGTTACACTAGCGACTTCAGTTAACCCCAAAGCCAATAATCGCACGGACTGAGTTCTGGGGACCTGGGAGGCCAAGCATGACGAAAGTGGTGGCTGAGCACACGATCATCACCAAACGACCCGCGCAAGAGATGTTTCACGCGTCTAGCAATATGGAGAGGAGCGCCATCCTGCGTAAATATCGTACGTTCCAGCAGGTGTTTATCAGCCAGGCTGGGGATGATGCGATTCTGTAACATATCGACGTACCTCTTACCCGTGATCACCCGGTATATTCCTTACTGTCATTTCTTGTTAACAATATTAGCTTATTCCCTAGAATAAGTAGCTTTCACTCGCTTAATTCTCGGCAGAAATGAAACCTGCATTTGGATCGGACTTCCTTAACTCTTGTGCAAAAAAGTGGGCAGTATACTGCTGCATCCATTTTCAATAAGCTACCACTGGAATTCAGAAATCTTAGCAGTAATCCATCGCTTTCAAATCGAAACTGAAGAGTTTTATCATGGGTCACTCCTTCTATTCTGTTTAGGAGTTCCTTGAAAAATTAAGCTGATTCTTATTTTATTGTTGATTGTGTTTACCCGGGTTCCCGGGTTCGATTCCCGGCGGGGTCAGGGATTTTCTCTGCCTCGTGATGGCTGGGTGTTGTGTGCTGTCCTTAGGTTAGTTAGGTTTAAGTAGTTCTAAGTTCTAGGGGACTGATGACCATAGATGTTAAGTCCCATAGTGCTCAGAGCCATTTGAACCATTTGATTGTGTTTACTTAAACTTATGGACTGACTTTTTCGTGTTCATAAACATTTATTTATATCTGTTATTACTTTTAAGTTGTAATTTCTTCTACTGACACGTTCCATGATCTTTGACATTTGCTCCTCAATTTGGTCCTACGGAACGTGACTTGTAAATAAGTAAACAGTCTGAGGAGTAACTTTAATTGGTTTGTTTAAACGGTTACGCACGCAGTACACTATTAATTGTCCTCTTCTTGAAAATATTACGTGAATCAGAAGACCATAATTTAGGGCTTTCGGTAGGTTCCAGTAACAATGGAAAAAAATTAATTACAACGCATAAACTGGCGTTAGAGAAGTATTTTATACAGAAGTCAGTATAAAGTTACTATTGGATAAGTTTGCGTAGCTCATTGGTATAAGGCGCGGTTCATAGTAAGAAGACGCGATGCTAGATACTACACTTCGTTATCAAGGACGGGCGACACGTCGCTTATGGGTATGACACATATATTTCCACAGTGCCGATTTGGGACGTACTACGGCACACGGTGCATCTCGCCGTACGACTGACATCCAGACAGCATGAGTCACGTTTCTGTTTTAGTTTCAATTGAAACCATGTGCTCTTCTGAAGACAACGTTAGTATGGCTTATCATTATTTACAGCTAAAAAACCTCCAAAAGCAGTATAATTCGGCTGTGGTTTCCCATGAGGTTGCTCAACACGAAAAATTCCACAACTTCTACAGAATGGATCCAGACAGTGTCCACCTTTTGGAAAAACTTTTATCAGCTGTTCTGACAAAGCAGGTCACAAGTTTCAGGCTTGGTGTTTCTCCTGCTGTGGAGCTACTCATTACAATAAGGTAGGCTGGTTAAAGTGCGTGAATGACTTTAAAAATACCAACGTTAAAAATGCCGCCATGAGATGTTTATTCTGATAAGACGACCCTCTATGCCACTTAGTTCAGTTTGGTACATATACACTACTGGCCGTTAGAATTGCTACACCACGAAGATGACGTGCTACAGAAGCGAAATTTAACCGACGGGAAGAAGATGCTGTGATATGCAAATGATTGGCTTTTCAGGGCATTCAAACAAGGTTGGCGCCGGTGGCGACACCTAAAACGTGCTGACATGAGGAATGTTTCCAACCAATTTCTCATACACAAACAGCAGTTGACCGACGTTGCCTGGTGAAACGTTGTTGTGATGCCTCGTGTAAGGAGGTGAAATGCGTACCATCACGTTTCCGACTTTGATAAAGGGCGGATTGTAGCCTATCGCGATTGCGGTTCATCGTAATGAACCTAAGATAATATTTTTACAACTATTGAATTTCTATAAATGCTGTATAATTGAACTTGACAAGTATTCAGAAAGAAACGTTGCTGCATTTGAAAGATCTGCCGCCATCGATAGCTTAGCAGTGGGTGGTGAAGGATGCGTAGAGGTATACAATGTATCTAAACTACTGGATGAAGCCTACGACGTTAAGGAAAATCTCAAAATGTCTTTGTCGCCTTCATCCAACTGCTCATTCAAAAGCAACAGGAAATTATGTTTCAGATCTCTTTTACACCTCTCACAAGATTTCCTGAAATCGGGGAGCATACACTGGAAAAACATCCAGTCAGCATCATCAGCTGATGACTCATAGTTTCTTTCTATTTCAGTAGGTTTTCAATTCCATTCTTGGACTTGTATCGGCGGCATACGAAAAACAGAAGCACGAGGCATCTTCACACCCCACAGCAGAAGGAAACAGCGTTGCGTCGAGGTTTCCAGCTGTCAGTTTCGCAGGAGACAACTTCCAATATATGTCACATATTTTCTCGAAAATGGAAGGGGGTATCTTCCTCCTCCCAACCTTAAAAAACAATTTCGATATGTCAGCTACATTTCGTATGCAGCAAACTATGACCTGAGACCCACCAAATTTAAACTGGCCAGTGACTACATTCTTCACTGTAAACTTTTCAGAATATGCCTTATGGTTTACTTATTTGAGAAGTAAAACAACCAAATCTCCTCGTCGTCATCGTAGTTTTTACGCCGGACTTCTTAAAAGATTTAACAATAATGTCACCTCTCACTCATGTCATATATACAGGGTGGTCCATTCATCGTGACCGGGCCAAATATCTCACGAAATAAGCATCAAACGAAAAAACTACAAAGAACGAAACTCGTCTAGTTTGGAGAGGGAAACCAGATGGCGCTATGGTTGTCCAGCTAGATGGCGCTGCCATAGGTCAAACGCATATTAACTGCGTTTTTTTAAAATAGGAACCCCCATTTTTATTATATATTCGTGTAGTACGTAAAGAAATATGAATGGTTTAGTTGGACCACTTTTTTCACTTTGTAATAGTCACAAACGTATAAGTATGTAGTATCACGTAACATTCCGCCAGTGCGGACGCTATTTGCTTCGTGAGGCATTACCCGAGTTTAAATGGACCGTTTACCAATTGCGGAAAAAGTCGATATCGTGGTGATGTGAGGCTATTGTGATCAAAATGCCGAACGGGCGTGTGCTGTGTATGCTGCTTGGTATCCCGAACGACATCATCAAGTGTCCGGACCGTTCGCCGGATAGTTACGTTATGTAAGGAAACAGGAAGTGTTCAGTCACAAGTCAAAGGTCAACCACAACCTGCAACAAATCATGATGCCCAAGTAGGTGTTTTATCTGCCGTCGCGGCTAATCCGCACATCAGTAGCAGACAGATTGCGCGAGAATCGGGAATCTCAAAAACGTCGGTGTTGACAATGCTAAATCAACATCGATTACACCCGTACCGTATTTCTACGCCCAGGAATTGCATGGCGACGACTTTGAACCACGTGTACAGCTCTGCCACTGGGCACAAGGGAAATTACGCGACGATGATAGATTTTTTGCACGCATTCTATTTAGCGGCGAAGCGTCATTCACCAACAGCGATAACGTAAACCGGCATAATATCCACGATTGGGCAACGAAAAATCCAAGATGGCTGCGACGAGTGGAACATCAGCGACCTTGGCGGGTTAATGTATGGTGCGGCATTATGGGAGGACGGATAATTGGCCCCCATTTTATCGATGGCAATCTAAATGGTGCAATGTATGCTGATTTCCTACGTAATGTTCTACCGATGTTACCACAAGATGTTTCACTGCATGACAGAATGGCGATGTACTTCCAACATGATGGATGTCCGGCTCATAGTTCGCGGGCGGTTGAAGCGGTATTGAATAGCAAATTTCAGGACATGTGGCTTGGTCGTCGAAGCACCATACCATCGCCCGGACGTTCACCGGATCTGACGTCCCCGGATTTCTTTCTGTGTGGAAAGTTGATGGATATTTGCTATCGTGATCCACCGACAACGCCTGACAACATGCGTCAGCGCATTGTCAATGCATGTGCGAACATTACGGAAGGCGAACTACTCGCTGTTGAGAGGAATGTCGTTACACGTATTGCCAAATGCATTGAGGTTGACGGACATCATTTTGAGCATATATTGCGTTAATGTGGTATTTACAGGTAATCACACTGTAACAGCATGCGTTCTCAGAAATGATAAGTTCACATCGGTACATGTATCACATTGGAGCAACCGAAATAAAATGTGCAAACGTACGTACGTTCTGTATTTTAATTTTAAAAACCTACCTGTTACCAACTATTCGTCTAAAATTGTGAGGCATATGTTTGTGACTATTACAGCACCATCTATCACAAAGCGTAAAAAGTAATCTAACTAAAACATTCGTATTTCTATACGTACTACACGAATATGTAATAAAAATGAGGGTTCCCGTTTAAAAAAACGCTGTTGATATCCGTTTGACCTATGGCAGCGCCATTTAGCAGGCCAACCATAGAGCCATCTGGTTTCGCCCTTCAAGCTAGACAAGTTTCGTTTGACGCTTATTTCGTGAGATATTTGGCCCGGTCATTATCAACGGACCCCCTTGTATATATATATATATATATATATATATATATATATATATATATATATATATATATATTACCGAACAGCTTCCTCAAAACCGACGTAGATACACAGCATGCTAACACAGTTTTTTATTTTTTTCTGCAAAAATTAGAAGTATTATTGAGAAACAAACTACATAGGCGGCTGTAGATTTTCTCCTTCCGCATATTTTTTTTTTAAGGCACATCGTATTACTTGAAATTTCCCTCACCATGTGCAGTGCGACACAAGTTGCACTCCATATGGCGCTGGGAGAAGCGACACAGATGTGTCTCTCCATCGTACTACTGCTGTTCCAGTGTGCCACGTTTTAGTCGCTTCAGCTACGTTTCTACGCACTCCGCCCTTCCGGGCCGCATCTGCTGCGTATCGCGGGTCGCTTCGTATTACCCGTGTATCGTATATGATGTTCACAGCCGTCGTACTTCACAATGGCGGGAGTTAGCCCCGACCCTTTCGCAAGCATCGCAACTGCCGCCGTGAAACGTAAGTTACTCTTTGCAGTCGCTAAGTTCCTACGTACTGTTTCTGTGCTGGCTGACGCTGGTACGCTATGACACCAGCAGAGCTCCCGTATTTTACGGACTATAGGCAGCTACGGACTATAAGATGCACCTTAATTTTTAAGCAATTTTCGAAAAAAAACAACATTTTTACCATTTTAGTATTAGAAGCCAGACTAAAAAATTTTCTTAGTTTATAATCTTTAAAATCCCTGATCGGCACCTGAACTTTCTCTTCTACTTTCTCTTCGTCGTCATCGTAATCCTTTTCATGTATAATATGATCTTCACTGGCATCGAGGCCGTTACTTATGCCGCACTTCTTGAAAGATTTAACAGTAATGTCATCTCTCACTATACACCACGACTGTTTTATCCAGTGACCCACTTGTTTGATTGAAGGTCGTTTAAAGTTCCTTCGGCGTGAATTCGTGTTGGGTTTCATCCATCATCCATTCCTCCATCATATGCATTTTCAATGGTTTATTTATCGAGACATCAAAAGATTGCAGTTGTGAAGTACGTCCTCCCGAAATAACAGCAAGCTCTGTAATTCGCTGTTTCAGTTTCTCTTTCAGACAGTTCTTCTAATGACTACTGAACTGATCTAGCACAAGAAGAGAACTCTTCCTCAATAAAGCACCTTCCCTTCTCTCCCACACTCTGTTAATCCATAATTTCATACAATCCTCCTCCATCCAACCCTTGTCATGTTCGTGAGCAACATCTCTTGGCGATGTTTCAGAAAGATTCGGCATAGTTTTGCGCTTGATCATTTGATTAAGTTTAGTACCGTCAGCACAACATGAAACGGCTACAGTGTAGTGCATTTTTTCATGCCCAGTTGTTTTTATAGTCACAGTTTTAGCATCTTTCATGCAGTAGTTCCGTTACGGGACCCATCAAATATCAGAGGAGTTTCGTCCGTACCAGCTATTTGTCCTAGTTCCACACTGGTTTTCTTCCGATGTTAAATGACGAATCGATGGAAAGATAATATTTTCTGCTTATACACTGAGACATTTTGGTTTTAGTTCCCATGCTAAGTCCATGACGCTTCATAAACCTGTAGCACCAACCAACTCCACCCTTAAAGCGTGTTATTTTCCATTGTAGAACAAGCTTAAGAGTGTGTATTTGAATCACTTTTCTATTAATTGCAATTCCATTTTGACGGTCTCCGTGAATCGGTTAAAATATGCTTTCCCCACCTTACATTTAGTCCTCTGTTTGCACATTTAGACTTGCTCATTCTTTTTCAATTTTTCTTTACTAGCCCGCCATTCGCCAGTGGTTTATTTTCTGTTGCTGGAGGGTCGAGATGCCACTCAGCTGCTATGTTTCCATGTTCTTCCGTATATGTTATTACTTTCAGTTTATAGTCCGCATTATATGAATACTTTTCTTTTCTTTGCGAAGCTACATCTACATCTACATGGAAACTCTTCAAATCACATTTAAGTGCCTGGCAGAGGGTTCATCGAACTACCTTCATAATTCTCTATTATTCCAATCTCGTATAGCGCGCGTAAAGAATGAACACCTATCTCTTTCCGTACGAGCTCTGATATCCCTTATTTTATCGTGGTAATCGTTCCTCCCTATATAGGTCGGTGTGAACAAAATATTTTCGCATTCGGAGAAGAAAGTTGGTAATTGGGATTTCGTGAGAAGATTCCGTCGCAACGAAAAACGCATTTCTTTTAATGATGTCCAGCCCATATCCTGTATCATTTCTGTGACACTCTCTCCCATATTTCGCAATAATACAAAACGTACTGCCTTTCTTTGAACTTTTTCAATGTACTCCGTCAATCCTATATGGTAAGGATCTCACACCGCGCATCAGCATTCTAAAAGGGGGCGGACTAGCGTAGTGTAGGCAGTCTCCTTAGTAGGTCTGTTACATTTTCTAAGTGTCCTGCCAATAAAACGCAGTCTTTGGTTAGCCTTCCCCATAACATTTTCTATATATTCTTTCCAATTTAAGTTTTTCTTAAATGTAATACCTAGGTATTTAGTTGAATTTACGGCTTTTAGATTTGACTGATTTATCGTGTAACCGAAGTCTAACGAGTTCCTTTTAGCACTCAAGTGGATGACCTCTCATTCATTATTATTCAGGGTCAACTGCCACTTTTTGCACCATTCAGATACTTTTTCTAAATCGTTTTGCAGTTTGTTTTGATCTTCTGATGACTATATTAGTCGATAAACGACAGCGTCATCTTCAAACCAAAGACAGGTGCTCAGGTTGTCTCCAAAATCGTTTGCATAGATAAGGAACAGCAATGGGCCTATACCGCTAACTTGCAGAACGCCAGAAATCACATCTGTTACTCGATGACTTTCTGTCAGTTACTACGAACTGTGACCTCTTTGACAGGAAATCCAGGAAATCACAAATCCAGTCACAACTGAGACGATAATCCACAAGCACGGAATTACACTACAAGCCGCTTGAGTGGTACCGGGTAAAAAGCCTTCCGGAAATCCAGAAATACGGAATCGATGTGAAATCGCTTGTTAATAGCACTCAACGCTTCATGTGAACGAAGTGCTAGTTGTGATCCGCAGGAACGATATTTTCTAAACCCGTGTTGACTGTGTGTCAATAGACTGTTTTCTTCGAGGTAATTCATAATGTTCGAACAAAATATATGTTCCAAAATCCTGTTACACATCGACGTTAACGATGTGGGCCTGTAATTTAGTGGATTACTCCTTCTACCTTTCCTGAATATTGGTGTGACCTGGTCAACTTTCCAGTCTTTGGGGTACGGATCTTTCGACGAGCGAACGGTTGTATATGATTGTTAGGTATGGAGCTAATGCATCAGCATACTCCGAAAGCTAGCTGCTAACAAAAATATTGTGCTGCTACCGATACTACAAATCGCTTTCAGTTCAAGTCTGCTGGCACCGTGCACTACAATGACGCATCACAAGCTAGACAGTGTTCTGGGTTTGTGATGTTGGGCGGGAGGCAGACAGTGTTATTAGCTTGCTCGTGAATGCCCGCAACTCACGTTCGTCGCACCGGTGCACTGCTGCCGGGTGCATCCAGTGTTGCCAAGATAGAGACGGGTTTATCGCGGCGTCGAATTTATGGCCATTTTTCAGATAGGCAGGTAATTTAATTCAAACACTGGACTTTTTATATTAATTTCGAGTATAAGAGGCACCTGAATTTTGGAGACAATTTTTCGAAGAAACAAGCGCGTCAAATAGTCCGTAAAATACGGTAGTACTATGATGGTGGTGATTTTCCATTAACTATCCAGCTCATTGTAGGGGGCTGTGCACTCGAGAATTAAATCGGCTAAAGCAACTACCTTACTTCGAGGACCATCCAACAACCGAAATGCAAGTTCTTGTAGAACAAATCAGTTGTATGTTTTACGGAATCCTTACACGGCTCTGCGAAAAAAAAAAAAAAAAAACAATGAGCAGTTTCGAAGTGCCAAAAATCCAAAAAGTATTCCCTTATCTTTAATAACGCCTGCCTTCTACAATACGCACACAACAGCGAACTGAGTCGCAACTTACATATAGCTACCAGATGCGTCGACGATCGAGGACCAAAATCAACATAATCCTTGGTAATGGTGCAGGGAATGGCAACTGAAACTCAATGTAGACAAGTGTAATGTGCTGCGAATACACAGAAAGAAAGATCCTTTACCATTCAGCTACAATATAGCAGCTCAGCAACTGGAAGCAGTTAATTCCATAAATTATCTAGGAGTAGGCACTAGGTGTGATTTAAAATGGAATGATCATATAAAGTTGATCGTCGGTAAAGCAGATGCCAGACTGTGATTCATTGGAAGAATCCTAAAGAAATGCAGTCCAAAAACAAAGGAAGTAGGATACAGTACACTTGTTCGCCCACTGCTTGAATATTGCTCACCAGTGTGGGATCCGTACCAGATAGGGTTGATAGAAGAGATAGAGAAAATCCAACGGAGAGCAGCGCGCTTCGTTACAGGATCATTTAGTAATCGCTAAAGCGTTACGGAGATGATAGATAAACTCCAGTGGAAGACTCTGCAGGAGAGACGCTCAGTAGCTCGGTACGGGCTTTTGTTGAAGTTTCGAGAACATACCTTCACCGAGGAGTCAAGAAGTATATTGCTCCCTCCTACGTATATCTCGCGAAGAGACCATGAGGATGAAATCAGAGAGATTAGAGACCACACAGAGGCATACCGACAATCCTTCTTCCCACGAACAATACGAGACTGGAATAGAAGGGAGAACCGATAGAGGTACTCAAAGTACCCTCCGCCACACACCGCAGGTGGCTTGCGGGGTACGGATGTTGATGTAGATGTAATAAAAATCGACGATATATATGTTTCTAGAGAAAAAAAAGAAAACGTAGCTATGAGCAATAACTACATCTACATGGATACCCGGCATTCACATTTAAATGCCTGGCAGAATTTTCATCGAATCATCTTCACAATAAGTCTCTATTATTCCACTCTCGTACAAAGCACGGAAAAAACGAACACTTATGCCTTTCCGTGCGAGATCTGACTCTCCTTCCTATATCATGATGATCGTTTCCCCCTATGTAGGTCGATGTCAACAAAATATTTTCGCATTCGGAGTAGAAAGTTGGTGATTGAAATATCGTGAGAAGATCCCGCCGCAACGAGAAACACCTTTGTTTTCATGATGTCCACTCCAAATCCTGTATCATTTGAGTTGACTCTCTCTCCCATATTTCGCGATAATACAAAACGTACTACCCTTCTTTGAACTTCCTCGATATAGTCCGTCTGTGCTGTCTGCTAAGGATGCCACACCGCCCAGCAATATTCTAAAAGAGGACGGACAAGCGTAGCGTAGGCAGTCTCTCTAGTAGATCTGTTACATTTTCTAAATGTCCTGCCAATATAATGCAGTCTTTGTTTAGCCTCCCCCATAACATTTTCTGTGTGTTCCTTCCAAATTAAGTCTTTCGTAATTGTAATTCCTAGATATTTAGTTAAATTTACGGCCTTTTGATTTGACTGATTTACCGTGGAACCGAAGTTTAACGGATTCTTTTTAGCACTCATGTGAGTGACCTCACAATTTTCGTTATTTAGGCTCAATTTCGGATTTTTGCGCTATGCAGATAGCTTTTCTAATTTGTGTTGCAATTTGTTTTGATCTTCTGATGATTTTACCAGTAGACAAACGACAGCGTCATCGGCAAACAACGTAAGGGGCCTGCTCAGATTCTCTCCTAAATCGTTTATATAGGTAAGGAACAAAAAAGGACTTATAAGACTACGCTGGGGAAGGCCAGAAGTCATTTCAGTTTTACTCGATGACTTTCCTTGAATTACTACGAACTGTGATCTCTCTGACAGGAAATCACGAATCCAGTCACGTAAATGAGACGATATTCCATGAGCACGCAATTTCACTACAAGCCGCTTGTGTGGTACAGTGTCAAAAGCCTTCTGGAACTCTAGAAATACGTAATCAATTTGAAATCCCTTGTCAATAGCACTGAACACTTCTTGTGGAGAAGGAGCTAGTGGTGTTTCACGATGTTCCAGAATCCTGCTGCACATCGACGTTAATAATATCAGCCAGTAATTTAGTGGATTACTCCTACTACCTACTACAGGAATCCGGTAAGACATCAAATCACCGACATCGCTGCAGCCTGAAAAAGATCCTGCAAAAACGAGACCAACGACGACGGAAAAGAATCGTTGAACGTGAGAGAAGTACAGCCCTTCCGTAGATTACAAAAGATTTCAATGATGGGCCATAAGCAAGTGTCAGCGTGCCAACCATTCAACGAAACATCATCGACTTGGGCTTACGGAGCCGAAAGCCTACTCGTGTACCCTTGATTACTGCACGACACAAAACTTTACCTCACCTGGACCCGTCGACACTGACATTGGACTGTTGATGACTGGAAACATGTTGGCCGGTCGGACGAGACTCGTTTCAAATTGTATCGAGTGGATGGACGTGTACAGTTATGGAGGCAACATCATGAATCCGTGGACCCTGAATGTCAGCAGGAGACTGTTCAGGCTGCTAGAGGCTCCACGATGATGTGGGGCGTTTGCAAGTGGAATGATATGGGACCCCTGATACGTCTAAATACGCTCTGACAGAGACGCGTCCGTAAGCATCCTGTCTGATTACCTGCATCCTTTCGTGTCCATTGTGCATTCTGACGGACTTGGGGAATTCCAGCAGGACAATGCGACACCACACACGTCCAGAATTGCTACAGTGTGGCTCCAGGAACACTCTTCTGAGTTTAAACACTTCCGCTCGCCACCAAACTCCCCAGACATGGACATTATTGAGCATATCTGGGATGATTCCAGAATGAGATTTTCACTCTGCAGCGGAATGTGCGCTGCACACTCCACTGCAGAGTGAAAATCTCATTCCGGAAACATCCCCCAGGCTGTGGCTAAGCCATGTCTTCGCAGTATCATTTCTTTCAGGAGTGCTAGCCCTGCAAGGTTCGCAGGAGAGCTTCTGTAAGGTATGGAAGGTAGGAGACGAGATACTGGCAGAAGTAAAGCTGTGAGGAGCGGGCGTGAGTCGTGGTTCGGTAGCTCAGATGGTAGAGCACTTGCCTGCGAAAGGCAAAGGTCCCGAGTTCGAGTCTCGGTCGGGCACACAGTTTTAATCTGCCAGGAAGTTTCGCATCAGCGCACACTCCCCTGCAGAGTGAAAATCTCATTCTGGAAACTTTCCCCAAGGCTGTGGCTAAGCCATGTCTCCGCAGTATCCTTTCTTTCAGAAGTGCTAGTTCTGCAAGGTTCGCAAGAGAGCTTCTGTAAAGTTTGGAAGGTAGGAGACGAGATACTGGCAGAAGTAAGGCTGTGAGGACCGGGCGTGAGTGGTGCTTCGGTAGCTCAGATGGTAGAGCACTTGCCTGTGAAAGGCAAAGGTCCCGAGTTCTAGTCTCGGTCGGGCACACAGTTTTAATCTGCCAGGAAGTTTCACATCATCGCACACTCCCCTGCAGAGTGAAAATCTCATTCTGGAAACTTTCGCCCAGGTTGTGGCTAAGCCATGTCTCCGCAGTATCCTTTCTTTCAGGAGTGCTAGTTCTGCAAGGTTCGCAAGAGAGCTTCTGTAAAGTTTGGAAGGTAGGAGACGAGATACTGGCAGAAGTAAGGCTGTGAGGACCGGGCGTGAGTCGTGCTTCGGTAGCTCAGATGGTAGAGCATTTGCCCGCGAAAGGGAAAGGTCCCGAGTTCTAGTCTCGGTCGGGCACACAGTTTTAATCTGCCAGGAAGGTTCACATCAGCGCACAGTCCGCTGCAGAGTGAAAATCTCATTCTGGAAACACCCCCCAGGCTGTGGCTAAGTATCCTTTCTTTCAGGAGTGCTAGTTCTGCAAGTTTCACAGGAGAGCTTCTGTAAAGTTTGGAAGGTAGGAGACGAGATACTGGCAGAAGTAAAGCTGTGAGGACCGGGCGTGAGTCGTGCTTCGGTAGCTCAGATGGTAGAGCACTTTCCCGCGAAATGCAAAGGTCCCGAGTTCGAGTCTCGGTCGGGCACACAGTTTTAATCTGCCAGGAAGTTTCATATCTGGGATGCCTTGCAACGTGCTGTTCAGAAGCAATCTCCCCCTCCCCCCCCCCCTGTACCCTTACTGATTTTCGGACAGCCCTGCAGGATTCATGGTGTTTATTCCCTCCAGAACTACTCCTGACATCCTGACATTAGTTGAGTCCATGCCAGTTCGTGTTGCGGCAGTTCTGCGTGTCCGCCGGGCCCCTACACGACATTTAAGCAAGTGTATCAGTTTCTTTGGCTCTTCATTGCATATTTATGTTTTCATGTTTGCAGCTGTTTTTCGTTCAAATTCTGGAATATTTACTTTTCTTTGGAGAAGGAATTACGTAAGATTGTGTTAGGTCTGAGGAAGTGGGATGCCCACAACGTTGCACTGTGCCGTCATAGTTTCGTCAATCGGTACTCCATGACGGCAAGAGTAACATCGCTGTATTTACTCACAAGGTTTTGCGAGAACTACATTTTTCTTTCAAATGTTCCCAGGTATGTTTCCCGGTCACTTGTGTTACACACTCTTAAGGATTATGCCGTCGTAGCACCTCTGAATTCATTCAGTGTTTTTAACAGGAATTTCAAATGCTGTAACGATGGAATTGTTTTATTTTTTGTAAACAGCATTGCTGCTTTTTTTCTAATCTCACCGTTTCATGCATGCACAGTAACCTCCCTATATAATATATTCCTGATACCAGGTTTCAAGAGATAGTTTCCACGTGAGATAACGTTAACTGCTCTGATCTATTTATTTCTGAGAATTTTTTTGCAGTACATTACGCATTTACGCCTCCTAGAGCTACGTATTCCTGGTATCAGGATCGCATCACCACTACGTGAGGTAGCCCTTGAGTGTTTCATGTTTTTATTGGCTTACGAATTGCAGATACATGGACACTGTTGGTACAATTTGTACTACAACATCCTGTAAGTTTTTTCTTTATTTTAGTCAACGTACACCTTAGGGTTATTATCACAGACCTTTTGCTATTGAATTCCGTAACATTCGCTTATCACACTTTTCGTTTTATTTATTATCTTGACGCTTCTGACAGTTCTCGCAGCCAGTCAGTTTTTTAGCTTTCAAACGACAATTGTTTAAATTGCTGCTTGCTGACGTGTGAGCTTCTGTATCGTCATCACTTACTATTTTAGCACTGCTAGGGCCATACTGTCCTTAATGTTGTTTCATAGTAAGCATCTGTTGAATTTATTGGCAAACTGTCGTGAAGAACCTAATAAATACTTAACTCTCGTACTTTTTATGTGTTTATGTGATTGTTCATGTACCTTATGACTTGGCGCCTTTCGTAGTCGTTTGATATTTGGACTGGCGTCAATGCTCACGCATGTGTTTAAATTCGTTTTTAAGAAATGCATGCACAATAACTTCCCCATATATATGCATTTCTTAAAAACAAATTTAAACACATGCGTGAGCATTGACGTGTGAGCTTCTGTATCGTCGTCACTTACTATTTTAGCACCGCTAGAGCTATACTGTCCTTCATATATATATATATATATATATATATATATATATATATATATATATATATATATATATATATAT
Source organism: Schistocerca piceifrons (assembly GCF_021461385.2). Lineage (NCBI taxonomy): Eukaryota > Metazoa > Arthropoda > Insecta > Orthoptera > Acrididae > Schistocerca > Schistocerca piceifrons. Next base: position 497,480,894 of record NC_060143.1, on the reverse strand, counting down.
ATTCCTGAAATGACAAACGGTATTGATACTTTATACAAAACAAACGTCTGCAAATGTCTGAAGATGGCCCTCTAAGCCGAAAACTGGTTAACACAATAAAATTAATAGTACAGAACAAAAGCAAACTGGAGCTTTTCATTTATTATAATGTTGTTCCACCAAGAACCGACGGAAGATTGGTTCAAATGGTTCAAATGGCTCTGAGCACTATGCGACTTAACTTCTGAGGTCATCAGTCGCCTAGAACTTAGAACTAGTTAAACCTAACTAACCTAAGGACATCACACACATCCATGCCCGAGGCAGGATTCGAACCTGCGACCGTAGCGGTTGCTCGGTTCCAGACTGTAGCGTCTAGAATCGCACGGCCACTGTGGCCTGCCCCGACGGAAGACTCACTTAACATGACTATAGCATGTTTCCAGATAAATGCCGAGATGCTTCCTCTGAACTGGCACTGCCGATTTTCTTCCTCATCCTTTCCTAACCCGAGCTTGCGCTCCTTCTCTAATGACCTCGCTGTCGACGGGACGTCAAACACTTATCTCCTCCTCCTCCTTTATAATACGCTTGGGGGAAGAATATAAAGCGTGAATGCGATCGCCTAAATTAACCTTCAGCAACAAGAACATCGTCAAAATTTTGTAAGAAAAACAGCGCAAGACTTATATATTCTAGGAGGACGGAGAATATCCGGAAGCTTTAACGGCTCCGTCACCCACTTTTGTCCAGGCCGTTGGTAGAATGTGGACGACTTCTTGCAGTCTTCGGCCACCGTGACTGGTGATCTGTTTACTCCAGAAATCCAAAGAGTGACTGGAAACGAACCCGAGACCCAGGGCGTTTGATTAGCACTCAAGGACGTTTTTCCTCTTCGTTACTTCTTGGCTGAAGAAATTCTCTTCTCGATAAAATGTAATAACAAACTGTCGGGAAAAATGTCCACACAAAAAAATTAATTTACAGTAAATTTACCTAGGTAACATGTCTTGGGCCACCGTGACTGGTGATCTGTTTGCTCCAGAAACCCAAAGAGCGTCTGGAAACGAACCCGAGACCCAGGGCGTTTGATTAGCACTCAAGGAAATTCTCTTCTCGATAAAATGTAATAACAAACTGTCGGGAAAAATTTCCACACAAAAAAATTAATTTACAATAAATTTACCTAGGTAACATGTCTTGGGCCACCGTGACTGGTGATCTGATGATCAAGCAGGTCAGAGTGTCGACATTATATAGGACCTGTTGGATTACAACAGCGGTAAGTGGGCGAGTGTTACTTCTTGGCTGAAGAAATTCTGTTCTCGGAAAAATGTAATAACAAACTGTCGGGAAAAATGGCCACACAAAAAAATTAATTTACAGTCAGTTTACCTAGGTAACATATTTAAGTGATTGACCTTGCAGGATCACAGGTTCATCTAAGCGCGAGGCAACTCATTGCAAACGTGGAGTACTAGTCCATTAATGAACTGTGAAATCGCCAGAATGTTGAATACAAACATTCAAATGTGTAAACATTGTGTTGTAGAGGTGCCGGATATCAGTCTGTGGGGAGAAGTTCCATGCCTGTGGCAGTTGGACGACCAACTTAGGGACTATTATTGCTGGCTGTGGATGACCTTGGAATTCTCGTGCGATGATGTAACACATGTGCTCGGTTGGAGACAGGCCTGATGATCAAGCAGGTCAGAGTGTCGACATTATATAGGACCTGTTGGATTACGACAGCGGTAAGTGGGCGAGTGTTATCCTGTTGGGAAACAACTCCTAGAATACTGTTCATGACTGGCTTCTCAGCATGTCGAATCACCATACTGACACACAGATTTGCAGGTGTAGGTCCAGTGTGTCTATCACGCAGACAGATCGGCTGCAGCCCCTTAACTGGCCTCCTTCAAACCAGCGTACAGCCACACTGGTACCGAAGCAGGACCACCTCTCATCAGAAAACACAGAAGGCCTCCACCTTTCCCTCCGGTGGGACCTCACTTGACACCACTGAAGTCACAAATGCATCTGGTTTGGGTTTCGTGGATTGTACGCTTCAGGGCATTTCACTACGAGTTGTCCTTGAAGTAACCGATTTGTAACAGTTCTTTGTGTCACTCTGGTGCCAACTGCTGTTCAAATTGCTGCTGCAGATGCGGTACGATGCGCGAGAGCATCGGCGCCAGAGCATACGGCGAACACGATGGTTTTCCTTCTCGGTAATGCCACGTTGCCGCCCGGAACCCGGTCATCTAGCGACTGTACATTCTTGTGACTGCCGCTGCCAGCAGTCATGTATAGTGGGTACATTCCTGTCAAGTTTTCTTGCAATGCCGCAGATGTAACGTCCAGTTTCTCGTAGCTCTATTACCTGACCTAGTTCAAACTCAGTGGGGTGTTGATAATAGCGTCTTTGTCACCTTAAACACATTCCTGATTAATATCAACTCATCATATTAAATCTCCAAGTCAACTAATGCTCACGACCGCTACAGCATGTGTGGTGTCACCGCCAGACACCACACTTGCTAGGTGGTAGCCTTTTAAATCGGCCGCGGCCCGGTAGTATACGTCGGACCCGCGTGTCGCCACTGTCAGTGATAGCAGACCGAGCGCCACCACACGGCAGGTCTAGAGAGACGTACTGGCACTCGCCCCAGTTGTACAGACGACTTTCCCAGAAGGGGATCACTGACAATTACGCTCTCAATTGCCGAGACGATAGTTAGCCTAGCCTTCAGCTACATTTGCTACGACCTAGCAAGGCGCCGTCTTCAATTGCTAATTAATATTATGTAGCATGTATCATCAAGAGCGATGTTCTACAAATGTGGATTAAAGTTATGTATTACAAGATTTTCGTACTTTATTGCAATTCTCAAGACATTGTCCCGTTCCAGACCTCACGCCAATCTGCGTGAGCTTAATGCGTGCCTTTCGGCTACTTCCGAGTGGCGTGGCTGTCTTGCTACGCCACTACAGCATGTATTTAAATAAACCTGATTAGCATCCTTATAGTGGCGTTACTAGCGTCCCTCTTATCTTTCAGATGTAGAAACTCGCCTAGCAACCATCTTTTATGTCGTACAAGAGGTTCTTGGTGTTACAATATTTTTGCATCAGTGTATATTCTATTTGTTCGTTCTTTAACAGTCAAAACAAGAAAGTTTCGTTAGCACTTCACGTCTAAGCTAATGAGACTCCTAGATTTTGTCTGTCAAACATGATACGGTAAAGTATTTTCCGTCCGGGAAAAAGTAGAACAAACAAAGTAACATTAAATGGGGACAAAACTGCTACCGATCTGGAATATGTAGCGACCAAAGTCTTTAGGCCACACACCGATGCCAGTCAGGTGCTATCCAGCGACACTCGGGCTGAAAGGACTTCTACTACTTCCTCTTCGCAGCAGTCTGCATGATGAATCAGGCCGCTCACCAGGAAGAACTGCACCCCGACCCACTAACCGATATCGACAGCTGGTCATTGCCTTCATTCAAGATAATCTGGACTGACACACTAAAGCCGCGCCACTCGCGAGGTCAGCGAGCCGTAACAGCATCAGAGCCTCCCAAACCAGTCCCTCAGCAGTCAGTCAGCAGTGTGGTTTGTGGAGCCCAATCTGTGTCAAACGGAGCCGCCGCCATCGACGCTGCCGAACCACGATAGCTGGACTTCCACCTGCCTGGCCAGCCCGGGCAGCCACCGCTCCGCCAGCTGCCCACCTCTGCCCTTCAGTGTCTTCAGTGGCGGCCGTGTAGCTGGAACATTGGGAGTTTCTGCAACACCGGTCGACCGCGGCAGCTGTCCCGTGCATTGCGAAGGTATAAGCGGTGTTCGCCACCCGCTCTGAGCTCTGCGCCGGCATACCGGAGACGCCAGCTCTCCCAAGCAGCTCGCGACCACTGTATGCTGTGGTAACTTGCCTACCACTCCAGCACCACAATGGTTTGTGCAGACAGAAATGAAAACGAAAGACTGTTTGAGCTGGCAGGAATAACTGAAGACTTGTTATGTCAATACTCGTGTCTGTCCACAGTTACTAAGGATAGGTTAGATGACCGTCCGCTGTTGCCGAGCGTTTCTAGGCGCTTCAGTCCAGATCCGCGCTGCTGCTACGGTCGCAGGCTCGAATCCTGCCTCGGGCATGGATGTGTGTGATGTTCTTAGGTTAGTAGGTTTAAGTAGTTCGAAGTCTAGGGGACTGATGACCTCAGATGTTAAGACCCATAGTGCTTAGAGTCATTTGAGTCATTTGTTGATAAGTTTGATGGTGGAGTCCAACCTGTATAGATTAGTAAGAACTAATAAAGAAGTTACTGTCTCCTCACAGGGACCACCTTCGACTGCACACGTCCACCCCACGTTTGATGGAGAACCACAACTGGTGTCTTTCTGACAAATGGTGTCACGGAGACTGCTGAAGAACTAGGTGGACAGCCAGAAGACATCAGCCAGTGTCCCAGTTCTGTAGTAGCACCTTTCCAAAGAGGGTAGGGATTTGGATGAGAGAGTGCTGGAGAATCGTCTGGGACAACAAGGTATGTCAGTAGCTGCACGAACTTAAATTTTAACTCGTGGGTCTACCTACATCCCTTTGCTTGTCCTTTCCCTACTTTTCCCGTGCTTTTGGGGTTAGACAGCGATGTAGTGGTCGGTAAAGGTCAGAGGGACGACCCGTTAACTCCAACAACGTGCACACAGTACAGTTTACATGGGCGCTCAGCTCTGTGCACGAAGTCACACTCAATTTTTGCTGAGTTTGCCATGAGGAGCATTACACCAGCCAGTGGAGAGAGTGTGCCTGGGTCAGGTGATGGAAAACATTGGATACCTCAGAACCTTTGTTAATTCTTAAGGCTAAACAAGAACAGGTATCAGGGTTTACATTGTAAACTGGAGTTGTACAGAGCAAATATTGTAACGGCGACATACGTAACATGCACGTTAATGGTTAACAATAGACACCATGTAGGATTTAAGGTACTGGCTATGTCGGATGTATTAGGAGATGTAATATGGAAAATTGTGACACCAAGCAAAAAGCAATGGCAGGTACTACTTAGGTCACTAACATAGATTAAGCCATGGTACTAAATCAATAACAATGAGTAGCATATCTAATATTCTACCTTTACATTGCACAGTCAGTTTAATGGGCTGTCTGCAGAGTACTGTTTGTGGGGCGGGTTCTTTTCGATCTTTCTGCCTGTACAACACCTAGAGAGATGAAGGGTGAGTTCTCACATTTACTTCTAGATAGTAGTCATGCATGTAGTCGAAACATCAATTACGAAGTTGAAGTCGATAACATGTGTTAAGACTGGATGTACAGTTTGTTCCATTCATTCACAGTGAGGAGTTCATCAAGGATGAAAGTCGTAAAACAAGAGTACATCACATATTTTTCAAAAATAAAAAAAAAGTATGCTAATGTCTCTTCGTCAGATCGGTCGTGAAGTGGTCCTCATCGACGTGGAAAATATTAAAAATGTTAAACATACAATCGAAGTGTAATGTACTACACACAGAAAATGTTAATGTGCCATATACGGAGGTGCATATGTTACGTCGTATGTTATTGTAATCACTTTTCATCAAAGAATTAATCATTGTAAGACACGTATTTACATTGCCACATAACTGCAGTGACGATGATGTTGATCGTGTCTACTTTAAAGCATAGACTACTCTCAAAAGTAGTGATACTGTCAATAGATGCAAAAGACGTAGCTCTAACCACACTGAGAACAAACTAGGAAAAGCAATCTGACTCGTAAATTTAGTAGAAAATAGTCCAAAATACAAATACATTCATAAAATTTATTACTATGGAAAGTAATAGACGAGCATATCTAATACTGTAGTTTTGCACTGCACAAGCAGTGTATTGATTCGTAAAGGCAATACATCACGTAATAGCTTTCTGCTTATAACGCCCAACTGTGCCCAGAAATTGTGTCCTTATTTCTGTGACATAGATTTGGTATATACAGGGTGGTCCTTTGATAGTCACCGGGCCAACTATCTCACGAAATAAGCATCAAACGGAAAAACTACAAATAATGAAACTCGTCTAGCTTGAAGGGGGAAACCAGATGGCGCTATGGTTGGCCCGCTAGATGGCGCTATGGTTGGCCCGCTAGATGGCGCTGCCATTGATTATAGGGTCACCATCATTGCCTTCCGCGGTTCAAGACGGTGGTCGGGTGGCTAACGGGGAGAAAAGAGGGGTCAGCGAGAGATAGCAGTGACTTGATGGGATCTCGGGTGTGGTATCGCGGTGGTGCACTGTTGTGTTTTGGGGCTTTTCTGCTGCGAGGGCATGTATAGGTTCTGGTTACTGGCCATTTAAATTGAGATATGTCTATGGCGTGACGGAGGAAATGTGTGATGCTCGACGCTGTTGCATGTGAAAACGCTTCGTCTGCCTTGTGTCTGTGCAGGAAATTATGTGAAATAAATAACTGATACCACGGCGACGTCTTGCTCGCACGCGTTGTTGAGTATATTTCTGAATTACTGAATAGTCAAGGTATCCCACGTGTAAAGCAGATGAAGCCATTTGCACCATACTAGGGTACTGTTTTATTCTGCTCAAATCTGTGTCAGTTATATGTGCAGTTATATGCCCTTCTTTAGTTGCAGAAGTTATAGAAGTGTGTAAACAGAGAGCTATGTGGAAAGCGATGTAAAGTTGAAACCCACCCAATAAGTGAATACACTCGAACTCTGTATTACTAAAGGTGCCTTTCCATACCAGCACCTACCATGGGTAATAAGTATTATTCGGAGGTTGTAGTGGTACTGTAAGTAATTATTATACACAACATTATTTATCCTGCTTATACTAAACTGGAGATGTGTGGTCGGTTGTGTGCCGCTGTAAATTACTATTGTCTGGTCTGTGTGGCAGCCTAGCATTGTCAGTGGCTTCAATCATTATTCCTGTCATATTTCGAGTATTGTAATCGCGGGTTTGCTTAAGCTGACACTGTTGAGTTGTAAGACCTATAAACAGGCAAGTCAAACTGAGTATTCTATGAGCTCAAGACGATATTCTATTACGTGGTAGCTTAGTTTGTTATAGGTTAGAAGTATTTTACGTGTTACTAATATTCTGCTGTTTGCTTTGTCTAAAGAGGAGCTAGTTCTGTGAAGTAGTCGTTTATATATTATTAGTGTGCTACGCGTTGTGCCTTTTCATGTTAATTGTTTTTAAGAAGCTACTAATGACTCTGAGTATGTTTCAGGTAACTGAAACTCACGTGTTCACGGGGTTCACGTCCTGATGGGGTTGATAGTGGTCCTTTTTACTACGGCACATCCAGCTATCCTCCTTCAGTACATTTTTGTCGCTTATATCGTTACTAGGTTTTTCGAGTGGAATTAGGGCTTACTGTAATCACCTTATATGTTGAAGTTAAGGGGATACGGAATCGGATTTTGGGTTAAAAAATCGAATTTTTTTTATTGGCGTATTATATTCTGCCATGTTTCCTCTTTAAAATGACGTATCATACATAGCTCTACTACAATTATAACTATTTTATTTTTATATATTTGTGAGATCGGGTATTGCGCTTTAGTTATACACGTCTCTCGTGGCTGACCATGAACATTTTGGCAGTACCTTTAAAGTGACATGAATTCAAATATCCCGGTTTCCAGCGACTATTTATACACTAGTTGCCCGAAAATGTTTCTCTCTGGTTTCCTCAAGTTACTCTTTGACTTTGTGGCGGGACTGTTTTGTAAACAGTGTGATATAAGAAAGTAGTTGTTGTTGAGTTATTTCGTATTTAGTGCTTCATTTTTCGCAGTGAAAATGCCTAGAGCTAAAGCAAAAGTATTTAAAAAGCGTGTGAACTTGCAAAAGAAAAGAAATAATAATTCATTAGCAAAGCAAAGCAGTTCATCATCATCACTGTTGGAAAATGTGAATCCACTTATTACTGATTTGCCGAACGAACTTACACCAAATGAAAACAGTGCTTCTCATAAAAAACTAAGAGATTGGGAAGAGAAATATAATTTACTTGATAGAGGGAATGAAGTTTTTGAACTCATTGATACGAATATATTGTGTGAAGCTCTTGAAAACAGTTTGTGCTGCAAAAAATGTCATGGAAACGTTTCTCTGAAAGTAGAATCCCATGTTGGCCTGGCTGCCCAGTTTAATTTAATATGCAGTGTTTGTAAATACAGCTGTAAGTTTCCAAGTTCGGTTTCAGTAACTGTAAATAATGGATACAAGAAAACTGAACTTTATAGTGTAAATATTAGGTTAGTTTATGGATTGCGAGCAATTGGTAAGGGCAAAGCAGCTGGTGATATGCTATGTGGTGTTCTAAATCTTCCAAGTGCACCTTCAAAGTTTGAAGCTTACAATTATGTACTAGGATCTGCAGTTGAAGATGTAGCACAGAAGTCAATGCAGGTTGCTGTGGAAGAAGCAGTGGAAGAAAATGACGGCAGTCGTGACCTCACAGTGGCGTTTGATGGCACGTGGCAGAAAAGGGGCCACACCTCCAACAATGGTGTTGTAACAGCAACTAGTGTTGATACTGGCAAGGTTATTGATGTTGCAATAATGTCTAAATACTGTAGGTGCACAGGCAGGCTGAAAAATGAACACAGTGATGACTGTATTGCTAATTATTATGGTAGTAGTGGTGGCATGGAGGTTGCTGGGGTGAAGAAAATTTTTCATCGCTCTTCACAGTGGTATAATGTTCGCTATGTCAAATATCTGGGAGATGGTGACTCTAAAGCATTCAAAGAAGTTTTGGAAAGCAAACCATATGGGAACAGTGTAAATATAAGCAAACTTGAATGTATAGGACATGTGCAGAAGAGAATGGGTGCCAGGCTGAGAAGGTTAAAATCAGTTATGAAAGGGAAAAAACTAGATGATGGGAAAACCTTGGATGGCAGAGGAAGATTGACTGATTCCATAATAGACCACATTCAGAACTGCTATGGCCTTGCAATCAGGCAAAATACAGGCAATTCTTGAAGAAATGAGGAGAGCTATATGGGCTTTATATTTCCACACCGCATCCACGGATGAGCATCCACAACATGGTTTGTGCCCCAAAGGTGAAAACAGCTGGTGTAAATACAATAGGGGACTAACAACAGGAGAGAAATACATTCACCACCACAGTCTACCATCAGCCATCATGGCAGAAATAAAGCCCATTTTCAGAGATCTGGCTGACAGAAGTCTTCTGATGAAATGTCTTCACGGAAAAACGCAGAACCCCAACGAGTGCTTGAATAGTGTGATATGGCATCGTCTCCCAAAAACAGTGTTTGTCGGAATTAATACACTACATTTTGGTGTGTATGATGCTGTGGCAACCTTCAATCTTGGAAATATAACTAAATGCCAGGTCCTTCAAAAGTTGGGTATGTGTGTTGGTTCCCGTACGGTACGTGCTATGTTCTTTTTAGATCAGCACAGACTAAGGCATGCTGATAATATAATCAAGACATTAGTGAAAAAAGCAAGACAGGTGCAGAGGGGTGCCAAAAGAAGACTTGAAGATGATTATGAAGACTGTGAAGGGGGTATTAGCTACGGATCAGGAATGTTTTAATCTTCTTTCTCCGTTTCCCGTAAGTTTACTTTTTACTTCATCTAGGAACATTATCTCAGGTACTGGTCAACCTAGAAGTCTGAAATTTTTATGACGTAGTGACATAGGTCCCTATTACATACTGAAACAACGATTTTTTAATTACTTGATTTACAAAAGACTTAGGGGTGATAGTCTAGTAAAAAGCGATGGAAAAAATTTACTTAAAAATAAATGTACAATATCTCTGTAAGAAAATACTTTGACAATAAACTGTTGTTTCAGTATTGTTGTAACATATGAATGCACATACAGTAAAATTTTTACCTCTCTGTCTCCAGTAGTTTGTGAGAAAATGTTCCCTATAGTAGGCATATATTAACATTGCGGGGATAGGTGATTCCGTATCCCCTTAAGTATCTCCCTTGCCAGGGCGCGGACGTTCGTGGATATAGTCGTATTCTCATCTGTAGAGATTGATAGTGTTATTCATTTGTTCCCGTCACATGTATGGTTATTTATCTTGTTATATTTAATGTCAGTAAAATGTAAGTGTTAGCGACGTCCGAATTGGGACGTTGTATCCTCCTCTTGTGAAAACAAATGAAAGTGATTTCCCAAAATCTCATTCTGGAAACATCCCCCAGGCTGTGGCTAAGCCATGTCTCCGCAATATCTTTTCTTTCAGGAGTGCTAGTTCTGCAAGGTTCGCAGGAGAGCTTCTGTAAAGTTTGGAAGGTAGGACGCGAGGTACTGGCAGAAGCAAAGGTGTGAGGACGGTGCGTGAGTCGTGCTTGGGTAGCTCAGTTGGTAGAGCACTTGCCCGCGAAAGGCAAAAGTCCCGAGTTCGAGTCTCGGTCCGGCACACAGTTTTAATCAGCCAGGAAGTTTCGTAAGTGATTTTATTCCTTTTTTAAGTAGCTTTTAGATGCCTACATTTTGCCTCCATGTTTGATGTTTTTATGGTTTCCACGTTAATTAAAATTACAATAAAGGTAAATTTGGCAACGGATGGTTTCGTGTATTTATTAAATGCTAAGTGGATCCTAAGTTAAGTGCAGGAACCCTACCAGTGGCTGCCTATCCATCAAACGCATCAGAATGCATCTTATTCTCTGGGTACATAAATGATCCCATAGCGAGGATAAACAGAAATCTGCGGCTGTTTGCTGATGATCCTGTGGTGTACGGAAATTTGTCGTCGTTGAGTGACTGTGGAAGGATACAAGATGACATAGAAAAATTTTCTAGCTGGTGTTGCTCTAAATATAGAAAAGTTAGCACATGAGTAGGAAATCAGTAATAAACGATTTTGTACTAGGAGAATGAGTTACCCCAAGAAATGATTATGTATGAGTTATGGTACAATATTGAGGGAAATATGCCAGCTTTTTATCAATTTTGTAACACCTTTGTCTGACAACATGGGCATCTGAAATAAAGATTTATGTGGTATCGGAGCATCTTGAATTCTTTGTGCTTTGGTGTCTATTATGATAAAAAAGTATATTTCATGATATTCTGTAGGAATTACTTTTTTTCTTTTTATTGATTTGTAATCTGAAGTTTCTTATTTGATATGGTTTAGTCTATAATGTGAGAAAGTGTATATTTATTATTTTAATAAATCAATGCGTACAGAAGGCACTTTACGTTGTGACGAATTTACCAATTAAGAGCGCCTATAGACATTTGACATATCGCCACTCCTTCCGTTATTTTTGTTGTGAACGCAATATCTGCGGATAGCGAAGCTTTTCCATAGTAACTGCATCATCTAAGTTCAAGCAGCAGGTAGAAGGAAACGCATTGTAATTATGCAACGCTGCAACCCTCTCTCTCTCTCATAATTACATCGCTTATACCAGCGTGTAAATATTTAACAGGTGTATTACTGAGATGGAACAAGTTAGTTAAAAGATTATATTCCGTTACCGTACGACATAAAAAGCGGAGTTAATTGCACCCTGCGTTGTTACTTTAGTGGGAACTTCATTAAGCTGACGAGTTAAGTTCACATCTTTAATCACAGGAGCGCGCTTAGTCTTTGAACGGCCATCCTCATTTTGCCGGGCGTCAGGTTCTTTTTATTTTTACTTTCTCTCTCACTCTGGTGATAACGTTACAGAAGATTAAATGTGAACATTGCAACCTTCATAAACACGCTAGTGGAGGAACAAAGCGCTCTGTTGCCTCAATAAACTGGCGTGCGGAAACAGCAAATTGCGGCTTGAACGGGACGCACAGTTCCATGGCGGGATAAACGTTTCATCGCGAACAGTGACCAGCGATAAATCAGCCGCGCATTTCCAGCGCAAACAGTTTTAAATGAAAGAACCACGCTGTCTCTGTGTCGCAGATTACGTCTGCTGCCGCCGGTCCCTTTACCGGTCAGCCAGACTGCGCAGCAATAAAGCTTCCGAACTGTAGTGTCGGTCCCGTAACTCAGTTGATTTAAATCAGTTGCAGCAGACGTTTTGCGCTCGGAACGATACACAGTGTTGGTACAGAATAATATGAAAGTCCAGTTAATAGGTCGCAGCGCTACCTTTGTCGTGAAAACAGTTTCTATCGCTATGGGCTTTGTCGCATATAAACCTGGAATTGTGTTCAATTGGATTTTCTTCCGCTCTTGGCAAAACACTGCTCCAATCGTGTGAGAGGAAATGTAGAGCCATAGAGAGATCGTAGTGCGTCGGTAACATACGAATCGGGGGTAATGTAGAAACTACGAAAAACGTATTACGTAATCCTGAACTTTATATAATCCATAATGAACACCTCTAGTTCTATGAGTTTGAGAATTTTTGTCTTGGAGGTTTCAGTACTTTTCAGAGACCCGTATCTTACATGGCTGAACAGGTTTCATTTATTTTTCCACTTAGTGTGAGGATTTACGCCTCGTAAACCACACCATGGTCACACACACGCTATTAAAAAACTTCCACCATCTGTTAGGGTTGAAGGAAAGCAGTTGGCATTATAAACATCCGCTGGCGTTCTCTATACGTAGGTACGTCTCAATTTTCCTCTCATCAACAAGAAGGTAGTATCAAATTTCACACATGTTACGTATTTGCCGGCCGAAGTGGCCGAGCGGTTCTAAGCGCTTCAGTCTGGAACCGCGCGACCGCTACGGTCGCAGGTTCGAATCCTGCCTCGGGCATGGATGTATGTGATGTCCTTAGGTTAGTTAGGTTTAAGTAGTTCTAAGTTCTAGGGGACTGATGCCCTCAGCAGTTAAGTCCCATAATCCTCAGAGCCATTTTTGTTACGTATTTGAAGCGCTGTTCCACGGCTCTTTCCAGTACCACAGAAAAAGTTTATGGTTCCATAAGAAATGGACCAGTGCCATAATTACGCAACTAAAAGTCTTCTAAATTACTTGGGAAACTCAGAAAATTTGCTGCTACAACTCAGCGAAAAGCGCAACTGAAACATATTGAAACGTAGTGGGCGAGGAGCTTCCAACGGAAACGACCAGTAAAACCCATAATCCTCCCCTCCGAAAAAAAGACCCTCGAGGTCAGTACCGTACATTAAAAAAATAACATTTACACACGTACGTTGGCTTAACAGAAGTGCGTCATTAGAATCACCAGCTCCACAGGCTCTAAAACAATATAAGACCATCATTAATTCACCAAGCTCACAGTTAGTAGCTACCCTCTGTTAACAACGGTCTAGATGTGCACAACTTTTGGTAAGACATAATTTGACAATATTTCTTGGGCGTTGAACTGGACGTACGAGGCATCTATGACTTTTAAAACCTTTCATAATACGTGGAATTGCATAAAACATCGATAATAATGAAAAATGCGAAATGAAACAATTCCACACTAAAACATAGAGAATTCTTAGTAGCATTAGGTTGAAAAATCACTGTCGGAATAACGCATAAAATAGTGTGCAGATATGTGGGTACATAAACAAGGAGTTCAAAAAAATTTTTTGTATACGTTGAGAGGTGGCAGTACTCATCGAAAAATAAGTCTACTAAACACCTTTCTGAGGGTCGTTTACCAAAGAATTTACAAGATCTGTGAAGAACAAATTTCTTCTACATACTTTGGTTTCAGAAATTCATTTGGCACGTGCGAAGCACTATTTAGCATCCAGGTACTATTTCAAAGGCGCAGAGACGTGAATTGCGACATTTATGAGAGCTTTATTGATTATCAGAAGGCTTTCGACAGAGTAAAACAATCGACACAGTAATATTTTCTGTTAGTGAGGATAGTACCTTGTCGATAGGCATGCACAATAAAGCTCTGAATATGGCTCAGATGCCAACCCTCAATAAACGAAAACAATGATAATCAGTAGAAATAGAGTCCCTGCATGTCACATTAAGATAAGCCAAAATTATATAGAGCAAGTACATATATCCACATACCTTGGCTGTACGATAAATGACCAGTGGCAGCTTTCTGATGAGGTGAGAAGTCGAAATGGAAAAGCCAGGGCTGTCTTCAAGAAGATAAGTAACCTTTTCAAGAATCATGAGTTAGCAATGACGACGAAGATCAGACGTCTGCGCTGCTACGTATTTTCCACCCTATTCTATGGTGTTGAATCATTGATTCTGACAGAATTGTTGGGTAAACGGCTGGAGGCTTTTGAGATGTGGCTGCACAGGAGAATGTTAAGAATACTGTGGACAGCGCATGTAACAAATGTCGAGGTTCTACGAAGAATGAAGAAAGAGGAAGAAGTACTGGCCACCGTGAAAGAAAGAAAGATCCAGTCCCTGGGACACAACATGTCGAACAACAACAGATACCACCTCCTCCAGATCATCCTGCAAGGAAAAATACTAAGGAAGAGAAGCTTTGGCCGGAGAAGAATATCCTGGCTTAAGAACATCAGGACGTGGACCTCTTAAACATCTACAGAGCTATTTTGAGCTGCAAGTGTCAGGAAAAGCACAGCAAACATCTGGAATGAATAGGAACCAGAAGAAAAAGAAAAAGAACTATGGGTCCGGAAATATATACTTTCTGAGATAAATCATGTAAATTTCGGTCCGGAAATACATACTTCCTGCCATAAACACGTGTTTACCGGTTATGATCAAAGTGTCGTTTATTCATGACAATACACCCGTTTCCCCTCCGGCGTAAGGAAAGACGCATCCTTTGAAGTATACCCCGTTGTTCTTGCACTTGTTGGCACGTACTGAAGACGAGACCCTGTGGCGTAGACCAGTTGCTTCAAGTGTCCCCATAACCAAAATTGAGGTCTGGGGAACGAACAGGCGAGGTGTGACCAACACCCCCCCCCCCCCCTCCTCAAGACAGATGTTTGCACACATTGTGACGAAAGTGTGCTGGTGCGCCATCATGGTTGTACAACATTTGTATTGACTGGTGCAATAGCGCAGCTTCTAGCAAGGTAGGAAATACATTACTGAGAAAGTCCGGCTAATGCGCCCCAGTTAACGTTTTTGGTAGTACGTATGGTCTTTTTAATCTATCGCCAAGTACACCTGCCTATACGTTCATTGAGAATCGGTGTTGATGCCGTCTTTCCTGAGTTGCTTGTGGATTTGCATCTGCTCGTGCATGTTGACTATGAAAAACGCAACACCATCTCTTGTGAACCTTGCCTCATCGGTAAATAAAATCTTGGATGTGATACACTTGTGCAACAGCCATTGACAGAACCGCCTTTTGCCATGATAGAGCCTGAATGCACTGTAGATGGTATAGACTAAACTCTGTCCGAACAGGGCATGAAGGCCCAGCGGCACCAATCGGCCGGCGTGTCATCCTTAGCCGTCAATGGATGCGGATATGGAGGGGCACGTGGTCAGCACACCGCTCTTCCGGTCGTATGTCTGTAGATGATATTGGTACATCATTGTTCATGAAGTACCCCCCAGATAAGAGAGTAAGACACGCCTTAAGCTGTTGCTAATCGTCGCACTCAGATCCCTGGGGTTACTTCCACGGAACGCAACCACACTTCTCAATGTCAGGCGTGCGGATTGTGGGAGGCCTTCCATTGTTGGTCTTCCGAGGTGCAAGGGTGTCCTGATACGCTGGGAAAGTCTGCCGGACAACTTATCAGAGGATATTTTTCAGTGTAGAGGGCCCGGACATCCGGCTACGTCAATTTGCTAAACCGTAGAGGCTATCACACCCGCCATATCACGTTTCGAGTACTCGGTTTCCGTTGCTAACAAGTGGTGGAAGAGAAAAAAAATGTAAATATACGACAGCATTTGTACGTACAAATGGCGCAATAACGGTAAACACATAAGTGAATCGACGTTTGGAAGAAGGTAAAACACCATGATACAGACCCTTGATTGATAGTACTGTGCAACAAGGCACACAAACACTTCATCGCTACCTCGAAGATACTGTGTCCCGTCGCTAGTGCGATGACTGTGACACCACGTTCAAACTCACTTAAATCTTGATAACCTGTCATTGTAGCCGCATTAACCGACCTAACAACTGCGCCAGACACTTGTCTTATACAGGTGTTGCCGACCGCAACACCGTTTTCTGCCCGTTTACGTATTCATGTGTCTGAAAAAGCATGCCATACCAGTATATGATTAGACCAGTTTCTTCGGAGCTTCATTGGAAACCAGGCAGGTGTGGCAGAATGTGCACTTTCCCGGGACGCTATAACACTCTTTTCCAGATTCCAATGCGCAACGATACAACAGTGTGAAGATCTCTATCGATAGTAGGTTCATGAACTGATAAACGGCTCAATATTCACTCGTTCTGGAAATACTTTAGTTGGCCTGTCTTAGCTGCCTGGCTATACAGGCATCTTCAGCTGAAATCATTCACACAGGCTGATCGGTTTTCAAGGAGGAAACCTTACCCACCAAACACGGAAATGCACAGCTTTGGTGCTGAAGAGTGTCGAAGTCTGTGACCGAACGATTGTGGCGGTTTGTTCCAAGACGTTTTAGTGTCAAGGAGGATTGTAAGTAGAGAGCTGCTTTAAGACTATATGCAGAAATTTTTCCAAACAAGCGTACTGAACATTATTTAACTTTTGCGACCATTGAGAGACGCATCAAAAACCGTTAAATTGCACGTCGGTATTTTTTGTCTGAGGTGTGTTCACTGTACGGTAAATTAGTAGCACTTTGTACTTGGTGCTTACGAATACTATTCCCACTCTACAGTTTGTTCTCTGGCAGGTGCCGAAGCGTGATGCGGGTCGTCTACGCCCGGCTCTATCACTGCAGTTGGAGGAGGACATGCTGACAGTGTTCAAAGAATACCCAGTCACCAGCATTCGGCAGGCGCTGCACATGGGTAGGACTGTCGTGTGTCATGTTGTCAATCAAGACCGGCTCCACCCATAACATGTGCGGAAAGTCCAGTCATTACTTGAGGAGGACGGATATGGGTTGCGTGGTGGTAATTTACAACAATTCATACTCCAGCCACAATTCTCGAGCTTGGTACTATTCACGGATGAATGCACGTTTATAAAAGACGGTATATTAGACTTTTACAACACGCTTGCTAGGCTGGACGAAAAATTGAGTGTGCAGGCGATTCAAAATCACTATCCCAGGGCCAGTATTAACATCTGGGATAGGATGATCAATGGTCAAATCGTTAGACCATGTATGTTGCCAAACACACTAAAAAGAACCATCTACCTCACACTTATTAGAGGTATTTTGCGGACATTACTGGTCGTAGTTCGGATGGACATGTAACTGCAAAGTGTCGAAGCTGCAGAAGACTTCGATGTCGATGAGCGGAATCATCTCAACATCGGATATCCCAGTCGTTCGGTTGGTAGAGGTCGACCAGTTCCATGGTCACCATTGGGTGACACATCTCAACTATTTTCTATAGGATAGTATGAAACGTGCCTTAGTGCTCCCGTGGTCTATAGGTAGAATCTTTGATTCATGATCACAACGTCTTTGGTCCCGAGTTCGAATCCCACCGCTGCTTAAAATTTTAGTAATAATCAGCTTTGGCCACCGAAGACTTCCGGCATAAGTGGTCCACCCCTCATTCTGCCAACGGCCTTGTCAAAGAGGGCGGAGGAGCGGACAGAGGTTCACGGCAATAACTTGTCCTACGGGTGGGAAGCTGCCCCTAAAGGCGGAGGAATCTGCTATGATCAATGGCATGAGGATGCAGAAGGCAACGAAAACCATTGCATTAAAGACACGTAATGTGTATCTACAGGACATGTGGCCTGCAATTGAAGAAGTGTCATGATGATCTCTCCATTGGCAAAAGATTCCGGAATAATCCCCCATTCGGACCTCCGGCAGGGAACTGTCAAGGGCAATGTTACCATGAGAAATAGATTGAATAATCAACAGATAGATAATGTTCCACGAGTAGGGTCGTGGAATGTCAGAAGCTTGAACGTGGTAGCGACAATAGAAAATCTGAAAAGGGAAATGCAAAACCTCAATCTGGATGTAGTAGGGGTCAGTGAGGTGAAGTGGAAAGAAGTCAAGGATTTCTGGTCAGATGAGTATAGGGTAATATCAGCAGCAGCAGAAAATGGAATAACAGGAGTAGGATTCGTTATGAATAGGAAAGTAGGGCAGAGAGTGTGTTACTATGAACTGTTCAGTTATAGGGTTGTTCTTATCAAAATCGTCAGCAAACCAACACCGACAACGATAGTTCAGGTATACACACCGATGTCGCAAGATGAAGATAAAGAGATAGAGAAAGTGTTTGAGAATATTGAAAGGGTAATACAGTATGTAAAGGAATATGAAAATCTAATAGTCAGGGGAGACTGGAATGTAGTTGTATGGGAAAGAGTAGAATAAAAGGTTACAGGAAAATATGGGCTTGGGACAAGGAATGAGAGAGGAGAAAGACTAATTGAGTTCTATAACAAGTTTAAGCCAGTAATAGTGAATACACAGTTCAAGAATTACAAGAGGAGGAGGTATACTTGGAAAAGGCCGGGTGGTGCGGGAAGATGGTTCAAATGGCTCTGAGCACTATGCGACTTAACTTCTGAGGTCATCAGTCGCCTAGAACTTAGAACTAATTAAACCTAACTAACCTAAGGACATCACACACATCCATGTCCGAGGCAGGATTCGAACCTGCAACCGTAGTGGTCGCTCGGCTCCAGACTGTAGCGCCTAGAACCGCACGGCCACTCCGGCCGGTGGTAATTGAAGATTTCACTTAGATTACATTATGGTCAGACAGAGACTCCGAAATCAGATACTGGATGGTAAGGTGTACCCAGGAGCAGACACAGACTCAGATCACAATATAGTAGTGATGAAGAGTAGGCTGAAGTTTCAGACATTAGTCAGGAAGAATCAATAAGCAAAGACGTGGGATACGGAAGTACTATGGAATGACGAGACACGAATGAAGGGCTCTAAAGCTATGGATACAGCAACAAGGAATAGCTCAGTATGCAGTACAGTTGAAGAGGAATGGACATCTCTAAAATGGGTCATCACAGAATTTGGGAAGGAAAACATAGCTACAAAGAAGGTAACTGCGAAAACAACCTTGGGTAACAGAAGAAATACATTAATTGATCGATGAAAGGAGGAAGTACAAAAATGTTCAAGGGAACTCAGAAATAGATAAATACAGGTCACTGAGGAATGTAATAAATAGGATGTGTAGGCAAGCCAAGACGAAATGGCTCTAGGAAAAATGTGAAGATATCGTGGAAGAAATGATTGTCGGAAGGACAGACTCAGCATACAGGAAAGTGAAAACAACCTCCGGCGACATTGAAAGAAAGGGTGATAACATTAAGAGTGCAGCGGGAATTCCACTGCTGAATGCAGAGGAGAGAGCAGATAGGTGGAAAGAATACATTGAAAGCCTCTATGAGGGGAGAAGCTTTGTCTCATGCGATAGAAGAAGAAACAGGGGTCGATTTAGAAGAGATACGGTATCCAGAAATAGAATCAGAATTTAAAAGAGCTTTGGAGGACTTAAGATAAAATAATTCAGAAGGGATAGCCAACATTCCATCAGAAGTTATAAAATCGTTGGGGGAAGTGGCAATAAAATGACTATTCACGTTGGTGTGTAGAATGTATGAGTCTGGCGACATACCGTCTGACTTTCGGAAAAGCATCATCCACACAATTCCGAAGACGGCAAGAGCTGACAAGTGAGAGAATTACCGCACAATCAGCTAAACAGCTCATGGATCCAGGTCGTTTAAAAGAATAATACACAGAAGAATGAAAAACAAAATTGAGGATGCGCTAGATGACCATCAGTCTGGCTTTAGGTAAGGTAAAGGCACGAGAGAGGCAATTCTGACTTTGCGGTTAATAATGGAAGCAAGAGTAAAGAAAAACCAAGACACTTTCATAGGATTTGTTGACCTGGGAATAACATTCGAAATGTAAAATGATGCAAGATGTTCGAAATTCTGAGAAAAGTAGGGGTAAGCTATAGCGACAGACGGGTCATATACAATATCTATATCAGGCAAGAGGAAATAATAAGAGTGGACGACTAAGAACGACGCGTTCGTAGTAAAAAGGGTGTAAGACAAGCTTGTAACCTTTCGCCCCTACTGTTCAATCTGCACATCGAGGAAGTAATATGGAAATAAAAGAAAGGTTCAGGAGCGGAATTAAAAGTCAAAGTGAACGGGTAGAAATGATACGATTCGCTGATGACGTTGCTATCCTGAGTTAAAGTGAAGAAGAATTACATGATCTGTTGGACGTAATGAACAGTCTACTGAGTACAGAGTATGGATTGAGAGTAAATCGAAGAAAGACGAAGGTAATGAAAACCAGTAGAAATGAGAACAGCGAGAAACTTAACCTAAGGACTGATGGTCACGAAGTAGATGAAGTTAAGGAATTCTGCTACCTAGGCAGTAAAATAACCTATGACGAACGGAGCAAGGAGGACATCAAAAGCAAACTAGCAATGGTGAAAATGGTATTCCTGGCCAAGAGAAGTCTACTGACATCAAATATCGGCCTCAATCTGAGGAAGAAATTTCTGAGAATGTTCATCTGGTGAAACATGGACTGTGGCAAAATCGGAACAGAAGACAACCTAAGGATTTGAGATGTGGTGCTACAGACGAACATTAGGTGGACTGACAAGGTAAGGAATGAGGAGGTTTTGCGCAGAATCGGAAAGGAAAGGAATATGTGGAAAACACTGATAAGGAGAAGGGTCAGGATGATAGGATATCTGTTAAGAAATCAAGGAATGGCTTCCATGGTACTAGAGGGAGCTGTAGATGGCAAAAACTGTAGAGAAACACAGAGATTGGAATACATCCAGCAAATAATCGAGGACGGAGGTTGCAAGTGCTAGTCTGAGATGAAGAGGTTAGCACAGGAGAGGAATTCGTTGCGTGCCGCATCAAATCAGTCAGAAGACTGATCAGGTTGTGACATCCCTGTAACATCAGTGGAGAATCTTATTGCTCGAGACCACAGAGCGATTCAAACACTTGAAAGACAACTGCATGTATTGTGTCATATGTGTGAGGCTCAGCAACGCCGATGTAGCTATCTATTGATGCAGGAGGTGCACAGGTTGAAGTCAGTTTGTAATGTAGGCAGCACGATGTGCTACTCATGTTGCCTTTGATGATGTAATGTGGGACGTAGACCCGTCTCAGATTTTGACGCTCTCGTGCGTCAAAACCGTGCACATCCAGATACGGGTTCCTTCTTAAAAACTGATAAGTGTGCATTATCGCACAACATACTGAGCGTTGCCTTTTTTTCTTTAGGTGGGTGGGGGGGGGGGGGGGGTAGTTGAGGGATGGGGAAATGATAAAATTTGTGTGTATACTGTGTTACTCCATCATGCAGAATTGCCTATACGGATTTGGAAGAAATCTGGAATGGACTTAGCATATGCCCTGAGTTAACAAATAGGCTACACTTTATTCCAAAAAAAAAAGAAAATCAGCTGCTGTGGGTTGGTCAATGTGACTATAGTTTCTATGGGACGGATTAAGACACTAAAATGTCATCCACAAAAGTTAACTGGAAATGAGTGCATTATGTTTAGCGTAGAGAGAAATTTTTTAACTGTTTTGACAAATAAAATAAGTATGTATATAAATTTAGGACAGCAGAAGTATTTCTGTAAAATAAAATCGCCACTAAAGTCCGTAACAGTGTAATGTATGCATATGAAAATATATCACAGCTCGCAGAATGTTGTAAAAGTGTATTGGCTTTTGATACTATCGGTATTTTTAAACACTGACTTCGCTTCTATAGTTCAGAAGAATTAATGTTAAGAATTTGGACTGTGGACGTGTATTGGATTGAGATACTATCGTGATTCTTGAACCCAGAGTAGAAATATCTCAGAAATGAGCGAGTATCCAGATGCGCAGAATAGATTTTATGTCATCAACATAGATTGGTTACCATGCTCGTCTGATCTCAGGATGGCGTATTTTTATTCGTAATGCGTCCTACAAATTTGGAATGTAATTGTATCATTTGGTTCAGACAGATTCCCTTCATAGCTACTGTGAATTTAGTATAGGCGTTTTCTGACACCACAATAATTTGCATTTGATACCTGTAATAAACAGGGTCCTTAGCTTTGAAGAGCAAAATGGACAGGCATCACGTCATGGCACCAACATGTCAGTGTGCTTTTACACTTATGTCACGTTACGTCTCGTCAGTTCTATTAGCCCAGTACCAAACGGCTAAAGTGAGGTTATGATTCGCTAACTGTGACTCAATAGGTCAGCGTATAGTATCATAATGGAGCAACTAATAACGAAAAAATTTGTTAATGGCTGATGTAAGTTTCATAATAAATGTTCTTGATCAGTTTTGTTGGTAAAGTGCTGATAAGTGAAACAACATTTCAAAATTCGACAATTATTTTCTGGGGAAAATATATCCATACAAACACATCAGACAATAGCTACAAAGGAAGAAATGAAGCCTGCATACCTTATCCATTACGGTTTTTTCTTTACATCACTATTAACGTAATAAATAATTGTAGTTTTCTCTTTAATTAAAGATCACTTTCTTCAAGTAAACTGCTTCGTCAGCTTATGTTCCTTTTTTATATACATTGTGGGCATCAGTTCTGTGCTGTTATTGTTCAACCTATGTGATTTTTCGCTTCCAGTTTTCTGAACTCGCTTGGGTAAGAACACTCAGTCTAAAAAATATCCAAGCCAGTATGGAAAATTTGCAATTTGCTACGACAACAAAACGTTATAATGAAATAAATATTACGAAGAGACAAAAGAACAAAATACACTACTATAACTCGTGTGAGCGTGGCGATAATACAAGTAGGTCAGATTACGATGTAAGGAGATGACGATACCGTCAAAACTTTCTCCTTTAGGAACTTTGACGTGACGTGCTGTGACGTGACGTGACGGCCGGTTGACGACCTGCGTGAATGCCGCCATTTGAAATGCATTGGAGAATGTTTTTACTTGACGTGACGTGACTTGACGGCCTATGTGAATCGGCGTTATACCAACAGCGTCGTCCCGATATCATGTGATAATTCCAACTTCATACTGACAACATGCGCAGAACGCACTGCTCACTCCAGAAACATTTCTGCACTATGTTCTTGAACACTGACTTACTTTTTCTTTTTGCATTCCATTGATTCATAGTTTCTTTCGTGATGCTGATTGCTGCTGAAATATTGAAAGTTTGCTTTTGAGAAGTTAACGGAGGTGGACAGGGAGAGGGGAGGGTGGAGGAGATGAACCAATAGAAAATAGAAAAAAATATATACCCGGACATTTTCTATAAATAACGATTAAACCAAATCTCCGCCAAATCCAGTCCCAAGCCCGGTTGAAAAAGGAAGAGGGGGTGGAGTAACGCCGCGTTAAAACTCCTTGGTGATAGTACCTCGTGAGGGTCCCTTGCCAGGGAAACGGTGAAGACCTCAACGGCAGTGAAGGAGGCGATGGAGATCATGAGAATGGCGAAATTGTCGGAAGAGGCAGGCTTTTGTATAAAAGCATCAGACTATATGGTCCTTCCCCACAGTGAGCGGCTACAAAAGGCGTCTCTCCCAAATTTTAGTGCCGGCTTCACTTATAATTCTAAGCTGAATGCTTGAATCTTTATCATGGAAAAGCTCAACTACCGTTTCGCAAGCTAAACTGTAACTTGAGACATGATGGTAAATTTCAAAAGGAAAAGTACTGCAGGAAGTAATCAACCTTCCATCGCTATTCATCGCGGTGCAACTAGACCTTTGGATTCTGGAGAGCCTAAAACATCATGCAAAGAAGAGTCAGAGCTTCCTTGAACGTCTTCAAAGATAAGACCTAAGAAAAAACACCTACTAGGGACTCGAACATCAACACACTCATTAAGGTTGGAAAACTAAAACACATAAGGGACACTCTCAATCAACGCACATATTTATATTAGCACTTCAAGAAACAATGCATTTGAATCAGGTGGATACAGGATCTACAAAAGAAAACCAACCATTAAAAATTCCCGTAATACGACTATATTAGGGACATCATTTACGGTCAAAAACTTACAGAATCAATAACTAATTTTAGCTCCCTATTAGAGCGAATTTCATTTCTGACTTTCAAGTCAGGCAATAAACGTTACACAATTTTAAATGCATATGCACCTATCAGTCAACATAACAGGACTAATGCTGACAAATTGGAAGATTTTTGGGAAATGCTAGAACACAAACCGTCCAAATTAGCAAAAGAAAAGATCAAAATTTTAGTGGGCGACTCTAATGCACAAGTTGGCAAAGAAATAAAATTTAAATTAATAGTTGGAGATTATCCAGCACATAAAGGATCCAACAGAAACAGGGAAATACTCATAGATTTTTGTAAACAAATTAACCCAAAACTAATGTTGCCATTTTTCAGGAAACTTGCAAGAAAGAAAAAACGTGGGTATCACCTAATGAAAACCAAGGTGAATATCAATTAGACCATGTGGAAATAACGACTCGTAACTACAAGGAAATCTTGGATGTCAGAGTGAGGAAGGGCCTAAGCATAGACTCAGATCCATTATCTGTCTGAAATAAAGACCATGTTCCAACATAACAAGCCTCAACCAAAACCAAAAACATTTCTGGGACTAAACACTAAATTTCTCATCAAAATCAGGACAAATTCTGTGATATATTAAACACAAGAAAAATATGTGATTGGGAAGAAATTAAAGAAACAGAGCTGTGTGATGAAGCAATTGACAATCGACTAAAGGCATGAAAAAATGAAACAGCATTAAGGAACATGAATACTGGGAAGAGTTAAAACAAGAAAGGAAAAAGACAGCAAAATTATCAGATCAGTGAAAAGAAAATATGACAAAGGCAGATTAGAAGGAATGGATTCAGACTTTAAAAGGAACAACACTAGAAACTTCTGCAAGAACTTTAAAGAAGTTTTAACAGGGTTTCAGTCACAAAGATTACATTTTAAATTTAAAAATGGAATAATGGTTTTAAGCAATAAATCGTTGAATACTTTGAAAATCTATTAAATTGTGAAGAGCCTAATGACAGATTACAATTTCAAAAACCACAACATGAAAATCCACCATCGGAACCAATTGCAGTAGAAGAAATGGAAAAGATTAGCAATGCAGTGAAGAATACCAAAGCACCAGGAGAGGATGGGTTCGAAGCAGAAATGTGGAAACTAGGACGCTTATCCGTATGGCAGAAAATTCAGAAAGTAATTAAAGACATTTGGACCAAACGAATCATACCCAGTGAGTGAAAACAAGCATTGATCCATCCTCTCCATAAAAAAGGAAATAAAACAGACACCAACAACTACAGGAGTATATCCTTGTTACCAGTAACATACAAAATACTGTCTAAAGCACTTTCAAGTACGAGAGAAGAACAAGCAGGACCTAATATAGGAAATTATCAAGCAGGATTTAGAAAAGGTAGATCATGTGCAGAACAGATGCTCAATATAAAAATTGAGAGTGAAAACTAGGCAAAATAAAAATACAGTAGTTACTTTCGTAGACTTCAAGAAGGTCTACGGCTCAGTTGACATACAGACACTATTCCAGATACTTTATGAAGCAGGGCTAGACGAAAACACCAGAAGACTTGTTGAACAAACGCTCACTGATACAAAATGAAGAATTAAGTTTCAAGGCGAAATTTCTGAACCATTCAAAATCAAAACAGCAGTTCGACAATGAGACGGACTGTCCTCAATTCTCTTTAACTTGGTTTTAGATAAAATAGTAAAAAATGGGAAAGCGTATTAAAAAACAGAGGCACAAAGGGCATAAGAATGGGCCAAGGAAAGAAAAAATTTGAAGTGAAATAATTAGCCTTTGCGGATGATATGGCTCTGATAACCGAAAACCGAACAGACGCAACAAGTATGCTTGATCCGCTACACAAGATTGCTGAAAAGACTGTACTAAAAATGTCCTATGAAAAAACCGGGTATAGGAACACAAACATAATACAGAAAAGTTTATGAAAACAAAGTATGGAAAAATTAAAAGAGCTGAGAAATTCAAGTAGCTTGGGGAGTGGATCCAAGCCAATGGACTGAATAACACAACAAATAAAGAACGAATAAAAAAGTTAGAATTTGCATACAAATTAACACAAAACTACTACAATAATAAATCAATATCCATACAAGCGAAGATTGTACATTATAATTCAGTTATTTTCACACAAGCAACATATTGATCATCGTGCCTAACATTGACTAAGAAAGGCGAATTAAGAGAACTAGAAAAATAGTTAGAAAAATTCTATGTCCTGAGAAAAACAATGAAAATAGGTCGAATAAAAGGTGAAATGAAGATTTATACAAAAATACAGAAAAGATCACAGATACAATGAGGAAGAGGCGGCTAAAATTTTATGGACAATTAAAAAGAATGGAAGAAACACGGATTACGAAGAAAATTTAATTACGTTAGTAGGCTGAAAAAACTGTAGGATGGATAGAAGCAATAAAGAAAGATGCCAACAAAATTGGTGTTTCAGAACAAATAATACGTGACAGGAATCACTTCAGGGTACATCTACATCTACATCTACATTGATACTCCGCAAGCCACCCAACGGTGTGTGGCGGAGGGCACTTTACGTGCCACTGTCATTACCTCCCTTTCCTGTTCCAGTCGCGTATGGTTCGCGGGAAGAACGACTGTCTGAAAGCCTCCGTGCGCGCTCTAATCTCTCTAATTTTACATTCGTGATCTCCTCGGGAGGTATAAGTAGGGGGAAGCAATATATTCGATACCTCATCCAGAAACGCACCCTCTCGAAACCTGGCGAGCAAGCTACACCGTGATGCAGAGCGCCTCTCTTGCAGAGTCTGCCACTTGAGTTTATTAAAGATCTCCGTAACGCTATCACGGTTACCAAATAACCCTGTGACGAAACGCGCCGCTCTTCTTTGGATCTTCTCTATCTCCTCCGTCAGACCGATCTGGTACGGATCCCACACTGATGAGCAATACTCAAGTATAGGTCGAACGAGTGTTTTGTAAGCCACCTCGTTTGTTGATGGACTACATTTTCTAAGCACTCTCCCAATGAATCTCAACCTGGTACCCGCCTTACCAACAATTAATTTTATATGATCATTCCACTTCAAATCGTTCCGCATGCATACTCCCAGATATTTTACAGAAGTAACTGCTACCAGTGTTTGTTCCGCTATCATATAATCATACAATAAAGGATCCTTCTTTCTATGTATTCGCAATACATTACATTTGTCTATGTTAAGGGTCAGTTGCCACTCCCTGCACCAAGTGCCTATCCGCTGCAGATCTTCCTGCATTTCGCTACAATTTTCTAATGCTGCAACTTCTCTGTATACTACAGCATCATCCGCGAAAAGCCGCATGGAACTTCCGACACTATCTATAAGTAGGGGGAAAGGCAAAGGCAAACTATGAAGAAGATGAGCCAAAACCACGACCCAAGAGAGTGTGGACAGACGAGGGGAGACAAGCAGTTGGAGAGAAAATGAAGAAGTACTGGGAAGAAAAAAAAAAAAAAAACGGCGTGGGGCGTAGATGTTAGTAAATATTTTTGAAAGTGCTAATAAAGAATAATCCGAAATAAATATTCCTTACTTATAGCTTGTGTCCAACGTTTATTTGTTGCAGGGATACAGTTTTTAGAATGTAAAACAAAGAAATACTCACAGTCGGTGCTAAGCAAAGCCCAGTGATCAAGCGAAAGGTTGATTTCCGTAAATTCCAATTCCGACTTTCGGATTTTCTTCTCAACTTCACTTGTAGCTGTTTCGAGTACGTTTCGGGGTGCTGTTACGAGACCAACACTACTCACTATCTGAACAATCAGATCGTCTCTTGTGTTTATTGTTTGTATTTCTAAAGTTCGCATTTCAGTCATCTTCACAGGTAAAATTCTAAAGAGTCAGAACCGTTGGTCTTGCTGTGCAAGAAATGTGCTGATTTCTGCTGATACTTCTTCTGGTGAATGTTAGGTTTAGGTTTGTGTCACCTGACAACTAGAATGTTAGGTTTGTGTCACCTGACAACTAGAATGTGCCAAAGTCCCTTCATACTGTGAGAACTTACTCGTTCGTGTAGACAAAGGAACTACATCCAGTGATGCTTGAAGCTCGTTTCCAAGCGAGAGTTAGATAACGATCGCCTGTAAGATAATCGATTGAGCCCACACAACTAGGTCTCGAGAGTACAAATAAGTTGTATGCTCTGCCATGCATATGCAGGCTATCCCACGAATACACAACAGACGAAATCAACCGAGTCTATCATACCACAGCACATATGTGCAGAGAAGCAACACTGAAAATGCCTCACACCAAAGGCAAGTGTGTTTTCATAGCACCACCCATATACACTCCTGGAAATTGAAATAAGAACACCGTGAATTCATTGTCCCAGGAAGGGGAAACTTTATTGACACATTCCTGGGGTCAGATACATCACATGATCACACTGACAGAACCACAGGCACATAGACACAGGCAACAGAGCATGCACAATGTCGGCACTAGTACAGTGTATATCCACCTTTCGCAGCAATGCAGGCTGCTATTCTCCCATGGAGACGATCGTAGAGATGCTGGATGTAGTCCTGTGGAACGGCTTGCCATGCCATTTCCACCTGGCGCCTCAGTTGGACCAGCGTTCGTGCTGGACGTGCAGACCGCGTGAGACGACGCTTCATCCAGTCCCAAACATGCTCAATGGGGGACAGATCCGGAGATCTTGCTGGCCAGGGTAGTTGACGTACACCTTCTAGAGCACCTTGGGTGGCACGGGATACATGCGGACGTGCATTGTCCTGTTGGAACAGCAAGTTCCCTTGCCGGACTAGGAATGGTAGAACGATGGGTTCGATGACGGCTTCGATGTACCGTGCACTATTCAGTGTCCCCTCGACGATCACCAGTGGTGTACAGCCAGTGTAGGAGATCGCACCCCACACCATGATGCCGGGTGTTGGCCCTGTGTGCCTCGGTCGTATGCAGTCCTGATTGTGGCGCTCACCTGCACGGCGCCAAACACCCATACGACCATCATTGGCACCAAGGCAGAAGCGACTCTCATCGCTGAAGACGACACGTCTCCATTCGTCCCTCCATTCACGCCTGTCGCGACACCACTGGAGGCGGGCTGCACGATGTTGGGGCGTGAGCGGAAGACGGCCTAACGGTGTGCGGGACCGTAGCCCAGCTTCATGGAGACGGTTGCGAATGGTCCTCGCCAATACCCCAGGAGCAACAGTGTCCCTAATTTGCTGGGAAGTGGCGGTGCGGTCCCCTACGGCACTGCGTAGGATCCTACGGTCTTGGCGTGCATCCGTGCGTCGCTGCGGTCCGGTCCCAGGTCGACGGGCACGTGCACCTTCCGCCGACCACTGGCGACAACATCGATGTACTGTGGAGACCTCACGCCCCACGTGTTGAGCAATTCGGTGGTACGTCCACCCGGTCTCCCGCATGCCCACTATACGCCCTCGCTCAAAGTCCGTCAACTGCACATACGGTTCACGTCCACGCTGTCGCGGCATGCTACCAGTGTTAAAGACTGCGATGGAGCTCCGTATGCCACGGCAAACTGGCTGACACTGACGGCGGCGGTGCACAAATGCTGCGCAGCCAGCGCCATTCGACGGCCAACACAGCGGTTCCTGGTTTGTCCGCTGTGCCGTGCGTGTGGTCATTGCTTGTACAGCCCTCTCGCAGTGTCCGGAGCTAGTATGGTGGGTCTGACACACCGGTGTCAATGTGTTCTTTTTTCCATTTCCAGGAGTGTATTACGACTGGTACTGATGCAGTCACGAGTGAAAGAGACTTCATCAGTGAACGGGATTATTTGGATTAATCGGAGATTTGTTATTAGCCTACGACAAAATTCCAACATTCGAATCCTTGTCAAAGGTACTGAACTCGCTGTAAATAATAAGGATGAATTTCAGTAAATCCGCCATATTCGTGTACGTGGAATATCGCTGCGTGTCGAGGTTCTGCGTGTGTTGGAGGACGACGCTCTACCAACTGAATAATGTTTCTCACTTCATACCCACCCTGTTCAATTGCACGGTCAGATTACGAATGATTTCTGGGTAGTTCACCAATGTTACGCAATTTATTGAAAACACAAGGCACTATTGAACCTGGAACGCTGCAGTTAGGAAATCAGATGATTCTCCACAGCCGGCCGTTGTGGTCGAGTGGTTCTAGGCGCTTCAGTATGGAGCCGCGCGACCGCTTCAGTCGCACGTTCAAATCGTGCCTCTGGCATGGATGTGTGTGATGTCCTTAGGTTAGTTAGGTTAAGTAGTTCTAAGATCTAGGGGACTGATGACCTCAGATGTTAAGTCCCATAGTGCTCAGAGCCAGTTTGATTCTCCACTAGCAGCGGCAGCTTTTCCGTAACAAAACCTGTACATAAATATCATATCGGCATCCTCACTATTAGTAATTACGTCTGGAACACTTCAACGAAACAGTGGAACTGGACATCAAATCAATGATTTCGAACAAGTAGCAAACCTATGTTAACGGGAGATATGGTTGTTGTTGTTGTTGTTGTTGTTGTCTTTAGTCCTGAGACTGGTTTGATGCAACTCTCCATGCCACTCTACCCTGTGCAAGCTTCTCCATCTCCCAGTACTTACTGCAACCTACATCCTTCTGAATTTGCTTTGTGTATTCATCTCTTGGACTCCCTCTACGATTTTTACCCTCCACGATGCCCTCCAGTGCTAAATTTGCGATCCCTTGATGCCTCAGAACATGTCCTACCAACCGGTCCCTCCTTCTTGTCAAGTTGTGCCACAAACTCTTCTTATCACCAATTCTATTCATTAACTCCTCATTAGTTACGTGATCTACCCATCTAATCTTCAGCATTCTTCTCTGGCACCAAATTTCGAAAGCTTCTATTCTCTTCATGTCCGAACTATTTATCGTCCATGTTTCACTTCTGTACATGGCTACAATTCATACAAATACTTTCAGACGACTTCCTGACACTTAAATCTATACTCGATGTTAACAAATTTCTCTTCGTCAGAAACGCTTTCCTTGCCATTGCGAGTCTACATTTCATATCCTCTCTACTTCGACCATCATCAGTTATTTTGCTCCCCAATTAGCGAAACTCCTTTACTACTTTAAGTGTCTCATTTCCGAATGTAATTCACTCAGCATCACCCGACTTAATTCGACTACATTCAATTATCCTCGTTTTGCTTTTGATGGTGTTTATCTTATATCCTCCTTTCAGGACACTGTCCATTCCGTTCAGCTGCTCTTCCAGGTCCTTTGTTGTCTCTGACAGAATTACAATGTCAATAGTTGTATGGTTATGTCCTCAATCTTTTAGTAACTATTAGTATATCGTCCGTCTCTTTATTAGGCAATCGTTTTTTTTTGTTGCTTTTTTAAGGATTCTAGAGTGGTATAACACACACGTGTAGATACAAGGCCATGCTGTGAATTTCTCTTGGAATATGGTTCCAACTCGTCGTTTCGTAACTTTGAACTTGGTTGATGTTTTCTGGTCACGCAAGTACAGTGGGACGAGAGAGTATTTTGTGAATGGACTCACGCGTCCTTCCTTTGACTTAAATGATATCGAGCACGTGTGGTATGCGTTGAGGAGATGTACTGCAATACCTCCAGATGTACCAACCACCTACCAGCAGTTGTCAAAATGTAATGAAACCCTCACATTCAGATTACATTTTTTTACTTACCTTACGGATTACATTTTACTTCGCGTCTGCAGAAATCGGTAGCATTCAATACGCTCAGGCAAGCACTGCGGAACGGGTAGCAGAGAGTAATATTACGTTTCCCACTCTGGCTGCAGTAGCAGCTGCAACATCTGACATTATCGATAGTCGGTGAGGTGAGGTGCTGATTCTAGCTGCACGAAAGACAGCTGGTACGCCTGCGCACGATATCACAGCAATTCTGACGTGAAGCAAGTAATTCCGCTTAATAAATATTTACTAATATAAGCCACTTTTTTCATTACAGATATTAGGAGAAGCCTACCGGTCATAATCACTTTCTTAGAACAATATTAAGACACGAAAAGGAGACATTTCAATAAATAGATTGAAATGCTCGCTAAACCCGCTGGGAAGAACAGGTAATCAGGACTGTGGAAAGAGCCAATTAAGGTCTCGGCCAATTTCACTTCAATATTGTTCTTTATTGTAATTTAATAACACATTTACAACCAAAGCGGCACGTAGCCGAACTTTTACATCTACGAGTTTCAAACTCCAAATCTTTCACGGCTGAAGGCCTCCAAACAAGAAATCTTAAAAATCAACAAGGTAAATTTCAAGTGACTGAAAACACGCAGTTACAATTAAAAACAACATAATTAAAATGTATCTATATATCATAGCTAGGCTGAAAGCCTCAAGGCAATGGTGGATAAACAAACATAAAGAAGATGCAATATAAACGGGGTAAGGTCCACAATAAAATTTTCAAGATTTTAGATTAAATTACCATAACCTTTCAGAGGCAGGAGGTCGCAATGTTTAAGGTTGAAAATTAATTTTAAGAATAAGGTTCCAAGCCGCAATGTTTAAGCTTGAAAGGTTATTTTAAGAATAAGGTTCCAACGCTGAAGGCCCACAATTAATTTTCCAAAATTAAAAAAAAAATATAACCATAAGCCTTAAGTTTTAAGTAGCTAAAACCGGACTAAAAGAAAAGACAACGGCAATAACCTTTCAGCAAATATCCACTTACCGGAATTCAATCTCACTTACATAAAACACAGTAAAACCAAGAATTTTTTTATCTTTGGCTATGATGGATTATAAACAAACAATTAAACACCGATGAGAAAGCCAGTAAAGACAACAGCACTCAGAAGTCTCCAGGGGGTCGGTCTGCCCTCGTTCACTCAGGCGAGACAGGTGGTGAGCCCAACTACACCTGATCCTTCGGAACCCAACCAAGGGACAGCCATGGACAGACCGACAAACGACTTGCTTGTCATCAATCAGTACATGAGAATTCAAACACAAAATGCTACAGGCGTGATTATCTACAGCCAAATATTTATATGTATTAAGCTGTTAAAACTACACACTGTGTTGAACAGCGACAACACGTGAGGAAAGGACGCTGCCTGAAATTACGTTAGTGGCCAGGGTATGTAACCGGAACACTAACGGCCACAAGCCAGAAAATTCTGCTGGTGCACTTGAATTGTAGTCAAGCAATACAGTTAATTCCACTGTATGGAGGCTAAATTTCTGCAATACAAACACTCGGTGTTGCTCATAGGAAAACCTCCCCAACAGAGAACCACCAAAAGGAATAACACAACTTGAATGGGTGTGGCTTGGGTACCTGAAACCACTAATCAACTCTGACGTCCTGGGTCGGTGAACCACGAAGCTCGTACCGATCGGACAACTCCACACACGCTCCGACACTGTGCAGGGGCTGCCAGCGGACCCAGCCGACTGCACCGCGCTGAGATGAATTCCCTGGTCCGCAGCAACCGACCGACTCCTCTCAGAATGGCGACAAATCTGTAATAGTCGTAAGTGGAAATAACGCCAACTACACACACAACCTGACAAACACTTTCACGAAGTCCTGAACGATACCCAACAGTAACTAAGCACACACACGAAGACAAATAGGGAGTCGGTGCACACACACAGAACCGACTCATGAACGATCGGCGAGCCAAAACGTGTTGTCTGGTGGGACGACCGACCGACGATCCATCAAGACCGTGGCCTGGCTCAAGTGATGCGTGGCGGCAATGGTCGGGCGAGCCATGTCGACGCAGACCTCACAGCTCCAACCCTACTGCACTTGTGCCGCATTGCATCTTCCCGACTGGCAGGTCCGGACTGCTTTCCGGACGCTTTCCAACTGACTGGAAATCCCGAACTCCCGACTAGAACTGCTTTACGACAGACAACGACCGGGAAGTAATGGCAGTCGAGCAAAGATACTGTGATAGGGGCTATATCGATACGCGTTGCGAGCGCCGCTCACGGTCAGGAAAAGCAGCAACTCAGTGGCAGTAGTAATTTAAATTAACGTAGTGAGGTGGAAGTAGATTAAAAAGAGTGTAAAATACATGGTGTCAGGAACACGAGCCACGCACGGCTCATAGATGAATAAAGTTTAAGATAACGAAGTTGTGCGAACAGTAACGATGTTTTGCGATTATAAGTACAAGACCTAGACTGTGCCCCATAGTCGTCAGTCGCCGATAAAACTTCTTTGGATCTAGTTCTGTAGTATGACCATGCTCTCATAAAATAGCTAGTTTTGAGTTAAATGTGATGGATTGTTTCGTTGTTGTTAGATAACGTTGGTTTCGTAAATACACAAACCATAAGGGCATCCAAGAACAATATTTCATCTAACACAGCTTCCCACTTCATCACTTAGAAATTACAGGAAGTAGAATTGCACCTTCCAGAGAATCAGATGATTCTGATACTGCTTGTGTGAGAGAGATTTGCGGCAAAACAGGCAGGATGAAATCCTACCAAACCACTCACTAAGATAATTCAAGGACGGGAGTCTTTAATCTCTCTGAGTCTCGGATGGAAAAGCATGGCCAGTCATACTGTACGCCTTTTGTGACATCTTCTACTCACTCCCTAACTAAATTGACACACTTCTAGAGGTTTGATAAAAAATGGGTGGGGACATTACAAACGGCGCTGAGTGGACAATGGGATATTCTACAACAAAACTTGTAGTGAACGTGGGAGGACGTTGCGGAGCAAACACTGCTGTCCCTGATAATCATACACCCTCCATACGGCATCTTTAGCAATGTACGGAGGGTCATCAACAGGGTGACTTCAATGCAATTATTGTCTTCCAGCGCAAGTGTCATTTCTGTTCATCTCATTGCGTATCTCTTTCAGTTACCTTCTGTACTTCTTTCTGTGTATGGTCCAAGTTTCCTCGAGCTATGTTACTTGGAAACGGCAATTCATGTGACAGTTATTTTCGTCCTTACGTTTCGCTCACCAGTGTACATATACACTGTCGGTAATTAAAAATGCAACCACAAACACTGAAAATTTGTTTATTCTGTGTATACAGTACAGTAGAAAGCGCAGATGACAAATCTGTAGATGGTTTGGGAGTCTACAGGATATGAAATATATATTACACAGAGGTGCCAATTCTAACACAAACAGTTGTCAAACCCAGTGGGTTTATAGCAGAGATGCACTTTGCTGAAAAGAGTACGTTTTTCCAGGCTGCTGCAACTCTATGAGAGTGGACAAATTTGGTCTAGATCCATCTTTGAAACGATAACGTCAAAACGACTTCTGGAGATAGGCACAACCCCACTGGTCGTCATAAACATAACGCCTGCTGTTTAATGTGTGTGTAACTAATGACACCCCGTCCCATCATGCCAGATGATGATGAAAAATACTGGTTTCCGGCGACGCCGGTTCTCTTCGAGGCCTTAGTACCCGGATACGTCTATCGTATGTCTACCGACGACGCAGAACGAGGGCTTGTATGAAATGTCGAGGTTTCTCACTATTTCCAGTGTTGTTGTAACCGCCACCAGCAGACCGCCTCTCTCTGCTACGATATCAAGGGAAGCCGCCAACATGGGTCACAGTGCTGACTGTCCAGGTGCCCAAGACACTGTCCCACTGTCCATGTGGAATGTAGATATCTGTCCCACTGCAAATAAGGCCTTCTCCTGACTCAAGTTATTTTACGCTGGTTGCACGATCATGCCACAACTCCAGCTGCGCTCATCAAACCACGGTGAACGTACATCGCAATCTGCCAGTTATTTGGCCTTTCTCCCTTATCATACGAGCATGAATTGCAGGAAGAGTGACTGTTTAAATGCCTCTGTGAGTGCTGTAGCCAATCTAATCTTGTCATCGCCCATCCCAATGAGAATCGATACATAGGAGACTGTGATATACAAGTTGTAAGGGGTATACGTGCAAATATTTTTATTGGTTACTGAGGACAGTGCACTGACCGATATTACATCTGTGTTTACTATACTGAAGCGCCAAAGAAACTGGTATGGGTATGGGTAATCAAATACAGAGACATGTAAACAGGGAGAATGTGGCGCTACGGTCGGCAACGGCTATATAAGACCACCACTATCTGGCGCAGTTGTTAGATCGGTTACTGCTGCTACAATGGCAGGCTGTCAAGATTTAAGTGTGCTGGAACGTGGTGTTATAGTCGGCGCACGAGCGATGGAACACAGCATCCCCGAGGTGGCGATGAAGTTCGGATTTTCCCGTATGACCATTTCACGAGTGTACCTTCAATATCAGGAATCCAGTAAATCATCAAATCTCCAACATCGTTGCGTCCAGAAAAAGATCCTGCAAGAACGGGACCAACGATGACTGAAGAGAATCGTTCAGCGTGACAGAAGTGCAACCTTTCCGCAGATTGCTGCAGATTTCAGTGCTGGGCCATCAACAAGTGTCAACGTGCGAATCATTCAAGGAAATATTATCGACATGGGCTTTCGGGGCCGAAGAACCACTCGTGTACTCTCGATGACTGCAAAACACAAAGCTTTATGCTTCACCTGCGCCAGTCAACACCGACGTTGGACTATTGATGACTGGAAACACGTTACTTGGTCAAATGAGTCTCGTTTCAGATTTTACCGATCGGACGGACGTGTGCGGATGTGTAGACAATCTCATGCGTCTATGGACGCTGCATGTCAGTAGGGGCCTGTTCAAGCTGGTGGAGGCTCTGTAGTGGTGTAGGGCGTATGCAGTTGGAGTGATAGGGGACCCCTGATACATCTAGATACGAGTCTGATAGGTGACATGTATGTAGCACTCTTTCTGATCGGTACTAGGCGCTACATTCTGGAACCGCGTGACCGCTACGGTCGCAGGTTCGAATCCTGCCTCGGGCATGGGTGTGTGTGATGTCCTTAGGTGAGTTAGGTTTAACTAGTTCTAAGTTCTAGGGGACTGATGACCTCAGAAGTCAAGTCCCATACTGTTCAGAGCCATTTTCTTTGTGATCACCTGCATCCATTTATGTCGATTGTTCATTCCCACAATGCTTGGACTTAGCCAATTCCAGCAGGACAATGTGACAATCCCTGTTTGCCAAACTCCCCAGGCATGAACCTTATTGATCATATCTGGGTTGCAACGTGCTGTTCAGAAGAGACCTCCACCCTCTGGTACTCTTACGTATTTATGGACAGCCTTGCAGGATTCATTGTGTCATTTCCCTCCTGCACTACTTCAGACATTAGTCGAGTCCATGCCACGTCGTGTTGCGGCACTTCTGCGTGCTCGCCGGGGTGCTACAAGTTATTACGAGGTGTACCAGTTTCTTTGGCTCTTCAGCCTACATCTGCAGACTAGTAACTGTAGCTATTAGGAATACTATGTCTTTAGGTTGGATAGTAAATGTGGCAAGAGCAAGCCATAAATGCTTCCCCCTGGGCAACAGGTCAGGTGCAGAAGTGTGGACGCTTGGACGGAAAACGGTCAGTCCATACTGACATATATGGTAGTCCACTTAGCGGTGTTTGTGGGAAGACTGATGTGTGCCATATTAATGTACCACATATATTCCTAGATTCATCACTTGAAATTCATTCTAGAATCTTACTACGTAGATTTTAACGCGGTAACCGAGCGTACAATGTCTGCTCTCTCGATAGACAGTCGTGTTGGCACTTATGATCCTACTTGGCGTTAAATATGGGAGTCAGAACCCACTGGTATCGACGAACCCGAGTATCAGCGTAATGGAGCGGTAAACTGATTTCACAGTAGGCCACGATCAACCTTCTGTCATATGACGTCATAAGGTGGTAGACGTTTTCCTTCTTGCACAAGGCATAACACCTCCTTCAACAAATAAATGCGTTTTGTGAATGAGAAACCTACTGCGTAATCTATCCTTAGTTGTACAGTACAGATGTCATTACTCCTACCTCCTTTGTGCCGTTCCGCTGAAATGTTAATCATAAACGCACCGAGGTGACAGAAGTCTTGGGAAAACGATGTGCACATATACAGATGGCTGTAGTATCGCGTACAGAAGGTATAAAAGTGTAGTGCATTGACGGAGCTGTCATCCGTACTCAGGTGATTAATGTCGTCTAGATTTAACAGATTTTTAATGCTGAATGGTAGTAGTGGCTAGACACCTGTGGCGTCTCCTTTCAAAGTCGTTAGGGAATCAAATATTCCGTGATCCACAGTGCTAATAGCGTGCTGCGAACACCGAATTTTAGGCGTCACCTCTCACCACGGACAAAGCAGAGGCCGACGGCCTTCACTTAATGAGCTAGAGCAGCGGCGTTTTCGTAGAGTTGTCATGGTAACTGACATGCTACAATCTGCGAAATAATCGCAAAAATCAATGTGGGGCATTCGACGAACGTATCCATCAGGACAATGCGAAATTTAGCGTTAATAGTCTATGGCAGCTGACGACCAACTCAAGTCCTTTGCTATCAGCATGACATTCCTTCAGCACTTCTGCTTGCGCTATGACCACATCAGCTTGAAAACCGTGACTACGTTCTTAGTCCCCACGCCCTGCTACAAAAATCAATGTGGGGCATTCGACGAACGTATCCATCAGGACAATGCGAAATTTAGCGTTAATAGTCTATGGCAGCTGACGACCAACTCAAGTCCTTTGCTAACAGCATGACATTCCTTCAGCAATTCTGCTTGCGCTATGACCACATCAGCTTGAAAACCGTGACTACGTTCTTAGTCCCCCACGCCCTGCTGCAGGAGGTCAGACACGATATTCAGAGGTATCCCAAGACTTTTGTCACCTCAGTGTACATACCAGTTTGACGTTTGTCGCTTGCCACCTTGGTAATGGTGAACTTTTAATGACCAGAAGCACATATTTAGTCTTTAAAAATGTTTCTGCACGATTCGTAGCATAAAAATAACATTCTCACAATCGCCATAACGTTAATTTTCCATTTTTGTATTTAGTGAAGTTTGGTGATTACTTATGAATCCTGACAGAATAGTTTTAGATCCTCTCAGTTTACACTGTTATAACAGATGCGTTTACTGAAGGGTTAGTGACAGATTTTTTTTTTCACCAAAAGTCTTCAAGGTTAGCAGTATACCTTA
This sequence comes from Schistocerca piceifrons, assembly GCF_021461385.2. Taxonomy (NCBI): domain Eukaryota; kingdom Metazoa; phylum Arthropoda; class Insecta; order Orthoptera; family Acrididae; genus Schistocerca; species Schistocerca piceifrons. Next base: position 497,441,710 of record NC_060143.1, on the reverse strand, counting down.
GCATTGATACGGGTAGAATTACCGATGAGCTTAATCTTCCAGTAGAGAGTTTGCTGCGACATCAATTAATAATGTCTCGTCTTTTTTATGTGAGTGTTTCGCAGCACAAGTTACCTACAGCAGCTGATCCACGTTCCAGTAAATGAACAATACTAACGTCCGTTTCGTTTTGGAAACGGTAACGTCATTTTTAGATAAGAATATCGTACTTTCTTAATTTTAATTCATTTATAGCTAAGTTAAATGGCGCCCATGAAGCGAATTCTGTTTTGTAAGATGTCCGTGTCTCACCGCCCATGTGTGAGAAAGAAAATCATTTCCATATTGTCAATAGTTATTACAAAAGGGTTGTGCTCCTTTTATTTACCAGTATGCGTTTCCGGTTTCCACCTTCGACCTAAATTGTAATATCCCAGACTTCCGTGACAGTCATGTAAGTAATATTGTGTGCAACAGGAGGAAAGCATTCAACCAAAGCATTAATAGCCACTCGCCTAACAGATTGCGAATTTTTCACTACTTTCAGTTGCCTGTGCGTATATCTTAGACATGACTTGAGCACTTGAGCACACGTTGAGCAGCTGTAGATCTTTATGCGCATAAATATCGCATTACACCATCCTCATTCCGACTGTCGGGAGCCACAATTTCGAAACCATTGTTACCTGCTCGTAATCCCCAGCCAAACAGCTACCCAATGAAAACAATGGCTTCTGTGGCTTGCTAAACAGTCAATACCTGGCATTGTAGTAGTGCAGTTTGGTTTCGAGCTGGTCTAACTTTCCGTAAGCGCCTCGTAGCAGTGTTTATCTGTATCCTGTTTGGTACTATAGTTGAATTCTTTTATCTTGGCGGTTCGCGCATGCCCGCCCAGACGCGGGAGATTGCTGCGTTGCCAGTTGCACGCGCCAATAGTTCGCAAACTTACGTTTAGGGGGGAGTGCGCACTTTATGAAGTAAAGCCACCATGGCCACATGAAGCCTTTCGCTGCTACAGAGACGTGCTCCCCGCATTCCGCGCTGTGTGCGATTTTGTCATCACTGCACTGCTCGCCTGTGCAGACACATGGTGTTTCGATTGCTTTGACACACTTTATCATTCGATTTCAAAAAAACTATTTGGCCTAAAAATTTGATTTTTACACATCTTCTTGACTGATACCTTCCCCCCATAAACGAATTAATTTTGTTTCGATGTTCAAAGCAGTTATTGTGCAGCATTAGATGTAGTAAACCATTGCACGAAATTTTGAGGAGTTTTCAGAGGTAAAAGCCCATAGCGTATACATTCCGTATGATCGATTTTAGTTGCCACCAGAAATTTCAAAAAATTACATTCAAACGAATGAAATTCATGAAGTAAGACATTTCCATACTGTTTTTAAATTAAGAAAATTTTAAGCACCAAACAAGGTTTCAACTCAGAACCTTTCACTTAGCAGCAATACACTTTAACCATTACGCTAACACAACTTTTTTTTTTTTTTTCGTGTTCGTTGTTGATCGTTGGGTTTGGTCGTTGCGGACATCACATGACATCCGGTAAGTTCGTTTGTTGATCCTTCCACTCAGTTTTTTATTACAGAGCCCGACAAGCTCTCTGACGGAACACGCTGAGCTACCGTGCCGGTGCACAACTCGTCACTCAAAAGATCTCCAGGCGGATGACTTCAAAATATCACGCAAAATACCGACAAACACTGTTGGTATGACTATGTGTTACTCACGTTTCGTCGAGGTACAATAGGAAATAAACAATTACCACTGTTCTTTATTGCGAAAAAGCGGTTAGTGAGAATGATACAAACACCTTTCCATGCTATCGCCTGAATTAGAAGGCTTATTGTTTGTTTGGTTTAATTAATTAATAGAATATGAAGCAATTGGTATAAAGAATGCTTTCCCCAAACTTTCTACAAAAGAAAGTCTGCTATCAAGACATTGCTTTTGTTCAATTACTTTATTTATTACTGAATATTTCTAAAACTGAAGACACTCGTCCGTGCTCTGCACTGCAGTCGAGATGTGGCAACGTTGTTCTCTGTTCATTGGCTGACTGTGTTTTGTGATGTCAGATGCGCAGAACTCGGCCGCCAACATAAATGACTGTGTACTTGTTTCTTTGTTTTTCCCTTGATGTTGCACGTGCGACTCGTTTGTACAGAAGCAATGCACAACGCAACGCTGTTTTCTTCAATATAGGGCGTCCATTTCATTTTTAATAAAAAGCAGTACAGTTTAAAAAGTTTAGAAGAAGACCTGGGACAGATGAGAAAAATTATGTCACAAATTTTACTGACAAAATTTAATGGGATAGAAGTTTATCTTTGCATCAAACGCTCAGAAGATACCATATGACTTTTTGCAATTGTTCTCGTGCACTGTCATCGTACCTTTCACTTATATGTGTTTTATCAAGTAGTGATATTTTCTCGCGAAATTCTGTTACAAAAGAGAGCACATGGTACTCCATTAAAGTGTATTTTGACAATGAGCAAGGTATTCACTGTTTCAACATTCATTCTGTGTTTTTCATCTGAGCACAAAGAGTTCACTAAACAAAATACACGTACATTTCACAGTTTCTCCACTAACGGCGATAATTTATAAATAATTTTTAAATTTTGATGATCTTAAAATTACGAGGGCAGTTCAATAAGTAATGCAACACATTTTTTTTCTCGGCCAATTTTGGTTGAAAAAACCGTAAATTTCTTGTGGAATATTTTCAAACATTCCCGCTTCGTCTCGTATAGTTTCATTGACTTCCGACAGGTGGCAGCGCTGTACGGAGCTGTTAAAATGGCGTCTGTAACGGATGTGCGTTGCAAACAACGGGCAGTGATCGAGTTTCTTTTGGCGGAAAACCAGGGCATCTCAGATATTCATAGGCGCTTGCAGAATGTCTACGGTGATCTGGCAGTGGAAAAAAACACGGTGAGTCGTTGGGCAAAGCGTGTGTCATCGTCGCCGCAAGGTCAAGTAAGACTGTCTGATCTCCCGCGTGCGGGCCGGCCGTGCACAGCTGTGACTCTTGCAATGGCGGAGCGTGCGAACACACTCGTTCGAGATGATCGACGGATCACCATCAAACAACTCAGTGCTCAATTTGACATCTCTGTTGGTAGTGCTGTCACAATTGTTCACCAGTTGGGATATTCAAAGGTTTGTTCCCGCTGGGTCCCTCGTTGTCTAACCGAACACCATAAAGAGCAAAGGAGAACCATCTGTGCGGAATTGCTTGCTCGTCATGTGGCTGAGGGTGACAATTTCTTGTCAAAGATTGTTACAGGCGATCAAACATGGGTTCATCACTTCGAACCTGAAACAAAACGGCAATCAATGGAGTGGCGCCACACCCACTCCCCTACCAAGAAAAAGTTTAAAGCCATACCCTCAGCCGGTAAAGTCATGGTTACAGTCTTCTGGGACGCTGAAGGGGTTATTCTGTTCGATGTCCTTCCCCATGGTCAAACGATCAACTCTGAAGTGTATTGTGCTACTCTTCAGAAATTGAAGAAACGACTTCAGAGTGTTCGTAGGCACGAAAATCTGAACGAACTTCTCCTTCTTCACGACAACGCAAGACCTCACACAAGTCTTCGCACCCGAGAGGAGCTCACAAAACTTCAGTGGACTGTTCTTCCTCATGCACCCTACAGCCCCGATCTAGCACCGTCGGATTTCCATATGTTTGGCCCAGTGAAGGACGCAATCCGTGGGAGGCACTACGCGGATGATGAAGAAGTTATTGATGCAGTATGACGTTGGCTCCGACATCGACCAGTGGAATGGTACCGTGCAGGCATACAGGCCCTCATTTCAAGGTGGCGTAAGGCCGTAGCATTGAATGGAGATTACGTTGAAAAATAGTGTTGTGTAGCTAAAAGATTGGGGAATAACCTGGTGTATTTCAATGCTGAATAAAACAACCCCTGTTTCAGAAAAAAAATGTGTTGCATTACTTATTGAATTGCCCTCGTACACTTTGGTTTAATGATGAAACATTCATTGCAGTGATTTAAAATTGACACGTATCCACTGTAACGTCTTACGACTGCTTACGACAGTGGAAACGAAAAATCTTCCTACCTGAATCAATGGAAAACACAATACGAATAGGTCCTACCAACATTGCAAAACATTAGAAGCAAATAAACAAAGGTTGCAGAGCAAGCTGAGCAAGGATCGCTAACTAGCGTATACATTCCACAGTAAATTGCTAGAGTAAAATACTTTAGCCAAGCGGAATCACAAGAAGGCGAGACATTTGAGCGTCCTCAAGAAAACTTTCGCAACACAGCGACATTTTGGAAAAAAGAAAAACAGGGTGAATGAACGCCCCAGATTCTACTTTATTGTTCTTGCTTTTCAATAGGCCAATGTAGCTGCGGCCAAGCACGCACCTTTGTTATATCGTGTATACGCGTTTGGGGCGATTTTAATAAAGCAGCCCTCTTGTTTCGCGAATAGATTGAAAACGCTCACTGTGTGTTAGCAACCAAGTTTCTCTTGCAGGGGCTGGTATAAATCTGTAAAATAATGTACAAAGGGGCCATTTAAAAATTGTACTGATACTGTTGCCACACACAGAGAGTATTGTGCCTGTAATAAATAAATTGTCGTTTCATCTTAAACGTAGTATACGTTGTATATTTAGTAAGAGTTCCAGGTTAAATGTGCAGAAGAGAGCAGCTGATCACGGACACTGGTTATATGCAGTTCAAATGGCTCTAAGCACCATGAGACTTAACATCTGAGGTCATCAGTCCCCTAGACTTGGAAACTACTTAAACTTAAGTAACTTACGGACATCACACACATAATTCCCGAGGCAGGATGCGAACCTGCGACCGTAGAAACAGCGCGGTTCCGGACTGAAGCGCCTAGAACCGCTCGGCCACACCGGCCGGCTTATATGCAGTCATGTAACTAATACTACGGTGTCTGAAAGTGGAGGTATTTTACCTCTGAACGGTAGTCTGTGAAGGAAGTATGTAGTCCACAGAAGACTATTTTCGTCACCAGTGGCGAAGTATTTCCTTAAAGCTTGAGAACAAGCTCATATTGTTACTGATGTAAGACAGGTTCAGCTATCTCATCAGCTAGTGACTGCCACTGTGGTTGTTGGTGCAAGTGACCGGAACCAAATCTAGTTGGTCCACAAGCCTGCAGCTATAGACGTTACAAGATCTACAACTCGACACGAGGTTCTGAGATTCTGGGAGATACCACCAAATGAAGCATTATACTATATATCTTTTAGAATGACCAATGATTTTGGGAAGTACTGTCTTCTTGTTTAATGGAAAAAGAGTGCGGTATACTAGAGCAACGATATTTAATTATTCTGTTGAGACACCATGACTATGAATTAGCCAATAAGATATAAAGCAACACTCGCTGTTAATTTAGGAGTACGTGTGGAAAGAGAAAACTGCTATTGGGAAATGTGTTGCTAGGTCTCAATGACAGTCCAGGCTTTGGGCACTAGCACAAGCATCGACCATCTTTCAGGGTCCAACAAAATGTCTGGACCAGTAAGAAAGTGGCCATCTTCACACGAGCAACACCTTTGCCCCAAAAGGCTGCTGTCTCGTGTACGTAGGAGTCTCACGGTGTCAACAACGATCTGAGCTTTGCCGTAACGAAATTGAACAATTTACTCTAGTAACACTCTGGCTGACATTTTTACATTTGTCTCAGAGTAGTGGTAGATACCCAGAAATGTGAATCTGAGATCCCAATTGCCATAACAGGCACGTTATTGGTTCAAATGGCTCTGAGCACTATAGGACTTAACTTCTGAGGTCATCAGCCCCCTAGAACTTAGAACTACTTAAACCTAACTAACCTAAAGACATCACACACGTCCATACCCGAGGCAGGATTCGACCCTGTGACCGTAGCGATCGCGCGGTTCCAGACTGTAGCGCCTAGAACCGCTCGGCCACCCCGGCCAGCCACGGTATTGTTTTATTGTTTTATTATTAATGCTAGTGTCTGATCGAAAGATGTTAAATGGTATAGAATACGTTATTACAGGCATGGACCGAAGTAGATAAATTTTGTGAAAACAGATGCCATTGAGATATACTTTTATTACATTTCTGTGGCTGGTCCACCTAATATGATCTCGCATTCGGGAGGACGACGGTTCACTCCCGCGTCCGGCCATCCTAATTTAGGTTTTCCGTGATTTCCCTAAATCACTCCAGGCAAATGCCGGGATGGTTCCTCTGAAAGGGCACGACCGACTTCCTTCCCCATCCTTCCCTAACCCGATGAGACCGATGACCTCGCTGTCTGGTCTCCTTTCCCAAACAACCCAACCACCTAATATGATAGTTCTGATTGGCTATAAATGCAACGTTAATTGCTGCGTTCATAATTATGAACTAAAATAATGGAAGTTAGCTTCTAGCACTGGATCATGTAGGTAATTCACCACCACATAAACAGTCTGTGCATAATGGATGTCATGATAACCTAGTTTCTATCTCTTCGTTATGCACATTTTTCATTATTCTCACATAATCTTCATGTACCATTCCTGCCGCTCAACTCCCGCTGCGATTAGTTCTGTGTACGGTTGCTTTGTCCTCAGCGTTGTTAATTAATAGGTATTACCTGAACTCCTGCGCCGTCACTGCACTCTGCCGCATCGTCACAAAGTGTGCGAAGTGATATGGTCCTGCTTGGAACCCATGGGTGACGCTGGAATAATACAGACACAGAAGTGAAGCTGCTAGGCTGCATCACCTAGAAAATAAATAATTACACAGAGCTCGAATAACTTTCGTGAAATACGTTTCTTACATTAAGATTACAACACATTTAATTGCAACTAAATAATTAGATAAGTAGAACCATCCTATAAATAATTCAGCTCCTAACAACTATAACTCTCTACGTCTAACTCTGCCTGGGCATCGATGTGGGCCACAGCGTTTCCAATGAGCTTAATACTTGGTGCGAGTCATGCTGTTCTCGACGAACGTCCGGAGAGTTCCAAGGTTGCTCTCAGAGTGATTTTACGAATAATGGGTTTTGAGCAGACTAGCGTTCCTATTGCCTCCAACTGTTCAGTTTCGAAATTAGTCAATAGGCGACCACCAAATCCCCCACCACCAGAGATCCTTCTTTCAGCTGTACAACAATCATAATCTATACTACTTTATGGACGACCAGTACAACTCCTTTAGTTAATCATCAGTATTTGTCTTTTTAGGGTCCCGTGTCTCAGTCGGTATAAACAGAGCCCTTACAGGATCTCTCCGTTGTCCGTCTGTTTGTCCGACTGTTAAGTCCCCTTTCTCTCAGGAATAGACAGGGGTATCAAGTTGAAATTTGTATAACAAACTGAAATTCACAGACCCTTGGCGATGTGAAGAATGTACACTTCTAAGTCAATGAAATCAAAAGATGAGGCCACTTATGACACATATTTTGATACTGGCAAACTCTTATCTCCTGTTGACTTAGGATCATGAAATTTGACAAGAAGTAACGTTTCACTGTGCTAATAAAGGAAAAAAATCCGAACATTGCCAATTGGTAGTTATGTAAGACAAAAAAATTTGCCGTTTGTTATCCGTCTGTTAAGATCCCCTTTTCTCAGGAATGGGTGGAGACCTCAAGTTGCAACTTATATGAGACACGAGGGTCGACGGTGACTAAGCGCTGCAAAAAATTTAAGCTCCTAAGTCAGTGCACTAAAAAGATACGGCCGTCTGTACAGATCCCATTTCTTCAGGAATGAGTAGAGATATAAAGTTCAAATTTATGGTAACTACTAAGGTCTACGGTCCCCTTGGCGGTGCAAATAATTTAAGATTGTAATTCAATGTAATAAAAAGATACGGCCACATTTGTTACATATTTTTATACTAGCCAACTCACTCATGGAAGCCTTTAGATGATCTGGTGGCGCTGCGCCATACAGCGTACCTGGAAACCAAGAGGTCCGGGTTTGACTCTCGGTCGGGTCACGGATTTTCCAGTCTTCGTTTTGAACTACCCGTAACCTGTCAGCGATGTTAGGAGTCGCAGGAACAACACGTGTTCGGATTCCACGTTAAGCCGTGGGTCGCCTTCCACCGGTTGAAGAACTGGGACAAGGACACGGACACGCAAGTCACCGTAGTGGCGTCCAGTAGAAAAACTGGCACCAGTCCACTGAGTCACACGAAATGACACTCACACACACACACACACACACACACACACACACACACACACACACACAAAATTATTACCCGCAATTTAGTTATATTTTTGTTTATTTTGGTATACGGTCGTTTTACACTGATGACGCATGTTTTGTTTATTTGTTGTTATATCTTTTCAGTTTTGAAGCTGCTAGGTTAGTTTCGTTATCGCTGCCATGCTGTTAATCATGGCTGCTCCGTTGTCTACTTGCACCAAAGAAGAGCAACGTTCATCGATCCGTTTTTTGTTGTCAGAAGGTGTATCAGGGACTGAAATTCATCTAAGACTTTCGGTACAGTACGGGAATAGTGGATCGAAAAATTCAGAAATGGTCGCACAAGTGTTACACACGATGAAGGAGCCCAACGACCGTTTACCCCCACAAATGAAGAAATCATTGAGCGTTCGCGTGAAATGATTCTCTTAGACAGACGATTAACTATTGACGAAGTGGAACATCGTCTGCAAATTAGTCACGGTTCTGCCAACGAAATCATCCAAAACAGATTTGGCTTTTATAAAGTTTAAGCAAGATGGGTCCCAAACCAATTGACACAGTTGTATAAGCAAACGCGCTTGGACATCTGCAAAAACATTTGGGTCGCTATGGTAACGAAGGGGACAACTTCTTAGACAGGATCATTACTACTGACGAAACATGGATCCATCATTACAAGCCGGAGAGTAAACGCCAGAGAATTGAATGGAAACATCCAAATTCGCCGTGCAAGGAAAAGTTTAAGACCCAATCGTCCGCAAGAAAACTGATGATTACGGTTTTTTGGGACGCACAGGGTCCAGTATTGGAACATCATGGGGAAAGGTGCACAACAATATACGGTGTACGTACAGTCAGATGCTTGCTGCCAGACTAAAGCCTGGAATTCGAAGCAAACGCCGAGGATTGCTGTCAAAAGGTGTTATGTTGTTGCACGACAGTGCCCGTCCGCATACTTTCGCCCACACTACTGAAACGCTCCAGAAACTCAAATTTGAAGTAGTGGATCATCCTCCATATAGTCCCGATATTGCCCCTTCTGTCTATCACTTGTTTGGTCCACTCAAACAAGCATTAAGAGGCCGTTGATTTGCCTCGGACGGAGCAGTAAAAAAACCGGGGCATTCCTGGCTCGCAGCTCAACTGAGAACCTTCTTTTATGAGGGCATCAGGAAGCTTGTACAACGATGGACCAAGTGCGTTGAAACGCAAAGAGACTATTTCGAAAATGATGTTCTTGTAAATTTCGCATTAACACGGGTAATGTATCACGAAGGAAATACCGCCCACACTGGCAGCATGTTACGTGATACCAAGTACTTATACGTTTCTGACTATTACAGCGCCATCTATCACAAAGCGAAAATAGTGGTCCAACTAAAACATTCATATTTATTTACATACTACACAAATATGTAATAAAAATGGAGGTTCCTATTAAAAAAAACGCAATTGATATCCGTTTGACCTATGGCAGCGCCATCTAGCGGGCCAACCATGGCGCCATCTGGTTTCCCCCTTCAAGCTAGACAAGTTTCGATCTTTGTAGTTTTTTCGTTTGGCGCTTACTTCGTGATTATAAAATGTTATTGTAATCCAAATAGGAAATTTAAAAGAACGTCATATTTCGACATAGTCTCCTTGCGTTTTAAAGCACTTGGTCCGTTGTTGTACAAGCTTCCTGATGCCCTCACAAGAGAAGGTTCTCTGTTGAGCTGCGAGTCAGGAATGCACCGCTTCTTTCACTACTCCGTCCGAGGCAAATCGACTGCGTCTTAAAATATAAATTTGTACGGAACCCTCCGAGAGCGAGTTCTACTCGCACTTGTGCGTTTTCTCTTTAGTTATTAAGTTAGATCCCTCACTGTGGATATGATGACTTTTATATTTAAGAAATCGCGATTTTTCGGCGAAGGTGTGTTCCTACTGTTAAGTGAGTCCGCTTGAAAACACCTCTCTCTCTCTCTCTCTCTCTCTCTCTCTCTCTCTCTCTCTGTCTCCTGCTTTCAACAGTTAACTAACCACAACACAGCTCATCTATCTCCGTTTCAGAGCTGTATTCAGTATGAGAGAAGAAACTTGACTGAATTTTTTTGTGCATCTCACATTTATCGTCTGCTATGAGTCCGGATGTTCTTCTGCTTAAGTAAGACATCACAAGTAATTAACTAGATGCGTACGTTTCCTGTGAGAAACAGCTCATCATTGTGAACATCAATGCTGGTTTTCCTTTCGTTATCTGTTAACGCAGGTTACATAAACTGCAGAAAGCAACCAGGCCACTTGGATACTTTCTGATGAAACTGAAATAGTGTACTCCCTAACAACTTTCTTTTAAATTAGCGCTCTGATGGTGAGCAGATGAATGCTGTTTACCTCAGTGTGTTGCAGCGTTGGAGAATTGCGTAAAGACGGCGTTCTTTCACTTATTTGGTGTCAAACCATTACTTTCGGTCGATAGCGAAAATGTATTTACGAAAACGTTTATAGTTACACTCTATTCAGCTCTCAGTGTGGCTTAAAGTAAAAAATAAATGCTGCCGCAGGAGCTTTAACTTATTAAGCTCGTAACGATCCGGCTCTGATAAAATGAAACTTCAGTGCTTGGCCAAGTGACCTATGGTACAAAATGGTGTTACTTTTACTTATGGTGACAAACAATACCCATAGTATAATTCTTTTTATAGAAAATACTTAACCTAGGACTGCAACGAAGTAACATTCAATCACTTGAGAGCTGTAAGACTCCGTTCCGATATCAGTTACTGTAAAAGTCACGCACACAACAAAGTAAACAGAGCAACAATGGAATATACATAAAGGATAATATTAAGAATACGTTTGTTAAGTCCCTCGTCCATGCAATAGGATCGACTTCCATACATCACAGAATATTGCCTAAAAGGAATTGAAAAGGAAAGTAAGCTCACCCATAATTTCGGGAATCTTTCAGTAAGATGAGTTACAGAATGTAAACATACGTTCCTGTTATTATGTAACAGTCACTTTGAAAATTCCCGTTATTTAGACCATTCAAAAAAGGAAAATAGCCTACTTTCTTCTTATTTTCTTCGGTTCCAGAATGGAGGATGCCAAGCTCGCGCCCACTACTTTAGAGAAGTTAGAGCACAGGACAGGTAATTCTGGCGTTCAATTTGATAATGAAAGTAAGACTTAAGAATAATCAACACACTTTCATAGTATTTATTGACATAGAAAAAGTGTTCCATAGCGTAAAATGTTGCAAAATATTCGGAACGCTCAGAGAAACAGATGTCAGCCTTAGTCAAGGAAGTAATAAACGTTATGTGTAAGAACCAAAAAGGGAGAATAGGAGCGGAAGACCACCAACGATGTGCTCGGATTACAAGGGATAGAAGACAAGAATACAGTCTTTCTCTCCTGCTGTTCAGTCCTTGTATTTTAGAAGCTTTAATGAAAATAAAAGATAAGTTCAAGGGTGGGGTTAAAATTCAGGATGAAAGAATATCAGTGATAAGATTTGCTAATGGCTATCCACAATGGAAGCGAAAAGGAATCACAGGACATACTGAACAAATTAATAGTCTAGTGAGCACAAAATTTTGCACGAAACCAAGAAACGGGAAAGTGATGAGTAATAGCAGAAATGAGATTACTGATAAAATTAACATCAAAATTGAGAACCACGAACTAGACAAAATAAAGGAATTCTGCTACCTTGGAAGCGAAATAACGCATGATAGACCAAGAAAGGAGAAAGTAAATAGGAGAGTAGCACAGGGAAAGAGGGCGAAAGAAGTCTACTTGTATCAAACATTGGTCTCAATTTGAGGAAGTAAGATGGAAGAAAGATGATTTCAAAAATGGCTCTGAGCACTATGGGACTCAACTGCTGTGGTCATCAGTCCCCTAGAACTTAGAACGACTTAAACCTAACTAACCTAAGGACATCACTCACATCCATGCCCGAGGCAGGATTCGAACCTGCGACCGTAGCGGTCACGCGGTTCCAAACTGACGCGCTTAGAACCGCACGGCCACACCGGCCGGCGATTATGATTTAAAGTCCTGTCGACAACGAGGTCACTGGAGACGGAGCAAAAGATCGGATTGTTTGATAAGGATGGAGAAGGAAACCGGCCAGGCACTTTCAAAAGAACAGTCACAGCATTTACTGGAGTAATTTAGGGAAATCTCGTGTACAGGATGCGCGTATGGGGAGGCGGTGAGCGTTATGGAATGAATAGGACAAAGTTTAGACAAAGTCCATTTATTGGAGAAAGCATGTTAAAAGGGGTCACATAGGCCTAGGGAGGTGAGGGTGAGCCAGAGCGTAGAGTTTGGCGAAACACAGTTCGCGAAGCTAATGAAAGTTGTTGTCTGCCAAAACTAAGTTCAAAATGGTTCAAATGGCTCTGAGAACTATGCGACTTAACCTCTGTGGTCATCAGTCCCCTAGAACTTAGAACTACTTAAACCTAACTAACCTAAGGACATCACACACATCCATGCCCGAGGCAGGATTCGAACCTGCGACAGTAGTGGTCGCGCGGTTCCAGACTGTAGCGCCTAGAACCGCTCGGCCACCCCGGCCGGCAAAACTACGTCCACAGTGCCTCAGCACCGGGAGAAGCGGGAGATGTTCACTGCTACAGGGTGCGCATCCGACTCGCGGGTGAGCAAGAATACAAGAAATCGGGCCCGGCGACAGGCGGTCGGGTATATTTGACGCACCACGCGGCTTCCTCCGCCCTGATTGATCAGGACCGAGCAAACCGTGCGGGTGGCATGGAACTTTTCAGAGCGTCGCCTGCTAAGCGACGCCTGGGGCGGCGTTACCTCGTAATAACATGAGAGAGGCGCGTTAACAAGGTGCCTTTCATCGGTGCTGACTTCCTGTTACTGAACCGTGGGACGAAAGAACTTACAGGCAGCTAACACTGCCGGCCGTGGCTTGGCCGCAATGGAAAAATTAAGTTACCGTTTGGAGGCTCATATAATAAAATCCTCTACTGTCTGGCTCATTCTTTACACACGAAAACCCTAAATCTGGATGGCCAGAGGCGGAGCTGAACCGCCGTCCTCCCGAAGGCAAGTCCAGTATGCTAGCCGCTGCACCACTTCACTCGGTGAATTTGAAGAAAACTTTTTTAAAAATTTACGTCTGCAGCACACCATTACAGGGACGTGAATCATGGACTGTGTGGGTAGCTGAGAAGAACAGGATCGAAGTGTCTGAGATGTGGTGATATTGAAAGACGTTGAAAATTATGTGGCCTTGTAACACATGTCGACTATCGATCCCGTAACGTCTGTAATTTTTAGCTGCATCTGAATACTTTTCCCAATCTGTAAATTAGTGCAGCCTTAAAATACTCTGTAAACGTCTTTTTTCAAAGTTATGTTATGTTACGCCATACGGGGTGGTCAGAGACAGCCTATAAAACTTGTAAGGATGTTGCAGGGAGGTGGTGATGAGCAACATTTCTTAAGAAAAAATTCAACTGGTTGCTCCGTTTCCAAGCTATTTAGGTTTGGTGTTGGCTACTCAGGTACTTGCGAGAGCTGATTCAAGCATTTACGCGTGCTATAATGTGGTAATGCACAAACGTCTGTGGACTCATGAGTTACCACTTGTTAACATTCTCATTACATTAAAATCTGTTTTTTTCTGAAGGTTAGCAATAGCTACGTTTCGTCGGTCTGGAGAAACCAAACGACGAACATGTTTGGCGACACCGCCACTGGATGGTTGCTTGAACCTGCTCACACGACGCCCTGGACCACCTGTCTCCCTAACTTCAAAGCCAAATATATCAGAAATATCACAACGCATCGAATTGTTTTCTTAACAGTTATTTCTCAGCACTACCTCTCCAGCAAACAACCTTCGAAGCTTTTCGGACTGTTTTGACCACCTGTATGTGTACTGCATTGTAACGTACGTAACTACTTCATGCTCAGGGAATGCAGTATTGCATGCAATAGAGAATCTGGAAGGAAATCGTTCCATAAGGGTAAGGTTTAGGTGGGAGTGGAGAAGGTGAATAGGAGAGAGTTAGCGCTCCTACTCTTTGCGTAGCAAGGAGTCTGTACCAGGTATTCGATGAATAAACAACCCGAGTGTACAATGAGACAAGGATTTCTCGATAAGGGTATAAAATTGCCTCAGATGTGAATTTTTATTAGCCGTTGTATCGCGTCATTGATTGAATCGCTCCGAGATTTGGATCTCCGACGCCGAGAGGAAATTTTCGGAGCATATTACATCAGGAGCTATTATTGCATCATACAGCATTGTTCTGCCGCCACAGAGTACGGCCTCTACATCCATCTTCAGGCAAACAAATGTTTAGTTTTGTATGTACGTATTTAGTTTTGTATATACGTATATATCAGTGTTTGGCTGAAGTTTTCATATTATAAGTGCTTCATCTTAACTGCACATCATGAATCTTCATTTATCCTCTGTCACTCATCGGTCGGGCTCCTATCATAGTTGCAAGAATATTTCGAGTTTTAAAACAAAGTGGAAGCATCGAACTGAATAATTTCAATAATGGAAAGAAGTGTTAAGTTTCCTAGACCAATAGTTTTTGCAGTTTCAGGCAGTTTTTTGTGTGAAGTTGGTTAGTTCAAAGCGCAGTAAGTCAATGTTTAACTGGAATTTCTATATGGAGCAATGAGTTTCACTACTTGTTAAAATCATTTAGCAAAAAATGAAATTACCTTGGAAAACAGTGATTACAAAATTAATACCAGGCCATTCCTGTTCGTATGTAATCCCTGCTCGTGTAATGGTGTAACTGTGCATTGGTACTTATGTCTTTTTTTGCTGTTAAGTTGAAAGTGTTAGTCTGAAAGCTTGTTGTGAGACAGAACAGTTTTATGGTTCAAATGGCTCTGAGCAGTATGGGACTTAACATCTGACGTCGTCAGTCCCCTAGAACGTAGAACTACTTAAACCTAACTAATCTAAGGACATCACACACATCCATGCCCGAGGCAGGATTCGAACCCGCGAACATAGTGGTCTCGCGGTTCCAGACACCGGCCGGCCAGTTTTACGGTCTTCTCGCTAGGCTGTAGTCAGTCTGCACAAGTTTGTGTAAAGTGCGCTTAATTGTTCTTGAAGTATTTGGGCTCTTAAAATTATGAGCTTCAGCATCTGGTTCAAGATATAATAGGACCAACTAGTTCCAAACTGGTAAGCACTTTTCCCCCTAGTTAAATGCGATAGTGCTATTATACACTTTCATTCAACTTTAAAGGAAAGTACACTCCTGGAAATTGAAATAAGAACACCGTGAATTCATTGTCCCAGGAAGGGGAAACTTTATTGACACATTCCTGGGGTCAGATACATCACATGATCACACTGACAGAACCACAGGCACATAGACACAGGCAACAGAGCATGCACAATGTCGGCACTAGTACAGTGTATATCCACCTTTCGCAGCAATGCAGGCTGCTATTCTCCCATGAAGACGATCGTAGAGGTGCTGGATGTAGTCCTGTGGAACGGCTTGCCATGCCATTTCCACCTGGCGCCTCAGTTGGACCAGCGATCGTGCTGGACGTGCAGACCGCGTGAGACGACGCTTCATCCAGTCCCAAACATGCTCAATGGGGGACAGATCCGGAGATCTTGCTGGCCAGGGTAGTTGACTTACACCTTCTAGAGCACGTTGGGTGGCACCGGATACATGCGGACGTGCATTGTCCTGTTGGAACAGCAAGTTCCCTTGCCGGTCTAGGAATGGTAGAACGATGGGTTCGATGACGGTTTGGATGTACCATGCACTATTCAGTGTCCCCTCGACGATCACCAGTGGTGTACGGCCAGTGTAGGAGATCGCTCCCCACACCATGATGCCGGGTGTTGGCCCTGCGTGCCTCGGTCGTATGCAGTCCTGATTGTGGCGCTCACCTGCACGGCGCCAAACACGCATACGACCATCATTGGCACCAGAAGCGACTCTCATCGCTGAAGACGACACGTCTCCATTCGTCCCTCCATTCACGCCTGTCGCGACACCACTGGAGGCGGGCTGCACGATGTTGGGGCGTGAGCGGAAGACGGCCTAACGGTGTGCGGGACCGTAGGCCAGCTTCATGGAGACGGTTGCGAATGGTCCTCGCCGATACCCCAGGAGCAACAGTGTCCCTAATTTGCTGGGAAGTGGCGGTGCGGTCCCCTACGGCACTGCGTAGGATCCTACGGTCTTGGCGTGCATCCGTGCGTCGCTGCGGTCCGGTCCCAGGTCGACGGGCACGTGCACCTTCCGCCGACCACTGGCGACAACATCGATGTACTGTGGAGACCTCACGCCCCACGTGTTGAGCGATTCGGCGGTACGTCCACCCGGCCTCCCGCATGCCTACTATACGCCCTCGCTCAAAGTCCGTCAACTGCACATACGGTTCACGTCCACGCTGTCGCGGCATGCTACCTGTGTTAAAGACTGCGATGGAGCTCCGTATGCCACGGCAAACTGGCTGACACTGACGGCGGCGGTGCACAAATGCTGCGCAGCTAGCGCCATTCGACGGCCAACACCGCGGTTCCTGGTGTGTCCGCTGTGCCGTGCGTGTGATCATTGCTTGTACAGCCCTCTCGCAGTGTCCGGAGCAAGTATGGTGGGTCTGACACACCGGTGTCAACGTGTTCTTTTTTCCATTTCCAGGAGTGTAGTATGCTGCGGTAATTATTGGAAAACAGATTAACTCATGACTGCATCACTAGTCCATCGAATTGTCTTTGTGTCCAACTGCCTAAACAAAGTCTTCTATGAAGTAAAGCATAATTAGGCACTTCCTTCACTTTATATTGTATATCTGACTGAAATACTTTGGCCTAATTTAGGCTGGAGACCGTTTTTAATTAGCATCACGAGATCATTCATATTTTCACGATGTACCATAGTTTCAATTCTTGCTTGAGTAACTTTCATCCTATCAATACTTAGCTCATGCAGAGAACAAAATAAAGTCTGATAATCCTTTCCATTAGCTCACAATAACTGAGAGAGGACAAGTTACTCTCTCACCTATTTTTCATAAGGATTTTGTTATAACATTATGCAACTTGAGCGGGACTCTGGAATGTTAACGGCCTGAGCAGGCGTTGATGGAGCCTGGTAGGGGGCTACAAGCATGAGGTATTTTTATGGTTTGTAGTTTGTAGAAACGGCATGTTGGAAGTTGAGAGCAAATGGCGGTGAACCCATCCCTCAGTAAAGCTTGCTGGACAGGTCCACAGCCGCACAAGGTAGACAGAGCACTCTATAGACAGACAGGTCTCCAGCACCTACGCTGGCGCCAGCCGAAGGCTGGGCTGGGGGCAATGGACAGAAGGGACACATCTACACAGTACAGTCGTAAACCGGGCATTGTGTGCAGCGCCACGCCTAACAAAATTTCACAAGTTTTCATGTTCGCCGATACTGCAAATAGGCCTGTGACCTACTTACATTGGCCGCCTCGGTTGTATAAGAAAGTCTGGCATCTGAGAAACAGTTAGAGAGAGAATCTTTATTATACCTCATAGCTAGGACTACTATACTCCAAGGCACAGGCAACCTAGATAAAGATCTTTAATATTGTATCTGTGCACTTATAGCCATGGAAAGCGACTTGACTCCAGAGAAAAACATCTTCTCCCACCGCGAAGACTTAAAAAAGTCAGTAATTGGCGGTTTCCTTTTTTTCCAGAGACGCAGGTTTCTTCATTCTTGCGCTGGTTCGATATGAGTTTGTGCTTCCGTGTAGGAGGGAGAGTTAGCGCCTCTAAAGCCCTGTGATTGGCGCAAGACGAGGTGAAGGCGGTGTCGTTCGTGCACTTTGTGAGGAAACGGAATTTTTATCTGGCACCCAGGCTCTGGACTTTGGTCTGGTCGAACCTCTAGCATGTTTGGTTGGTACTTGGGACCTGTCCTACGATTGACTTCACTTGCGAGTAGTTAGACTGGGGAGCCTGTGTTGATGCTCTTACTGTACTGACGGTGTGACTTCAAACGTCTCGGACTAATTATTTTCCGAGGGCACACTTATTCGTTTTCGATTTACCAGCCTTGATATTCTGTCATAACGAGGTCTGCATAAATTATGTCATTGTTTGGTTTTTGGAAAATAAATGTTATCAGTAAACTAGATTTTGCATACATTCTCAGTCATTTTTATATAGCCCCCTAAGAAAGTTTCTTCCATTGTGGCATCCCATGCCAGCTTAACTTGCAACTGACTTTCAAAATCTTTGTAAAGGGGTAGCATTGTAGGGTGTAATTGCTCTGTTAGCATTTCCCTACAGTATTATTGGCTGATAAGGAATGAGGATGTTCCTTGCAGAATGGGTGAAGATGGGAACATACGGAATACACTAATAAGAAGAAGGGACAAGATGATAGAAAGTGTGTTAAGATACTAGGAATAACTTCCATTGTGCTAGAGGGAGCTGCGGAGGGTAAAAATGTAGGGGAAGATAGATATTGGGGTATATCCAACAATAATTCTGGAGGTTGGCTTTTTAGTGCTCATCTGAGACAAAGGGTGGTATCCACCATTGGAAAGAAAGTATGTCAACATCAACATATGAACAAAAAATTGGTCATATCTATGTCAGATATCTTGTAAGGTGTGCTTGACGTAGACAGAATTTGTTTTCGACGGTGGGTTATACGAGGAGATGGAAGGAGACAGGACATATGTGGATCATTTCGAGGAAAAACTTCTGACATCAGCCCAATGGAAAACTATCTCTTTCTCTCCAGTACACGTATAGGCAATACCTTCGTCATATGGTCACATGGAACACACAAGTAGAACGATTTCCTCCTACATCTCTGTTCCATATCCCAGAACATCAGCTTTACTGTGGTAGTAGAAGTAAAATGTGGGCATATGACAAAGGTGTTGAGGGGACTGCCATGGAGGAAGCGATCATGAATAAGAGATGGAGTAACCAACAGAGGAATGACATTTTAAGAGTCGGAACATACTGTAGAATGACAGAAGTTTAAAAACTAGAAAAATATGAATAGGGAATTGAAAAGGTGCCATCTAGATACAGTCGTGCTCAGTGAAGTGAAACGTAAAGAAGATAAGGATATCTCGTCAGACGAATATACATTAACGTTACTAGAAGCAGAGAAGGGTCTAGCGGGAGAAAGATTCCTCATGAACAGGGATGTAGTGCAGAGAATGAGATACTGTCAGCAGCTCAGTAATAGGATTGGTATTTCTGATTCGACAGCAAACCAGCTCAGGCAAAGATCGTTGAGGTATACACGCCAACGCCACTAGCAGGAGGTGAAGAGATGCAGAAAGTATAGGAGGATACTAAATGGGTAATTCACTATTTAAAGGGAAATGAATATCCAATAATCATGGGAGATTGGGACGCCGTTGTATGGGAAGGAAAAGAAGACAGGGCTACTGGAGAAAATGGGCTTGGTAGTAGGTGTGAGAGAGGACGAAGGCTATCTTAGTTCTGGGAAAATTTCAGACGCTTATAGCGGGTATTTTGTTTAAGAATAGTAAGAGGAGGAGGTATATTTGGTAAAGACCCGGAGACATGTGAGGATTCCAGTGGGATTAAATCATGACCCGACAGAGGTTTAGAAGACAGATATTGGGTTGCAAAACGTACTGGTGAGCCGATCTAGACTCAAGTCACAATTTAGTGACGATGAACAGCAGACTGAAAGTTTATAGAATCGTTAGGAAGAATCAGCGGGGAAGGAAATGGGATACCGAAGCACGGTGGAATGACGAGGCGCATTTGAAGTTTGCGAAGGATGAAGATCCTGCGGGAAGGAATAGCAAGGTAGGCAGGTCAGGCGAAGAGGAGTGAACCTATATAAAATGGGTGACCACGTATGTTGTACAGACAAGCATAGGTACGAAGAAAGTAACTACGAAGAAACTAGGGTAACAGAAGAAATACTTCAACTGATCTACAAAAGACGGAAAGACAAATATTTTCAGGGAAATATGGAAGTACAGCAATATAAATCCTGTAGGAATGAAATAAACAGATAGTGCAGGACAGAAATGAGAAAAAAATTGATAAAGAAATGATCGTTTGGAAGACAGTATTTAAAAAAGTCAAAACAACTTCCTGTGAAATTTAAAGTAATGGTAATAACATTAATAGTGTAAAGTGAATTCCACTTATAAACGCAGAGGAGACAACTGACAGTGTAACGCTATCACAGCAGACAGGGGAATAAATGTTTTAAATGTCATCTGTCACAATGTGTACAAGGGGATGCACAGTGATGCTATGTGTGATTTGCAGATGAAAGTCTATTGCGTCCTCCCCCTACTTCTCGTAACTGAACTGCAGCCAACTTGCTAACCTCACATCTCGTAGAGGTTGACCCAGTTGGTATTTCTCCGTCGGTCATTAGCCCTGACGCTTGTCCAATAAACAGTGCATAATAATGTGACAAGTAGGTAGATTTAAATGCTAAGCATAATGACAATCGTAAAACGTTAGGGCACCAATTAATTTCTTTTTATTTCACCAATCGTAAAATTAATGAAACGAGTTCTAGAGCAGGCGGTCGTTAATATTCACAAGATTGCCGGTCATTAATCATCAGTTCCCGATCACCGCAGAAGTCTCAGAAATGGTTCACAAGATCATAGAATCAACATGAGATCGCATGAAATCGCATTAATTCCTACTTCACGTGGAACTTCACTTAACACACTAGTTAACATGTCGCCACCTCAGAAAACGATCCTAGACTGCCTTGGATTAACACAACATCCGAGAAGTACGTCTTCCGAGTCAATTTTTCAGCAAACTCTTCCGTTTTTACATGAGATGAGATATGATACAGATTCATGTATTACCTGCTGTGAAATCGATCGTAGACTAGTAATGAGTTATCTTAGCACTTTGGAGCCTGCCCTCTCAGTACGCACTTAAGGTTGGTCCAACTTTCCATCAATAAGCGCTGATAGTAATTAAACTTTGTAATTAGTATCTCTTAATTAACTGAATTATATTAAAATTATTATTAACAAGTTCTCAGTGCTAGTAACGTCATAAGCACGGTTGGAGCTGTATATTAATATTTAAGCAGTAAATATAAATAATAAGAGATTCGGTTTTTGGAGCCCAGCGTAGTAGACGAATTCCCTCTGTCTTTCTCTCTTGCTCGCCCGTCCGCTATGAGACCATCTGGCACGTCATTCGGTAAGCCTGTCTTATGATCCTACCTACTATCCAGCCTCCCGTAACAAAATCTTTCTATACTGTGCATTAAAACATAGCAAAAAAACGTAATAAACTTGGGCAGGGATGTAGTATAAACGCCACAATATGTGGAGGAGTACATTGAAGGTCTCTATGAGAGGAAGAACGTGCTCATGAAGTGACATAAAAAGAAATTGTAGTCGATATGGAAGACATAGGAGATTCCTTATTAGAGTCGATCTGTAAAAGAGCACTGGAAGGCTTGAGATCAAATAAGCAGAATGGACAGGTAATATTCCAACAGAATTTTTAAAACTAATAGAGGAAATGGCAAACAAACGACTGTTCAAGCTTGTCTGCAGAGAATCTCCTCACTCCTTATCCTATCAGTGTACCTAGTTTTCAACATTCTTAAGTAGCACCACTGTTGATTCTCTTCTGCTCTGGTTTTCCAGTCCCTGATTCACTACCATACAATGCTGCGTTCCAAACGTACACATTCTCTGGGCCAGGAATTTTCCTTTAGCCTCTGTTATTGTGCTTTTTATATCCTCCTTGCTTCGTCGATGATGGGTTACTTTGCTTCCCACTTAGCAGAATTCCTTAACTGCCTTTGCATGCATTGTGGTCAACAATTTTGATATTGGGTTTCTCGGTATTCCCTTCTCCGCTGCTTCTCATTATTTTTTCCTTACACCAGCGTATCCTCAATACATATCGTGGACTCAGGACTGATTACATTGTTCATTCCGTTCGACAGATCCTGTAGCTCTTCTTTACATTTACTGAGCAAGCAATATCATCAGTGAATATTATCACTGTTATCCTTTCATCTTGAATTTTAATCCGACTCTTAAACCTTTTTTTTCTGTCATTGCTTCTCCAACCATGGGGCAAAGAACTACATTCTTGTCTTACACCCGACTTGATCCTTGTCTTCCAAACTCATTGTTGCCTATTGGTCCATGTGTATATACTGTATTACGCGATTTTCTTTATAGCTTACTCCTGTTTTTTCGGAATTTCGAACATTTTGCACTATTTCACACTTTCGAACGTTGCTTCCAGGTCGAGATATCCTCAGAAAAAGTTCTGATTTTTTCTGCAGCCTTGCTTTCATAAGCAACACAACGTTAGGGCTACTTCTCTGCTGCCCTTACCTTGCCTTAATCCAACAGTGCTATGCAAAATGGCGGATAAATGGCTACTCTCGAGTCAACCCACACAGAGTTATCGAGTGCCGTGGACACTAGCTTTGCAGAAGCGGAAGTAAAATTGGAAAAATTTCAGGCTGATTGCTGAGACCATAGCGGAGTACGCTTAATTAAAAGTACAATTAGATAATGAGATTATTAATAAGACTCGCAGTATTGCGTCTACCCGACAGGTCTCTGAATGTGGTGTGGGTAGATCTCTGTCGGTAGGTCTGCAGTCTGCTCCGCCCAGAGTCACTTCAGGCGGCAACAACAAGAAGACAGAAAGTGCATTACTAGTAACTATTCCGCACGTAGCACCTTCGCCGGTCGCAGTCTTTTTGTCAGACCCACTGCGGTTTGTGCCACTACCTGCACGGCAAACTCAGATACTGGTCTGTTATCAAAGAACGAATCATACAAAATGGTTCAAATGGCTCTAAGCACTATGGGACTTAACATATGAGGCCATCAGTTCCCTAGACTTAGAACTACTTAAACCTAACTAACCTAAGGATATCACACACATCCATGTCCGAGGCAGGATTCGAACCTGCGACCGTAGCATCCCGAGTACTTCCTGACTGAAGCGAATCATGCAGTGTCATGCACAACAAAAGAGACAACCACGACTATTCACCCAATAACATGTCTTTTTATTGCAGTCGGAGTAGAGCTCTCCCATTCCTTAGTAGGGAGGAATGCATATCAGTTCATCCTCTTGTCCCACTCTCCTTCTAACTGGTAATGACTCAGCGAGATGAACAGTAGAATTCAAAGAATACTTTTCATCAGAACTATCCAAACGGGTTACGACACCTCCAGTAACAGCCATCGGCAGTTGTTAAATGCTTTTGGGCACCACCTCGTTTCCGAAGCAAGTCACTTGTGGCATATCACTGGACGCTACAGCTCAGATTTCGCACAACTGAGCCGGAAATTCTTAGTCCAGTGCTAGAACCGGACACGTCAGCAGAGGTCGTATTGACGGGCTTCGCGTACAGTCTGAATGACAAAAGTCTTCGGGAGTACTTTCTACTCGAAGTATCGGCAGGACGATGACTGGAGTCTCCATAGACCCCAAGGAGGAGATCCAATTAATTTATCACCGTATGCAGTAATGGGCGTGTAGACATATTCTAATTGTACCTATCGTCTGCATAGAGCGAGCAGTCTCTAGAGGTTTCACACCCCAGAAAGTGGAGAATTAGAGTGCGCAGGTAAACTACTCCCGCTTGTTGTGCGGAGTAAGGTGGGAAGCGGAGAACAAAGACTTACTGTTCACCTCCCATGCTTACATTATTGGGACGCAGCTGGGAGGAGTCAGCAGCCATAGGAGTAATGTGTATTATCCAGTGGAAAGTCCAAACGGAGATTGTCTCTGGGAAGCTGCGATGCTGGTGCCAATTCACTAATCAATGAATCGCACATGGTGCGTCGAATATATTCCCCACTCTGAGGATATCATCTATCAGTAGTTTAATTCACGGCTCCACGGGTTATTCCCCAGCCAAACTCATGCTAGAGAGGCTAGTAACCACTCCCAGGAGTGCATCATCAAGATTACCTCCTTTTTGTGAAGTTATCAGTTGCAATGAGAAAACTAAAGGAAGCATCGGGAGAAGCACAGCACAATCGTACTACTAATAGACCAACGATTAAGGAAGGACATGTGGTTCTGGTCAGAAACCATCACTGGTCTGATCTAACTTACAACAAAATAGCTACGGCAACGCTTACTCTTACGATGTTGTCCATCTGGATACCGATTTTGGAAATGGCATCTTGAATCAGCTGGTCATCAGCTGAATTCCTCATACCTTCATATTAGTAGCTTAATATTTCGGCATTGTTTACAAGTGTATTTACTGTATGAGTTGCACAGACAATTGCTTTTCTAGTATATTTTGAAGATGAAAGACAATCCGTTTCATTTGGTTCGAGTTTCATTTGCCAAAACTTTTATTGTGATTCAAAACTCTCCAAAGACAGGAACCGAGAGGGAGAGATGGTGAGGCGTCTGAAACAAGCTCTCTGAAACGTTCAGAGATATCTGGTTTCGTAGTGGCTGAAGGAAACTGGAAGGATTGGGCGCATGTCGAGACATGGATTGGGTGGAAAGCGAAAGTGGTAACTGAGGTCTGATTCCATCGAGGCAGTATTAATCTGCAGGTGGCTGTCAAGTGTTACGAGCCTAACCGGCGATCTACTAGGCCGCCCTGTCCCCCCTTCAACACCACCCACACACACACACACACACACACACACACACACACCAAGACAAATACTCTTTGAAAGCAGATCGGGTCTGGCGATCGTTTGCAACTGAGCTGGTTAGTTTAATTTGATAAAACTACCAGCAGAAGCACATCTTGCACACACACACACACACACACACACACACACACACACACACAACTGCTACCGCTTAACGAGGCCAACCACTCGTAGCAAAATAAGTTTCGTTGTAGAGTAACATCTACGCACTCATCAGAAAGGATAGAGAAAGGCGAGGCAACACCCAGAATTTAAACTGTTTGGTTTACAACTAGGTAGGAAGAACATCGTACTAGGATAACGATATTTGCAACACATAAGACGATACAAAAGAGAGCTCATGGAAAAGGATATGTTTAAAAAAATAAGATCTTGAAGTTCAAATAAAGGAATTCTCGTATGGATTGAGCCAAGCTATTGAAATGGATTTCTAAGGCAGTACCATTGGACAAGAAGAGAATAGAAGCTTTCGAAATGTGGTGCTACAGAAGAATGCTGAAGATTAGATGGGTAGATCACATAACTAATGAGGAAGTATTGAATAGGATTGGGGAGAAGAGAAGTTTGTGGCACAACTTGACCAGAAGAAGGGATCGGTTGGTAGGACATGTTCTGAGGCATCAAGGGATCACCAATTTAGTATTAGAGGGCAGCGTGGAGGGTAAAAATCGTAGAGGGAGACCAAGAGATGAATACACTAAGCAGATTCAGAAGGATGTAGGTTGCAGTAGGTACGGGGAGATGAAAAAGCTCGCACAGGATAGAGTAGCATGGAGAGCTGCATCAAACCAGTCTCAGGACTGAAGACCACAACAACAACAACCATTAACCCTCACAGTACCAAGGCAGGAACGGGACGGGGACTCTGTGCCCAATTTTTGGAAATATACTAATCTAGTCTGGTACTTTATATTTTTTTTTTTACTAAAGTTCAGTCTTGATCACACCATTTAGGTTTCAATGACATAGGTAACCGGTTTCGGTTGTTTTTACATAACCATCATCAGACCTGTGGATTAATTTTAGGAAATACTAGAAACCAATCTTTAAATAAAATGAAAGTGTCTATTGACGTCAAAATTTAACAAGATAAAATAAAATTAATTATACCCATGGCTCTCTTAGGATGGTAGGCGGAGCCCTCCTCAGCTGCTGCGAAGTCAGCTGATGGTTATGAGTGCTGAGCACGAGCTTAAATATGCAGAGGCTCCGCCTACTTCCTGTCACACTACTTCACAACTGCCAATCAGCTTCATAATATGACGCCATCGTCAAAGTATAAAAGTCGGAAATACATTAATAACATAAAATGGTTTCTTGTATCAGATCCTGTAACTGGTTTAAATTTCTGACTAAAACTTAACCCAATAATTTAAGTCTTAGTAATGAATGCGACTTTACGCAACAAATGTCATATTCATATTTTCAGGTTCAGGACCCTTCTTAAGGGGCTCCGGAAAGGCTCAAAATCATGAAAAGTTCAATTTTTACTTTTTTGCGTTTTCTGAATCTGCAGACTATTACCTTTTAATAGATATATAATTTATTCAATTCCGAAGACTACAACTATTTTTAAATTTTTTTTGAAATGTGTTCTACATGGGCGTGACCCACTGTGGCGCTGTTAAACTGCTGTCAAATGGTGTTATTATTAACGTCCGTGTTCATCAGGTACATTTTAGTGATGTGAGATAAAGCATGTTTTGTGGCTAACCTGTGATGGTTCAATATATATCGCTGGTGTGATTTTCGATTGTTTAATGTTTATTTACCCTGTCGTTATCTCGAAAATATTCGTAATTAATTCTGTTTCTTGAGTCTCTGTTTTGTTGAAGTATAATAATGAGTAAAAGTAAAGTTATTAGAAATCCTCTGAAGGCTTTTAAGAAAAGAAATATGTGTAACATTTAGAAATATGGGAATGAAGATAGGTTCTAACATGGTACGAGCGATGCTTGCTTTAGACAAGGAACGCCTTCGGGCTGCAGACAGGGCTGTAAAGAGTCTAGAAATACAAGCAAGAGTAAACAGGAGGAGGAACAAGAGGAAGCTGGAGGAGTAGTTTGCAGAGGATGAAGATAATCCATCCTATGGACCTGGAATGCACTAAAAAGTTAATCCAATCTTTGTCGCTCGATTCCCAAAACTTTTATTTTCTCATACTAATTACATGTTTTCTAAGGATCTTCCAAACATATTTGTTTCAAACTTTCAGTAAATGTTACACAGTACCTTCTGCATAATTTAACACATCCTTTTTCCAAAAAACTGTATATTTTTGAATATATAAATAAAATATTGCAAAAAAATGTTGTGAATTTTCATTACGATTAAAAAAAATCATCTTAAATAACTGAACTAAAATTTTGTAAAATCCCTGTGTTAAGTTGTAGCCCATATTCCAATAAATAATCTGTAAAAAGTTCAACTTCCTACCTCAAATACTTTGTGAGGAAAGATGTAATTTATAAGCGTTATTTTAACATTGCAAGTATAGGGCGTTCCGGAGCCCCTTAAGCATCTATATAACTTCAGAAGGTGTGTTGTAAATGAAAATCAAAGACGTTTAATGAACTTTGTACCTTTTTAAAATTTTAGTAGATTTCGTAAGCTATCCCTCCACTCGGTGTACTCACTATGGAAAATGCTCTGGTGTAGCTAACAAGGGAATCATCCCGTCGCACCCTCTGAAATGTAGTGGTATAATGGCCCAGTAGGTAGCCCTTGTAAGATTGTGCTTAATGGTATTTTCTTTTTCTGTACTTCACTTACACATAAGTACTCACTAAAAACTATGTTGTTAATGAATGTTAAACTTATTTACCGAAATTTGTTTGTTTTGCCTTTTTTTGGTGGTGTGCACAAAATAGCCCCCCTCCCCCTTTTAGGCATTTCGCATTATGGAAAATACACAACCGGGAAAAAATTAGTACATTTGCAAAGACGACCGTCGATTTTGATCTCATGACGGCGTAAGTCACATGATGCTGATAATGCTGTCAACATCGTCCGACAACAGACACCTAGCTACCAAAACGCCATCTGTGTCTAGCCTTTACTAGGGAATGCTCATAGCCAGAAGGTTCTGTGTGGTGCAGAGTTGTGAAGCAGGCCGGTAACCACACCACGGAGACGCACCCGTGCTTTCTGCGGCCAACTGAGCGAGTTTGAAAGGGATTAAGTTGTGGACTTTCGGGTGGCGGTATAGTCCTTTCGGAGAATTGTCACTCAAGTTGGATGTGCTGCGTCAGCTGGGCAACAGCGCTAGTATCAGTGGTCACGTGGACATTCTCACACTTGTAGGCAAAGTTCGGGGGATCCACACAGACGCCCGCTAGTATCGTCGTACTGTAAGCGCAGTACTGGCAGATCGTACAGCTAACGCATCACAGATGAGAGGCTTGTGCGAACCGGTTATTAGCAATGGGGCTATGGGCACGCACACCTCTACTCCGTCTCCCAACTGAGCCCCAGCATCGGCGCGGACGGCTCGACTGGGGCCGTCAGAGGATCGCTGCGCCATGGAGTTCAGCAGGCTCTACTTGCGTGCCAGTGCGGGTTGTTTCCGCTTATGACAGAGACCTGGCTTGCGCTCTCTCGTAGAGTGCATTCGCGCAAGACACATAGGCCCTACCACAGACCTTATGGTCTGGGGTGCGATAAGCTACAACTCTCGTTCGCCTTTGGTGTTTCTGGATGGGGCGCTAACCTGCCCTAGGTACGTGCAGAATATAGTTCGACCAGTTTTTGGCCGTTGTTGAAACAGGGACGTTGTGTATTGTTCCAACTTCCTGACGCTCGCGCGCAGATTGCTTGTGAAACTCAACGTGCTCTTCAATTCTTGCAGTAACTTCCTTGGCAAGCACGATGTCTGGACGCGTCTCGAATCGAGCGCGTGTGGGAAATGATGGAACGAGAAGTGGTTCGAGCGACTTGTCAGCCATCAACTCTTTCAAAACTGCGTAAACTGATCGAGCAGGTGTGGCATAACCTATCTCAGGACAGTATTCGCCATCTGTACGGTCAACTGGATGCCAGAGTCAACGCCTGCGTTGCCGCCTATGGAGGAACTTACTAATATTGTTGTTTCAGCACGGGTCGATATCTGGAATCTCAGAACCAGTTGTGTTATTGACCTGTAAATGTAATCATTTCATTTACTCCATATGCACTGTTGCAACAATAAATGGTGAGTGAATGGGAAACCAGTGAAACGGTATACTAATTTTTTACCGGTAGTGTACGTTGGTGTTGCTAGGGTTAAAGGGAAAGGATAACTGTCTAGACGTAAGAAATAGACACAGAAGGCAACAAAACGGTAATGTCACTCTCGACTTCCAGTTTGCCCAGCGACTCTTAGGAATATCGGGAAAGGAAACAGTTATCGAAAGATAAAAATGCAAACTTGTCATCAAAAAGTTATTTGCCCGACAAAAATAGTTCAATGAAAGCAACCTAAGATGAAGGAAACTAGCCATGTAACGAGGAACATCAGAATTAAAGAACAATCAGAGAGTGCTTGGGACTCATCTGCGTTGACTAAGTCAAAGCCACACCCGCTTGTTAAGAGGGGATGCCGATCAAGGCCCAGGCTAGGAGTAATCATTCCGCTGGGACAACAAAGTGTTTGTTAGATTCGATTCACACGAGCGAGCAACAGCCGCGTGTGGTCGCAGCGATATCGCGCCGTCAGAAAACGTTTCATTGCACACACGGCGGCATCACAGCATTAACCGCAAAGTATTGCTAGTTTGAAAGTGAACTATCATGCACGTTGGGTAGAAGAAAGAAGGGAGTGTTGGTTTACTTCATTTATGAGTACATTAAGAAACGCAACAAGAAGTTTTGGACTCACCCAATGGTTAGTTCACTGTTGCTGGAGGGAGTATTAGTGAAACATTTTATACAATCAAGAGAAACTGAATGAAAATTCGTGGAGGTACGTTCCGTCTATGCAACTAATTAAGGGCAGTTTGTTTCTTGCCATTGTGTTTCGCTTCTTTTATTTGTGAAGCATCTTCAGTGGTATGTAATACTTGTTTCTTTTTATACATCTAATAAGCAAATCATCTGGTATTTACAATACGCTGCTATGTTACATTTTGTCGTGTTTTTCTCTTATTTTTTGGTTAGAATCAACTTTTGTAGCAAAAACTTCATGACTGTGAAATTATCGTTCGGTGTTACCTGCGATTTCCACTGCTATTAGCCCATGGTCCTGGAGATGTGTTCATTAGTCTACATGCTCCAGTTGGCTCATTTCCGGTGTTCTTTCACCCAAACCGACCAACCGGAGCATGGAGACTAATGAACACATCTCTAGGACCATGGGCTAATACCACTGGAAGTCGCAAGCAACACCGAACGATGATTACACGTCATGAATTTTTTCTACAAAAGTTGATTCTAACCTAAAAAACAAAAGAAAAACACGACAAAATGTAACGTAGTAGCATACCGTAAATACCAAATAATTCGTTTCTTATATGTATAAAAAAGAAACATGTGTTACATGCCACTGAAGATGCTTCACAAATAAAAGAAGCGAAATGCGGCTGGGAAGAAACAAACTGCCCTCAATTAGTAGCATAGACGGAACATACCTCCACAATTTCTGAAGCAACTAAGGAACGACGGAAAAACAGAAAAAATGACGATAATTGTAAATTCTTTATTTTCGAATGAATGTACAGTTGTCTGACGAAGTAACAGTAGTACAAGAGCTTTAACGTCAACTGTTCATGTTTTCCGGGTGTATGGATAGTCCGATGTGCATTATCAGTACATAATAGGCTACGCAACACCGTGTAAAACAGTAATATTTATAAAGCTGTGTGGAAGGTATTGCACATACCAAAATTCACAGAAGGGAGGTGGCAAAAAAATGCCAAGGAATTTGAAAAGAATACTATGTGAGCTGGACAATGAAATCTCATAACGCACAGAGGAAATTCTCTAAACAGTAGAAGAAATGTTTTCGCTGATGGATGGATGTCGTGTGACTAGGGCCTCCCGTCGGGTAGACCGTTCGCCGGGTGCAAGGCTTTCGATTTGACGCCACTTCGGCGACTTGCACGTCGATGGGGATTAAAATGATGATGATTAACACAACACCCTATCCCTGAGCGGATAAAATCTCCGAACCAGCCAGGAATAGAACTCGGGCCCTTAGAATTGACATTCTGTCGCGCTAACCACTCACCTACCGGGGCAGACTTTTTGCTGATTACTTTATAGACAATGCTGGCAAAATAGCATGTCAAAACAACTGTAACTAAATTTTGTCGGTAGCAATCGTAATGAACAGCGAATAAATTAATTTCCAAACTAAAACTTGTGTAATTATGTATTCTGTGGCTGCAGTACAATAGAGCACTGATTACCATGAACTGACTCAAGTAACGGAATTTATTTTGAACTATTATTGTTAACCGAAGCTTTATTTACTTCGATGAAAGGGCTCTCTCTAGGGAGCAAAGCATTTGCTGCTTAGAGCTATTCCAAGTGTTAAATGGATACATTCGAGCAAAAAGGACACAAATACAAAATACACTCCTGGCAATTGAAATAAGAACACCGTGAATTCATTGTCCCAGGAAGGGGAAACTTTATTGACACATTCCTGGGGTCAGATACATCACATGATCACACTGACAGAACCACAGGCACATAGACACAGGCAACAGAGCATGCACAATGTAGGCACTAGTACAGTGTACATCCACCTTTCGCAGCAATGCAGGCTGCTATTCTCCCATGGAGACGATCGTAGAGATGCTGGATGTAGTCCTGTGGAACGGCTTGCCATGCCATTTCCACCTGGCGCCTCAGTTGGACCAGCGTCCGTGCTGGACGTGCAGACCGCGTGAGACGACGCTTCATCCAGTCCCAAACATGCTCAATGGGGGACAGATCCGGAGATCTTGCTGGCCAGGGTAGTTGACTTACACCTTCTAGAGCACGTTGGGTGGCACGGGATACATGCGGACGTGCATTGTCCTGTTGGAACAGCAAGTTCCCTTGCCGGTCTAGGAATGGTAGAACGATAGGTTCGATGACGGTTTGGATGTACCGTGCACTATTCAGTGTCCCCTCGACGATCACCAGTGGTGTACGGCCAGTGTAGGAGATCGCTCCCCACACGATGATGCCGGGTGTTGGCCCTGTGTGCCTCGGTCGTATGCAGTCCTGATTGTGGCGCTCACCTGCATGGCGCCAAACACGCATACGACCATCATGGGCACCAAGGCAGAAGCGACTCTCATCGCTGAAGACGACACGTCTCCATTCGTCCCTCCATTCACGCCTGTCGCGACACCACTGGAGGCGGGCTGCACGATGTTGGGGCGTGAGCGGAAGACGGCCTAACGGTGTGCGGGACCGTAGCCCAGCTTCATGGAGACGGTTGCGAATGGTCCTCGCCGATACCCCAGGAGCAACAGTGTCCCTAATTTGCCGGGAAGTGGCGGTGCAGTCCCCTACAGCACTGCGTAGGATCCTACGGTCTTGGCGTGCATCCGTCCGTCGCTGCGGTCCGGTCCCAGGTCGACGGGCACGTGCACCTTCCGCCGACCACTGGCGACAACATCGATGTACTGTGGAGACCTCACGCCCCACGTGTTGAGCAATTCGGCGGTACGTCCACCCGGCCTCCCGCATGCCCACTATACGCCCTCGTTCAAAGTCCGTCAACTGCACATACGGTTCACGTCCACGCTGTCGCGGCATGCTACCAGTGTTAAAGACTGCGATGGAGCTCCGTATGCCACGGAAAACTGGCTGACACTGACGGCGGCGGTGCACAAATGCTGCGCAGCTAGCGCCATTCGACGGCCAACACCGCGGTTCCTGGTGTGTCCGCTGTGCCGTGCGTGTGATCATTGCTTGTACAGCCCTCTCGCAGTGTCCGGAGCAAGTATGGTGGGTCTGACACACCGGTGTCAATGTGTGTAGTTTAATAGTTGTGTTTATGTATATTATTTTTCTCCTGAATCGGTTTCAAGTAAAACTCTTACAAAACTTTAAACACACTCGAAACCACGGGGCCCTCTTCTTAATCCTATTACGATACTCCTTACGAGGTATATCCCATGTTTCAGAGCATTTTTCACCGTTCCAGTGAACAGTTCCACGTCGAAACCGGCTGCATCCAAGGCCGGCTGGCGGCAGCTGTTGCTATGGTTGTGTGCGCGTGTACACTGCCCCA
Organism: Schistocerca piceifrons; assembly: GCF_021461385.2. Taxonomy (NCBI): domain Eukaryota; kingdom Metazoa; phylum Arthropoda; class Insecta; order Orthoptera; family Acrididae; genus Schistocerca; species Schistocerca piceifrons. The sequence goes on along the minus strand of NC_060143.1, from coordinate 497,408,633 downwards.
TTCACCTACGGCGATATCGCTGCGATGCAGGAGAGCAGTGTTTGGCCACTACAATTCTCTCGGCGCGTTCTCGCAGCGAGTTCGCAACGTCATCACCGCAGTGTGCGCGGCTCCATTGTTTCACATGCAGTGCTGAAACGCAAGAGAAAATGACGCTGCGAGCGTGCTAAGATAAATCGCTCGTGTGTATCGAGAATCAGCTGCAGCCCCTGGTACGAAGATGCAGGCGTCTGAGCCGGTGGAAGGCGCTGTCCGCGGCCATTAATGATCAATGGACCGCCCTCCTTGCCAACTGCAACTTCCTCCCCTCCCCCTTCTCTGGGACTTCACAATTGGACGCCTTCCGTGGTCAAGTTCCTCCGCTTCCTGTTCGTTTGGTTGGAGCGTCACTGTGCTCTCGTAGAGACCAGAAGCGAATTTCAAACCCACAGACACGACTACGCAAGCACATCTGGCGTGGTGTGTAGAGGGATCCTACAGTACACAGTGCCTCCAAAAGAGTCTAATTTTTCAGTACCTTATGCAAGTACCGTACAATCAGTGTAGATTAATATCTTGTTTTGTCAACAAGGAATTCTTTTGGGACAGGGTGTTGATTGATTTGTTGATTTAGGGGAGGTGACCAAACAGCGAGGTTAACGGACTCATCGCAATTGGAAAGTATGGGGAAGGAAGTCGGGCGTGCCCTTTCAAAGGAACCATCCCGGCATTTTCCTGAAGCAATTTAGGGAATTCACGGAAAATCTAAATGAGGATGGCCGGACACGTTGTAAAGTCCCCTTTGAAAAATTATGAATGACTGTGCTGGTAAGACTCTTACGTTATTTGATGCAGAGACAGCTGAGTAAAACTCAACGTACTCAAACAGTTTTCTCTTTACTTATTCTGATCATCACTAAACTGACACAATATTTTTAGCGCAACGCAATATTCTGCCTGTTTACATATCTCTGTATTTGAAAACGCATGCCTATACCAGTTTTTTTGGCGCTTCAGTGTTCATGAACCGGCAAAGTCATGTATTGTGTCCGCACATTGTAATGATGCAATAGGGGGAATGAAAAGAAAAAATAGTACCACTCAGGTTTAGCTATGTCTTCTAAAGTTTTACGAGGATTAAATACGTCAGTAATGGGAGTAGGACGTGCTATGCGGTACTTGATTTGTTTTTGTAGTGTTTCGATTGAATAGTGATGGTTGTCTCACAGTAGCCAAACAGTGCAGTTGTACAGTGATAATAGCAAAATTTCGATGATGAAGGACGTAACGTCATAGCGCAAATTGCTCTGGAGAAGCACAGAACTAATTTGGCATAAGAAAACTGAATTGGTGTTCCAAGTAAGTAGCCGTTTTCAGTCCGTAACATTCAAAACAGATTGAGTTATCAATCATACCTACACGTTTGGTTCACCTTCAGCTAATGACTTGGGAAATGGTCGCCTGGTACGAGTTGTGACAATCTGTTTGTGTCACAAATCTGGGACAGGTTCCTATACATAATTACGACACTCTTACTAGAACTTTCTGATACATTAAAACGAAAGCGAACTCACGTCTGTTTAAGGCACACGGCTTCCATCCGCGAGTAATTTTGTTCCCTGGCATTATTCCACTTTTTTGGGTCTGTACATGATGACCGCTCGCCATTAATGGATTTTGTTATTATTACAGTCGAAGGGAGAGGCTCTTCCTATAGTCATTGAAAGGTAGCAGCATAAAAATGAAAATAAACGTTCACTTTTGTTTTGACTAGTACTCTGAAATTTGCCAGAAGGTAGTTATACAAATACACCAAGAAATCAGCCTGTAAGCTAAACCTTTCTTAAAATGCAGATCGAATAAATTTGTTGTGTAACATGATTCAACTTATTGTTATTTCCATTAAATAGAAAAGAAGAGACACTGGCATTTCTGTATAAGAGCTGAGTCCCTTTCGTTCAGTGTTTTCTCACTTAAATTTATTCCGTGTCGTTCCTTTCAGCCGCTGTTGGGGAAACTGTCGATATTTGTGTTCCCGGTTGTAAGAAACTACCTACAGCCACAGAGAGGTGTGTAAATACACCAGAACAACGGTGTTTATTTCTTCCCATAATTTCTACCTTGATGTGCCTCAATTTTCTTTGAAAATTGTTTCTGAGATCACTAGAATCCGGATTTTATGTAATATCAAATTAAGAATATGTAAATAAATATGTAACCAAAACTAGTGAAAATTATAAGTAAGTATGTTACGAAGCAATTATATGTAAAATGGCCCGCAGCTCGTGGTCGTGCGGTAGCGTTCTCGCTTCCCGCGCCCGGGTTCCCGGATTCGATTCCCGGCGGGGTCAGGGATTTTCTCTGCCTCGTGATGGCTGCGTGTTGTGTGATGTTCTTAGGTTAGATAGGTTTAAGTAGTTCTAAGTTCTAGGGGACTGATGACCATAGATGTTAAGTCCCATAGTGCTCAGAGCCATATGTAAAATGTATTTTTTTTTTGTTAGAAAGTGTAAGTTCAGTGACAGGCTCTTCAAATATCTATGACAACTTTCAATGAGTTCTCTTCTGCTACAAAGTTCTGAAGTACAAGTGTCTTCTGTTCAAGCACTTTACTCACACTGGAACGGGATGCAGAGTTAATTGTAATATACTCTTTCAAGTGTTCAGTTGCCACGCACAATCATCTGTCTGACAATTCCTTTTTATAAATAGACAAAGATCGCTTAACTTCACAAAAGTCAAAAAGTTCTATGAAGATGGAGTGTTCATCATTATATAAGCGAGACAAAATCACAAGATTTAATTATGCAGGGTTCTTATACAGCACAGATTGTAGTTTACTGGGAACTACATCACCCAACTCACCTGGTACATCACTGGCCTTCCGTACTGCATGTTCCACTGTTTCCACAGCCTCTTGGAAAAGCGTACTTGAATTCTCCAGTTTCTTGATATTTTCAGGAAGCCAGCTGAAGTGACTTGCAATGTATAAAATTACACTAAGCACTTTAGAACTGTTGAATGCTGACAAGGATTCACTCACAGACACCGCAGTATCCAAAGAAAAGTCCTCCATTACTCACTTCACAACTTCAAAGTCCTAGCTGTAGAAAATCACAGCTTCAGTCCGTGTTGCCTTGTTACCACTAGCTACGGAGGCAGAGGTACATCAGGAAGCTGCTGCTTGTAGCTTTGTACACGATAAGGAAATTTCAAGAAAACCTTTTTCGCTGTTTATACCATTGTATTTACCTCTGAGAATTGATGTCTAACTGTCTATGCCACATTTTGCAATGCATGAGTCGTATGTGTTACATGCACTAAGTATGGATAAAATACATTAAGCGATTTCCCCCCTCTCTACTTTTATGGAGCTACACCTGTGTACATCAATAAGATCCTCTCTTCTTCTACGCCGTCTGGCCTCCAAAGGTGAAATACAGTTTAGATGGAGCCTCAGAGCCCAACTTGCTCACAATTAAATTACCTATAAAACGGCCTGTAGCATCCGTCGTCTCATCAGCAGAAATCCATATAGGTGATTTGCTAATGTCAGCCCTGATTTTTATAATGCGTCGATTAGCAACAATCCACATAATTATTCCCGAGAATAGACTCGACAGCCGGCCGCGGTGGTCTAGCGGTTCTAGGCGCTCAGTCCTGCTACGGTCGCAGGTTCGAATCCTGCCTCTGGCATGGATGTGTGTGATGTCCTTAGGTCAGTTAGGCTTAAGTGGTTCTAAGTTCTAGGGGACTGATGACCACAGATGTTAAGTCCCATAGTGCTCAGAGCCATTTTTTAGACTCGACAGGAATGTTGGGGCTCCAGTATTTCCGTAAGAAATGTTAAAATTCAGGTACCTGAAGTTTGTTCCAGGGTATGTTTCCTGCAACCACTGTAAAACAAAGTTCTTTGTAAAATTCACTATTAAATGAAGCAGGCTGTCCCTGCAACTGTGTAAGTAGAATCTGTTTCTTGAAGAAATCCGTTGTTTATTACTGATATGTAGACTGCTTCGTAAATGTGTTGTTCAGTTTGAGATGTCATCTTACATCCTATATGCTTATCACGAGTTTGGCGGAGTACTATTTAACATCAGTGGATAAAGCACTGTCGACAGAAATCCACGTTTTCAGCTTTCATGACAACAAAGACGCAAATGCTGTCACGGTTAACATAAGTGCAACTGACTGTTTCACGCTGTGAAGCGTTTGAGAACAAGAAAGAAAATCGTTTAAAGTAGTCATTGTTGCCCGCATCGATCTTATGCCTTTTAGCATTGAGTGTAACGGGATTGATGGCGGTATGAGAAACACAGTAACAAGACTTTTCTTTTTCTTTCTTGCTAGGTAACGGAAGTGTATGTGAATTGGGAAAATGTGTAATAATTCCACGATGATATTAAAATATGTAAAGTTACTTACCAGGAAAGTACTTGGGCTCGAACAAACAGATCTGTATGAACGTTTGGTTACAGGACCATTATGCACCTCAATGTGCTGGTGGGTGTCGTTTTTCTGCAAAACTCTGCAGTCATGCTCTAGATATAACTGTAGATGTAATTGTAGACACCATACGCAATGCAGCGATCTTAACTATAAATGTAAATGCGGAATGTCAACAAAATGCTCCGAGCAATACGAATGACTGCAAAACGCAGAGTGAAGAAATGCAAGTTGATCGCATTGCGTATTTGCACATTCTATAATATCGGTGTTGAACGCCACGTCAATGACACTTTTGAAGTTGTTCACTGGTTCGCGTACTGCCACGCGTAACGAAGCATTGGCCTATATACTCCCGCAGATAACTGATTGTAAATGACAGAATGCATATTCATGATAACGAATCTATCGTGAAATTTCGGCTGCATATTACTGGAACGTAGTTTGATGAAATCTGTTATTCTCTTGCCATATATTTTATATTGCCTGAAGAAATACACATCCAGAGGTTGTGCATATTTTGTAGTTTTAGGCGGAATGATTTTTAAATCTACATGTTTTCCGCCAGATGCTTCCAGTAGTACTCGTTCATCCTTATGCCCAGACCAGGAGTCACAAAGTACTAATGACTTTCTCGACAAATGTGGATTCAAAACTGACAGAAAAAAGGGTCTTCAGATGTTGTTTCGTTATCTTCCCACTCACACTTGCATCGACGACGACATTTGGAGGGCACCGCGTTTCTACGTATTTCCCTTGACACGCGGGGTCCAAACTTTCCACTGGATTCTTGGAAGCAAATATAGAGTTGGTCTGCCAATCGTCCGTCCATTGATATAGCAACATCGATCGTGTAACAATGTGTTTCAGAGTTAACTGATTGCAACATCGCGACAGTGTTTCTCTCCCCTTTCATGGATAGTGTTCTGTGACAAAAAAGTTCATAGTTGAACTGACCCTGGTCACAGTTCCATACAGAACTAATATCGAAGTTTTCTCTCGTGATATGCTCATTGACGTCAGCAACAAACGTTTGAGCTCTTTCAATCAGCTCTTCTTCGTCATCCTTATCTTTTCGTGCTTGGAGAATAGTGATACGGCGTGAAGTTATCCTAAACTCCTTTTTCAAATTAGTAATAAATCCTAGTGAAGCTGTAAAGTTTGCACACCCGAGATTTCTGGCTACGTCCAATGCCCAATGTTGTAAATGCCAATAATGAACGGCGGAACCGCATTCTCGCCCTGCATAGAATTTCGCCATTACACGCTCCTTGATGGTCTTGAACAGCAGTGTACTATTTCCTTTGAAAACTGTATTTCCTTCTCTTTTCCTTGCCACGTAATCCAGTATGTTTTTAATATTGCTTTTAGACTTCAGTTTAGGGTATCTTTTCAGAAGCTTGTCGTATGTGTCGAAACCTCTTACGTAATAATCAACGTACATGTTCTCCAGTGTGTTGTCATCAAACGCTGTGTTGATATTGCAACTTTAACCCTCTTCTTGGGAGACTGTTGGTATTCACTGTCACTGCTTCCATCGCCTCTTCCCGCACTTGCCGTAGCACTACCGTTTGCAATGAGTTGTTCGTCATTATCATCCCTATCACCATCATGATGTGTTAGTGTTACAACAGTATCTGTTTCTAACTTATGCTCATATTTCTGTACTATAATATATACCAGAAAACATGCGAATGATTCGTCTTCTACACCAATACCATCTTCACGAAGAAGGGTTCTTCGTAACTTCGGCCGGCCGCGGTGGTCTCGCGGTTCAGGCGCTCAGTCCGGAACCGCGCGACTGCTACGGTCGCAGGTTCGAATCCTGCCTCGGCCATGGATGTGTGTGATGTCCTTAGGTTTAGTTAGGTTTAAGTAGTTCTAAGTTCTAGGGGACTGATGACCACAGATGTTAAGTCCCATAGTGCTCAGAGCCATTTTTTTTTCGTAACTTCATCTCAACCAGTCGCAATACATTAGCAGGATTAATTACCAATCGCCAAGCCATCTGACGCTTCAAAACACAAATAATGTCACAAAACGCAACTTCAGAGGCACACTGCACCGTCCCTACTGGTCCCCACTGGCGTACCGGCAGGCCAGTGTGCAATGCGGCATGGCATACGCAGAGGCCTCTAACGGACGACTGCAGATGCAGATGCGGGAGTACCACTAGTGCAACAAGAGACCTTTACATTATTTCTCACACTTTTTGGTGTATATGTGTTTGTTCGAGCCCAAGTACTTTCCTGGTTAGTATAGTATGAAATATGTATAACACCTCAAAATACAGGGTGAGTCTGGAGGAAAGATACATGCTTTGAGACGCGATAGTATTAGTGATTCTGAACGAAAGCCTTCATATGGACATATACCCTTTTGCGAATGGTTTCCGAGATAGGACACGTTTAATATCACTTTTGTACATTTTTCTTTAATAACACGAAAGCCGCACACTCCAACGAAAACATGTAGCAGTACACAATTAAACTAAATTTGCTACAAAAAAGGTCCTATTTATTTTTTTGTCTGGGACTATACAGTTTGCGCGGAGAGATCGCGGGGATAATGAAAATCTCACGCGACGCGCGTGCGCTGTAGCTTAGCTACTTTTTGTAAACCAGTTTGAGGTAGTTTTCCGACTTGATAGACCACAAGCGTCCAGTATCAAAACGTTCGTCTCAACTTCCTCCATATTTCTGTGGTACGTTGTAAACAATGACCATGAATAACACAGAAAATAAATTGAAATGAACATTAAATGCCGGCCGAAGTGGCCCTGCGGTTAAAGGCGCTGCAGTCTGGAACCGCAAGACCGCTACGGTCGCAGGTTCGAATCCTGCCTCGGGCATGGATGTTTGTGATGTCCTTAGGTTAGTTAGGTTTAACTAGTTCTAAGTTCTAGGGGACTAATGACCTCAGTAGTTGAGTCCCATAGTGCTCAGAGCCATTTGAACCATTTGAACATTAAATGTGTTCTATCTCGGAAACCATTCGGAATAGGTCATACGTCCACACCAAGTTTTTCATCAGAATCAGTAATGGTATCACCCGTCAAAACGCGTACTTTTCCTCCTGACTCACCCTGTATGTGAAAATATGTAATCTAGAACTTTGAAATAAGGGTCTCGACGATTCAATTGGTGATATTTTAGTTTTTTTTATAACTGCATAGAAAGGAACGGAGTATATAATTACATAACATCCGGGCTGCACAGATTTGGAGAGACCTAACAACTTCGACTAAATTGAAAGGAGCTAAATACTATAGCACGAAGACTCCTAGTTTCATTCACAATCGTTGAGCAGTTCAAGTTATAGCTCTTGGTTGTTGTTGTACCACATTCAGACGTCGTTAGGCTTTACAGTACTGTCATTAACGTCCCTTTCACCTATCTGAACGGTCCCACTGAATGTGTTGTGTCCAGTTGCACTGTACGCGACTGCACTCTATCCCAGAGAGGCCGCCCGCTATATATACAAAGTTTCTCGGAACAAATGGACGCCGTACTGTTTAATTGATCGCTTCATCTACTGCTACGGGTAATCATTCATCAACGGCAATGCTGCAAGCGTTCGCTCGGTGAAGGGGGATGTAAATAATTTGTCTCGGGCCAGACGCACAACCTTACGCTTCCAAATACAGAGGGGGAAATAAATGTTGTTCAGTCGCCGCTATCGGACTCTTGACAGTAGCGGTAAATTCTCCTCGTAGCGGATACACGCTTTGTACACGTCTTGGCGTTGGTAATGTAACTCTAAAATATCACCACAGGAACGCCTCGCGCGCTCTGAAATTGAAAAGAAGAAAACGATTTGCATGTAAATGGTCACCATCACGCCCAGCGCCACTTCCTCACAGAAATGTATCATTATGTATTCCCTAAAGAACAAATAAGCCCGTAATTCACATTTTAGAATCGCAGTATCACCTGTGAGACACTGCAATGCGTTCTTCATTTGTGCTAACAGCGGCGAGAAAACAAATGCTGCACTTAAGGTTCAAGCCAGACAAGTGTTTTCCTGCCGACATAAATTCGCAAGTAAAAGCCGCATCCTTTCTGCTTTCCGTTCCTTTAATTGCGGGAATTTGTTTCCCGCTCGTTATGTAACAAATCATTCCCATGGAACTGAATTCTGAGTGTCTCTCTCTCTCTGTCTCTCTATGTCTGTCTCTCTCTCTCTCTCTGTCTCTCTGTTTCTTTCTGTCTCGTTCTCTGTCTCTCTCTCTCTCTCTCTCTCTCTCTCTCTCTCTCTCTCTCTCTCTCTCTCTCTCACACACACACACACATACACACACACACACACACACACACACACACACACACACACACATACTAACGTGAAACATAGCCTATTAAATCTCATCCACTGATGAAATAGTTCTCGTGAACGAGTCCTAATATTTCGTCTAAGCTATCAGTGACGACTGACAGCAAGACAGATTGGCAATAAGACGGTTTCTCTGCTACACTGAGAAGAGGTATAACAAAGAATTCGTGTAGGGACTTAATAAAAATTATACACTACTATGCAGACGAATTGTAAAAACAGCGCAAAGTATTTGAACAACGTAACAATATTTGTCACATCCATAGTCCTAAATGAGGTGCATATATGGTCTCAATACCAAAGCAGTTACATGTCGGAATCAAATGACATGCGAAAGCTATTCGGAATGTAAGGACCGTTCGGTCGCGAAATGGAAATCACAGTCAGAATCAAAAAAAAATTTTATGGCTCTTAGCACTATTGGACTTAACATCTGAGGTCATCAGTCCCCTAGACTTAGAACTACTTAAACCAAACTAACCTAAGGACATCACACACATTCATGCCCGAGGCAGGTTTCGAACCTGCGACCATAGCAGCAGCGCGGTTCCAGACTGAAGCGCCTAGAACCAAAAATGTTTTATTTGCAGCAGTTTGCCACACTTTACAGCTACTTCTTTACATGTCCGAAAGAACAGAAACCATATCCATGTAAGTATATAGTTCAGGCAATACCGGCCATGACATTCTTTCTTCTGAATTCTTACGGGACTTGGTAAGAATGTCTTCCTAGAGTACTGAGTATGTTGGGTAGGGACACTACGAATGTAGTGTGTGTACATACAAGGTGAGAATGTGGGTTCGCGGAAGGCGTGCGCGAGATAGTCCCTGCAGTCGCTTTATCCTCTGTGTCCTCGGTGAGCTGGAGCAGTCAGCCCTCGGCGGCCGTGGCGAGCGGACGCGCGCTGGTGTTCACGTCTCTGCTGTTGCCGGCTGAGCGCTGTTTACGGCGAGTTGACGCTATTGTAGTGTACACAGTTAAGGGTTATTGTGTGAAAAATGTCACGAATTGCTAATGAATGAACTAGCACGAAAAGATACTTTGAAATTAAGTTTCGATCCGAAATATGCACGACCTAAAGCTTACGAACTCGAAGCATGGATTGAGAATGTTTTGAAACGATCTTTTGATGAAATAACTGGTGTACATCTTTCGATCGCTAGTAGTACTGCGCACATAAAGTTTAAAAATGCTGAAATATGCGATAAAATTGTTCAGTCTTGCTGTGGTAGCCTTAAATTTACTCACAGCGATGGTAATATTGGCGAAGTTCAGGTATCTCGTGCAGGATTTAGTGTCCGCACAGTTAGAATTTTCGAACTACCTTTTGAAGCTCCTGCCGATGAAATAAATGCAGTTTTGAAAAATTATGGCCCGATTATCAGCAATATTGCGGAAAAGTGGATGTCCTTCAAAGTTCCTGTCTTGAACGGTGTTCGACAGGTGAAAATAGAACTGGAGAAACACATTCCATCATATATTACGATCTGTGGATACAGGGCCATTGTTATATACGATGGACAGCCTCGCACTTGCTCTGGATGTGGTGCAACTGATCATGTTCGCGCACAATGCGTACAGAGACGAGTGACACAGTTGCCACCAGGCGAAAGTCGTCGGCGGGGATTTTAATTGTGTTTTAAAGCCTAAAGACCAATGGCCCAATTTTAACGGTTGTGCGACACTTGCCGAAATTGTCCAACTGATGGACCTAGAAGACACCTGGGAAATCCTGAACGGGGACCGACAGTGTTTTACGTATTTTACCGCTCAAACTTCCAGCCGACTAGACAGAATTTATGTAGGAAAACGCCTTCGGGACAAGATCTCCGCAACGGAGACGTGGCCGTTGTACTTCTCCGACCATGAGGCATATCACTGTACAATCCGAATGGTACGGCAGGGAACGTAACGTGGCAGAGCAGGTTGGAAGCTGAATGTTTCAATACTCAATGATCAAGGTTTAAGAGAACGGGTGCAGGAAGTATGGGATCTCTGCTCACGGCGCCAACAAACTTTCCCGTCGGTCACGCTGTGGTGGTGCCGCTGCGCAAAGCCCAAACTTATTAATTGCTTGAAAGGTTACAGCTATGAATGGAGCCGGCAGCAGAAAGAGCTTTTCGAATTTTGTTTTCGATGTCTCCGTGAGCTGTATTCTGCTCCTCATGTCACACAGGAGAACTTTGTACAGATCAAAAGGATTCAGGCGAAGCTAACACTATTGAAACGAAGACAAGTGGTAGGAATTAAAATACGTTCTCGCGATGGTAACAGCGCCTATGACGAAAGCCCATCCGCCTTCCATCTTGCAAAGGAGAAACGCTGCGCAAGACAGAAATTGATTCACAGATTAAAAACAGAAGATGGCAGTGTCACCACAGCCCAGAATGAGATAAAGGAATATATAACCGACTATTGCCGACGGCTGTACGTGTCGCAGCCCACGAATGACGAGGAAATTACGACCATGAAAAACTACCTTACAGCGACCCTCGACGAGACGGACAGACAACTATTACTAAGTGATGTCACCGAGGAAGAACTTCGGGAGGCTTTGAAGAAGGCTCAGGGTACTAAATCACCCGGTGAAGATCGACTACCCATTGAATTCTACAAACAATTCTGGTACTTACTCGAACATTGCTTTCTGAACATATGTAATGAAATTAAAGCAGGTCGGTAACTACCAGCAGGATTCAGTGATAGTCTAATTGGACTCGTCCCCAAGGAATACCCACCAGATGATGTCAATGAATTTCGTCCTATTTCCCTCCTCATCTCCGATTACAAAATTGTGGCCCGCGTTCCATCAGCGAGAATTAAACATGTTTTACATAAAATCATACATGATAGCCAGACAGCAGCCGTCCCTGGTCGAGCGATCTTTAAAAGTCTCGCAGATTATAGGGAGATCATCTCCTTTAGTGCTATTACCCAATCGGAGGCTGCAATTTCAGCTCTAGATCAATGCAAAGCCTTTGACAGGGTCTCGCACAGCTACCTTTTTCAAATTATGAACCATTTAGGTTTTGGTGACGGTTTTATTACTATGGTCAAAAATATGTACACCTCTGCTTGCTGTAGGATCGTCATCAATGGGCAACTTTCCCGGCAAATAACTATTGAGCGATCTGTACGACAAGGGAGCCCCATGTCAATGCCTCTTTTTGCCATTGCCATTGAGCCACTTGTCCGTTTGCTGAACTGTACACTTAAGGGCTTAACCCTGCATTCGTCGACTGTAAAATGTGTGGCATACGCTGATGACGTAAGTGTCATCGTACGTTCGGAGCGAGACCTACAAGAAGTCACTAATAGTGTACGGGAGTATGAACGAGCCTCATGCTCAAAGCTCAACTATCGAAAGACTAAGCTAATGCCGATCGGCAGAGGGTTTAGAATCGATGATAACTGCCCATATGTAGTACACGAGAGTATCAAGCTGTTGGGAATACGAATGAGTCGCTGCCCTCTGAAAACTACTACGGACAGCTGGTAAGAGCTTCTGGCTATGACGAGAGGTTGTCTCCAGCAAAATAAAGGCAGAGAACAGGACCTCATACAAAGAGTACAGTTTATCAATAAAATGATACTTTCGAAAATCTGGTATGTAGGCAGACAATCCCTGTCCGTCGGGGAATAAACGTGTCGTGAGGTTGTTTTCCCATATGCCCGGCTACAGTGCACATCACGTATCATCCGCATTACACGCTTCTGTGCAATGAACACTTCCTTCGTGAATGTTGTCCCATCATTTATTAATGAATGAAAACACGAAAAATAAGTCAGAGATTTCACCTGAGAGGACACAGTTCGAAGCCCGAGAACATCAGGTTATCTGGCGCTACCAGCCCCTTGCCTGCTTCTATATTGTGTTCATCATAAGAACTGACCTGATGTAAACATTGCGCCATGTGTTCTTAGCTCTGAGCACTATGCGACTTAACTTCTGAGGTCATCAGTCGCCTAGAACTTAGAACTAATTAAACCTAACTAACCTAAGGACATCACACACATCCATGCCCGAGGCAGGATTCGAACCTGCGACCGTAGCGGTCACGCGGTTCCAGACTGAAGCGCCTTTAGCCGCACGGCCACACCGGCCGGCGCACCATGTGTTCTCCTGCATTTGCTGGAATCTGGTAGGATTTCATTTCACGCGGTAGCCGAGCTGTCTTATGTACAGTCAAGTACGATAATAAGGGTACATTTCATGCAGTGCGTTACGCGCACGTCAACTGAGCGACATTACGGGATAACAACTGTACCAGCACATTTAACAAGGACAGCACTGACTAGCCAGCTGCTCCAATTAACTTGCAGTCATGTGAGCAGTGGCAGTTACGTCGTATAATGAGGCGAGCAGAGAAAGAACACAGCTTCGAATGCTATTTAATTTTTAAGGGGGTGAAATAATATTCAACAAAACTCCAGCATTACCGCACGCTTCTTAGAGAACCAGACGGAAAGCATAGCATACTCTCGTTCTTAGCTATCATAGTATTGTAATTTTGTAATTAAAAACAACAGTGACGAAAATTCTTGACTTAAGACCTGATTAGTATGTCTCTGCTGTAAAATAATGATGCCACTGAAGGTATTAACATAACAGTCAGTCGTCTGATAGTCTCTCAATTCCTTCCATATACGAATCCAAGTGAAACATTTTAGAAGAGAATAGAAGCTTTTGAAATGTGAAGATTAGGTGGGTAGATCGCGTAACTAATGAGGAGGTATTGAATAGGATTGGGGAGAAGAGACGTTTGTGGCACAACTTGACTATAAGAAGGGATCGGTTGGTAGGACATGTTCTGAGGCATCAAGGGATCACAAATTTAGCATTGGAGGGCAGCGTGGAGGGTAAAAATCGTAGAGGGAGACCAAGAGATGAATACATTAAGCAGATTCAGATGGATGTAGGGTGTAGTACCTACTGGGAGATGAAGGAGCTTGCACAGGATAGAGTAGCATGGAGAGCTGCATCAAACCAGTCTCAGGACTGAAGACCACAACACAAAACAACAACTGTCATCTGCTGCACTGATAAGAGTCGATCAACGACAGAAACAACGAAGACAAACAAGCACGACGTTTTGTAACCCGTTATCGTTCACAGTAACTTGAGCAACAGCTTTTTGCATTAGTTACAGTACGTTTGCCAGGTTAAATGCATTGTTATTTCTCGTGAGAAAACCCTGTAAGTGTCCTCCAGATCAGTTCTGTTCGGTTAATGTTGCAGTGGTATGGTGGCAACCGCAAAAGTAGGGTATTTGAATGGTGTCTTCAATGCTGTGCAAATGATTGTTGTCCATGTTTCCACGACGCTTGTCACTTTGGCTCGTGTGAAATCACATCTGTGTCATAAAACGCTGGACATAGTCCAAATAAAAAGTATTTAATTTTCATTTTTGACCTAAAAACTTAATTTGTGACGTTTTCGTAATTTAAGCAAAGTTTATTAACAATATTTTATAAAATTAAGAAATTAAGAATTTATGTTTACTATGAAAACTGCCATTTTGTGAGTGACATGTAATTAGAAACAAGTGGTAGTTCTTTTTTAATTAAAATAATGATTAGATATGTGATAATTAGCATATATTTGACGAATTTTACAGTTAAAAGATGTATCTATCAAATGTAACGAAAAAAAGATCAAAGCGATATTTGAACCCTCGATAAAGGGAAAAATTCTGGGTTACAATTCTATAGGCATCCATTATTCAAGAATTTGTTATCTTTAGTAAACACAGCTCTTCAGAAACGTTAAAGGTTATTTTCTCTGAAAACTTGTGACAAACACAAAGAAAGACCTGTTTATTGCCACTTTATGACTTCGCGACCAATGACTGGGTCCGCATCATCATAGCCTAGGACGATTTACGATCAAATAACGCATAAGTCATAGATAGGAGAATGTATAGATAACGCTCCAACGGAATTTCTAAGATTACTGGGGGAAGTGGTACAAAACGACTACGTACGTTTGTGTGTAGAATGAATGAGACTGGCGATATACCACCAGGCTTTCGGAAAAAATTATCTACATAATTTCGAAGAATGCAAGTGCCGACGAGTACGAGAATTACCACACAATCAGCTTAACAGCTCATGCATCCAAGTTGCTGACAACAATAACGTACAGAACAAAGGAACAGTTTAGTTTTAGAAAAAGGAAAAGATGCAGAGAAGCAGTTCTGATGTTGCGGTTGCTAATGGAAGCAAGACAAATAAGTGAATGTCGTTCATAGGATTTGTCGACCTGAAAAAGGCGTTCGACGACGTAAAGTGGTGCAAAATTTTCGAAATTCTGAGAGAAATAGGGATAAGCTCTAGGGAATGACGGGTACTATACAGTATGTACAAGAACCCAGATCGAACAGTAAGAGTGTAAGACCAGGAAAGAACTGCTCGGATTAAAAAGTGTTCAATCAGTACATCAAAGAAACAATGACAGAAAAGAACGAAAGATTCAAAAGGGGAATTAAAATTCGGGCTGATCTGATGTTAGTGATAACATTCGCCGATGACGTTGCTATCCTCAATGAGAGTGAAGAAGAATAGCAGGACGTGTTGAATGGAATTAACAGCGTAACGAGTGCAGAATATGTACTGAAACTACTCACATGTGTGGCATTTCATAGTATTTCTGAGCAACGTTGATACATGGTAGAACAGACTCCTTGGGAGGCATATTTGAATCCGTCGTGGCATCCTATCAACGAGAACATAAAGCGAGCTCTGGTAAAAATTGGTCCACTCTTCAATGGCGTTTCTGCGTAAGTCGCACAGAGTAAACGGTTTTTGTCGACGTCGAGAACAGCTGAATCGAGGTAGCAAAATAATCCATGAAAGGCGGAGCAAGGAGGGCGTAGAAAGCTGACTAGCTCTGGCATAAAGGGCATTCCTGACCAAGAGAAGTCTACTGATATTAAGGCCTTACTTTGAGGAAGAAATTTCCAATAATGTACATTTGAAGCACAGCATTGTATGGTAGTAAAACGTGGACAGTGGGAAGAACGGAACAGAAGAGAATCGAAGCATTTGAGATGTGGTGCTCATGAAGAATGTTGAAAATTAGGTGGACCGGTTAGGTAAGGAATGAGAAGATTCTCCGCCTATTCGACGTGAAAAGAAATATACTGAAAACACCAGCAAGGGTAGGGATAAGAGGACATTTGTTAAGACGTAGACGAAGACAAAGATTGGATTACATCCACAAAATAATTGAGGACGTACGCTGTAATTGCTTTTCTAAGAAGAAATAGTTGCCACAGGAGAGGATATCTTGGTGGTCCAACATCAAACTAGTCATGAGACTGATGAAAAAATAAAAAAAGCCATCAGAGACCGTCCATGTTCGACAACGGCTCGACGGAATGATCGCTATCTACAGTTTTTGAGTCAAAAAAGCCGTGCGCCAGATCTGAATCAGGCTTTCGAAAAGGCTACAGGATTTCATGTGTCACATCGAGCTGTTGGTAGACTTCATGTTGCGTATCTCGACTCCCAGCCACCAGTCTGAGCACCACGTAGTACACCTCAACACCATGGGCTGTAGCAGAGCTGGGCTAAAAATCATGTGGAATAGAACGCCAGAACTGGCACTGAGTGCTGTTTGTACCGTGGGCAACCTAGTAATGGTGAACTGCTCCATCACTGTGAGCCACGTGTCCAACAAGGCGGTGGTTAAATGATGTTCTGGGTTGGCATTACGTGGAAAACAGAACAGCTCCATTGGCTTTTGAGGGCAATCTCACTGTTCTTCGCTAAAGAGGGACCTTACAGTCAACAATTTGGTGACAATATTGTCTTGATTGATGATATCTCGCACACTCGTCGTGCTGTTCCGCGAACAAGTTCCTTCATCAAGCTGAGACCACCAAAATGGAGTAATCTCCCTGTTCCCCTGGAATGAACCTGATCGAATATGTGTGGGATCGATTCAGCTGTTCTCGACGTCGACAAAAACCGTTTACTCTGTGCGACTTACGCAGAAACGCCATTGAAGAGTGGACCAATTTTTACCAGAGCTCGCTTTATGTTCTCGTTGATAGGATGCCACGACGGATTCAAATATGCCTCCCAAGGAGTCTGTTCTACCATGTATCAACGTTGCTCAGAAATACTATGAAATGCCACACATGTGAAACAAACGTAGCGATTTGCGATTTTTTTTTTTTTTTTGTGATGTCGACATATTATAAATGAATGTACAGGCATTATTCAGGGCTAATTGTTGTTTTCTGTGCCATAAATCTCTAAATAAAGGAGTGATGCAACACTTTTGTTGATGTGTGTAGCGGGCTCGTGTTGTACCTGGACGATAGAGTACCTAGGAATACTTTATGTTTCCTGGTCGACGTTCAAATCTAGTGACCCATTTTAAAATCATATAAAGGAACGCGCACTTGAGACCGCAATAAGTAAAATTTGTTGTTGTTGGACATGATGTTGTTTTGTTGCAGTGCTTGTGCATATTACCAGTTCTACACATTTAAGTGCTGTATAATATATTCAAGCTATCTGAAGGATATTAATTCTTCTGTTGCTGGGTTTTATGATGAGTAAAATCCAATAGGTTCTCACAACTCGTCGTATTTCATGTCGACTGTTAAGCCACACTTCGTCAGTCGTGCTCCATCTTGTTTTCCTTCCAGGGAAAAGGCAATGTTTGCAGAAAAACTGAGTCGCTTTAATGTCTCCACAATTTTCCCTGTCTTGAAAATCTAAATTTGTGTTGCCAACAACTTCAATTTCAAAATGTCCTTAACTTGTATCTGGTTTTGGAAATGCTGCCGAATTTGATTATTGGCACCTATTAAATACAGTACTACCAAGATTTTCTTGGTTGCACTACTTTTAAATTTGAATGGAATACTTGTTCTTGGGTAGTTGACCATGTTGCACCCTGGAATAGTTTTTCGCATTCGGGAAAACCTTACTTTCCCAGGTGTCGTTTTCGTAATTTCTGAAAAAGGCTGCAGCACACACGAAATGATTGCTATTATTTCAAAATGGAATAAGAAAAAATATTAAATTTCTATTATACGGATGACTAGACAACAAAATCTGGGATGTGTTCCAATCTAAATATTTTTCAGCCTTCTCTATTTAATTTATTGCTTTCTACTACATTTAATGGCGTTGTTTTTACGACAATGGAATGGCTCAGTGAGCTATATGTGACATAAAGCAGAATCAGTTTCCTGATGGGCTTGGCAGCTTTCGTATTTCACTAGAATTTTCAAATCTTACATGAGAATCATCAGTGTGTTTCTTATTCTTCTCAAAAAAATCTGAAATTTTCAATGCTATAGGTTCTTTTTCCTTCTAGTACCACTTCGTGTCCGCTGGGTTGTAATGTTAGACATGAAACACAGTTTGAGCATCTATGGCCGCCATGCTCGGAGCAGAATTTCGACCTCTTATCAAGATATATCAGACCTAAACAACCGCGGTTTCTTCGTCTGCGTCTATCAAACTGGAGCGAAAATTGTCCCCTCACATTACTAGGCATTGAAAGTAATTGCGGAACATATAAATCAATATTTTGTTTTAGACTGTGTTTAGAATACTTCTAATAAGACGAGAGCTCGAAAAGTTTGGTATATTTCTAGAAACGAACGACAAATTATGTTAGAGATCAATGCTAGTGTGCGTGAACTTGTACAGATGTTATTCAACCTTTACAATATACGAAAAGCGCATACTTTTTCGACCACTGTAACTGTTCGGTCTGGGTTACGGGGTATGCAGACGCGCATGGAAATGAGTATCGTTCAGTGACAAAACATTTTTGTTTCAACATGACTCACGTTGTAGAAAGCTCATGACTGTGTATCTTTACTGTTTATCGACCGATTGTCTTTCCCATCCTTCGCTAATCCGAGCGTGAGCTATGTCTCCAATATTGTCAGCCTTTGCTGGAAGAAGAAAGAGAAATAAACTCTGACGTTTCTGCCGTAGCGAGTGTAAATATCGTCGACAGTCCGAACGGCCTATTGAGTAACCTCTGTATTAAAATGGATTTACGTTGAATCGAATATTTCAGTATAACTCAGATACTCCTGAAAATGTTCAACAAAACTTGCTAGACATGTAATTGGTGGTAACATCCCTAGCACCTGTAGAGTCTCGTGAAATCTTCAGTAGAATTGTAAGGTATCCCCTTAATGGGTCAAGGCGTACGTTACACTATGGAAGCTGCTACTCTGAGCTGCCCATCGCCATGTGGCGGACAGATGACGCACATTAGATTACAGAAATCATGTACAATACGGCATGGAACGGTAGTTTTTATGATGACGAATAACCGCCATAGTTCATAATGAGAAAATTTAACACAACTGCCGGCAGATGAGTTTTACAAAAGAAGAACTGAGGTTTGTGCAACTAGGACAAATTATCTCAAATATTTTATTACTGAGATGAAACCTTGTTGGGAAAGGCATTTTCTTGACTGTGTGGATGGAGAAGACTTCTTGGAATTGTATTTCAAGGTAACCTAAGCACATACAAGAATGAAACGTTTGTCTGTCAGAGATACTAAGCGAACAAAATGTTTTTCCCTTAAGTACCTAATAATATTCATGATTAGTGTTAATTTGCTCTCTTTGCTTTCATTATGTCACAAACGACGCAATTGTATTAAATGTCTGTAACTTTTGTAAAGAGAAAATTTCTTAACTGTTAGACTCTTTTTACGCTGTACAGATTTTTTGACAAAAATCAGAGGTTATTTTTTCAAGAACGCGTTTAGTCAAAGTAAAACGTTCCTCCATCTTTCTTAGAAAAGTTTAAAATATTTTTCCGTGTTTGCATGGCACTTTACGCCACACGCAGCGACACATTGTTCCTGAGAAGCAAAGAAAAATTTAGTAGTAAGAAGATTATTTTTCTTTAGCTGCTGCATTTCTTGATTTCAATATGCTTTATAGAATGTCAGTACACAAGACACCAAACACCACGTTGAGCAAAAGATAAGTTATTTATCTTTCAGGGCAGATCTCACTTTGTATTCGTGTGAGCAAACAGTACTTAGTTAGAAATTTCAGTTGTTGGTTTAAGTAAGCAAGTTAATTTACGGTGAACAGTGAAGGTAATCTTAGACAGTTATTTTCTTTCGAGTTGAGCAGTATTTTATTTCGTGGATATTTCATGTCAGACACAGCATTTCAAGTTATGTAACTTTCATAATGTACTTTAGTATTGAGTTGCAGTTAAATAGTTTTCATTGTGTACACAATTAGTTTCTTGTGGGATTGGAGTATATTCAGAAATTGAGTTTCGGTTAAATAGTATTGAGTTTCAATCAAATAGTCTTCACTGTTTACCCAATTAGTTTCTTTTGGGATTTAATTAGATTCATTTTCATTATTTAAAATTCAGCATTTCACTAAGATTAAAGTATTGTTTCACGATACTTTTCACAAGCGCAATACGCAGCCAACCAACAGTCACTGTTGCGCAGCAGTTGAATATGCTATCTTACGGATACATTACACGAGGAGAAAGTGTTTAAGAAGAAGTTTCAGTATTTCATATATAGATGAATTAAATGGAAAGCTTGCTCTTGGAGTTACTACCAGAGCTGGTGCATTCCATTTGGAATGAAGACTGCACTGCAAACTGCCCACGTTTCGACGAATGTCTGTATGCATAAAGTAACTGTTGTGAACATTGTGTGTAATCGTTGAGGTGTCTGACTCGATTCACGCTAAACGCCAATTATTTTTTACATTTATTTTAATTCTATGTTTATCAGCAAATTCAAGTGTTAATTGACAAATACAGAATAATACGTTTTATTAAGAGTAATTCGTTTATATTTTCACTCTTAAACATACGAAAATACGAGTGTTGGTACTTGTAATAAATTAAAATCTGATACTTAAATGTGAAGTAGCAAACAGAATCGAAAAAAAACAAATAAAATGCAAAAGCAGTACTACCGATATACTTGATTTGCTTTTCATTTCAATTAAACATTTCACATTTTTGTACATAACTTGCGTGTACAATAAATTATCGCGTTTTCGTGCGAGTCATAGCTAAAAAAAAAAGATATATGAGGGCCATCCGTAGAGTAGCGCCCCACATTTCCTTTCCTCATCCAGAAACAATAATGCCAATGCGAAACGTTAGCTATGAATTCTGAATGTCTGTTTCCCGTGACAGATAGCATAGCTTCAGTAATGTTTCAATGTGGCGTCTGTTAATGATTTACGTTACAAGCAGCGTGTCATCATCGAGTTTGTCACTACGGAGGAAAAAAAGAAAAAACTCGCCGGAGCTCTATAATTTGCAAGGAGCGGGCGGACCGGCCACTGCACTTACATCTGAACATGTTGCAGCGCCCTGATGTTCACATGCCAGCAAAGGAAGTGTGGATGCCAGTATTAGCATTGTCTTATGGTGGAACACAACTCCCACAGAAAAAAAAAAAAAAACGATTTGCTCTGAGTTATGTTCTGAAACTGAGTAGGTGGTCCTGTTGTCCTGTATTGCCATCGGTGGTTCAGTGATGGAAGGGGATTTCAAACTGATACCGTATTTCTAGATTTTCAGAAGGCTTTGACACCATATTTCACAAGCGGCTTGTAATCATATTGCATGCTTATGGAATATCGTCTCAGTTATGTGACCGGATTTCCTATCAGAGAGGTCACAGTTCGTAATAATTGACGGGTAGTCATCGAGTGAAACAAAAGTGATTTCTGGCGTTCCCCAAGGAAATGTTATAGGCCCTCTGTTGTTCCTTATCTATATAAATGATTTAGAAAATAATCTGAGCAGATGTCGTAGGCTTTTTGCAGATGATGCTGTCGCTTATTGTCTAATAAAGTCATCAAGAGACTAAAACGAACTGCAAAACGAATTAGATAAAATGTCTGTACGGTGCGAAAATTGGCAGTTGACCCTAAATAGTAAAAAAATAGAGGTCACCCACATGAGTACTAAAAGAAATCCTTTAAATTTCGGGTACACGGTAAATCAGTCAAACCCAGCTAAAAACTTGTGAATTACAATTGCGACTTTCAAACGACACATGTAAAATGTTGTGGCGAAGGCGAACCAGAGACTACAGTTTA
This sequence comes from Schistocerca piceifrons, assembly GCF_021461385.2. Classification (NCBI taxonomy): domain Eukaryota; kingdom Metazoa; phylum Arthropoda; class Insecta; order Orthoptera; family Acrididae; genus Schistocerca; species Schistocerca piceifrons. Next base: position 497,386,781 of record NC_060143.1, on the reverse strand, counting down.
TTGGCAGGGCACTTAGAAGATGCAACAGATCTACTAAAGAGACTACCTACACCACGCTTGTCCATCCTCTTTTCGAGTGTGGCGTGGGATCCTTACCGCATTATCGGAGTACGTCAACAAAGTTCAGAGAGGGGCAGCACATTTTGCATTATCGAGAAATACGGGAAGGGTGTCACGGACATGATAAGGGATTTGGGGTGGAAATCATTAAAACGAAGTGGTTTTTCGTTCCTGCGGTATCTTCTCCAGAAATTTCAATCACCAAGTTTCTCCTCCGAACACGAAAATATTTTGTTGACGCCGACCTTCATAGGCAGAAACGATCGCCAAAAGAAAATAAGAGAAATTAGAGTTCGAGCGGACAGACATAGGTGTTCGCTTTTTCCGCGCACTGTTCGAGAGTGGTGTAATAGATAACTAGTGTGATGGACCTCTGCCAGGCACTTAAGTGTCATTTGGAAAGTAACCATGTAGATATAGACCATTTTCAGTCCGAAACAAAAAAATGTCTGTGGACTGACACTATCCTCACTCCCCACAAAAGAAAAAAAATCGAAGCAACGACTCGTGCGGTAAGCTGATGATGACTGTTTTGGGGCACTAAAGGTGTGATTCTGCCGGCCGCGGTGGCAACTTAAGGAAGAAATTCAACGTATCATCGACATCAACAGAGATGTCTTTGAAAGGGTCATCACTACCTTCATAGACCTAGTAACTGTCTGCCAAGACAGTTGAGCAAAATAAGTTCTTATTTCGATGAATTTTTTACTCGAGAACTGCATTTTTAAAAGTTTTGTAGTATATGAAACACTCTATATTCTGTTAACTAATATTTAAATTTGAGAAAACGTGTAGAAATCAAATAAAAGTAAAAATAATTTCTGTCTAACAGAAACGGGGTCAGCGACTTCACCATTATCAAGGTGGAATGGTACTCACACAGGTATATTCTGTTGGGGGGTGGGGGGGGGGGGTGAGATTTATGTGTGTATCTGTGATGTGTTTAAATGATGCTCTAAACAGAGCTCAGATCTGCAGATCTTGAAACGCGATTTTCAGAGTGTTTTTGGTAAGTGCTGGGTATTGGTTCAGGAAAATATGTCTGGACGCTGATCCTCAAATTCTACAGCTATGAAAAAATCGAAGATGGTTCACTTTTAATACAGGAAACGGCGAGTTTTGCTGTTGGAGTCTACGTGCATCAAGTATGGAGAGGAAAGCACCGTGTTTTCGATTTGTCTTGGAAGATACACTGATGGAGTTTTAAAAGTAAATCCATACGTCCTTGTAAACAACTCGTCCCTCACAAGAGTCTCTCTTGTGTTACTCTAAAAAATTTGTGGTGAATATAAGTTGCCTTCTTCGATTCTCGACTTGTTCTTCTGTTAATGTAACTTTCCAATGGTTCCAGACGATAAATTCTCAAGAGTGTATCAGATGATAATTTTCTGGGGAATGAACTTGGTGAGTGAATTTTCACCATTGTACTGCCTTATAGTGCTCAAGTCCGTTATTCTCATATTCTGATTCGTAATTCCCATTGACTTCTTGAAATAAAACAACATCGTGGTTTTTTTCGTTTATTTGCATAGATATTAGTTGTTGGACTAAGTGCTGGCAGCTGGAGGTCTAGAAAGCTTTTTATATACCTATGTGCATGAATAACACTGTTCTTAACTAGAATTAAGTTTTCACTCTGCAGAGGAGTGTGCGTTGATATGAAACTTCCTGGCAGATTGAAACTATGTTATGGACCGAGACTGGAACTCGGGACCTTTGCCTTTCGCGGGCAAGTGCTCTACCATCTGACCTGCCCAAGCACAACTCATGACGCCTTCTCACAGCCTCAGTTGTGCCAGTACGTTGTCTCCTACCTTTCAAACTTCACAGAAGCTTTCCTGCGAGGCTGTGAGGACGCGTCGTCACTTGTGCTTGGGTAGTTCAGACGGTACAGCACTTGCCCGCGAATGGCAAAGGTTCCGAGTTGGAGTCTCAGTCGGCACACTGTTTTAATATTCCAGTAAGTTTCACTGTTCTTAATATTATCTTTCACTACGTATGTATGAGTACCGGATGAGCTGTCACTGTTCTCAACCGACAATCGAATGACCCTCTCTTCACTACCTACTGTTTTATCAGAATGTCAGAATTGACCAAATGTCTACCTGAAACTGTTACGTGACAATGTCTCACGTTTTCACTTTCAGATAAAAGAAAAGATCACAGACTTACACACACACACACACACACACACACACACACACACACACACACACACACACACATAAATGATGCACTTATAATATTTAAGTAACGTGAAGTATTTAAGTAGTTATACTAGACTATATTTCTACTCAGACAGTGCCACTGAGTATAAATGTCACAAGTGCCAGTTATCCTATATTAAATTGAAATGGTTAATTTGTTGTGAATCTATTGAAACTCTATTAAACAATCTCTTTGTACAGAAGAGTAACTGAACTGGAACTGAAATGTAAAGTAACTATTTGAGTCACCATCACCGTATTTCTAGCCATATATGGCAATCGTAATGTCTCATTAAATGCAGCGTCGTAATGACGCAGCCGAACTAGTCCTTAACCAAAGTTATGTTGTCAAGGACATGGCAGAAAAGTAGGAGTTGATTTAACATTCCTCTTCTAAGCCAACACGGTTTTCCTGCTTGAGTTTCATATAGCAGTTGCTTTATATCACTGTGAGAAATAATTCAATTTTTCCTGCATAATAAGAAAGGTATTTGATTTTATAATTATATTTAGTAGCAAATGTCACTTTAGTAACAACTTTGCGGGTAACTATATTGAAATACAGTTAGTAGCTTGTTATTCAGTTCACATACACAGACTCGTCTCCTTATTATGAAAATAGCTGCCGAAAGATGTAGGAAACGTAACTGCTGCGGCAGAAGGTAGTCGCTGGATCTGTGTACCGCAGAAGTTTTTCTGTGTGAAAGGAAGCTAGCAATATGATATTGTTTAGTTCCATAACTGAAAAATTATCTGACAAATATCAGTGATTCAAATTCTGTTTCGTTGTACTGTCTTGCTGCTAAAACTCTTTTGAATACTGGGGACGGAATATTTAAATGGGATCGATTGGGTTTACTCACGAATACACATTGCTTTTGTTCACAACAAAGAACGTCCATGCAAGAATTTACTTACGTGGTGTGGTGCCAAAGTATTTAATGTCTTTACTATCATACTAAATTACGCCTTACTCATCATAACAAATGCTCTGATATTCATTGCTCTGTTCCCGGTCTGTTTCCCCCAGTACACAACTCTGTTTTCTCCGATGTCTTGATTTCTTCATTCTGATGATCTTCCGTGTCGACTCTATTAAGAATTCTTTTACGAAGATAAATTTTACTTCCTTTGCCTTCTCTCTTCCGTCTTCTCCCCCGTCAGGTACTCTTTTCCTTCGAATGTTAAAATTTCAATGTTATTGTTGTTGTTGTGGTCTTCAGTCCTGAGACTGGTTTGATGCAGCTCTCCATGCTACTCTATCCTCTGCAAGCTTCTTCATCTCCCAGTACCTACTGCAACCTACATCCTTCTGAATCTGCTTAGTGTAATCATCTCTTGGTCTTCCCCTATGATTTTTACCCTCCACGCTGCCCTCAAATACTAAATTGGTGATCCATTGATGCCTCAGAACATGTCTTACCAACCGATCCCTTCTTCTGGTCAAGTTGTGCCACAAACTCATCTTCTCCCCAATCCTATTCAATACTTCCTCATTAGTTATGTGATCTACCCATTTAATCTTCAGCATTCTTCTGTAGCACCACATTTCAAAAGCTTCTATTCTCTTCTTGTCCAAACTATTTACCGTCCATGTTTCACTTCCATACATGGCTACACTCCATACAAATACTTTCAGAAATAACTTCCTGACACTTAAATCTATACTCGATGTTAACAAATTTCTCTTCTTCAGAAACGCTTTCCTTGCCATTGCCAGTCTACATCTTATATCCTCTCTACATCGTCCATCATCAGTTATTTTGCTCCCCAAATAGCAAAACTCCTTTACTACTTTAAGTGTCTCATTTCCTAATCTAATACCCTCAGCATCACCCGACTTAACTCGACTACATTCCATTATCCTCGTTTTGCTTTTGTTGATGTTCATCTTATATCCTCCCTTCAAGACACCATCCATTCCGTTCAACTGCTCCTCCAAGTCCTTTGCTGTCTCTAACAGAATTACAATGTCATCGGCGAACCTCAAAGTTTTTATTTCTTCTCCATGGATTTTAATACCTACTCCAAATTTTTCTTTTGTTTCCTTTACTGCTTGCTCAATATAGAGATTGAATAACATCGGGGAGAGGCTACAACCCTGTCTTACTCCCTTCCCAACCACTGCTTCCCTTTCATGTCCCTCAACTCTTATAACTGCCATCTGGTTTCTGTACAAGTTGTAAATAGCCTTTCGCTCCCTGTATTTTACCCCTGCCACCTTTAGAATTTGAAAGAGAGTATTCCAGTCAACACTGTCAAAAGCTTTCTCTAAGTCTACAAATGCTAGAAACGTAGGTTTGCCTTTCCTTAATCTTTCTTCTAAGATAAGTCGTAAGGTCAGTATTGCCTCACGTGTTCCAGTATTTCTACGGAATCCAAACTGATCTTCCCCGAGGTCAGCTTCTACTAGTTTTTCCATTCGTCTGTAAAGAATTCGTGTTAGTATTTTGCAGCTGTGGCTTATTAAACTGATTGTTCGGTAATTTTCACATCTGTCAACACCTGCTTTCTTTGGGATTGAAATTATTATATTCTTCTTGAAGTCTGAGGGTATTTCGCCTGCTTCATACATCTTGCTCACCAGATGGTAGAGTTTTGTCAGGACTGGCTCTCCTAAGGCCGTCAGTAGTTCCAATGGAATGTTGTCTACTCCGGGGGCCTTGTTTCGACTCAGGTCCTTCAGTGCTCTGTCAAACTGTTCACGCAGTATCGTATCTCCCATTTCATCTTCATCTACATCCTCTTCCATTTCCATAATATTGTCCTCAAGTGCATCGCCCTTGTATAGATCCTCTATATACTCCTTCCACCTTTCTGCCTTCCCTTCTTTGCTTAGAACTGGGTTGCCATCTGAGCTCTTGATATTCATACAAGTGGTTCTCTTCTCTCCAAAGGTCTCTTTAATTTTCCTGTAGGCAGTATCTATCTTACCCCTAGTGAGACAAGCCTCTATATCCTTACATTTGTCCTCTAGCCATCCCTGCTTAGCCATTTTGCACTTCCTGTCGATCTCATTTTTGAGACGTTTGTATTCCTTTTTGCCTGCTTCATTTACTGCATTTTTATATTTTCTCCTTTCATCAATTAAATTCAATATTTCTTCTGTTACCCAAGGATTTCTACTAACCCTCTTCTTTTTACCTACTTGATCGTCTGCTGCCTTCACTACTTCATCCCTCAGAGCTACCCATTCTTCTTCTACTGTATTTCTTTCCCCCATTCCTTTCAAATGTTCCCTAATGCTCTCCCTGAAACTCTGTACAACCTCTGGTTCTTTCAGTTTATCCAGGTCCCATCTCCTTAAATTCCCACCTTTTTGCAGTTTCTTCAGTTTTAATCTACAGGTCATAACCAATAGATTGTGGTCAGAGTCCACATCTGTCCCTGGAAATGTCTTACAATTTAAAACCTGGTTCCTAAATCTCTGTCTTACCATTATATAATCTATCTGATACCTTTTAGTATCTCCAGGGTTCTTCCATGTATACAACCTTCTATCATGATTCTTAAACCAAGTGTTAGCTATGATTAAGTTGTGCTCTGTGCAAAATTCTATCAGGCGGCTTCCTCTTTCATTTCTTAGCCCCAATCCATATTCACCTACTACGTTTCCTTCTCTCCCTTTTCCTACACTCGAATTCCAGTCACCCACGACTATTAAATTTTCGTCTCCTTTCACTATCTGAATAATTTCTTTTATTTCATCATACATTTCTTCAATTTCTTCGTCATCTGCAGAGATAGTTGGCATATAAACTTGTACTACTGTAGTAGGTGTGGGCTTCGTATCTATCTTGGCCACAACAATGCGTTCACTATGCTGTTTGTAGTAGCTTACCCGAATTCCTATTTTACTATTCATTATTAAACCTACTCCTGCATTACCCCTATTTGATTTTGTGTTTATAACCCTGTAGTCACCTGACCAGAAGTCTTGTCCCTCCTGCCACCGAACTTCACTAATTCCCACAATATCTAACTTTAACCTATCCATTTCCCTTTTTAAGTTTTCTAATCTACCTGCCCGATTAAGGGATCTGACATTCCACGCTCCGATCCGTAGAACGCCAGTTTTCTTTCTCCTGATAACGACATCCTCTTGAGTAGTCCCCGCCCGGAGATCCGAATGGGGGACTATTTTACCTCCGGAATATTTTACCCAAGAGGACGCCATCATCTTTTAATCATACAGTAAAGCTGCATGCCCTCGGTAAAAATTACGGCCGTAGTTTCCCCTTGCTTTCAGCCGTTCGCAGTACCAGCACAGCAAGGCCGTTTTGGTTATTGTTACAAGGCCAGATCAGTCAATCATCCAGACTGTTGCCCTAGCAACTACTGAAAAGGCTGCTGCTCCTCTTCAGGAACCACACGTTTGTCTGGCCTCTCAACAGATACCCCTCCGTTGTGGTTGTACCTACGGTACGGCTATCTGAATCGCTGAGGCACGCAAGCCTCCCCACCAACGGCAAGGTCCATGGTTCATGGGGGGGGGGGGGGGGGGGGGGGGGTATATTTCAATGTGTCGTCGTAAAACTCAATAACACATTGTGACAATGACTCCAGCATACCTCTCTGGAAGCATTTTCATTCTGCTCGTCACTAAACCTCCAAAATCTGCTTCCCACTCTCTCAGTACGACAGCTCTCCTCTCCACACTTTGCCATCCGAAAATTACCACAGAGAAACATCTTTTCTCCCACAAAATATAACTTATTTCCCGCTACCGAAACTGACATGTCTTGTCTGCCGATCTTCTACTATCTCTCACGGTAGTTAACTTTCTCTTCCGCCTTGATAAAATTATAGAGATAAATTGTTATCTACCAGGTCACAGCACTGAAAATTTATAATTAACATTACATAGGATTTGCATTTGCATCTACATTAAAAACAGCACAACAAATGTTTAGATAAGCACACTGCGTTCTTTTACAGTTACGCTGCTGTTATATTTCGTGTTGATACGTATAAAAAAATTAGTGAGGCACAAATTAGGTTAACGGTAAGCTCATCGTCCATGACTATAGAGATGCTGTAATAATTTACAGCGGAGAAAAACCTTCGCCACCTGTTTACCGGCATTACGCAAAAAAATCATACCTACGCAACTCCGCAGTATTTGCACAACCTCGTCCACGAGCTGCCTTAGAGAGCTATTTGCTTTATGTACCTAACAAACAACTGCCCTATTTCGCTTCCTGGCACACATATTTTATTTTTATCTATCGAAAACGTTGTCAGATTACAAGGGTTGCACTGAAATCTACTTGCCAAGAACTGTTTAATTCATCGGCGTATACTTGGTAATGACTTTTTTTTATTAGGGAATAGTGCGAAATTATATAATAGATTAAGCAGAAGTCGAAAAATAAAGTTTCTGTTTGAGTCATTAGACTACAAGATACTTGATCGCTAAAACAACTCATACGCAAGCACAAATCATATTCTGCAACAAGTTGATGGAAACCTTAGAAATCTATTTTAACGACGTTATCGAACACGGCCAGTTATATTCTAATAATTTCCCCTAAGTCAATCAGCAGTTCTTTAAATATGAGAAGTATCTGTATTTTTTTACTACGAAGTAGGATGCCTCGCTTCCTTGAATTCCTCTGATAAATTGTTGATCGCATGTAGTTCACTTCTTTCATTTGTAGTAATACAATAGATATTATTTGAGTTGCAACAACCTTCTTGCTGTCGCGCTTCTCTTTGCACTGTCTTTATAGGTATTTTTCCACATCCACGCAACCACTGGAGTGAGCAAACTTATACAGACAAACATTTTCGGTTAGCGCACTACTAGAACCGAACAACTCCTTGTCAAATTCCGTTCGAGCGTTAGTATGACGGACTAATAATTGAATACAAAAGATTTAGATAGTGAGCTCTGGAAAATACTCAACCCAGGACTGCTATATAACTTGTTCATGTTTACTAGGAAGGCGTACGCAATTAATAATAATAATGTGCGCAGCTGCCTGGTACGTCTCTATCTAGGGCGATATGAATTTGTACGTCTATAAAGAATCCATTTGTTTTATGCTTGAAACATTGCATGGGGGCTTAATTATTTAAAATGCAAATATTTTTAGTAGCTGTATGTCCGAGTACGCTGTGTCTCGTAATCGGTAGGCCCTGACTAGTATTTGTACGCAATCTGACTGCATAGAACAACAACAAACAATGAAAGAAAATTTTCGTAAACACAGTTAATTAATTAAGTCTCCAGCAACTATAAAACATACAAAACCAAAGCACAAGTATAACTGTTCTGTATGTGGAAGTATGACTCAACGCACATCTGGCACGGTTCTTCTTCAACAAGACAAGAATTTTTAAATACCAATTTTACTGACGTGATAAAAGAAAATTACAAATACTATAATTGCGTAAGGAAAGCAGAATTAAACTCTAATACAAGAACACACGCCAGATGCTTTGTTGACTGAACCTGTAATGACGCATTATTTAGGACACTGAAATAAAAAGAAACGGAGTTAGTTACCTCATTTATATTGATGAAAATCACTCTAATCCTTACATTATATCTCACACTGACTCTCTACTATCACATCTCAACCAGAACTCTCCAATATCACATCTCGGCAAGCACTGCCTAATAGCACATCTCAACACTCTCTGCTACAACATCTCAGCACAGACTACCCCGAGTCCTCGACAGGCACTGACTACTACGAGCTCTCGACAAGCACTGACTTCTACGAGTTCTTAACAGGCACTGGCTGCTACGAGCTCTCGACAAGCACTGTGGAGGCGGCTTAATAATACTCTTTGGCGCAATCTCTGGCGCAGTGGCTCAGTGTAGCCACCTTTCATATGCCCCTCCTCCACAGGCCAGAATTTGATGGTATTTTTGCCAGCATTGGTGGTGAAAATACCACCAAATTCGTCCACAAAAATACAGACAAAAATAAAAGATAATATTAATACCTAAATATCACATAATTAGTTAAAATTTTGGCTTTGCACTGACCTTTCAATAACCTAATATATGAAATACAGTAAGCAATACAACTTCTTTTCATACATGTGACTTTAGATAAGAGTTCACACAATACACAAAAAATAAGTTTATACAATGTTCACATAAAATGCTTTCAATGATTAGTTTATACAAAAAAGAAGACACCAACAGGTAACACCTTTTCAGTAGAAGCAGTCCATCAGTGGCACCCAGTAAAGTTGAGCAGGTACACCCAGCAACAAGTCACATTAATTCAGTAAAAAGCAATCCATCAGTGGCACCCAGGAATGTTATGTAGGTGCAGACAGCAAGAAGTAACATCATTTCAGTAGAAACAGTTCTAACAGTGGCACCCAGCAATGTTGAGTAGGTGCAGACACCGGCAAGTGACATCATTTCCATAGAAGTAGCTTCATCTGTGCACCCAGTAATGTTGAGCAGGTGCAGACAGCAACAAGTGACATTATTTCAGTAGAAGCAGTTCCATCTGTGGCACCCATCAATGTTGAAGAGGTACACACAGCAACAAGTCACATTAGTTCAGTAGAAGCAGTTCCATTAGTGGCATCCAGCCATGCTGAGTAGGTGCAGACAGCAACAAGTGACTTCATTTCAGTAGAAGCAGTTCCATTAGTGGCACCCAGCAATGTTGAGTAGGTGCAGACAGCAACAAGTGACTTCATTTCAGTAGAAACAGTTCTAACAGTGGCACCCAGCAATGTTGAGTAGGTGCAGACAGCAACAAGTGACTTCATTTCAGTAGAAACAGTTCTAACAGTGGCACCCAGCAATGTTGAGTAGGTGCAGACACCGGCAAGTGACATCATTTCCATAGAAGTAGCTTCATCTGTGCACCCAGTAATGTTGAGCAGGTGCAGACACCAACAAGTGACTTCATTTCAGTAGAAGCAGTTCCATTAGTGGCACCCAGCAATGCTGAGTAGGTGCAGACAGCAAAAAGTGACATTATTTCAGTAGAAGCAGTTCATCAGTGGCACCTAGCAATGTTGAAGAGGTACACACAGCAACAAGTCACATTATTTCAGTAGAAGCAGTTCCATTAGTGGCACTCAGCAATGTTGAATAGGTCCAGAGAGCAGTCCATAATATTCACTATCACTGATCACACTGTTCATCAAAGTTTATAAGCAGAAATTAAACGTTTCTAAGTGGCACCCATTATGTTGAAGAGGTGCAGGTAACAGTTCATAATATTCACCATCACTAATCAGACAGTTCAGGCATGAACAATAGTTTGAATACACATACAAATGCTTTTACACACTAGACATATAAATTCTAATAAACACACAAATGCTATCAGATAATTGTCATATTAACTATTACAAATACTCAAATATCAGTAAACCTATAATATTTATGGGTGTTAGTGCAAACCACAAGAAACAAATAAAATAATATTTAGGAAATAGGTGGGTAAGATTAGGAAAGGAAAACACACAAAACACACTCACTCATCTTTCATCCACATTAAGTACTACTGTGTAACTGAATAGTGTTAACTGTGTAAATGCAATTCTGTCAAAATCTGATGTTCATCATGTGTATCAAGTAGTAGTGGCAGCAATGTATAACAGTCAATAATAGTTAAGTCAACGTCATAGTCATCATGTCAAGACCAATGTTTGCCAAGCCAGATCAAATGTACTGTTGTTGAACAACTGTCAGCGAGCCAAGATTAGATTAGATTAGATTAGATTTACTTTCATTCCAATTGATCCGTAGTGAGGAGGTCCTCCTGGATGTGGAACATGTCAGAAAAACAACAATACATGACAAATATTTACAACTAAAACAAATAAGCTAATGTACCATTCCACAGGTCCCAAGTGGAATGATCGTCATTTTTAATGAACACTAAGAGTCATTTTACAGATACTAATGCACTGAATTTAAAATAAAAAACGTTTTTTATTTATTTATAAGGTAATAAACATGTAATACAACTACTGTAATACTTATTTACAATGAACACATTACTGCACTGAAATGGTGCAGAAGTTAGATTATACTTACACACACACACACACACACACACACACACACACACACACACACACACACACACACAAATTTTCAGTGAACACATTACTGCACTGAAATTGTGCAGAAGTTATGTTGTACTTATATACAAATCAGTTGGTTTTACTAAGAAATTCATCAATGGAGTAGAAGGAGTTGGCCACCAATAAATCCTTTAGGCTTCTCTTAAACTGAATTTCATTGGTTGTTAAGCTTTTTATGGCTGCTGGCAAGTTATTGAAAATGTGTGTTCCTGAATAATGCACACCTTTTTGTACAAGACTAAGTGACTTTAAATTCTTGTGAAGATTATTCTTATTTCTAGTATTGATTCCATGAATTGAGCTGTTGGTTTGAAAAAGTGATATATTTTTAATGACAAATTTCATTAAGGAATAAATATACTGGGAAGCTGTAGTTAGTATCCCTAGTTCCCTAAACAGGCTTCTGCAGGATGTTCTTGAGTTCACACCACATAAAATTCTTACTGCACGTTTTTGTGCCCGGAAAACTTTAGCTTGGCTTGATGAATTACCCCAAAAAATAATCCCATATGACATTATGGAATGAAAGTAAGCATAGTATGCCAGCTTTTTCATTTTTATATCCCCTACGTCTGACAAAATTCGCATTGCAAACAGAGATTTGTTAAGACGCTTCAGCAGTTCTGTGGTGTGCTCCTCCCAATTGAATTTATTATCAAGCTGTAATCCCAAGAATTTAACACTGTCCACTTCTTCTATCTTCTTGTCATCATATGTTAGACATATACTCTTGGGACACCCCTTACAAGTTCTGAACTGCATGTAGTGTGTTTTTTCAAAGTTTAGTGACAAAGAATTGGCTAGGAACCAGTGATTAATGTCCACAAATATTTTATTGGCTGATCTTTCTAAGACTACACTTGATTTGCTATTTATTGCAATGTTTGTATCATCGGCAAACAAAACAAACTTGGTATCTGGTAATGTTACTGATGAAAGGTCATTGATATACACAAGAAAAAGTAAGGGCCCCAAAATGGAACCTTGTGGGACCCCACATGTAATTAGTTCCCAGTTGGATCATGCCTGATAGACATGTATCAAGCTCTTTCCTAATAACACCCTTTGTTTCCTGCCAGAGATATAAGATTTGAACCATTTTGCAGCATTTCCTGTTACACTATAATATTCTAGTTTACTTAAAAGGATATTGTGATTTACACAGTCAAAAGCCTTTGATAGATCACAAAATATACCAGTTGCCTGCAATTTTTTGTCTAATGAATTAAGCACATTTTCACTGTAAGTGAAGATAGCATTCTCAATATCAGAACCTTTTAGAAATCCAAACTGTGACTTTGACAGTATGTTATTTGAGATAAGATGGTTATAAAGACGACGGTACATTACTTTTTCGAAAATTTTTGAGAATGCTGGTAACAGTGAAATTGGACGGAAATTTGATGCTATTTCTTTATCTCCCTTCTTAAACAGTGGCTTGACTTCAGCATTTTCAGCCATTCAGGAAATATTCCACTGATAAACGACTGGTTACACAGATAGCTTAATATGTTACTTAGCTCAGAATCACATTCTTTAATTAACTTTGTTGATATTTCATCATACCCACTAGATGTTTTTGATTTTAAAGATTTTATGATGGACATTATTTCTGTTGGGGTAGTGAGGGTCAAATTCATATTATGGAAATTACTTGAAATGTCTGGTCTAAGGTAGTCCATAGCAGCATCTACCGAACCTGACAACCCCATCTTTTCAGTAACAGTTATAAAATGTGTGTTAAAAAGTTCTGCAACACTATACACATCTGTCACCAATGTATCATTTACTCTTAATGCTATTTGTTCCTCTTCATGTCTGGTCCTACCGGTCTCCTCCTTCACTATATCCCATATTGTCTTTATTTTGTTATCTGATATGACTAAGATAGGCAAATACTTCCTCTCTTCAAAAAAAAAGTATATACTGCTTAGTGATTTAATAAAGTGTGTGTATAGACTATCTTCCTTCTACTTTAGTGTTCTAGTCTGCTATCTTCATCCTCCTTGTTCCATAAGACCAAAAAAAAAAATATGCTCCTCACTTACTTTACCTCTTATATACCAAAACTCCAATAATCATCAGCATCACATAATCTCAATACTTCAATAATACCTCTTACGTCGATACATATAAATCTTATCATCAATATCATTTACCTTACCTCTTGTCCACAAAAACTCCAATAATCATCAACTTCATATGATCTCAATAATACCTCAATAATACCTCTTCAATACATCGATACATATAAACCTTATTGCCAATATCATTTCACTTCCATAACAACTCTTTCCTCTAGTCAGTCTCCTCGAACAAGTACAGATAAAATCCTAGTGCAAACTTCAGTTCATCATCCCATACAATCCGAAGACACATTGCCAACACACAACCTCTGTGTAATCCATCTGACCCAAATCTTCTACTCATTATGAATTATAAACAAAAGAAATGCATACATGACCTCTAACAGACTTAGTTCGAATAACTCTCAGTAATTAAGTACGATTACGGAGTGTGAATGATCATAATATTTCACAGTGTGTACACCACTTGAAGAATTATGGCAGAAGCAAACATGTGGAGTATTTCTTGTGTCTAGTGTCACTTCCTATTTCAATTGCTCACGAAAAATGCAGGGTAATGACTGTCAATGATCTAAACCTAGTTTTGGTATGTCATGTCGTTAGCTTCCTTCCTATTACCATACATTTATACAGCTTTCATAAAACCTCCAGCTCATGTGACTTCTATGAAGTTTCTTTTACTAATGTCGTTCGTCGAATTATAGCAGTTCATTTTCTTATCTTAAAAATATAAGGCACTGAGCGTAAGCAAAACAAGCAATAGCGAGTAAATATACCAGTAGAGAGCAGAATGTCAACAAGTGGATGCAGCACAATTCTTACAACGAGGCTCTGCCAAGCGAACAATCTATAATTAACACCATACTGTGGCCTAAACTCTCTGTTTGTACACAGTATATCAGCATTTCTATACACCAAATTAAAGAGTAGTTATGACAACAACAGATATGTATAAATATGCAATCCATATGCATAGCAGCAAACATATGTTATCTAACATAATAAACAGATCATTAGCATCATATCAGCATAAGCAAATAAATGTTCATATGTAATCTTAATAAGTAAACGTGAAGGCGTAAGCAGATAAATCACAAAGTATAACTTACATACCTAACCACATCAGCACAATAAATCAGGTGACAATTATAATTTAAATAAATAAGCACAGCAGGCACATAATAAAAAAAAATATGACATCAGTGAAAAAGCAGTGCAGCCAAGCGATGCATAATATACACAAGTTACAACACAGTTCATTAATAATCATTGTGAAAATCAGTTAACGTACGCAAGCACGTCGCTTCACAAGTAATTTCATAGAACATGAAATTAGCACAAAGTATGAATCACGTAATCGCGAGCAGCAAATTACGTCTAAAGTACGTACCTAAGTGGAAATATGTTACCTGAAAAAATAAACTCAATTAATAGTTACCTTTTTAGTTTATTAGTTTCTTCTTGGAAATTACATTCTTTCTGAAATTTTCTCGATAGTCCTCTTAACGTCGGAGACACACAGAATTTACCTGCAGTTCTTAAATATTTTATACAACCGTATCCTGAAAAATACTGAATGTTAATAACATAATTCATCAAGTCACTATAGCTTTATACTGAATTTAATCGGAGAAATTAAACTGAGTATTTGTTTACGGCTGTCAGGGCATTCGCACTGAGCGCTCGATCAGCTGTAGGCGCGTGACGTAGGAAGCAATTGTTCGCGGTCAACGACTGCCCTGTGCGGCGCGCAGACTTGACTGTTGCTTTGAGTACGTGCCGCCGCCAAAACACAGCGCGGTATCCTTGTACTCTCCGCATGTTTACATGTAGCTGTGAGTTTCTCTAAAGTATGTCATTCCACAAAAATTTTTACGTTAGATATATGATGTATTCCTTTAGAGCGCCGAGATTTAAGAGTTTCTACTTCAACAGTGTTATCATGTATAATTTTGCGAATTCTATATGGACCGTTACAAAGCAGAAAAAATTTGCGACACAAGCCTTTTCCTTTGTGAGACAAACGATGAGACTTAATTAATACCTTTTGGCCAACTGAAAAAGTTTTTAAACGACCAGGACGCTTAGCTGATTTCTCTCTTCTAGTAGCCGCAGATGCAATATTTTGCAGAACCAGGTTCACAACTTCAGAATGCCGCAGTTTCCGTGTAGGCGGAAAAGGAACGATTTCAGAAATGCGATTTGTCGGTGCTTTATTTTTTAATACCAGTATAGGCGGTAAAGAAGTTGAATCATTAGGGAGTTCATTCAGAATGTTTTGAAAAATATGAAGATACTGATCCCACGTTCTGTGATTCTGATGACAATAAAGACGACACAAATTATTGATTTCCTTCATCCATCTCTCTGAAGCGTTGGATTGAGGGTGAAAAAGTGAAATGAAAATTGGTTTAATTTTACGACGCTGTAGAGTACGAAGCCAAATTTTAGAACGAAACTGTGATCCATTATCTGATATAACCTTATCAACATGACCAACTTCTTTAAGAAAATGTTTGATGAAAGCGTTAGATACTGAACAAGCTGTTGCTTTGCGTAAAGGTGTAAAACACACATATTTTGACGTCAACTCCACTGCTACGAAAATGTACGCAAAACCATTAGTAGAACGAACCACTGGACCGAACAAATCGACTGCAGCCATCTCCTTTAATTTAGCTGGAATTATAGGAAACAACGGTGCTCTGTGAGAAACTGTTGGCGGCTTAGCCTTCTGACATAATTTGCACTTGGCCAGAACAGATCGAATACGTTTTTCCATATTACTGAAGTAGCAATTTTCCCGTAATTTATGAAAACATTTTCTGGGACCAAAGTGTGCACAACTGAAATGCGTATACCAAATCAGCTTATTAACCCACTCATCAGGAATACAAACTAACCAAACAGAGTTGTCGACCGATTTTCGTTTAAAAAGAATGTCATTCCGAACTAAATAGCATCTAGTTTCTCTGGATCAGGAAGAATACCTTCTGTAGAAATAATGTGACCGAGAAATTTCACCTGAGAGCGACCAAATTCAGATTTTTCCAAGTTTACTGTAATGCCTACTCTTGCAAAGATACGTAACAATGAATCCAAAATTTTGTTGTGCTCACTCCAAGAATGTTTAGCAATAAGAATATCGTCAACATATGAAGTAATGTTGTCACGAAGATAAACAGGTAAAATTTCATTTAAACTACGAATGAATGCTGCTGAAGATACAGTAAGTCCAAACGGTAATTTCCGAAATCACATTTAGGTAAATTAGTCATATCCGGTTAATGTTTACTTATTCTCTAGATAGATTGATAGTCGAAGAGTTGGTTTGACAGACGCAAAGAATAGTAAAAGAGTAGGCAGCGGTACAGAAAACTAAAAGAGAAATAGCACCACTACAGCTCGGGGCCCTATGCTCGCTACGGCACATATTCACTTAGAGTAGTGAATCCCCTGAGGACTTTAATAGCCGCACATAAATTTAAGTTTGTGACTTAGTGACAAATTTGGCGGAAGTGCGTACATAAATTGATCTAACCATGCACATGGATGTATGTCATTCTTAGAATTGCGGAAGATCTTAAATTTCCGGACAGTCAAATAGTGTTTATAGTCAAAGTTTTCGCCTCGTGGCGACAAGGACCTACCGCGTCTCTCCCAGTCTCAATGACGATTATTGTCAAGTTCGCGCGCCTGGCGCTCTCTTGTTGCATCCCGTAAATGAAACAAATTATTTTCTTCAAAGCCCTCTGCTATCTGTGATTCTAGATTTCTTCTGCTGTCTTTTCCTACGATTTCGCCTTCAATTTGTTTGACTTGCTTTTTTAATGCCTCAACTTCCCTTTTAACGCGTTCATTAAATTTTCCTTGATTTTCAACATGTTTATTTATGTTCTGATACTCTTCGGTTTCTGCAAATGGTAATGGAGCTGTATCATACGAATCTCTGTCCCCATGTAAACTAAGATTTGTCAATTTATCTGAAATCTCCTCAACTCTTTCCGATAAGTCACCTATTTGTTCTTTCTATTTATTTACGTCTTCCGTAAGTGTCGTGACTCGGGTTTCGGTATTGACACATTTGGTAGTTAACTGCTCATATTGTTGTGTTAGATTATTTAATCTGTCATTTGGTACGGATTCCTCGATTCTCTCAAATATTTCTTCCTTATCTATTGCACGTTGTAAATTTAACTCTGAAAATTTCTGTATTATCACGCGATCTCTTTCTTCCTGTTCTCTATCCTGTTCCCTTTGTCTGATTTCTACTGCAATTAATCTACACTCCTGGAAATTGAAATAAGAACACCGTGAATTCATTGTCCCAGGAAGGGGAAACTTTATTGACACATTCCTGGGGTCAGATACATCACATGATCACACTGACAGAACCACAGGCACATAGACACAGGCAACAGAGCATGCACAATGTCGGCACTAGTACAGTGTATATCCACTTTTCGCAGCAATGCAGGCTGCTATTCTCCCATGGAGACGATCGTAGAGATGCTGGATGTAGTCCTGTGGAACGGCTTGCCATGCCATTTCCACCTGGCGCCTCAGTTGGACCAGCGTTCGTGCTGGACGTGCAGACCGCGTGAGACGACGCTTCATCCAGTCCCAAACATGCTCAATGGGTGACAGATCCGGAGATCTTGCTGGCCAGGGTAGTTGACTTACACCTTCTAGAGCACGTTGGGTGGCACGGGATACATGCGGACGTGCATTGTCCTGTTGGAACAGCAAGTTCCCTTGCCGGTCTAGGAATGATAGAACGATGGGTTCGATGACGGTTTGGATGTACCGTGCACTATTCAGTGTCCCCTCGACGATCACCAGTGGTGTACGGCCAGTGTAGGAGATCGCACCCCACACCATGATGCCGGGTGTTGGCCCTGTGTGCCTCGGTCGTATGCAGTCCTGATTGTGGCGCTCACCTGCACGGCGCCAAACACGCATACGACCATCATTGGCACCAAGGCAGAAGCGACTCTCATCGCTGAAGACGACACGTCTCCATTCGTCCCTCCATTCACGCCTGTCGCGACACCACTGGAGGCGGGCTGCACGATGTTGGGGCGTGAGCGGAAGACGGCCTAACGGTGTGCGGGACCGTAGCCCAGCTTCATGGAGACGGTTGCGAATGGTCCTCGCCGATACCCCAGGAGCAACAGTGTCCCTAATTTGCTGGGAAGTGGCGGTGCGGTCCCCTACGGCACTGCGTAGGATCCTACGGTCTTGGCGTGCATCCGTGCGTCGCTGCGGTCCGGTCCCAGGTCGACGGGCACGTCCACCTTCCGCCGACCACTGGCGACAACATCGATGTACTGTGGAGACCTCACGCCCCACGTGTTGAGCAATTCGGCGGTACGTCCATCCGGCCTCCCGCATGCCCACTATACGCCCTCGCTCAAAGTCCGTCAACTGCACATACGGTTCACGTCCACGCTGTCGCGGCATGCTACCAGTGTTAAAGACTGCGATGGAGCTCCGTATGCCACGGCAAACTGGCTGACACTGACGGCGGCGGTGCACAAATGCTGCGCAGCTAGCGCCATTCGACGGCCAACACCGCGGTTCCTGGTGTGTCCGCTGTGCCGTGCGTGTGATCATTGCTTGTACAGCCCTCTCGCAGTGTCCGGAGCAAGTATGGTGGGTCTGACACACCGGTGTCAATGTGTTCTTTTTTCCATTTCCAGGAGTGTATTATTGTGAGCATTCAAAATTGGTTGTACTTCTTCTCTGATTTCTTTCTTTAATTCATCTTTCATATTTTTGAAACGTGTCCCTATTCGTGAGTCTAACCGTGTTTCCAAAGTTCCCATCTCTGTTTTAAATTCAGATCCTAACCGTGTTTCCATTGTCCCCATATCATTTTTTAATTCAGATCCCAAAGTTCCCATCCGTGTTTCCATTGTTCCTATTCGTGAGTCTAACCGTGTTCCCAAATTTAATATTGCACTCATCAACTGCTCCGTACTAATTTGTTCTAAATTCTTTTCGCCCCTAACATTTCCCGCAAAACCAGTTTCCTTCGTCATAGCTGTAAAGCTCTCTGTGTTCGATACTATTCCAGAATCTTCTATCGTTAATCTCATATTCTGTGAATTTTCGGATTGAGAAAAAATTTGAAATGGTTCCGGACTGTCTTCCCGACTTATTAAATTGTTTTCAACTCCATTATTCATCATACTGTTGTCCTGTGTTGGCGAGTTCGCCATGTCAACAATTTCGTCATTCTCACTATTCATCATTTTCGCCTTTTTCATTGATCGCGTAATCATTTACAAAACATAAAAAAATTCGTCACTGTACGAAAATTACACACAATGACTCTTTATCTCCAACAATACCATTTACATGAAAAGTTTCCGTCAAACACGATTAACGAACAATTGAAATAATTGCACTAGATTGTCAAACGCGTATACAAGACAACAAATCAAATTCTGAGAAAAAAATACCATTAGAAGAATGACAATTACCAAATCTACACATGCAAAATAGACTACAATTACTAAATTACAAATTACTACAACAATACTACTGTCTACTATTTTTACAATCAGAAGAATTCCAAGGGACGATCCGAAGCAGCGGTCGCCACGTGCGCAGTGGCTCAGTGTAGCCACCTTTCAACATGTACTTCATTAAAGCCGAAGTTCACTGCTCGTGATCGTGTTTTCGTTTTGTTGCCGCTCGTATTACCCGTATTAATTGACACGTTGTGAAAGTAACTGCCCGGCAGTTGTCAGCCTGATGGGAGCTGTGCAGTTGTCGTACGGCATTTTAAGTCTGTTGCAGTAATTTGCAGCCTCTGATCACTAGTATTGTGTTAGCGATCTTTTTATGTTTTTCCCTCTCAGACAAAACGGCCGAAACGTGCAATTTTTAAACCTTTATCACCTCCACTCACAGCTTTATTTACAAAATCGGCATCACTCTGCACCAAAGCCAGTTCTCCAGTTCTGCGAACAACTTTTCCTGGAAAGCCTTTCTGTTTACAAAATCATCTCATGTTTCTATATTTTCGGATCGCCGGAATTTGTAACAATGGAACGTCCTATTTTCTAAAAACTTGACGCTACTAGAAAGCTGCAACCGTCAGTTACGCATACCAGGAGCACTTGCGGAAAACTCGTTTTTGTGAGTATTATATCCATTGGTAATACCTGTAGATATAGATATTGGGTTTATTTTCTGAGTAAAGTGAATAGCTTATGAAAAAGATCATGGCAGGAAAACTCTTTTTCTAGTACGTGATTCGCAATTTAGGTGACGCAATTCGGAAATGGAAGGAGATTTTTAGCGGAGGAATTAAGATTAACGGTAATTACCTCTTGAATTGTCTTTTATATTCAGCCGACGCCACCCTGCTGGCGGACAATGAAGATGTCTCACAAAGGGGAATACATTTGTCAGCTAGGGTTTATAAAGAGTAACACTTGATGATCTCAGAGAAGAAGACAAAATCAATGGCTTTCAAAGGTAGACATCTTGTGCAGACAAAATCTGAGATCAACAATAGAACAGCTCAAACATCTTAACTATTTAGGTTGCGACGTTACATATGAGTACGACGACAACGTAGAGAACATGCAAGAAAAATTTCGGAATATATGGGGATCAATGAAGAGATGTGTAAAAAAATAAAACAAGAAAGGAAACAAAATTGAAATATTTTAAGACAAAATCAGTTGCAATGCTTGTTTACGGAAGTGAATCGTCGGTTATAAGTAAACGCCAAGAAAGTCATATATAAGCAACGGAGATGAGGTTTCTAGGAGCAGTGAAGTGACGCGCAAGAGCCGACAGATTTCGAAATTCGGAAACTAGGGAAGAAATGAATATCTTCAATACCCTCAATAAAATACAAGAAAGTAGGAGAACCTAGAATTAACATCTAAAAAAATGAGTGGAGAAAAATCACCTCCCAGATAAGAAGATTTAAGCCAGTTAGGAGAGGAAGTTAACGAAGACTGAGGAAGAGGTGGGTACCATAACAGGCAAAATAAAAAACAGGCCTCATACATGAAGTATATATGATGATAATGTTCGCAGTGTTCCTCTTATAGGAAGGATAATTACAGAGCATACAAAACCAGTTTGGTTTGGATCAAAATCGATAAATACAGTTATTTCGTCCACTTGTAAACACTGAATTATACATTCGAGTACATTCGTACCGTCCTTGCATATAAAACATGAAAAATAAATCTTAGAGCACCTCTTATATTATATTCTTACTTAAAAATCACCAACAATGAATTCATAATGATATTCTGAAGTCATATGAAGTTTTTGTGTTTTTTAAAACTATGTTTCTATTTTCTTCTATAGTTGGGCTTAGTTTGATATCATTTGTGCCTTAGTTAGGAATTATTGTAAGTTCTGATGCTTTTCAAAGTAAGTATTAATTCGTACTTCACATTTTTAGATCGTAGTTATTCAATATTATGAGTTGACTTCAGTTATCATGGCACCAAATTCATATTCCTGAGTTTGAATTTTGAAGTGTTATCAGGAAAGGACTTGCATCATCTTTAAAATGTAGTGTGAGGGCACATTAACATAGTTTTTTGATAATTGATTAATCCGTTTTTAATTAGTTGACATAGTATATATTGTTTGATTGTAAGTCAAACAGGTGATTTGGCAATATTACATAATTTGTTAACATCCATACCCAGTAGTGATGTGAATATTTTAATGTTTCGAAAGTAAGTAATGGCGAAAACAACAAATGACTGTCTACTGCACTGTGAGTTGAAAAGAAGGCGCAATAGTATAGTGCTTAGTACAGTCTAAGAGCGCCGCTTAACAGTGCACTGTCTGATTTTTTTAATTTATTCACACATTTAGTTCCTTAGGACCAAATTGAGAAGCAAATCGCCAAGGTCATGGAACGTGTCAGTACATGAAATTGCAACATAAAAGTAATAACAGATAAAATAAAATGTTTATGAACTCGAAAAAAATTCAATCCATAAATTTAATTAAATGCAACCAACCACACAACAAGAATAAGCTTAATTTTTGCAGAAACTCCTCGACAGAACAGAAGGAGTGACCCATGAGGAAACCCTTCAGTTTCGGTTTGAAAGCGCCTGGATTACTACTAAGATTTTTGAATTTTTGTGGTAGCTTATTGAAAGTGGGTGTGGCGCTATACTGGACACCTTTCTGCATAAGAATTAAGGAAATGCAATCAAAATGCAGACTGGATTTCTGACTAGTATTAACTGAATGAAAGCTGATAATTCTTAGCATTAAGTTGATATTGTTAACAACGAACGACAGTAATACATAAATCGAGAGAGAGGGCAATGTCAAAACATCCATATTAGTGATCAAGGGTCGACAAGAGGTTCATGAACTTACACTACTTACTGCCCAAATAGACCATTTCTGAGCCACAGTTTTACTGTGATTTAGCATTAGTTTATTTTCTACAAGTCATGAACTTATGTCTTTAACTGCAGTATTTGAAACAGTGCCAGTGTTGCATACAACATCCTTTACTACCAAGTTAGTGTCATCAGCAAACGGAAATATTGTCAAATTACCCATAATACTGGAGGGCATATCATTTACGTAAATAAGGAACAGGAGTGGTCCCAACACTGATCACTGACGCACCCTCCATTTGACTGTACCCCACTCAAACCCCACATTACAGCAATTCTCAACACTGTGAATAATGACCTCTGTTGTTAAAGAAAAAGGTGAACCAATTGTAAGCTACTCCCTGTATTCCGTAATGATCTAACATCTGAAGTAATATTTTGTGAACAACACACTAAAACGCCGTAGTTAAATCAAAAAACATGCTTACCGTTCGAAACTTTTTGTTTAATCTGTCCAGTACCTCACACGCGAAAGAGAATACAGCATTTTCAGTTGTTAAACGATTTTAGAGCAGTATTGTACATTTCATAGCAAATTATGTGATGTAAAATGATGAAAGTGATTATTCTGATACACACAGCCTTTTAAATAACTTTAGCCGATACTGAGGACACAGAAATAGATCTAAAATTGTCTACATTATCCTTTCTCCGTTTTTATGAAGCGGCTTTACTACTGAGTACTTTAACCATTCAGGAAACTCACCATTCTTATAGGAAAAATTACAAATTTGGCTAAATACAGGGCTAACGTGTGCAGAACAGTACTTTAATATTCTGCTAGGCACTCCATCATATGCATGAGAGTCCTTAGTCTCCAGTGATTTAATTATTGACTCAGTCTTCTCCTTGTCAGTAACACGGAGGAGTATTTCAGACATCAGTCTCGGAAAGGCATTTTCCAAGAGAGCTATGTGTTTCCCTGTAGAAACTAAGTTTTATTTAATATACGAATAAGTTAGAAATGATGGCCTACCAGTGGGGCGGAGTTATTGTGGAATGTGCAATACTACGGATGATGGCGTATATTTAAAGCACTGAGATGTAAGTGTTTTAATAGTTCAAGTATACTAATACAGCTCATATGCATGACAAAGTGTACTTCCACAAATTCCAGAAGTAAAGCTAACAGTGTAAAAAAAAATAAAAAACCAAGGAGAAAACCTTGTTGTGTTAGCAATATATTGCACCACTAGTCCTAAACTACAGATTACTGTTGGCTGGAACAAAATTTTGCTATTTCAGACTCATGCTCAGAATATCTACAGAAACGCGTATTTTAATCGTTGTGGTACAAGGGCATTCTGTTGTACACAAGTGATTTTCGGAGTTGGTGTAAGTGAGCCAAAGTGCATGTAACTTTATGTGACATTCAAGCAAATCTAGGAAGTCATTTGCTTGAGAGTACTGTAATTCTAGACGATTATAAAAATATAACATTTATAGAATATACTCCAGAGAATTACTGCGGGTTTCTAGCCATCTAGTCCCATTCTCAATGGAATAGGAAACATCTTCGTGTTCTGAAATTTCTCTGTACTGAGGTGAGTGTAATACTTATAGAGCTTCCGAAGTATTCAACTGTATTGATAAACGTTGTGGGCGTATGAATGTGACGTCAGAAGTTTTGGGTGGCCACAATTTATTTTCTAGTGTAATTTCTCTATTTATTGGCTCAGTGAATCAGTCACTTTTTGCTCAGTTATCCCTTGGACCTGTTTACAACAAGCAGTTTGCATGTTTTACGTAAAGTAGATTGATATTTAAAGATGACATTACATTCAAAGTCAGCTAACTTTTGAGTAACTTAGATTACTGTAATCAGCTTCCCCTCCCTTTCGACATCCACTATCACAAGGGAGCAAATGGGAAGGTGCTATTGCTACAGGCCTGCTCTTACATTACATTCCTTCAATACTTGTTCCACATGACCATGAGTAAGACATTTCCTAATGATGTGGAATATGTCAGTTTAACATAAGTTTTCATTACACAGTATAACCATTCTTTTACAGTTACTACTTCATATCTAAAATTCATATATTGAGTAGGAGGAGCTGTCATTCGTAAATTCTTTTAATTTCTTTTTAAATGTTAGTTGGCCTTCTGTCGGACTTTTAATACTATTTAGCAAATGACCAAAGATTTTTCTAGCAGCATAATTCACCCCTTTCTGTGCCAAAGTCAGACTTAACCCAGAATAGTAAAGATCATCCATTCTTCTACTGCTGAAGCTATGAACTTCACTATTATTTTTTAATTGGGATGGGTTATCAATAACACATTTCATAAATGGATCCATCTATTGTGAAGATTCTGTGATTATCCCGAGTTTCTTAAATGAATGTCTGCAAGGTGTCTTGGGTGGCCTCCAGCTATTATTCTGATTACGTACTTTCAAGCAGTGAATACTTTTCTCTTAATGATAAATTATCCCTAAATATGATGCCATACGAAAGTGATGAATGAAGATAAGTGTATGAGGCTAATTCACTCATACGTTTATCACAAAAATTTGCAATAACCCTAATAGCATAAGCAGCTAAACCCAACCATTTCAGCAGATCATCAATGTGTTTCGTCAAGTTCAATTTCTCATCAGTGCACACACTGAGAAACTTTGAACATCCTGCCTTAGCAACAGACTTTCTTTCGAAGTCTGTATTTATCAATGGTGGAATGGCATTTATTGTACAAAATTTATGTACTGTGTTCTCTCAAAATTTGGTGAGAGTCCATTTGCAGAGAACCAGTTAATAATTTTCTGAAAGATGTTATTTGCAATTTCCTTAGCTGATTTTCGTTTGTTAGGTGTGACGCCAGCGGCACAGTAGAAACGCTGACGTGTGGAATATGTGGCAGCATTTGGCCAACTGGACACAGCTCTGCAGCTCAGGGCAGGACACACTGGAAGGCATGGTATCCCTCCATTGTCCTTGTAGGATGGTGTACAGCCAATCAGAATTAGGTAGTTGAGCAGCTGCAGTGTCCTGGTCGTAAACATGCCTTTGAGTGCAGAAGGATAGCTGTGGCTGAAGAAGGTTCATGGGTTACCCACCAACAGGGAGGCGCTAAGTCCTCAGCATTGGACTGAGAGCTAGCTGCAGGCCCACAGTTCGTGGAGACCAAGTCTAGTGGTGGCTGTTTGTAGAACCATATCGCCTCATAGACTGCCATCGACTAAATGTGTAGTAACTGGCTTTCTGATACTGCAGGAGTTATGCCGTTTTGCTGTGTCTTCATTATTTCAGTTTTGGCCCTTTTCCTGACCTTAAGTGTGATAAGAGGCCAGTGACGTTGCTGCATTGCCATTGCCTCAGTAGCAAAGAAAATAGTGGTGGCACTATGAACCTCATAACTCTCTTGACGTGGTCTCTGAGATCTCAGCTCCCGGCCACTCTCCAAAGACTTAACATACCTCCTCTAGAATACTTAGTTCATTGACTGCATATTTATATATATTATATATATATATATATAGTTAAGGCTGCGATTTGACCATCTTCTGTGTGGATGCACACACATTGCCCAAAGTCTTACGGGAATCGGTAAAGCCACGAGTAATGAGTGTAATGGGCAGGGGCACTACGAATAGAGTGTGGGACAATAAGTTGGGAATGTGGGTCTCACGGGAGGCGTGCCAGAGATAAGTCCCTGGAGTTGCACTATGCTCTGTGTCCTCGGCGGCTCAGATGGACAGAGCATTTGCCATGTAAGCAGGAGATCCCGGTGTTCGATTCCTTGTCGGGGCACACATTTTCAATTGTCCTCGTTGACGTGTATCAACGCCTGTATGCAGCTAAGGGTATTCATTTAATTGTATTGATTTCATTGTAATGACCTTTGGTATTAGTCCATACCATCTTTCTCATGATCAATATCGCCTTCAAATGACCACTTCACACACTAACAGAGTAATGTTACCAGATTCGTCATTCCTGTTTAATAATCCTTAACAACTAACAAACAATAAATTAATTCTGGCGGTTTATTCGGCTAGTAAAATAGTGGCTGAGTTATATTTATCCTGATGATCCCAATAAAAGTAACTAGCAGGTCGAATCTCGGCCTCATTATATCAAAACTTGTCCTGCAGATCAGCAATCTACTGATCTGTAGTTTCTGTCACATCACGCCTCAGTGTCTCTCCTTGTCATGGCTGTTCACTACTACTGCTGTTGCATCAGACACAGAATAGATCAATTGTAGCCCCATTGGTTGAAAATTGTTTTGTGGCTCCAGGATCATCCACAGGCATCCATGGGCATCCAGTCTGCCTACAAGTAGTCTCGATCACTCGGGTCTGACATATTGTAGCTTGTGCCCTTTGATATTGATGGTGTTCTTCTGCTGACATCAAAGATTGCCTTCCTGCAGCCTAAGAAATCAGTCCATTA
This sequence comes from Schistocerca piceifrons, assembly GCF_021461385.2. NCBI lineage: Eukaryota > Metazoa > Arthropoda > Insecta > Orthoptera > Acrididae > Schistocerca > Schistocerca piceifrons. Next base: position 497,359,542 of record NC_060143.1, on the reverse strand, counting down.
TCTTCCTTGTACTTTATTTTTTACCTGCACGTACTTCCGTATAGCTCCCCTATATGCTGTGTATGGGTGGCTCACTAAACTTAGCTGCCCATGCACTGCATGCAGTATGGTTTCTTGTACCATTGTCATTTCCTTCTGAGCACCCACTATGTAGTCACCAAGGGACAGTGACAGCCTTGTACCAATACCCTAGTGGCCCAACGAATGCAGCTGCGTCTGAATAACACCCAGGTCCCACTTTGCGACAATTGTTTAAATCACATAGTTAGCTCTGTAGTCAGCTTCTGCAATGTACAGCGTGATAATTATTGAATTATATGAAATAAAATCGTCATAACTTCTGGACGGTTTACGTTAGGACGTTCAACTGCACGACTGGCCATGGTGCTTGATGGGAACTAGTATGTGTGTGTATGAATTGGCTTAGTGACGAAGCCCACTTTCATTTGGGTGGGTTCGTCAATAAGCAAAATTGGTGGATTTGGGTGACTGGGAACCCGGGTTTCGCTATTGAGAAGTCTCTTCACTCTACATGGGTGACTATGTGGTGTGCAACGTCCAGGTACAGAGTAATCAGTGCCATATTCCTTGATGACACAGTGACTACCGAATGGTACATGAAGATTTTGGAAGATGATTTCATTCCCATTGTCGAAAGTGACCCTGATTTCGACAAGATGTGGTTCATAGAAGACGGCACTCGACCCTATCGAAGTAGGAGAATGATGTCCTGGAGGAGCGCTTTAGAGAGAGCATTCTGGCTCTGGAGTACCCAGAGCCTCTGTCATGGCCTCGATTGGCCGATATATTCTCCAGATCTGAACACATGCGACTCCTTTTTGTGGGACTATACTAAATCAAGGTGTATAGCAATAACCTCAAACCACTGCTGAACTGAAACCAGCCATTCAAGAGTTCATCAACGGCATCGAAGTTCTGACACTTCAGCAGGTCATTCAAGCAAATCCAGTAGTATGTCACATAGCTCCGAATAAATCGTGACATTAAATTAACCAAAGTAATACGAGTAACGAGTGAGCAAATGGAATACCACAGACTAACGCAAGAATGCCTAAATGCACGTCTTACCTTCCCACCGTGAGACAGACGCAGTTCTGAGGGGAGAAACGAGAACAGAACCCGAGAGCAGAACCATGTTGAGCTGGAAGGCCCTACGATAAGGGACGGACACCCACGTCGCCAGATAACCGCTAGGACCACACCCGAGCCGCAAGTTTTAGCGTGGAACTTTTTCGCGTCTCTGTTACGTCAGGACCACCCCCAGCCCATGTTGAAAGCTAGAGCCCTCCAGATGAGCGGTATAGATCTTACGATAACGCTAAAAGGACCACACCAGCTGCAAGTTTTAGCGTGAGACTTTTTCGCGTCTCTGTTACGTTGCAAACTTTAAAAACATTGCCCCACCACGAAAAGTATAACGTTTCTCGTTGGATAGACAGAATTTTTGTAGGCGGAGCTTAAGGTTAACATTGAGACCCTGATTGGTCAGATGAAAACACAGCCAAATAGTGTTTTTAAACCAACTTCGGTAAATTGTAGTAAGGGGAAGTTAGGAGAGAGTTGCTTCCAAGACGGCGAGGTGAGCAGAGCGGTGCTGTCCGCCGCCCCCTGATGGACATCGACAAGGTAATGAACGCACGCGATGTCACATAACAGCGCATAAAGCTTTACTCAGAACTACAGAATTCTCATCTGTTACACCCCCTTTTTGACTAATACTAGTGTCGATCGTCAATTAAAGCCCATGGTGTTCACATTTGCCACTTGAAGTAAAAATCTGAAACGCGATGATTTTGCTGTTATATAGTTATTGAGAAGCCACATCAGCCACTGTAATTTACGACAAGTTAGATAAGTAATTAAAGATAATTGAGGGTCACTGTAGACCATTTTGATAGTTTTCTTTTTTGTGAAACTTAATTTAAACCTGGATTATAGATGTGATATGGCATAGGTCATCATTCGATCCATTGTAGAACTTGGAAAGCCATTCAAAGAATATTCGTTCACATTTTTGTTGAACGCAGTTGGTTTTTACCATCCTGTGTTAAAACATTTCCTTTTATCAATAGTGCAATTTATAACCAATGTTTTGTGAGTAGAATAAAATTTCCAATGGTAAACTTCACTGCTTTTTCGACGTTATTTTACCAGCTAACTAAAAATAGGAAAGCTTTGATCCCCTTCCACTAAATTTAGTTAGTATTAAGATTCTTTTACAGGGAGTGCAGTGGAGCTGACGCTGAAATCATTAAGTATTCGGTTATATCATCGCTAGTCTCACTGAACTCTTCTGAATTCTACATGTCATGTGTGGTCTGACGTCTCCTTACCAGCAACAGGACCCAGGTTCAAACTAGTCAATTCCCTAAAAAACACACTCAGAGCGTCGTTGCGCGAAAGTGGTAGGGACACACGATATAGGACAAAGAGTAGCAGAAACCACGCAGAATGTTAGAAAATGGCAACCCTTCCAGGATGGTAAAATACCATGATTGAAAGTCGACCACATGCCTAACTAGGTCAGAAAAATATCCTGTTGAAAAGTTTCCGTAAAAAAACTTTTTTTTAACGTTATAAATAGTCGAAAACAGTAGCTGCAGCGATAGAGAGTAAGAAAGTATTCAATAAAAGTGAGACATTCTGGCAGAGACAATATCATAATTAAGTTATGAATTTTAATATTGTTAGAAATAAGTTTTCTCTCCAATGCAAGCGCACAGGTGGCGGATACATCGTTGACAAGTTGGTTCTGATCCAACAAGTAAGTTAATGGTTTTGCCAAGTCGTGTGAACAAAAAGTTTATGAAACGCGTGAGATCGTATGAGCGCATGTTGACTCGAAGTAGGGCGCGTGAATTGCTTTTAAAACAGAAAATAAGGGATTCGGAAATATTAGCAATGGCAGAACGAGACCTTGACCGAATTGAGGTAGAGACCCAGCATGAAAATGGACAGAGAATAGAGGGCAGTACAACAGACGATGCAGTATCGCAAGAAATAGGACATATAACGCACCATAACGAGGATAATGTACGTCAAGGCATAGAAAATGTAAGTCAGCATACGACAGAGGAGCAGGAAAGTAGAGAGACAGTCGATGAGGATTCTAACTTGCGTCTTGAATACGTAGAACCCATGGTACAAGAAATCAGAGCTCCCTCACCACAGAGTACAAGGAATGCGAGCAGAAACGTGTCACAGCACAGTTCAATGCAATCGGTTGCGAACCAACACTTGGGCGAAAACACAGTGCGTAGGATGTCGAAAGAAAACGCAATAGGACCCACCAATCTGACAGAATTATTACAACAAATTACGGAAACAATGACAAGGCAAAGTAAAGACATAGCGAACCAAATTGAAATTCAGAATGCAGAAACCACGAGACAAATGCGTGAGATTAAAGAACAAAACAAAAAAATTCAGTTACACCTAAGTCATATTGAAGACGAGGCAAAAGAATCTCGAGAAGTGATAGGAAACTTAATAACAGGTCACAATCAAATGAGAACAGACATTGACAAGGTACAAGCGGACGTACAAACATTGCGTAATGACATTCAAGACGATATCAAAACATTACGTAACAACACCCATCGAGAAGTCAAGAAACTAGAGAAACAGATAAACGTAATTACTAGACAAGTAGTAGGTACAGCACGTGAAATTGTTGAAAACAGTGTGTTACACAAAAGTATGACCAAAGCAGCGCTGAAAAGATATGATAACCGCATAGTCAAAATAGAAGCGCAAACGAAGCGACAATTTCAGAAATTGCGAACAGAGTTGTTGCAAACCATTGAAGAGCGTAGTGAACAGGATAGAACAAGCACAGAGTCTGCAACCACATCCGTATCTGTAACAGCACCGGAAAAACAAGCAATTAACGAAGATATTACGCATTTGCGATTCCAATCACAGGCGGAAAGTAACATACTTAAAATCAGACAGCCTGCACAGCAAGAAACACGTTTCGAAATTCTTGATGAACAAACGTCATCACAAACACATGCGGAACCACAAATGTATGTTTCAAGGCAGTTTGGATCGTGCAATGAAGCGGCAAGGTTAGCCAGACATGATACCCAACCAATACATGACAATGGAAAGCCAGGTCGCGAAGAGTACAGTGCAATGTATTCAGCTACACGTTCACAACCGATGGAAGAAAATTATTGCGTACCACTCCAACGATACTACGCAAGGGTAGGCGAAAGTTACAGTGGACAATATCCAATTGATCTACCACAACCGGAAAGAACGACGGGAGAAATGATCAGAAACAAAAGTGGCGAAGAATCGCGAATTTCATATGGAACTACGACGAAGTACGACAACGATCATTTCCTCACAGTCAGAAAAATTCAACACTTTCGAGAAGGAAACTCATTACATCCACGAACTTTTATTGATCAATTCCGAGTAGGATTACCAAAACACTGGACGCTAGCACACAAATTAGACTTTATATGTACACACATGTCAGGAACAGTCGCAGAGTCGGCCGCGGTGGTCTAGCGGTTCTAGGCGCTCAGTCCGGAACCGCGCGACTGCTACGGTCGCAGGTTCGAATCCTGCCTTGGGCATGGATGTGTGTGATGTATTTAGGTTAGTTAGGTTTAAGTAGTTCTAAGTTCTAGGGGACTGATGACCACAGATGTTAAGTCCCATAGTGCTCAGAGCCATTTGAACCATTTTGAACAGTCGCAGAAACCATGCAGAATGTTGCTGCGACATGCCGATCGTACGAAGATTTCAGAGAGAAGCTTCTCTCACGATATTGGTCCAGCGAAGCACAGAACAGAGTGAAATACGAATTATTACAGAACCCATATTTTGAAAATTCACGGGAAAAGGGTCCCGTGAAATTTTTCGAATTAATGGCAAAGAAAAATCAATGCTTAGATGTACCATACAATGACGGAGAGTTGATTAAATTATGCGCGATGAAGCTACCATTGAAATACCAGCAGTCTTTAGTAGGTCGCGGAGGCAATGACGTCGAAGCATTTAAAGGTATTCTAAGGGAACTACAGTTCATATTTTCGGAAGATGACGCAAGAAAAAGACGAAGCGCACGTGAAAACGAAAGCAAAAAGCAGTGGAATCCACAAGAAACAGTACGAAGAAACAATAATTACGAGCCATATGATAACTTCGCTCCAAGAAACGATAATAGATTTCAACAAAGAACGGGTTATGGATTTAGAAGAGAATATTGCAATAACTATAATTCACCCACGAACGGCAACAACTATTACAGAGGGAATAACGACAACCGGAACGGGTACTGGAGAACCAATAGACCGACAAATTATCAACAAAGAAACCACTATCAACAAGGTGAACAAGAAAAGAGAATACAGATAGAAGCGGTGGAGGTAAGACCACCAAACCCCGATAAACGTTCGAATTGACAGCTAAGCGCCCAAGCCAAAGAGAATGACGCACCGACGCAGGACAATTGCAGCACCTTGAATAGAGAAGTAAAAATCTTATCACTAGAAGAGATGAAGGAAGAAACAAATCCGCAGGGACCAGATGAAAACGAAGACAAGAAAATAACAATATCGTGTTGGGACGAAATTAATTGGGAGAATACTGACGAAGAAGATGAATTATCAGAGGCATGCACAACGAATGTAGGAGGAAAGGACGAAGTAATGAGTATTACAGAGCTATTTGAGATGGAAACCACGGAAAGCGAATTCAATGAGGATAATGCGCAGTCGACAGAAGTTGAAAATAAGTTACGAGTGGGCACTCAACCCAACGTATATAATGAAGGAAGTTATGAAGCGATAATTAGAGCATTTAGATGCGATTATGTGGAAGTAGCGACGAAGAAGGAGAAGACAGACGAGGATGAGGAAAAAGTAGAGGATGTTGAAGAAAGCGTAAATGAAGGAAGAAATAGAGAATAGGAAATAAAAGAGAGAGAAGTAGCAGTCGAAGCTTATCCTACAGAATGTTCGAATTCACAAGGGAAATTCCTAAAAAGACTCATGTATGATTCAGTGGAGGATTCGTTGATGCAAGAACAAGAAGAACAGAACCAACCCTTCAAATTCAACCAATTGTGAAGTCCATGGTAAAGCATATCCCAGTCAATATTGTAATTGATAGCGGAAGTGAACTGACTGCGATCTCAGAAAATTTATTCATGCAGTGTAATGCCAATTAGGAATTGCCACTTCTGAAAACACGTAAGATTAAAGTAAGAGGTCCTATTGGAAACAATGCTGCGGAAGTTACAAGACAAACAAGGTTAACTGTTTCGTGTCAAGGTCAAAAGATCGAAGCCAACTTCGTGATTATACCTAAACTAACTGTAGATTTGATTATAGGTGCAGATTTTTTAAATGAGAGACGAGCGATAATAGATATGGGGAAAGGTAGCGTGAGACTCAGGAATGTCACACTTCTCTTTGAGCAAAAGCTAAAATCAGAAGAAATACCAGTTATAAACAAACAATTAAGAATGACGCGAGATAAAGAGGATGAAGAATTAGAATGGTATGCACAAAAGGGGGAATCGCCTCAACTCATGTTAGAAGTCCATAAAGAAACCGACAAAAAATTGCAAGAAGTTCAGTATTTCGGAACACAGTAAAAGAGAATTAGAGGGTATTTTACGAGACAAAGCAGAGGTATTTTTACCTAAGACTGGCAGTATTAAACACTTTCAGTAGAAGTTTGAAGATTAATTTTATTACTGGTAAATATTCAGCACAATATTTCAAGATTATGTTGCAGATAAGATCGGCAGAAGAAAGAAGAATGAAGAGAGAGGAAGGTGGGAAAAAGAAAGTAGTTTCAATAAAAACAAAAACAAAAATAACACCAATAGTACCATAGATTAAGGTGACAGGATAAAACGTAGATAGTCTAACAGCATGAAATACTAAAATGCTATACACCACAACACTACACAAAAAATAAAAAAACGAATTTGAGGTTTCTTGTAGAAGTTAAGACTCAAAATATCTTAGAATTGTAACATGGAAAGGGCACCAAAATTTGTAAAGCTTTTTAAGAAGGCGTAAAACAATGTAGGTACTAGACATATGTTAGATGACTATAAGTAAAACTTTTTCTAAGAACCATTGTAAAAACTCCAGCAAGGACGAGATGCAATGACCCACAAGTTGCAACAAGGGAAGTATCAAGACAGAAAGGACGTAATTAGCAAGACACAATTCCTACAAGGCAGAAGCGTTGAGAGAAGGGAAAAGACAGTGAGACCAACAAAGGGCGCCTGTAAATCTACTGCTGAAGGGACCGGTACAGGGACTGACAAGCAAACACCGGACTTTCACCGTTCGTAAGCCCCGAGACGCTCCCACACAGCGGAGTGAGCAAAAAATAGCCCGACGAGAAGACGGCTTGGGCAAGCCGAAACTGGCAAAAAAAAAAAAAAAAAATTGTGTAAAAGTCACACTACCGCTATTAAACAGCATGCTGATGCACGAAACTGAAGAAAACGTCCACAAAGTAGAAATGACATGCCCAAACCATTTATTAAACTGTTACTAAGAGGAGAACTTCAAAACGACTAGTTATCAATAAATATTTCCATATCCTGCCCAGAGAAGACCCAAGAATCAAGTAAGAAGCAGAGAAAAAGCAGGAAGAACAGAAGTTGAAGTTTCGCAAGATTGAAACCAAGAAAGAAGATGGGTGAAGAATAGACGACATACCTTCCCAAATCCCTTTCCTATTGTAAACTAGTCGTCTGCGAAGTATTACAACGAAAAACGACCGCTTTCAGCGATACATAATGATGACTTTCACACATACAAAGCCATTAAACCACGGGATTCTGCACTCACAGCTCCATTCCATTATGGGACCTCCACAACAGCAACACACACTTGCAAAGCCAATAAAGAACGACGAACGAAGCTGTACATTAAATACTTGCCCACATCCATCTCGCTCAAGTCCATCAACTTCGCGCAAAATCATTCGCCAACCTCATGCTTAAACATTCATAGGATTGTGTGAATGTGTTAAATCAAATTATGTGATGTAGGAATTGTGCAAAAGAAACGTGTAAAACACTAAATCAGTTAAGCACACCATCCAGTTAATAAACTACAAAATAACAGTTATTGACTATGGACTTAAGTAAAAAATAGACTATCGATAAAAATAAGTTATTAGTTCTGAAATGGACAGTATATGAAGACCAAAAGTAAGGCATAATAAACATTAAAACTATATGCCACTTATTTTCTCCTCATGAAAATAAAGGAATAACTATATTTTACTTATTTTCTCCTTATGAAAACAAAGAATAAAAAATTATCTTGTTGGATATTTTCCCTTTTTTTAACATTTGCACCATTTGTTAGGATAATATCTCAATACTTGTGAATGTATATTTCTTTGTCAAAGCAATTCTTGGAAATAATTCTTATTTGTTAGTGTAACAATGTTGAAATGAGTGTCTAGAAACAAAAACATTTTACTTGTACATGATATTTAGAAAATGTGTTAGGAATAGATTTTAATTAATTACTACATTTATAAAAAAATATATATTTCTAAGAAAATCGATGTGAAAGACTCTTCACTTTCGATAACAAACTTCTTAAAAAACAAACTTCACATTTAAATAAAAAAAGAAAATCATTAAAATTTAATAATAGCATAAAAATATTCTTCTCTTGTCATTTTTGAGAATTATGTGGATGAATATCAAAATATAAATTAGTAATACAAACTAGCATAGAACCAGAATAACATGGCTGAACAGTAGGCAACAAAATTTAGATAAAGGAATAATTTTTGACTGACTTAGACAACAATTCAATCATTGCCTAAATTCAGTGCAAAAATTAAGTTCGAAGGGTGGTGATATGTAAGGTGTCAGGCAAATCACACACCTTCCATGAAAACCCTGGCATGATAAGCAAATCCAGTAGTATGTCACATAGCTCCGAATAAATCGTGACATTAAATTAACCAAAGTAATACGACTAACGAGTGAGCAAATGGAATACCACAGACTAACACAAGAATGCCTAAATGCATGTCATACCTTCCCATCGTGAGACAGACGCAGTTCCGAGGGGAGAAACGAGAACAGAAGCCAAGAGCAGAACCGTGTTAAGCTGGAAGGCCCTACGATAAGGGATGGACACCCACGTCCGCTAACCGCTAGGACCACACCCCAGCCGCAAGTTTTAGCGTGAGACTTTTTCGTGTCTCTGTTACGTCAGGACCAACCCCAGCCCATGTTAAAAGCTAGAGCCCTCCAGAAGAACAGTATAGATCTTGAGATAACACAAAAAGGGCCACCCCAGCCCACAAGTTTTAGCGTGAGACTTTTTCGAGTCTCTGTTATGTCAGGACCACCCCAGCCCATGTTGAAAGCTAGAGCCCTCCAGAAGAACAGTATAGATCTTGAGATAACACAAAAAGGGCCACCCCAGCCCACAAGTTTTAGCGTGAGACTTTTTCGCGTCTCTGTTATGTCAGGACCACCCCCAGCCCATGTTAAAAGCTGGAGCCCTCTAGAAGAGCAGTATAGATCTTAGGATAACGCTAAAAGGACCACACCAGCTGCAAGTTTTAGCGTGAGACTTTTTCGCGTCTCTGTTATGTTGCAAACTTTAAAAACATTGCCCCACCACGAAAGGTATAACGTTTCTCATTGGATAGGCAGAATTTTTGTAGGCGGAGCTTAAGGTTAACATTGAGACCCTGATTGGTCAGATGAAAACACAGCTAGATAGTATTTTTAAACCAACTTCGGTAAATTGTAGTAAGGAGAAGTTAGGAGAGAGTTGCTTCCCAGACAGCGAGGTGAGCAGAACGGTGCTGCCCTCCGCCCCCTGGCGAACATCGACAAGGTAACGAACGCACGCGATGCCACATAACAGAGCCTAAAGCTTCACTCAGAACTGCAGAAGTCTCATCTGTTACACCCCCTTTTTGACTAATACTAATGTCGATCGTCAATTAAAGCCCATGGTGTTTACATTTGCCACTTGAAGTAAAAATCTGAAACGCGATGATTTTGCTGTTATATAGTTATTGAGAAGCCACATCAGCCACTGTAATTTACGACAAGTTAGATAAGAAATCAAAGATAATTGAGGGTCACTGTAGACCATTTTGATAGTTTTCTCTTTTGTGAAACTTAATTTAAACCTTGATTATAGATGTGATATGGCATAGGTCATCATTCGATCCATTGTAGAACTTGGAAACCCATTCAGAGAATATTCGTTCACATTTTTGTTGAACACAGTTGGTATTTACCATCCTGTATTACAACATTTCCTTTTATCAATAGTGCAATTTATAATCAATGTTTTGTGAGTAGAATAAAATTTCCAATGGTAAACCTAACTGCTTTTTCGACGTTATTTTACCAGCTAACTAAAAATAGGAAAGCCTTGAACCCCTTCCACTAAATTTAGTTAGTATTAAGATTCTTTTACAGGGAGTGCAGTGGAGCTGACGCTGAAATCATTAAGTATTCGGTTATATCATCGCTAGTCTCACTGAACTCTTCTGAATTCTACATGTCATGTGTGGTCTGACGTCTCCTTACCAGCAACAGGTCCCAGGTTCAAACTAGTCAATTCCCTAAAAAATATGCTCAGAGCGTCGTTGCGCGAAAGTGGTAGGGAGACACTATATAGAACAAACAGACACCACGCAGACTGTTAGATAGCAGGCTTATCAAACATGTCATAACCTAAATCCGAATATCTCTAGTGACTTTTACTTGTTGAATAAAGTGTGTGCACGCTGTAGTTTCTAACTAATTTACATTTTTTTTCATATAGTTCAATAATATGTAAGGACTATGGTATGAAGATTAGCATCTCCAAAACGAAAGCAATGTCAGTGGGAAAAAAATATAAACGGATTGAGTGCCAAATAGGAGGAACAAAGTTAGAACAGGTGGACAGTTTCAAGTACTTAGGATGCATATTCTCACAGGATGGCAACATAGTGAAAGAACTGGAAGCGAGGTGTAGCAAAGCTAATGCAGTGAGTGCTCGGCTACGATCTACTCTCTTCTGCAAGAAGGAAGTCAGTACCAAGACTAAGTTATCTGTGCACCGTTCAATCTTTCGACCAACTTTGTTGTATGGGAGCGAAAGCTGGGTGGATTCAGGTTACCTTATCAACAAGGTTGAGGTTACGGATATGAAAGTAGCTAGGATGATTGCAGGTACTAGTAGATGGGAACATAGGCAGGAGGGTGTCCACAATGCGGAAATCAAAGAAAAACTGGGAATGAACTGTATAGATGTAGCAGTCAGGGCGAACAGGCTTAGATGGTGGGGTCATGTTACACGCATGGGAGAAGCAAGGTTACCCAAGAGACTCATGGATTCAGCAGTAGAGGGTAGGAGGAGTCGGGGCAGACCAAGGAGAAGGTACCTGGATTCGGTTAAGAATGATTTTGAAGTAATAGGTTTAACATCAGAAGAGGCACCAATGTTAGCACTGAATAGGGGAACATGGAGGAACTGTATAAGGGGGGCTATGCTCCAGACTGAACGCTGAAAGGCATAATCAGTCTTAAATGATGATGATGATGATGATGATGATGATGATGAAGATAGTTCAATAATTTTCACCCAGTACATGTGTTGTTCAGCACACCCTGCTCCATGTTTTACGACAATCTCCCTATTTCCCCCTACTGTATCATTCAGCTGTGAGATATAATTGTCATCAGCAATCTGAGTATCTTCCTGCCAGCATCAAACTATTCTAATTTGAGCCATTGTAAGGTTTGTGGTACTACAGCTGTAGCCTGTTGCTATTACCCCCATAATCGCTCATACTTCTCAGAACAGTCCTTTCTTCTCTGCCACCCAATGTAACTGCAAAAATGCCTCTTGCAACTTTTTCATTATGTTCCTCATTTCTCATGTATTACATGTCAGCCTTAACACCCATAGGTGACTGCTGAGAACGATATTATTTTGCGTGGTGAACAGCACTACACCTTCTAGCCGTTGGTCTTGCAGTACTCCTACTATATTCTCAGAGAAAAGATGTAGCAAAGGCAGGCTTAGTGCTTCCCTGACCCCCAACTGCATCAACCAGGCAAAAAGAAACTGTAATTACCCTTGTCCCATTTCGAAAGACCCAACATCCTGCAAAGTACATCCGTTCATGAAAAGACAAAACCCCTCTGATGATCATTACAGGACTGGCGTAAGAAAATAAAGAACAATAATCACAGTAACAATAGCTATGCTCTTTACTTCCTATACCAATGAAATTGCTCTGTGGTGAACATATCAGTCGTCCTGCCTACATGTACAACAATAACAAGTATGACGAACCAAAATAATCATAAGCATTAACTACATCAAAACACAATAAAATATACTCAGTCATCTCCTGTCTTATTTATGTGATCTTAACGCAAATGCGAGTTCATGCACAGATGATGCTGACACTTGTGCTCTCTATTCTTCCTGTTTTTACCCTCTCTTTTCTAGGTAGTCATTGCTGATAAGTGTGGCAATGAATCTAGATCACCAGAAACCGCCATAGGCGTCTGATGTGAACTGTAGTAGTTTGTGTTGCCAATATTGTTTCACATTTAGTAGTGACATCACCTCAGTCACCTGATGTAGCAACATAATAAATTTCTTCATTTATACAGACTTGATAGCATCAATTGTTGCCCTACTTTATGCTCCAACCGATTTCTCATACACAAACAGCAGTTGACCAGCGTTGCCTGGTGAAACGTTGTTGTGATGCCTCGTGTAAGGAGGAGAAATGCGTACCATCACGTTTCCGACTTTGAAAAAGGTCGGATTGTAGCCTATCGCGATTGCGGTTTATCGTATCGCGACATTCCTGCTCGCGTTGATCGACATCCAATGACTGTTAGCAGAATATGGAATCGGTGGGTTCAGGAGGGTAATACCGAACGCCGTGCTGGATCCCAACGGCCTCGTATCACTAGCAGTCGAGATGACAGGCGTCTTATCCGCATGGCTGTAACGGATCGTGTAGCCACGTCTTGATCCCTGAGCCAACCTATGGGGACGTTTGCAAGACTACAACTATCTGCACGAACAGTTCGACGACGTTTGCAGCAGCATGGACTATCAGCTCGGAGACCATGGCTGCTGTTACCCTTGACGTTGCATCACAGACAGGAGCGCCTGCGATGGTGTACTCAACGACGAACTTGGGTGCACGAATGGCAAAAATTCATTTTTTTGGATAAATCCAGGTTCTGTGTACAGCATCATGATGGTCGCATCCGTGTTTGGCGACATCGCGGTGAACGCACATTGGAAGCGTGTATTCGTCAACGCCATACTGGCGTATCAACCGGCGTGATGGTACGGGGTGCCATTGGTTACACGTCTCGGTCACCTCGTCTTCGCATTGACGACACTTTGAACAGTAGACGTTACATTTCAGATGTGTTACGACCCGTGGCTCTACCCTTCATTCGATCACTGCGAAACCCTACATTTCAGCAGGATAATGCACGACCGCATGTTGCAGGTCCTGTACGGGCCTTTCTGGATATAGAAAATGTTCGACTGCAGCCCAAAATTTCGTGAAAATGTAATCACATGTCAGTTGTGTATAATATATTTGTCCAATGAAAAGCCATTTAGAAACTTCCCCTTTGAACAATTCTACACGACTGTGCTTAAACTGACACACAATATTTTGTTAGCACAACGCAATCTGACTTTCAAAATTCCCTACAAAAGAATGGCCCTGACTAACATTAAACTATACCTTTCACAAATCACTTACCTCACAAAAATCTTCGCTGCTCAAGCTACTGCAATACAGCGAGCGCCACTACTGCCAGCTAAATAAAAGATTCAAGCTATGGAAGGCACTAACTACTGATAGGGATAGTTAGCAAATGAAAGATATTAATAGAGAACAAACAATGTATTTACCTTGATATCATCATATATAAATATAGCAGTTCATGACAAATTTCAAAACTCCGCCATCTCTCTCCCCACATCCACCACTGCTGGCGGCTCACCTCCAACTGCGCAACGCTACGCACTGTTCACAGCCAGCTGCCTAACACTACAATGGCGAGTATTACAACAATGCAAAGCAGCCACAGACTGCACACAGCACAGCCAGTGATTTTCATACAGAGGTGGCGTTACCAGTAAAAAAACCTAAACAGCCTACTTACATAGAGAAAACATAAACAGCCCACTTACATAGAGAAAACATAAACAGCCTACTTACATAGCCCCCATGCTCCCCACAAAAAATTTTACAAATTGGTTTGGGCAGTGCCCAATACAGATTTGAAAAAATTTTTCATAATTACAATAACAAAGATATCAAATGCACACACTTATTGATACAACGTTGGTCAAAAGCTAAAATTTTGTCACAGTCCATAAATACAGTCCTGATCATTCATTACGGTAAAATATAGTGTTTATCTCAAAGTCTGAGCAGTAGAAGAAAATGCACACGGAAGTAGTGGATTTCCATGCAGTCTTGAAGAAGTAGTGTTGTCCTTCCAACGGAAAGACAGTGCTGACTCTCGACATGCAGACAAGTATTGGGTCACAACAGAGCAAACCCACTGCAGAGTCAGTCAAAGTTTTGATGAATATTGGTAGGTAGGTCATCACAGAGCAGACCCACCGTAGTCCTGTTAGAGATTACGATATTGGTGGGCCACCAGAGGTGCAGACCCACTGCAGTCCTTGTAGAAATAATGGTATTGATGGATCATCAAAGATGTAGACCCACTGTAGTCCTTGTAGAGATAATGGTATTGGTGGGCCACCAGAGGTGCAGACCCACTGTAGTCCTTGTAGAGATAATGGTATTGGTGGGCCACCAGAGGTGCAGACCCACTGTAGTCCTTGTAGAGATGGCCAGCAGCCATCTGTTGCGATTGTGCAGGTGCACATTCACCATCGAAGAGTCTTGAGGAGAATATAGCAAGTCCATAAACCACCACTTGTGCACTCACAAAGTTTTTGGAATTGTCCTTAGAACCAGCAATGCTGTTATCCAGTCCCTTGCTGAATTATTAACACACGTGCAAACACTATCAGTCCCTACTTCTCACATATTGTCCATATACTATGACCAACGGAAATGTGTGCAGTGAAATGGAACTTACAAGTTACTTAATTTGATTAACTGGTGTCAATTACAATATTATAAATTTACGACATGAAAATACAATTACAAAGGTACAAAATACATCATTAAAGAACATAATAATACAGATAACATTTGTAGTACAGGCTTTACAAAAGAATAGAAATAGACATATACATCAGTGTTACAGGAATTATGACATGAGTACATACATAAAAGATCGAATAACTTTCGAAACATCAACTTCACACATGAGCATTAACACAAAACAGAATAAATAATGTCTAAACATCTTTACAAAGTAAATAACACATTATTAATGCCAATTGTATTTGAGGATAACAGTATTCCT
The DNA here is from genome assembly GCF_021461385.2 of Schistocerca piceifrons. NCBI lineage: Eukaryota > Metazoa > Arthropoda > Insecta > Orthoptera > Acrididae > Schistocerca > Schistocerca piceifrons. The sequence continues at coordinate 497,344,049 of NC_060143.1, read as the reverse complement.
CATCATAGTGAATGTAACTTAGTATTAGAAGAGAAAAAAGCTCTATGAAACAGTACACAGAGACAGGAAGAAAACAAATACACAAGGGTGCACAAACATATAGTGGGATAACACAAAAGGGAAAGGGCAGGGTTTGTTTTCAGTGTAACATTTGGTACTGCAGTCCAACCTAAAACTTCATTCCATAGATCTTTCGTCTTATTTCAAAATTTGTTTCCACCAAAAAAATCCTATCAAAGCATGCTTTCTGTATTTATATGTTCACATATTTCTTACCTCATTATTTATTTCCAAGAAAATCCTACGTAAACCTGTTGTCCCTAAACCCTACTTTTTTGCTCATATCCTCTTTCAAAATACTTTTTTTGGCCAAACCATTTTCTTATAGCTTCTCAATGCATTTCTTCCAATTCATCACATCTCGTTCTCTCATATAGCCTACCCCATCTTAAGCTAACTTAAATCTACTGAGCTCAGATGCTAAACTAAGGGACGAGGCAATGCAGCAGCACAAAACAATTAACACAAGCAGCAATGACAAAAAATACAGATTGGCAAAGCTAGCAGCAGCAAATGTAATAACTTATATCAAAACATGACATAGCTCAAGCAGAAAAAAATATTACACTAAAAATGGCCATGTCTAATACCTATGTCACATCTTAACACTAGAGTGATGCATCACAATTTATTCTACAAAAGAAATTACCAAGTACTTGAAAAGAAAATTATGAATGCAGTTCCTGTGAAGGTAAATGTCGCTTTGTGCTCCCTCATTTTTTTGAAAAAAATTATTATATACTCGATCTGTAGACAGAAAATATTTATATTAGTACATCTATAAAATTTTATTTTAACCAATGCTGCAGTGCAGCTAGAAACTAGATATCAAATGAAATAAGCAACTATGTACAAAGCAAAGCGTAAGAACATCGTTCAATAGTCATGTGGAATTTCATAAGTAGTAAAAAAATCTCTCATGTAGAAAGACAGTAGTCATAGTCAGGTGTGTAGACAAACTATTTCTTGTCATTTCATTAGGCATTTCAGTAAATATCAGAAAGTACGATATGTTTCCAAGTAATTAGCGTGTCGGATTTGCGATGCTTTCTCTAAAGGAATGACAATGGCCAGGATAATGGCCTCCCTTTTTTTTTTCCTTCCTGTGCTCTGAAAGGCACGCGCCAATGGCCCTCTCTCCAGGCGTCCGACACAGCTGGGTGCCCACGACGCATTACGTGCAGGTGGTCACTTAACTTTCTTACGGAAATATTTACGACAGCAGTTTCCGCTACAGTGACAGTCTCACATAAAAATATTTCACAGGTCAAGAATTAGCGTTGCAAATCTGTAGAAAGAAAATCCTATAAATTTAAGTGTCCAAATAAAATATTCGTCAGCATTGTGATACAGTCACGCATTTACGCACATTTCATAACTCTTAAAGTACGATTCTTGGTTTCCAACATACTTCTTATTCCTCATATACGGTAGCAACATCTTATTGATCATAAACATATCTCAACAGCATAGTACACATCGTCGTTGTAATAATAACATCATAACACCTCAGTCAAATCTCAAAAACGTCGTAGCTTTCTGCAATAATTTCAAAACCTAAAAAAAATTCTCTGCTCATTTCAATAGTGTCATCTACCTCAAACGTACTTTAAAATCATGCTCCCTTACCAAATACATCATTCAAAGCTCTCATAGTATCACAATGATTCCGAAAAAATATGAACAGTTTACAAAGTACAGACAAAATACAGTTTCATAAGTGTGAAGTTACCCAACTGTGTATTGCGTAAACATGTGTCACTGATGTAGTTAAAAAATGTTTATCTCTCAGTTAAATGATCAGATAGCTGTGTAATTTATGTGTTAGAGAAATATGGTACCGATGTGTAAAGTTGTATAAGCAAATACCATATTAGCTAGGGTTCCTTGTGGTTGCCACACACATGGTACACAAAGTAAGCGTGTACCCCCCTGAGGATTAATGTAATTATACCCTCAGGTGTTACAGATTACAGCAATGAAATGAAATGTATCACTGAAAACTTTCTTTGTAATTCAAAAATCTTTAAAAATAAATGTTTTAAGTACAAAATTAATCACTCAAATACGTGTACTGTAGCGCTAAAAGTTCGTCTTGTTGCAACATAATCTGTGTGGAAGTGTCGTAGTTATCGTCCTCCGAAAGCTAAGTTCTGCATAAGTCAATGTACTTACCTCATAATACACAAAAGTGAAATGCTTTGCGTATAAATGTCTTAGTTATTACGCTTATTGCCGTGATGAGGAAAGTACTTTGCTGTAACGTATTGTTGTGCTACGGGAAAGGCAGTCTCATTGTAGCTATACCACAAAAGTTACTACTAAAACCTGTTTTACTTTCCAGAATAAAACAGAAAACTGTGCAGATATAAAACGGAAACACTGCAAAAGCAACATTGTAAATTGTCACTCATTAGTAGCGTCGTGATAAAATCGTGTAGCTGTCACATAAACTAACCACTGTGCCATCTGGTATCTCACTGAAAGTACTTTAAATCCAGAATATATTTTCAAGTAAACCAAAATGTTGCATTAAAATCTCATTAGCAGTACCAGTATAGGTTCTAAGTATGTAAGCCTGATAGTCGTTACGTAATCGTGCAACTAACAAGTAAGAATGTACAAATACAACACTGTGTCGTCTGTTCACTATAACAATGCATTCGTCATTTCTGTTTAAATAAGTTCTCTTGGTTCTTGATTGGATATTTAACTTCAAACATTGTTGCATGTTAACAGATTCTAAATCTGACAAAGCATACTAGAAATGTGAAGTGAAAAGTTTTATGGCAAAGACAAAGTTAAAAAGCAGATTATCTTTCAATAAACGGTTTTACATGTGAAATGTGGTGTAAACCTTTACTCTTCCTAGTACGCAGAGTTTGAACTTGAATGCAATTGTCATGCGGTATACGTCGGCTAAGAATATTGGAATTTTTCTCAAGGTTAGCGTCTATGTTATTTTTCTCTGAGCCAGCCGGCGCACGTGGGTGCCTGCGGCGCGAGTCATTGTCTGTCTCTTTGTTGGCGCGCGTTGTTATTGGGATTAGGAGACCTAACTTCTACAAATTCGCCTTGCCGAGAGGGCCCAGCTCTGTTAGAATCCCGCCAGTTCTGATGAAATTCACGTCTGTCGTTTTGTCGGTAGTTTACATAGTTTCTTGTTTGTCGGTCATGTGGTGGAGAATTTCTCCCTGAATCGTAACTCTGCGCCGAACTGTTGCGTCTGAAGTTATTCTGCCTCCTTTGATAATACTTGTTTTGGTTCCCATATTGTCTGTTTCTCTGATTGTCTCTGTGATAGTCATTACTACGGAAATGCGATCTTTCTCTGTAACTATTATTACTCTGCCAACGGTTGTCGTACGGGTGGTGTCTATTTTGGTCACGATTTGCGTTGTAAGAATAGACCAGTCGTGTCCAGTTATTGTTTCCGTCGTCACGGAATTGGGACGGATGTGACCTGTAATGATTGTTTTCCTGTTGTCGCATCCCGCGACGGTATGTGTCAATTTCCAGTTCTTGTAACAGTCCCTGAAATGCTTCAATGTCGTCTTTGCAACGTCCTGCTAAAATAATATGTCGTAAATGTTCAGGCAATTTGAGTAAGCAAATGCGGATGAGTTCTGAGGGGCTGTATGGGTTTGAAAGATATTGATTCTTATGCAACATGTCTTCAAAATATTTGACAAGACTGGAAAATTCAGATTGTTCAAAGTGTTTCATCATCATGATGCTATGTTTTACACGGTCTTGTGTAGCTTGAGACCAATATGCTGAGAGGAAGGCATGGTAAAACTCTCCTTCACTGTGGCAATCGTGAATTACCGATCGCATTCTTACAGCTGGTTCATTCTCTAAGTAGCCACACATAAATTCTAATCTGTGTTCCAACGACCAGTTGGGAGGAAAACAATGAGTGAATTGATGGAGCCATGCTTGTGGATGAATGTCGTTGCCTGAATTCTTAAATGTTTTGAATTTACGTGTAGTAATGAACAGCTTATAGTCAAAATCATCATGTCGGCGAGTCGCATATCGGTCATTGTTAGGTCGTGTCGGCCGTTCCATCTCGAAATTCGGTGCACATTGCCAGTTTCTTTCATAACTTCCGAAATGCCCTGTGTTATTATTTTGCGTCTTTTCCGTATTTCTAAGTCCCTCTTCCCGTGTTGGGGCGCGAGTGTCCTCTGAAATACGTAATTCTTGTTTACCTGTGTCAGCTGATCTTGTACTTCCCGGATTTCTCTTTGGTGTTGCGTATTAATTTGATTCTGATTTTGTTTGAATTTCCTAATTTGTTCATACTCTTCTGTGTCAGTGAAGGCTACAGGTGTTGTGTCATTCAGATCATCATCTACCTTTGTAGATAAGTTAGTGAACTGATCTGAAAGTTCGGCTACTTTATCCGATAGTGAAATTATTTCCTCTGTATGTTTTTCTGAACCAAGTTTCAGAGTATCTACTGTGTCCTTTAAGTTTTCCTGAGTTTTTGCAAGTTGCGTAACCGAATCGGTAGATGCAACTGAGTCAAATTTAGCTTGCAAGGTGTCGTGATTTTCATGAACAATGGTTTGCAGTTCTTTTATGGCTGCTTCGTGATTCTGTAATACATTTTCATGCCGCGAAAAAATAGGTTGAAAATGCTCACAAATTTGTGTTTTTACGTCATTACAGACTTTTTGACATTTCGATTCAATGTTATGTAACTCAGTAGTTAAATCTTCACGTGTTTTTTCAAGTGTGGTGTCTAACTTTTGAAGCTTTTGCTGTGTTTGTCTCTGATTTTGTTCCATTGTGTCTAACTTTTGAAGATTTTGTCCCATTTGTTTCTGATTTTGTTCAAGTGTTGTGTCTAACTTTTGTAGCTTTTGTCCCATTTGTTGCATTAACTGTAATAACAATGCACTGGTGTCTGAAACATGTTCCTCAGTGCTTTTCGGTAGTGAATTTGCACCGGCAACATTCACATTTTGACAAGCGGAAAACGTGTCTTGACTCATTTGGGAAAACGGTGAGGACGCAAAACCTGAATCTACAGTATTTGCAAAATTGTGTCCTGTCATTTCGGATTCCTGAGGCGAGCTGTTGCCGACCGATCGATCGATAATGCTTCCCTCTTCACTAATTGTTTCACTGTCCACGCCATTGTTTGCCGCCCGCTCCATTTCCCTATGCACAATTACCAAATTACTACTTTGAACATCAGTTAATTCATTACTCGGTGGCGCTAACACACTGCTTTCATTTTCACTGTCATTTCTCAGTTTACTTTGGAGCCTAGTATTACGTTTTTCACACGCCATTATTGTCACAGTATTTCACACGACAACACAGAAAAACACAATTTGAAGATCAAAAATAAGAGAACACATTAACATAGCACTGAAAATAATATCTAGTTAATTGCAGCTGCGAAATACTTGGTGCAAATCTACATGCATACCACAACTGTTTTACTGTACAACAATGAAAGTCTGCAACTACAAAGGAGATTTTCTCTACAATTACGCGCTAGCAATAAACAAAATCTACACTAATTACACAAACTACAACAAAAAATCAGAAGATTCCAATGAGGTAACCTTGGCTAAGGGTCGACATATGAAACTTCCCCTTTGAACAATTCTACACGACTGTGCTTAAACTGACACACAATATTTTGTTAGCGCAACGCAATCTGACTTTCATAATTCCCTACAAAAGAATGGCCCTGACTAACATTAAACTATACCTTTCACAAATCACTTACCTCACAAAAATCTTTGCTGCTCAAGCTACTGCAATACAGCGAGCGCCACTACTGCCAGCTAAATAAAAGATTCAAACTATGGAAGGCACTAACTACTGATAGGGATAGTTAGCAAATGAAAGATATTAATAGAGAACAAACAATGTATTTACCTTGATATCATCATATATAAATATAGCAGTTCATGACAAATTTCAAAACTCCGCCATCTCTCTCCCCACATCCACCACTGCTGGCGGCTCACCTCCAACTGCGCAACGCTACGCGCTGTTCACAGCCAGCTGCCTAACACTACAATGGCGAGTATTACAACAATGCAAAGCAGCCACAGACTGCACACAGCACAGCCAGAGATTTTCATACAGAGGTGGCGTTACCAATAAAAAAACCTAAACAGCCTACTTACATAGAGAAAACATAAACAGCCTACTTACATAAAGAAAACATAAACAGCCTACTTACAATTTATCATCTGCATTTATTCTTGGTGTAGCAATTTTAATGGCCAGTAGAGTAGGTAAAGTTAGATTGCTGCTTACAATAAAGACGACATGTTACATTGCAGACAGGCACAATTAAAAGACACTTCCACATAAGCTTTCAGCCACAGCCCTTATCCGAAAAAGTAAGAGAAACACACACGATTCATTCACACAAGCAAGCACACCTGTTTCACCCTACTGTCAAATCCGGCAGCCCCGACCAGAATGCATCTGTCACGTGGAATAGAATCAGCAATCTCAGAGGGGTGGTGAAGCGTTAACAGGGTACGGGTGTGGGAGAGAGGAGCGCTGCCAGATGGAGTGTGCAGGGATTAGACTGCCAGCAGACACAAGGTCTGGAGGTTGTGGGACAGTGAGGTTGTGAAAACGTATTGAAACACGATATAAGCGAGAAAAGATGGGCGAGTGCATTGGCTGAGAGCGGCATGCAAAGATGGTGGGAGATGAGCAGGTGATGGGATAGAGGGGGATAGACAGAGGGGGTGGAAACTATTGGGTGGAGGGTGAGGGGTACATATGTTACCGTAAGTAATTCCGAAGACTGGAAAAGCCGACAAGTAACAGAATTATCGCACAATCAACTTAACACGTCATGCATCCAAGCTGCTGACAAGATGTATGGATAAGAACATTCAGCATCCGTTAGATGACGACCAGTTTCGCTTTACGGAAGTAAAAGGCACCAGAGAGGCAGTTGCGATGTAGCGCTCGATAGTGGAAGCAAGGCTGGCGAAAAATCAAGATACGTTCATAGGATCTGTTGACCTGTATAAAGCATTCGCCAATGTAAAGTAGAGCAAGATGTTCTAAATTCTGAGAAAAATAGTCTTAAGCTATAGGGGACGGCGACAAATATACTGAATGTACAAGAGCGAAGAGAGAACAAGAAGATTGGAAGATCAGTGCTCGGATAAAAAAGGGTGTAAGACATGGATGTAGTCTTTCACTCCTACTGTTCTATACATCGAAGAAGCAACGAGGGAAATAAAAGAAAGTTTCAAGAGTGGAATTAAAATTCAGGGTGAAAGGATATAAATGATAAGATTCGCTCATGACAGTGCAATCCTCAGTCAGAGTGAGAAAGAACTGCGGGATGTGTCGAATGGAATAAACAGTGTAATGAGTGCAGAATATGGATTGAGAGTAAATCGAAGAAAGACGAAAGTAATGAGAAGTAGCGGAAATGAGAACAGCGAGATACATAAAATTAGAATTTGGGGTCACAAAGTAGACGAAGTTAAGGAATTCTCCACGATGCACGAAGCTAGCTAGCTTTGGTAAAAATGGCATTCCAAGCTAAGAGAAGGCTACTAATATCAAACATAGGCCTTAATGTGAGGACGAAATTTCTGGGGATGCACATTTGGAGCACAGAAATGTATGGTAGTGAGACATGGACTGTGGAAAAACCAGAACAGAATAGAATCGAAGGCTTTGAGATGCAGTGCTGCAGAAGAAAGTTGAAAGTTAGGTGGACTAATAAGGTAAGGAACAAGAAGGTTCCCCACAGAATCACCGAGAAAAGAAACACATGGAAACCATTGATAAAAATGACGGACAGGATACGACATGTGTCAAGTCATCAGGGAATAGCTTGCACGGTACAAGAGAGATTGTAGAGGATAGAAACTGTAAAGGAAGTTAGAAATTGGAGTACATCCAGTAAATAACTGAGTATATTGGGTGTAGTTGCTACTCTGAGATAAATAGGTTGGCACAGGAGACGAATTCGTGGCGGGCAGCATCAAACCAGTAAAAAATAAAGAAATTAAAAATGTTTCCTCTCTGCGACGACGAGCAGCCTCGGAGAATAATGGATTGATTTATCTTCGAGGTCGAACTTAGATAAAACGGCTTTTCCCTCCACTGTGTTTCACACAAGCACCTTTAAACAGCCCAAACGCTACAGTCAATTTCCGAATGTAATTTGTAACCATTGCCAAGAGGTTTTCTCTCACAGCAACCAGTAAACTGTACCCCTTTTACCACATTCCCTATCAATGCAGAAGCGGTGCCCGTCATTAAGTTGTCGCGTACATACTGATGACGCAAGTGGTCGGCAGTCGCTATAGTTAATTTTCACGCGAGTTGTTTTACTAATTTATACAATTCAAAGAGTTACAAACGAAATTTTTAATTGCGCATTTCATATTTCCATGGACAGGTATTAATACGGATTGCTTGTAGCATCCAAGTGATGTTTACCAATAACGTGAATGGTCTGATATGGCAATTCATGTATGGAATTTGACTTAATGCTAAGATAATTGCTAAATATATTTTTCTTCCTGTAACAAAGTAGTTTTGTATGTAAGAGAAGTTTGTATCGATTATCATCCATTCCTTTCAGTCACTCCTCGCTAAACGATCACCCTTCCATCTACTGAAATTTTCGGCTTCTCAATAGCGGGCAGAAATCCTTCTGCACAACTGAACGACTTCCATCTACAAAAGTTTAGCGGGAAGCACATAATTCTATTTCCTAAGGTTGTTGCAGCCTCTGGAAAACACAAAGTAGAAGCAAACATAGCAAGAATAGCAATCTTTCCTCTTAAATAGAAGTTGGTGGTTGTAGGTATCTGTTTGAACATCTAATATAAATCCTATTTGATAATTTATTATTATTTAAAGTTATTTCTCTCAATGCTTTAACAGCAATTATTGCCATGTAATATATCAATACGTAAACAGCTAGAAGCATACTTTGAAGTGCAAGTTACAATCGTTCTGATTCTGACATAAACACCTCGTTCAGAATAACACGACTTATGAGTTTGTAAAGATTTTACTTGCGCATAGGCATACTACTAGCGAAAAGCACTCCCGTTTCCAGTAGCAAGATGCGGCAAGCAAGTCGCATCCCGAATGCCCACGCAGAGATTCGAGAGCAGCCTCCGACCAGTCACCTTCACACCCCCACCATCACCCCCTTGCCGACCCACCTGCCGTCCGTAGGCAGGTGGAGGGGGAGGGGGGAAGGGCACACCACTAGAATAAACATACGGACATCCGCAATATCTAGACATATCGCCAGAAGGTATTCAGTAAGATTCTCGTCGAAACGTTGTAAGCGAAACGCCGCTGGAAACCAGACAGATTTTCGTCATTACGAATTAAATTACGCAGTCCCTCGTCACTTATCATCAGTTACCAGCATATAAATATTTACAAACAATCCTACTTAAGAGGTAAAGAATCTCTTCAGATGAGGAAGAAATGAGATGCAACCATAAGTGACGAAACAATTTTGACAACTGAACAATTATTCTTCTACCAGTCCTACCTTAGCATCTCTCTACAATTCTCTCTACCTATTGTCTCGAATCCCTTGTGTTAAACCCGCGACGACAGTTCGGAGTGCATAAATAAGACAGTTTAAAATAGGACATTCCATGAATCGTACATCTGAGTAAACGCTGCAGTTTATGTGTAAAATAAACAAATGGACGACGTGTTTCTCCGCTGAACGCTACAACTGCAGTTCCGTCAAACTAATATTGTTTGTTTCCCGCCCCGCATTGGAATCGGAACGCCTTCTAGTTCTATCGTGAGCATTTTTGTTGTTGGCATACCTTATTTGTTTTTATCAATTTAGTTATATTTACACATTCACACGTTAATAGCTAAGTTAGGTAGTTCGTCAGTCAGTAAGTGTGGTATTTATTGTTAGATAGACGGACTGCTGGATAAGCATCCCATAAAGTAAAAAGAAAGGAACGTGAGGGGGGAGGGGGTGTTAGTGTGATGAGAAGGATTTTCTACAGTGAAGTTCAATCAGTTTCTAACATGATGAGTGCCTGTGTTAAAGAAGCAACGCAAAACGGATTTTGTAATTATTGAAATTTCAGGAAATATATTAAATTCCACTTCAGCATTTGCATATAAAATAGAAGGAATCACTATCATCATCAGTTTTTTGTTATATTAACGGTGTAAGCAGGATGTTTAGGTTTTCATGTTGGTAACGCCACGTAGCACTCTGTATGAAAATCACTGATTGTGCTATGTGTAGCCTGCGGCTGGTTTGCGTTGTTAGGATATTCTCTACTGTAGTGTTGGGCAGTTGGATGTGAACAGACGCGTAGCGTTGTGCAGTTGGAGGTGAGCCGCCAGCAGTGGTGGATGTCGGGAGGGAGAAGGCAGAGTTTTGAGAGCGGACGATCTGGACGTGTGTCCGTCAGAAAAAGGAAATTTGTAAGACTGGATGTCATGAACTGATATATGTATATATCAGTTCATGACATCCATATATATATATATATATATATATATATCCATATATATATATATATATATATAATGACTTTTGAACACTATTAAGGTAAATGCATTGCTTGTTCACCATCAAAATCTTTCATTTGCTAACTATGCCTATCAGTAGTTAGTGCTTTCTGTAGTTAGAATCTTTTAGTTAGCTGCCAGTATTGGTGCTCGCTGTATTGCAGTACTTAAGCAACGAAGATTTCTGTGAGGTAAGTGATTCATGAAAGATATAGGTTATTTGTAGTCAGGGCCATTCTTTTGTAGAGATTATTGAAAGTCACATTGCGTTGCGCTAAAAATATTGTTTGTCAGTTTAGTGTTGATCAGAATAAGTAAAGAGAGAAATGTCTGAGTAAGTTCAGTTTTGCTCAGCTGTTTGAAAATCAAATAAAGTAGAGGTTTACCAGCACAGTCATTTTTTTGAGGGGATGTTGCAACGGGTCCTTTGTGTCTCCATTTCCTGCAATCCGTGACTTCCTTCTTGATGTTGCTGTATGTGCTGCCGACATCAGATCATCGAGGATAGCAAAAATCTTCCTCCTTCACCTCATCTTACCTTCCTCATACCCCTCTAAAAGTGTTTTTATAAGCGCTCCGTACTTCTTGAGTATTGAGCCGTGTGGGTTCGATACTCAGTCGATTTCCTTCCTGTAGGATCGTCTTTGCCCTTGCCTCTTAAATTTGGATCTCGTGAGTGGAGCCCTCGCTACCGGTAAAAGCACGACGTGGGAAGGCTTCGTAATCAGTGAGGTCATGCGGGCAGGTCCCTTGGCGTCATAAGGAGAGGGACGAACGACCCCATACTGTCCAAGCTGAGTGTCTTTTGCCTCTTCTCCTACTCTTTCACCTTTTGGAGGGTTTTGAAGTGCCTTCATGCACGACCAATCCCACTGGATTTGAGGTTATTCGCTATAACTGTTTATTAAAGGTTTCTGTTTCACCCCTCCGAGTTCAGGGGTTGTGATACGTCAGAACGACCGAAAAATATGTTTTGGGAGAGAGGGATTACCCACGCCAAAGCGTGCAGAGAAACACAGGCAAGTGTTTCATTGAATTTATTACATCGAAGATACACAGCTGGTCTTCGGCGCAGCGTGCGTGGGTCAGAGCCAGTCGCGAATGCCGGCATCTTAAGCGCTGCCGTCCGATCGCCCAGCCTTGCCGACGTAACGACCCACTCGTGCCACGGCTAAGTGGCCGCCGCGTGCGTTAGCTGTGCTATATAGCTCGGAACACGGTTGTCTGCTTCCTCAAGCGTGGACACCATGTAGAGTGCCTAAAGCCGTCGGCACACGGACCGTGCAACCGAACGTTGAGCGTTTAGCGTACCGAGTTTCTGACGCCATAGCGTGGAATAGCACGTTCGGCAGTCTTTCCGAACGTGCAGAGCAATATCTAGCATGTCAGATATTCTGAGCGTGCGTCTGAGCGTTGACTAATGAGATGGCACAACGCCACCTACGTCACACTCACGCTGTCTCCCTTCAGTACAGAGTTGTGAGGCGACATATTGGCATTCATTTCAAACCTATACGTATGTATGCCGTTTCTAGGCACCAGCAAACTGAGAATCACTGCAAAACCCGTTGTTAACTGTGTGATTCGTTGCAATAAAATAATGAGAAACACCATATTTGTGGTGTGCGTACTGTAAGACCTTCGGTACACACACCATCAGATTATTTGACTTGTCGCTCTAACGAAGTAGGCGAGTGTCAGCAATATGTCTCGTGGTTTTATCGTGGCGTGTTTATCTTCTGCCGTTAGAAGAAATGCCACTTGCACACTTAGAGTAGCAGATTGACGGTGACCAACTTTAAACAGAACTTGATTAATTTTCAAACACATTTATTAAAATAATAAAAAGCATAGACATTACGTAACTTGATTCTGGAGGCTATTTACAATTGACAATCTGAAGTCCCTTTGGTCTTGGTATGTTAATCTTATTCTCACATATCTCTGATACTTGACAAAATGTCTATGTAGAGGAATATGATAATCTTATTAGGCGCAGACTGAAACTTCACTATAGACTGTTATAGACTAATGCAGACTGGTACAGACTGGTGCAGACAAATGCAGACTCCAAAATCGTGTCCGCCTTTTGTACAGTTTGGTACCTTTATGATCTTAACCGGTTTCCTTTCGGACTGTCTACGGGTGTGGCCATCTTATCTCGTCTCTTGCATCATGTTTTGGGATATCTCAAGTCGAAACCCGTTTACAATTACCTTGATGTGGTTGTTCATAATGCCTCATTTGCGGAGCACATGGATCACCTCAAAGAAATTTTGCTATCTTTTAGGTAGAGCAGGCTTACGGTAAAGCCTTCTGAGATCACTTTGGCTCATCTGTCTTTATCTTTTTCTGGTCATCTTGTCTCTATTGAGGGGGTCAGTATTCATCAAGAGCGAATGCGTTCCTTATGTGGCTTCCCCTCGCCCAAGAGCAAAAAGGAAGTGGCTAGATTTATTGGAATAGCTAATTACTTTCGAAAATTTGTTTATAACTTCTCCCAATTGGCCGTACCTTTCAATAACTCGCGCAAGACAGGGGAGCCATTCCTTTGGGGAGAATACCATCAAGCGCCGTTTGAGGCAATAAGGCTGCGCTTAGCAAACCTCCCACGTTAGCCATCTCGGATTTTTGCAAGTTCGGCATTGTCCATATTGACGCATATAATATTGGGGTACGCACAGTACTCCTCCAACACCAATGGGGCGTTCCACCCTGTTGCCTACATCATATAACGCTGCTTATCTCTCGCTGAGCTGAAATACTTGGTATACGAGTGAGGCTCGTTGGCCATCCTCCTCACCTTGGAGAAGTTTAAAAAAAAAAAAAGTTCAAATGGCTCTGAGCACTATGGGACTTAACATCTAAGGCCATCAGTCCCCTAAAACTTAGAACTACTTGAACCTAACTAACCCAAGGACATCACACACATCCATGCCCGAGGCAGGATTCAAACCTGCGACCGTAGCGGTCGCGCGGCTCCAAACTGAAGCGCCTAGAACCGCTCGGCCACGCCGGTCCGCTGGAGAAGTTCAATTTCTGTTTGGAACATAGGGAGTTCGCCCTTCAGACTTTTATGAGGCGTTGAGTTCGGTTTTGGCCGGTCCATGTGTTCCTTATTATTAAATGTGGAAAAACACAGGTTTCAATATGAATTTCCTTATTCTGAAGGAAGCGAACCGTTCTTGGTATTTACCACCGTAATAAATCTTTTTTGCGAAATGGTACTTCCCCGCTTGCACTCACTGCTATCAGGAATGTGGTGATATCTGTCACAAGATTAGAAATTATTTTAGCAGCTAGTTTCGTAGTTCAGTTTTAATTATTATATTTTAAGAACAAGAATTTGCTTTACGAGTTTTCAAAAGGTATGAAAATAATGATGGTTAAAATATTTTACATTATACTGCCAAAGTAAGAGACGTAGAAAAATGTGGAAAACGACAACGGTGAACAAATTTTCAAGTATTTCAACTTTTTAGAACAAATGGAGACAGAGAAAGTAAAAACTTGCGGAAAGTACTATTCTCGAAATTCAAATATGTGTGTAAGGTGCTAAACGGTGCAACATGAAAGCATTGTGTAATGAGCAATTACTATTTTAATATTGAAAGTAAAGAGTTAAAAAATGGTTCAAATGGCCCTAAGTACTATGGGACTTAACTTCTGAGGTCATCGGTCCCCTAGAACTTAGAACTACTTAAACCTAACTAACCTAAGGACATCACACACACCCATGCCCGAGGCAGGATTCGAACCTGCGATCGTAGCGGTCGCGCGGTTCCACACTGTAGCGCCTAGGAACCGTTCGGCCACTACGGCCGGCAGTAAAGAGTTACTTTAGCTTTGTATTGCTCCTATGTGAACAATCTATGTCCAAACGAATGAAGGTAATCTACATGAGAACTGTAAATAAATAATGTCAGAGCACCCAGAATTCACAGATGTGCAACTCCAGTGTAAAGTTTAAAGTGTGTCAACCATTAGGAATTTACCCTAAGATAACTTTTATGTCAAAAGTTCTGCTACACCCTGGATTGAAAGGAGCTTTTTTATATTCTCAAGGAAGCTTCAGGACTGACAGGAAAGCACGTTCTCCGTTTCTCCTGTAAGATTTATCACCAACACTTGGCAGACATGAAGATAGATGAAGTTTCCTTGTGCATGATGGAGCTTAATGTCACGTTAAAAGTGGAAGTAACGTAGAGAAAGAAAGAACTAACTGCAGCTTCCCCAGAATTGCAAAATTTTTATAGTTTCTAGGAAAATCTCAGGAAGTCTAACTGTGATGTCCAATATGGTGCTACAAATCTGATTCTCGGAACTCCAGTTTGCCGTGTAAACGCTATCGTCCACGGGTGAGATACATAAGCTTCGCATTCCCTTTAAGCAGTGCAGGAATTAAAGCGCGATGAAATCGGGCGATCACTTTCTGCGCCAGACATTCGTGTCGTCTGCTAAGTTCTTCTGTGAGCCGTGTCGGTTCCTATCGATTGCAGTCTGTAGATCGTATCTCTGGTTCGTTTTCCCTCTGGTCGCTGGGTTGTGCTCTTGCGCCGCGTCTTCCGGTTTCAAACGATTGCGAGGTGGGCGGTTGTGAAACGCACAGTCACCAGGCGACGAGAAGGAAGAAAGTCGGTTGGACGAAACCTGTGTTGTCATGCGCCAATGTTCGGTGTCTTGACCGATTCGCTCTGACGGAACCATTGTAGCAGGAATGACTTTGGGTATGATTATCTGATTCCCTTGCACTGAACGGACACCTCTTTCCTGTTGCCGGGCCGAATTGTGTGATCTAGTTTGGCGACGCTAGAGGGCTCTGTTGCTACTGACCAGCTCTAGTTGATTCTTCCCTGAGATGTGAATTTATACCTCTCGGGAAGTTGGGATCCATAGTGGTGTGGTCTGTATCACTTATAAAATCTGTATGAGCCTGCCAGCTCCGTTTCTCTGGGAGCTCTGTGCTGCTTTCTTGAAAAATAAAGTAGTTGTAATCCCCTGGTGAGACGACTTTGGTGACCGCTTTCTTATATTGTTTGGTTTTAACAATGTTTCTCCTTGCCAAATGACGCCTAACATTATTTCTGTCACCGTCTGTGCAAGCAATGAAATAGCGGTACCAGGTGCCACTGGTGCTGTCGTTAACATTTATGATTAACATGCTCTTTTAATTATGTTTTAGGTTCTGATCTGGACAGGTCTATAATTCCACCGGGTGCACTAACAGACAGCTGCACTCCAACTGCAAACGCCCCACATCATTACAGAGCCTGCACCAGCTTTAACAGTCCTCTGCTGACATACAGGGTCCATGGATTCATGAGGTTGTCTCCATACCCGTACACGTCCATCCGCTCGATACAATTTGAAACGAGACTCGTCCGACCAGGCAACACGTTTCCAGTCATCAGCAGTTCAATGTCGGTGTTGATGGGCCCAGGCGGGATGTAAAGCTTTGTGTCGTGCAGTCATCAAGGGTGCACGAGTGGGCCTTCAGCTCCGAAAGCCCATATCGATGATGTTTCGTTGAACGGTTCGCAGGCTGACACTTGTTGATGGCCCAGCATTGAAATCCACAGCAATTTACGGAATAGTTGCATTTCTGTCACACTGAACGATTCTCTTCACTCATCGTTGGTTCCGTTCTTGCAGGATCTTTATCCGGCCGCAGCGATGACAGCGATTTGATGTTTTACCGTATTCCTGATATTCACGGTAAACTTGTGAAATGGTCGTATGGGAATATCCTCAATTCATCGCGACCTCGGAGATGCTGCTGTGTTCCATCACTTGCACGCCGACTATACCACCAGTTCAAACTCACTTAAATCTTGATGAACTGTCATTTTAGCCGCAGTAACCGATCTAACAACTGCATCAGACACCTGTTGTCTTATGTAGGCGTTGCTGATCACAGTGCCGTGTGCTGCCTGTTTACATATCACTGTATTTGAATACACATATCTGTACCAGTTTTCTCGGTGCTTCAGTGTACGTATCGAGTACAGTTAATAGTAAAGAAGTAATGCATTACAAGGTCATGCCAGATGCGGCTTTGCCCGCATCTCGTGGTCGTGCGGTAGCGTTCTCGCTTCTCACGCCCGGGTTCCCGGGTTCGATTCCCGGCGAGGTCAGGGATTTTCTCTGCCTCGTGATGGCTGGGTGTTGTGTGCTGTCCTTAGGTTAGTTAGGTTTAAGTAGTTCTAAGTTCTAGGGGACTGATGACCACAGCAGTTGAGTCCCATAGTGCTCAGAGCCATTTGATGCGGCTTTTTTACTTCGTGAACAGTGAAAATGTAGTAAGCGATCAACATATTTTCCCTTATATCATTTTGAAGGAGTTGTCAGCGAGGAAACTTTCATGAAAGTTCGATAGTTTGCTGAAAATTACTAAGTGCTTTCATTCTCAAATACTGGGTGAATAAAGTCCGGATATTCGTGCATTATGAGTCAGTCTTCTTTTTCAACCCCAGCCCTTCGACAAAGTGGGTGACTCTTACCCCCCACATGGATTCTTTCCAGGCAGTAAGTGATATGTATATCAAGTCGGTTGAAGTTGCCACAATGATTTAGGAGTTGTAACATACATACACACATGCATACAAACCATCGTTTTTCAACAGGATATAAAATATTAAACTACCTTCGAGATGGGACGTCTCACGCTCCACGATGAGTCTGAGGGACAATCGACAGTTTGTCCTTTAGGAGTTGCCTATTTCATCCCTTTTTTTCCTCCGCTTTAATAGCTTTTAGATGCGGTTTACCTTCTTTTCTGCTGCACCCTATTTCTCTTTTCAGGGGCGTTATTATCTTTAATAGTGGATGATTTTTAATGCCTTGACTGTGGTGGATCAGGGGTGGAACAGCTGTCGGTGCTATGGCTCCCGTCGCATGTAGAGCCCCTTAGGAGACCCACCTCCGGCCACACGTATTTCTCTCATCTTGATTTTATTGTTTATGGTCCAGCTGACGTCAATTAAATTTTTAATCTTCTCAGTTATATTGTTCTGAATCTTCCTATTAGAATGCGTTTTTTGGTTCCGTTACTTTCTTCGCCACTTAATCGCGTTGGTGGGGGATTCCTCTAGCCGTGGATGATCCCTAGTGTGGCCTGCATACCAACCCGAACCATATAATTCTCCATAAACTATTTCTCAGCTGCGACATCAGTTCTGACTTCGGTGCCTCTATTTTTCCGTTCGTACGTAGTTCCATAAACAGAACATGTTCCTTACGGCCGTCGCTAACTCCAGATGAACTACCTCTGTACCGAGGGACTGAGGGCCTCGCTGTTTAATCCCTTAACTCTCAACATCAACCAACCAACCAAGAACACCTTTGCTATGAGAAGGACGACTTCGCTCCAGACCCCAGCATGCAACATCACGACGCTATCTGCTTTCTGCTCCTGAAGAAGAATGGGCTGCCATTCTTCTACGGACATTCAGACGGGCATTCAGACACCTCATTCAGAGTGTACCCAGCAATGGTCAAGCCGTCATAAGGGCGCATGACGGACACATCTCATATCAATGTCTACTAACAGGTGTTTGGATACTTTTCATCACATAGCCTACGATATTTCGGCCACCAAGACGCATAAGGTGTTCGTGTGCTACCAAGGCAACAAAGTAACCCACAGTGGATGGATCAAGGAGGACATAAAAAGCAGACTTACACAATCAAAAGGGGCAGTGAAGTCTGGTAACACAAAAGATCGACCTTTATCTGAGGAAGAAATTTTTGAGAATGTACTTTTGCAACACTACTTAGTATGGTAGTGGATCAGGGACTCTGAGAAAATAGGAAGAAAGAGAATCGAAGAGTTTCAATTATGTTGCTATAAGAAGGATTTTCTAAATTATATGGACAGAGAAGACAGGGAAAAAAACGGGGTTCTCAGTTGAATCATCGACGAAGGAACATGTGGATCATACTGATTTGCAGTTCCAGCATTTGCCTTACAAGTAAGGGAAACCTCCTGATAATCTTGGTCAGAACCGTGGTAATGGGGTAACGTTTCCCAGACAATAAAATGGAAAATGAAGAATGATTTTACTTCTACTATTACCTCCTTATCTCTGTGAGAATCTGTCAGAGCAGAGACTGTACATAAATAAAGGAAACAGAATTGTAAGAAATTCCAACAACTTTTCGTTGAAAAATTTCATTGCACGGAGGCAAACCCGCATAAAAGAAATAGCTCTAGTAGACTGGTATAAAGATTGTGCACACTTTAGTAGTATTCTAAAGAAACATTTTCATCGTGTTGTTTAATTCGGGCAGGAAGCTGAAAGCACTCGTTCGACTTGAAATTAATGACACAGAAAGTGATCAGGGCACCAACGGTTTTACGTAACGAGGAGGCGCTCGGGTTAGCACGCTGGTCCGCGTCCGGCCATCGGATTTCGCTTTTTCGCCATTTCGCTAACTCGCTTCAGGCAAATACCGGAATGGTTTCTCCCCCTTCTTCAAGCAATCGAGATTGTGCTCTGTCTCTAATGAACTCTGTGTCGATGGGACGTTAATCTCTAATCTTCTTTTCTTCTTCTAACAGCCTTACATCAAGATAATCTATAGGATGGCTGGCTACAGAATCGACTGATGAAACCACGATCTGAAGATGTAAGTTTCCAGAATTCACAAAACTTGTAAATAATGTGTTTCTTGTTGCGACCAACAAGACGTCAGGAAAGGCGCGATTTCTGTTTTGAGACACTCAGCCGGCCGAGATTTCCAGCGATGAAGCTACGCCAGACAAGGAATCCCGTATGTATCAACAGTCTGACGTCCTCCCACTGCGATGTCTGGAAAGTTCTTGTCGACGGCTGTAAGTTAGTATAGAAAAATAGTTGTAAATATTCATTTTCAGATCGTTTATTCCTGTACAAGCTATCCTTTTAGCGCGTGTTATTTCCATAGTAATTTCCTCAAAAAGTCCATTTATAAATACGCTGTAAGGAAAGATAATATTTTACAGTCCTTCCGTCACGCGACGGCATCGTACATATTAATGCAGTTTTTTGAGGCTGTCACGCGCGAGAAATCGTCCAAATGGCGGATACTTTCTGAGCTCTCAGATGTGGAACAAGAAGCTTTTGGAAATGAAAGAAATGTTCTTAAGGGTGCTTTGTTATGGCAACAATTTTTCTCAAAAACCACTCGAGAAAAGTTAGTATGTGTGATTCACGAGAAAGTTTCTTGAGTCAGAGTGAACGTCAGAGTATTTCTAGTGGACTCATAGTGTTTTTTGCATTGTGGGATAGGAGCTACCTTGACGTTATGCCACAGGCAACAACACTAACCTTCAGTTCCTATTGTCAATGTTTTCCTTTCTTCTGCCTGTGGTACGTTGAACTTCCTTTCAAGGGACATCATTCTGCTTTAGAAGTCAGCAAGTAAGTAAGTATGAGTTGTGAAGTGTTCCATAATTTGTAGACGAATTCATAATTGCAGGGTTTTTAAAAGAAATCTGTTGTAATGTAAACTGCAGAAAAGGCTTAAAATCAAGGGGAGCAGGAAATGAAAGAAAAGAAAAATAGAAAATAAAAACTTAACAATAACCAAAATGGCGACAGTCTCTTAAAAAGTGCATATCTTTGAGCGTTCTGTGAAATCTGTCGCTCGGAAATATCCAGTGTTGTGTTGCTCCACGTAACGCTCTATGACATGCTTCTACCCTCCTTTTCATAGTGGAAGCTTACGCGGCCAAAAACGCTGCTAGCTAGGAAATAACCACAAATGGCGAACTAACATATACTCACAAGCGACAACGTCGGCAAGCCCCTGCCAATCAGCAGCAGTGACTGGATATGTCAGCCGCTACCAAAGCATGAAAGCCGGCAAGTTCGCGCATTAACACACAAACAATTCGCAAACAGTATCCTACACAGCGAATCCGATATTTGACCTATCGGACACCAAACGATGACGAATCCAACTGTTACAGGAATGCTGATACTTAAGGTTTTTAACATGGCTGTCAATCAGCGACTGTTGTATAATACAAAATTTTGAAAAACACAGCCCTCAGTCACGAGCACAATTAATTTGTGACCTATGTTTCGGTGTCACAAGGGACACCTTCGTCGGACAAAATTAAAACTGAAAGATACAGCATAACGTAAAAAAAAATACAAAAGCTGTGGTCATACCTGACAGCGTCATATAGTCAGCATTTAAATAAAATGTAACAGAGGTGCAAGCCACTAGGGGCTGCCATGTGTCCTCTGCTACAGTCAACAGCTGACGCTGTCAGGTATGATCGCAGCTTCCGTATTTTTTGGTACGTTATGCTGTAACTTTTAGTTTTAATTTTTTCCGAAGAAGGTGTCCCTTGTGACACCGAAACCTAGGTCACAAATTGTGTTCGTGACTGAGGGCTGTGTTTTTCAAAATTTTGAATACTGATACTGACCACGAAGCCAACACCGGCACCCAGCTGCAGCTGCCGAGTAATACCGCTGCACAAAGACGAAGGTGTCCGCCTAAACGATACTAACTACTAACAAAGCCTATCCTTGTATGGCCTGTCGCACGCAGTAAGAAAACCGCTACTGCTCTTACAACCCGACCCATCTATCACAGAGATACTTTTCTTCTCTGGGCTCTTGCCTTGATACTTTTTTTTTCCTCTGCCTCTTCGTTCAACTTTCGACTCAATATATCTCCAGGTGAACGGATATTAATGGTTAATCATAACTAGACGTACACAAACATCGCATTACCCACATTCTGCGAGACCTCACTTAGTGGAAACTAACCAATATGCAAAGATGGCAGTAGACGTTTTATGTTGGTCATCATGCCGGTGTGGGCCTGGAGGTGCTCCACCCTATATTAAAATTAAATTGTCATGGTGAGCAGAAGGTGGTCGAGACGATGTTCCAACGTCAGTCTTGTACACGAAACACAGTGCTGGGTGTCTTTTGTTCGTAATGGAACCCTATAGGCCAATTTGACCACGTGGAGAGGGTTGGGTGATGCATGGGACGCCACAGCCCCACACATTGCCTCCAAAATGAGGTACGCAGTACAGCTGCGTTTTCCTATGTCTACATACAAGGCATAATTCTGCAGACAGCGGTCTACATTTGGTGTTGTCGATTTCGAAAGACGATGACGACGGAGAGTTTCGATGTTTCGTGTCCCACGATAGTGCCTGAATGTTCGAATGTCGGAGTTATGGACTCCGCCAGTTTCTCATTTTGCCAGTCCTTCTTGCCGCAGAGTGTGTGCACGGTCTGTGCATGACTGTTGACTGACTAAAGACGTACACATTAGCCCAGTCAGTGAGGATCGAAGAAGGTCAACTAAAAAACGTGTAATTGTAAAATTTTTGCAGGGTTTCTAGAAGACAGAGCCCTTAACAACTCAAGAAACGTCCTGACATGCAATGTGAACATGGGGTGCGGTGGGTTTAAACGTAACTTTCTGACGAAATTATACGGACCCACCACAGAGTGCCTTACGAATCAAGGGCGACACTGTGTACTTACATACCAGAGGTCATCACAAAATGCGTTAACACTACATGGAATTCAGATTAGAGTGACTAATAATACGCAGGTAACTCATATGAACAGAATCAGCTGTGGAGACTGACTGACGGTATCCCATATATACACTCCTGGAAATTGAAATAAGAACACCGTGAATTCATTGTCCCAGGAAGGGGAAACTTTATTGACACATTCCTGGGGTCAGATACATCACATGATCACACTGACAGAACCACAGGCACATAGACACAGGCAACAGAGCATGCACAATGTCGGCACTAGTACAGTGTATATCCACCTTTCGCAGCAATGCAGGCTGCTATTCTCCCATGGAGACGATCGTAGAGATGCTGGATGTAGTCCTGTGGAACGGCTTGCCATGCCATTTCCACCTGGCGCCTCAGTTGGACCAGCGTTCGTGCTGGACGTGCAGACCGCGTGAGACGACGCTTCATCCAGTCCCAAACATGCTCAATGGGGGACAGATCCGGAGATCTTGCTGGCCAGGGTAGTTGACTTACACCTTCTAGAGCACGTTGGGTGGCACGGGATACATGCGGACGTGCATTGTCCTGTTGGAACAGCAAGTTCCCTTGCCGGTCTAGGAATGGTACAACGATGTGTTCGATGAGGGTTTGGATGTACAGTGCACTATTCAGTGTCCCCTCGACGATCACCAGTGGTGTACGGCCAGTGTAGGAGATCGCTCCCCACACCATGATGCCGGGTGTTGGCCCTGTGTGCCTGGGTCGTATGCAGTCCTGATTGTGGCGCTCACCTGCACGGCGCCAAACACGCATACGACCATCATTGGCACCAAGGCAGAAGCGACTCTCATCGCTGAAGACGACACGTCTCCATTCGTCCCTCCATTCACGCCTGTCGCGACACCACTGAAGGCGGGCTGCACGATGTTGGGGCGTGAGCGGAAGATGGCCTAACGGTGTGCGGGACCGTAGCCCAGCTTCATGGAGACGGTTGCGAATGGTCCTCGCCGATACCCCAGGAGCAACAGTGTCCCTAATTTGCTGGGAAGTGGCGGTGCGGTCCCCTACGGCACTGCGTAGGATCCTACGGTCTTGGCGTGCATCCGTGCGTCGCTGCGGTCCGGTCCCAGGTCGACGGGCACGTGCACCTTCCGCCGACCACTGGCGACAACATCGATGTACTGTGGAGACCTCACGCCCCACGTGTTGAGCAATTCGGCGGTACGTCCACCCGGCCTCCCGCATGCCCACTATACGCCCTCGCTCAAAGTCCGTCAACTGCACATACGGTTCACGTCCACGCTGTCGCGGCATGCTACCAGTGTTAAAGACTGCGATGGAGCTCCGTATGCCACGGCAAACTGGCTGACACTGACGGCGGCGGTGCACAAATGCTGCGCAGCTAGCGCCATTCGACGGCCGACACCGCGGCTCCTGGTGTGTCCGCTGTACCGTGCGTGTGATCATTGCTTGTACAGCCCTCTCGCAGTGTCCGGAGCAAGTATGGTGGGTCTGACACACCGGTGTCAATGTGTTCTTTTTTCCATTTCCAGGAGTGTAGGTGGAAAGCCCCCTTCTTCTGGCCATTCATAGTAAGTATGTCCTTCCAAATTCCTTGTCTTTAATATTAGCGGACGATTCACGGTTAGCTGAACTGGTACTCAGTTTCCTTCGTGAAAGTGGTTTTTCTTTTTAGTTGTAAGGTTTTGCTTTCCTCCTGGAGCAGGAGCAGGGAGGTTGTTGTTAGGGCCTCTCTTTGTGCATTCTGGGTCTGGGACCCATGACCACTCCCAAGTACGACGACCGCTGTTTTTTATCCCACTGTGTTTTTCCAATTTTTAGGTTTGACCTCCCCTTTTATTTACCTCCACTGTGTGTGTTCTTAGCTTTCTCGCCTTATATTGTGACTCCTCTTACTGAATCCTCCCACTTTTTGATATGTTTAGCCCCATAACTCCCCCCTCCCCCCCAATCAATGAGTCAGTTATGTAAATCTCTACACGCTGTTCTACAGTACCAAAGGAGAAATTTATTCTTAGTCATTCTGTATGGCAGCTGTAGCGTTCTTCTGGGAAAGGTAACCTCCCCCCCTCCACCAAGAGCGCTGCTCGCTTTTAAGTTTGCTGGCAGACTATACCTGGAGTTGCTAAGTGAGCTGCTATGTAGAATACATTCCTGCGTGTTTAGTTTGTAAGTTTGATAGCGACAATAATCTACGTAGTGTTGGTGACAGAGGAATTAGATTAGTAACTGTGACACCTTGGATATTTAAAGCAATGTAATTATGCTTTAGTCAGTTGGTGGTCAATTAACATATGACCGAACGTTACGGTACTGCTATCAGCATTGTGTTTTGTTAGACTGCATAAATATTTTCTATTCAGGAGTTGCTGGCAGTTGTAGAGTGGTCATCATTGAGTGTAACAAGCTACCATACATCCACAGTTATCTTCAATATCGAGGATGAATATTTCTGATGGAATGAGACTGATGATGAAACATTAACTGCCGTAATGCATTTCTTGACTTACGTTGGAATATCTACAGTTCTATGACACCTAGGTAACACACTTCTCTTGTAGAGGGGCATAATTTAATCCTCTGATCCTCTTCAGATTTTAGGAGAGCTGAGGCTAGGATGATGCATTTGATACTCCACATGCTGTGATAAGTATTAGAGACAGCGGTAGTGGAGACACTGAAATCGACATTGTTATTATAGTTACGAAATGCTCTTCATTCTGGCAGACAGACGAAAGCTATTTGGATTTTTTACGTAACATCTCACTTAACAACTGCAAATACATACTCAATAAACTGAAAATAACTCTATTATATAAGTATGACCACGTAAGAGAACTAGACAGAAAGTACTGGGGAGTTATAGTCTGCTACTAAAAAGAGAGCAGCGCTTGTTGGGTGGGAGGGGGGGGGGGGGGGAAGAGGGAAGTTGCCTTCCCCAGAAGAATACTACAACAGCTATACATGATGATTAAGAACAAATTTCTCCTCTGGCAGTGTAGAACTGTTTGCAGAGGTTTTACGTAGATCCCATCCGTTTGCGTTTCTTGAGGTAGTGTAATATGTTCATTCCCTGCAATGATAATGCATTTTGTGCAAAATAAACACACCCCTGGCATGAGGCGAGCTGCGGAGGGCCGCTATAACTTTGGGAACCACCTTGTAGTTGCCTTTTTTGACGTAATAGGGTAGACAGAATGTGAAGTCACCTGCTCGACCTTCAGCGTGCAGACCTTTGAAGAAGGAAAGTGGATGAGCACAATTCTGTGACCTACGTTCCGTCGCACTTCTACTACCCCGCACAACCTCCTCCACCCTGTTAAACCTGTGGAACACAACAATTCCTTAATGCGACTCTCCTGCAAGAAGATGTGATACAAACCTTTAATATTTCGTTCTTACACTTCATTCAAAAATAAACATTATTTTTATATCGTTAGAACAATAGTTTTCACTATCGGCGAATTATCTATCTCTTGTAAAACGGAAGCTATTAGCCATAGATAAACAAATCAATAGAACCATCCCTGTAGGAAATTTAGTGCTGATCTGAATTTTTCTGTGTGAAGGAAACTTTTTCTTTAAGCTGTAATTCATTTTTAATTAATTTAGACACAAGATCTGTACAAGAATAGGAAACTTTTTTCAAAATTATAATTCTTACGCTTGCCTTCTTTTTATGGACCACAATAACTAATTTTGAAACATTCACAGTTGTAATAAATTAATTACTCATTCACTAACGATCACCGAGAGTAACAACAATACTATTCAATTATACAGTGGACTATAACTAACCAAGCCTTTCAGTGTGTTCTTGCGGTCACAAGCTGTTGCGCGCTGATACATTGACTTGTTGATACATTTTTATAATGATAACCAAAAGTTGGCAGCAATTGTACGTAATGAAAAGACCGAACATTCACAAATTTTGTATATGGAGTTTCCATTGGCAAAAAATTTCTCTTGCAGCTAAGACACATTAAAAGGTAATGTACACGATTGTAGCCAAACGGTTTGTACTGGGAAAGATTTTCGATAGAAGCAGCCGATTTCGAATTATTAGAGAAAAACATCAGAAACTGAAATTCAGATCCACACCCACCTCAACTTTCCCATCCCACCGATCAGGATTTTTAGTGTGCTCTTCATGACACTCCCTCCTATCACTGCAAAAATTTACGACTATACGATTTTTTGTGCTTAATTTTCCTTGGTTAACTGCACTACATCCTCCCATTCAAGATCAGAGATACAAGGTGTTCTAGTGAACTGCAATGAGAACGCCGTTTTACTTTTTGTCTACGCCCAGAGAAACCTCTTCGCATTTGATTACAGAAACGACCGTCTCCTGAAATCCTGATGAGGAATGTTGTTGCTACTTTTTTACGGAACTGCTATGAGCTATTTTCTATGATAGTGTTGCTCCTTATGTGGTATATATCCACAATATAAGGAGATATGAAACGGAACCTCGTCGTACGAATCTCACAAAAGTGTGTTACTTGCCTGTGATCTACCTGTTTTGCTTCAAGTGCAGAATGTGAGGATGAATTCGTCACGGAAAATTACCTTACGAACTGCTGGAGGCTCTGGAAGCATGGTAAATGATTGAAAGAGCACTAGTGCTTACTTAAGGCATTTACTATGGGTCCAACTAAGAAAATACAGGGTAATACATTGTGGGTCCACGTGCACGTGGAAATAGAAAAGAAATTACAGGTTGCAGTCTTTCTCTGCGTATTCCACTGATGCATTCTTCTCGGGTTATCAGCCGAGTGGTGGCTTCGTCTTGTCGCAAAGTTTCGAAGAGATTCGTACCCATCATCTTCTGGCGAAGCGTCAGGATGCTGTGTTCTGCATATCTATACAGCTGCTTGGCCGGCGTCCGCTTCTGTTGGCCGGCCAATCACGTTCCTCCGGAAGGAGGTGGTGGTGGGGGAGGGGGGGGGGCCTCTCCAATCTGTCTGTGGATGCCGCTGCCTTCAGATCGGAGAGTTCCTGACGTATTTTGTCAATTGTGGGAATCCATGCTGCACTGAGCTGAAAACCGCTATCCCTGTTTGCTACATTGATGTGCAGACGTATCTCCACTGCCTCGTTGAAGATAGAGTCCCAGAAACCGTTGGCGGTGCACAGCTTCTTCGTTTTTTCGAATTCGAAGGTGTGTCCCTCGATAATGCTATGTTCTGCTACCGCGGACTTCCTTGTCTGTCCTACTCGTACGTTCCTGATGTGTTCAGTACAGCGCTGGGAGATTCATCGTTCGTCTGCCCGATATATTCCATCCCACATTCGCACTCAGTACTGTAAATGCCCAGCGTCTGCACCCCCAGCTGGTCATTGATTGAGCCAAGTACATCTTTGACTTTTTTCGGTGCGCGGAAGATGGTCGTTATTTCGTGCTACTTTAATATTCTTGCGATCTTGGCTGTCCGTTGTAAAGCAAACGGCAGAAACGTCACACGTTTTGCTTCGTCTTCTGGTTTCTCCTCCCGCTTCTTGTCTGCACGCAAGGCGCGTCTTATTTGTGTCTCGGTGTAGCCGTTCTTACGGAAGGTTTCCCGCCGATGTGCTCACTCTCGCTGTCACAGATCGACCTGGCTCTTTGTACTAAGGTGTTCAGTACTGAGTTACGTTGTGCTCGATGGTGGCAGCTCCTGGCATTGAGATACAAGTCCGTGTGCGTCTTCTTACTGTAGACCGAGAGTCCCAACCTACCGTCCGGATTTTTCTTGATCAAAATATCCAAGAACGGAAGGCACCCATTCTCTTATACCTCCATGGTGAATTTGATGCTGTAATGTATGTCACTGAGATGTCGTAGGAATTCCTGTAGTTTTTCATTGCCATAGGGCCACACTACAAAGGTGTCGTCTACGTATCTGTAGAGCACCTTTGGTTTATGGCGGGCAGTATTCAGTGCCACATCTTCAAAGCGCTCCATGTACCTGTTGGCAATACCTGGGACCAGGAGGAACCTATGGCAACACCATATGCTTTTTCATAGAATTTCCCTCCACATTTGAAGTAACACGATGCCCAAAAAGTCACACATGACGAAAGAGTCTGGATGTTTCCTCATCGAAGTGATCTTCGGGTAGAGCTAAGGAATCATCCAGCGGCAGCCGGGTGAAAAGAGAAGTGACATCAAAGCTGACTAGTAGATCCCTATGACGATCTTCGACCACTAAGTCAAAGAGAAAAATCCCAAAATCTGCAAGTCCTAATACCAATCCTTAATCCTTAAAATACCCTACGACTCGCCAACCTCAGGCAAGTACAATACACCACCAGAACACAACCACAACATACATTGTGTAGTAAATGCCAACAGGCTATAAACTCCTCCATACACTTCCCCAAGGAGGGGAAAGTAGAGGGTGACAGGACATTCCGACACTTCGCCAGAAGATTATGGGTACGAAACTCGTCGAAACGTTGCGACAAGCCGACGCCACCACTCGTCTGATAAGCCGAGAAGAATTCATCAAAGAAATTACAGAATTTTATGTGATAATTCTCTGCACTGGTCCTTCTAAAAGAAGCTAGCACAAATGATTATATTACAACACAGCGCCTGAACTTAAATCATACTATATGCCTGAAGGTCAGACCAGCACTTCTATCAACATGAAGAACAAAAGTTAGTGAAACACACATTTTACAAGTGTGACCTGTAGGGCCCAGATTGGTTAGTTCCCAAGTCAGCTTACATAAATGTAAAGTCGTTGGTCAGTAAATTTTAGAAAGTTTCAATGAGTTTAGCCAAAGGGTAGAAACAACCGGAAATAAACCGTCGAGTAGTGTACATTAGCTTCCAATTGTCAATTCAACAAAACCGATGGCTCTAAATTCCAGACTTCGTTATCATCACTAGGAAAAAACAGAAAGAATGCAATAGGCGCCGCATTTTGTGCTGGAGACTTACATGTTAGAGCTTTAGGTAAACAGAATGTTGAACTACAACCGCCTATTCTTACCAGCTAAAGAATATCCTACTTCGTGTCTTAGCTAACTGCAACAAGACACGCACTAAGTGTCGCTAGAACACAAAAGGAAAAAATCTTTCGAATGCTGCTCCCATAAAAGAGCGTACTGCATCGTATCTCCTAGAATCCGGAGAATAACAAAATTACCTCTTTACATAATACAGCAAAACCGGTGGTAGATTTGCTGTGTCCTATCAGACACTTCGAGTACTGCAGATATTGACAGCCTGAACATAAATCTGATTTGCTGTATTCTTCTGTAGTTCTGTTCATATGTTCTGTAATATACACTGCTGGCCACCGTAAATGCAACACCCTGAAGGAAGCATCCGAATCAAGTGAAATTTAAACCATGGATTTGCAGCGATGAGATATGCAACTGATTAGAATTTCAGCGCAGACGCACGTCACACGCGCCTGTGGCGCCACCTCATAGCGCCATTTAAGGCTTGGCGATTTCGACGAGTGTACGTTCGGCACGTGTGTTTACCTTGTGGTTGTTTCACAAGACGATCAGTTATGGCTCGTAGACAACAGCGAACATCGTTTGATCAAGTATCTGAGTTCGCTAGAGGAAGGATAGTGGCTTACCGAGATTGTGGATTATCATACAGAGAAATCGCCAGTCGTGTTGGACGAAACCAAACATCTGTAATGCGGATATGTGACCGTTGGATGCAGAAGGGTACGACGGACCGACGTGGTCGATCGCATTCACCTCGGTGCACCACTGCACGTGCTGATAGGCAAATTGTGCGCATGGCAGTGACGGATCGCTCAGTGACATCCCGAACCATAGCACAGCACATTGCGTCTGTAACGCATCATCCAGTGTCTGCGCGTACCATTCGATTCCGTTTACAGCAGAGTGGTCTGTCCGCAAGACGTCCATTGCTTCGTCTACCATTGACGCAGAACCACAGACGTCTCCGTCGCCAATGGTGTGATGACAGACGGATGTCCATGGATTTGCAGCGATGAGATATGCAACTGATTAGAATTTCAGCGCAGACGCACGTCACACGCGCCTGTGGCGCCACCTCATAGCGCCATTTAAGGCTTGGCGATTTCGACGAGTGTACGTTCGGCACGTGTGTTTACCTTGTGGTTGTTTCACAAGACGATCAGTTATGGCTCGTAGACAACAGCGAACATCGTTTGATCAAGTATCTGAGTTCGCTAGAGGAAGGATAGTGGCTTACCGAGATTGTGGATTATCATACAGAGAAATCGCCAGTCGTGTTGGACGAAACCAAACATCTGTAATGCGGATATGTGACCGTTGGATGCAGGAGGGTACGACGGACCGACGTGGTCGATCGCATTCACCTCGGTGCACCACTGCACGTGCTGATAGGCAAATTGTGCGCATGGCAGTGACGGATCGCTCAGTGACATCCCGAACCATAGCACAGCACATTGCGTCTGTAACGCATCATCCAGTGTCTGCGCGTACCATTCGATGCCGTTTACAGCAGAGTGGTCTGTCCGCAAGACGTCCATTGCTTCGTCTACCATTGACGCAGAACCACAGACGTCTCCGTCGCCAATGGTGTGATGACAGACGGATGTGGACGGCAGAATGGAATGACGTTGTCTTTACTGACGAGGCACTCTTCTGTCTGCAGCACCACGATGGTCGGATTCGAGTGTGGAGACACCGTGGAGAGAGGATGCTGGACAGCTGCATTATGCACCGCCACACTGGTCTTGCACCGGGTATTATGGTATGGGGCGGTATTGGATATTACTCTCGCACGCCTCTAGTACGCATTTCCGGTACTTTAAATAGCCGGCGCTACATATCCGAGGTGCTGGAGCCAGTTGTCCTTCCTTACCTTCAGGGCTCGGCCACAGCCATATTTCAACAGGATAATGCGCGACCACACGTGGCACGCATTGTCCAAGGGTTCTTCGTCAATAACCAGATTGAAGTGCTTCCCTGGCCGGCTCGCTCTCCGGATCTTTCGCCGATAGAAAACATGTGGTCCATGGTTGCTCAACGAATGACCCAGATTACATCCCCAGCTGCCACACCAGATGATCTTTGGCAACGTGTGGAAGCTGCTTGGGCTGCTGTACCCCAGGAACACATCCAACGTCTCTTTGACTCAATGCCGAGACGTGTGGCAGCGGTGATCTCCAACAATGGCAGCTACTCTGGCTACTGATTCTGGCAGGAACCACATGTCACAGACGTCTGTAAACGTAATCATTTGATACTTGGTCAACATGTTATCTACAAAATAAATTTTGTTGTGCTACCTCTTGTCTTTCTTGGTGTTGCATTTACGGTGGCCAGCAGTGTATTTTCAGCGGATTTTTCAAATGACAGATCATATTTCCCCCCATTTCATCATTTCACAGATATAATAATGCTGGCAGCCCTGTGGTAAAGTTACTATGTTTTCTGATGCTCATTTGAAACATCACAGCTGAACATTAATTGAGGGTAAGCATTTAGTTATCGCCCTCGCTGAAGACTGTATGTAACTTAGACGGTCAGCCCTACATAGCGCTATCCCAATACAGACACACCAGTACTTTTTTTTCATTTGAATGCACGGTGTCCGTTCATTAGAAAGAATAGCCACCACACAGGTCCCCCAGCTGTGAAACACTAAATGTAAACTGAAGAGGGATCACTGTAACCAGCTGCAGTAGGACATTAAGGGTAACCACCAGCGACGAGCGAAAATGTCTACCAGACTGGGATTCGAATCCGGGATCTCCTGATTACTAGGCAGGTACTATAAACACTGCGCCATCCGTGCTACTGCACGGACTGTCTCGGTACGCCTCAAGGCCGATCCACGCTCCCACCGAACGGCACCAACGCTCAATCCCTGAGGGCATCCTAGTAAGCAGTAAATCCCGGGCTCTAATTCCGGTCTGGTACACATTTTCGCAAGTAGCCGCTAATTCAGATTAATGTCCCACTGCAGCTTGTAATGTCTCTTGCAGCGGTCTCTCCGCGATATTTTCAGAAATTTTATAAATTGTATAACTCAGTACATATCTCGAAATATCTCTTCTTATCTTACCGATTATCAATGCAAAGTATTTTCAAGCCTAATTATTTCTTGGAGCGTCCATTTACTCCATGGAATAGCTTCTATGCTATCTATGTTTTCTCTTAGGAAAAAGAATAGAGGACTTCTTGCCGATTAGTCGTGAAAGAAAGAGGATGTATATGTATGTATTGTTGGGCTAGTCGCCATCTTGATGAGATTCTGTATGAGAAGGAATTTAATACATGAACTAAACTAAAGTAAGTGTGTTCGCGTATTATTTAACTGTTTATTATTGACAGTGTCTGCTTACTACGCCGTGTTGCACGGGATCAGTGGGGAACGTCTGATTTACACTGGACGAAAAAATGGCTCTGAGCACTATGGGACTCAACTGCTGAGGTCATTAGTCCCCTAGAACTTAGAACTAGTTAAACCTAACTAACCTAAGGACATCACAAACATCCATGCCCGAGGCAGGATTCGAACCTGCGACCGTAGCGGTCTTGCGGTTCCAGACTGCAGCGCCTTTAACCGCACGGCCACTTCGGCCGGCTTTACACTGGACGAACCTGCCGTTTTGTATGCTCAAGATATCCAGTTACTTCAAATAAATAGGCTAACACGGTCTTACCAGCACATCTCCGGTCTTCCCCATGTGATCACCGAAAGTTAATAATTATTACAAATGTTTCCAGGAGATCGACTGACAACTTTCATCGCAACGAGACTTCGAAATTGCTTCACTGCCTTATGGAATTTAAGTTAAGCTCAATTTAATCAGGATAGAACAGTATTGAACTGTGTGAATGTGATAAGCCTGCTTTGTCAATGAAATTTCCCTTAATATACGCATTTTTTTACTATCCTGATCAGTGAAGCTAAATCAGGCCGGTGTGAGAGAGGTTTTTTAAATTTTAGAAATATTAAAAGCTGCTAGCAGTGATCCCCTCCAATTTACATACAGTAATTTTTTTCTTTATTACTGGTTTATACCTCGCCAGCAGATGAAATTCACTCTAACTAAAGTGCTCCGATGGTTGACAGATATGTCACATTATCAAACACATGAAATAGTAGATTTTGTTTGAAGTGACATATAGAAGATATTATTATTAAAACTGAAAAGTGGCAAGCGTTTCACAGGACTTAGAAAAAATGGAAGTGATTTTGTTGCTGTTATTATGCAATAGTGGTGTTGGTGATGTATGGAAGGAAAAAAATGGTTCAAATGGCTCTGAGCACTATGGGACTCAACTGCTGAGGTCATTAGTCCCCTAGAACTTAGAACTAGTTAAACCTAACTAACCTAAGGACATCACAAACATCCATGCCCGAGGCAGGATTCGAACCTGCGACCGTAGCGGTCTTGCGGTTCCAGACTGCAGCGCCTTTAACCGCACGGCCGCTTCGGCCGGCTGTATGGAAGGAAATAAGGTTCAAGATAAAGCCGAAAACCATATAAGAGACAACCTGACACAAGTGATAGTTTGAGTTGGGGATGGATAGGAAAAGAGGGGGGTGGACGGTAGGATACGTTTCGAAAAGTCCACGATTAACTTCGATACACATCTATGGTTGTTGTTAGATGAGAGCTTTTAGGACGAATAACTCTCCCTCTGTACTTTTATACCTCCTTGCTTCATATGTCATACATTATTTTACATTCACCAAGGTAGCCAGGCATGTTAACGCGAACGCTTCCGGGACGCCGAGGTATGACAACCCAGGATCGAAACCGGCCGGTGGATTAACGACGAGGAACAGGTGTTATAGTCAGGCTGTATGTGGCTTTTAGGCCGTTTCCCACACCCCACTAGGTGATTACCAGGCTGGTTCCCATGTTCAGCCTCAGTGGTCTAGCGGTTCTGGGCGCTCAGTCCGGAACCGCGCGACTGCTACGGTCGCAGGTTCGAATCCTGCCTCGGGCATGGATGTGTGTGATGTCCTTAGGTTAGTTGGGTTTAAATAGTTCTAAGTTCTAGGGGACTGATGACCACAGATGTTAAGTCCCATAGTGCTCAGAGCTATTTGAACCATTTGTTCAGCCTCAGATACAAGCTACGCAAACATTTAGAGCACTTTCTGACACTCGCACACAGAATTTACGCTATAAGCAAACAGATTGGGTACAAGGCTTCTGTCCTGTGGGGTCAATAGCAGACAGATGACCTTAGCTGTTTGGCCTCCTCAAACACTTACTTAGCCTCAGCGTTACATTAGATCCAAGACAAAAGTTATTCACTTGACTCAATATGTAGTTCACGGCTTCGATGTTAATTTCATTTATGCTGCTTCTGGATATTTTTGTGTTTCCGAGTTGGCGATGCTTTCGCGGCTACTCGCTGGCGTACTGTCAGTTGGCCTTTTTTATCGGTATCTTCGGCCGACATTTGTTTAATTATTTTTATGACTGACATTTCCCCAGCACTAGTAGCTAGTGTTCTTAATTGTTCACTCTCCAGTACTCCAGCAGCAAAGGAGGATGAACTTCTGACAATGACAGCTCTACGTCAATTTTACGTTTCTTTATTTCGCTTTCATTTCATGTTCCATGTTCGGTAGCTGTTCACTCCATTCAACGAGTCTTTCTCACTTTCAGAGACGATAACAGCGCCATGAGTGAGTCCTGATGTTCTTTCTCCACTAATTCACATCTTGGATGTACAGCAGAGCAGAAAGCTAACATTCCAGCAATTTTAGTGCGGCTAATTCTTTCGCCCACCATTCTTATTGTTCTTATTCTTTCTGTTGTTCATATTATATATTACCCGTCTTTCCCTAAAGCGTATACTTATTTTTCTGATTATTTGAAACATTGCACTACTTCCCAAGTCCAAACCTTTTTCTAGGTCGATAAATTCAACGGCCGTGCTTCGATTTTCCTCCATTATCAAGTGTATAGCGTAATTTTTCTAAAACCAAACAGGTTGTCACTCGGAAGATAATAATTTTTCTTTCGCAGTTTTGAGTTTTTATTCTGGTAGGGAACTATCATACATGAGTCATCAAGTAGCTTTTCCCCCTGTACTTTTATACCTCCTTGCTTCATATGTCATACATTATTTTGCATTCACCAAGGTAGCCACGCATGTTAACGCGAACGCTGTTTAAGGATTTATGTGGATGACATTATTCCGAAAGTAATTTGGTATATGTCAATCATCGTAGTCTACGCTCCAACTTGAACAGTTGTTTATTTTCCAGTTCCACCAGTGATTTATAAATGTCGATAGAATATTATGTACTCCTTCTGTTGTTTGGTCTCAAAACTTTCAATTCTCTCTCAAATTCTTGCGAATACTGAATCTCGTATGTCGTTGAAATCGACGCCGATTTCTTCATATATGACGTTTGTAGTATCATTGTCACAGATACTACCACAACGCCGCGCTAACACAAGGTTGGCAGCCCGTCATTTGCCGAGCACAGCGCACTAGCGGGCTGTACAGCTCTACGAAACTGGAGTGTGCCTCGTTCACTTCTTAGCTAGATTTCAACCTGGGCAGATGCACTTTCATAATCGGCCCTCAGCCAGTTCTGTAATGTTTGCATTGATTCTATGTGGAGGGCCCATCATCCTTAGTCCCTGAGAATATGTTGAATTAGTTCATGGTAGTCTATGTTACGAGACTGTCAGTTCATAGCCGCAGCTGCAGTACTACAAACTACTGAAGATAAATAATTTCAGTGTACTATGTGTTTCTTGAATAATAATCCTTCTCTCTAACAGTGTGCCGTCCCACATATTATTGCAGCCTTGACTTCTTCAGCTCCTATCTACTCGTCCTCCTACTTATTTGCATTTAGTAACGAGCTGAAAGCACCCACGCGTTTTGTGCCTCTAAACAGTGAGACACAATAATGTTATCACACTGTTCCTCCCTCTCGCGACACTGTCATTGTCCTGTATCCACCTATCTGCTCTCTCAGTGCTAACACTGATGCTTTTCTTATAAATTCTCAGAACGTTATTTTCACTTTCCTATTGCTCAATATGCTCTTCCGAAAACGACGACTTCTGCACACGTATCGCTTTCGCTTTCTTGAACTTTCTCTTTTTATCTTTCTTTCATTCCTAAGTGACTTATGTTAAAGGAAAGGAGAAGGAAGATCAAGGTTTAATGTCTCGTCATCAACGAGGACACTGGAGACGACGCAAAAGTTATGAATAGTTCAAGGGTGGGGAAGGTAATCGGCCCTGTTCTTTAATAGCAGTTTACCTAGGGCCATAATCACGGATGACCGCACGCAGATTGGAACCGTCATCCTTCCGAATACCAGTCTAGTGTACAAACTACTGCGCTAGTAGCTCACTCCGTGTGACTGACGTTCCAAAGGTGGGGGAGGGGGGGGGGGGGGAGGGCACCTCCTAACATCGTGCAGGACCTCCTTTGGTCCAGCATAGTGCAGCCACACGACGAGGCATGGAGTCCAACAGTATCCTGAAATCCTCTGCAGAAATATTGAGCCATGCTCCCCCTGTAGCCATCCATAATTGCGAAAGTGTTGGCGGTGTATAATATTGTGCGCTAACTGACCTCTTAATAATTCCCCACAAATGTTGGATAGGATTTATGTCGTGCTATCTAGGAGGGCAGATCAGTCGCTCGAACTGTCCTGAATGTTCTTCAAACCGATTGCGGACAATTGTGGCCCGGTGACAGTTCTACAGGTGGACAAATAATTTGCTCGAATTGTCCAGAATGCTTTTCAATCAACATTTGTGGCCCGGTGACAATTCCTTCGTTCTTTGGGAACGTGAAGTCCACGAATGGCTGCAAATGGTCTCCAAGTAGCCGAACATAACCATCTCCAGTCAATGAGCGCTTTGGTTGGACCAGAGAACCCAGTTCATTCCATGAAAACATAGCCCACACCAAAATGTAGCCACCACCAGCTTGCCCAGTGCCTTGTTGACAACATGGAGTCATGGCTTCGTGGGGTCTGCTACCAACAGTTCGTTCCAATTGAAATCGGGTCTCATCTGATCATGTCACGGTTCTCCTGTAGTCTAGGATCCAACCGATATGGTCATGAGTCCAATGAGACGCTGCAGGCGTTGTCGTGCTGTTAGTAAAGTCACTTGCGCGGTTGCTGCAATAGACCACTGACGCTAAATTTTGTCGCGATGTTCGTCATACGTCCCACTTATTTCTGCGGTTGTTTCGCACAGTCTTTTGTCTGTTAGTACTGACAACTCTACGCAATCGCCGTTGCTCTCCGTCGTTAAGTGAAGGTTGTCGACCACTGTTTTGTTCGTGGTGGAAGGTAATCCATGAAATTTGATATTCTCGCCACGTTCTCCATACCGTCGATCTACAATTTTGAATTTCCTAACGACGTCCGCGTTCAAAGTCAATTTCCGTCGAGCGGTCATAGTCACGTCGGAAATCTTTTCACATGAATTAGCTGAGTTTAAATGACAACTCCGCCAACACAATGTCCTTTTATACCTTGTGTTCACGATTTTGCCGACATCTGTGGATGTGCATATCGCTATCCCGTAACTTTTGACGCTTCAGTTGTATGTTGTCGGACTGCTTCGCTTTTAATGACAATTTTCAGATATGTTTATTTGTCGATCAGTTGCAGTATTACACACGATTTTTCGAAGTTAACTTTCTTACACAAGTATCTTGCAGTCCAGAAACAGATATTATCCTGTTTATAGTGCCCTATTTCTTCCAAACTGAATAACGTGTTCTGGTATCAATTATCACAGGATCTAGAATCTCATAGAACTTCAAAACGCTCATTGCTTTATTTTCCACTGGCTCATTTGTTGATTTTTGTTGATGATCCTCTTTAATGTCTGCCTACTCTTGAACATGGAGCACTTACTTATGCTCGCTTCCTTAACACATTCAAATTCTGACAACCCGCTCTCCGCCTCGTGCTCTGTTACCTTCCGTTAGTCTGAAAGTTGTCTGTTACGTTTAAAACTTTCACTATTCAACCACTTGAATATTATTTAGTGAATATTTTCTACAAAGATACGATTTCTACCAACATAGTTTATATTTGGGTAAGTCGATTAAGTGTTTACGATGACTCTTTGAGTTCCGGCTTAGCAGGCCAATAAGTTCCCAACCCACTTCACCACAAATTCTAGGTAGGATGTTTGAAGACACACAACAGTGGGGGCCTTAATGTGATGACTTGTTTTGGCAGTCCTCATGAGATGTCGGCTTTTTGTGCATGACGGCGCGGTAAAAATTTGTGCCAGATGAGCAGATTTTTAGTACATTGTCTTAATCACTGAGAAATCGAGCAGTTCATGCATCATTATTTTCGTGCTCCATGTCACAAATTTTAAGGTAGAGCGCTCAGTGAACTCTTGATACACTTGGAAACGTGTCCTCAGTGTGGATATCTGGCATTTGTGCTTTTGTAAGCGAGTTTCCATGCTCGGCACACTACCTGTTTGTTATCAGTTCATCCGAATTGGACAACATTTAATTTCGGCACACTCTGAGTCAGTGGGCTCCTGTCATCGTTTTATGACTTGCATAAATTTCATGTTGTTTCGCTTTCTTAAATGTGTTGAAAGTTTTGTATCACATGTTTTCGGTGATCTAATGTTGCACATGCTATTGTGGATTATGTACTTTTGGAGCCAATTATGTGGATTTATGTTAAAATATGTTTTCAGTCAATAATCTTTCCTTACCACAACTTTTCTTTTAGACGAGTTTGTATCCAGTTGCCCTTAGCAGCTAACATACGAGATCACTCAATGCACAGTGTACAATCCGCCTTCAGCAATCATAGTGGCTTTCTGGAATTCTTACTACGATTTATCTGTCCTCTAACCCAACAGCTAACCACACCTAGTATTTCGGCAAGCCTCAAAACAGAACAGCCAGTCACACTATTTAAAAGTACCTGTACTTTTTGCGCCAGGTTAAAAATGTGACAGTATGGTACATCCACCTTTGTATTATCTTCCAAAAATATTTATCATCCCACAAATGCACTCCAAGAATTATATATTACATAAGCTGCATAAAAATTCTGCCATTTTCAAAAAATTATTGCCAGCACCATAGTGCTTTCAAAAAATCGGTCAGGGCTGTGTGAGCAGGGGCAGTGTCGTGATGGAAAAAAAACAGTCAAACAACTACCACAAATCATGCCACAGTATTGCGCAGTCTTTTCAGAACTTCCAAGAACAAAGCCTGGCTAACTGTCTGATCCTGTGGAACAAATTATGAATAGACGTCTCGTCTCATATCGAATAAAGGAAACAGCATTGCCTTAAAGTTTGATTTCACCTGAAGAACTCTCTTGGGAAGGGGGGGGGGCATACTTGAAGTCTTCCAGTCTTCCACTGCACACCTCGCTTCCTTGCCACGTTACTTTTGTTTAGCAGTCAGCAGTCGTGGCATTAATTTGGCAGCCTGACTTTCCATATGAGGAATGCCAGAACGCTTTGCCACAACATCTTCATCACCAGATCTTGAGTCAGGAACATCTTCCCTATTCTCAGTCTGTTCCAACCAAGGTACTATTCGAACTT
This sequence comes from Schistocerca piceifrons, assembly GCF_021461385.2. Lineage (NCBI taxonomy): Eukaryota > Metazoa > Arthropoda > Insecta > Orthoptera > Acrididae > Schistocerca > Schistocerca piceifrons. Next base: position 497,304,416 of record NC_060143.1, on the reverse strand, counting down.
CGTGTTCCTTATTCATGGTGCTGCTAAAATTTAATGAAATTACATGATTCTTTCACATGTTTATAGATTCTGAAATAATAATTAGAAAATATAATGAACATATTCTAACAATCAAAGAGAAATAAGCACTAAGAAGATTGATTGTGCGGATTACAATGGTAGATCAACGACTTTGTGAAACTCCTGTGAAGCAACCATATGTGCCAGTCGCCTGCACAAATTGAAAGGGTCTACCAACAATCCATCTTAAATTACACAAAACTCCAAACATTGTCACTAGCTTATCTGCAGAATTTTTTTACATATGTACTCCACACAAATCCACTGCAATGTTAAATTGTACAGATTTTCTGCCTGTTAATATGTACAGGATAATCAGTTACAAATCAAATGCTATGTTTTTACATTTTTACACATACTCAAAAACAAGTAAAAATGATATTTCATATTTTTATAATTTTTCACACATACACAACAAAATCAGTTATAGATCACGTTTAGAGTTGTTAGATTTTCACACATACCGGTACACATTAAAACAGACCATCTTCACGGCCGATTTCATTGGTTCCATTCCAGTGCCCCTTCAATTTTTTCTGAGGTAGGAAGTTCTGGAATATGGTTTCCACTCAGCCTTGTTACGTCAAGGAGAAGCAGAGCTGACACCCAAGGTCAGAAATTCAAATCAGTAACAAATCACTTTTCAGACGGTAGTGTCTCCAAACTAAGGTGTTCATCGTGCTGACAAACCTAACTTGTGCTGTTTAGCGTATGTGCACACACAACTTGTTGGATAGTGGTTCAAAGGAATGAGAAAGGAACTGTAACACGTCAAACCCTTTTTACATTACAGAAGACTATTATTAAATTAACAACTTTGCACACAGTTATGACCTCATGTAACTGTGCTCACTTTATCATCTACAATACTATGAAATGCTTATCATCTTTTGGCAAAGCTGCTAATTTGCATTGTTTTGTAATGGAAATAGTTTGTTGCGCAGATCGAATTATATATTCCACATTTGATTTTTCAGTGTTACTCAACAGAATCCCTCGTAATCTTCAGTCTTAGTATTTTTCCTGATGAGTGTCTCACCCCTTGCATTGGGTCTCAGTTTTGATATTGTACGTTTTTCTCCCTCCAGATCGGTGATTTACGTAATAATCCCTCCTGATAATTCATCTTGCATCAAACCCACTTTCTTTTGATTGACACGTAGGGCGCTATAAATGTTGCTGTCAGCATAAGCTTAAGCGTCAAGTGACATACGCACATTATTTTGAATAACATCATAAATAGTTTAAAGTGGCTATCTATAGCTGTGTTTTGGTGTAAATGTCTTCACTATGCAGCCATAATCAATGTTGAGAAGCAGCGTCTTATAAATATAAAAATAGCTTTCCTGCAGCTAAAGGATCGTTACAAAGAATGTTAAAAGTAATTATTTCAGTTGTAACCCCATTTTCATTAAGTACTACACTGTGTTTTAAATTCGGTCTTGCAATCAGAGCAACAGTACTTCAACTTCAACTCATTCAACTTACACACAGTTTGTACAGTTTTGTCGAGAACACTATTATTTGAAAGTTTGAAGAAAGTTTTTCTAAAATGTCTCTTATTCCTTCATAAGTTTCTGGACATTAATATCGATGTATGGTTTCGTTCAGGGAGCTTGGTGACAATTTCTGATGAATTTTGCTTAGAATAAGAACATTATTCAGACACTGACTTAAATTTCTTTGGTGAATCGCATAGCTTTTCTTATAGTATGACGTGGAAACCTACTTATTTGTAACTCCTGACCTGTTGATGCTAACTGGTGGTACAGTTTTCTATGGGCATAATAGCAAATCAGAGAAATATTCATGTAAATTTTCGGGGTACTCAAGGTACAGTTATAAAAAGCACCCTGATTGAGTATCATCTGGTAAGCTCATTAAATGATAACTGTCCACAGACATGCACACAGTCTCAGAATATGGTAGGTACTGCAGCATTACCTGGCTGCACAGACTTCCAACATCAAGTTATATAAGACTTATCTATATTTTCATCATCATCAGCCTCGAACCTATTGTTTACAACTGTATATCTTTGTGAAAAGTGAACAGTACCACTTCTGATGCCATACTCAATAAGATGTAATTGTTTTTTATCTGCAGTAAGTTGTAATTTTGCGTTGCTAGTTCTTAGAAATACATCCCTGCCAAGACTAGTGATGTCACATAATAGACTGGGTGTAATTCGCATGTTTCACGACAGAGTTCGCGAAAATTTTCAAACACCTATCATACACCAAAAGCAACACAATCAGAGTACCTCCTGATGTCGTGCATTCAAATAATACAGTGTGTACTCTTTGGTAATCCAGTTCTTTGGCTGTTGTTACATTGATTAGCTAGCGTTTCAACATCTCAACTGATGGCACCTGGTCTTATAACGAAAAGAACTCGTTCGTTGGATACTCGTGTTGAAACACACTTACCTTCCAGAATGAGATTTTCACTCTGCAGCGGAGTGTGCGCTGATATGAAACTTCCTGGCAGATTAAAACTGTGTGTTCGACCGAGACTCGAACTCGGGACATTTGCCTTTCGCGGGCAAGTGCTCTACCAACTGAGCTACCGAAGCACGACTCACGCCCGGTACTCACAGCTTTACTTCTGCCAGTACCTCGTCTCCTACCTTCCAAACTTTACAGAAGCTCTCCTGCGAACCTTGCAGAACTAGCACTCCTGAAAGAAAGGATATTGCGGAGACATGGCTTAGCCACAGCCTGGGGGATGTTTCCAGAATGAGATTTTCACTCTGCTGCGGAGTGTGCGCTGATATGAAACTTCCTGGCAGATTAAAACTGTGTGCCCGACCGAGACTCGAACTCGGGACCTTTGCCTTTCGCGGGCAAGTGCTCTACCACTTGCCCGCGAAAGGCAAAGGTCCCGAGTTCGAGTCTCGGTCGGGCACACAGTTTTAATCTGCCAGGAAGTTTCACACTTACCTTACTGATCAAATTAAAAACTGCTCACAGTCAGGAAAATACTTTATTGCTATGATCAACTCATCTGGCTTTAAACATAAGATGCATTTCTCCAGGGAGTGTTGCAGGAATTGAAGAACTCTACAAACCAAAATTTTAGTCCTTTTTCCCACACATTCAAGTATATTCATAATTATAGAGTACTAGCTGCAATTAGTGAGACTGTCAAAGGCAACAAGCAGAACCGGCCAGTTTCTGCTGTTTGAAACATCACTTTCACACTAATAATCATCTAATTAGTATTTTTTGTCCTGCAATGTGAATCGTTTCCTAAACCGTTCGATGTAGTCAGCATCTTGGTACACCTGAAACTATAACTATTGGTCATATTGACTACAGTGCACATGAAATGGGATATTATAGGATTTGTGCAGATGAACTGCATTACTAACATCTGGTTGTAGCAAGCATACAATGTCTGTATATGTAACAAATGGTAGTTTTAATTGTTTGTTATATATGTAGAATTTTATTGTAGGAACTGTTTCTCTGTTTTGTGCATGAACTACTGACTGATCTGAATTGTGAACAATCAAGTAAATGTATAACCAACCCTCCCATTATGACGGATGTAGCAAAAACGGCACTCATACTACAATAAATCGATGAGAGGGAATAAGGCTACAATGTGTTAGCATCAAACGGTATTTTATATGAAGGAAATGGTAAATTTTTGTGTTTGCAACAGGTAGCATTAACAGATTGACATGTACCTCATGTTTATGAAGTCTTCAGAAATGCAATAGAGTCACTTTAACTTTCTCTCCTTCGTGTTCTTCTTGCCATCCCACAATCATCGTGCTCAGAGTACTGATTACCAAACACATTAACAGATACATATTCATTGTTTTTCTCAAATATTTACACATGCTTTGGAGAAGTAGGAAATTACATATTCGGAAAATTTAGTACATCTAAGGAAGGTAACTACACACATGGTTTACTTGCTCATTTTCCTCCTACATACAAGCCGTAATTGAGCATTTGAATCAATAATCATCATTCTTTCAATCAATATTTATCATGGCATTTTGTTTGCAATAACTTTTGGTTATTTTCTGCACTTTTCTGCATAAAATCATTTATTTATAACAACGTTAATGCAAAGTTACTTTTATTTATTTTATTGTGCAAACCGAATTACAAACTTGGAATGTATCTTTTTTTTTTTTTTTTTTTTGGTCTGTGACATTTGTTGAATACCATATATTTAGCTGTCTTCAAGAATCAGTCGAGGTGTGTTCTTGGTGTATCTATAGATTTCCCTAACATCACCTGACTTGGGCAGTAGCAACATACAGACAGACGAGAACTGGCCACAGGAGCTAGCGCACTCTGTTGAAGAAGAGCAGTAGATACACTGGAAGAAATTATTTGGCATCCTTAAACCCATCATGACTGGCTATTACGCCAGTAGATATGTCACTTTTAAAAGTTTAATCCACGCAAACACGTTCTAGGCTATCATCACGGATTTTAACACACTTCATGAATGGCTCACCCACATTCATAATTATATGAAGCACTACTTAGTCTCACACTGACGAAGTCCACAATGTTCAGCCTACTGAGGAACTTGCCCATTAATCTGTCTTTGACTGTTGCTCTGGTAGGATAATAGATGATGGCCACTGCAGTCCTTCGACTTCTGCTCTGATATGGCACTACACAACAGCTCCTGCAGGTTATGCAACACTCCCATCTTACTGCAAGTACACAATACGTTAGAAGATGAAAGATATATACATATATATACATAATGTGTATGTGTGTAAGTGTTTGTGTGTGTGGCCAAGATACCAAAAGCTCAGAGTTTCATCACCATACGGTATTAAACGACAGCTGATGCTCTGTCGTATTCCAGCTGTTGCAATGTTGGCATATTCTGTAACACTTAATGTGTGTGTGTGTGTGTGTGTGTGTGTGTGTGTGTGTGTGTGTTGAACGAAAAAGACGACTACAACGCCACGACATCAATATCTTGCTGTGAGTGGTAGAGCAATCATTTCTGTTGAGCTAGTGAGTTATAAATTGTTGTGATTAGTTCTAAATACTTAACAGTCCTGCTCCATCAGGGATAAGCCATTAGTCAACAAACCGTAACTTCTCAGAAAACAAGTCTGGTAAACCAATATGACGGTATATTCAAAGTAAATGTAATGCCATTTAAAATGCACGAGTTGTATATTGCCTCTATGCTCCAATCATATTTCAGTAAATGGACTTGAACGCATATTCGTTTCAACATTTTAAGGAAGAGGAAACAGTGTCTATTCAACAGATGCAAATTGAAGGAAAAATTTAATGCAATCTCAGTTGCATGTTTCAGCTCCTCTCCTCCACGCTACACAGTTACTTTAACTAGTTTTTTAGCATTAACTTTCATTTCACAATGAAAAGTGACTGCTGCTGTCAATAACGAGTGAGCGTGCCATGACAAGAGTCTCTAGTGTTCTGATAGCAGGGTCATATCGCACACCAACTATCGTAGTCTTTGTACATCCATATTTAAATTGGATGATGGTGGGACATCAGCTGGTATAATTTTTATTAAAAATTAAACTTCTCCAGCTGTACTTAAGATTTCATATTTATTTGGCTACTTGTTTCAACATTGTGTCAGCGCCATCTTCAGGCCCTATATAACCCACCATACATAAAACAAAGAATGTGAGACATCAGTAGTCTATGAGCTATTGTACAAAATAGGTTCATTTTTATTGGAGTTTATAAGAGTTCACGTTTTGTTATGATTAAAATCGTAATTGGAAAATGCATTATCTAATGATTTGTTCTTTCCTAAAAGTTATTCTTAGCACTTGAAGGAAGAAGTAGAGGAGGTGGAGGAGGAGGACGGGAACGAGAAAGTAGGGGAAAGAAGTTGGTAATACTAGTGGAATATCCAGGCATAGCTATTGTAGTTATGAGAATAATAATAAGATGCAGAAGATCAAGTCCATTCAAGGTAAGTTCATTTCTAGTGCAATTTTATTGGGTTCACAGTTTGTTATATTTAAAATCGATAGTTACTGATCTTACAAAAGAAGATGAGGGTAAGACGATTATGATTATGATTATCATTATGATGATTTTAGCGATGCAATTAATTTTAACAATCAATTACGAGAATGGCGACAGATCACCATGAAGACCATTTACGAAACTTCGCCTTTTATTTACAACCCAAACCTGAAGCCCACAACAAAGAACACACCTAATGGCTAGAAATGTAATGTTCTTTAATGACAACATTTTTATCTCGGGTATTTTTGTTTGAGGTTTACTGTAAATCCATCAGAATGTAATTTTTGTTGCTGTTATTGATGGACCAGTACACTGACGACGCAGAATTTTCAGTACTAACGTATTTTCGACAAAATATACACATAGGTACTGGAATGGTAGGGAGATAGTAAGATTGTGGTTCGATGAACCCTCTGCCAAGCACTTAAATGTGAATTGCAGAGTAATCATGTAGATGTAGATGTAGATGTAGAAATGATAGTGTCCAACATATTCTTCGCCGAGAGGCGATCGTGTTAACCCTGATGTGACTTTTAATACATTGCTCGAAATGTGGAAACGAAGATGTTCTAGTTATAGCCAAAGTCGAAGACGAAAGACTGAAATTGTAATTTGGTGACGTTCTTAAACCATAAAACTGTGTGTGTGTGTGTTCATGCGCGTGCGTACGAAAAAAAGGAGACAAAAATGGTTGTGTTCTGATAAAGAAAAAACCAAACACATACAATTCCTGAATTATTGTTTAAAGAGAAATATAACGCAAGTAAGGAGTACGGAACTTACCATTACCATTTTTTTAAAATTAAGTATACAAACAGAGGTGTGTGTGTGTGTGTGTGTGTGTGTGTGTGTGTGTGTGCATACATGCATGTGTGTGTGTGTGTGTTAGATGGTGCCCATTTACGCAATTCAGGCGAAGTATGTCATGTAATTTCTCGAAAAACAGTAGTATCGGCAATACCTTGTTTGAACATGTTGCCTGTTTGAGTGAAGCTTATAGCATTATGAACAAGGAAATACTATATAGGTGACATCTATTAAACATGGTGCCCTTTTATACAATTCACGGAAGAAGTTGACGTAATTTTTTGGAAATACTTTTGTGGTGTCACCGCCAGACACCACATTTGTGGTAGCCTTTAAATCGGCCGCGGTCCGTTAGTATACGTCGGACCCGCGTGTCGCCACTATCAGTGATTGCAGACCGAGCGCCGCCACACGGCAGGTCTAGTCGAGAGAGACTCCCTAGCACTCGCACCAGTTGTACAGCCGACTTTGCTAGCGATGGTTCATTGACTACAGACGCTCTCATTTGCAGAGACGACAGTTTAGCATAGCCTTCATCTACGTCATTTGCTACGACCGAGCAAGGCGCCATATTCAGTAATTAGAATGAATTCTGAACAGAGAATATTGTGAATCATGTACCGTCAAGAGCGACGTTCGTCATTAATGGATTAAAGTTAAGTATCAAACTACTTCCGTCCGCTTTCTGAATTCTAATTCCTTGTCATGTTCCAGACCTCACGTCAGCATACTTCTTCCCTCCTCACGGCAGCCTGCATGAGCTAAACGCGTGCATTTCGGCCTTCTCTAGTAACACGGTGTTTGCTCTTCTGCCAACACAGCAGCTTTAGTGTTGGAAATACTTTTTCTTAACATAGTGTAATTTTTACGTAATTCGGTTTACACTTACATAATGAGTGTTCACACGTGAAATGATAGGCGTGGCATTTGACGTAAACAGTTTTCTTATGTAATACAGAAGTTCAAATTCTGTATTATCACTTTTTTGGGTTTTTTAAACATGGCACAAAAATTTGAACATCATGATTGGCTGTCTCCTTTTAATAGTTGCTATTGGCTGTTGGAGGGTAATGGGGAGAAGGATGGAGTGGGAATAAGGGAGGGGAAGGGGTGTGGGGTAGGGATATTGTTACATCATGCGTTCAAGACCAGCGACCGCACTCACTTCCACCGCTGTCTCTTTTTGTCCAGCTTCTTGTATGTCAGTCTTTGCGGAATCCAGCCAGGTGGCGATCTTTGTGATGTTTCAACTGACCCATTGTGGTTAGCTGTTGCCTTACACTTCCAGAAACTCAGCGTTGCTCCCCTTAAAATGCAGGAAATGAATTGCCGCACGACACTCCACTTGGTCAATAGGCTGCACTATTTTCACCATTTTCTTTTATCTCCTATCGCCGTTAGGCGGTACTGTGGCTCGCGGATTTCAGTGTGCCTTGGGAGTGCACACAAATTAAAATTCACACTGCTTTAATTTTTAGATGAGATAATTAAAGATAATAGACTAGGACGACATAGAATCTAAATCGTGTAACTCTCAGTACTTATAATTTGTTGAACCCTTGTTATTTAAAGAAAAAACACTTAACACACAGCAAGGTAACAATGAGCGGAGTTATAAATCTTTATTCACTATATACAGAGTGGTCCACTGATCGTGACCGGGTCAAATATCTCACGAAATAAGCATCAAACGAAAAAACTACAAAGAACGAAACTCGTCTAGCTTGAAGGCGGAAACCAGATGGCGCTATGGTTGGTCCGATAGATGGCGCTGCCATAGGTCAAAAGGATATCAGCTGCGTTTTTTAAAAATAGGAACCCCCATTTTTATTACATATTCGTGTAGTACGTAAAGAAATGTGAATATTTTAGTTGAACCACTTTTTTCGCTTTGTGATAGATGGCGCTGTAATAGTCACAAACATATGGCTCACAATTTTAGACGAACAGTTGGTAACAGGTAGGTTTTTTAAATCAAAATACAGAACGTAGGTACGTTTGAGCGTTTTGCTTCGGTTGTTCCAATGTGATACATGTACCTTTATGCACTTATCATTTCTGAGAACGCATGCTGTCACAGCGTGATTACCTGTAAATACCACATTAATGCAATAAATGCTCAAAATGATGTTCGTCAGCCACAATACATTTGGCATTACGTGTAACGACATTCCTCTCAACAGCGAGGAGTTCGCCTTCCGTAATGTTCGCACATGCACTGACAATGCGATGACGCATGTTGTCAGGCGTTGTCGGTGGATCACGATAGTACATGTCGTCCAACTTTCCCCACAGAAAGAAATCCGGCGACGTCAGATTCGTTGAACGTGCAGGTCATGGTATGGTGCTTCGACGACCAATCCACCTGTCATGAAATATGCTATTCAATACCTCTTCAACCGCACGCGAGCTATGTGCCGGACATTCATCATGTTGGAAGTACATCGCCATTCTGTAATGCAGTGAAACATTTTGTAGTAACATCGGTAGAACTTTACGTAGGAAATCAGCATACATTGCACCATTGAGTTTGCCATCGATAAAATGGGGGGCATTTATCCTTCCTCCCATAATGCCGCACCATACATTAACCCGCCAAGGTCGCTGATGTTCCACTTGTCGCAGCCATCGTGGATTTTACGTTGCCCAATAGTGCATATTATGACGGTTTACGTTACCGCTGTTGGTGAATGACGCTTCGTAGCTAAATAGAACGCGTGCAAAGAATCTATCATCGTCCCGTAATTTCTCTTGTGCCCAGTGGCAGAACTGTACACGACATTCAAAGCCGTCGCCATGCAATTCCTGGTGCATAGAAATATAGTACGGATGCAATTGATGTTGATGTAGCATTCCCAACACCGACATTTTTTAGATTCCTGATTCTCGCGCAATTTGTCTGCTATTGATGTGTGGATTAGCCGCAACAGCAGCTAAATCACCTACTTGGGCATCATCATTTGTTCCAGGTCGTAGTTGACGTTTCACATGTGGCTGAACACTTCCTGTTTCTTTAAATAACGTAACTATCCGGCGAACGGTCCGGAAACTTGGATGATGTCATCCAGGATACCGAGCAGCATATATAACACACGCCCGTTGGACATTTTGGTCACAATAGCCATACATCAACAAGATATCGACCTTTTCCGCAACTGGTAAACGGCCCATAAAAAACACGGGTAATGTATCACGAAGCAAATACCGTCCGCACTGGCGGAATGTTACGTGATACCACGTACTTATACGTTTGTGGCTATTACAGCGCCATCTGTCACAAAGTGAAAAAAGTGGTCCAATTAAAACATTCATATTTCTTTACGTACTACACGAATATGTAATAAAAAATGGGGGTTCCTATTTAAAATAAAACGCAATTGATATCCCTTTGACCTATGGCAGCGCCATCTAGCGGGAAAACCATAGCGCCATCTGGTTTCCCCCTTGAAGCTAGACGAGTTTCGTTCTTAGTAGTTTTTTCGTTTGACGCTTATTTCGTGAGATATTTGGCCCGGTCACTATCAATGGACCACCCTGTGTAGTACTAATACATAGAACGTTTGTCAGTACAAGAAAAAAGCCTTACACACACGAATGTCACAGTGACTGCTTTTATGATCTTTATTAATTTCACTTTATTTGTTAGATACTTTTATAATAATTGCCACTGAAAATCAAAATGTAGCATAAATATTAACTTGGTGGCTACATTTGAGAACTCCAATACGAATATTCATTTAGTTAGAACGAGTAAATACTAATCAAATTATTTTCCAGTAAATTGCCAAGGAAAAGTTTCGTTACCATCTAAATGTTGGGAGTGAACTTAATCCTAGAAGATGGGATGAAATCTTCGCAAAGGGGTTTGGGGAGAGGAGGGGGAGAGAGAAGGGGGCTTTTAAGCGACGAGGATATCTGACGTGGAAGCATGGAAGCATAGATATAAAATTTTAATTATTTCTTTTAATTTTAACTTCGAAAAGTTAGATAGTTAATTATTAACTTGTTTGCGTATGCATCTTTGCAGTCCCGTTGCTCAGTAAAATATCCGTCACACAGTACCGCATTAGACCACTAGAACAGCCGAAACAAAATAGCGCAGCTCACAGAAAGGGTGCAGTTGTATATTCGTATGCAGTGCGTTCAGTACTTGCCGCTGGAGCCGGCATTACCCTTCAGAGGCGAGCACGATTACATTAGCTACAGTAATGCACTCATTGATTAGTCTCATTTTCTGGTTCCTGGGCGATGAAAGTGGCTGCAATCATCGATAACAAACTGTACCATTTGACTTTGAAGGTCCACGTCGCATTCAGCTCGAAGCAATCCGATAATTACACATGTGTATTTCAGGACGTGTGTATCAAATGTAACACCATAGGTGGCTACCACACAAAACCGACAGGCAGGCAGTATCTATGAAAGGTCCCTCTCACTCTCTCTCTCTCTCTCTCTCTCTCTCTCTCTCTCTCGCTTTCTGCCTCTCTCGCTCTCCCCTTCCTTAGTTCCACTCTGTCTTCCATCTGTCGATATACAGCCCGTTTCCTCTCTGTCTTCAAAATAATGACGCCTTTAAAGATCAGTTGTTTTGCATTACCCACAAATCAGAGGAAAGACATTATTATTCTATAACACGACGGCCGAACAACGAAAAGAGAAAGCAACAACCATTCACTATCTGGGGTTACACGTTCAGAGTGATTTGAAGTGGACGATCACACAAACCTAGTCGTAGAAAGGCATTGAAAGTATCCGCAGAAAGTAGGTAACTTACAAAATTCTCATTGAGTATTCCTCCTCCAACAGGGACCAGATGGGTTTAAGGCAGGAAATGCGGAATATCCAAATAAGAACAGTGCGTTTCGTAACGGATTCATTTACGAGGGCGTGCTGAAAAGTAATTCCTTCCTCTCGTGGAAGCGCTTAAAGCCTTTTATATAAGACAAACGATACTAACATTCTCTATACATCTATTCTTCATGCCTATATATTTATTTCTCAACATAGTCTGCCTGGCGACGAGCACAATTCTTCCAACGACAGAACAATTTGTTGACGTCGTCACTGTAGAGTGTTCGATTTTGTTGAGGGATTCACAACCTCAATTCAGGTTGCACCGCTTCATCAGTATCAAAGGGAAGTCCTCGAAGGTTTTCTCTGAGTTTCGGAAAGAGATGAAAGTCGGAGGGACCATGTCGGGATTGTATGGAGGATGATCGATGACAGTGAACCCAAGGCGTCGGACTTTTACAGTTGTCGCGACACTTTCGTGTGGTTTGTTATTATCATGCTGAATGAGAGAGTGCTCCATGTGTGGACGAACTCTGCGAATTCGAAACTCGATTACAGCACGCTGCTTCTAACACACTGATATAACTACGTTACCGGCCGCCTTCTAGCGGCAGAAGCAGAAAATACGTAGAAATGAAGAACAGAGATGTAGAACATTAGTAAAACATGTATTTCTTACGGAATCTTTCGCATAAAAAATTCGGAGGCAATGATTTTTAGGATGCCCTCACAGCAAACGCGGAAACGTCTTGAAGATGCTTAGGCAAATTCAGAGCAGGGTCGTTCCGAGTGTGTCACGGTACAGACCCCCGGAAAGTGCGCAGGGGAGGAGGAGGCGCAAAAACTGACAGGAGAAAAAAAAAACACTGTGTAAGAACTAACTGGTAGAGGTATGCGAGTTCTGCTACCTCTCGTGTTCCGATCTTCTGTCTTCGAGAAGAGGCCTCTCCCTCGACGTGTGACTGAAAGCACAAAATGCTGTCACAGTGTCATTTCGTCTATGTGGCTTTATAGAGAAAAGACTGTTACAGAAGAGACCTCTCTCGCTAACAAGATTTATGTGGCAATAGAGTGCTGCAGTCTAAATAGCTCTTTCGTGGATAAAATAAATAAATAAAATAAATTAAATTTTATTGTCATTCAACTGATTACAGCTATAGACAACGTCAGGATTACAAAAACATGAATAAACCATCTTACATTAACAGCATTAGGGAAATTATGGTACACTCTCCAACAGTTACTTCTATGATATCAAATTTTCGTATTTATAAAATTCATTAATTGAGTGAAAAGGATTAATCAATAACCAACTGTACAATCTGTGCTTAAATGAGTCGAGTGTAGCTTCTACCCATTCTATAGGCAGATCATTGAACATTTTCATACCAATAACTTCATCACTCTTCAATGTTTTCGATAATCTACAGTAAAGTATGTCAATATGCCTATTATTTCTAGTGCAGTGGGAGTGTAGATCCTGTCTAAGCTGGTATTCTGGTAAGTTATTTTTTTGTATATAAGAGAACAGTGTAAATGTATAACTTTATTACAGTTAATATTTTTAGGTCAATAAACAATGCCCTCAGCGGGCACGATTTTCTGAGTTTGTAATAATCCTAATAACTTACTTTTGTAGTACCAAAATATCCTGAATGTGCGTACTATTTCCCCAAAATAAAAGTCCATAGGACATGATACTGTGAAAAAAAGCAAAATAGGCTGTTCTTGCATAAACCAAAGGTACATGATTTTTTAAATTTCTTGACAAGTACATCACTCTATACAACCCTGCACGAACATTCTTAACGTGTGGCTCCCAGGAAAATTTACTACCAGTGACAATACCTAAAAACTTAACACTATCTACACAGTCTTCTACTGGCAAATCTCTTAAACGTACTGTTTGCTGAGTATTACGCTCATTGAGCAAAAATCCATTAGCTTGGAACCAGATAGCTGCTTGCGATAGTGTGTCTTTGGTCATAGTTTGAAGGGCATCAAAGTCTAAATCAGTACTGAAAAAAGTAGTATCATCAGCGTAGAGGATGGAGTTGTTGTTGTGGTCTTCAGTCTTGAGACTGGTTTGATGCAGCTCTCCATGCTACTCTATCCTGTGCAAGCTTTTTCATCTCCCAGTACCTACTGCAACCTACATCCTTCTGAATCTGCTTAGTGTATTCATCTCTTGGTCTCCCTCTACGATTTTTACCCTCCACGCTGCCCTCCAATACTAAATTGGTGATCCCTTGATGCCTCAGAACATGTCCTACCAACCGATCCCTTCTTCTGGTCAAGTTGTGCCACAAACTTCTCTTCTCCCCAATCCTATTCCATACTTCCTCATTAGTTATGTGTTCTACACATCTAATCTTCAGCATTCTTCTGTAGCACCACATTTCGAAAGCTTCTATTCTCTTCTTGTCTAAACTATTTATTGTCCATGTTTCACTTCCATACATGGCTACACTCCATACAAATACTTTCAGAAACGACTTCCTGACACTTAAATCTATACTCGATGTTAACAAATTTCTCTTCTTCAGAAACGCTTTCCTTGCCATTGCCAGTCTACATTTTATATCCTCTCTACTTCGACCATCATCAGTTATTTTGCTCCCTAAATAGCAAAACTCCTTTACTACTTTAAGTGTCTCATTTCCTAATCTAATTCCCTCAGCATCACCCAACTTAATTAGACTACATTCCATTATCCTTGTTTTGCTTTTGTTAATGTTCATCTTATATCCTCCTTTCAAGACACTGTCCATTCCATTCAACTGCTCTTCCAAGTCCTTTGCTGTCTCTGACAGAATTACAATGTCATCGGCGAACCTCAAAGTTTTTATTTCTTCTCCATGGATGGAGTGAGTATTTATATAAAATGCAAATCGTTTATCATTAGAATAACAAAGGTCCCAAAACTGAACCTTGTGGCACACCACACTTAACGTCAGCTATCTGCAATCTCTATAACAATGGAGTTCTTGGTGCTGTTTCGCTGCGGTATTGTACAACAGCACAATAAGTCGGCTAGGGGATGCTGAATCAAATAACAGTTTGACTGAAGGCTTCCGATTATTGCCAACTTCTGTCAACTGAGGACTGGAGGGAGACTTTGCAGTGGAGGAGGCAAGCAGGACACATACAAGGGACATGTAATTTACTCGTCCCTCCAGCTGGTAGTTTTGAGACTTCCAGTTCCGCTTGATACTGTGTGCTGGTTAGTAAAAAAGAAATACGAAGTAAGTCTTCTATAAATGATTCATAACAGACAGGAGCTGTTAATATTTGTGCCTATAGACAGCTATATCGTCTACGTCTAAGATGAACCACATGTAAACAGACGGATGTTCTGCCGTTGATCCAAGCATACGATGTCTTAAGACCACCGTGCCATTAGTTAATTTAGGAACCATACCCGAATTTCCGTGTGTGAGTGGAGCGTTAGAACTGGAGCACAACCAAAGTTCTCTAGCATTCACTCATAGCACCCATTTTATTTAACATCCATATAAGACAGTTTATGTAGATAAACTCAGGGCGGCAACTCTGTATGAACGAAGTACGTGTCTCTCTGTAACGACATATGCGAATGCAAAATCCTCTCTGTGGCCCAGAAGGCAAACTGAAGAAAAAGGTGAGCAACTAGAGGGTGCAATGCAGGAACTGGACCTCAATGTTTTAAATCTAGGTGGCCAGCCGAGTACATTCGAGGGAGGAGTGGGTGTAACCACTAACAGTCACTTTAGCAAACCGCATGGCAGCAGCTAAGATTAATATAGGCGAGTGCTCCAGTAACTAACGTCTAGTGAGCATAACGCAATAGTCACAGAAGGGGAAAGTGGCAATACTAGAGGGACACAGGCAGAGCAAAATAAGATTGAGTTAGACATCAGGAAAAAAGACTGGGGTTTCATAGTTGCCTACGTTTCAGCATATCCAATGGAATCGTTTCTAGTACACGTACGCTTGGATGAGCAGCTACTGGCTGAACTACTGCAAAGAGCACAGGGCAGTCGTATCCTTAAGAAAATGGTCCCTTGTAGCCCACAATTTTCCATGCTGAGGAGAAGGTAAGATCAAAACAGCTTACAGACGTGCTTCAGGGAAATCAGAGCGCAGTGAGATGCTCCACAAATACAGGGCAATTAAGATGGCTACAAAAATCAGGAAAATAAAAGAATACACTGGGGGAAACTTCTACGAAAGCCACTACAATTTGACATGAGGGTAGACCATATAAGCTACAGACTGACGAAGTCAAGCAACCTGCTTTCGTTTTCATTTGTAAAGAGGATGGCTCAATAGCGGCTGGATGGAGGGAACCGGAAGAATATCCACAAACCGCCTTAATCCCTGATGATAACACTTACAAGATACTGAAATACACGCACAAATTAGTAGTGGGATAGATAACGAATACAACAATGAGATGTTTGGTGGTACATTACAATCAAGAACCTATCTTAATTTCCAATCTCGAAACTGGAAAGACGCCTGGTCACGATGGCGTCTGCCCTGAGTCATATTTGACAGCATTACTAAACGAGGCATTCCGAAAAGGCACGACCCCGGTGACAAGAAGACCAGTTAGATCACTAGAGGTTAAAAAGGGAAAGGGTAAAGGCCCAGCATCATCATAATGCTATAGACCTATATGCTTATTAAACGTCTTGGCCAAAGTTCAAGAGCGTCTGCTCTGTGACCAGTTACTGGTGTCCAGGGAAACGTTGGATCTAAACCAGCGTCAATATGGATTCAGAAAAGGGAAGTGTATAGTCGATACGGTTAACAGAGCTCTTCAGATTGTAAAAAATTCAACAACGAAGTATGCAGTCGTGCTCATGACTAACATCGTAGGTGCGATCGACAATATTTGGGGGCCTGCGCTGGTTGCACGCCTCCTAGATCTCGATGTCTTCAACTTTCTGTATAAGAGCTTTGTAGATTATTACAGTGGACGTTGCGGGTCAGAGCAAGGTAATCATAAAGGTTAACAAGGAATGTCCTAAAGAATCAATAAATGGTCAATTGTTCATGGATCTTAGTATTTAACCGCTGTAACATTTTTTAGACGGAACAGATGCTATTGAAGGCGTTGTTGCACACGCAGATAACATCCTAGTAGTTGTGTCAGCAGATTCCATGGAGAGACTTGAGTAAAGAGCGAATACGTGCTTGCTCAGATGCAACATTCCTGAAAGAGCTACAAACTGACTATAGCTGTTCATAAAACCACATAAATATCTCTGAAAGAAAGAATTTCTCTTTTCATAAATTCCTCCCTGAGGCTTCACGGAATCCCTCTAGAATGCAGCACTGTTTGTGGATATTTAAGCAATCCTCTAGATGAGAAAAGAAACTTTCTAGAACATGTAGAATTTGATACTCAGAATATCCATAAGACTGCCCGTGCTGGCACTTCTGACTACAAAAAGCCGTTGCATGTGGTGCGTTCATATCACGATGCTATTTTCAACGCCACTGTGTGCTTCGCTGCCAGCGTTTGAGCGCATCGCCTTCGACTAGGCAGCTGCAAAACAATACTGCGACAAATTCAGTGGAGCGCACTTCGGACACTCAACGGTATCTTTCGCATTATACTTGTCGATGGATTACAGGTGACATTCGGGATACGTTAGATGAATATTGTGCTACGTTACAGGGCAGCACTGCACCGGTTGGAGCGTGGACAATATGAACGTGGGTACGAGATCGCAGGAACTATTGTTACTGATAAAATACATTTACGAGCTTGAAAGTTAGATGAACGGCAGCCTCACTGGGACATTAGAAGCACTGTAAGGCGCGTTTATAATGTACAGGGTGAAAAGTATTTAAGCCGATAAACTCTTGGAGGTTGGGGGGGACACCAAAACAAATATTTTTCCCTAATGTCATGTTTTCCTATGAGGATTATTTAAACCGGTGGAGGCCGTATTACGCTCTACGGTTGTTAGAGGCAGTATTACAATCTTCAGTTTGTAGAGGGCGTATTACGCTCTTCGGTGGTAGGCAACTGCTGTCCGCCACTGTAGTAGTGCATTGTCTCTGTTTGCTAATGGAGCGATACACCTGGAGTGAGTGCACTGATCTGGTTGGTGCGTAGTACGTAGCGCACCACAACGGACGAGCTGCACAACGGGTTTATCAACAACAATATCCTAATCGCCGTATCCCGCATCATACGACCTTTGCTGCTGTGTACCAACGTCTGCGTGAGACCGCGTCATTTAGCAGGTTACCTGTATCGGCAAGCTGTCGCACGGTAATAACGCTGCAATTTGAGGAAGCTATCTTGCAGCATGTGGAGCGGGATCCTTCAATCAGCACTCTTGGAAACATGAGGACGAATCAGACGAATCTAAGAACAGTCCTTCGAGAGCAATTGTTACGTCCATTTCACTTACAGCGTGTCCACAACCTGGAACCAGTTGATTATCCACCCAGAGCACAGTTTCCGCAGTGGTAGCTGGAACAGTGTGAAGTGCATCCTGCATTTCCATCCTCTGTGTCGTTTACCGATGAAGCAACTTTCGGGCGTGATGGAGTCTTCAACATGCACAATTCGCATGTTTGGAGTGAGGATAACCCACATGCCACAGTTACTAGTGCTCATCAAGTGCGGTTCTTCGTTAATGTGTGGGTCGGTGTTGTTTGAGACTGTTTAACTGGGCTGTATCTGCTACCGTAGTTTGTAACTAATTTATGTTTTTTTCATATAGTTCAATAATTGTCATTCTATACCAATGTGGTCAATGAAGAAGTGTAGCAACAATAGGTTTTGAAGAAGGCAAAGCTGAAGTTAGTCGCAAACCCCGAGTTATTCTGAGGCTGCCAGTAACATATCTAGTAATGAAAGCGTAAGTTATTCACTTCTAACTAGATTTAATTCCTTTTTTTCTACATTAAATTACCAATGGTTGTTGTTCACATAAT
Source organism: Schistocerca piceifrons (assembly GCF_021461385.2). Classification (NCBI taxonomy): domain Eukaryota; kingdom Metazoa; phylum Arthropoda; class Insecta; order Orthoptera; family Acrididae; genus Schistocerca; species Schistocerca piceifrons. The sequence goes on along the minus strand of NC_060143.1, from coordinate 497,285,811 downwards.
TTACTACTACACACAAAATATCAATAATTGTATATCACCATGATTATTGAATATGTACAATGTGTTTATATTTTCCAGATAACAGGGCAAAAATTCGTGACAATAAATTGAAACTGAAAAAAATAGAAGTTTATTCATTTCAACAAAATAAATATCCCTCCAAAATTAACACACACCTAGATATTCTTCAAAATTGAAAATCGTTACTCACAAAATATCAAGCCAATCAATATCTCTGACAATGCGAATCTTGGCAAAACCTCACAAAAACTCCCCACAATGTCTCAATAAGTTTAAAACAATTTCTGAAAATGTTATTTACATAAGACTGCCAACACAAGTATTAAAACAAGATATATAAAACATGATCGTAAGCCTATTAATGAAACACAAAACCGTTCAGTTGAACAATAACAAATTTTACAAAAAACGACAGGCTGACTTGAAGGCAATTAGATCTGTCGAAATCAAAATACCCCTTGCGTCATATATTTAGCATATGCTGAACGCCACTTAACGACTACAGACTACCTCTTTCATTACAACACAAACCAGTTGCACAATATACTCTGAACATAATGCTGTTCTTTTCCTGAAACATGAATACTTCAGACAGAGGCTAATGGTAAATACAGTAGCTCATTCGCAAGCAAGAGACTGACAGGAACACCAGCTGCACGAAAGTACTTTTTTAATTCTCGCCAAGAAAACTGACAGAATCAGTCCATTAAGGAGAGGTGGAATAGTTCCAATAAATCATTTTAGGGTCTAGCGAGACAAGAAAAACACTTCCAGTCTCCCCTCAAAGATATGGAATAAAACCTTAATCTTAACATAAGCCTCGTGTTTTCATGACCAGTTTTACAGTAGCCTAGGCAGTACAAATCATAAACCACAATTTTACTTGGAGCCTCAGATAAAGTGAACATCAGGAATAGTTTACAGGATAAGCATTGCAATATTCTTGAAATAACTCAAACTGTAATAATCCTTACGTACCTTGTAGCAAGATTAAATAATTACTTCTCTGATTAGAGTTCTAATTGCAGTGTTAATCTTTAGAATAGGATGCACAGGCTCAAGCAAACGCAGAAAAGTCAGTTATAAGTGACCACAGCCTGCCGTAAAACAGCCTTCAAACTCAGGTCCCATCATCACAACATCAACCAATTCAAAGGTAACCCGACAAGTATCACAGGAGAGTGCCCACTCGCCGCACTCCCAGAGTAGCATTTCTTGTCGAGTGTGGTTGTTACTTCCTTGTGGAGACACATGCACAGGCGCGCTTATCTGTATGCCATAGTAGGGATGTGGAAAGAATTGCTCCCTCCTGGAATGCACTCGAATATCACTGCAACACCAGCAAATATTAACGAGGCTCCCTATACCGCATCGCAACTAAAGACTGAACTCTTCGACAGTGCAGAAACCGTGTGCCATTCCCTGAGAAATAACAGTGTGCCCTCGGCATCATTTCCGACAATTTTGTCGCTACATTCTGAACGTGTACCTCCGGTCGCTTCCTACCCAGTACTCCACACTCTGAGATAACGCGTCGACAATGTCATCTGACTGCGGTATCTCTGACACGGTCGGGGTCAGCTGCAATAGATTCTACATTAATATTACCAATGGTTTGTGGTTCGAATGACTTCACACTTGTAGCTCTTGCATGATGTCCCACTAGTCTTCACTATGCCTGCAAGTCGTGCCGATATGGGCGTGTCCCATTCGTCTTGTGATGCATATGTGCTTTCCCTTCATGTGTTTAAGCCAAATATTATGCATATTTATGCGATCGGGAATGCTCAGTAGCAGCCAGGCTACAAGTACATTTAACAATTAAGCGTCAGCAAGGAGCATTGGTGATGAAATCATAGGAGGCAATGTTGTGCAACCTTTGTAGGGACAGGATCCGACTATTCGGAAGTAGGATCTTACGATCTGAGACAGTGTTCCGAGACAGAAACGAGAGAAGCGTCCTTATTGGCTGGGCTCTAAAAGAACGGTCGCGAGAGCATATTTCAGATGTTAAACAAGATATAAAGTGAAGTTATTAGTTATCAGGACGCCACGTGTCGTGGGCAGTGTCAGAAAACGGTGTTAAAGTGTGTAAAGGGTCGAATATAACGGCGTAGTCCAGAGCCGCCATATTGCAAATGCTGATTCTGTGACGTGTATGACAAAGCAATTTCTGTATTAAAACAATTATAGTACAAACGTTGTTGACAATTAACAACTGACATCCCTGAACACTCCACTTCAGCATGGAACCTGGCAACTGAGCGCTACTACTGTGCTACGAGGGACTTACCGAAACAGCAAGACACCATGTTAGTCATACCGCCCCCCAGAGAAGTACTTCCTTCTCGCTACAATGCCACTGAGGGTGTTGCAGTGTGCTCATATGCAGAATAGAAAAAAATAGCAGAAAGTTAGTTTTACGGAGGGTGATTTTGGAGCGGGGGGGGGGGGGGGGTACATATATTGCAGTTGTGCTAGGGCGCAGGATCACCTCGGTACGGCTCTGCTTCAGTGCAATTGCTACAAGAGAGGCGTTGTTTATCGCATTGTGGTTCGCCGATGGGATTCCGAGAGCGTTAGTTCCTAGAGAAGCCAGCCACTGTATTGCATCCTCCGGCATGTTCATTATTCGGCCTCACACGTTCTTCCCGGCCCCAATGGCGACGCAAACAGAAAATAGTGCTACACAAAGTACCCGTCTTTATTATCGTAAGGTATGTGCGCCAAGGAAACTGGTATAGGCAAGCGTATTCAAATACAGAGATATTTAAACAGACAGAATACGGCGCTGCGGTCAGCAACACCTATATAAGACAAGTGTCTGGCGCAATTGTTAGATCGGTTACTGCTGCTACAGTAACAGCTTATCAAGATTTGAGTTTGAACGTGGTGTTATAGTCGGCGCACGAGCGATGGGACACAGCATCTCTGAGGTAGTTACAAAGTGGGGATTTTCCCGTACGACCATTTCACGAGTGTACCGTGAATATCAGGAATCCAGTAAAACATCAAATCTCCAACATCGCTGCGGCCAAAAATAGATCCTGCAAGACTGGGACCAACGACGACTCAAGAGGATCGTTCAAAGTGACAGAAGTGCAACTCTTCCGCAAATTGCTACAGATTTCAGTGCTGGGACATCAACAAGTGTCAGCATGCGAACCAGCGATATGGGCTTTCGGAGCCGAAGGCCCACTCATGTCCCCTTGATGACTGCATGACAAAAAACTTTACGCCTCGCCTGGACCCGTCAGCACCGACATTGCACTGTTAACTGGAAACATGTCGCCTGGTCGGACGAATCTCGTTTCAAATTGTATCGAACGGATGGACGTGTGCGGGCATGGAGACAACCTCCTGAATACATGGGCCCTGGATGTCAGCAGCGGACTGTTGAAGCTGGTGGAGGCTCTGTAATGGTGTGGAGCGCGTGCAGTTGGAGTAATATGAGACCCCTGATACATCTAGATACGACTCTGACAAGTGACACGCACGTAAGCATCCTGTCTGGTCACCTGCATCCATTCATGTCCATTGTGCATTCCGATGAACTTGGGCAATTCCAGCAGGACAGAGCGAAAACCCACACGTCCAGAATTGCTACAAAGTGTCATCAGGAACACCCTTCTGAGTTTATAGGTTTCCGCCGGCCACCAAATTCCCCAGACATTAACATTATTGAGCGTATCTGGGATGCCTTGCAACGCGCTGATCAGAAGAGATTCCACCCCCTCGTATTCTTACGGACTTATGGACAGCCCTGCAGGACTGAAGGTATGAGTTCCCTCCAGCATTAATTCATACATCAGTCGAGTCCATGCCATGTCGTGTTGCGGCATTCCTCCGCGCTTGCGGGAGCCCAACACGATATTAGGCTCTTCAGTGTAAATTTAGATTACAATTATTGTAAACTGTTTAAATTAAAGACATACATTCCCAACAGTAACAGAAACACATAAACAAATCTCTCAACACCATCAGTACAAAGAAAACTAGAAAAACCCGAGTCAAGTATTTGCTACCAAGGGAGCATGTGCAATAATATATGTGATCTTTGCATATATATATATATATATATATATATATATATATATATATACTCCTGGAAATGGAAAAAAAAACGCATTGACACCGGTGTGTCAGACCCACCATACTTGCTCCGGACACTGCGAGAGGGCTGTACAAGCAATGATCACACGCACGGCACAGCGGACACACCAGGAGCCGCGGTGTTGGCCGTCGAATGGCGCTAGCTGCGCAGCATTTGTGCACCGCCGCCGTCAGTGTCAGCCAGTTTGCCGTGGCATACCGAGCTCCATCGCAGTCTTTAACACTGGTAGCATGCCGCGACAGCGTGGACGTGAACCGTATGTGCAGTTGGCGGACTTTGAGCGAGGGCGTATAGTGGGCCTGCGGGAGGCCGGGTGGATGTACCACCGAATTGCTCAACACGTGGGGCGTGAGGTCTCCACAGTACATCGATGTTGTTGCCAGTGGTCGGCGGAAGGTGCACGTGCCCGTCGACCTGGGACCGGACCGCAGCGACGCACGGATGCACGCCAAGACCGTAGGATCCTACGCAGTGCCGTAGGGGACCGCACCGCCACTTCCCAGCAAATTAGGGACACTGTTGCTCCTGGGGTATCGGCGAGGACCATTCGCAACCGTCTCCATGAAGCTGGGCTACGGTCCCGCACACCGTTAGGCCGTCTTCCGCTCACGCCCCAACATCGTGCAGCCCGCCTCCAGTGGTGTCGCGACAGGCGTGAATGGAGGGACGAATGGAGACGTGTCGTCTTCAGCGATGAGAGTCGCTTCTGCCTTGGTGCCAATGATGATCGTATGCGTGTTTGGCGCCGTGCAGGTGAGCGCCACAATCAGGACTGCATACGACCGAGGTACACAGGGCCAACACCCGGCATCATGGTGTGGGGAGCGATCTCCTACACTGGCCGTACACCACTGGTGATCGTCGAGGGGACACTGAATAGTGCACGGTACATCCAAACCGTCATCGAACCCATCGTTCTACCATTCCTAGACCGGCAAGGGAACTTGCTGTTCCAACAGGACAATGCACGTCCGCATGTATCCCGTGCCACCCAACGTGCTCTAGAAGGTGTAAGTCAACTACCCTGGCCAGCAAGATCTCCGGATCTGTCCCCCATTGAGCATGTTTGGGACTGGATGAAGCGTCGTCTCACGCGGTCTGCACGTCCAGCACGAACGCTGGTCCAACTGAGGCGCCAGGTGGAAATGGCATGGCAAGCCGTTCCACAGGACTACATCCAGCATCTCTACGATCGTCTCCATGGGAGAATAGCAGCCTGCATTGCTGCGAAAGGCGAATATACACTGTACTAGTGCCGACATTGTGCATGCTCTGTCGCCTGTGTCTATGTGCCTGTGGTTCTGTCAGTGTGATCATGTGATGTATCTGACCCCAGGAATGTGTCAATAAAGTTTCCCCTTCCTGGGACAATGAATTCACGGTGTTCTTATTTCAATTTCCAGGAGTGTATATACTTCGCAACATCCTTTTCAGAAAATATGTCTCAATGATGAATAGACCACTCTCAACTACAGACAGATTGCAATAGGACAATACGTTACTACTTACTTGGGTTCATATTCTTCACCGTAGTAGGAGGTCGCTAAACGTGGAAAGAGGCATCTGCTCGACATTAAACTTCTTATTAAGCTCACTAGGTGTGCTCTCAGGGGGTTTATCTCACACGCCTTACTAGGTCGCGCCACGTACGGAGCAGTGTTTACCAAGTATCGAATTATGCAAAAGAGCCAACGAGCGACCCGCTTTTCCACGCCGTCTTTCTCCTAAATGAACCGTTCCCGTTGTCTCTCTCAAAATACGCTGAATGAGATACACGTGTAATAACCTGCCTTTCTCCCGCAAGACTGTATCACAACAAGAGATAGGTTGCACTGTGGGCCCTATGGAGCGCAAGAATACCGTCGTGTATCAGTTTGGTGAAGTAAAAAAAGAAGAGGAAGGAAAGGATAGAATTAGAAGCAGGTAGAGAAGAAGCCTATCCAAAGATTACGGAAACTGCAATCTGGTGTTCTCCCGCCAACTGAGTAATACAGTTTGATTCTTCTAAACAGATGCTGCTACGCAGAAACACAGAATGTGTAAGTAGGCTGTTTAGGTTTTTATATTAGTAACGTCACGTAGCGCTCTGCATGAAAATCACTGGCTGTGCTGTGTGCAGTCTGTGGCTGATTTGCATTGTTGGAATTTGCTATTGTAGTGTTGGGCAGTTGGCTGTTAACAGCGCGTAGCGTTGTGCAGTTGGAGGTGAACCGCCAGCAGTGGTGGATGTGGGGAGAGAGATGGCGGAGTTTTGAGAGCGGATAATCTGGACGTGTGTCCATCAGAGACAGTAAATTTGTAATACTGGATATCATGAACTGACTTTATGACTTTTGAACACTATTGAGGTAAATACATTGTTTGTTCTCTATCAAAATCTTTCATTTGCTAACTATGCCTATCAGTAATTAGTGCCTTCAGTAGTTAGAATCTTTTATTCAGCTGGCAGTATTGGCGCACGCTGTATTGCAGTAGTTTGGGTTACGAAGATTTTTGTGAGGTAAGTCATTCATGAAAGGTATAGGTTATTGTTGGTCAGGGCCATTCTTTTGTAGGGATTTTTGAAAGTCAGATTGCGTTGCGCTAAATATATTATGTGTCAGCTTAAGCACAGTCATTTATAATTTTTCTAAGGGGACGTTTCAAATGTTCAAGGATATAGTTGAGCCGTGTACGGCTCGTGTTCATGCCGCTTCTTGCTTGACAGCTTTTCTTTACAGATCTGTCGCCTCATTTCTTATTCCATTTACTGGTGTCACTAAGTTGCTGGCTTGCCTGCCCGTAAGTGGCAGCAGCAGCGCGTATCGATAAGAACACTGTCGTATTTCCGGCTCGTCATGTGTCGAGGGTTCAGTGGGGACGTTCCGCCAATGAGGTCCGGACAGCATGTACCCGCCGACCGCTTGCGACACACACGCACTGTGCGACGGAAGGAGACTGGAGCGGGAACGACCGTTGTTTGGTCGTTCGGTCGGTCGTCTCAAAGGACGACGTACATTTGGTCGCCGACCGATTCGCGTTCACTGTGTGTGTCGACTTGTCATTCGTCCTGGTTGTTCCACAGTGAATGCTTTTACGATTGTTCGAGTTGTTGTGGAAGTGTTTTCATAGAACTGTGTCTAGCTTGTGTAATTTCGACTGAGAAGTTATGTTAATGCTGTCTGCGTACTGGAGTAGGCAGTCGGTCAGATGGGAAAGTGCAGCGAGGAAGTCTCCGCGCCGAGGGCATTAGCGCACTGTTCTGCAGTGTGTTTTTCCTCTCCGTGTTAATGCTGTCCTACCGCGTGAAGTTTGACAGCCTTTGGTGTTGTACATGTTTTTGAGTGGTTATTGTGCCTTGGCTGCTTTTAGACGCCAATTTTAAAGACGTAGTGCTGCTGGTATCTTCGTCCTCGGCTGATATTTTCCGTTGTCATGCCGTTGGTCGGCGCAGCGGAATTGATTAGGTTGTTGGTCGGCCCTTCAGCCGTCCCTGGGTCGGGTTGCCATCTGATTACTTAATCTTATTCTTAGCTGCCTATCTCACCTAACCTTACGTTAGAGCTACCTCCTCAGGCCGACCCTTGGAACACTTCTGAGCACCGCTGTTCTGTTGTTTTTAGATTGTGATTTTTGTCTCAAGTACGGTGCGAGGCCTTTAGCTGCCTATTAAATCATTTTGTTTTAATTTTAAAATAAGGCCTTCAGTCGTCTTAAGTTAAAACTTTGAAGATTCGTGTTTCAACTACATTTTTTTTAAAAGTATGAAACGGGAATTTTGCTCTACTGCAAATCCTTGTTATCCAGGCTTTAAGCCGTTATTTGTTCGATGTTCAGTACGTGGCCTTCAGATGAGCTTTTATGTCAAATATTTTTAAGATAAGGTCGTTAGCAGTCTTAAATTAAAATTTGAAAATTCACTTGTTTAAAACCTTTTTAAATGTTCTTCTCTATTGGAAATTCTTGATATTCAGGCCTTAAAACTCAGTTCTTCTGTGTCCAGTGTGTTGCCTTCAGCCGAGTATTTATGTGAGGTTTTCATTTTAGTAAGGCCTTCAACCACGTGTATTCCTTAAAGCAATTGTAACAACTTGTGTTCGGCCTTTCAGCTGTATTGTTTTGAATCCTTTTAAGGATATGTGTGATTAAGTGCTTTTAGGAAAATAAAGTTTGTGTGTTTTGTGCAGCTGACAGTAACTGATTTTGCCCCCTTTCCACAATTATAATCTGATCCGCTCAGTCCTGCGAAACCAGATTTCAGCAGTTACCAGTAGTCCGTCTCAGGACGAATTAGACAAAGGATACAACTCGATTAACATGGGTGACAGCCTACGAAACTGTCACATTGAGTCGTTGGTTGTTGGGGGTGGGGGGTGGGGGGGGTGGAGGGGAGCTGGGGGGGGGGGCGCAGGACGAAACAGTGAGGTCATCAGTCCCTTCGGATTAGGGAAGGATGGAGAAGTAAGTAATCTGTGCCCTTTCAGAGAAACCACCCACGCTGAGTCGATCTCGCAACCAAAAATCGAATATTTCTCACGTCTGATGCTAGAGAATAGTGTACACGAAGGGATCTCGAAAAGCAAGTTACACATTATTACAGCAGGCCAGGTAACTTTCATTAAACGCTTCAACATACATAAAAGGTCCACAGATGCGTGAACCTAATTTTCACCTCGGTCTTTGTAAACAGCGATCGGAAGATTCTACCAGTTGTTCGGTTTCTCGACTATAGAAATCTGCTCCTTGGTGACGAATCCATTCGAAAACCATTGCATGAACATCTTCATCTTTGGAAAATATGCAGTTACTCCGAATCAGTCACTCGATTGCGCGGGCATGGTCACCCGTGGTCAATGTCGGCAGGCTTCCTTCCCGATCAGCATCTTCCACGTCTGTGTGGCTCTGATCAAATTGCCGCTACCATTTCACTACCACTGGACGCAGGGTTGCTTTTGCTCCATAGCCCGTAGGAATTTCACGGTGAACTGTGTGTAATGTATACGTTTTGGTTACAAGAACAGTACTATCCCGCGTACTTCAACTTCGGAGTACGTTTCCAGTTGCCGCCTTATTTCATCCGAGTAGTGTGATAGACCCGTAATCCCTACCGCAAAAGAACGATATCTGCAGTAAGCCCAGAATATTTACTCTCGTTACGCAGTGGTGTTAGCGTCGGACGACATGTATAACTTCCTGAAGTCCCTTTGCACTAGCAATGCCGAAACACATGTTAAGGACGATCTCTTTACGAGCGCCGGCCGTAGTGGCCGAGCGGTTCTAGGCGCTTCAGTCTGGAACCGCGCGACCGCTACGGTCGCAGGTTCGAATCCTGCCTCGGGCATGGATGTGTGTGATGTCCTTAGGTTAGTTAGGTTTAAGTAGTTCTAAGTTCTAGGGAACTGATGACCTCAGATGTTAAGTCCCATAGTGCTCAGAACCATTTGAACCATCTCTACGAGCGGAACAGCCCTTGGCTGTACTATTTCCGGAGCAAGTAATGACGAGTAGTATTGAATATAGGCTCCGAAGGAAACCTGAAAAGGTTCAGATTCTTGAGAAGATGTGTAAGAATTCATTTTTCAGTAGCATTTTCCAGAAGCCAGCAGCTCCACGTATGATTTCAGACAAGCCACCATGCATCGATGTCACAGACATTTTCAGTTTCACAGGGAGGTGGAAACACCACTGCCATGAGCATCTACTCCAGAAAGCCCAACTAACAAAACCCAACGGTGTAGGTTGCAGGGTTTGATCTTCCCGGTGTCAAACAGCCGAGACTCATCCGCATCCGTACTTGACAAGGGAGATATGATCACGTCTTGCAGAAGTGGGATTATTGTGAGAGCGCGGCGTGTGATCGTGCTGTGGAGGAAAAGACAATAAAGACAGTAAGGCACAGGCATATCGTAGAAAGCAGTCCACTTCACGCTTTCGAGGGCTGTCTCAAAGACATGGATGAGGTTATACCAAGTACTGCGATCTGCTGGCCAGATTTACGCACTAATCCGTAAATTCATTGTCTATGCAAGTATAGTTGCTTTGTTACACCATACGACGATAATAATAATGGTGCAGTTAGTACGGAATAACAATCAGAATTAAGTTCACGTCATTATATCAGGCATGGGCAACCTTAGGTGTTCCGCAGGCATGATAGACACGTTGCGCTTAAACTAGCGGGCCACATCGCCACGTGACGCGACAGCACCCCTCCTGTCGCATAAAGTCGCAACTATAGCGTCAGTGACATTAACGTTTATGGATCTAACGCACCAATATGAATGCCAACCGTTTCCTGGCTCACCACGCCATCAAATTGTGCCTCAAAACACGGTGCTGTAGAGTACATTCATTTTGCATTCACCTCATCTTCAGATGTTTACATTTATTTACGTGTCATGACGTTACAACTTAAAGTTTTGCAACGGCTTTAGGAAATAAACGATGCTCATGACACGTAAGTAAATGAAAACTTCTGAAGATGTGTTGCCAGGCGGTTTGAAATGTCATCATTGAAAAATAAATCCCCTATAAAAGTAAACTTGTAACCTCCTAATATAAAAATAATGATATATTCACATTTAGTGTAACCTCCCAACATAAAAATCTCGTTTAAGTTCCCAATAGGAAAATCTCTTTCCAATAATAAAATTTCAAGTTTTAATGTGACCTTCCATTAAAGACTGACTGCATATCGAGATTAATAACTTTTGACATCAGCAGCGCTGCATAATGGCCCTGTGAGCCGGCCGGTGTGGCCGTGTGGTCTAGGCGCTTCAGTCTGGAACTGCGTGGCCGCTCCGGTCGCAGGTTCGAATCCTGCCCTGGGCATGGATGTGTGTGATGTCCTTAGGTTAGTTAGGTTTAAGTAGTTCTAAGTTCTAGGGGACTGATGTCCACAGATGTTAAGTCCCATAGTGCTCAGAGCCATTTGAACCATTTTTTTTTTTTTTTTTTTTTTTTGGCCCTGTGAAATCATCCTGAATAAATTGAAAAATTCTTACCTCACAGTGACGTCGCCGGATAACACTATCTATTTATCTGCTCCTATAAGAATTTTTTGGCACAGCCCCGTGCAGTGCTGGCCACTAGATTTTCATTTGCAGGAAAACAACTTCTTTTGATTAATCAACATGAGCATGCACAGGAAAAATTCGGAAACCTTTAAACTCAGATAAATGACTGGCAAAAGTTTTCTTCAGAACAAAAGTTATTATTGAAACATTTCTGCAAGGAATTATGAGGGACTTTAACATTACAATTGCCATTAAATCAGTTGTGGCAATTAACATATGCGCTCGGCAACAAAGAATAATAATTTTTTTTTATTACCCTATACTACAGCGCTCAGGCACTGAGATCGTTCCGCACGACCGGCCCAATGCAAGCCAACCTCTCGACTGCCCTGTCCGAACTCCAGAACTCAAGTGCTCTGTGCGAGCTACAAGACACGATTGCTCTCTGCGAGCTACTAAACTCGACTTACTGCCAACTCTGCTCTGACCTGCGATTCTATTGTAGCGTAGATATTCCATATCGCAGGCAGCGCGTGAGCAATCCATCGAAATTACATCTGCTCAAGTGCGCTAGCGAATAGTAATGAACCCCTTAGAAACTGGTTGTAAATAATTTCGTATAAATTTCCTTCAATTTCAAAAGGTGCAATGTTAGAATACGTCTATAACGGACAAGAATAATTTACTAATGTTAATAGTATAATATATAATAGATAGTATAGAAAAACAAAGTATAACAATAGTGCGGAGAGTCCCAGTCAATACACAACTCGGACTAACTTTGAGAATTTCTTCCACGGGCCAGGAAAAGACGAATTGCAGGTCGCATTCCCACCCGCGGGCCGACAGTTCTCCGCATAGTACCTTACACATTACCGTGGGTATATGTTCTTCAGAATTTAAAGCCCACTGAGGACAGTGGGATAGGTGAAAGTATTCCGGATGCACTAAGCGCTTTTCTTCGAAGTGGACCCACAAAGCCCACATTATCTCCTGCAGACTGGGAGCAATCAAGAGAAGATCAGAAGGGCGTGAGATCGACTAACAGCAGTTTACCTCCACGTGTATTCCCTGATATGCAAGGAGTCGATGGTTACAAGAGGTCATTTGTCTTCATGTTCTTCCTCGTCTTCTGCACGTCTAGGTTTAGGCACTTGTGCCTGCTTAATCTCCACTTTTCACTGCTCCGTCGTACATTCTTCGTGTTGTCTGACAAAGTATAGTTTTACACGGGATTCTCTCTATACTCATTTTTGTAGGTGCTCTTTCAATAATGTTTCCTTCATTTTAAAATTTTCATTAATATTATCAATATCTAGTTGATTCTTAATGCCGGCCGGGGTGGCTGAGCGGTTGTAGGAGTTGCGTCTGGAGCTGCGTGACCGCTACGCTCGCAGGTTCGAATCCAGCCTCGGGCATGGATGTGTATGGTGTCCTTAGGTTAGGTTTAAGTAGGTCTAAGTTCCAGGGGACTGATAATCTCAGAAGTTAAGTCCCATAGTGCTGAGAGCCATTTTTTTCTTAGTATTCTCATTTCTTACACCGTCTTCTCTGATAAAACTGCTCACTATCCTGAGAAATTTCATGTTGTTGTCTGTAGCTCACTTACACCGCGATTTCAGGGTTGTATGACTCACGTCGATATAGTGATACACGTCCAGTCTTTTTTAAATAACTCACGTTAATGCGGCTGGGTCTGAGATGACTTGGCCCTGTGAACGAAGGTACAAAATTCTCCTCCAGTAAAACTTGATTTATATCCCAATGCATTAATACGGAAGCAATATACTCGGGAAAAATAAGTAGTTCAGGTGAAAGTCTGGCTCCGCGAATGCAAGAAAGACATATACATATGTCCCCATGTGTAACGGATTAGGAACGGGACGTGGGCACAAAAGGTCAAACAAGTGAGGAAGGCATAATGTAGATTTTATTATTAACCGCAGCCTACACAGTTTGTTCAATGTGAGCACCTAAGATGCTGCATCCGTGTAGCGATGTGATCAGGAATTGCTCGCAGCGATTTGATGGAATCTGAGAAACGTCAGGTACAGACCAAACGTGTTCCTGGCAAATGGGTTCTTTTAGACATCCCCAGAGCCAAGTCACAGGGATTAGGGTGAAGTGATCTTGCGTGCCATGCCTCTGGAAAACCTCTGGAAATAAGACGTTCGAGGAAGGTTGCGTTAAGCAGATCTTTCATTGTGCGAGCAACATGAAATTTTTGCCCCCGTCTTGTATGGAAATAGTGGTTTCCACAAAAAGCTGGGCGCTTCCAAAGAAGGAATCACACGCAGCACAAGGAGGTCCCAATAACGTGCATCTTTGTGTATGATATACAACAGGCTCTAGATACCGGCTCCCAGGTTGATGACATATTTTTCGACTTTCGAAAGGCGTTCGACTCGGTTCCGCACTGTCGCTTGCTCCAAAAAGTGCGCGCTTACGGTTTATCCGATGACATATGCGGTTGGATAGAAAGTTTTCTAACAGACAGAGAGCAGTATGTCGTCCTGAACGGGATGACCAACATAAACAAGCGTAAACTCATGTATGCCCCAGGGCAGCGTAATAGATCCGCTGCTTTTTACGATTTACATAAACGATTTGGTTGATGGTATTGACAGCGGCCTGAGACTATTTGCCGGTGATGTTGTAGTCTATAGGAAAGTAGTATCACACGAAAGTTGGGAACAAATCAATGAGGATTTGCAGAAAATAAATGCGTGGTGTAATGACTGGCGGTTATCTCTCAATATTAGTAAGTGTAACCTGTTGTGGATTGGCAAGAGGGCCAACCCACTAATGTAAGAGGAAGCCGAAAGGCACGCGTTTTAGCTCACGCAGGCTGGCGTGAGGTCTGGAACAGGACAAGGAAGTTAGACTAGAAAAAAAGGGTGTAGCTGGTGGAATACTTAACTTTAATCCATTAATGTTGAACGTAGCTCTTGTCTGTACATTCTTTACAATATCAATAGCAACTGATAATGGCGCCTTGCTAGGTCGTAGCAAATGACGTAGCTGAAGGCTTTGCTAACTATCGTCTCGGCAAATGAGAACGTATTATGTCAGTGAACCATCGCTAGCAAAGTCGGTTGTACAACTGGAGCGAGTGCTAGGAAGTCTCTCTAGACCTGCCGTGTGGCGGCGCTCGGTCTGCAATCACTGATAGTGGCGACACGCGGGTCCGACGTATACTAACGGACCGCGGCCGATTTAAAGGCTACCACCTAGCAAGTGTGGTGTCTGGCGGTGACACCACATAACCTAATGGGTATAATAAGGCGAAAATTCCCATTAATGTACTAGTACAAAATAAATGCCCAGTCTTTGGAAGAGGTAACATCCGTCAAGTATCTGGGTGTGACTATTCGAAATGATCTCAAATGGAATGATCAAATTACACAAGTAACTGGTAAGGCAAACTCTAGAAAGCGGTTTATTGGTAGAATACTGAAGCGATACAGTCCTTCAACATAGGAAATAGCTTACAATACGTTAGTCCGTCCAGTCTTAGAGCATTGTTCGTCTGTATGGGACCCTTACCAGTTGGGTCTGATTCAAGAGATTGAGAAGGTTCAAAGAAGAGCGGCAAGATCCATGACTGGTACATTTAGCCATCGCGAGAGCGTTACAAATCTCATAGATTGTTTGAAGTGGGACACACGCTAAACGGCGCGCTAAACGGAAGTGGCTGCTCATTAAATTCCGAAATCCGATCTTCAACGACGATGTAGAGCATATATTATTATCACCAACATTCAAATAGCGCAATGATCACCATTCAAAGATAAGTGAAATTAGAGTTCATACTGGGGCGTTCAGTCGTTTTCCCCTCGAGCGATCCGCTAGTGGAACAGAATGCGCGGGGATGGGGAGGGGGGGGGGGGGATATGGCCTTGGCCCTCCGCCACACATCGCTTGGTGGCTAGCGGAGTATATATGTAGATGTAGATGACGCGGGATGCGCCTTCTTGGCGTATTCTCTTCAACGAAGAACAGACCGAGAGTAAATGTGCTTATGAGTCCACACGCTTGTGAATCCACACCACACAGTCACATACGGCGAGAGCAGTTGCTCTTCGTGCACAACACTTGATTCAGTAGGACTCCAAATTCGACAGTTCTGTATTTTTACTGCACCTCATGTCGTCACCTTCGATCGGTGCCAGAAACTGAACAGCAAATTCAAAACGTTGCTGCTGATATTGAGGTTTCAGGTGCAGCATCGTCTGATCTTTTACGGGTACCAGTTCAAAATAGGCCTCAAAATTTTCCGTACTGTTGAATATAGGAAGGACCAGTTCACTGACAATGCACGAGTACTAGTACGTGCTGCATAGTGACTTACAGCAGCTGCCTCGTCCCATTGGCCTTCTTCCTGATCAGCAAACCAAGGAAAGGAAGACAGCCATCCTTTTCCTCCTTCATCGTGAAATGAACATTCAGATGGATTGAATTCAGATGTGCTGTTGCAGAGCAATATAACTTTGTGCTGCAAGCTTAAAACTTTTTTAAAGCTCCATCATGCGAACTCGGAACGAAGTAGGTTAGAGCCGAACCAGTCGTTAAGTCAGGCACCGCATACCGCCTATCAACAAGTATGTAGCCAGTGGGGTGTTCTAGGCGGTCCGGACTACCTCCCCCTTATCACCTCAATGAAATTACACACGATCTAGATGCCGTGCAGTGACACTGAATATGTCAAGGGCAATCAAAACGTTTCCGTTTGAGGACGCTGCTGCAGCGTATATGAAGCGTAGCGTGACTCCTAGTCGGGTATGGAAGCACCGACATATGGGCAAAGGATTCGTGTTGAATTTATGTCTTTCCGACGTGCAAGCGGCTAGTCCGGAAACATAAACTACCGCGACGTTATTACCAAATGCTCCAGACAGGACCAACACGCTTTCCTTGGCTGGCGAAGGACAAATACCTGTAGACATGACTCGGAGAATGAAGAATGTGTATGGGGCAACATGTCTGTGGAATGACATACCAGAGTCGTGCTGTTTAGTGATAACGCACGTCCCAACGTCGCAAATGTCGTAACGCTGTGTTTACGAGCCGTGTTTTTTAAGTAAATGCCGTTTTGAAATTTTAAAAAAGACGTGCTAAGATATCTCAATAATTTTATTTTTACATAAAAGCCTGTACCTTAATCTACTTTTCTACGTAATTTCCGTCAATATTGGGGCACTTGTCATAACTTTGTACCAGTCTCTGAATACCCTCCTCATAGAAGTCTATCGCCTGACTTGTTAACCACTGCATCACCACTGTTTTAACTTCGTCATCGTCTTGAAGACGCTGACAGCCAGGTGTTTCTTCAAGTCCAGGAACAGATGGTAGTCACTGGGCGCTAGATCGTGGCTGTACGGAGGATGATCTAGAGTTTCCCATCGAGAAGGTGTGATGAGATCTTTGGTCTGATTCACCACATGCAGACGGGCATTGTCTTGCAGCAAAACGGTGCCATTGCTCAACTTCCATGTACTGATGCTTTGTTTCTGGTGTGACATAGGCCACCCATGTTTCATCGCCCGTAACTATTTGGCTTAAGAAATCGTCACCGTCGTTGTGGCACCGCTAAAGGAAAGTCAATGCACTGTCTAAACGTTTAGTTTTGTGCACATCCGTCAACATTTTCGGTACCCAACGTGAGCACAATTTTCGATGATTCAAGTTCTCGGTCACAATGCCATACAAAACACTACGAGAAACATTAGAAAGTCATCCCGCAAGGAGGAAATCGTAAAGCGTCTGTTTTCTCTCACCTTCTTGTGCACTTCCTGCACCAAACTTTCATAAACGACCGTTGTTCATCATAAACATTTGTGCGGCCATCTTTAAATGGTCTCACCCACTTTCTTACCATTCTCCGTAAACTGCACAGATCTCACGATGAATATCGATCGCTTTTAGGCCTTTAGCACTAAGAAGTCCTGTAACAGCCCGTACTTCACAGTCGGCGGGACACACGATTGTCGGAGGCATCTTAAACACTCAGTACACAACGTACAGGTACAGGCTTTCATGTAAAAATAAAATTATTGAGATATATTAGCACGTCATTTTCTAAATTTCAAAACGGTATTTACTTAAAAAACACGCCTCGTACGTCATCTCAAGTGGAAGATACTCGAGCACCTGCCCTATACCCCTGATCTCTCTCTCCATACGATTATCACGCCTTCGGTCCCTTAAAAAAGAACTTGAAGGGTCGACGATTTGTGTAGGACGACATGTGCAGCAGAGAGTTACGGGAAAGGTGTCCTACCAAACTGGTGTCTTCACCCTGGTGCCCTGGTGAGTGGATTGCCTCAGTGCCCACGGCAATTTTGCTTGAGTGACATACCGATTCAGCACTGTACTGTCTTCTAACGGAAACTTTCTTATAGCTCCTTATACTTTCATTTTTTCAATCATACGACGAAAGAGGGATATGAGACGTGGATAGTCAACAAAGCCATCGATAAATCTATCGACATATCGGTAGCACTATCAGCTATGGTCTATCTCTACTTTCGCAAAGATCTGTTGCGTCCTGATATAGGTGGGAGAGGGAGAAACGGGGTTACTTGTTAGTCTGCAAACACAAGCAGCATCTTAAGGCAACAGCTTAGTTACAAAACAAAATACACTGAATGTGACACTGTTCACTGAGGCACTCAAAGTGAGAGAGCAGACTTACGCGGAGCTGGACCGAGGCTGGAGCCGACGGACGCGGATTCGGCGTCCAGTTCGTCTGACTGAGAACTCCGCGAAAATGCAGAATATAGTGGTTTTAAAGAGTCGCGTGGGGGCACTGTTTTTCCCATTAAAGCCCCCAGCCAATCCCGCAGGTCTCTTGCAGGTGCCTGCCAATCACGGTTTAGTTGGGTCCCCTCTACTGCTCCTAAGGCGGGGATGTTAATGCAGTTGCATTAAGTCCGTATGTGGTATCAACATTGTTCAGCTGAAAGCTAAGCGTAACTGCTCTGCCAAATATGGCTTATTGTTATACGTCATTTAGCCCAGCCCCTCGGGCTCCCCAGAGTAGGTGGTAACAAGCTGGCTTTATACGCTGGTACGTGCCTGTTGGTTACGAAGTTCTAGTTTGGCAACCTACCACAGCGTCTAGACGACATATGAAGTTACATGTTAATTCCTTGAAGAGTAACTAGCGCCCTGGGACCGCGTCTAGGGGCGTCTGTACTTTTGTAAGGCTCTTCCCCTTACGGTTTACTTCATGTAACAATATCTCTCCTAGTTTCGTCTGCCCTTAGCATCTGCTTCCGCGCCTTGGAGTGCCTGTCCGCCTTTCTCACAGCTTCAAGGTAACACTAGAGTAGCAAGGAGTAATCAATATATTAAAGATCAACTATTATACATTACTGCCCATATTTGAGTTCAGTTCTCCTTTTGTTAATCTATTCAGTTCATACTTGTTGTAGAATTTAGTGTAAGTGCTGCCGTTTACTGTTTTTGTGCTGTGTGCTGTTCTTATGATTTCTAGTTGTGGATAAGTTTGTAACAAGAAAGAGAAGGAAACCTGATTCTGTTACGTCCATTAGCGTTATAATAAGTTTAAAATATGTATGCTATTATAATAGCTTAATTACCTATCTATAACAATTAAATATTGACACTGAAATTGTTGTTTTAACACTGGTAGAACTTTGGTGCTACAATATTTCAGTATTCATAAGGCAGCGGCAGTAAATTTTATTACAAATAACTTTAAATTAAAATTAGTGCATAAAAGTACATTTGGATTTGTCTGTGTCACCCAAAATTGCCTTCATGAACAAAAGTGTCTCACAAACGGAGTTGGTTGCGTTTCTTTAAAAATTTTGCTCTAAAATCTATCAGTATTAGCTCCAGTGGCAAAGTATTGCCCAATCTGTTCAGCTGGACGGTGTGAAAATCAGATCCGATTTGGAGTGAGGGTGAGAGCTGTGTGAAGAGCTGGAGGGATATATGATATGAGAGTACCTTCCGTAGTTCGTTCGTTCCTAAAATATTTTTAGTCAACAGTTTAAATTCGTCATAGCCGGACGAGGCAATACTAACCTTAAGACTTATCTTAGAAGAAAGAGTAAGAAAAGGCAAACCTACGTTTCTAGCATTTGTAGACTTAGAGAAAGCTTTTGACAACGTTAACTGGAATACTCTCTTTCAAATTCTGAAGGTGGCAGGGGTAAAATACAGGGAGCGAAAGGCTATTTACAATTTGTACAGAAAGCAGATGGCAGTTATAAGAGTCGAGGGGCATGAAAGGGAAGCAGTGGTTGGGAAAGGAGTGATACAGGGTTGTAGCCTCTCCCCGATTTTATTCAATCTGTATATTGAGCAAGCAGTAAAGGAAACAAAAGAAAAATTCGGAGTAGGTATTAAAATTCATGGAGAAGAAGTAAAAACTTTGAGGTTTGCCGATGACATTGTAATTCTGTCAGAGACAGCAAAGGACTTGGAAGAGCAGTTGAACGGAATGGACAGTGTCTTGAAAGGAGGATATAAGATGAACATCAACAAAAGCAAAACGAGGATAATGGAATGTAGTCAAATTAAATCGGGTGATGCTGAGGGAATTAGATTAGGAAATGAGACACTTAAAGTAGTAAAGGAGTTTTGCTATTTAGGGAGTAAAATAACTGATGATGGTCGAAGTAGAGAGGATATAAAATGTAGACTGGCAATGGCAAGGAAATCGTTTCTGAAGAAGAGAAATTTGTTAACATCGAGTATAGATTTAAGTGTCAGGAAGTCGTTTCTGAAAGTATTTGTATGGAGTGTAGCCATGTATGGAAGTGAAACATGAACGATAACCAGTTTGGACAAGAAGAGAATAGAAGCTTTCGAAATGTGGTGCTACAGAAGAATGCTGAAGATAAGGTGGGTAGATCACGTAACTAATGAGGAGGTATTGAATAGGATTGGGGAGAAGAGAAGTTTGTGGCACAACTTGACTAGAAGAAGGGATCGGTTGGTAGGACATGTTTTGAGGCATCAAGGGATCACAAATTTAGCATTGGAGGGCAACGTGGAGGGTAAAAATCGTAGAGGGAGACCAAGAGATCAATACACTAAGCAGATTCAGATGGATGTAGGTTGCAGTAAGTACTGGGAGATGAAGAAGCTTGCACAGGATAGAGTAGCATGGAGAGCTGCATCAAACCAGTCTCAGGACTGAAGACCACAACAACAACAACAACACAGCCGGACTTTTCCCTCCCCCCCCCCCCTCCCACTGACACGTGTACACACTTTTCGTCCAACATCTATTTACCCTCTTATTATACTATAGTAACTGTCGCCGCTAATTATCTGCACAACTAAATATTAAAATATGCTTGCATTCATGCACTATCAAATGACTAAAAATGTATAGTTACAGAAAAAACGTGCAAGATTAGAATTTTTGTTGTGATGCACTTCATTTTATTTTTACATTGTAAAACAACCCGGTTTTCCAAATTCTTCACCGACTAGGGTAGCTCTGCGCCGTGGGGTGCTGAGCTATCAACCCCCATATACAGGAGGTGACAGGGTTCCAATCCATCCGTCGGCAACGTTGACAATGGTGTTCTGTGGTTTGCCATATTCAATTTAGCCAAATGCAAGGGTTCGTTCCTCACTATAGCCACAGCTAATTCCTTCCAAATTCCTTCACTTCCTGACAAATTTCAGTTCCCTTAAGGATGCACCCTCTGCTTAAATGAGAATAGGTGCATCAAAGACGAACCCAACATCTATTCGGAGACTGCCAGTACTAAAAGACATATTTACACTGGGAGGCTGCTAGAGATCGTCATTTTGTACTCTGAATCTGTGCATAAGGATGGCTCTTTTGTGGAACAGTGATACATCTCATCTTCAAGTTTTACTGCAAGAACGACGTTTTACTCTGAAATGTCTTCTTCGTAATATATTTCAAACAGTGAGTCCAACTGTCAAACCTCTAATCTATTTGCAAACAAAAGTCATATAACGACAACGTATGTTGCACATTGTACATGAGTTTATTAGCATCAAAGCCTATATAAACATATTATTATGGATAAATACAAACTCATTTATGTGGCCGCATGCGTTAGAAAACGGCTCTAAGCACATGAGACTTATCATCTGAGGTCATCAGTCCCCTTGACTTACAACTAGTTACACCTCACTAGCCGAAGGACAACTCACACATCCATGCCCAAGGCAGGATTCGAACCTGCGACCGTAGCAACTGCGTTGTTCCGGACTGAAGCGCCTATAATCGCTCGGCCACAGCGGCCAGCCATACGTTAGAAGTCTATCTGAAATTAATTCTTAAATAAAAGTTAAAATCCCAAAAATGTAGCTCATAGTATTTGTGTATTCCGTTTTGTTTTATAAATAAATTTTGTTGCTACGGTTTCAGGTTGGCTGCTGAAATAATAAGTATAAAAAAATTTTGATCATTTGAAGAAACGGAAGAATTTTAATGAAATGAAAGATAATCTAATAAAATTTGAGACTGAATTAAATAACTTGAGATACTTTGAAGTCTGAAGAAATTCTGACTTGGTTTCAGTTGTGAATTTCAATACAAGCCGGCCGTTGTGACCGAGCGGTTCTAGGCTCTTTAGTCCGCAACGGCGCTGCTACGGTCGCAGGTTCGAATCCTGCCTCGGGCGTGGATATGTGTGATGTCCTTAGGTTAGTTAGGTTTAAGTAGTTCTAAGTCTAGGGGACTGATGACCTCTGATGCTAAGTCCCATGGTGCTTAGAGCCTTTTTTTAAATACAAAATCGCAGGAAGAGAAAGATAGCATTGTCAAAATAGTTTTGAACCTGTTTAACTTTACAAGTTATTCAAACTAATGTTGAGATTCTTCTGCTCTGCTGTAGTGAACTTTATAACTAGAAGATTCAGTGCTTTTTTGTTAGCAAAGAAGCAAGATATTATATTCAAATTTTATTCGTTTGGCTGTAGCGTGAAGTTGTCATACCGCCGTATAAAGAAATATATGAGAACATACGTTATATCTTTTTTCTTATTCAAAAAAAAGCCTTTCTTTCTTAATTTTATAGACCAAACTTTATTTGTATGTGGAATTCCTGAAAGCAAATTATGTTTATAAAAATAACAAATAAATACAATTTTTAAGAAAAAAATGAAAAACGTGAGCCTCTTTAACGTAGTCTTTAATAAATACACTACGTGATCAAAAGTATCCACACACCTGGCTGAAAATGACTTACTAGTTCGTGGCGCCCGCCATCGGTAATACTGGAATTCAGTATGATGCTGGCCCTCCATTAGCCTTGATGACACCTTCCACTCTCGCAGACATACGTTCAATCAGGTGCTGGAAAGTTTATTGGGGAATGGCAGCCATTCTTCACGCAGTGCTGCAGAGGTAATGATGATGGTCGGCGAGTCCTGGCACGAAGTCGGCGTTCGAAAACATCCCAAAGGTGTTCTATAGGATTCAGGTCAGGACTCTGTTCAGGCCAGTCCATTACAGGGATGTTATTACCATGTAACTCTCTGCCACAGGCAGGGCATTATGAACTGATGCTCGATCGTGTTGAAAGATGCAATCGCCATCCCCGAATTGCTCTTCAATAGTGGGAACCAAGAAGGTGCTTAAAACATCAATGTACGCCTATGCTGTGATAGTGCCACGCAAAACAACAAGCCCCCTCCATGAAAAACACGACCACACCATAATTCAATTTTGTTGTTGGCACTACACACGCTGGCAGATGACGTTCATCGGGAATTCACCATAGCCACACCCTGCCATCGGATCGCCACATTATGTACGGTGATTCGTCACTTCACACAACTGTTTTTCCACTCTTCAGTCGTCGAATGTTCACGCTCCTCACACCAAGCGAAGCGTGGTTTGGCATTTGCCGGCGTGATGTGTGGCTTATGAGCCGCCGCTCGACCACGAAATCCAAGTTTTCTCACCTCCCGTCTAACATTTATAGTACTTGAAGTGAATCCTGATGCATTTTGAAATTCGTGTGTGATGGTCTGGATAGATGTCTGCCTACTACACATTACGATCCTCTTCAACTGTCGGCGGTCTCTGTCAGTCAACAGACGAGGTCAGCCTGTACGCTTTTGAGCTGTACGTGTCACTTCACGTTTCCATTTCACTATCACATCGGAAACAGAGGACCTAGAGATGTTTAGGAGTGTGGAAATCTCGCGTAAAAACGTATGTCACAAGTGACGCCCAGTTACCTGACCACGTTCGAAGTCCGTGAGTTCCGCGGAGCGCCCCATTCTGCTCGCTCACGATGTCTAATGACTACTGAGGTCGTTGATATGGAGTACCTAGCAGTAGGTGGCAGCTAAATGCACCTAATATGGAAAACATATGTTTTTGTGGGTATCCGAATACTTTTGATCACATGGTGTATGACCACCACGGAATTTGACGTAATCTTGGCTACGTCCTTGCCATCAAGGCCCTGTGAGGTAACACTATGTAACTCTGCATCCGAGCACCGCTCGACGGCATGAAACCATTATTGAAATTACCACAGTGAGGAGAGGAATGCTGGTCGATTCGAGAAATGGGACACCCACTTACCGCATCGTAGGCGGGGGTTCGGCCCCCAGTAACAGAGTTTTCGGAGCCCAAGGACACAATCTGTCATGCTGCCATTCCACGTCGAAAAACGAGAGATAACGACTGTCTAATGAGTTTCAGTGAAAGGACAACAAAAGTGTAATCTGTAAGAAGTAAAGATTTGTTTTCTACGACGTACTTTAAAAACCTTTTAAAAATACATTTTGCTCATTTCATCTGGTTTTCACCAATCGGCGTTGCTTGTCCTTTCAGTATCGAATGTGCTGTCATACTAGTTGCGCTACAAATGTAATTTGTAACAAAAGGAAATGTAATACTTGTTCGGTAGAGCGCAATACGTGAAATTAGTAAACCTGTTGTAAACTGGCTTACCTACGCGTGATTTGCTGTGTTGTCTGTTTCTACTTTTTAGTCTTTGTGGGTAATGGCGCAGTTTGTGGTTTTAAATTATTACAATCAAATGTAATTTTTGCTCATTGTATGTAAAACTGTTCTATGTTTTACATGGACACTTCTCTTCTCCATTAGAGGACTGAATACAAACTAATGTGTTGCTTTCGAGATAATCTGCTTAGAAGGGAGTCTTCCTGTAAACTGGCAGGCTAATTTATTTTTGAAGCAGGGGCTGCAGCACATTTTGGGTTTGTGTTTGAAACCTGGTGGTAGTGAAGGGAAAGCAGAATTCGCTTACGATTGTGGACGGCGCCGTAATAAGTTACTATTGGTTGCCTTTTACTGTTACATACAATTTATTTTAAACCAGTAATTCCAGATTCAACAATAAATCAAAGTACCACAGGTTATTAATGAAGGAATAAACAACGGTGTAAATAATAGTGTTTTCAGTGAGTTACAATTTAGCAAATCACCATTAAATACAGATACAGCAGATAATGTTTTAAAAGCAAGCAGCTGTGATCTGGGCAGAAGGCCTTACACGCCAGGAAAGGCAATAATATAAAAAAAAATTTGAAACCTGCTGCAGAACAGCAAATACAGTAGCAAAAATAATTTAAAAAACAAGCAACTGATCCAGACGGTGCTCCAGGAATCGACTTCTGAGAAGGTCCAGCAACAAACTCTTTCGCGAGTGATGAGTTAGGCAGCCAAGAGTTGCATTCACTTCACAAGATGGTAACTCAGACTAGTGGCAATCTGATGAATGACTAGTGATTATCTTGCTGAAGCTACCTGATGTCCGATAAACCAAATGCAACGATGGAACAATACGCCAAAGCCGGAACTGGCGGTCTGCACTACGTCCAGAATACTGTGTTTAGAGCCTCCAGAACGCGAAAGGAATCATTATCACCAGAGTAGAGGAATCATCAACCAGCTTACAATCAAGAAAGCTGTCAAAACTACACGCCTTACTGGATAGCAGCGGCAGGGCGAGGACATGTACACTACCGTTACATACATAAACCGCAAGGGCAGGTAACTGGGGCGTTAGCGGCCACCAGGCAAGAAAAATTACCGCTGGTTGAACTTGACAAATTGTAACAAGTTGAACGCAGTAAATTGTAATAAGAAGTCGAGGAAAGCTAATCAGATCCGCCTTCTCAAAGCACTCCACTCGCTGCTCTTCGCCTAGGCGACACTACGAGCAGCAACACGAACCCAAGTCACTGGAGAATCGCGAGATATCACAAGGGTGGAGGTTTGTCTACTTGGATTGAAATGCCGGCCGGTGTGGCCGAGCGGTTCTAGGCGTTTCAGTATGGAACCGCGCGACCGCTACGGTCGCTGGTTCGAATCCTGCCTTGGGCATGGTTGAGTGTGATGTCCTTAGGTTAGTTAGGTTTGAGTAGTTCTAAGTTCTAGAGGACTGATGACCTCAGATGTTGAGTCCCATAGTGCTCAGAGCCATTTGAACTATTTTTTGGATTGAAATGCACTCATCTTAAGGATTGCTAGGTCCAGTTTACGACGAGATCGTGCACCCTCGGGACCACAACCTGTCCATCCGTCAGGCCACGAGTGCCGCCAGCAGTCCCGGCGTGTTCTGGCACTGCGCGGACCTGGCTCCTCCTGAGTCCCCAACCGAACTGCCGCCCCAAAGATAGGGCAACGGTTACCACATATCGATGATCGCCTCTGCTGCCACTAGCGGACAGGCAACACTTGGGAAACCGAGTGGCGCCAGTCAACACGAGAAGAAAACAAATAACTGCAACCATGCCAACTAAACGATACCGTCTGCCTCCAACAGGGGGCGGAAACCTTCAAACAGCACCAAAGAGAGCCGCAGCACAGCTCTGTGTTGTAGTAGAACATGTAACTTTTTAGGGTCTTCACATAAAGTATGTGTAACGCATAATAGTACAACTGCTGATAGTAGCTAAAGTAAGCTTCGATGTAAGTCGACCCACTGAAAATAACGAGTGTCCTACTACAAAGAGAAAAAAAATTGTCATTGTAGGGTTCTTAAGTCTACCTTAAGTTAACAAAAAAAAAACAGTAAACATTTTATCTTCGGCACCCACCACTATCAGCAGCCTGTTCAATGATGGCCAGCCCGCTGACCGCTTGCTGACTAAACGCTTGGGCAGCCATATCGGATGCATACGACAGCCCTGACCTGCCGTTTCTGCCTGCTGGGTCATCGCGGATGTGAACACTAGTGAGCAGCCGGCTCTCCTTCTCCACTGGGTCATCGCAGCTGATCTACAAGTGCTAGCTTCACATTGACCAGCCAAGGCGCGTCCAAACTTCTACATCTACATATACGTCTACATCAATACTCCGCAAGCCACAGTACGATACGTGGCAGAGGGTACCCTGTACCACTACTAGTCATTTCCCTTCCTGTTCGACTCGCAAATAGAGCGAGGGAAAAACGACTGTCTATGTGCCTCCATATGAGCTCAAATTTCTCGTATCTTATCTTTGTGCTCCTCACGCGCAGTGTACGTTGGCGGCAGTAGAACCGTTCGGCAGTCAGATTCGAATGCCGCTTCTCTAAATTTTCTCAGTAATTTTCCCAGAAAAGAACGTCGCCTTCGCTCCGGGATTCCCATTTGAGTTCCCAAAGCATCTACGTAACACTTACATGTTGTTCGAACCTACGGGTAACAAATCTAGCTGCCAGTCTCTGAATTACTTTGTTGTCTTCCTTCAATTCGACCTGGTACGGATCCCAAACACACGAGCAGTGCTCAAGAATAGGTCGCACCAGCGTCCTATTTGCGGTCTCCTTTACAGGTAAACCACGCTATCCTAAAATGCTCCCAATAAGTAGAAGTCGACCATTCGCCTTCCCTACCACAGTTTTCACATGCTCATTCCACCTCATGTCACTCTGCAACACACGCCCAGATATTTAAACGTCTTGACATGCTAGTAATACTGCATCTGAACATTACAGGTTGTTATTCCTACCTATCCGCATTGACTCATATTTTTCCACATTTAGGGCTAGCTCCCATTCATCATACCAATGGAAATTTTGTCTGTCGTCTTGTATCTTCCCACAGTAATTCAGTTTCAACATCTTACCGTACACCACGGCAGATTGCTGCCCACCCAAGCCGCCAAATCATTTGTGCATATAGAGAGCAACAGCGGTCCTGTCGCACTTCCATGGGGCACTCTTGACGATACCCTTGTCTCTGATGAACACTCGTCTGACCGGCTCGTGAGCATCGTCGATCCACTACGGGTGACCAGGGCCCCTCTGCACGCCAACCGTCATCCTGGACCCATGTCTGCAGACTCCACTGAACGCCTGAAGTGTCTGTCTTCTAGAGCGCTGAGGTGGTAGCTGATTTGCGTAAGTGCAGCATGGGCGGCACCTGCTTCGATCGCTGCCATCGCTAGGACCACACAGCACAAACGAGACACGACCTGCGGCAGCGACGTCGGGATGACTGATAAGGCATCAGCATTCCTTCGCGGCATATGCGAGTGCGTGTCCCTGCTGCCTGCTAAGCTTTGCCTGACCAACAAATGTATTTATAGATAATGCCATATCAATTACGTCACGAGACGTGCACTGAACCACTCACCCTCAAACTTCACTCTACCTCGTGGTTACAATGCGACCCCAGCCATGGATCGCTACATTGTTGTCAGACTGTCTGTCACCTCAAGACGTCGGAGACAGTGGAAAAACAGCAACAGGTACCATCCTTGGGAAGATGGCTGGAATATCTCGGGGTCGTAGTTTCGTCAGTGTGAGGTATGGTGAGAGCTGTACTTATTTTTCTATTTTGCTTGACTGGAAGGTTCATACGTTATCGATGAGAGTCTTGTCAAGTGTCTACAGTAGAACCCCTCTAGTCCGACATCGGATGGTCCGTCACTCCAGTTAGTCCGACCATGCTCAGGCTCGCAAGCCTGTGCCGACTTGTCACTAACTGGACGCCTGTTGGGCCATTGTTGCGGTGTCTGTTGCTGTGCATATTGTTATACTATACGTTATTGTGCAGTTTTATCCTTTTTTGGGATTAAAAAACGTCGTTGTTTGCTTTATTCCGTGTTCTCTACAGTACTTATTACTGTAGATTCATAGTGTGTACAGTTGTCTGTTTTTCAACATGTCTGGATTCAAACGTAAACACGTAACTCTTTCATTAAATGAAAAATTAGCAGTGCTACAAAGACTGGACGAAGGAGAATCGCTCCAAAAAATTGCAATGGAAGTGACGTTACGACAATTAAGGATTCGAGGAAGAATCGGAAAGACATTGAATCCTATACAGTTACGATTGTTGGTGAAAACACTCTGAAGAATCGCAAAACATTAAAAGAGCCTAAACTTTAACTGCTTAATAACGCATTGTGGATATGATTTTGTCAAGAAAGAAGGAAAGGAACCCCAGTATCCGGGCCAATTCGCAAAGAAAAAGAGATAGTTTTGCACAAAAACTGCCAGTGAAGGCTGGATTGATCGTTGGAAAACTCGTCATGGTGTCCGACTTGTTTGTATTGCCGGTGAAAGACTATCTGCCGATGCCGCAGCTGCTAAGGAGATTTCTGTTAAGTTTCAACAGACTGTAGAAGAAAATGAACTGTTACCCTGCCAAGTGTATAATTTCGACGAGACAGGGCTGAACTTTAAAATATTGCCAACAAACACGCTCGCAGCTTCAAATGAATACGTGGTAGGAAGGAAACTTGTAAAAGATAGAATAACAGTCATTCCTTGTAGCAACGCAGGTGGTACCCACAAGCTCCCCTTGTTCGTCATTGGCAAATCTAAGAAGCCAAGGGCATTCAAAAATATAAACTTACCTTCCTTGCCGGTTTATTACCGCAATCAAATATCTGCTTGGATGGACTGCAACCTTTTTAAATCCTGCTTTTTCGATGAATTTGTGCCATCGGTCTAAAAAGACTTGAAGCAAAAAAAAATCTGCCTGTTCGTGTGCCACTGCTGTTGGATAACGCACCATCACATTCATCTGAGGAAGATTTGGTGAAAGGAGACATAAAAGCTCTTTTGCTGCCTCCTAATGTGACCTCACTGATCCAACCAATGGATCAGGGCGTTATCGAATGGTTAAAAAGGCGATATCGCAGAAAGTGTATCAGCTCAATCTTGGAAAAATCTGAAGGAGGTCATAACGTATTTGAGGCAATGAAACACCTGAACATCAAAGATGCTATCTACACAATTGCTGCAGCATGGGATGAACTAAAACCTGACACACTGCGAAAATCGTGGCGTAAGCTTTGGGCCACAAGTTATGACTGAAAATGAGCATACCGAAGATGAACAAAACAATGACGCACTGGAAATCTTTAAAGATCTACAAACTCTGGAGCCGACCGTCCCTGACAATGAAGTTCAAGAGTGGATCATCGAATGTGACAAAGACTGTGACACTTCTGAAGAGCTCAATGACGACCAGATTGTTGCCGCTGTTAGCCAGGAAACTGTGAATGAGGACTCGGACGGCGAAGACGAACCCCCCACCCGGATTTCACCCAACGATGCAAAAAACGCTTTTGACATGGCCCTTGAATACATCGAGTAGAATCCAACTTCAACTCCAATGGACGTTTTGTGGATTAAAAAATGGAGGGACACTGCAGCTAAATCTAGAATAACATCTGCTAAACAAAAATCTTTCACTTTTTTCCCAAGTAATTTGTTTCCGTTTTTACTGTAAAAACAATGCATACAGTATAATCATTTCTTAGTTTATACATACAGTAGTTTATTTCTTCATAAAAAATTCCTTTTTTATATACAGTGCTATAAACATTTTTTAGTTTACAGTATATATCGATTATACGTTATTAAGCACAGTACAGTACTGCAATTTGCTTGCCCTTTTAAAACCAATACATATTGTAGTGTGTGTAGACGTTTTTTAGTTACTATATCGTTTAACAACATGTAAAAAACATCTTTTTATATTACTGTAGAAGTCTTAGTTCTTAAATCGTTTAATCTTTTTGTACTAAATATCTTTTTGTATTTTTTGCAATAAATATTAGATTTTTCGGATAATCCGACCTTTTTATCGTTCCGACCATGGTCCCGGTCCCGAAGGTGGCGGATTATAGGGGTTCTACTGTAGTTGTATTGACATGTATAAGACGAGGGCAGTTAATGATCAGACTATGTGTATCACTTTCTACCATTTTGAAGGTGTACTGTTCTTTCTTGTGAGCTAGTCTCATCACTCATTGTTCTTAAGTACGGTGAAGTGACACTCGTGAGTAGCCACTCGGACAGAACTTTAAGCTGTATTAGGCGTGTGCTAGTGTAGTTATGTGTTCATAGTCGTTTTAGGTTTCACTCTTTCATTGGATTTTGCATAACTGTTAGCAGATCAGCCATGTCGTTGCTACAATGGAGGAAACAACGACAATTTTAGCAGATGCTGGAGCTCATTTAAAGGAAAGCACTGCAGAGCAACTCTGTAGCACTGAAGATATTTTTAACAAAGTAAAGGCAGATTGCACAGTTTTAAAATAGGGAAAAAGGATCAAAGAACAGAGGTAAAAAGAAATAGCTTATCGTAAGACTCCAGAGTTTGCAGAGGAGTTACAGAGAAGTTGAAACACCCCCTTAGAAAAATTATTGAATTACTGTGCTGATAAACCTATTATGTTATTTGATTTTCAAACAGCTGTACAAACTTAACGTACTCAGACATTTCTCTCTTTACTTTTCCTGATCAACACTAAACTGATACACAATATATTTTTTAGCGCAACGCAATCTGACTTTCAATAATCCCTACATAATAATGGCCATGACTATCAATAACCTATACCTTTTATAAATAACTTACCACACAAAAATCTTCGTTACTCGAACTACTGCAATACAGCGAGCGCCAATACTGCCAGCTAAATTAAGGATTCTAACTAGTGAAGGTACTAACTACTGATAGGCATAGTTAGCAAATGAAAGATTTTGATAGAGAACAAACAATGTACTTACCTTAATAGTGTTCAAAAATCATAATATATATATATATATATCAGTTCATGACATCCAGTCTTACAAATTTACTCTTTCCGATGGACACACGTCCAGATCATCCGCTCTCAAAACTCCGCCATCTCTCTCCCCACATCCACCACTGCTGGAGGCTCACTTCCAGCTGCCCAACACTACAATAGCAAATATTCCAACAATGCAAACCAACCACAGAGTGCACACATCGCAGTCAGTGATTTTCATACAGTGCGTTACGTGGCGTTACCAACATAAAAACCTAAACAGCCTACTTACAAAGTCTCCGCGACTGATTGATCGAAGAAGGACCTCGGAGCATGAGTAACTGTATTATTATGGAGACGATGGAGAGACGGGAACGAAAGCAACCAGAAGGATAACCGTTAAAAAGTGCTTGTA
Source organism: Schistocerca piceifrons (assembly GCF_021461385.2). Classification (NCBI taxonomy): domain Eukaryota; kingdom Metazoa; phylum Arthropoda; class Insecta; order Orthoptera; family Acrididae; genus Schistocerca; species Schistocerca piceifrons. The sequence continues at coordinate 497,254,300 of NC_060143.1, read as the reverse complement.
TAAGATAACACAATGCGTAAGGGTGTCAGTAATGAAAGGTTATGGAGGTTACTGTAAATTTACTTGCTACGCTAAATGTTAGCATTATGGAAGTGACAGGGAGTAATACAATGGTATCAGCTCCAATATCTAGCGAAAATGCCTAGTCTGAATTGTCTGAAGTGTCAAACGATGTAAGTGTGTGCTGTAGAGAAGTAAATGGGTAAGCGAGCAGCTTCTGGGCGTCATTGATTTAGGTGCATTAATATCTGTGCCACTGGGTGAAAATGGATGTTGTTTTGACACCGTAGAGCCTGGGAGATATGTGCATGTGTCACTGATTTTAGCGTCACGCAGAGTGCAACTGCAGACGGTCATTTTAAGATAGACGCTATGGTGAATGCTCAGAAAGCTACTGCAGTCTTATATGATATGAAACTAAGAGAAATCGTCGTGTAATTGTTGTTAAAAGAGCAGTAAAAATCGGGGAGGCATTTTTAGCCTAGGGGGACAGCTGCAAGAGACAACGTCGCGAGAATCTAATATATGGCACCTATAACCATCTAAATGTGAATAGTATCACTAAGATTCACTGCGCACGGTAAGGTGATGAAGCGCGCAAGGAAGCTGGTTTTAAAAAGGAAACGTACAGGCATGTATGACACTGCAAGTTGTAGCCGATCTCTAAGCAACCGTAAAATAAGAGAGGCAACTGGAGCTTCCGACCAATACATTGTATGTGGTAGTACCGCAAGCAGTAGTTATGTACGCGTGGTTTAAAGGATGTGTGTTTGGTGTAAACTTCAGAGAAACTTTTGTGGCAAACAGAAATTCCGGATTATGTATTAAAACAGTGGGCTAAGAAACAACCTGATATAATAGTATAATTTTTAAGAAAGGAAACTCGGATAATAGAGCGCAACTGTGAAAAAGTTCGAATTTCGAAAGATAATATCGGATAAGGAAACAGTCGATGTAACCAACTCTCCAGAGTAACAATGTTTTGCGGTATGCATAATCATGTAATCTGATTTATAAAATATGCAGAAGCTAAACAGAAGCAAATTTCGAGACGAAGTTTTTGAAATGAGAAACGAATATTGCAAGGCAGAGTAACTTTTCTGTGCAGGCTTAAAATTTTTGACAAACTTCCATCAAGCGAGCTGAGGACGGTCTAGGATAGAGCTGAACTGGTGTGCCAGACGTTGTCATCAAGGTGTATCGCCATTGAAACAGACCTCATGACGGGGCAAACAGACTTGCAAGCAGTGCTGTGCTACTTAGCAAGGCAGTGTGAGGCAACATTACATAACTCCTCGTGCGCTACAAATTCAAAAGTCTACAGAAGGACCGAGCTTGACCGCCTAGAATCATTACTGAAATTAACCCTGTGAGACAAAGAGCGCTGACGGGTACGATAAATGGGAACAAATACGCTAACGAACCCAGATCCACCGCGTCGTATGTGGGGGCTCGGCCGCTACAAACAACGCAGCTTTTGGAGCTCCAGAAAACATTCTGCTGTGCTGCCATTCTGTTCGTCTGGAAGAACCAGAGAGAATGATAGCGTAATGAGCTTAAGTGAAACCACAGTGAGCTGTTCAATGATGACCACGTTGCTCAACAACAGTGCAAACGACAGTTACTCGTATTCCACACGCCTTCAGTAAGTCAACAGCTAATTCACAAACACTTCCTCGGCTTACGAGAAGCAACAGAGTAAGTCCACTTAATTGCACTAGAATTATAAACAGTGATCATCCATGTAGCTAATCTTTGCGTAACGGTTGAGTGAAATCAACTCCCTTTAAAGCGCAAAATACGACAGCACATGACCGTTCGTTAAATATGCAGACCGTACTAAGTTACAGCCAATTGAAGTTAAAACGATTCTTGACGGGAGAAAGAAACATGAACAGTACAACGTGGGCAAATTACTAATATCAAATCACTTTGACCAACCAACTGTTTCATAACATATAATATCAGTAGTGCAATCCGGTCACAGAATACTATATAATAGCGAAACTGTACTCGTACTTCTAGTGTAACCAGGTTGTGGTACCCACTAACGCTTTAAACAGCCTTTTAGCCACCAAACCAACAAACGGTCACCGCCGTTTGTGAACATCAGTACAGACTGGCCCCTCAGACATGGGTACAGTACTGCTCGCCTCTTTCACTCTGCCACCAGCCGCGTGACCCGCCACTTCGCGAAGTATCCTCGCACCAACGATGAACCGAACTTGAAGGACTCCAGAGCAACTGCACGCCTTTGAATGATCTTTCAGTCGAAGACCCCCAGACCAGCGTCTCTGATTGGAACATTAAACCAGGGACGACCATCGATGACGAGAGAGGCACTACTCTGACCACTAACCCAGTGGGCTCGGCTCAGTTTCCTTCCATATTTTGTTCTGTAATGTTTTGTTTAGCATTCGACATATTGATCGATATCTGTTAATCTTATTTTAGACATTCTGGTCCAGATAACAACTTACAGCATATCATAAAAAATTAAAGTTGGGGACGTTCTCAATTCGGTTATTATGTTTTATTGTTTTTGAGGTGGTGGGATCAGTTTCTAGACATGTTTCTCGTCTTCTGTGTTAATGTAGGAAGGTTACATTCTCATTTACTCAATTATTGTAGTTTAGACACTGCTTTTGTAGGTCATCTTCACTTTCTTCCAAAATTGTTACATCATCTACATAAGGATTTTAATAGCTTTATTTTTAATTATCTGTAGATCCAGCTTTATTTCCTGTCTCCAGTTTAATGAATTCATTTACATACACATTAAATGAAGTTAGTGACTGCCTAAGGACTTTGTTTGTTCCACGTTGCTAATGATTTCTTCATTTTAATTAGTGACAACTTTTATTATTGTTTTTGTGTCCTTGTATAAGTGTCTTATAGCTTCAAGAGGATGTATTGGATATCCAGTTTCAGTCATTATGTCAAATAGTTTCATTCTGTAAACACGGTGAAAAGCTTCTTCGAAGTCAAAAAAAAGTTAATCTATATCAGTATTAACTTCTCATATCCCCGCCAGTATTTCGAATACTACCAGCAGAGACAAGACACAAAAAGCTGTTATGTAGGCCTACGTTGCTCTCAGTATGATTAACGAACCAATTAAGCAAATCAACGAAAATAATTGTTCGCTTGTTTTGTTTTGTAACAATATAGTAGCACTATCACCTAGAAAAATCCATTTAGTTGGATTGAAAAATAATTCCAACCAATGTGGAACTTACTTGTCTGGATTTATACTTTACTTATGAGGAGTTAACAGTGCAACATTATTCTTACTTATACTACGAACAGTTGCTACCGATCTATTTCTGGGGTTTCGTTTTTTTTCATATTCAGGCTCGAAAACTAGATAATGGCTAAGAGTCGAAACCGGTGCTATAAATACATAGGCTTTTATGGAACAGGGACAGCCATTTAATAAAACAACTTCATTTATATGTAAGCTGTAAATCTCAAGAATATCCTAACCATTGAGCAGTGCTGTGTTCGGAAACGAAGTTAAGGTACATACTACTGTTACTTAAGTGCTCCCAGCAAATTCGTCCTAGAATAATCAGCATGGTTCGACAGGGACGCTAGCTGGCTTTGAAATGTAACGCATTCTCACCAACGCATGCAAATTCCAGTGGTAACTACAAAGTACTTAATCATATTTGGCTGATTGCGTGGTCTAATTTCTGGACACTGCTTCAACCAGGACCCTTTTATTATGATTCGAGAGAAGAGAGAATGCGCGCGCGCACACACACACACACACACACACACACACACACACACACACAGGCATAATGGCGCGCTCGCGCGCGCACACACACACACACACACACACACACACACACACACAGGCAGAATGGCTTTGCAGCAGTTTGATTAACATCATGAATTTTAATTCCTAGCAAGATATTCCCTTGATTTTTATTTCAGTCACCGCATATTTACGATTTTTTAAGAGAGTATTTTCACAGAATTATCATTTTGTTTGAGTGTTGCAGCACAAACTGAAATTAATCTCAGGCTTATTTCTATTGAAAATATTATTGTAATATGGGAATGTGAGCTCAGTGCAGTTCTATCTTCACTTCTCCCTCGCTTGTTACAAACATATATTTACACACGGTAAACTATGATGCAACACATATGGATAAGAAACATCAATTTAATCAAAGAACATATCTCCACTCAAGTGGAACGTGGTCTCTCAATCAATATCTCATTCACAAAACTCCGCAGCAGAACTGAAATGAACATCTGTCTTATGCAGTTGTCTACAAAAACGTTTTAATATAGTTTCGTGGATTACGCTTTAAGTATCTTGGTATACAAAGGTTAATTTCTTCGGTCTGCTGTTTACATCTCTTAATCTGATATTTCTGCTGTCAGAATTACAAAATGAAATTTTGCATGACATTTTTATCTGCATAACGCGTAATGAAACACAAAAGTTGCAGAATTTTCGCGTGGAAATAGATATTAACAATCTCCTTTGTTAGATTCACCTACCTGTCTAGGGAGAGAGGGTTAGGGTCTTTTATTAAAGACGTACAGGTAGTCGATGTTTAACACTGCATGGGGGCTTAATTAAATATAATTGAAAATATTTTTAGTTTTAGTATGTCCGATTACGCTGTGTCTCGTAATCGGTTGGCCCTGACTAGAATTATTCCGCAATCTGACTGCAACAAACAATGTAAGAAAATTTTCGTAAACACAGTTAATTAATTAAGTCCCCAGCAACTATAAAACCTACAAAACCAATAAGCACAAAAGTAACTGTTCTGCATGTGGGAGTGTGACTCAACGTACGCATCTGGCACGGTTCTTCTTCAATAACACAAGAATTTTTAATTAACATTTATACTGAATTAATTAAAGAAAGTAAAAATACCATAATTACTCAAGAGAATCACAATTACACTCTAATCCAAGAACACAAGCCAGATGCTTTGTTGACTGAACCTGTAATGACGCATTATTTCAGACACACAAATAATAAAAGAACATTGTGGTTTTTACCTTTATATATATTGACGAAATGCACTCTGATCATTACAATAACATCTGCTATCTCTCCCATCAAATAACTGCATAAAACATGGAACAACACTCTTTACTACAACATTTCGACAAGCCTTGCCCACTAGCACATCTCAACACGAACTGTCTTCTACGAGCTCTGCCCACGCACACACTGCTACGAGCTCTCGACAAGCACTGACTACCACGAACTCTCAACAAGCACTGACCTCTACGATCTCTTAACAAGCACTGACCTCTACGATCTCTTAACAAGCACTGACTGCTACGAACTCTTAACACACACTGTGGAGGCGGCTTAATAGTACTCTTTGGCGCAATCTCTGGCGCAGTGGCACAGTGTAGCCACCTTTCATATGCCCCTCCTCCACAGGCCAGAATTTGATGGTATTTTTGCCAGCATTGGTGGTGAAAATACCACCAAATTCGTCCACAAAAATACAGACAAAAAATAGATAATATAATACTTAAATATCACATAATTAGTTAAAATTTTGGCTTTGCACTGACCTTTTACTAACCTAATATATGAAATACAGTAAGCAATACAACTTCTTTTCATACATGTGACTTTACATAATAGTTTACACAATATACAAAAAATCAGTTTATACAAATGTTCACATAAAATGCTTTCAATGATTAGTTTATACAAAAAAAAAGACACTAACAGGTGATATCTTTTCAGTAGAAGCATTTCATCAGTTGCACCCAGTAAAGTTTAGCAGGTACACCCAGCAACAAGTCACATTAGTTCAGTAGAAGGAGTCCATCAGAGGTACCCAGCAATGTTGAGTAGGTGCAGACAGCAACAAGTGACATTATTTCAGTAGAAGCAGTTCCATCTGTGGCACCCAGTAAAGTTCAAGAGGTACACACAGCAACAAGTCACATTAGGTCAGTAGAAGCAGTTCATCAGTGGCACCCAGCAATGTTGAGTTGGTGCAGACAGCAACAAGTGACTTCATTTCAGTAGAAACAGTTCATCAATTGCACCCAGCAATGTTGAGCAGGTGCAGACACCGACAAGTGACATCATTTCAGCAGAAACAGTCCATCAGTTGCGCCCAGCAATGTTGAGCAGGTGCAGACAGCAACAAGTGACTTCATTTCAGTAGAAACAGTTCATCAGTTGCACCCAGCAATGTTGAGCAGGTGCAGACACCCACAAGTGACATCATTTCAGTAGAAGCAGTCCATCAGTTGCACCCAGCAATGTTGAGCAGGTGCAGACAGCAAGAAGTAACATCATTTCAGTAGAAACAGTTCTAACAGTGGCACCCAGCAATGTTGAGTAGGTGCAGACACCGGCAAGTGACATCATTTCAGCAGAAACAGTCCGTCAGTTGCACCCAGCAATGTTGAGCAGGTGCAGACAGCAAGAAGTAACATCATTTCAGTAGAAACAGTTCTAACAGTGGCACCCAGCAATGTTGAGTAGGTGCAGACAGCAACAAGTGACTTCATTTCAGTAGAAACAGTTCATCAGTTGCACCCAGCAATGTTGAGCAGGTGCAGACACCAACAAGTGACATCATTTCAGTAGAAACAGTCCATCAGTGGCATCAGCAATGTTGATCAGGTGCACACAGCAACAGGGGACATCTTTTCAGTAGAAGCAGTCCATCAGTGGCACCCAGCAATATTGAGTAGGTGCAGACAGCAAAAAGTCACATCTCTCAGCAGAAGCAGTTCGATAAAATTCACTAGCACTTATCACACTGTTCATCAGAGTTTATGAGCAGAAATTAAACATGTCCTAGTGGCACCAATCATGTAGAAAAGGTACAAGTAACAGTGCATAATTTTTTTTACAATCACTGATCACACAGTTCATCAGCAGAAATTAAACATGACTAAATGTCACACATCATGTTGAAAAAGTGCAGGTAACAGTTCAGAATATTTATCTTCACTAATCAGACAGTTTAGGCATGAACAATAGTTTGAATGCACATACAAATGCTTTTACAGTAACATACAAATCATAACAAACACACAAATGATATCAGATAATTGTCCTATTAACTATTACAATACACAAATACCAGTAAACCTATAATATTTATGGGTGTCAGTGCAAGCCACAACAAACAAATAAAATAATATTTAGGAGATAGGTGGGTAGGATTAGTAAAGGAAAACACACAGAACACACTCACTCATCTCTCATCCACATTAAGTACTACTGTGTAACTGAATAGTGTTAATTGTGTAAATGCAATTCTGTCAAAATTTAATGTTCATCATGTGTATCAAGTAGTAGTGGCAGCAATGTATAACAGTCAATAATAGTTAGTCAACGTCATAGTCATCATGTCAAGACCAATGTTTGCCAAGCCAGATCAAAATGTACTGTTGTTGAACATCTGTCAGTGAGCCACGATATGCAATTACTTCCTCTCTTCAAAAAAAAGTATATACTGCTTAGTGATTTAACAAAGTGTGTGTATAGACTATCTTCCTTCTACTTTAGTGTTCTAGTCTGCTATCTTCATCCTCCTTGTTCCATAAGACCAACAAAAAAAAATATGCTCCTCACTTACTTTACCTCTTATACACCAAAACTCCAATAATCATCAGCTTCACAGAATCTCAATAATACCTCAATAATACCTCTTCAATACGTCTTATCATCAATATCATTTACCTTACCTCTTGTCCACAAAAACTCCAATAATCATCAACTTCATATAATCTCTATACCTCAATAATACGTCGGTAAATGTGAACCTTATTGCCAATATCATCTCACTTCCAACACAACTCTTTCCTCTAGTCAGTCTCCTCGAACAAGTACAGATAAAATCCTAATGCAAACCTCATCATCCCATACAATCCGAAGACACATTGTCAACACACAACCTCTGTGTAATCCATCTGACCCAAATTTTCTACTCATTATAAATTATAAGATACATTTTGGTTCCTTGTCCATCATTAAATAAAAGAAATGCATACCTGACCTCTAACAGACTTAGTTCGAATAACTCTCAGTAATTAAGTACGATTACGGAGTGTGAATGATCATAATATTTCACAGTGTGTACACCACTTCAAGAATCATGGCAAACAGAAGCAAACATGTGGAGTATTTTTGTGTCAAGTGTCACTTCCTATTTCAATTGCTCACAAAAAAATGCAGTGTAATAACTGTCAATGGTCTAAACCTAGTTTCGGTATGTCATGTTGTTAGCTTCCTTCCTATTAGCATACATTTATACAGCTTTCATAAAACCTCAGCTCATGTGACTTCAACGAAGTTCTTTGTACCAATGTCGTTCGTCGAATTATAGCAGTTCATTTTCTTATCTTAAAAATATAAGGCACTGAGCGTAAGCAAAACATGCAATAGCGAGTAAATATACCAGTAGAGAACAGAATGTCAACAAGTGGATGCAGCACAATTCCTACAACGAGGCTCTGCCAAGCGAACAATCTATAATTAATACAATAGTGTGACCTAAACTCTATGTTCATACACAGTATATCAGCATTTCTATACACCAGATTAAAGAGTAGTTATGACAACAACAGATATATATAAATATGCAATACATACGCATGGCAGCAAACAGGCCATTAGCATCATATCAGCATAAGCAAATAAATGTTCATATGTCATCTTAATAAGCAAACATGGAGGCGCAAGCAGATAAATCACAAAGTATAACATACATACATAATCACAGTCAGCACAATAAATCAGATGACAATTATAATTTAAATAAATAAGCTCAGCAGGCACATAATTAAAAAATATGACATCAGTGAAAAAGCAGTGCAGCCAAGCGATGCATAATATATACAAGTTACAACCCAGTTCATTAATAAACATTGACAAAAATCAGCAATTGTACGCAAGCACGTCGCTTCACACGTAAATTCATAGAACATAACATTTAGCACAAAGTATGAATCACGTAATCGCAAGCAGCAAATTACGTCTAAAGTACGTACCTAAGTGAATTTATGTTACCTGAAAATGAACTCAATTAATAGTTACCTTTTTTAGTTAATTAGTTTCTTCTTCGAAATTACATTCTTCCTGAAAATATCTCGATAGCAGGTCGTCTTAACGTCGGACACGCACAGAATTTACCTGAAGGTCTTAAATACTTTATACAAACGTATCCTGCAAAATACTGAATGTTAATAACACAATTCAACAAGTCCTTATAGCTTTATACAGAATTTAGTCGGAGAAATTAGACTGTGTATTTGTTTACGTCTGTCAGTGCATTCGCACTGAGCGCTCGATCAGCTGTAGGCGCGTGACGTAGGAAGTCATTGTTCGCGGTCAACGACTGCCTTGTGCGGCGCGCAGACTTGACTGTTGCTTTGAGTATGTGCCGCCGCCCAAAACACAGCGCGGTATCCTTGTACTCTCCGCATGTTTACATCTAGCTGTTAGTTTGTCTAAAGTATGTCATTCCACAAAAATTTTTCAAAAGTATATCATTCCACAAAAATTTTGGAAACTACGAACCTCACGTTTTGTGGTAGGAACAGCATAATTACGAATAGCGTCTAGTTTTTTTTTTTTTTTTTTTTTTTTTTTTTTTTGGATCAGGAAGAATACCTTTTGTAGAAATAATGTGACCGAGAAATTTCACCTGAGAACGACCAAATTCAGATTTTTCTAAGTTCACTGTAATGCCAACTCGTGCAAAAATACGTAATAATGAATCCAAAATTTTGTTGTGCTCACTCCAAGAACGTTTAGCAATAAGAATGTCGTCAACATAAGAAGTAATATTGTCACGAAGATAAACAGGTAAAATTTCGTTTAAACTACAAATGAATGCTGCAGAAAATATAGTAAATCCAAACGGTATTTACGAAATCACTTTTGGGTAAATTAGTCATATCCGGTTAATATTTACTTACAGTCTAGATAGATTGAGAGTCGAAGAGTTGGTTTGACAGATGCAAAGAATAGTAAAAGAGTAGGCAGCGGTACAGAAAACTAAAAGAGAAATAGCACCACTACAGCTCGGGGCCCTATGCTCGCTACGGCACATATTCACTTAAGAGTAGTGAATCCCCTGAGGACTTAATAAGTTCAAACAGTAATTTTCTAAATCTCCTTTTGGGTAAATTGTCATATCCGGTTATTGTTCACTTACTGTCTAGATAGATTGATAGTAGAAGAGCTGGTTTGACAGATGCAAAGAATAGTAAAAGAGTAGGCAGCGGTACAGAAAACTAAAAGAGAAACAGCACCACTACAGCTCGGGGCCCTATGCTCGCTACGGCACATATTCACTTAGAGTAGTGAATCCCCTGAGGACTTAATAAGTTCAAACAGTAATTTTCGAAGTCTCCTTTTGGGTAAATAGTCATATCCGGTTATTGTTTACTTACTCTCTAGATAGATTGATAGTCGAAGAGTTCGTTTGACAGATGCAAAGAATAGTAAAAGAGTAGGCAGCGGTACAGAAAACTAAAAGGGAAATAGCACCACTACAGCTCGGGGCCCTATGCTCGCTACGGCACATATTCACTTAGAGTAGTGAATCCCCTGAGGACTTAATAAGTTCAAACAGTAATTTTCGAAATCTCCTTTTGGGTAAATAGTCATATCCGGTTATTGTTTATCTACTGTCTAGATAGATTGATAGTCGAAGAGTTGTTTTGACAGATGCAAAGAATAGTAAAAGAGTAGGCAGCGGCACAGAAAACTAAAAGGGAAATAGCACCACTACAGCTCGGGGCCCTATGCTCGCTACGGCACATATTCACTTAGAGTAGTGAATCCCCTGAGGACTTTAATAGCTGCACATAATTTCTAGTTTGTGACTTTGTGGCACATCTGGCGGGAGTGCGTACATAAATTGATCTAACCATGCACATGGATGTATGTCATTCTTAGAGTTGCGGAAGATCTTAAATTTCCGGACAGTCAAAAAGTGTTTATAATCAAAGTTTTCGCCTCGTGGCGACAAAGACCTACCGCGTCTGTCCCAGTCCGAATGTCGATTATTGTTAAGTTCGCGCGCCTGGCACTCTCTTGTTGCTTCTCGTAAAAGAAATAAATTACTTTCTTCATACCCCTCTGCTATCTGTGATTCTAAGTTTCTTCTGCTATCTTTTCCTACAATTTCGCCTTCGATCTGCTTGACTTGCTTTCGTAATGCCTCAACTTCCCTTTTCACGCGTTCATTAAATTTTCCCTGATTTTCAACATGCTTATTTATGTTCTGGTATTCTTCGGTTTCTGCAAATGGCAATGGAGCTGTATCATCTGAATCTCTGTCCCCATGTAAACTAAGATTTGTCAATTTATCTGAAATTTCCTCAACTCTTTCCGATAAGTCACATAATTGTTCTTTCTGTTTATTTACGTCTTCCGTAAGTGTCGCGACTCGGGTTTCAGTATTGTCACATTTGGTAGCTAGCTGTTCATATTGTTGTGTTAGGTTATTTAATCTGTCATTTGGTACGGATTCCTCGATTCTTTCAATTATTTCTTCCTTATCTTTTGCACGTTGTAAATTTAACTCTGAAAATTTCTGTACTATCACGCGATCTTTTTCTTCCTGTTCTCGGTCCTCTTCCTCTTGTCTGATTTCTGTTGAAATTAAGCTATTATTGTGAGCCTTCAAAATCGGTTGTACTTCTTCTCTAATTTCTTTATTTGATTCGTCTTTCATGTATTTGAAACATGTCCCTGTTCGTGAGCCTAACTGTGTTTCCTTTGTTCCCATATCTGTTTCTAATTCAGATCGTAACTGTGATCCCACTGCTTTCATCTCGGCTTTATTTGTTCCTATTTCTGTTTCAATTGTTCCTATTTTTGAGCATAACCGTGTTGTCATTGCTTTCATCTCAGTTCTAATTGTTTCTATCTCTGTTTTTAATGCAGATTCCAACTGTGATCCCAAATTTAATATTGCACTCATTAACTGCTCCATTTCTTCTGTCGTTAACCACGCAATCTGAGAATTTTTCGATTTTGAAACATTTTGAACTGTTTCCGGACTATTTTCTCTGCTTATTAAATTGTTTTCCACTACATTATTCATGAGACTGTTTTCCTCTGTTGGCGAGTTCGCCATGTTAACAATTTCGTTATTCTGACTATTCATCATTTTTGCCTGTTTCATTGACCGCGTAATCATTTACAAAACATAAAAAAAAAATTCGTCACTGTACGAAAATTACACACGGTGACTCTTTATCTCAACAATACCATTCAAATGCAATGACTCCCTCAAACACGATTGATCGAACAATTGGAATAATTGCACTAGATTATCAAACGCGTAAACAAGACAACAAATTTAATTCTGATAAAAAATACCATTAGAAGAATGACAATTACCAAATCTACACATGCAAAATAGACTACAATTACTAACTACAAATTACTACAACAATACTACAGTCTACTATTTTTACAATCAGAAGAATCCAAGGGACGATCCGAAGCAGCGGTCGCCACGTGCATGGGGGCTTAATTAAATATTTTTGAAAATATTTTTAGTAGCTGTATGTCCGATTACGCAGTGTCTCGTAATCGGTTGGCCCTGACTAGTATTATTCCGCAATCTGACTGCAACAAACAATGTAAGAAAATTTTCGTAAACACAGTTAATTAATTAAGTCCCCAGCAACTATAAAACCTACAAAACCAATAAGCACAAAAGTAACTGTTCTGTATGTGGGAGTGTGACTCAACGTACGCATCTGGCACGGTTCTTCTTCAATAACACAAGAATTTTTAATTAACATTTATACTGAATTAATTAAAGAAAGTAAAAATACCATAATTACTCAAGAGAATCACAATTACACTCTAATCCAAGAACACAAGCCAGATGCTTTGTTGACTGAACCTGTAATGACGCATTATTTCAGACACACAAATAATAAAAGAACATTGTGGTTTTTACCTTCATATATATTGACGAAATGCACTCTGATCATTACAATAACATCTGCTATCTCTCCCATCAAATAACTGCATAAAACATGGAACAACACTCTTTACTACAACATTTCGACAAGCCTTGCCCACTAGCACATCTCAACACGAACTGTCTTCTACGAGCTCTGCCCACGCACACACTGCTACGAGCTCTCGACAAGCACTGACTACCACGAACTCTCAACAAGCACTGACCTCTACGATCTCTTAACAAGCACTGACCTCTACGATCTCTTAACAAGCACTGACTGCTACGAACTCTTAACACACACTGTGGAGGCGGCTTAATAGTACTCTTTGGCGCAATCTCTGGCGCAGTGGCACAGTGTAGCCACCTTTCAACACTAAAAAATATTTTCTGAGTAAAGCGATGCTTTATATATAGAAATACAGCTAAGCAACGTTGTTGACTTCAGCATATTCTCTACTTCAAAATTATAAGTATTCTATAAATTATAAAGTATATACTTGCATCTTCGTCACTTCAAGCAATACTTCGTGACCAGACTATCTTACAAAGACACGTATACACTACGAATGAAAAGAGATGTCTTTTTGTCAGTACACGTTACCGGAAACGTCAATACTTCGTTTACCATTGTTGTATGTTTAGTGATTCGGTCGATGCATACCTGACGTGTGAATTTCAAAGTATTCGGCAGACAAATAGGTGAACAAATAAAGCAACTCAATTTAAGAGAGCCGAGAGAAAATTTTTGTGCTGCCCGATAAAATTGCCAAACCAGGAGTTGTAGCTAAGTACGAATTTTTATTTATTGTGCATATGTACAGTGTGGTTTAAATTAAACTTTCGCAACTTGAGTCACTGTAGATGGAAAAATATTTACCGTACGTAAATTATAGGAATTTACAGGAATGATATTCAGACAGCATACTGTAGGATCTGGGCTGTTTGCAATATTATACTCTGTTCATCATTAGGATATACCTGATGCAAACGTTACGCCATGTATTCTTCCGCATTTGTCTGAATCTCAATGGATTTCGTTTCACATGGAGCGGAAGCCAAACTGTGACCAGTACTGTCAAGTACGATCATAAGGATACCTTTTACACTGTGTTACATCCGTATAGATTGAGCTATAATGTGGGACAAGGCTTTACAGGCGCATTAAACTTGAACTGCACTGTCCGGCCAGCGGTCCAACTAACCTACAATGATGTGAGCAGATGCAGTTGAGATGTAAAAAGAGACGAGCAGAGCAGCAATACAGCTTCGAATGTTATTTAAGTTTTAGAGATAATGAAATAACATTCGGAGAAACTCCGGCACTACCGCGCTCTTCTTAGGTGACCAGACGGACGGCATTAAATTAACTTCTTATTCTCACTGACATAGTACTCTAATTACAGACAAGAGTGATGAAAATTTCTAACTTAAACATAGGGTAATGTTTCTGAGCAAGCTGTGTGTAGAAGGAAAAAGAAGGCATATCAAAAATGGCTACATACTAGAACTCAGGTAGACAGAGAAAGTTATGTTGAAGAAAGAAACAAAGCCAAACAGATAATTGCAGCATCCAAGAAGAAATCTTGTGAAGACTTTGGAAACAGGTTGGAGACTTTGGGTCAAGCTGCTGGAAAACCATTCTGGAGTGTAATTAGCAGTCTTCGAAAGGGAGGTAAGAAGGAAATGACAAGTATTTTGGACAGGTTAGGAAAACTTCTGGTGAGTCCTGTTGATGCCTTGGGCAGATGGAGGGAACATTTTGAAGAGTTGCTCAATGTAGCTGAAAAAACGATCAGTAATGTTTCAGATTTCGATGTACTATGGGACAGGAATGATGATGGAAATAGGATCACATTTGAGGAAGTGGAGAAAATGGCCAATAGATTGCAGTGCAATAAAGCGGCTGGGGTGGATGAAATTAAGTCGTAACTCATCAAATACAGTGCAATGTCAGGTCTTAAATGGCTACACAGGATAATTGAAATGGCGTGGGAGTCAGAACAGGTTCCATCAGACTGGACGAAAGCAGTAATCACACCAATCTTTAAGCATGGAAACAGAAAAGATTGTAACAACTACAGAGGTATCTCTTTAATCAGCGTTGTGGGTAAAATATTCTCAGGTATTGTTGAAAGGAAAGTGCGAGTATTAGTTGAGGACAAATTGGATGAAAATCAGTGTGGGTTTAGGCCTCTTAGAGGTTGTCAGGACCAGAACTTTAGCTTACGGCAAATGATGGAGATATGTTACGAGTGGAACAGGGAATTGTATCTGTGCTTTATAGATGTAGAAAAGGCATATGACCGGGTTCCTAGGAGGAAGTTATTGTCTGTTCTACGAGATAATGGAATAGGGGGCAAACTTTTGCAAGCAATTAAAGGTCTTTACATAGATAGTCAGGCAGCAGTTAGAGTTGACGGTACATTGAGTTCATGGTTCAGAGTAGCTTCAGGGGTGAGACAAGGCTGCAACCTGTCTCCACTGTTGTTCATATTTCTTATGGATCATATGTTGAAAACAATAGACTGGCTGGGTGAGATTGAGATATGTGAACACAAAATAAACAGTCTCGTATATGCGGATAACTTAGTTGTGATGGCAGATTCTATAGAAAGTTTGCAACGTAATATTTCAGACAAACTTCCCATTGGCTTCTGTCTTGGGTTCTTCGGCCGACATTCATCTAATGATTTTTCTGACGTTTCGCCAGCACGAGTGGCTGGCATTGTCAAAGCTTCACCCTCCATTGTCAGTGGTGAACTGGAGGCGAGCTCGCGGCCGCAGACTCTTTGTACCTGGCGCGCCAACGTCCGAGGGCTTCTCCGCGGTCATTTCCGGTGCGGTTCTCCTCTTGCTACCTGCGACGGTCGTTCGCTGCAGTACGGGCAGCCAGGATCCGTTTACCTTAAGGCTTTCCTCTTTCTTGTTGAAACTGTTCGCGTGTTTTTGGATTTCTACAGCTTCTCTGAACAAGCGCATGTGATAGTGCTTCTCTACAGCCAGAATTTCCGTGTCGGCGAATTTTATTACGTGGTCGGTCTCATTCAGTGCGTGCTCTGCCACGGCCGATTTCTCCACCTGCCCCAACCTGCAATGTCGCTTATGCTCTTTGATCCTGGTGTTAATTGATCGTCCAGTCATTCCGACATAAACTTTTCCTCATGTGCATGGTATACGGTATATTCCCGACATTGCCAGTGGGTCTCTTTTCTCCTTCGCCGATCTAAGACACTCTTTGATCTTCCTTGTCGGTTTGAAAATCGTCTTTACGCCGTGTTTGCGCAATATACGGCCAATTCTGTCCGTCACTCTGGGAATGTATGGCAGAAAGGCCGTACCCGACATTTCTTTTTCTGGTTCCTTACTTCGCCGAGTGTTTGGCTCTGTTACACTTCTAATGTAATTTGTGGAGTACCCATTGGTCCGCAGAACAGTTTCCAGGTGTTGCATTTCTCGTTTGAGGTGTTGAGACTCACATATTCGTCCTGCTCTCGTTGCGAGCGTACTCAGTTTCTTCAGCTTCTCAATGAAATGTCCTGAGTCCTTAATGTATGTGTCGGTCTTCCCCACGTGTGGCTGGAGCAGAGAGGCCAAGTGTTTCGCCAGTTTATACGTTGGTGAGCCAGGAGCGCCAACGTATAAACTGGCGAAACACTTGGCCTCTCTGCTCCAGCCACACGTGGGGAAGACCGGCACATACATTAAGGACTCAGGACATTTCATTGAGAAGCTGAAGAAACTGAAACTTGCACCAAACGACATCCTGGTCAGTTTTGATGTTGCTTCGTTATTTACGAAAGTGCCACTCAGTGACGCTCTGGAGCACATCGGTTCCATGTTCCCGCAAGACATCAAAAAGCTCTTCCATGCATGTCTCACCACGAGCTATTTCACGTGGAATGGCGATTTCTACGAACAGCTGGAAGGTGTCGGCATGGGTAGTCCTCTCAGTCCAGTGGTGGCCAACTTCTTCATGGAACAATTCGAAGCACAGGCACTGGACTCGGCGACTTGCAAACCTATGGTGTGGTACAGGTACGTCGATGATACTTTCGTGGTGTGGAGCCATGGTGAAGAACAGCTCGGCGAATTCCTGAGACACTTGAACAGCCTCCATGCCAACATAACATTTACCATGGAAGTAGAAAAGGACAAGAAACTGCCATTTCTAGATGTGCTGGTCACAAGGAACGGCGAAAACCTCGGACACAGCGTGTATCGGAAACCGACACACACGGACCGATATCTGCACAATCTGTCAAACCACCACCCGAGCCAGAAAAGAGGCATGATTAGTACGCTCGTAACGAGAGCAGGACGAATATGTGAGCCTCAACACCTCAAACGAGAAATGCAACACCTGGAAACTGTTCTCCACAAATTACATTAGAAGTGTAACAGAGCCAAACACTCGGCGAAGTAAGGAACCAGAAAAAGAAATGTCGGGTACGGCCTTTCTGCCATACATTCCCAGAGTGACGGACAGAATCGGCCGTATATTGCGCAAACACGGCGTAAAGACGATTTTCAAACCGACAAGGAAGATCAAAGAGTGTCTTAGATCGGCGAAGGAGAAAAGAGACCCACTGGCAATGTCAGGAATATACCGTATACCATGCACATGCGGAAAAGTTTATGTCGGAATAACTGGGCGATCAATTAACACCAGGATCAAAGAGCATAAGCGACATTGCAGGTTGGGGCAGGTGGAGAAATCGGCCATGGCAGAGCACGCACTGAATGAGACCGACCACGTAATAAAATTCGCCGACACGGAAATTCTGGCTGTAGAGAAGCACTATCACACGCGCTTGTTCAGAGAAGCTGTAGAAATCCAAAAACACGCGAACAGTTTCAACAAGAAAGAGGAAAGCCTTAAGGTAAACGGATCCTGGCTGCGCGTACTGCAGCGAACGACCGTCGCAGGTAGCAAGAGGAGAACCGCACCGGAAATGACCGCGGAGAAGCCCTCGGACGTTGGCGCGCCAGGTACATAGAGTCTGCGGCCGCGAGCTCACCTCCAGTTCACCACCGGCAATGGAGGGTGAAGCTTTGACAATGCCAGCCACTCGTGCTGGCGAAACGTCAGAAAAATCATTAGATGAACGTCGGCCGAAGAACCCGAGACAGAAGCCAATAGGCAGTTTGTTAACAAGTGGCCACGAAAGCCTTACCAATTTTAATATTTCAGAGCTAGATCAGGAATGTAAGGACTGTAGTATGAAGATTAGCATCTCCAAAACGAAAGTAATGTCATTGTGAAAGAGATATACACGGATTGAGTGCCAAATAGGAGGAACAAAGTTAGAACAGGAGGACAGTTTCAAGTACTTAGGATGCATATTCTCACAGGATGGCAACATAGTGAAAGAACTGGAAGCGAGGTGTAGCAAAGCTAATGCAGTGAGTGCTCAGCTACGATCTACTCTCTTCTGCAAGAAGGAAGTCAGTACCAAGACTGCCGGCCGTGGTGGCCAAGCGGTTCTAGGCGCTACAGTGTGGAACCGCGCGACCGCTACGGTCGCAGGTTCGAATCCTGCTTCGGGCATGGATGTGTGTGATGTCCTTAGGTTAGTTAGGTTTAAGTAGTTCTAAGTTCTAGGGGACTGATGTCCTTAGAAGTTAAGTCCCATAGTGCTCAGAGCCATTTGAACCATTTTTTTTTCAGTACCAAGACTAAGTTATCTGTGCACCGTTCAATCTTCCGACCAACTTTGTTGTATGGGAGCGAAAGCTGGGTGGATTCAGGCTACCTTATCAATAAGGTTGAGGTTACGGATGTGAAGGAAGCTAGGATGACTGCAGGTACTAGTAGATGCGAACAATGACAGGAGGCTGCCCACAATGAGGAAATCAAAGAAAAACTGGGAATGAACTCTATAGATGTAGCAGTCAGGGAGAACAGACTTAGGTGGTGGGGTCATGTTAAACGCATGGGAGAAGCAAGGTTACCCAAGAGACTCATGGGTTGAGCAGTGGAGGGTAGGAGCAGTCGAGGTAGACCAAGGAGAAGGTACCTGGATTCGGTTAAGAACGATTTTGAAGTAATAGGCTTAACATCAGAAGAGGCACCAATGTTAGCACTGAATAGGGGGTCATGAAGGAATTTTATAAGGGGGACTATGCTTCAAACTGTACGCTGAAAGGCATAATCAGTCATAAATGATGATGATCATGATGATGATGATGATGATGATGAGTTGCGTGTAATGACAAAGCATACTGCAGGGATTTCCCCGTACTGTCGAATACCGAAGCCACTGAAAGTATTAATTACAGTCAGTCGTCTGGTATTCTCTTAGCTCCTCCCTTATCCGAATTTCAGTTCTGGAAGTGTCAAATGCTACGTTTATAACGAGCATGTCAACAACAGAATCTACGAAGCCAACCAGGCTCCGCATTTTCTCTTCTTCTTTTACGACGAGCCGTTCTATATCCCGCCAGCGTTCGGCAGTGACACTGGAAAAAGATGCGTGCGTTAGTTCCAGTACTTCTGGCAGCTTAACAGTCTTGTTACTTCTCGGGCCAAATCCCGCAACTTTGCTCCAGATCAATTCTGTTGGGTTCATATTGTAATGGTTCAGTAGCAAATGTAAAAATGCATCATCTGTATGACTTGCCCGATGCTGTTTCTACGATACTTATCTACCTCTGTAGTATAAAATTATGGACATAGTCCAAAAAAAGAGGATTTGGTTTTCCATTTTTGCCTTAAAAATTAAATTGTTACGTTTTCTCAATTTAAGTAACTTTTGTGAAGAATCTTTCACAAAACATAAGTAATCAATAATTTGTATTTGAAATGAAAACGGGAATTTCGCGTACAATATGTAATTATAAATAAGAAGACGCGTATTATTCGTAAAAATGATGATGAGTTTTATAATTACGAGACGTAGGTATTTCAAATTGAACGAAAAAAAAAATTATTCGCGGAAGACTTGAATTAACGAACCATTACCTGTAATTAGTTCACATTCCATTACGGTACCGTCTCCGCTACGAGTACGACATCGATTCATCTATCAACTGTAATACATAGAGTGGCTGGTGAAACTTCATAGGCGATTACCTCCGAAAAATTAATGAAAACATCAAGAACAGCCTATTTCTCGGCACTTTTTAATGGTATTCCACACTCGTGTTTCACTACGGAACAGAGAGCGGCCGCATTAACAGCGCTACAATCAGAGCACAACGCTGCAGAGGCTGTGACTTTGCACAATTTTTTAAATAGAAACTACGTAGGTAAAGCGTGATTAAGAAAAAAGTTGATGGCTGTTACTACATTTGAATATCTTAAAGCTTCATTTAACGCAACTTAGTAATAATATATCAAATATACAGGGTGATCCATTGATCGTGACCGGACCAAATATCTCACTAAATAAGCGTCAAACGAAAAACTAAAAAGAACGAAACTTGTCTAGCTTAAAGGGGGAAACCAGTTGGCGCTATGGTTGGCCCACTAGATTGCGCTGCCATAGGTAAACAGATATCAACTGCGTTTTTTTAAAAAAAATAGGAACCCCCGTTTTTATTAGATATTCGTGTAGTACGTAAGGAAATATAAATGTTTTAGTTGACCACTTTTTTCGCTTTGTCATAGATGGCGCTGTAATAGTCACAAGCATATGGCTCACAATTTTAGACGAACAGTTGTTAATTGCTAGGTTTTTTAAATTAAAATACAGAACGTAGGTACGTTTGAACATTTTATTTCGGTTGTTCCAATGTGATACATGTACCTTTGTGAGCTTATCATTTCGGAGAACGCATGCTGTTACAGCGTGATTAACTGTAAATACCACACTAATGTAATAAATACTCAAAATGATGTCCATCAACCTCATTACATTTGGCAATACGTGTAACGACATCCCTCTCGAGAGCGAGTAGTTCGCCTTCCGTAATGTTCGCACATGCATTGACAATGCGCTGACACATGTTGTCAGGCGTTGTTGGTGGATCACGATAGCAAATATCCTTCAACTTTCCCCACACAATGAAATCCGGGGACGTCAGATCCGGTGAACGTGCAAGCCATGGTATCGTGCTTTGACGACCAATCCACCTGTCATGAAATGTGCTATTCAGTACCACCTCAATCGCAAGCGAGCTATGTGCCCGACATCCATCACGTTGGAAGTACATCGCCATTCTGTCACGAAGTGTAACATCTTGTAGTAACATCGGTAGAACATTACGTAGGAAATTAACATACATTGCACCATTTAGATTGCCATCGATAAAATGGGGGCCAATTATCCTTCCTCCCATAATGCCGCGCCATACATTAATCCGCCAAGGTCGCTGATGTTCCACTTGTCGCAGCCATCGTGGATTTTCCGTTGACCAATAGTGCATACTATGCCGGTTTACGTTACCGCTGTTGGTCAGTGACGCTTCATCGCTAAATAGAACGCGTGCAAAAAATAGGTCATCGTCCCGTAATTTCTCTTGTGCCCAGTGACAGAACTGTACACGACGTTCAAAGTCGTTGCCATGCAATTACTGATGCATAGAAATATGGTATGGGAGCAATCGATGTTGATGTAGCATTCTCAACACCGATGTTTTTGAGATTCCCGATTCTTGAACAATTTGTCTGCTACTGATGTGCGGATTAGCCGCGACAGCAGCTAAAACACCTACTTGGGCATCATCATTTGTTGCAGGTCGTGGTTGGCGTTTCACATGTGGCTGAACATTTTCCTTAAATAACGTAACTATCCGGCGAACGGTCCGGACACTTGGATGATGTCGTACAGGATACCGAGCAGCATACATATCACACGCTCGTTGGGCATTTTGATCACAACAGCCATACATCAACACGATATCAACCTTTTCCGCAATTGGTAAAGGGTCCATTTTAACACGGGTAATGTATCGCGAAGTAAATACCGTCCGCACTGGCGGAATGTTACGTGATACCACGTATTTTTACGTTGATGACTATTACAGAGCCATCTATCACAAAGCGATAAAGTGGTCCAACTAAAACATTCATATTTCTTTACGTACTACACGAATATGTAACAAAAAATGGGGGTTCCTATTTAAAAAAAAAAAAACGCAGTTGATATCCGTTTGACCTAAGCCAGCGCCATCTAGCGGGCCAACCATAGCGCCATCTGGTTTCCCCCTTCAAGCTAGACATGTTTCGTCTTTGTAGTTTTTTTGTTTGATCCTTATTTCGTGAGATATTTGGTCCGGTCACGATCATTGGACCACCCTGTATAAGTAGGACCTACTTCCAAGAGCGTAACATCACCATTATACGTGTGCTACGGCTTCTGACCAATCATCGCGTTTGTGTTTGTTTACATTTGGTTTATTCTTATGATGAACGGATTATTGTGTCAAATCTTGCCGTTAGGCGCAGGTACTGGTACGGCAATGAAGGTATCGAAACACAACCATCGCAGTGTGTCTTACAACTGCAGAAGTCAACATTGGTCTGGACAAGGTGAGCAGAGTTTTACTCATAAAGTATTTTATCAAAACAACAGCCACAGTGCAGATACTCTTCGTTCGTATCGACAAATGAAAGGAATACAAAGACTCTTTCCTAACTGGGGTTGAAGAAGATGACTTGATATTCGAACTAATTGGCGATACGGGACACGACAGAATGCCGGACGCAACGTGCGATCTTCAAGCAGTGCACGAACTGTGCCACGTCAGCTGAGTATTCCATGGTTGTTTCGGACAGCTGTAGCACAGCAGTCTCTAGTGCCGCTCCAGGCTGTCATGGATAAAGATGGTCGTTACACTGAGCAACGTTGGTAAACCGGAAAGTACATATGGTACGCAATTAACCAAAGTCGTCAAGTCGTATTGGAAAAAAATGTGTTTTTTGAATGGTTTATTCGTTATTTCTCTTCCACGTGCCCTTACAAATGTTTCCAGAAAGATTCATTGTCCTACGAACAGCTGCTTTTCATGGAGGCACTTTCAAGCAGCGCAAGTTCTGTTATAACCAATCTGTGGTACATAAGGTGGAATATATAACTGAATCTGTAAGCAATATGCGGATATATACTACATGAAATTTAGTACACTTGCAGCCACCGTAGGTGGTGACGTCGGCTTTAATTCGCCTGTGTGTCGAATTGATTTGACTTTGGATGAAAGACTGGGATACATCATTCCATGCTGTTTCAGTTGTGTGTCAGAGGTCATCAAGCACAATAGCTGGCGATTGGCGGCAAGCCACTCTCTCGACAACTCATGTCCAGAAGCGTTCTTGAGTGAGAGATCTGGAGAACTCACTGGCCGTGGCACCAGCTTTTGCGTTGAGGTAATTTATAACAGGGTGGGCAACGTCTGACTTTGTGCTGTCTTTATGGAAAACACTCTAAAATAGATCTGGAAGGTACCGTATAATTCTTAGTACCAATACATCGGAAAACTAAGTCCTGCTATCAAAATTATCGCCTATGCGATGATGGTGTTCTGAACACAACAGCACCCCTTGTTCGCCCACAGCTTGAATACTGCTCACCGGTGTGGGATCCGTACCAGATAGTGTTGATAGAAGAGATAGAGAAGATCCAACGGAGAGCAGCGTGCTTCGCTACAGGATCATTTAGTAATCGCTAAAGCGTTACGGAGATGATAGATAAACTCCAGAGAAAGACTCTGCAAGAGAGACGCTCAGTAGCTCGGTATGGGCTTTTGTTGAGGTTTCGAGAACATACCATCAGCGAGGAATCAAGCAGTATATTGCTCCCTCCTACGTATATCTGGCGAAGAGACCATGAGGATAAAGTCGGAGAGATTAGAGCCCACACAGAGGCATACGGACAATCTTTCTTTCCACGAACGAGACTGGAACAGAAAGGAGAACCGATAGAGGTACTCAAGGTGCCCTCCTCCACACACCGTCAGGTGGCTTGCGGATTATGGGTGTGGATGTAGATTAGCGCGTGTGCTAGGCACTTGTTGATTATATATGGCAGTGTTCGCTCTCCTCGGAGCCTGAACTCATGAATGCGTGTCAGAAAACATAGACACACATCATACAATCAAAGCAATACACGGATAATTTCAGTCTGGTGCTTTAAGCATTACCTGTTTTATACAAACAGATGGTACTTAATAACACGCATTTTAAATGCTGTGTAATCAATATTTAGCTATCACACAGTCTTCGATAGTCTTCATGGCTAGCTGAAATCAGATCTTTCAGGGAGCATGTAGCTGGACACAGTTTTTAGACGATAAGATGTTCCACGGTTTGTTCTTCTCTGCATTCACACTGGACGAATTCAAAGAAAATATCCACTTCCTCAAGGTGGTCTTGCACGTGCCGACTCCATATCGTAGTCTACTGAGCGTTTTTAATGTCGACCAACTTTCTTCATGGCCCGAAGGCAAGTTGTCATATGGCACCATCCATTCTGTGATGTTTCGGTCTCAGTTACGCCAGAAATGCTATAGGCATTTCAGTGAGAGTACCTGTAGTATGGGTGAAACCGCTTCTTGATATGAAATGGGTAGTCGCCGGTGAGTACCCATACAGGTGCCCGCCCGGTTGGCCGTGCTGTCTAACGCACGGCTTTCCGGATGGGAAGGAGCGCCTGGTCCCCGGCACGAATCCGCCCGGCGGATTAGAGTCGAGGTCCGGTGATCCGGCCAGTCTGTGGATGGTTTTTAGGCGGTTTTCCATCTGCCTCGTCGAATGTGGGCTGGTTCCCCTTATTCCACCTCAGCTACACTATGTCGGCGATTGTTGGGCAAACAAGTTCTCCACGTACGCGTACACCACCATTACTCTACCGCGCAAAACATAGGGGTGACACTCGTCTGGTGTGAGACGTTCCCGTCTGGAACCGCAAGACCGCTACGGTCGCAGGTTCGAATCCTGCCTCGGGCATGGATGTTTGTGATGTCCTTAGGTTAGTTAGGTTTAACTAGTTCTAAGTTCTAGGGGACTAATGACCTCAGCAGTTGAGTCCCATAGTGCTCAGAACCATTTGAACCATTTTTTTGAGACGTTCCCTGGTGGTCCACCGTGGGCCGAACCGCACAATAACCCTGGGTTCGGTGTGGGGCTGCGGAGGGGTGAAGTGGACTGCGATTGTCGTCGTGGGGTTGCGTGGATCACAGCGGCTGCGGCGGGGACGGAGCCTCTCCGTCGTTTCTAGGTCCCCGGTTAACATAACATAACATAACCCATACAGGTAATTTCTTTTTGATCGGGTGGTAGAGTCACTTCGGATGCTCGGGTGTCGGACGGATTCCTACTAGACATTAGACGTTTTGGAGTAGAGTTGATTTCAGGCAGCCTGTGACAGTTCTGGAAATCTCGTTGAGGGCAACGTCAACCTGTCTGGCCTAACGGGAGCGATAATAGACAGGACAGACAAATTATACTGCAGAGTAACAGGCCTAAGGCTGATTTTCTCAGAACACGTGGATCGTCCGCCAAGTTAAATCAGCTAGTTTCTGGAGGATGTTATTTTTTGCTTTTACCTTCATTTTGGTGTTTAAGCGGTAGTCGATGAAGGGTAACTCCTAACATTTTGGTGTAGTACTCTGTTCTAGTTGGGTTTCTTCATATGTCACGTGAAATTTCCTTCTCGCTTGTCTGTTTTCTTAGGCGGAAGGTACGTACTTGTGTTTTTAATGGATTAATCTTTTAGCTGATTGTCTTCGCAGTAGGGACTGCGAGAACTTCCTTTCAACATGTTAGAAACTTGTATCTTGTGCTGCTATTGCAGGGTCGTCTGCATTGATGTAACCTTTTGTTCCTTCTGGGCAGGTTTGGGCGTTGGTGCAGATGTTAAAGACGATGGACGCTATGACGCTTCCTTGTAAGAGGCTATTTTTCTGGTTCATCCATCGAGTAACGAAGATAATTAAGATGTTCATGATACTGAATGCAGAAACTATACTCGTAACGAAAGACAACGTGGAGTCAATCCTTCTTCGTACGTCGTAGTAGGGCGCACCAGTGCTGGCACTGTCCATGTGGATGCTTCAGTTCAAGCATAGAAGCCCATTTTGTGACTCAGTGCGTGGGGTGGCGGGTTAATAATAATAAATAATTTTGTATAGTATTCTATGTAGTCATAAGTAATAGGAGGAAATGCTTGAAATTGTTGTTGAGTTGCTGTAAATATTGGAATATTGTTAGCCGTCTCTTACGAGAGCCTGGAAACTATTTCTGTGGTCAGCCAGAAAATGACGGAGAGCATACTAACCATAGTTTCCAGTCTGAAAGTCCACATTCTTATCCAGTCCACTGAAAGAAATTTTTCTGTTCCCTGTTGCTCAGCGGTATCGGGACTATAATTACAGATGAAGATTTTGAGTTCTAATTGATAGATATATTTGGCAAAGTTTCACAGGCGCACAACATTGTAATCTTCACTGTGTTAATACTGACAGTTAATTTCTATATTCTAAACAGCACTATGAGCAGTTCAGAGGTGACTTCTGCGGTACGTTCATACTAAATTGTCTTTCGCTCTGGCTACTGATAATCAAAATAAATGCTCGCCACAAAAGTGGAAAATAATTGTCACCACTTGCCACGCAGATTTTGTTAACATTACGGGCGGCACGCTAACAGTTACTTCCGCGAAATCTAAGCGATTCAGGATGGTGTACAGTCCTCGTGAGTACACTTTCTATTATTTACTGAAAATATGCGTTTAGTAACAGCCTGTTTCTGACGTTATCCAAGGCAGCGCGCACTCCGGTGTTTGACGCTGATCGTACAATGGCTGGGTGCGAAGTAAACCTAGACTTGCCTCTCGGGCCATATACGTGGCGCAGCGTACGGCCAAGGGAACACGTACTGTGATCCGCTCTATGCCCACGGTAGCAGCCTCAAAACGGCCGCTTCCTCGGGCACACAATATTATATAACACTCTTGTGTATTAATTTAGAATCTTCGTAATTATTGTATGCGTGTACTTTACCTCGCCTACATTTAAACTTTGTCGTCTAGAATTTCAAAATGGAACTGACGGTGGAACCTGACCACTGAACTACAACTTTAATGAACCTTGTATTTGTTATTATTTTCATCCAGGCCTTGAAACTTGTTATAGCTCTAGTATTTAAAAGTTTTCATCACGTGCTGTAACCAAAACAATCTACCATTGATATAACAGATGCTTAATCTACATCAAATAAGGAAGTTTTTGTTCCAAATTTAATTTTTTGCAAATTACTGGAAAACTGTTAGAGGTAGCTCAATGGTGGTTACACGATTAATGTTCTTATGTTGAAGTGAAGCTTCATACAAACTTTCATATTTAAAAAAATGGTTCAAATGGCTCTGAGCACTATGGGACTTAACTACTGTGGTCATCAGTCCCCTAGAACTTAGAACTACTTAAACCTAACTAACCTAAGGGCATCACACACATCCATGCCCGAGGCAGGATTCGAACCTGCGACCGTAGCGGTCACGCGGTTCCAGACTGTAGCGCCTATAAACGCACGGCCACTCCGGCTGGCTCATATTAAAAAAGGCTAATATTTACCGCCTTCAATTTTTTCTTAAAAACGCGCGTTCTGGCCAAAATAGTTCTTTAATATCGTTGAGACTTGTACCAGCTAGTTCTGACTGACATCTGCACATTATGAGCAATTTTCGAGTTTCTAGTTTTATTATTTAGCGCGCCTTATTCTTTTTCGTGAAATGATGTATTTAGGGAAAAATACTGACCTGATCACTCTGAGATTTGACAGTTTACAAATTAACATACTAAACTACATGCTAACAAAGTTTGGAAAAGCAAGTTTAACGTTTAATTCCACTCTTAAATTATGGTGCAATACTTGTGTGCTGCGTAGAGACGCGTTGTGGTGACGTAAGACCCGACACACTCTCTCGCCTCTGTATTTCCCCGATGATACAGCGCTTGTTACGCCACAAGTGAACGTAATATGCCTATACGTACCTGTACGGCCAATCGAACGACACGTCTATCCTCTGGGACGCTAGGCTTATGGGGTCAGATGAGAACGTTCTTGGCACTGGAATGGGATTAGGGACGGCGGTTACCGCTGAAACAACTAGTTTAGTTATATCGCCATTTTAACGTGTTAAAATCACTCGGAATAACCGGCTTCTTAAAAAGAGAATAGGTTTTTTATTGCTTCTGTTTACAGTAATAAACGTAGACATCGAGCAAAGACTGAAAATTTCTAAGACTGCCGCGGATTTCTGCAACGTACATTTCAAGATACGCATAATCTAAATATCAGTTATAGCATGTAGGTAAAAGAAAGGAGTTGCGCACAGTAAAAAGTCATCTGTATTCTCATATTGGTTCTATTTTTTTTTTTTTTTTGTCTCTCCTCACAAATCATGTTTTAATAAAGGATCACAGCAATGTTAACGCATTACGAATATTCTGTGATCAACGATGAATACGAGCGTTGGAGAATATTTCCAATGTCTACAAGCAGATAACTGCATATTACGTAGACACAGCCAGCAGATCAGCTATTTTTCTCTATTTTTATTGTAACTGATTAATGATTGAGCTACAATCTGTCACGGTGTCTTCAACAAAGATGGTGAAGGTGAAGGAGACGATCCCGATGATGGAGAGAGCGAAAGGTCAAAACCTGATCCCTGCATCATGTTTGATGGTATCAGATTTTTCACCCTGAATCAATCACAAATTAACGGTTTACTTACTACCCCAAGTTTATAGTTCATCAACATAATTCAGGCGCACGGGTCCAAGATCCGTCTTATCCATTTTTTATGAAAATTGAGTTATTGCCTTATCTCTATAGCTCATGTTAGTTGGCATCTTTCCCAACAACAAAACTGTCCCTAAACAAGCTTTTTCTCCATGTACATATAGCACAAATTCAAGTGACGTTCCCAAAACGCGCCTTATCCTAAGATGTTTCCAAAACCTACCTTATCCAAACATGTGGTACCTCAACTGTAATTTATCTCAAATAATACTGTATGAAGTAAACGTTAGTACTGTGTTTACGAAGTGCCTAGTTCACTGTGTATTCTTTGAAACAGTTGGTAATACTGTTCCCGATTATTTCGCACCAGTTTCTCATACACACGCGTTTGTGAGACATACCAGTGGTGTTTGGAGTTTAAGTAAAACAGTGTACCTTGTTTTCTGTTGTAATGGAAAACGGAAATGCATTGGACATCAGCCATATACGTAGCAGGAAGAAGACAAGAGGTCCTTCAAGATGGAAAAAGAATACAGCTAAACGGAACAGGTAAACACGCTTATCTATATTTTGATTCAACATAACCTTTTACCTATCTCAGTCTTTCCTTGTAAAAACGAAATTGGTTAGTTTTATTTTGTAAACCATAGCACCTCATTACTCTTACCATCATTTCAGGTATGTTTCAAAACGCCTGCCAACAATGCTCACTTGCAAACACGCGAAAACTGTCTTCCAGTGCAATGAAATTAAAGTGCAAGATGTAAGACGATTTCATCAAACGTGTTATGAGCTGTGATTTCATCAAGCGTGTTACGAGCTTAGTGACAAGGTGAATTTATTCTGAGATACACAACTCAAGAAGCGTCTAAAGGTGGGAGAGCTGTGAAGCCGAACAGTCCCAGGAAATGCATGGTTGTCAAGTGTCTCATCAGAGTCAAGGCAAGCTGTGGATCCATATTAGCGCAGATTTGTCAGAAGACCTTCTTATCAGTATTGGGCATAGGAGTATGTAAGAAATCATTCACCACAGGTCTGTCAACAAAGGAAAATAGAGCAGGTGACATGAGATCTCACAAGTATCTCAAAATACGGGAAGAGATTAAAGTCTTCATTGAAAAACTACAGCCAGTCGATTCTCACAATTGTAGACGCAAATCTACGAGACTGTACTTGCCTACGGAACTAAGTATTCGAAAATTATGGCGAAGTTATAATTCAGGAGCCCTCCAGGAAATGAAAGCAAAGTACGATTACTTCAGAACAATTTTTTTGACTGATTATAATATTAGTTTCAGGACACCAGCTACTGATGTATGTTCTGAATGTCAGTTCCTCGCCCTGCAAATGAAGTGAGCCCACCTATCACCGAAAGAAAAGTTAACTGCAACGACACAATTTCGTGTGCATAAGGTCAAAGGCCGGCCACTGTGGACGAGCGGTTCTAGGCGCTTCAGTCCGTAACAGCGCTGCCACTACGGTCGCAGGTTCGAATCCCGCCTCGGACATGGATATGTGTGATGTTCTTAGGTTAGTTCGGTTTATGCAGTTCTAAGTCTAGGGGACTCATGGCCTCAAATGTTAAGTCCCATAGTGCTTACAGCCATTTGAACCATAAGCTCAAAGCGGCTGCTTTTAAAGCGATGTTACAGATAGAAGAGTCAGCGGTGATCAAATTTCCTTTAGACTGTCAGAAGAATATGGCCTTTCACAAGCTACCAGATCAAGCGGCATATTACTCGAGGTAGTGAAATTCGCATAACCTTACGATCTGCAGAGGTGGGTCAAATCTCCTCAGAACAAAGAAACGTTTGCGATCTATAATTGGTTCTAATATGAACGCCCCAAAGGGTGCAATGAAATCTACGGGAGGTTACGACTATTGGACTGTATGCAGCCGGACGACCTGGCCAAAATAAGAAATCTGCAATGATTGGAATGCTATGTTATTGGTTGCAGCTTGAACCTCCCAGTAACATTCAGGAAGTACATCTAACGTTTCGTGTTGTTGGACATTCTTTCCTGCCTCCAAGCCGCGTATTTGTAAGAACAGAGAAGAAGGTGCGGAGAAGAAATGTAATTGTGGATCCTGCAGAACATATTGAACTGTTTGAGGAAGAAGGTACTGTTCGAAGTCTCGGAAGTGATTTCCCCGTACAAAACTGGAAACGTGGGGGACCTCAAATATATAGAGCTCCAAGTGGATGGCATTTACAACTTCACCAGTGTAAAAGAATTATCTTCAAGAGAGGCAAGTCTGCAGCTTTGGTTAGAGGTGAGCCCAATTTTTCCGTTCTCACTTGAGGAAACATCGGAAAATTGACAATATTACCTTAAGTAGTCTACCGAAAGATGTGCCACTAAAACGGGAAAAAATAAAGGATATCGACAAACTGCTCTCGAAACGGTATGGCAATAGTGACAAAGTAATGAAGACCTCATCTTGTATCACAGCCTGATGAAAAAGGAACACACAGAGAGTGAGGATTTCGCTGTGCAGCTAAATGAAGGGAAAATGAATGTGGTGATGAAGAAGACACTGACTTCAGAATATGAATGATTCGCTGTCAAATCAGCACTTAGATTATTTTATGGATACAAATTATTACACTTTTACAAATTTGTAGGAAAGTAATGTGTATCGTGCAAAATTTACTTGTCATTTTTGGAAAATTTTCTTGCATTCTGATTGATACTTAGTTTAATTATTGGCTTTGCATATATTTATGTGCTGAAATATTTTGTGATTTCAAATGACGTAAATAATAAAAGAACGTAGATAATAATTCCAATTAATGACGAAAATTATCATTATTAAGTTTTAGCTACTTTTGCAAAACCCGCCCTTATCCATGATGACAGTTCCAAAATCGTTCCCATCCAATGTTGAGTTCCAAAACACGCGTTATCCAGTCTTAATTTGTAAATGTCTTCCTTACAAGTCATGAATTATATGCAGCTCTCAGATATATCAATATATATAAGTGCCTCGACATAATAAACGTGAATAAATACATTTATTTCCCGCAAAATTTGCGAAAAAGGATATGGTGGATTTTGGAACCGTGCGCCTCAATTATTGCTAAATCAAACATATTTTCGTTTTATTCCAACGAACATTGTGGATGTCTTCTCTGTATTAAGTTCTCGCAAGCGTTTTGCGCCTCCTCCTGTTTGTAATCTTTTAAAGTGAATGGAGCACTCCATCCCACCCCTGCCCTGGCGTACGGGACTACAAGTCCCACCGCCACACCTTCACCTGCCAATGTTAGGCAAAATTCTTCTGCCTGACTCATGTAGTACTATCACCGTCAGAGGGTGGTACGGGACTGCAAGTCCCACCGCCACACCTCCAAAGCGAATTGCAGTGACGGAGTCACTGCCCTGTGGAAATTTACTGCCTCACCAACACAGTTAGACCGCAATACACCGGTGACGCTGTATTGCGACATATCACACCGGACTACAAGTCCATTTAAAAAAAAAAAAAAATGCAATACAACCGATGGCTGGCGGCAGCTGCGAGAAATTACCGGACAGACCAGGAGCAGGCAGGTCTTGCACACTATACGTACACGCGTGCTGCCTAATAGGCCACATCACATCACAACAGGTACATTACAGTCTGAACGACGTTCATGTGTTTGTAGCTCGTTTTTATTTGTCGTCGTTGTTATTAAAATAGCATTGATCATTGTCAAATTTTCTGTAATAACCCACTGTTTCAAAACAATAGACAGTCAACGAATAAACGTTACTCGTTGTTAAAAAAAAGTTTTATTTAAAACAAAAACTTTCAACACTGCTCCTATGGCAAGTTCATATACCGATTTCAGTCCTTTTATCACTAAAAAATTTTAAAAAATCTTTTAGACCTATAGTACTTACCAAACAAATATCGAAAAATACGGTTTTAACAAGACGGTTTTTCCCATCCCTTATTTGGCTCTCCTGACCCCGTCGATTCCATATATCATAGAATGATATACCGCAGTCCACAAAAGCCATGATTCTGCTGCTATCAAATACCGATACGTGCTAGCAGACGTTTATCCTTCTTACAGGAGGTATAACATGATTTTCTCACAAACATAGAAATGTGATTTGTGAATGAGAAATCTTTCCTTATATACAGAATGCAGACTTCGCTACTGCCACCTAGTGGGTGACGATGTGCGTAACACAACAACGTTTATGCCAGGTTGCGTCTCAAAATTTAGCTCCGATACTGAGTTGAATTTACAGCTATACGTATGCGTGGCAGAAGATGTAGTTAGGTTACTCACTCCACTATGACAGATGGTCAAGACACTTGTACCTGGAGTGTGCGAATGTTGCAGTCGGTCCTCGAGCTACAAGAGACCATAGAAAATCCTGTACAAATTGGCGGCAATACACCTAATTTCAAGATACACTGATTGATAAATAACTTGTTAAAATCCAAGGTGACCATACTAAAATGATTAGTCACATCGACAGTTTGAATTTGCAACATCATTTATTTAAATGAACCAACAAACTGATAAAACCAATATGAGGAAAGTAGATGGAGATGGCGGATCTTTCGTGGAAATGGAACTGATAAACTCTTCGGAG
Organism: Schistocerca piceifrons; assembly: GCF_021461385.2. Taxonomy (NCBI): domain Eukaryota; kingdom Metazoa; phylum Arthropoda; class Insecta; order Orthoptera; family Acrididae; genus Schistocerca; species Schistocerca piceifrons. The sequence goes on along the minus strand of NC_060143.1, from coordinate 497,221,066 downwards.
TGGACATCAGCTAGTCTAACTAGGTGCTTTCTTCGGACACTGCTTTTAACAACGTAATGAAGTTGCAATATTTACGTCGTTAAAAGCAGAGTCTGAAGAAATAGTTATATCGAGTGGCAAAGGAACAATAGTACGACAGAAAAAAGAAGAAGAAACGTGGAGAACAGTGTAAAAAGGTCAGAACTCAAAGTTGTGCTTATATGTCGGTAATAAAGTGGTAGTGCGACCTCCAGACCAGATGAGAGGAAACGCAGATCAGCAAATCATCCCAATGATGACTCCTTAGAACATGAAAAAGGCGAAACCCGTCTGGGAAAAATAAATTAAGTGGCAGCAGAAAGAGACGGTTTTATTTACAAAACAAATATTTCTATGCTGGCTGCGGAGGATTACCACGCAAAGAAACTTTTTAAGATGTGAACATGACCCAAGAGAAACCAATACAGACCTCACGTCAACATAGACTAAGAACACACTAAGACAAAATTAGCGGGCATCGCCGCCGTCGTATCAGTATCACACAACAATCACTGTATTCATAGTATTGTTAAAGTTAGCACATAATCAAATATATAATTAAGGATTATGAATCTCCATAAGTCTAATTGCAGGGTTAAGTTGAATAGATTGTCGCAACGTAACAAGAAATTTTGTAAAAACAGATTTTCACATCGAATTTTTTTTTAAATAAGTTTTGTAAACAGTTACGCCTAATCAGTTCAAAACTACGATCCAGTTACTCAACAGTGATTAGTATTAACATGTTTGTAGTGCATTGGACAAAAGTTGAACTATTTCTTCTAGCCGTATATTCGGTTATTCCTTCGTACATACTCCTAAACTGGCTACAAAATTACTGAGTCTTCTGTAAATAATATTTTATGCAATGTAATAATATTATGGTGTCAAATAGTATCTTTTTCAGTCTAATTGCATATGTATCCTGATAAATGGTTGAAATTAAGACTGTCACAAAGTTAATTATAGTTACAAATGCCGTCATTCAGACGACCTATGTATATGTCTCTGTTACTGTGAGCCGATATTATAAATAATTCATTTAGATATTTTATACCACTTCATGGTGTTCAGAGCGCGTAATCGCAATTTTTATGTATTATGACGAAGTTATTAGTCGATTCATCACATATGTAGATAGCAATAAATTGCCGAAACCGTTAACGCGAATATTATAGACTAAGCGAGCTTGACGTAATAAATGATTATATGGAGTGGATGAGTGTTCTACTGCTCTCAGACGTCAAATGGAACTCAGCAGTCGCAGCAATGACTGTAACAAACGTTCGTACTGAAATGTACAGAAATGACATCTCAGGGAGAAATTTGCTGAAGAACAGAAGTAAAAGGGGACATATGTTATGGAATAGACTCAAATATATAGTGTACAGAAAGTACGCGAACACTTTCAATTATGTATTGCACAAGAAATAAACATTGTATAGATGTCATACATATTGAATTTTGAAGAGAAACTCTGAAAGTGTTTTTTACAAACATTCGATATGCGAACCATGAGTGACACGGCACGGTAATCGAATTCTTGCCGTACTCTACCCAGCAATGAATCGTCGACTGTGGCAGTCGCTTCCCGTCTTCTCTCCCGGAGCTCTGCTACATCACGTGGTAGAGGCGGTACATACACCAGATCTTTAATGTGTCCCCACAGAAAAAAAGTCACAGAGAGAGAGATCTGGTGATCGGGGAGGCCATTTCATGAAACAGCTGTCCCCTTCTGTAGCACGGCCGATCCATCGATGCGGTAACTACGTGTTCAGGTCTCCACGAACTTCACGATGAAAATGGGGTGGAGCCCCATCCTGCTGAAAGAGAAACGGAGAGTCCGATTGTATTTGAGGCATCAGCCATTGCTGCACCATGTCCAAGTAGGAATATCCAGTGACAGTGCTCTCAGCGAAGAAGAATGGCCCGTTCAGTTTTCGACGTGACAAGGTACAAAAAACATTTACCTTTGGGGAATCACGGTCCAATTCATTGCATTCGTGTGGGTGCTTTGTACCCCAGATTCGACAATTATGCCTGTTCACTTTCCCATTAGTGTGAAAAGTGGCTTCGTCACTAAAATTTAAGCGATCAACTCCAACACACAGAAAGCTCGCTCCCCACTTGAACTGGCCTTGTTTGCGACTAGCGTTGACTATCGGCAAATTAACAAACTACGCTGTGGCAATATACATGGAAAAAAAATCTTTCAGGGTTTCTCTTCCAAATGACATATGTATGATATCTCTACAATGTTTGGTTCTTGTGCAATAAATAATTGAAAGTGTTCTCGGACTCTATGTACACCCATACCGATCAGTCTACTCTAAAAGTAATGTTCATCAAATTCTATTACAGAGATCCTCGTAGCTCATATTCTATGCCTTTTTTTTGTTTCTTTTGATCGTTGGTGACGTTCTGGAAATTCTAATGAACGCTTTGGTTAAAGATACAGATTGCAGAGGATACGATTATGAGCACTGCACTGAAGTGTTTAATTTTCTTCCTGATGTAGTTATTGGCACTTTGAATCACCACAGAGAGCTGAGTCCATTCAAGCTGGTTCTTGAAGAATGGCTATTACCATTCTTGTGTTACTCGAACACTCCTGCCACTGCTACTGCCAGGCGATTTTGCCTGAGGATGTGAGAGAGGTTGCATGGCGTGTTCCGATTTCAAGACAGAACTGAATCGGTCATTACTAAACGGCCCTTTTTTGTGGCTTATGGTAAAAGTGCTTTGTTGTGTTTTATGGTTCTTCAGAGGAGGATGCATCATACCACAGGGTGTCCATAAAGTCCCTTTAAAACTCCAGAATTTTAATGCAAAGGCAGTTGCACGAAGCACATCAAGACGGTACTCGATTTCTTGCCATGTTCGCTGTAGCATAGCGTCATCAGTGGTGGCAATGGCATTACGAATCCTTTGCTTCAAGTCAGCAGTGTCCCGTATCTGTGTTTCATACACGATACGTTTTACATACCCCCGTAAAAAAGTCCAAGGGAGTGATGTCTGGCGAACGCGGTGGCCAAGGAATTGGCCCATCCCTCCCAATCCATCTGCCTCCAAATGTTTCATTGACGAACCGACGAACATGCACTCCCCATTGTGGTGGTGCACCATCTTGCTAGAAAATGATAGTTGGTGTAATTCAATGAGTTGAGGTGCTATATATTCGGTCACAAGGTCGAGGTAAACATCTGATGTAATTGTTGACCCGCTGAAGAAAAATGGACCAATTATTCGGTTGCACATGATTCCACACCGCACATTCACTCTTGGACTATCCTGGTGAAGCTCGCTAGTCACATGAGGGTGTTCAGATCCCCAGAGTCTCACATTTTGTCTGTTTAATGTCCCAGAAACATGAAAAGTTGCCTCGTCACTGAAACAAACTCCCTTGAGGAATGCTTGATCCTTCGAAAGGCGTTCCAGCATGTTGAGTGCAAACTCTGTCCGTTTTGGCTTGTCATTTGGCTCAAGTGTCTGTAACAGTTGCACTTTGTAAGCGTACAATAGTAAGTTCTCAGGAAGGACATTATGCACAGTTGAACGTGGTAGTTGCAACTGCCTAGCAGCAGTGCTGAAAGACGTCGTAGGTGATCGAGTGAAGACGTTTAAAAGGGGATCGACGTTTTCCTCGGATGTTCTTGGTCGCCCGCTCCTCCCTTTATCCAGCGCTGTCTCTGTCTCCATAAATTTTTTGTGACATGCTCGGATTGAAGGGCGCAATGGTGGATCTCTTCCATACTTCGTTCTGAAGTTTCGTTGACCCTGAACATCCTTCTCTTAAGGAGTTGACATTTTATTCAGTTCCTTCCATCAACAGAGTATCTGAAGCACAAAATTTAGTATAAATAAAAACGTTAGCGAACAGTGATTGCAATAAAAGAAATTTTGTTAAAATATTTCAACAACTGCCGTTGTAATAAAATTTTGAAGTTGTCAAGGGACGCTATGGACACCCTGTGTATCTCCATGCGACATCTGGTGTTGACACAGAACGTCAACAATATTTTCACTCATTTCTGAAAGATATTTTAGCTGAATGCAAACGTAGGCTTCCGTGGCCGTTGTCACAGTCAATAAAGTTCTTCTGGATTTTAGGCAGCATTGTCATCACGTTTCGGCGACTGTTGCAAGACGGCTCAGGGTGTATTAGCAATTAAAATTGTAAATAACAAAACAATTGACTCTTTCTCGATGTCCAACATACAACTAAAGTTTCCAGGCAAACAAAATAAAATAGAAGACATCAAGAAGGTTATAAAACCCGTCTAATGCAAGTATCTAAAATATCGTGAAGGTATAGTGACAGTCTCTGTAGAAGCAGACTTTTATCATAGATTTGAACATTATTAGATGAATTGTTCATCTCAGCTGCGGTAGTATATTCTAGTTGTATACCCACAGCTTACAAAACAAAATTGTGATTTTCGTAAGACGAACCTATCCGCTAAAACAGTGCTGCAAAATTTGGCCTTAATGGGCTGTGGCAGTAGACGACGTACGCGAGCACCGTTGCTAACAGCACGACATCGTCTGCAGCGCTTCTCCTGGAGTCGCGACCGTGTCGGTTGGACACTAGACAACTGGAAAACAGTGGCCTGGTCAGATGAGGCCCGATTTCATTTCGTAAGATTCGAGTGAGGCGCAGGTCCCACGAAACCATGGACCCAATTTGTCAACAAGGCACTGTGCCAGCTGGTGGTGGCTCCATAATGGTGTGGGCTGTGTTTACATGTAGTGGACTGGGTCTTCTGGTCAAACTGAACCGATCACTGACTGGAAATGATTATGTTTGGCTACTTGGAAACCATTTGCAGCCATTAATGGACTTAATGTTCCGAATCATCAATGGAATGTCACCAGATCACGACTGATTGCTACTGGTTTCAACAAAATTCTGGACAATCCAAGCGAACAATTTTGCCATCCCTATCGGCCGATAGAAATCTCAGTACTTCAGCAGGGGACTTCCAACGACTTGTTGGGTCTATATCACGACCATTTGCTGCACTACGCCGGGCAAAAGAAGGTCCGACAGGATATTAGGAGATATCCCACGACTTTTGTAACCTCAGTGTATACCTTTTGAATATCACAGAGGAGGCTGCGAAACTAGATACAATGAGGCGCTGTATAGAGGTTCGGAATTTATTTAAGAACTTGGACAATGGATCTAGTGATCAGAAATTGTACGTCATCACCGATCATTCTCTCGTCGACTAGATATTCAATGCTAGCAGTTTATTTCAAAATTAATTCTTCTCAGGATGCATACTGTCCGTACAAGCTGTGCATTGGTCTACGAATTTTCCTTGAATCTGGTAGTCTATTGAAATAAAAATTTTAAATTAGTTCAGTCATGAGCAAACATAGTCTCCCACTATAACTGCAAGACCGGGAAGGATAGAAAATAAAGAAATTTTACTTGTTGTGAGTACTGTGTATCGCACGGAGAACACAACATTAAATTTGAAGGTGATTTGGGAGAACATTGGAACGAAGTTTAACACTTATGGAAGTAACAATGGCACTAATCCCGCTGATCATCAACTTGAACTGAGATTAGATGACAGATACTGCTTCAGATTTATGCCAGAGCTCAATAACAGTTGTGGCGCAAAATGGTGGCGCTTGAGTTTATTGGCAGAACGTGGGTGAGAGACCTGGAGGACGTGCTGGCCAGGCAAGAGTTAAGCAACCACTGTGTCGAAGTAGGTGACGACAGCATGAGAAACGTGCGGTCTTCTGTTATCTTGTTGAGGGATAACGTCACGGAGGCGCTGGAGATGGGGCACAACTACTGGCCTTAACACCTCGTAAATGTAACGACTGTTGTCCAGATTAGCAACCAGGTGATCAAGGAGTGATCGTTTTTTGCAAAAAATGACACATCAATATCATCAACCAGTGTGCTAGGCTTGTATGACGTTGTCAAATGCAAAGTATCCTAGTTTCTACACACGAACACGTTTACGTGATTACGTACACAGCAACGGAACTCGTAAAATGCGATGTGGTGCCTCTCCTACGTCCAGCATTGTCGTGGGCGATCTACTGTCAGCTTCCTTCTCTCTGCTGCTGCATCACCCATATCTACATCTGCATCTGCACTCTGCAACTCATTTGAAGTGCGTGACGGAGGGTACTTCTCATTGTACCATCTATTGGGGCTTCTTCCCGTTCCATTCCTGTATGGAGTGGGAGAAGATTGATTGCTTGAACGCCTTTGTATGTACTGTAATTAGGCACTCTTGTCCTCGCAGTCCCTATGGAAGCGATATATAGGGTGTTGTATATATTACTAGATTCATCTCTTAATGCTTGTTATTGAAGCTAAGCAGGCTTTCTCGAGATAGTCTGCGTCTATCTTCAGAAGTCTGCCAATTATGCTTCCGCAGTATCTTCGTGATTGTCTCCATGAGATCAGACCTTTCGTGTTGTTCTTCTTCGTATAAATTTAACATCACCTCTTAGTCGTGTTCCGTATGAGCAATATTTAAGCAATTTTCTAGGCCCGTAGGAGTGTTTCCCAATCAATCTGCTTCGCAGACTCACTGCACTCACCTAGTAATCTAACAATGATCCCAAATCTGCCAACACGTTAACCTACGTCTCAGCATATGTGATCGTTCCTTGTCATATCCCTACAATTCGTTTCACCGAGTTATGCGTATGAACTGACCGATTCCTCGTCCTTGTTCAGTCTTGGTTGTAATCCATCTTAAATGATCGTATTGTCGGTGGTACATTAAAAAGCGTCTACATTTCGTGGTGTCAAGTATGGAAAAATAAAAGTAGCATATCGGATGGGGAAGTGGCGGCTTAAAGTGGAATGACTGAACTCAAGTGTTACGTGGACGTGCATGCAGTGCAGCTGGGTACGTCTAAAGTGGATGAGGCAACACAGCTTTTCTCGTAGGTGATTTACTTAATAACTGCTACTAATTGGCTATCCATGAAGCTGTGTCTGGTCAGAAATCACCAATCCCTCTCGTCTTTGCCTACGTTAGTGTTACTCGTATGTCTGACTTTTAAAATTCGACGATTTAAGGTTAGGGTAGATTGCTACTGTACAGATCACACGTTAAGTTGCAGACAGGTAAAATTAATAGACATCAACCTTCGGCCACAGCCTTCATCAGAAAAATGGACAGAAACACACACACACACTCACTCACACATTCTTACAAGCAAGCACACCTCATGCACACATGACCATCACCTCTGGCAGTTCGGACCAGAATGCAACTGTCACCGGAAAGGAGCTGAGTGGTCAGCGCGACAGAATGTCAGTTCTAAGGGCCCGGGTTCGATTCCCGGTTGGATCGGAGATTTTCTCCGCTCAGGGACTGGGTGTTGCGTTGTCCTCATCATCATCATTTCATTCACGTCGACGCCCAAGTTGCCGAAGTGGCGTTAAATCGAAATACTGGCACCAAGCGAACGGTATACCCGACGGGAGGCCCTGGTCACACGACATTTACATTTACCGGAAAGAAAGCAGCTATCTCGAGGGGGTGGGGAATGGGCATTGACGACATTGTGAACGTGAGGGGCGGGAGGAGCGCTATTTGGCAGTGAATGAACCTGTAACAAAAAACGCTGCTCTTCTTTGGATCTCACCAGCCCTCTCAGGTACGGCTTCCATACTGCTGAGAATTATTCAAGTGTTGATTGAACAAGTGATTTGTAAGCTACGTCCTCTGCTGATTCACTGTGTTTCCTGAGGATTCTTCCAGTAGGTCTCAGCCTGGCATCTGCCTTATTGGCGGTTAATTTTATGTGGACACTCCTTTTTCAAATCGCTCCGCATGCATACAGTTAGATATTTTATGGAAGTAACTGCTTCGAGTGATTGTTCTGAAGTTATGTAATCACGCAACGCTGGGGATTTCTCTCTATGTATTCGCAATAGATTACATACGTTTATGTCGTGGGTTAATGCGACTCCTTGGACCAAGCGTTGATCCTCTATAGGTCTTCCTGCACTCCTCTAGTATTTTCTAGCGTACCGCTTTCTCTGTATACAACACCATCATCCGCGAAAAGCCTCAGGGTACTTTCGACGTAATTTAGTATGTCTTTTACACATATTATGAGAAGTGATAATTTTATAACGCTCCACCGGGGCATGCCTAAAGTTATTTTTACGTCTGAAGACTTCTCTCCGTTCAGAATAACACGCTGTGTTCTGTTTGCTAAAAACTCCTCAATGAAATCTGACAGTTAGCCCGATATTCTGTACGCTCGTATTTTCTTCGTTAGGGGGCAGTGCGGAAATGTATCGAACGCATTCCGCCGTCAAGGACCACGGCAACTGTCTGGGAGCCTGTAACTGCTGCTTCCTGGGTCTCGAGGACGGATAGAGGCAGCTGAGTTTCACACGATCGTTGGTTTCGGACCCCGTGTTGATGTTGCGGTATCGGCCGCCATCCGGTCAGCCGCCGTTTCAAACACGTGCAACCCCAGTTACGCCGCCGCGTTTCCTACAGCCGCCACCGCGCCACGAGGGCGCTGCCACGAGTGATTACTGCCAGTGACATGCATGCGTCCCCATCTCCGGAGCTCCAACGGTGGGAGTACTTAAGCTCTAACACTCATGCACTGTCTCAATATTGCGTGTTTGCCAGATGAATAACATTTATAGATATTTCGACATTCAAATCTATTGCCAGCGATATACGCTGCACCTCCAGCCGCAAATTTGTTTATTATGTTTACTATTTGATATTAGATGCAGAATAAATTAATATCTGAATTTTCTGCTCATGAATGGCATCTGTTCCTCTCTCCTGCATCCATTAAAGAACCATTTTCTACAGAACTGCCACGTGACATTAGCCGAGCGGTTTGAGGCGCTGCAGTCATGGACTGTGCGGCTGATCCCGGCGGAGGTTCGAGTCCTCCCTCAGGCATGGGTGTGTGTGTTTGTCCTTAGGATAATTTAATTTAAGTAGTGTGTAAGCCTAGCGACTGATGACCATAAGATTTCACACACTCTCTACAGAATCAGTGTTCTGAATGGTTTGATGCCGCCCCCCACGAATTCCTCTCCTGTGCCAACCTCTTCATCCCACAGTAGCACTTGCAACCTACGTCCTTAATTGTTTGCTGGATGTATTCCAGTATCTGTCTTCCTCTACAGTTTTTGCCCTCTAAAGCTCCCTCTAGTACCATGGAAGTCATTCCCTGATGTCTTAACAGACGTCCTACCATCATGCACCATCTTCTTGTCAGTGTTTTCCACATTTTCTCTCCGATCCTGCGTTGAAGCTCCTCATTTCTTACCTTATCAGTCCACACAATTTTCAATATTCGTGTAGCGCCACATCTCAAATGCTTCGCTTCTCTTCTGTTCCGGTTATCCCACAGTCCATATTTCACTACCACACAATTCTGTGCTCCGAAGGTACATTCTCAGAAATTTAATCCTCAAATTAAGGGGGCAGGACGTCAAACGAGCCGACTTGGAGCAGGAGAGTCTATAATTTTACAAATAAATTCATAAAACTTTGTCACCGTGACCAGGAAGGATTGAGGACTTACACTTGTCGCAGTGGAATTTCAAAAACGTAGCAAAATACCTTTTTTACATGTAAAATTTCATAATTTTTTCACTTATTACTGGCTGCATTTGTTGCTATAGGTACACTTCCTAAGTAAGAGAGATTCTTCGATGAATTTTTCACAGCTTACAAACAGTAGTTACAGGTGTATGGAACTCTAGAATTTTCCAAATCTATTAAAAAACTATGGAAAAAATTGAGATAATTAGCTATAAAACCTGATTTTTTTCTAAACATGAAGTTTAAAATGTAACAGTTCATTTATATTTTCATAAATTAAATAACTTCTAGAGTTTCATACACCTGTAACTATGGTTTGTATGCTGTGCAAAAGTCATCGAAGAATCTCTCTTACTTAGGAAGAAAAGTGTACCTATAGCAACAAATGCAGCCAGTAGTAAGTGAAAAAAATGATGAAATTTCACATGTAAAAAAATGTGTTTTGTTACGCTTTTGAGCTTCCACTGCTATGCATATGAATCCTGAATCCTTCCTGGTCATGCTGTTAAAGTTTTATGAATTTATTTGTAAAAGTATAAACAGTGGAAATTAAAATGTCCTGTGGTGCCTCTCCTGCTCCAAGTCGGCCCGTTTGACGTCCTACCCCCCTTAAGGCCTATGTTTGATTTTAGCAGACTTCTCTTGGCCAGGAATGCCCTTTTTGCCAGGGCTAGTCTGATTTTGACGTCCTTCTTTCTCCGTCTGTCACTGGTTATTTTGCTGCCCACGTAGCAGAATTTCAAAAACGTAGCAAAATACCTTTTTTACATGTGAAATTTCATAATTTTTTCACTTATTACTGGCTGCATTTGTTGCTTCATCTACTTCGTTATCATCAACCCTGGTGCTAAGTTTCTCGCTGTTCTCATTTCTGCTACTTCTCATTACTTCGTTTTTTTTTTTTTTTTTTTTTTTTTTTTTGTTTACTCTCAGTCCACATTCTGTGCTCATTAGATTGTTCATTTCATTCAACATATTATGTAATTCTTCTTCAATTTCATTCAGGATAGCAATGTCATCAGCGAATCGTATCACTGATAGTCTTTCACCTTCCATTTTAATTCCGCTCATGAACCTTTCTTTTGTTTTCATCATGGCTTCTTCGATGTACAGATTTGAACAGTAGGGGGGAAAGACTACATCCCAGTCTTACACCCTTTTTTTGTCCACTCTGATTATTCCCTCCTGGCTCTTGTACATAATATATATTACACGTCTCTCGCTATAGCTTACCCCTATTTCCCTCAGACTCTGAAACATTTTGCACTGTTTTAAATTGTCGAACGCTTTTTCCAGGTCAACAAATGTTATGAAAGTGCCATGATTTTTCTTTAGTCTTGCTTCAATCGCGAAGTCCGGATTGCCTCCCTGGTACATTTACCTTTGCTAAAGCGAAACTGATAGTCATGCAGCGTGCAAAGAAAGTCAAAACAGGTTCCCGCAGAGGATATTATCGGCCTCCAGAAATGTCATAATAAGGGAACATAAAACATGTTTCACAATTCTACAAATGACCATCTTCAGAGACACTGGTCTATAGTTTTATGCGTCTGTTTGACAAGCCTTCTTTAAAACAGGAATGAACTCTGCTATTTTTTTCTAATCATCGGTAGCATTTCGCTCCTCCAAAGACTACGATATACCGCTGTTAGAAGAGGGGCAAATTCTTTCACATATTTCGAGCAGAAGCAGGTCCAGTGGTATTCCTTCTGTCCAGCAAATTCAGTTGCTTTTCAGTCCCGCTGTCAGCTGTTTCGAAATTATCTATTTTGTGGTTCGTGCGAATACTTACAGGATGCACTGCAGTGCGATCGTCCCCTGTGAAACAGTTTTCGTAAAACACCTTTAGTATTTCGTCCTTTTCTGTGTCGTCATCCATTCCACTACCATTATGGTCACAGACTGTCTGTGTATACGACTTTCATCCGTTCTTAAAGTAGACAGTTAATAACAAGAATAATTACTTTATGTGATAATTAAAAGGAGATTTCCGAGCTGGGAATTAAGAACATCAATCAGTAATAAACTGTTGGAGGGTTTGCTGACTAGACATTGCAGTTACAGGAAGTTCTTGAGTTAAGCAGGTTTAAGTTTCGGTTTGAGCGTGAATATGTAGAGTCTCGCAAAGGTCGAGTAGAAGTAAACGATCATTAATTCCCACATGCGATTTGTTGCGGTACAGGGACTATTACCTTTGCGTTTCAAAAATAATAAACAACGACATTTGGAGTAAATTTCAGTTGTCAACTTTATTTCAGTAGCTTGGCCCCGTTACTTGTATTGCAGCTGGAAACAATACAGACGTGGACGATAGGTTTCGAACCACATGTCAGTGCTGTACACACACAGTCTGTGACAAATGGGCCTTCTTCAGAATGCCATAGGCAGTAACTTACAGTCAAAAATTCTGAAAGAAATTTGATACAAAGTGTAAGACGACGGAACTTACAGTCGGTAAGCTGTGCTGGGGCAGGAGGGGGAGGAGGGTGGGAGGGGTTCAGACCAAGAATGATTAGTCGCTCTCACGTGACGTTAATAGGCAGACTACCACCGTCCGCGCCAGATAGTTCGCTGTATCAAAGGAAGGTTGCAGGAAGGATCAGATAGCGTATGCCTTCCGTGAATGATTTTAACGCTTTTAAAATCTGTTAAAGAAACATAAATATGTAAATAGCCCTTTACAAATACACAAACAAACAAAAATCCACACTAGATGCAATAACTCATGTAGGTAAACGAATACATCAGCGTCCTGTAATTGAACAGCTGAATGGAAAAAGATAACAATCCAATTACCAAGTTTTTTGGAAATTGAAAAACATTATTTCCTTTCCATACTACACGTCTATTGAAAAATGGCTATTAAGCAGTTGTAGTACTAGAGGCAATTGGCTGTCTCAAAATGTCATAGTAGGCGTGTTATTAGTTAAGGACTAATTCATTACTAAACATGCTGGAATATTATCCTTTTTCCACTCACTGTTTAAACACCTCGATAAATAGTGATAAGAAAGGCTGTTGGAATAGAAAATACTTGGAAACGAAATACTGAAGACGACAGCTATTATTTATAGCTGTAAATGACTATTTATTTACTGAAAGAGCAAGATTTAAACCTATTAAAGACTTCAGAATCACTTAAAGATACTTCACTTGTCAACGTCGCTGTTCACCGCGTCAAAAGTTGATCAATGATGAATCATCATAAGATAAGCTGTGTTTTTAGGTACATAGTGTTTGACCTTTTAGATGTCCTGCAGCTGCTTAGAACTGATAGTGATTTTTGCTGCTACGCTTTGTTTTTCGGGAACACCACGTCCTCTTCTTTCTTCAGTTTGAAAGTCCCTTTACTAGGCCATCGATGAACTCAAAAGCCTTCACCTTGTAATATTTCTGGCTTAGTCAGCCATCATATTAGTCTCCAAGAAGCTGTTCCCAGAGCAGTGGAGATGCAAGAAGTATATAGATGACGAAATGTGGCGTGAGGTACCTGTGACAGACGTTAGATTCGGTACCATTCCAAGGAGAAAGACCGCCTGCATAATGCTATTGCTCTGTGATTGGCTGGTGTGTTCGGAGCAAGGGCGCCAAAACGTTAAAGTACAGTTATTATTATTAATTAAACTACACATCGGAATGACTTCACTTTTTAATATAAATATCTCACAAAAGCTATCAGTCAGTCATTTTAGAATTATTAAAAACAGTTTAAATCAAAAGCAAAAGACTGACGAATGTGCAGACGAAGCACTTCGGAAGCGTTCGGGTCACGCCTTTTCTGGTATGGCGTGCGTAGTGTTTCGGGCTGTTCGTCACTCTGGATTAGGCAGTCGAGAAGAACAGACATGTTGTCTGTCGTGGGATGTGTTTCCAATTTCTGTTTAAGTTCCTCTTCGTCACTCTGGTTTAGGCAGTCGAGATGTACAGCCATTTTGTCTGTGGCAGGATGTGCTTGCCAGTATTCAGTATTAAAAGATTCACTCCGGTAGTCATGAGGCACAGACACGTGCCAAAAATAGTGTAAAGATACATTTTCGTAAACATTGTGTTTGATCATGTACTTTTCTGTATCAGAAGGTGTTGTATTAAGATCATGTAGTCTTCTCGTGTGGCTATATTAAAATACGCAAGTGGCATCCCAAAGAAATGATACATTATTTCAGAACAGAACTTCGCTAAAAGTCAGTTTCAGCCTCAAGATACAGTACCTACGACCTGCGTGCTGTTTTCTACGCTGGGGACATCAACTTGAAGACAGCAGGTTAGTGAACTATAACAGAACCTTCGTATTCCACACAGTGCAGTGGAAACAACTAGGCGCCTCACGTGTACTGCATGCACAGAACAAATGTGCTCAGTGTGACGTCATCTGCAGTAATGCAGAGGAGGTAAAGGAGGATGATCGTTATTAACAGCAACAATCAAATCATTCTTCCTTTATTGCAGTACATTGCGTCCCTGGTGGGGAACTCTTCACTGTTTGAGTGCTTTGGAGATACGAGGCTTGATTATTAGCGAGAACTATGAACTGTGAAAAATTTTAGTAAAAATTCGTAACATCGAAAGTGACTAATTTCCTACTAAAGCACGACAGAGCTGTGTAGGAACTGTGTCAAATGTGTTTGAACTGCATTTGAGCTGTCTTTTGAACTTTACTTGAACTTTGATTACTGATGCCACAGATATTTCTTTTTTATTCACGAGATCATAACGCTTGTTGAAAGTGAAACTGGATGTGCTGATGTGCTATAGTCAAAAAACCAAATACGTGTTCGCGGTCCATGGGATTACGTTATTATTTCATCGAGAAGTTCCCGTCGTACTGCGAGGCAGCCGTAGCAGTGTGTGCGGGAGCAGTTCACCGCGGCAGATACAAGCCTTGGCAGCCAGCAGCAGCGCCGAGACACAGCCGTAGCAGCGTTGCTGAACTTGGTGTTTCAGCAGTTCGGAAATCAGTACGTCACGCCAGCAGCGGGAGCAGAGAAGGAACTTCTCGACGTCAGCACACAGAATAGCATCTAAGAGTAAGTGTTACTCTTGGCACAACGATTTAATCTATGTAACGGACAGTTCAATAGTTGTAAAATCTTAAAGTGTAGTCTAAAATTGATTCATTTAAACATATTTGGCTAAAACTCGTAAATTTTATAAAATACAAAAATTTCTGACGAAAGGGAAAAGAGATATCTTGTTAGAAGTAGGGAAAGAGATCAAGTAAATATTGATGGCAATGATCCTTCAGATCAGCGACAAGACTTGCAAATAAAGAACATTGTAGATGATTTAGCAAATCAGTTGCAAAGTTCATATAAAAATGAGATTAATAATGTTTCTGAAAATGTTGATTCTATGTTATATGATTGCACTGAGAACGTAGATGTTGTCGCTCCTGACCAAAGTGACGTGGTAAATTTGGATCACGACATCAGAGACACGGAATCTGATGTCGACATTACAAATGAGCTGACAGTGGAGTCAGGTAGATTAAGTCACAGAACTGATTCTGCTGACACCTTGCCAGCTGAGTGTTATAGATCAAAATCAGTGTATAATGTCAATGTTGCAATCGATTATAGCAGGGCAAAAAGAAACTGAAAAGAAAATAGTTAGTGTGCAATCAGAGTTAAAAGGCACCAAAGAAGGATTGGAGATGAAAATAGATAATGGGCAAAAAGAAACTAAAGAGGAATTAGGAAAGACAATAGAGAAGGCATATTCAGGAATACCTCAAATCAATAGCAATTTCAAGGCTTTAGAACAAAAGGTATCAAAACTTGAAGCTAAAACTGAAGTTTGTTCCAGTAAAATAGACAGGGAAACAAAAGAATGGGGTAAGAAATTAGAATTATGTAAGCTTGAAATAAATCAGAAGTTTTATAGTAAAGTTAAAAAGATAAATGATGATACGGAGGCTCGGGATTGTGTAATACCAACAATAAATAGTAATGTTAGACAAGTAATAAAGGAGCAAGTCAAGGCTGCTAAAGAATGTAGTGATAAACATTACCAGCAGTTAAGTGAGTTAGAAAACATCAAAGAAGAGCAGCAAGAACTTAGTTGTAAGGTTTCACAAATAGGTACTCATTGTAAAGGTACCACAGATGTGATTCAAGATGAACTGAAAGAAATTAGGGAAGTAGTGAATCGACTTCCAGATAAAAGCAATGATAAAAAGTGTATGCATGTTAGTGATGTAACAAATCCCACTATTGTTTACCATCCTTTCTCTAGTAGAGGTAACATACATCCAATTGATTTTATTAAACAGTTCGAGGGTACACTTCCTGAAAACCTAACAGAACAACAAGACATAAAAGCAGATCTCAAGGAGACGTAATATCACGGGGAACAGGGGTCAGTAACACATGTACTACATACAAGGAATTTGAACAAGCATTCTTAAATCAATATTGGTCTAGTAGCACACAAAACAGCGTCAGGGGTGAAATTTTTGAGGGAAGGAGTTTTGCTAGTAATGGTTGCAATAGCTACGAAGAGTTTTTTCCAACACTACTAGGAAACGAACCAACACTTAACTGACCTGTTAAGAGAATCAGACCTTACGAATCACTGATATTGAGAGAACATTTCAGAATAAATCTCTTGAAGAAAATTTCGGCTACCAGAAACGTTGCGTCACTCAACAGTAAGAGTTACCATACCTTTCTCTTCTCATAAATCTTGTTACTACTTACACAGTCAGTGGAAGTGTATTCATGTGTACACTTATGTAATCATTTCATAACATTATACTGACAATATTAGAGTGTTAAACATTATGTGATTTCATTTCGTAGGGGCTGACTGAACTGTTCATAGCTAGCATTTTACTCTTCATACTCCATATTATAAACCAGTGAACTACTCTCCATACCTTATACAATGTGGCCTTATCTTTAAATCGTAAATGTGTTGTCTGTGTCCCTTGAGATTTTCGTGTTAGTGTTGTGTCTTACGTAATACCATTTCTCTTGCTTGTGCATCTGTGATCCTATGCTTTTGTGTTATAAAACTTCCTGCTCACATATATTCCGCCAGTTCCTGTTTTTCACCCGTGCAATGCCGATGTTTATCCTGCTGGGTTACTATGCTGTCAATAAGTGGGTTTGTTGTCACAGTTCGTGTAAAACTTTTGTCATAGCTGTGGATAGAGAAGAACGTTAAATAAGATAGAATACAGCTCAGAATGAAAGAAGAGAAAGAACGAACAGCATGAAAGGAAATGAAGTAATACTGTTAGTTGACTCTGGTACCTGGTAGTCGTCATCTACCTAGCAATGCAAAGAACGCTATTGTCCCCTGAGGGTACGACTGTAACGAGGTGGCCTATTTTCCTCTCGGTTGCGACGCTCATTACCTCTGTCTGTACCTTTGCTCCGGCTTCACTCACGATCATTACGGCAATCTGCTCGCCACCTGTTCCTTCTCCAGCCCTCCTGCACTTGCTTGTTGCCCATCCAACTGCTCAAGGACGTGCAGTAGGTTATTGACACTGCCTTTGTTTACATTGATTAACTTCTCTTGTAAAGACACTGAAAATTTGACTGTGTGCCTATTAATGATTAAGAAACTGTTGAAGTAACAACTTAAATGAGACTGTATTAACAAAATGTAGATATAACAATAAAGAATACGAGAGGTGTAGCAGTCAAATAAGTCTGCATAACGAAACAGTTATACGGCGCAGCGCCATCTGCTAGATTTCAAGCGCAGGACACCAGCTGTAGTCTGCATGAATGAACCAGCGAGTATGTCACATGTTGTGAATGGACACTGACCTTACGTTGCTACGGGCAATGCCCTAGCCATATGTTAGCAGTCACTGTTTACAAACAGTGGCACTGCATGTAAACAAAGAATAATGTTTACTTTTTGAGTCTGTTTAGGTACATATTCATTGTATGGTATAATCAAAAGTTTATTACAGGGTTTATTTCAGTTCTGTTAGAAATCTAATGTAAGGCGTTTTGCATTGTTACATGAATTGTACCGATCCTGAATGCTGGAGTTGGAGACTGAGAATGGACAGTCACTTGACAAACCCAGCACCAATTGAGACTGAACTACGCAATATAAGACCACAGCATGGACAACGGAATCTCAGTTTCCTGTTGTGGGTCCCATGTGTTTGTTCCTGCAATGGTGAGAGTGAAGTGCTATTTCAAAGTTTACGTCAAATAGTGAAATGCAGTTCTTTCTTTTCATTCTTTGTATTTCTAAAGTGGACGTCAGTTTGACGAGATGTTAGTGAAGTCTCCTTTAAAAGACGGCAATGAGCCGATAATAATATATATATTTAAATTTTTATTAATTTACCTAACAGTGTAATTTTCTTTGTGGCTCTAAAAGGACGGCAATGAGCCGATAACAGGTGTTTATTTTTTGAGGTACTATGTGTTTAGGTAACTTCATTACTTTCTTTGGTGAATCTGAAAGACAGCTATGAGCTGATTTTTATCCTGTTTTATGTGATTTATTTTGAAACTTCTCTTATTTCTTATATGTTTTGTGTAATCACATAATATTATGCTATTTGTAAAATGTTGACTTCTTGTTCAGATTATTGTGTAATCAGTAGATGTAACTTCAAGCTGATAATCTTTGTGGTGTAGGTTGTTACTGTTTTGAATTTATTGCAGTCAGCATATTTCTTATTCACAAATTTTGGAAGAGTTTACTTATAATGACAGGGAAAATATGTAAAAGCCATCTCCATGTTTACATGTTGATATCAAAGTAGGGATAGTGTTATAGCTTGTCTCTTGAGAGATTACCTATTAGTTTACAGTTCTATCAAAATTTGGTTCAATTTATTTATGTATATCCTAAATTGTGTGTTGTCTTCGAGAACATCAGAATTTTTGGAAATCTCAGAAGGGAGGGAAAGTGTAATATTTCTGGCTTAGTCAGCCATCATATTAGTCTCCAAGAAGCTGTTCCCAGAGCAGTGGAGATGCAAGAAGTATATAGATGACGAAATGTCGTGTGAGGTACCTGTGACAGATGTTAGATTCGGTACCATTCCCGTGGGAAAGACCGCCTGCATAATGCTACTACTCTGTGATTGGGTGCTGTGTTCGGTGCAAGGGCGCCAAAACGTTGAAGTTTAGTTATTATTATTAGTTAAACTACTCATTGGAATGATTTCACTTTTTAATATAAATATGTCTCAACTGCTGACTATGAAGCAGTCATTTTAGAACTATTCAAAACAATTTAAATCAAAAACAAAAGACAGACGAAAGTGCAGATGAAGCACTTCGGAAGCGTTCGGGTCACGCCTTTTCTGGTATGGTGTGCGAAGTGTTTCGGGCTGTTCGTCACTCTAGATTAGGCAGTCGAGAAGAACAGACATGTTGTCTGTCGTGGGATGTGTTTCCAATTTTTATTTAAGTTCCTGTTCGTCACTCTGGACTAGGCAGTCTAGATGTACAGTCATGGTGTCTGTGGCAGGATGTGTTTGCCAGTATTCAGTATTAAAAGATTCACTCTGGTAGTCATGAGGCACAGACACGTGCCACAAATAGTGTAAAGATACATTTTCGCAAGCATTGTGTTTGATCATGTACTTTTCTGTATCAGAAGGTGTTGTATTAATATCATGTAGTCTTCTCGTGTGGCTATATTAAAATACGGAAGTGGCATCCCAAAGAAATGATACATTATTTCAGAACAGAACCTCGCTAAAAGTCATTTTCAGCCTCAAGATACAGAACCTACGACCTGCGTGCTGTTTTCTACGCTGGGGACATCAACTTGAAGATAGCAGGTTAGGGAACTATAACAGAACCTTCGTATTCCACACAGTGCAGTGGAAACAATTAGGCGCCTCACGTGTACTGCATGCACAGAACAAATGTGCTCAGTTACACGTCATGTACATCTGCATCTACATTTTTACTCCCCAAGCCACCCAACGGTGTGTGGTGGAGGGCACTTTACGTGCCACTGTTATCACCTCCTTTTCTGTTCCACTCGCTAATGGTTCGCGGGAAGAACGACTGCCGGAAAGCCTCCGCGCGCGCTCGAATCTGTCTAATTTTACATTCGTGATCTCCTTGGGAGGTATAAGTAGTGGGAAGCAATATAGTCGATACCTCATCCAGTAACGCAACCTCTGGAAGCATGGACAGCAAGCTACACCGCGATGCAGAGCGCCTCTCTTACAGTCTGCCACTTGAGTTTGCTAAACATCTCCGTAACGCTATCGCGCTTACCAGATAACCCTGTGACGAAACGCGCCGCTCTTCTTTGGATCTTCTCTATCTCCTCTGTCAACCTGACCTGGTACGGATCCCACACTGATGACCAATACACAAGTTTAGGCCGAACGAGTGTTTTGTAAGCCACCTCATTTGTTGATGGACTACATTTTCTAAGGACTCTCCCAATGAATCTCAATCTGGCACCCGCCTTACCAACAATTAATTTTATATGACCATTCCACTTCAAATCGTTCCGTATGCATACTCCCAGATATTTTACAGTAATGGAAAGGACAATCAACTCATTCTTCCTTTCTTTCCGTAACCTAACCTTTTATTTTATTACTGTACTGCAAATGGCTGTATGTACTAATGTTGAACGAGCAACTACCCCTCCCAATGTCCTTGGATTCCCTTTGAAGTAGAGAGGCCACCAATTCTTGAAGTTCAGCAGTTGGTTGGTTCGAAGGCTCTTAATTACGAAAGGGAGTCTGTGTTTCCTTGCACTTTAGATGATTTCCTCATACTCTTCGTGAAAATAAATCCTATCAAGTCTTCGAGAGACTCTCTTCATGGCTAAGATGTTTCTGTCACAGGGCAAGAAACGAAGTCCTCGAGTCGTATAGTAGTGGTTGATTACCTAGAATCTGTCTTTCATGATGAGTGTCAAACATAGCATTGTTAATGCGTGGTTGCCATTCTGTACACCACATGCATCGTTAAATATACGCAGTTCTTTCACCTTCGCAGTAATCATGTTAATGAAGATAACGAAACCTCATTAACACCTCTCTTAGCTTCCCATTTCGTGTATGTGTAGATAACTGATGTCTCTTTTACTACATCACGAATGTTAAAAACATAAAACTAAAATTTACGTAGATAGAAAGTTTCCTGAACTGGCATAAATGTCAGAGGTAGATACTGCATAAAATCGAAGACAATGGCCATGACATCAGTTGTAGTCTTGCAGATTTCCGTGACTTCTTGCGTCTTCTGGTAAAACTTCTTGGTGCGTATTTTGTGAACAGTCAGCTCAGCGACAGCCGCTATCTTGCTACCTCACAAAGATATGTTGTTGTTGTTGTGGTCTTCAGTCCTGAGACTGGTTTGATGCAGCTCTCCACGCTACACTATCCTGTGCAAGCTTTTTAATCTCCCAATACGTACTGCAGCCTACATCCCTCTGAATCTGCTAAGTGTATTCATCTCTTGGTCTCCCTCTACGATCTTTACCCTCCACGCTGCCCTCCAATACTAAATTGGTGATCCCGTGATGCCTCAGAACATGTCCTACCAACCGATCCCTTCTTCTAGTCAAGTTGTGCCACAAACTCCTCTTCTCCCCAATCCTATTCAGTACCACCTCATTAGTTATGTGATCTACCCATCTAATCTTCAGCATTCTTCTATAGCACCACATTTCGAAAGCTTCTATTCTCTTCTTGTCCAAACTAGTTATCGCCCATGTTTCACTTCCATACATGGCTACACTCCATAAATATACTTTCAGAAACGACTTCCTGACACTCAAATCTATACTCGACGTTAACAAATTTCACTTCTTCAGAAACGCTTTCCTTGCCATTGCCAGTCTACATTTTATATCCTCTCTACTTCGACCATCATCAGTTATTTTGCTTCCCAAATAGCAAAACTCCTTTACTACTTTAAGTGTCTCATTTTCTAACGTAATTCCCTCAGCATCACTCGACTTAATTCGACTACATTCCATTATCCTCGTTTTGCTTTTGTTGCTGTTCATCTTATATCCTCCTTTCAAGACACTGTCCATTCCATTCAACTGCTCTTCCAAGTCCTTTGCTGTCTCTGACAGAATTACAATGTCATCGGCGAACCTCAAAGTTTTTATTTCTTCTCCATGGATTTTAATACCTACTCCGAATTTTTCTTTTGTTTCCTTTACTGCTTGCTCAATATACAGATTGAATAACATCGGGGAGAGGCTACAACCCTGTCTCACTCCCTTCCCAACCGCTGCTTCCTTTTCATGCTCCTCGACACTTATAACTGCCATCTGGTTTCTGTACAAATTGTAAATAGCCTTTCGCTCCCTGTATTTTACCCCCGCCACCTCCAGAATTTGAAAGAGAGTATTCCAGTCAACATTGTCAAAAGCTTTCTCTAAGTCTACAAATGCTAGAAACGTAGGTTTGCCTTTTCTTAAGCTAGCTTCAAAAATAAGCCGTAAGGTCAGTATTGCCTCACGTGTTCCCATATTTCTACGGAATCCAAACTGATCTTCCCCAATGTCGGCTTCTACCAGTTTTTCCATTCGTCTGTAAAGAATTCGCGTTAGTATTTTGCAGCCGTGACTTATTAAACTGATAGTTCGGTAATTTTCACATCTGTCAACGCCTGCTTTCTTTGGGATTGGAATTATTGTATTCTTCTTGAAGTCTGAGGGTATTTCGCCTGTCTCATACATCTTGCTCACCAGATAGTAGAGTTTTGTCAGGACTGGCTCTCCCAAGGCCGTCAGTAGTTCCAATGGAATATTGTCTACTCCTGGGGCCTTGTTTCGACTCAGGTCTTTCAGTGCTCTATCATGTCTCCCATTTCATCTTCATCTACATCCTCTTCCATTTCTATAACATTGCCCTCAAGTACATCGCCCTTGTATAGACCCCTCTATATACTCCTTCCACTTTTCTGCTTTCCCTTCTTTGGTTAGAACTGGGTTCCCATCTGAGCTCTTGATATTCATGCAAGTCGTTCTCTTTTCTCCAAAGGTCTCTAATTTTCCTGTAGGCAGAATCTATCTCACTCCTAGTGAGATAAGCCTCTACATCCTTACATTTGTCCTCTAGCCATGCCTGCTTAGCCATTTTGCACTTCCTATCGATCTCATTTTTGTGACTTTTGTATTCCTTTTTGCCTGCTTCATTTACTGCATTTTTATATTTTCTCCTTTCGTCAATTAAATTCAATATTTCTTCTGTCATCCAAGGATTTCTACTAGCACTCGTCTTTTTACATACTTGATCCTCTGCTGCCTTCACTACTTCATCCCTCAAAGCCACCCATTCTTCTTCTACTGTGTTTCTTTCCCCCATTCCTGTCAATTGTTCCCTTATGCTCTCCCTGAAACACTGTACAACCTCTGGCTTAGTCAGTTTATCCAGGTCCCATCTCCTTAAATTACCACCTTTTTGCAGTTTATTCAGTTTTAATCTACAGTTCATAACCAATAGATTGTGGTCAGAGTCCACATCTCCCCCTGGAAATGTCTTACAATTTAAAACCTGGTTCCTAAATCTCTGTCTTACCATTAAATAATCTATCTGATACCTTTTAGTATCTCCAGGCTTCTTCCATGTATACAACCTTCTTTTATTATTCTTGAGCCAAGTGTTAGTTATAATTAAGTTGTGCTCTGTGCAAAATTCCACCAGGCGGCTTCCTCTTTCATTTCTTACCCCCAATCCATATTCACCTACTACAGACTGTTGCCCCTGCAACTACTGAAAAGGCTGCTGCCCCTCTTCAGGAACCATACGTTTGTCTGGCCTCTCAGCAGATACCCCTCCGTTGTGGTTGCACCTACGGTACGGCTGTCTGTATCGCTGGGGCACTCAAGCCTCCCCACCAGCAGCAAGGTCTATGGTTCATGGGGGGGGGGGGATAAAGATATGAAGATTTTATTTTTACCTTCAGATCTCTGCACATCATCTTGTGACCTACCAAACTTGTAGTCATGAGTCTCTTTAATTTTTTAAAAATAAAACTGATATTCCGCAACTCCGATGAGCCCAGGATGACCTTAAATGAAAAGGGCCTGCATTTTTCGAACTTTTAAACCGGAGTCCAATTACCTTACAGGAATGAAAGTGTAGTACGACGCGTGTTTGGGAAATGAAGTGATATATTCATCAATTTTAGCTATGGTCCATGTTTCAAAAGTATTTCCACGGTTTAAATGCTTTCCTCTCATGTGAATAGGTGACTGATTATTCTATGAAACCTTGTTTAAACGTTGCAGCACGTTATGTGAGACAGCATACAAACTAACATAGGCCTTACGACAAACCTTAGCCCGATTGACTCCCTTCGGGACAAAATATTTGAAAGGTGATGTGTTTTCTTTAGAATTTTCTGTGGTTGATCGACGTCTAGTAATATCGTGACTTTCTATCAATCCTAAGAGATACGTTTCATTTTTCGGGTGTCCACTGAACAAATTTTCTATCACACTCCGTTTCGATGGAGCACTGAAACCAGCTATGCGTTTCTTACAACATCCACAATCGGAACTACATCTTTTAACATCCACCAAATAATCGTTGTTTATGTCGATTTATTTACCCCTTTGTCTTTTTAGTTTCTACATTTCCTTTGAATATTTATCTTTGTTGACTTTACCTCGCTTCTTCTAGGCTCAGTCATATCCTCATCTGACGCGGACATTTCTCACGGAACACAAAAGAATCCTTCACTTACTGAGAAATATCTACTATCTACTATACATAAACACACACAAGCAGTTCCAATTTTCGTTGTTACAGAAACTGTCAACAAATCTAGCTATCACTAACGACCCAATTTCCTGCCATTTCTAAACATCTGAAACAAGTATGCACCCCTCAGCGGAAAAGGCATAAAGTTCCTGGAATATTATCAACTTCCACTTAACCAAATTATCAATATCATTCATGTCAATGAAGTTGCATTGCAATATTCCCTTTTCTTCATTCAGTGGATATCAGATACAAGTTGGCCCAGTCTAACTTCCCTTTTCTTGTGGTATTACCTTTTTCCACTCACTCGTATAATTTTTAAGCGTATAAATCACCTTTTGTGAGTGAAAGAAAGCGAATTTCCGATTTTTACATGGTCGTGATGGTGTTCGCATCAAATTTTTCTTTGCAGCGTTCTTTACTCATGCTTTATTAAAATGCCAAATATGAATAAATTTTCACTTTCTAGCACACAAACTAATTATGTCTTCGCGAACAACAGGGTACCCTGCTTTAATGATGGATGTCAAAGTTTTAACTACTTTGTCACCCATAGCAATGGTATATCCGTGTAAAGTTGTAACTACTTTGTAACACACTACCGGCCATTAAAATTGCTACACCAAGAAGAAACGCAGATGATACACGGGTATTCATTGGACAAATATATTATACTAGAACTGACATGTTATTACATTTTCACACAATTTGGGTGCATAGATCCCGAGAAATCAGTACCCAGGACCTGCAACTTGCGGTCGTGCATTATCCTGCTGAAATGTAGGGTTTCGCAGTGATCGAATGAAGGCTAGAGCCACGGGTCATAACACATCTGAAATGTAACGTCCACTGCTCAAAGTGCCGTCAATGCGAACAATAGGTGATTGAGACGTGTAACCAATGGCACCCCATACCATCACGCTGGGTGATACGCCAGTATGGCTATGACGAATACACGCTTCCAATGTGGGTTCACCGCGATGTTGCCAAACACAGATGCGACCATCATGATGCTGTAAACAGAACCTGGATTCTTCCGAAAAAATGACATTTTGCCTTTCGTACACCCAGGTTCATCGTTGAGTACACCATCGAAGGCGCTCCTGTCTGTGATGCAGCGTCAATGGTATCCGCAGCCCTGGTCTCCGAGCTGATAGTCCATGCTGCTGCAAACGCCGTCGAACAGTTCGTTGAGATGGTTGTTGTCTTGCAAACGTCCCTATCTGTTGACTCAGGCGTCGAGACGTGGCTGCACGATCCGTTGCAGCCATGCGGATAAGATGCCTGTCATCTCGACTGCTAGTGATACGAGGCCTTTGGGATCCAGCACGGCGTCCCGTACTACCCTCCTGAACCCACTGATTCCATATTCTGCTAATAGTAATTGGATCTCGACCAACGCGAGCAGCAATGTCGCGATACGATAAACCGCAATCGCGATAGGCTACAATCCGACACATATTAAAGCCGGAAACGTGATGGTACGCATTTCTCCTACTTGCACGAGGCATCATAACAACGTTTCACCGGGCAACGTCGGTCAACTGCGTATGAGAAATCGGTTGGAAACTTTCCGCATGTCAGCACGTTGTAGGTTTCGGCACCGGCGCCAACCTTTCACCCCTGTCGGTTAAATTTCGCTTCTGTACCACGTCATGTTCGTGATGTAGCAATTTTAATTACCTGTCGTGTAGCAACGGTATATCCGTGAAGCCCAGAAAAAATAATTTCGAGCTTGTTCGCTGTGTTCACCCCCTTCTGTTTCTGATTTAAAAGAGGCCCCCGAGAAATAATAGATATCCAGAAATAAGAACATGTCCTACGTGTTGAGCGCATATCAGTTTGTGATCCCATGGCTTTATCAGTGTTTTGACACGTAAATGCAAAATAGTCTGACATGTAGTGTACAGTAAGGTGAAACAACCTCTGTATCAGAAATTTTTTCGTCTATTTCGTGGATTGGTATCAGGGAATTCTTCCTCCTATCCCATAATGTGTTCGGTGCTACAACTCCCTCTATACTGAGTTTTCACTTTGTTTTGTTCCATCACTTCAATACCAATGTCACTGGCAATGAATTTCATGAATTCGTCATTGCGTGTTTCGGTGTCTGCAAAACCTGTACTAATTCTCTCATTAGCAACTGATGCACTGCCTCATAACTGTACGTCGTCTGCTTTTCCCGTTAAAACACGAAGGCGAATTCTGTGCTTTACCTCCACAGTTCTAGGGTTTTTACAGAAAGCACCATACCTCGAATTCTCCAATAATAATTTTTCGGGCAGACTTCATTTAGTGAGGATGGTAGGATATACCTTCCTTAATCTTTTCTTATTTCTTCAAACAGTCCTGGGAACTACACTCCTGGAAATTGAAATAAGAAAACCGTGAATTCATTGTCCCAGGAAGGGGAAACTTTATTGACACATTCCTGGGGTCAGATACATCACATGATCACACTGACAGAACCACAGGCACATAGACACAGGCAACAGAGCATGCACAATGTCGGCACTAGTACAGTGTATATCCACCTTTCGCAGCAATGCAGGCTGCTATTCTCCCATGGAGACGATCGTAGAGATGCTGGATGTAGTCCTGTGGAACGGCTTGCCATGCCATTTCCACCTGGCGCCTCAGTTGGACCAGCGTTCGTGCTGGACGTGCAGACCGCGTGAGACGACGCTTCATCCAGTCCCAAACATGCTCAATGGGGGACAGATCCGGAGATCTTGCTGGCCAGGGTAGTTGACGTACACCTTCTAGAGCACGTTGGGTGGCACGGGATACATGCGGACGTGCATTGTCCTGTTGGAACAGCAAGTTCCCTTGCCGGTCTAGGAATGGTAGAACGATGGGTTCGATGACGGTTTGGATGTACCGTGCACTATTCAGTGTCCCCTCGACGATCACCAGTGGTGTACGGCCAGTGTAGGAGATCGCTCCCCACACCATGATGCCGGGTGTTGGCCCTGTGTGCCTCGGTCGTATGCAGTCCTGATTGTGGCGCTCACTTGCACGGCGCCAAACACGCATACGACCATCATTGGCACCAAGGCAGAAGCGACTCTCATCGCTGAAGACGACACGTCTCCATTCGTCCCTCCATTCACGCCTGTCGCGACACCACTGGAGGCGGGCTGCACGATGTTGGGGCGTGAGCGGAAAACGGCCTAACGGTGTGCGGGACCGTAGCCCAGCTTCATGGAGACGGTTGCGAATGGTCCTCGCCGATACCCCAGGAGCAACAGTGTCCCTAATTTGCTGGGAAGTGGCGGTGCGGACCCCTACGGCACTGCGTAGGATCCTACGGTCTTGGCGTGCATCCGTGCGTCGCTGCGGTCCGGTCCCAGGTTGACGGGCACGTGCACCTTCCGCCGACCACTGGCGACAACATCGATGTACTGTGGAGACCTCACGCCCCACGTGTTGAGCAATTCGGCGGTACGTCCACCCGGCCTCCCGCATGCCCACTATACGCCCACGCTCAAAGTCCGTCAACTGCACATATGGTTCACGTCCACGTTGTCGCGGCATGCTACCAGTGTTAAAGACTGCGATGGAGCTCCGTATGCCACGGCAAACTGGCTGACACTGACGGCGGCGGTGCACAAATGCTGCGCAGCTAGCGCCATTCGACGGCCAACACCGCGGTTCCTGGTGTGTCCGCTGTGCCGTGCGTGTGATCATTGCTTGTACAGCCCTCTCGCAGTGTCCGGAGCAAGTATGGTGGGTCTGACACACCGGTGTCAATGTGTTCTTTTTTCCATTTCCAGGAGTGTATTTGCGACTGGAACAGAAAAGGAGGGAATTAACAGTGGTGGAGAAAGTACCCTCTGCTGCACACCTCAAGATGGCATCCGTTGTATAGATGTGGATATAAACGTAGAACAGTTCACAAGTAGCATCCTGAGCGAGCACTTCCGAGCTCTAGAAGTACTAGCATTCAACTAAATTCTTCCACCGATGCGCACGTTCGTTGTCTTCCAGTGCCGTCACAACGCCACCCCTTTAACGTTTATTCAAATCAGAAAACTTTCTCTTAAATGTTTTGATAATAAGTGTGGAACACAAAGTGCTGCTACACCTATCCCATATTTCCTCCCGAAATCACAGAACCCTTCTGGACTGGAAATCGTGTTCTTGAGTAGCAAAATCTTGGCCCCTGCTGCGTCGGAACACAGGCCTATTTTCTATTCACGCCCTCGCACTCCACATACTGCCACTAGCTAGCCGCTTCCTTATTAGCAAATTCATACAGGAATCTATCCTTCCTACCAATGATAGTTTCTTCGTTTCCTGTATTCTGCATAAAGGAAAGCTCAATTATTGACATTCTCACCTACCACGTCTTAAAACAGCCACCACGGCATTCAGGTATCACTTTCCTGTACTACTCGCTCACACACAAGAGCAAGTACATCGTATGCAACTATTACACATTCATCTATTTTCACGCCAATTATCTCTGTTACATAGCTCCACTTCACGTCAAATGGCGTCACCAGTTGAACTACAGCATTCTTCACATTTTAATCCATTGCTCCAGTTTATTCATTATTATGAATCATCATGTAAATGCAAAAAAGATATATAGCTGAGTGCCGTTGTGTCTGGCAACTGCTCATAGTTATGTGGAGCAAAGAGACAAACAACTAATATGTCCCCCTGTCTCCTCAAACACCCAAAACATTTTCACACGTCCTACAACATCGTAACAAGTACAACAACATGCCAGTGCATCTCCCGTTCTTGAAAAATGTCTTAGTAGCCTCTTCTCCTAAATCTTCAAACAACACACATTCTTTCTCAGAGAAAATTTGTAATCCCCCGTCTTTCTTAGAATGTGGAGCTGTAACGATGTTTACCCATCTAGCAGTTTGCGATCTTCCCTTCATTATCCAATTCCAAATTAATGCTGCAACTCGTTGATTCCTGATAAACTGTGAATCATACCCACCACGTCTATTTTTTTACTCGTACACACCACATACATTATTTTTTCCTGACTCGCACCCACATCTAAATTCCTTACCTACGAATTCTGTCAGGAGCTCTCACCATCATCACCACCATGACTCACAGTACCACCCATAAATGCCTTTTTACTTTGCATATCTGTTAATTTACATCAAACTTTGAAAAACGGCTGTACAGATATCACCAATCCACCCAATGCAGAGGGAATGCAAACAATTAAATGCGTTTCTTTATTAAGAACTGCATTATACAATGCAAAGCTGCACTATTTATTTTATTTTTTTGTCAGTTTCGGTCGATTTCAGATCATCCTATCCCCGGGCCATAAAACCTTTGAACTGTTTATTCCATAACAAATTGCAATGCTTACTCATTTTGTATAGTTGTATGGCAGTGCAACGTGTGGTATACTGAATATGTTCCTTGCTTGGAATGTAAACATTAACATTGTCCTTAATGCCGGGGTAAATGTGTTCTAAAATACGACCCCCTAATAAGGAAGTCCGCAGGTTTTCGTATGTGATAGGCACATCTGTCCACAAGAGTTCTTAGTAACAAGGATAAGTGCTCGGCACAATCGTAATTTGGAGGGCCGAAAACAGTTTCGTCGAACCCGACTCACACCGATCTACGTTTACATGAACATAACTGTCACTGGCCGTGCGGTTAAAGGCGCTGCAGTCTGGAACCGCAAGACCGCTACGGTCGCAGGTTCGAATCCTGCCTCGGGCATGGATGTTTGTGATGTCCTTAGGTTAGTTAGGTTTAACTAGTTCTAAGTTCTGGGGGACTAATGACCTCAGCAGTTGAGTCCCATAGTGCTCAGAGCCATTTGAACCATTTAACTGTCACTATGTTTCCTAGACGATAAGTGTTCTCAGTGCTTCGCTTGACACAGCACATATCATTTCTGACAAGAGCAATCTGTACCGAAAACCTCTACGTACGAGTACAAAGGAATTTTTAAAGCACGTGATTATTCTCTACAGCAGATACTCAAAGCGCTAAAACCTAAGGTGGACATAAGGAACGAGGAAGAAACCACAGAAAGATTTAAATCCATCTCTTTCCTGCCACAAATGCCAAGTGACGTCAAAAATAAGACTGATCCCAAGCAAGCACAAATTAAAGTGATTTTTCGGTTTCCATCGAGGGCAGCATCATGTCTCTGTTCAGTTAAAAGATTATTTGGTGGTGGAAAGGCTTTGGTTTTGAAGGATTCCTGAGTATGGCCTGTCATACATCGGACGGACGAGGGGTGTAGTCGCACAAAACACCGCAGCTACACCTGTCTCTTACAGTTCAATAATTCGGCAGCGGCAGCGCATTGCATTGACACTGCTCGCTCTGCGTCGTATTAAAATGTCAAAACCGTAGCGCCGACCTCATCTTTTGGTATTCGATGGTGAAAGACCAGGCTGAAATTCTTTTGGAGAAGAATTTAGTTAACAGCTTGGACAAGGCGTGGAATCCGGCGCTGTCTTTAATAAACTTCAAAGACGTCGCAACAGTGCAGTTCGTAATGACACATAGATAAGGCAGCATGGATCGACAACGCAGCCACAGTTTCAGTTCACCCACACTTCTTAGCCGCCAATCAACGTCTCTGGCAATTGTGTATCTCTGGCGGCATGTGCCGTGGCACTGTCGGCCGGTTTCAAAGGACGCTATATCATCAGCCTGTCAGCTTACTCCGAAAATGGCCGAACGGAATAGAGCTGAATATTGGAGAAAATGGAATTTATTCAAGTGAGGGGCAAAAATTTAATGGGTAAGGCATAGCGCAGTGGGAAAAAAATGCACAGTCGTAGGTATCATCACTAAGAAGACGATGATACAGACCCTATCAACCCAAGTCGTATCAGCCGGTCTGCCTTATCAACAATTTGGCAAAAATACAGGAGCACGTTTTGTGCAACAGACATGAAACTAAGTTAAGGTAACTACAAGCAATGAGTACGGATTCAAAAAGGGTTGATCGACTGATGATGCCACAAATTAAGCAATTAGCTTTGGAGAGGAGTTAGATGACGCGCATGCCGTGCAGCTGCATTTGAAAATCTGTGGTAGCACACCCTGTTCTCGTGGCCTCGAGAATTCGAGAGTCCTATGGCCGTGTATATCAGCCTAAAGATTCATTGTATAAACCGGTAAGCAACGCTTACACGCTCAAAAGGAAAGCATAACAAAGGCAGTTATTAAAGGCTTTCCTCAGAATTCAGGCTGTGAATCCGTATACTGGGGTGCAGGGTTAGAGCCCTTACTGAAGAAATTAGGGGCTGTGTAGCATATGTAGACGACATCCCACTAATTGTGTGTGGTGCATCTAGCGCACGGATTGCGGAAAGAGGAACAAACGCAATAAAAGTTTTGTGTCATAGGTAAACTAAATATAAACTTCAAAAATGTTTTGCATCACCCCGGTTCCCAGAGCTCCTAAAGACAGACATTCACTGTGGATATTGTAGTCAGACACAGTCCCTTTCACCGTTCAGGGATGTCACTAAACCCGCCCAAAGATGTAAACAACTATAAACAACTATGCATGAGCAGCGCCTATTAGACTGAGGGGGTCCAATAGCCGATCCCTTCCAGTCATTCCACCAGGAAGTAGGTGTACGGCTCGTGTTATCTGTAGTTCAGCCATGCCTAGACAGTCAATACCGCGGTTCGATCGCATCCGCATTGTTACTTTGTGCCAGGAAGGGCCCTCAGCAAGAGAAGTGTCCAGGTATCTCGGAGTCAAACGTGGCGATGTTGTTCGGACATGGAGGAGATACAGAGAGACAGAAACTGTCGATGACATGCCGCGCTCAGTCCGCCCAAGGGCTACTAATGCGGTGGATGCCTCGGAGGAACCCTGAAAGCAACGCCACCATGTTGAATAACGCTTTTCGTGCAGCCGCAGGACGTCGTGGGAAGACTCAAATTGTGTGCAATAGGCTGCATGATGCGCAATTTCGCTCCCGACGTCCATGGCGAGGTCCATCTTTGCAACCACGACACCATGCAGCGCGGTGCAGATAGGCCCAACAACATGCCAAATGAACCGTTCAGGATTGGCATCACGTTCTCTTCACCGATGAGTGTCGCATATGCCTTCAACCAGACAATCGTCGGAGACGTGTTTGGAGGTAACCCGGTCAGGGTGAACGCCTTAGACACACTGTCCAGCGAGTGCAGCAAGGTGGAGATTGCCTGCTGTTTTGGGGTGGTATTATGTGGGGCTGACGTACGCCGTTGGTGGCCATGGAAGACACCGTAACCGCTGTACGATACATGAATGCCATCCTCTGACCGATACTGCAACCAAATCGGCAGCATATTGGTGAGGCATTCGTCTTCATGGACGACAGTTCGCGCCTCCATCGTGCACGTCTTGCGAATGACTTCCTTCATGGTAACGACATCGCTCGACTAGAGTGGCCAGCATGTTCTCCAGACATAAACCCTATCGAACATGCCTAGGATACATTGGAAAGGGCTGTTTATGGACGTCGTGACCCACCAACCACTCTGAGGGATGTACCCCCAATCAGCTTGAGGAGTGGAACAATATGGACTAAAGGTGTCTTGATGAACTTGTGGATAGTATGTCACGACGAATACAGGCATCCATCAATGCAAGAGGACGTGCTACTAGGTACTAGAGGTACCGGTGTGTGCAGCAGTCTGCACCATCACCTCTGAAAGTCTCGCTGTATGGTGGTACAACAGGCAATGTGTGGTTTTCATGAGCAATAAGATGGGCGGAAATGATGTTTATGTCGATCTCTATTCCAATTTTCTGTACAGGTTCGGGAACTCTCGGAACCGAGGTGATGCAAAACATTTTTTGATGTGTGTAAATAAAAAGTGGCTTTGAAAAATCCATATGTTGTTAAAAAAAATCGCTTATCAGTCGCAAAAAATCCTATAATAAAAATTAGTAAAGAATTGAAACTTAGATTGCTACGAGTGGCTACGTATTGATCATTCTTGGTGGAAAACAAAATGACAACTCACATGCCCGGTGCGCGGATACGTCGCGCTCCAGGGGTGGGTGCGTGCTCTGGCGTGAATTGTGACACTATCACCGGTTTGGGCGAGGCATGGTACGTTGCCACATTACTCTGTGTTGTGACTGAGTAAGAAATTTCTTCTTACCGCCTTTCTACTGCTGATGCGGTTTTTGTAGCCCAGGTATCAACTTGGCGAAGCACTTTGTGAGGGACATCAGCCTGAGTGAATGAAGTGTTGCACACGACATCTGAGTCTATGAATCCACTATTACAGGGCGATCGCGGAAGAAAATATTCGGTGAGATCTTTGTGTTAAATTTGTTGCTGTCATCGCTTCGGAACTCACACGAAGATTAGCGTTGAACATATACCTTTCCCGCTTGACGTGGTTAATATTTTACTAATGAGATTATGTTAGTGTGGGTAAGACAGCTTCCGGTATTTGCAGTCGATCGGTCGCTGACTGTTGAGGACCATGTTTAATGTCTGTAATTTATTACCTTAGCTGGGGACGTTTTCTAACTACCTAACTATTGTTTTCTTCTTACTCTGCTGTATTAACTTAGGGAGTGTGTACCGTTACCTCCTTTCTGCGTAATTTTTGTGGTGTTGAATTAATTTAGTTATTCCGTAGAAGTCACTGCAGATTGCTAATTTCGGTCTGAAATACGGTTGCAGGCGTCAGTTGCAACCTACAGCGATGCTAATGTAACGTAGCAGTTCAAATTTTGCACATTGTTTTTGGGAACTTGAGCGTGAGTAAATGCATGTTAAATATACGTAGCGATACGCAGGCAAAAAGTTATTTATTATTAATGGAAATGTTAAGCTCTCTTTCGATGAATGACAAAGCACATAACCTGCAACCAACCCAGCGATAATACAGAGCATGAAATCATTTCTTTTCCCAACATACTAATACAATTTTACACAGAAAGAGAGAATAGTACAAACACCTGCGTATTACTAAGATAATATCAAGGACATTCATTAACTTTATCTCTTTAAGAACTGAGTTAACTTTTAATCCTTTGAATTAACTGAAAATATTTTAAAGCAGAGCTGAAGCTTCATCTAAGCCTCGCGGTGTTAAATCCCTGAATAAGTTTCGTAATCAAAAATATTAACTGACTTTAACAGTGAAAACCGACTGTAAAATTCATAAAAACGCTTAGAATTATTTTTCTTTGCGAGTGAAGCTCGCAAACACTGAAATATTTTTAGTACACGTAATGGCACACTCATCGCCGTAGAAACAGTCGAAGCCAGATAGGCAATTGAGAGTAATATTATTATTATCTTTAAATATATTTCACCTGGAAGGAGAGGTATTTTTGAAAGGAAACATAAGATACCTTCAGTTAACAATATATTCTAACCTTAAGATACATACAGATAGCTAGTTATACATTCATCTATTCACAGGAGAGAGAGAGAGAGAGAGAGAGAGAGAGAGAGAGAGATATAGAGAGATAGAGTAAGCGAAATACAGAGAACAAACAGGACCGAGCAACATGGCTCTTGCGTATATATATTACACCTGAAGTTCCATGCTTTCATGGAACGTATTGAAATACAGTATTTTTTAATGGAAAGTATTTACAATATTTGTCACAAAATATTATCAGACTCGACAAAATGACTTATAAAATCACACATATTACTTTCTTATTTGCATTACCTTCATATCAGTTGAATAAATCATGTCAAGCTTCTAGGTGACGCCACAAGTGCCACAGCAGAACATAGTTTTAGCAGCACTTCTACACAACTACCTTTTATTTATTATCTACGGTAACCTTTAAAATATTATTAGAGCATACCTGACATATTAAGCCTTGGATTTTCTAATCAAGTATAATCGGCATCTCGCGTCTTTTTTCTATTCAAGCGTTCTGCAGCAGTTTTTTAAATTGGTGGTTTAACGATGTAAATGATCCTTCTAATTGTGTTTCATTGTCTCTCTTATACTTCTGCATCATTTGTTATTCTGACTAATTGTTATTGCTTTAACCAAGCTCCGGAGGGTTTTTTATGTCAAGATCTGTGAATCTAATTATTTCAAAAGTTTATTTTGTCAACTGCGCCGAAGTAACTGTTATTGAATGAATTCAACTAGTCATTCGGAGGTTTCCATTGATTATTATTTTCACAAATATTGTTCACAACTGGTCTGAGTAAATGTCGTTCTCGTATTAAAGTTTGAAATCTCTTTTTAAGAAATGCTATGTTGAGTGATTTTGTCATTTCTGCAGAAGATCAAGCTAACAAAATCTAAGTTAAGAACTTTGTTTATTTATGATTTGGCACCTTACCACTTAAAAATATCTGCCAGTACCCTATCACAAAATTATGTAGCCTATACAAAACAAACCAGTAGTAAAGAAGCCGCAGTTGTGCAAAAGATTGTCAATACAGTATGTGCAAATGCATAGTAAATGCGTATGGAATAGATAAATACACTTGACACGAGGACGGTATCCTCTTAAAACTGAAGATTTTTCATTGAGCTACAACATGCAGTGGCATAATAGATCTACATTTTTCAGAGTAAAAACAGTCCCTTTCGCGAAATTGTGTCTGGGGCATCATGGGACTGTCGACAATAATAAGAAAATCAATCAGTTAGATACAAGTGGAGGAAAAGGACATGATCCTATCATGCACGGCTACGCAGACAACGTGAACTAACAGTAATAATAACTTGCGTAAAAGTAGCTGGATACGTGACCCATCAGTCATAAACCCGCATATAATGTAACATAGACACCAAGGTAACCGGATATACAACCCGTCCATCACGAAACATCTAAACCATGAACTGCACCTAGTGAACGGAGAGAAACAGCCGGAATAACAGCGAGAAAGTACAAATATGTGGTGGAAAATGTTTCCACGGTTGTATGTTACCTTGAGCGCATCAGACGGATCCACCGCTGCCGTACAAACAGGGCTCCGCTTACAAAATTGCTGTACGAGCCGCACACGGCAGAATGTCTGTATTAGCGCGCACACAAACATTACTACGAAAACCTGAGATACAGGTGCCGCATATAGTATGGCAAAAACCACCCAGGCTGCTCACATGACCGTCTTCAGGCATATTTTCGATAAAAAAGAGCGTAAAACTAGTAATTAAAATGCATATAAACAAACCAATGAAGACACATATATAAAATGAAAGAACCCCACATAAAGATTGTGCCGAATGATTACAAGAAAAACAACGAATCAAAATATGTCAGTAAAACTCCGACACATAGAGTAAAAGAGCTAAATTTTGGAGTACGTTCGTAACGTACGCTTTCTGTATCAATAACACTTCAGGATACCAGGAAGGGGCCAATGTTAAAAACCGCAAACTCGACGCAAAAGAGACATAAGTTATAAAAAATATGAAGAAGTAAAGTCATCTACGATAAAAAGTCATTAAGAAAACCCCTTTAAAATATGGTTCCCTCCACATCCACAAAAAAACTAGAAAACTGAGAGTGATGATGTCGACATAAAATGATCATTGCAGCAAAATTCGTAACACTCGTAACATTGTATCATAACATGTTTGATTACTGCTAATCAGTTGATCGTTCAGCAACCTGTCTTTTTCAGCATCGAGATTTTAAATAATTTCCAGCTCCTCTAGTGGATTCAACATCTTCCCCTTCTGAGCAAGGTGTAGTATCCCAAGTTTCCTATTGTGGTGGACTGGTGCCCACTGGACTTTAGGTGCTCAGAAAGTGTGGAATTTAGTTTAGTCTGACCTTCCTTAGTTAACAAGTGCCTCCTGAACCTGGTCTTTAATCTTCTGCCAGTTTCCCTATATATGGCTTTTTACAATCGCTAGTCTTATTTATATACGCCCGATCCTGCATACCTATCTCTCTTCGGGCGTTCATTGTCTATACAGTGTGTTTCAGATCTGATGGTCAATATTCAGGGATATGACACAAACGGCCGGTCGGAGGACCGAGCGGTTCTAGGCGCTACAGTTTGGAACCGCGGGACCGGTACGGTCACAGGTTCGAATCCTGCCTTGGGCATGGATGTGTGTGATGTCCTTGAGGTTAGTTAGGTTTAAGTAGTTCTAAGTTCTAGGGGACTGATGACCTCAGAAGTTAAGTCCCATAGTGCTCAGAGCCATTTGAATCATTTTTGAACACAAACGATCATTCGAAACAAAAAAGTCAAGAAAATGTGCCATGTAAAACGCATACCTTAAGAGCTATGAGCAATTCTTGATCTTCGATCTTTGGAACAGATCTCTTCTACTGCAAGATCTTTGCTTTCCGTACTTTTGGAAGTGATAGTATGGACCAAAACAAGAAAAAAATGTCCAGTAAACATGTGCTCTAAAATGCATACCTTAAGAACTGCGAGCACTTATTCATCTTCGCTACTTCGAAACACAACTCTTCTAATGAATAAGGTATGCGTTTTAGAACCCATGTTTACTTGACTTTGGGGGTGTTTCAAATGATCATTCCTGTCATATCCCTCAATATTGACCATCATTCCTGAAACACCCTCTTTAATTATACTGAAGTTAAATACCAGTAGCGTCCATAAGAGGAAAATCCTGGTTTTTAAAGAGTTTAGCTAAATCATAAGAGACGTTCCCCACGAACGGGTTCTTCTCAAATTCGGAACTGGAAAACCGTGAGACGGGAAGGCCTCTATGGTCTGCTACTGAAGTTTTTTCTTTATACAGTTAATCAACGGCTGAAGGACTATACGTGTTCCGAGCGGTTCTAGGAGCTTCTGTCTGGAACCGCGCGACCGCTACGGTCACAGATTCGTATCCTGCCTCGGGCATGGATGCGTGTGATGTCCTTAGGTTAGTTAGGTTCAAGAAGTTCTAAGTTCTAGAGGACTGATGACCTCAGATGTTAAGTCCCATAGTGCTCAGAGACATTTGAACCATTTTTTAATTGTACGTGTTGTTTACAGGAACGCATTTCAAATTTTACATCTGAATCGACATACGTACCCCACAAACCATCATATGGTACGTGGTGGACATAACGCCGTATCACTAGTAATCGTTTCCTTCCCTGTTCGACTCGCAAACAAAGCGAGGGAAAAGCGACTATCTATATTCCTTCGTACGAACCCTAATTGCTGTCTTTTATCTTCGTGGTTAATAAGCGAAATGTATGTTGGCGGCAGTAGGATCGTTCTGCAGTCAGCTTCAAATGCCGGTTCTCTAAATT
Organism: Schistocerca piceifrons; assembly: GCF_021461385.2. Classification (NCBI taxonomy): domain Eukaryota; kingdom Metazoa; phylum Arthropoda; class Insecta; order Orthoptera; family Acrididae; genus Schistocerca; species Schistocerca piceifrons. The sequence continues at coordinate 497,182,596 of NC_060143.1, read as the reverse complement.
TTCTCAGTAGTGTTCCTCGAAAAGAACGTTGCTTTCCCTCCAGAGACTTCCATTTGTGTTTCTGAAACATCTCTCTAACACTCGGGTGTTGCTCGAACCTACCAGTAGCAAATATAGCAGCCCGCTTCTTAACTGCTTCGATGTCTTCCTTTCATACGACCTGGTGTGGACCCCAAGCACTCGATCAGTACTCAACAACAGGTAGCATAACGTCCTGTATGCAGTCTCCTTTACAGGAGAACCACACTTGTACCAAAATTTTCGCGATAAACCGAAGTCGACCATTCATCTCCACTTCCGTAATCCTTACGTGCTTGTTCTATGCACATTACTTTGGAACTTCACGCGCAGATATTTCAACGACGTGATTGTGTCATGCAGGACCCTACTAGAGCTGTATGCGCACACTACGGGTATGTTTTTCCTGCACATCTACATTAACTTACATTTTTGTACATTTAGAGCTAGCTGCCATTCATCACACGAACTACACGTTTGTCCAAGTCATCTTGTACCCTCCTAAAATCACTCAACTTCATCACCTTCCCGTACACAACACCATCATCACCAAACAAACGAAGGCTGCTGCCCACCCTGTCAGCCAGATTATTTGTGTGTAAAGATAATGACAATGGTCCGATCACACTTCCTTGGGGCATCCCTAATGATCCCCTTGATCCCTTTGTCTCTGATGAACGCTTGCCGTCGAGGACAACTTGCTCTGTTCTATTACTTAAGAAGCCTTTCAGCCACTCACGTGTCTCGGAACGTATTCTGTATGCTCGTACCTTCGTTAACAGTCTGCATTGGGATACCGTGTCAAATGATTTCCGGAAATGTGGAAATGTGGGATCTACCTGTTGCCCTTCATCCATAGTTCGTAGTATATCATGTGAGACAAGGCAAGCTGAATTTTGCACGAATGATGATTTCTGAATTCGTGGTTATCCGTTGACTTAAGCTTCTTGGTCTCAAGAAAATTTACAGGATGTTCCAACAAGAAAGACTCTATTTCAAGACTCCACATTTACTGATAAAAACATAGTACAAACACAGGATGAACTTCAAAATACTCGTACTTACAAAATCTTAAACTTTTAGAGAAGCTATTAGAAATATTCAATGTCCCCATCAGCAGCAGCACGAACAACATGTAAACGCTAGCTAAATTCGTGAAAAACTTCGTAAAATATATCTGCTTTTACAAAAGTTACGGCAATTGTTATTCTAAACGGTTTTTTATGTCGCCTGGCAACAGTCACACAATAATTTTTAAATGAACACACCGCCATTTGAGTATTGTTGTTTCTTTAGTTACGACCCAGGTCGCGGCCGTTTATGCTATTTTCAAGTGATTGAGTTTATGTTATTAACAAATTTTGCAGCACATCAAGCTCAAAATTGGCCATAAATTAAGAAACATATTGGCTCCCCCAGAAATACCAAAGTAAACCTGTTTTTACAAAATATGACGTGCTCCCACTATTATTTACTAATCTTTTTACAAAATGGTGATTTTTACATGTGGCACTTCGTGGAGAGCCAATATTTTTCTTAATTTATGGCCAATTTTGAGCTTGATGTCCTGCAATGTATGTTAACGACATAAACTCAATTACTTGAAAATGGCTTAAAAGGCCGCAACCTGGGTCGTAATTAAAGAAACAACAATACTCAAATGACGGTATATTTAGAAAAAGCCTTCTTATTCTGTTCTTCACTTCTTCTACGTCAAGAGGTAAAGGGGAGATGGACGCACTTTCCTTCACATTCCCCCCACAATAAAAAATTGCATAGTTTCATGTCTAGCGACCTTGGAGGCCGACAATGCAGGCAGTGTCTCGGGATCCCATGTGCTCTATTCAGCGTACAGCTGTTCTCAGCTGCTGCAGAACTGGCTTTTTCCACAACTTCCCCAGTACTCGGATGACTGCATTTTCCAACAGGATGGAGCTCCACCATACTGGCACAACAACAAACCGCACTTTCTTATTTCACTCTGCCTCAGCTCTGGATTGGACCCACGGGATCCCGACATGCTGCCTTGCATTCTTAGCCTCCACTATCGCGGCACATGACTCCATTCGATTTTTTCTTGTGGGGATATGTGAAGGAAAGTACGTTCATCTTACCTCTACCTCGTGAAGTGAAGAACAGAACAACATCTCTAAAAGGAGTTTGTGACGAATTTAGCTATCGTCTACACGTTGTTTGTTCAAATGGTTCAAATCGCTTGAGCAATATGGCACTTAACATCTGAGGTCATCAGTCCCCTAGAACTTAGAGCCACCTGATCCTAACTAACCTAAGGACATGACACACATCCATTCCTGAGGGAGGATTCGAACCTGCGACCATAGCAGTCGCACGGTTCCAGACTGAAGCACCTAGAACTGCTCGGTCACACCGGCCGGACATGTTGTTTGTGGTGTTGCTGGTGTACACCTAGAGAATTTGTAATAGCGTAGCTAAAACTTCAAAATTTCGTGATTATTTTGCAATGTGTTCCTTGTTTGTAGCACGGTATGTGTTTATCGACAAATACGGAATTTTGAAATCAGGTCATTCATTTTGAAACCCTTTGTATTACATCCAAACTAAGAACATGTTCAAGGATTCTGCAGAAAACCGATGGTAGGGATATTGGTCTTTAATTATGCTGTCGTAATCGTTATTGTGAAAAAATACATCTGACAACAGTTAAGTAACATCCCCTTAGAAAAATTATAAATGAATGACTGTGCTGATAAACCTCTTACGTTATTTGATTTTCAAACAGCTGAGCAGAACTGAACGTACTCAGACATTTCTCTCTTTACTTATTCTCATCACCACTAAACTGACACACAATATTTTTAGCGCAACGCAATCTGACTCAATAATCCCTACAAAAGAATGGCCCTGACTAACCATAACCTATACCTTTCATGAATCACTTACCTCACAAAAATCTTCGTTACTCGAACTACTGCAATATAGTGAGCGCCAATACTGCCAGCTAAATAAAAGATTCTAACTACTGAAGGCACTAACTACTGATAGGCATAGTTAGCACATGAAAGACTTTGATAGAGAACAAAAATGTATTCACCTTAATAATATTTAAAAGTCATCATATATATGAGTTCAAGATATCACAAATTTGCTCTTTCTGATGGACACACGTCCAGATCGTCCGCTCTCAAAATTCTTCCATCTCTCTCCCCACATCCACCACTGCTGGCGGCTCATCTCCAACGCTCTGTTCACATCCAACTGCCCAAAACTACAATAGAAAATATTCCAAAAATGCAAACCAGCCACAGACTTTACACAGCACAGTCAATGATTTTCATATAGAGCGCTACGTGGCGTTACCAACATAAAAACCTGAACAGCCTACTTACATAGCCTCCATGCTCCTCACAAAAAATTTTACGAATGTTTTTGGGCAGTGGCCAATACAGATTTGAAATTTTTTTTATTAATTACAATAACAAAGAAATCAAATGCACACACTTATTGATATACTGTTGGTCACAAGGTAAAAATTTTCTCACAGTCCATAAAGACAGTCCTGATCGTTCATCACAGTAGAATTGCAGTGTTTTTCTCAAAGTCTGAGCAGTAAAAGAAAATGCACACGGAAGTAGTGGATTTCCATGCAGTCTTGAAGAAGTAGTGTAGTCCTTCCAACAGAAAGACAGTACTAACTCTTGACATGCAGACAGGTAATGGGCCACAACAGAGCAAACCTACAGCAGAGTCAGTCGAAGCTGAAGAATATTGGTAGGTAGGTCATCACAGAGCAGACCCACTGTAGTCCTGGTAGAGATTATGGTATTGGTGGGTCATCAAAGGTGCAGACCCACTGCAGTCCTTGTAGAGACGGCCAGCAGCCATCTGCTGCGACTGTGCGACACAGTCAACACGGAGTGTGTTGCCATATCTTAAAAATAAAGAAAAAAAAGAAGTTTTCATACTACTTTATTCTTTTAAACTTTTTTTTTTTTTAAGGGGGACGGAGAGGTGGTTTTGTCGAGCCTCCCGTTAGAACCGCCCCTATCCCATGCTTCTAGGTTCCTCTCGCATTCATCTGCCGCGGTCTTTCCTAAACAAACATAAAAAGGCTTTTAACCTAGCCGGGATGAATACTTTCTCCAATTAGACCTACTGTGTGGCAACTGCCATCCCCGGAGCGAGGTATGCTCCGGAGTAACTGGTGAATTTCCCTAGTTTTTTCCGGCTTCCCGTCATCCGTCACGGCTGACCGCCGGCTGCCCCGGCGGGTATCTCTTTCCTCGGCAGATAGGACCGACTCCAAGCGAGCCAGCCGCGCGCACCGCAGACCGCGCCCTGCCCGGACCTGAGTCACACAGTGGCGGCGCGCCCATAAATCATGGAGGCGCCAGTCACTCCGGCCACTGGTCCGGACAAGGCTCGAGCGAGCCACCAGCTCACAGCGTCTCTCCCCGCTGCCGCACTGGAGCTTTTTACGTCTTTCACGCGAGCCGTGTGCGTCATTTCTGCCGGACATTACGTGGAAGCATCGCTGCTACACTACAGTGATTAGCTGCAGGCAGGACACCTTGCGCGTTTCGTATCGGTTTTGTTCCACTGCTGTTGTTTGTTGTTCGATGTATGTCTGTGCGACAACGTGAACGTGAACAACACGAATGATGTTCTTACGTAGACACTATCTAATAAAAAATGTCCCCACGTACTTTTCAAACTGAATTCATTATCACCAAAAATAATTAGAAAACAACTGTATTCTACATAAGCTATCCTCTGAAAGTCTGTGCTGTGCAGTGCAGTGGACAGTGCTACAATGCGTGACGTCACAGTAGCTCTTGCAGTTCCAATACCGAAAACTAAGAAAGTTTGAAATAATAAATGTTCAAAATGAGTCTGTAAAGATTTCCCTGCTAATTTACGTACCAAAACTGACTACAAAAATTTTCGAGCTCCGAATGGCAGACACGCAAAATAGATTTCCAGCATTGCGGGATAACAACGGGACAGAAACACGTGTTAACCATTTGATGTACAAAACATCCGAAGTCCCAAGATTCAGTTGTTTCATTTAATTGATGAGTAGTTTCCGATTACCTGAAACCGTTCTCAGGTCATCCCAATAAACCAAATCCTATGTTCCGCAAAAGTGTGCAAACCATGTTAAGATTGTACGTGCAAGTATGTCACAGTCAAGCTGTTACGGAATATACCACTTCGTTCTTAGGATGATCTGGAAATGGGTTCAGGTGACAGGAAACTAGTTATCAATTAAGTAAAAAACTGCATCTTGCAACTTTGGTTGTTTCCTTAATCTAACTGTCGAAATTGTTGATTATTCTGCCTGTTAGTGACAATTTCCCATGCGACGGCAAGATATTGCCCTAGAATGTGTTCTCATCTTCATCCTCCTTGACAAGGCCGTTGGCCGAACTAGGATGGCTTACGCGAAAAACGTGACATTTTCACCATTAGACAAAGAAACTATTATTTTCAATTTTTTATATTATTGTTTTACACTCTGAAACAAACAAACGACGGCGCACCACGAGAGAATTATCCGAATGGGGCGGAAATCGGAAGATGTGATGTACGTACATGTATAGACAAACTAATGATTACAGTTTTAGAAGAACTGTATGATTGAGACAAGAAATGAGCTTTATGAATTGAGCAATTGCACAACGCATTGGTCCATCTCCTGCCCTTAGGCAAGCAGTTATTCAGCTTGGCACTGAGTGACAGAGTTTTTAGATCATGTTGTGAGGGATATCATGCCAAATTGCGTTAAAATACCGAGCTGTTTGGAGGTCCCTGCTCCTAATGCTCGAAGCATTGTCAGTTGGGGTGAGATGCAGCTATTTCTTCGGCCAAGGCAGCGTTTGGTAAGCACGAAGACAACCAGTAGAAACCCTAGCCGCACGCGGCGAACATTTTCTTGCTGAAATGTAAGCATTGTATGCGTTGATATTGAACCGTGGTACTACTCAGTTCTTTAGAAAATCAAAGTTACAGACTCACCACAGTTATTTGAAGAAAATAGGAATCCCTGGATCAATGGTGATGGACAAGCTTGTGATTGTTTTATAATTATCGTTTGACTCAAACAGACTTTATTATAAACTTCAATTCGGACATTTGCCCTCTTACAGATGCAATATACAAGTTTTCACTTTAATTGAATTACATAATCACGAATAAGAATCATATTGTGCATCCGCAACCCAAAACATAGACAGCAGACACGGTGAATAATCAATCATAAACAGTCTTTCTTGTTTAACCATATCTCAAAAGGCTAGTAACACTATACACTTACAACCCAAAGTTACACAGCCACATAATACCTCAACTATATTTAAAACAAAACAAAAACAAAAAAATAACTCTGAAAGCTTAATAAAACTGAACTCCATGAAGGTTCACAGTGAAACATGCTTATACTAAAAATGCAGAGAGGGCCAACCAAGGTCGCAAAACTGGCACACAGGAAAAATAACAAGTTGCACATTCATTAAAGATACACAAATGATTAATATAAGTTCTGAATAAGAATGGCTAGTAACAACCAGTAAAATAACTTACAGAAACGCTAATATTAACAAACTGGCCTCACTTAGCTTTAGGGAACAGCGTTAAGGCGCACACCTATATTTGGAAGCAATAACGCTACGGCCAGCAGGCAATACGAGTGTTCACTCCCATCGGCTTGTGCACAGCCTCACAAGCAGGCGGTATATATTTATATATAGTCCGACCGGTCCTGACAAGAATCGATAACCGCACCGACGCCAGGAAACGAGCAGACTTAACAAATAGCCTGCAGCACAAATAGATTGCAATGAAAACAAGGTCAAATCACAGCCACACTGGAACATATAATAAGCGTGCCCCCACATCCTTATGGAGCCAAACTCTAACATTACCCGTCTCCCAGAAAATAAGCAGGAAACTTAGAGATCACTTGCAGTTGCCTTAAGGCACTTTCAACATTAAATAAACGTACCAAATCCTCCTGTGACCAATGATTAAACCATTAACTCTACGGCTGCCGGGCGCGTACACAACGGCAACCAGTCCCCAAGCGGTCAGCAGGTCCTAAAACAAGTTAACACTTGCACGAATGCCACTTAAAACACACACTCCACAAATGATGAGAAACGAGACGAGGAACATCAGCCCTCTTAAAAAAGCCACTGTGGAACCGAGTTAAGAACCATCTCCGGTAGCTACCCATGTCACAATAAGTTTCAACACTCTTCTTAGTTAAACAAAAAATAACTTGGAGCTTGCAAATTACGAGCTGGCAAGCAGTTTAGCTTGATACGACGAACCCACCAGAGTTTTGCACGTCAAGGCGCCCAATGATCGGCACCATACATCTGGAGCGATCAAAGACAAGGACGGCGAGGACCATGCACCACGGTTAGGGACGCTAGCTTGTTTTCAACACCTACCAGAGACTCTCCGTCACACGTTCACCCGGAAAACCCGCCTGGGGGAGCAGCCAAAGATAGCAAGGCAGCCGAATATCGATATCAGCGATGCAAGTAGAACACCCTAACGCCAGTCTCCACGGCACAGCTATGAAGGGCAAGAAAACGGGACGTAGGATATCGTCGACGTACCGCTGTGCACTAAGAGTGTCGTGGATGGGAACCACGGGAGTTCTGGTTGTCTGGCCGTATGACGAGTGACAGTCGGGTTCGTATGCCACAGTTGTCCAGGGCGTCTCCAGACACCCCTTCGCTGGTCATCAGGGCCCGGTTCGAAGTGACACTAATCAGACCGAACTACTCCGAGATTCCGAGCCTATGACGTATCCGGAAACGCTCCACTCAGCGGTGGGACACCAACGAGACTGTCGCCCGGCATACAGCCCGAGGACTGATAGTGTGTTCATAGGTGAACCCCTTTGGCTGTCATCCTCGACACCCTTACAGCACCGCGGTACGACAACGATATTCTAACCCGCCATGAGAAACCAACCTAGGCTTACATTTCAGCAACATAATGCCCGCTCGAACACAGTGAAAGTTCCTACTGCTTGTCTTCGTGCATGCCAAACACTACCTTAGCCATCAAGATCGCCGGGTCTCTATCCGACTGAGATGGTTTGGAGCGTTGTGTGCAGGGCTGTTAACCAGTTCGGATTTTGACGATCTAAGCCGCCAATTATGTAGAATATGGCACGATATCCTTCAGGAGGACATTCAGCAGCTGTACCAATCAATGGCAAGCCGCATAACTGGTTGCATAAGTGTCAGGGAGAGACCAACGCGTTATTCACTTGCACAATTTGTGAAACTCTTTCTCTTGAACAAATCATCAAATTTTTTTTGGAAATTGTAGTCATTTGTTTGTCTGTACATGTACATCACATCTACCGATTTCCGTCCCATTCGTATAATTCCTTCGTGGTGCGTTGTTTTTTTTCCCTCCTAAGAGTGTATTTTAGGGTATTATACCTCTCTTTCGCTTGGCTGTGAGTCTTCCTCGGTAAGCTTCATCCATATAACCATTTTAATCATTGATGAATGGTTATCTCCGCTTACAGTGTCTTCATTTGCGTGAACACTCTTTCTTGTGTCTTGTTCAAATGACGATCTGCAGTGTGTCCTTCAAAGTATATTAACAATGTAGAGAATAAATGAAAAAATGTGTAAATAACGGTATTTAACTGAAATCTTTACCCTGTCCACGAGTGAAATGTTCAGTTCTAAGCATCTTTAATGTAACGGCATAGTTTTTTCTGTGGTCCGTTAACATACCGTGAGGTTTATAATGTATAATGATAATATATATTAGTCCTCCTTAACCCACTTAAACAATCTGACAAAAATAACTTGTCGGTAAGAAGAGTACTTTGAAAATACGAGGCCTGTTCAGAAAGTAAGCTCCGATTGATTGCCAAATTGAAACCACAGTGAACATCAGAAATGTTTTACTTGTAACAATTAGCTACACCTTTCAGCTACTTCTCTACGTAGTCGTCGTTCTGACTTAGACTTTTGTCATAGCGTTGTACCAACTTTTCAATAGCCTCATCATAGAAGGCAGCCGCCAGTGCTTTCCGCCAATTCTCCACGCTGGCCTACACCTCGTTGTCTGTGTCAAAATGTTGTCTTCAAAGACAGCGGTTCATGTGACCAGAGATGAAACTCAGGGGGAGACAATTGCGGACTGTATTGTGGGTAATCTCACATTTCCATTTGAAAACGATGCAGGAGCATCTTCATTGCCCCTGCAGAATGCGGCTGAGAATTGTCTTGAAGAAGAAACAGCACGACAGTTATGTAATGCTAGCTGCATAGCTTCAGGCGAAATTTCTCACCAGGCCCTCATACTTGGCGGCAGACACTATTTTCTAGACATCTTTACGCACTCACTGCGAGCTCAGAAATGAGAAGAGTGACGTGATGCTAACTGGGGTTATACCAGAGACACTACCCAACACATCTGTGCAAAGCTTTATCGGATTTTCATAGTCGTTTCCATTTCGCGACCGATCGGAGCTTACTTTCTGAACGCCCCTCGTATTTCCCACGTGGCTTGGCTGACAAGTAAGTTATGACAATGTCATAGTTATGTTTTAGATATTCCCAGGAAGTAACAGAAGCAATTTTATTAACAGTAATTTTCAACGATTCATCGTTCTATTAAAAAAATATGAATTTTTGACTACAGCTGTCTCTGTAATGAACTCTTCAGTTACGTTGCTAGTGTTAATTACTCAGCATGTTTTGTCTCAGATATCAATCAGTTTGGAACCCATTCTAATGTTTATGTCGATAACAGTACAGTAAAAAGAAAATAGTAGGACGACATGCGTCATTATCTAATAGAGTATTTTACAAAGCTCAACAGTCGATCACGAATTACATGAGTCTAGATCAGTGTTGGCAGACATAACACGTATTCGAACATTCGTCGATGAATACAAAGTTAGGCAAAACATCGTATGACGTAGATCTGTCGTATCCTATTTGATCTCCTCTCAGCGTTATGTACGAAAGGATAAATGATAAAGTTATCACTGAAATGCCAGGATTTGTATATTCTACATACTTGTCATATGGCTATTTAAGAGTTCTGAATATGAGTGAGAAGTTGAAACTCTGTGAAAGACAGTTTCTCATAGCCATACACCTACGTGCCACAGACGGCTTCGAGAAGAATTACCTGCACTAGCGTCAGGGAATTAACTTAAATAAATTTCTCTGTATGTCCATCTTTTTAGAGATGGTTGCGGGACTCAGCTGTTCGATACAGGATGTCAAATTAAACACCTTTCACCCGTATATTTTCCAACCGTATTTTATTTGTTAACCAGTTTCGGCGTTTTGCAAAGCCATTTTCGGGTCCCTGGCCGACGTGTAGGAATATTCTACCTTGGTTATGATCGAAACAGGGGACAGCAATACTAGTATTGGTAGATATAGGCGATCACTTCAGCCATCATCTGCCGGAGATGATGGTTGAAGTAATCGCTATAGCAAAGTCCTATTATTGCTGGCCGCTGTTTTCATCATAACCGAGGTAGAATCTTCCCAAATGACGGTCAGGGGCCTGAATATGGTATAATAAAACACTGAAACTGGTTCCCAAATAAAATAAGGTTGGAAACTAGACGGGTGAAAGGTCTTTAATTTGACATCCTTACACACATTTCTTCCAAGGTTCCCACAGTAGGTGTCTGGTTCAAGTCCAGCAAACACCCTACATAATAAATTCAATGTATACTCCACAAAAGAGCAGATGAAGTACTGAGGAGGTCTTACCTATTCGCTGCACCTACACAGGCATTAGGTGATGATAAGCATAAAATGCAGCACATGAAGCAGGAAAAAAGGGAATACAGACGTATAAGAAGCGAGACTGACAGGAAGTACAAAATGACAAAGTCGAAACGATTAGACGAGAAATGCTGGGATGTAGAAGTATTCTTACTTAGAGTAAAGATAGATGGAGCCTGTAGGAAATTTAAAGAGACCTTTGGAGATAAGGAAAGCAGCTGCATGAATGTTAAAAAGATCAAGTGGCAAGCTAGTGGTAAGCAAAGGAGCGAAATCTGAAAGTTGGAAGGAACATGTGGAAGGACTATATAAGGGAAATGAACCTGAAGGTAATACTATAGAAATAGAAGAGGAAGTAGACCTAGGTGATGATTTGGGAGATGTGATACTGTGAGAAGAATGTACCAGCACTGAAAAAGTCGAAATTAGGCCTATAGAGTAGATGACTTTCCCTAATAATTAATGAATTCCTTGGAAGCCCTAACAAATCTGTTGTGCCAGTTGTCTAAGATATGTGATGCAAGCGAAATAGCTTCATCGCCGATGACATTGTAAATCTATCAGAGACAGCAAAGGACTTTGAATAACAGCTGAATGGAATGGATGGTGCCTTGTAGAAAGGTTATAAAATGAACAGCAAGAAAAGTGAAATAAGTGTAATGTAATGGAGTCAGAATGAACCAAACACGTGATGCTGAAGGACATGGACTATGAAACGAGACACTAAAAGCAGAGGATGAAGTTTCCTATTTGGGCTGCTTAATAACTGATAATGGCCGAAGTGGAGGCGATATAAAATGAAGTCTGGTTGTAGCGCGAAAAGCACTTCTGTAAAAGAGGCACCTGTAATTATCGAACATCAATTTTAATGATGGAAAGGTTTTTTATGAAAGTGTTTGCCTGGACTGTATCCTTATGTCGAATTCAAAAGTTGACGACAATCAGTTCAGACAAGAAGAGAATAGAAGATTTTGAAATATGTTGCCACTGAAGAATTCTGAAGATTAGAGGGGTTGATCGAGGAACTAATGAACCGGAACGAAATCCAATCACGGAAAAAAGAAATTTGAGACTCGGCTTGATTATAAGGAGGGATTCTGACGCATGAAGGAGTTGTCAGTTTGGGTCAGTGTGGTAATGGTGCGAAGTTGGCGGGGAGGAGGGGGGGAGGGGGTGACGAGGGTTAAAGTTGTAAAGGGAAACCAGGAGTTGAATACGGTAAATAGGTTTCTTTGGTGGTAGTTTGCGGTAATTATTCGGAGATGAAGAGGGCTGCACAGGACAGATCAGTGCAGAGAGCTGCAGCATTCCACCCTTCAGTCATAAGACCACAACAACAATAACAATTATGGTTCATACACTAGCCACTGAACATTCGACTGATGTAGCAATAGTACCCTTATGTCTTGTGTCATATGGACAAAATTATTTTGGTATCATACACGATAGTTTAACATATACCCTGTTGTCTGTGTTATAAGAGTGAATTAAACGCTTGTCTTTGCTTAATATCTGCTGCTTCATTTGATCCCTTGATTATTTTCACCACGCCATTTAGACAACTATGAAGAAAATAGTGTTGGTTAGGTCAGCTCCTCCGATCCACTGTTGCTACCGACTGTTCTGAAGCGTCACAACCAAACTGGATTACCTCCCGAAATCGGTGTTGAAGTTAGTTTTTCAATTTCTGTCGTACACTGTTTTATATATGATGCATTGTGTTTTATAAATTAGCTTTTTGTTTCCAGCCATCAACGAATATGTCATTAATTTTCTGTCTCTTTATTAACAGTAGTATCAATTTATCGCTATAAACCTTGTGTTTCAGTCGTTCAAAGAAGTATTACAAGTTGCACCAGCATTAATCTTTAATTGGTTCAAAATGGCTCTAAGCACTGTGGGACTTAACGTCTAAGAGGTCATCAGTCCCCTAGACTTAGAACTACTTAAACCTAAGGACATCACACACATCCACGCCCGAGGCAGGATTCGAACCTGCGACCGTAGCAGCAGCGCGGTTGCGGGCTGAAGAGCCTAGAACTGCTCGGTCACATCGGCCGGCTAATATTTAATTCTTAACGTTCTCAGCGTGTGTGTTCCACAGGCTTAGTCACTAAGTTTCTCCGAATAAGTTATACGATTTGATGTGAACTCCATTAGACGCTATCAGCTTTTCGCAGAAATGAAGAAAGTCTTCTCTTGCTACAAAGATACGTAACCAGCTAAAATAGAAAATCGGATTAAAGTAGAGTAAATTATCAGAGAAATGCGAAGCTCTCTAACACGGCAACATGAGAGTTTTTTGTGTCTTTGCATACGTGCTGGTATAATACTACCACGTGTAAATAAGAAAAATATCCTGCATTGTACAAGTACGAACTGACGAAAATGGAAAATGTTACATCAAGAAGAAAAAGTCCGACGTTCGTCAATGTTAGTGCACACGTACATTGTAAAAGGGGTTTAAGCGATTAAACTCGCTATCAGATTCGATCAAGATCAGCATGAGATGTGAACCGCAAGGGCTCGAATGCAATTCGATATTATATGGAAAGAATCTGCCTGTATTCTTAAGGAATTTCTTGGGGTCCCCGAGACGTGATCTGTGTCAGGTTATGAATACTGCTTGTTGGAGTCATGTACGCAAGTATACGTCCCTTCATAATCCAGACATTGCATTATCCTAGAGGAATACGAGGAACGTTCAATAATTTTTCTCTAAGCTGATTGGTTTTATTCAAATTATTATTTCCCAGTCTTTGGCTACGAAACCCCATTTTTCAGTATAATCTCTAGTCAAGGCGACGGCCTTACACCACATTACAAGGAGAGCCTGCGTGCTCCATGGCCAGTAACCTCCACATCACAAGCTAAGTGTGTAGGAATGGTTTTTTTATTTTCTTTGCTGAGAATATTAAAAACTGAACTGCGTAAGGATGAAATTTAGTCGACGTATCTCACAAGCATGCAGATACCGGAATATCGGTTTAGTGATGTTTGGTCTAGGTGTTCATGTAAAGATTATTTCCGACAGTATATCTTACTTCAGTGCTCTCTTTCTAGAGGGCTATTAACACATATATTGTTGAAATAGACTTAAATACTCTTTCCAAATTCATAAATCCCAATGAAAATTGGTAATTCATACTCATAACGCCACTTCGTAATTGGACTTGCGATTTCCAAATGACGAGCACATGCAGCTAAGGGCAGCTGGCTTCTACGCGTCATTAAAAACCTATGTTTTTATTTCCTTCGCCATTGGTAATGATTTTGTCTAATAACCTGTAGACTGCAGACAGTAGCTAATTATTCTGCGTTTTCCATTTGTTCTCTTTTGTTGTGATACATAAAATATTTTCTATATTTGAAAATTGTTAGTTATTTTGTAGATAATACTGTTGTTGAGTCACTGTTGTTTCAGGTATAAACCTTTCTAAGTATTCACTATCATCACCCCGTGCCTTATCATTTAATAGCTTTCGTTTTTTCATAACACGAATTGTAGATTCTAGAGAGCTGCTAGAGTGTTTTGGATCCTCATCAGATCAAGTTAAAGGAAGACACCGAAGCAGTTCTGAGCCTTTCTGCTAGATTTGTTATCGGTAGGTTCCGCCAGCATGCGAGTAATACAGAATGCTCCGTGAACTCAAGTGGGAATCCCTGAAAGGAAGAAGTTCATTTCGCGAATCGCTGTTGAAGTGGTATAGGTAATCAGCGGTTGCGACAGACAGGAGAATCCTACTCCCACCAACATGTAGAGTCACCATACAGTACCGCTATTATTTCAAAAACATCATAGCTTGGAAATTATTAGAGACAGAGCAACGTGGTTTTAGCATCTCTAAAAGTTTCTTCTGTTATGCACTGTTTGTCGCACGCTGAGCATCATAGTGATATTCGAGCTCTGGCTATGTACGGGTAAGCAACGTAGCATCAACAGTTATTTTTGTTTTATTGGTTCGTGCACGAAATATAGCAGTGTCATTTGGTGGGGTTGTGTATAGGCGATCCTTGATATCAGGAGATTTTCACGTTTTCCCATTGTAACGCTGTTGAGAGTCCAAAATCATACGTAGACCTCGGGCTTCAAATCATGTCATATATCTAGTAGACGCTGTTATGCGCCTGACCTCCTAAGATATGTCTGTCATCGCAGGTGTATGAAGGGCATAGTGACGTTAAAATTGCTTACTGTAGGACTGCCTCCTCGTCACCTACATAATAACCTACTTATGGGGCTCTGTACCGCGCAGTAATGTCGTCGGGTAGTTTTTCGTTGTCCAAGCATATTACCAATAAATGTTACAGAGCGACTATTTTTCTTGTCTCTGATGTGTACAAATGGAGAATTTTGGAGTATCACTTACGCTGTAATTTTAACAACATACTGTCTTTTTTATTTACTTCATATGGTTACGTATGTCTACCTGCAACCAAAATAACTTTATAATTGTATACCAGTTATCACATGTTTATTACAATTGATAATCATATTGGCCATTAAATACGGCATGAACACACGATTTCACTTTTAATTCCACCCTTAAATAGTGCAAACATTTTGTTAATAAATTTTATTGTACGATTATTTTGTCTTATATCTGGCGTTGTACAAAGACTGAATTCTGCAACACGGCTGACGTTGGAGTCCTAAGGACATGTAATCTTTCTCAGTTTACTGTTTAACTTCCATATTATTATGTATTTCCTTCTCTTTTTAGAAATTAATTTACACTGAAAAGCCAAAGAAACTGGTATACCTGCCTAATATCGTGGTGGGCCTCTGCGAGCACGCAGAAGTGCCGCAACACGACATGGTATGGACTCGACTAATGTCTGAAGTAGTGCTAGAGGGAACTGACACCATGAATCCTGCAGGGCTGTCCATAAATCCTTAAGAGTTTGGCGGGTTGGAGATCCCAGATAAACCCAATAATGTTCATGTCTGAGGCGTTATGTGGCCAGTGGAAGTGTTTAAACTCGGGAAAGTGTTCCTGGGGCCACTGTGTAGCAATGCTGGACTGGTGGGGTGTCGCATTCTCCTGCTGGAATTGCCCAAGTTTTTCAGAATGCACAGTGGACATGAATTCGGAATGCACAATGGACATGAATGGATGTAGGTTATCAGACAGGGAGCTTACGTACGTGTCACCAATCAGAGTCGTATCTAGACGTATCAGGGGTCCTGTATCTCTCCCAACAACGCACATCCCACACCACTACAGAGCCTCCACCAGCTTGAACAGTCCCCTTTTGACATGCAGGGTCGATGGGTTCATGAGGATGTATCCATATCGTACCCGTCCATTCGCTCAATACAATTTCAAACGAGACTCGCCCGACCAGACAACATGTTTCCAGTCATGGACAGTCCAATGTCGAGTTGACGGGCTCAGCCGAGGCGTAAAGCTTTGTGTCGTGCAGTCATCAAGGATACAAGAGCAGGCCATCAACTCCGAAAGCTCATACCGATGATGTTTCGTTGACTGGTTCGTACGCTGACACTTGTTGATGGCCCAGCATTGAAATCTGCACTAATTTGCGGAGGGGTTGCACTTACGTCACGTTGAATGATTCTCTTCAGTCGTCGATGGTTCTGTTCTTGCAGGATATTTTTCCGGCCACAGCGATGTCAGATATGTGGTGTATTATCGGATTCCTGATATTCAGGGTGCTCTCGTGAAATGGTCGTACGGAAAAATCCCCATTTCACCGTTACCAAGGAGATGTGTGCCATCGCTGGTGCTGCGTTCAAACTCACTGAAATCTTGATTACCTGCCATTGCAGCAGCAGTACCGTTGCTGATCAGAGTGTCTCATTCTGCCTGTTTACATATCTCTGTATTTGAATACGCATGTCTATAGCAGTGTCTCTGGCGTTTCAGTGTAAATAATTTTATAACTGAACATCAGTTATTACATTTAAATTAAAATTATATATTTGTATTTCAATCTGACGATGACATGAACACACAAGCGACCTCTAGCGGCACTAAATTTTGACATGTTGTCTAGTAACTCTCGCTACGTCTCATTTCAGCGGCGCTCTTGCGTCAGTGATATACCATGTGATGTTTAATATAGGACGGGTGCTCTTGCTGAAATATTTTGTAAATACTAATTTTAACGAAACTTCCTGGCAGATTAAAACTATGTGCAGCACCGAGACTCGAATTCGGGACCTTTGCCTTTAGCAGGCAAGTGCTCTACCATCTGAGCTACCCGAGCACGACTCACTCCCCGCCCTCACAGCTGTACTTCTGCCAGTACCTCGTCTCCTACCGTCCAAACTTTACAGAAGCTCTCCTGCGAACCTTGCAGAACTGGCACTCCTGAAAGAAAGGATTTCGCTGGGACATAGCTTAGCCACAGCCTAGGGGATGTTTCCAGAGTGAAAATCTCATACTTGTTTTAACTTTAACATATTGTATACACTGGTTTTAATGTGACCAATGCATCTTACTTCAAGTATTCAGTTAATTAAGGTATAGGGTACACTTATCGCTCAAACTGGCCACATATATTAACCTGTACTGAAGTATGTCTTATAATAATGCAATCTAGTATTATGTTAACGACTTGTATACTTGTTTTCATAATGTACTATGTTTCTACTTTATGTACGCTGTTCGCAGATCAGATGACAGAAACTCTTTTTTAACGGAACGCAGTCATCGTAAATAACGGTTTCACAAATGTGATCTTGACTGAGAGGTTGCCTTTCTTCAAGCTGAATATTTACAGATCGCCTCTTATTCCTCAACACGCGCAAGTTAAATGCTATGAAGTGTCAATGGTATATCTGTGTCGTTTGAATGACTGCGATGAGCGGTTGTACCGTGGTGTGTTGGGAACCCCATGAAAAGCAGTCTAATGACGTGGCATCGGGAGGACGCGGGGACCAAGTGATGGAACCTTCACGACCCATCAGCTACTCAGAAAATGTAGCGTTCACCACGTTCTGCACGTTCAGACTCTATTGTCATGGTGCACCACCATGATGGAAGATGATGAATGGCTGCAGCTTTTGGATCTATGGCAGCAGGAAATGATCGAACAAGTTCAGGTAAAGAGAAACTTCCTGGCAGATTAAAATGGTGTACCGGGCCGAGACACGGAGTCGAGTGTTTGGTCTCGGTCCGGCACACAGCTTTGGTCTGCCAGGATGATTCATACCAGCGCGTACTCCACTGCGAAGTGAAAATTTCATTCAAGTCCATGTAAATATTTCCCGTAATGGATTTCTCTAAGAACAAAAATGAGGTTATCACCCCATCGTGGATTAGGCCACATGAAACATTAAGCTCTAGGCTATCACGGATGTATTCATGTATGTTTTGTGGATTTCCTAAACCCAAAATCGTAATGTTGTGGTGATCCGCTCCTCATTGTCAGCATTTATATATACACTCCAATGCATACTGCAGAAGACTATAGTGTTTCTCTAATGCATGCACCACTTTTAGTGCCGGCCGAAGTGGCCGTGCGGTTAAAGGCGCTGCAGTCTGGAACCGCGTGACCGCTACGGTCGCAGGTTCGAATCCTGCCTCGGGCATGGATGTTTGTGATGTCCTTAGGTTAGTTAGGTTTAAGTAGTTCTAAGTTCTAGGGGACTAATGACCTCAGCAGTTGAGTCCCATAGTACTCAGAGTCATTTTTTTGAACCACTTTTAGTGTGCAACCAAAAAGGAGTCAACACATTGGTAGAGGATATTTACCATGGTGGCAACAGCATGGCGCAGCGAAGCGATAGATGCTGGGTTCCAGTATAGTGGAATACAATAATTACTTGTATTTTCCAGAGGTCTGCACAAAGACAATATGGCACAATTATTTAAAAGACATAGAGCAGTTAATTTAACACAGTTTAAACAAAGCACTCCGAACCAACCGTCAATTGAAATTAAAATTAAAACGTATTTCAAAAATAATTATTGTTTAGGTTCTAGCTTGAACTGACCAATTACAACTATCAAAGGCGTTTTAAATGCACTAAAGGAATAAGGTAACACACTTTAAACAGAGCCTTAAATACTTGGTTACTGGTAAGATTGATGGACAGACAATTTTTGAAAAGAAATAGTAATTATAATAAGTTCCTCCTGTAGCAGGAACATCCAATCAGCACATGAAATTATTTCGGATCCGTAAACGTGGTGTGTGTGTGCCCTATAAGTGTGTGTCTTGACTACAAGATACACAAAGGAACGCATGCCATACTCCTGACTAAATAGGAAATATAGCTGCTCAATGGCCATCAAACTATGAAATGCACACCAAGAAAAATTGTTAGCTAAGCTATGCTTGACAGTACGCTACAATTAAATATCGGCAGGTACAAATATTCATGTAACATCAGTGCCTCGTTGGCACGTAACTTGCGTTAACGGACTTCTGGAAACCAATCAGAATACAAACTTATTTCACCACAAGCAAAGCCTTTTTAAAATAATGTTCAACTGAAATACTTCTAACATCGCCAAGCACGGCTAGGGACAGTGCAACCAAAGTAGGTGTCTCACAGAACAAATCGCACCTCCTTAGGTTAAAAAATGAAGGCTCACCAGATTTAAAAAAAACCCTGCAGCGCAGATGAGATGGCCGCAAATCACCAGAGAACATGTCTCAGCCACCTGCAGCCAAGTTTAAATCTTGTGTTACAGAAATCTTCTATGCGAGAGACGCAACACGCTTCCGGACGAAACTGCTCGAAAACACCGTGCCTCAAGGTGCACCAAAACTCGGTGAATAACCGGTCCAACCAGCGAAACGAACCAACTACGATGCGTGGCGCCCCTGCACTCTGCCACACTAGACAAGACATCTAGCGCAAGGCCCGGACAGCAAGACGTCTCGCTGTCTCTCTCTCTCTCTCTTTCTGCTGCGCGGCGATAAAATTCTCATTTGCCCTCTTCGCGTGTCTCCCGTCAAGTCGCGGCGAAGACCACTGCGCGCCTGTGCAGCAACACGATCTTTGGAAGCTCTCATCGGGTATCGATAGGAGCTAGCGCATTATCAGTTGACCTCGCCTCCGGCAATCACGTGATGCGTGTGCGAAATGCAGCTTGCATTCTGTAAACACATGCTTGGGAGCAAGGGGGACGTCTGCTTCTACAACAACATCTACACAGATACTCAGCAACCCACCGTACGCTACGTGGCGCAGAGTAAACTGTACCACTACTGGTCATTTCCTTTCCTGTTTCACTCGCAAATATAGCGTGGTGAAAACGAAGCTCTATATTCCTCCATATGAGCCCGAATTTCCCGTATCTTATCTTCAATGCAAGTTGGTGGCAGTAGAATCGTCAGCCTTAAATCGCGGTTCTCTACGTTTTCTCAATAGCGTTTTTCGAAAAGAACGTCGCCTTCCCTCCAAAGCATTCCCATTTGAGTTCTCAAAGCATTTCTGTAACGGCCTACCGCTGCGGCCGAGAGGTTCTAGGCGTTTCACTCCGAAACCGCGCTGCTGCTATGGTCGCAGGTACGAATCCTGCATCGGGCATGGATGTGTGTGATGTCCTTAGGTTAGTTAGTTTTAAGTAGTTCTAAGTTTAGGGGACTGATGACTTCAGATGTTAAGTTCGATAGTGCTTAGAGCCATTTGAACCATTTTTTTTCCTCAACGCTTACGTGTTGTTCGAGCCTACCGGTAACAACTCTAGCAGCCTGTCTCTGAATTTCAATTTCTTCTTTCAATCCAATCTGGCACGGATCCCAAACGCTAGATCAGTACTCACCAACAGACTGTACCTGCGTCCTACATGCGGTCTCCCAATAACTGTCCACCATTCGCCTTCCCTACCGCAGTTCTCACATACTCGTTCCATTTCATATCGTTTTGCAACGTTATGCCCAGATATTTAAAAGACTTGACTGTGTGAACTAGTAAAATGTTCAAATGTGTGTGAAAGCTTATGGGACTTAACTGCTAAGGTCATCAGTCCCTAAGCTTACACACTACTTAACGCAAATTATCCTAAGGACAAACACACACACCCATGCCCGAAGGAGGACTCGAAACCTCCGCCGGGACCAGCCGCACAGCCCATGACTGCAGCGCTCTAAGACCGCTCGGCTAATCAGACGCGGCAGGGCGCTAGTAACACTGCAACCGAACATTACAGGTTTCTTCTTCCTACTCATACCCATTATCTTACATCTTTCCATATTTCGAGCTAGCTGCCACTCTAAGTCGTCTTGTATCTTCCTACACTCAACTTCGACATATTACCGTATAGCGCAGCATCATCAAATGGTTCATATGGCTCTGAGCACTATGGGACTTAGCTTCTAAGGTTATCAGTCCCCTAGAACTTAGAACTACTTAAACCTAACTAACCTAAGGACATCACACACATCCATGCCCGAGGCAGGATTCGAACTTGCGACCGTAGCGGTCGCGCGGTTACAGACTGCAGCGCCTAGAACCGCAGCATCCTCAGCAAGCAACCATAGACTGCTGCCCACCCTGTCAGCCAAATCATTTACGTATACAGGGAACAACAGCGGCCCTATCATACTTCCCTGAGGCACTGCTGACGATGCCCATGTCACTGATGAAAATTCGCCGTCAAGGACAACTTACTGGTTTCTGTTACTTAAGAAGTCTTCAAGCAGCTGACATATCTGTAAACTTATTCCATATGCTTGTACCTTCGTTAATAACCTGCTGTGAGGCACCCTGTGTGTTGGGCTTGCCCACTCATCTCGTATAGGGTTCCTAAAGGATGCTGCGTTCTCTGAATGCTATACAACATTAATAGTTTTACACTACTGGCTATTAAAATTGCTACACCACAAAGATAACGTGCTACAGACGCGAAATTTAACCGACAGGAAGAAGATGCTGTGATATGCAAATGATCTGCTTTTTAGAGCATTCACACAAGGCTGGCGCCGGTGGCGACACCTACAACGTGCTGACATGAGTAAATTTTCCAACCGATTTCCCATACACAAACAGCAGTTGACCGGAGTTGCCTGGTGAAACGTTGTTGTGATACCTCGTGTAAGGAGGAGAAATGCGTACCATCACGTTTCCGACTTTGATAAAGGTCGGATTGTAGACTATCGCGATTGCGGTTTATCGTATCGCGACATTGCCTCTCGCTTCGACCGAGATCCAATGACTGTTAGCAAAATAAGGAACCGGTGGGTTCAGGAGGGTTCTGCGGAACGCCGTGCTGGATCCCAACGGCCTCGTATCACTAGCAGTCGATATGACAGGCATCTTATCCGCATGGCTGTAACGGATCGTGAAGCCACGTCTCGATCCCTGAGTCAACAGATGGGGACGTTTGCAGGACAATAACCATCTGCACGAACAGTTCGACGACGTTTGCAGCAGCATGGACTATCAGCTCGGAGACCACGGCTGCGGTTACCCTTGACGCTGCATCACTAGCAGGAGCGCCTGCGATGGTGTACCCAACGACGAACCGGGGTGCACGAATGGCAAAACGTCATTTTTTCGGATGAATCCAGGTTCTGTTTACAGCATCCTGATGGTCGCATCCGTGTTTGGCGACATCGCGGTGAACGCACATTGGAAGCGTGTATTCGTCGTCATACTGGCGTATCACCCGGCGTGATGGTATGGGGTGCCATTGGTTACACGTCTCGGTCACCTCTTGTTCGCATTGACGGCACTTTGAACAGTGGACGTTACATTTCAGATGTGTTATGACCCGTGGCTCTACCCTTCATTCGATCTCTGCGAAATCCTACATTTCAGCAGGATAATGCACGACCGCATGTTGCAGGTCCTGTACGGGCCTTTCTGGATACAGAAAATGTTCGACTGCTGCCCTGGCCAGCACATTTTCCAGATCCCTCACCAATTGAAAACGTCTGGTCAATGGTGGCCGAGCAACTGGCTCGTCATAAAACTTCAGTCTCTACTCTTGATGAACTGTGGTGTCGTTTTGAAGCTGCATGGGCAGCTGTACCTGTACACGCCATCCAAGTTCTGTTTGACTCAATGCCCAGGCGTATCAAGGCCGTTATTAAGGCTAGAAGTGGTTGTTGTGGGTACTGATGTCTCAGGATCCATGCACCATAATTGCGTGAAAATGTAATCACATGTCAGTTCTAGTACTATATATTTGTCCACTGATCAGCCGTTTATCATCTGCATTTCTTCTTGGTATAGCAGGTTTAATGGCCAGTAGTATATTTCTATAAAGCAGGTTGCCAAAGCTTTAACGTATAAAGGTGTCGCACAAGAGAGGCTACAAGCAGACAGTAAAATTCTTGTTATACGCGATGTTCCTGCAAGTTACCGCACGTCACAGCTAACGGATCTGCAAGTGCTGATCTACAACTGTGCCTATACCGTCCACTAATGTCCGTATCCTGAGCCGATCTGAACGGCCGAGGCTGGCGGGAATGGCGCTTATATTCACTTCGGCTTGAGGGCGCTCCTGTCGTTGCGCGGTCCTATTCCGTGCACCATTGTCCGACGTTGTTTCACCACCTTCTCTGCCCTTCCGTTCTTCGCCTTCGTTCCGACGCTTGTGGTTACGCCAGAAAACTGTCAAATCCTTTTCGGAAATCTAGAAATATGAATCTTCGATGGACGGGTGAGCAGGAAGGATGTAGTGTCTCTGGTACGTAGCATGGGTCGTGTTGGCCGTTCCAGGGAATCTTGAATTTGTCGCTGTGCCGGGCTGTCGAATAAGCTCGGAGTTTCATAGCGGAGTTAGAGGTGCAAAACAGCGAGTTAGAGGTCAAACAGCGAGTTAGAGGCGCAAAACAGCGCGACCGCACGGATCGGGTACTTGGGAGTTGGTAGCTGGCAGCAGGCGGGCCCTTGCTGGTCGAGGGGCTCATTCTGCTGTTGGTTTCCAGCTCCAGGGACGATAGCAGCCAACAACTTGCAGCCGGAAGCAGCCTTCCCGCGAGCCTCCATTTAGAAGCCCGGGAGAGCAGTTTCTGGTTCAAAAAATGGCTCTGAGCACTATGGGACTTAACTGCTGAGGTCATCAGTCCCCTAGAACTTAGAACTACTTAAACCTAACCAACCTAAGGACATCACACACATCCATGCCCGAGTTAGGATTCGAACCTGTGACCGTAGCGGTCACGCGGTTCGAGACTGTAGCGCCTAGAACCGCTCGGCCACCCGAGCCAGCGGCAGTTTCTGGGACGTTACTCTGGAATTCTGTTCTCAAATGACGTATTTCCTAGCGTGGTTTTCCTTTTTATGCGTCTCCGCCGCTGTGTGCGAGCTTACTAGTGTATGGTGTTTGGGAAGTGAGCTTTCCCGATACAAAGTCGCTGTTGTTGCGACTGGAACCTGTTGTTGCGTTTGGCTATGCTCAGTATGCCGCGGGGAAAATCCTTCAAGTATGTTTATTAGTTATTCATTTACTGTTTTCCTCGTGATGTATATGTATATTAATGTTTTGCTGCGATACAAATCTAATAAAATCTTCCCAGTTTTCAAGCCGCTTCAATTCGAATAAAATTCTCGAAATTTCGATAGGCACTTCCACCATCGTCGTCAGACGTTCAGATGGTTCAAATGGCTCTGAGCAGTATGGGACGTAACATCTGAGGTCATCAGTCCCCTAGAACTTAGAACTACTTAAACCTGACTAACCTAAGGACATCACACACATCCATAACCGAGGCAGGATTCGAACCTGTTACTGTAGCGGTTGCGCATCGTCAGAAGTAAAACCACTGTAATTTGGTAATATGTATTGAGCTACATGGAAACTGGAGGCTTTAATTGGAAGCGGAACATAACCAATACTGATTACAGGTATCAAATGTGAGAATTACGGCAGTGAAAGCTTACATTATTCAGGTCTCTTCTTTGTCGTCTGTTGTGTAACAGTAGAAGATACAGTATGAACTCACTAAGACATTGAAATATCTTTAATGTGTATTATTTGGGGCAGCGGAAAGGTTTACACATGAATTCAATTTATTCATAGTACAAGACAAATATTCGTGCTCTCTCTTCTGGAAAAATGTAACTGGTATTATTTATTACTACGAAAGTCAAATGTTCACAAACTCATTACTGGTCGTCAAACAGCACATTTATAAATCTAATAACATGCTCTGTGCAAGTTTACATTTAAGAGTTCATCTCATTTCTAGCATTAGTAATATGAAACAAACATTATTAGCTTGATTTACCGTTATCGAATCTGTATTCCAGATCAGTTCTATTTGATGAACAGAGCATAATATTCGCTAATTATTATAACCCCCAGGAAAATTTAATTTCACGGTCAACTGTTAACTTAAGCAATCAAACATTTGCAGCATAGGTTTTCATATCGGTTACATTCCCATTATTTTGGCTTTCTTCGTCATGATTAAAATTCGCTTGCAGATGTGATTTGTGCTGTTGTCGTCATGTTCCATATTTGTTTCTTACACGTAGTTCCCTGTACAAGATGCCTCTTACTTTTACGCTTTACACAGACTCCCCTCACATGAACAGTATTGAACGTGTTTTTCAGAAGGGATCTCCACCCTCTCGTAGCCTTACGGATTTATGGGCAGCCCTGCAGGTTTCATGGTATCAATTGACTGCATCACTACTTCAGACAGTAGTCGAGTTCATGCCAACTCCTGTTGAGGCACTTCTGCGTGCTTGCACGGGCCCTACACGATATTAGATAAGTGTACCAGTTTCTTCGGCTCTTCGGTGTAGATCAGATGAATTAGATTGGTTGAAATAAAGCAAATGTGTGATGCAGATGAAATCCATGAAAATGAACTGACGTGAAAACATATCAGCAAAAGTCAGCTAGAAATGCTGACCATGCGGTATATTTAACATTTCACAAGTCATGAACATTAGGCATGACTCGGACTCGAACCAGAATATCCCGTTTCTCACGGGCATAGCTCTCGTTCGTTCGATTATTCGTTATTCTGAAACATATTCATGTTCGGAAAAGACAGAACTTCTTGAACGACTATAGATAGAACGTTCATATTCACAGGACATGTATCTTAGTATGCTCTGGAGAAATAGTATCATTTCAGTCACCTCGCTTCGCATGTGTCCTGTTGCTTGGTAGGCATGGCCCTGACAACTTTTTCCATGCCTGATGGCATCGACGCGTATAAGGTGCGATGGTAGTCCTGTGGTATAGCTATCCATGCTGCATTCAAAAGTTCATCAGTGATGACTGGCATTGGGTCACAGTGATGCACCAGTCGTTTCACCACA
This sequence comes from Schistocerca piceifrons, assembly GCF_021461385.2. Lineage (NCBI taxonomy): Eukaryota > Metazoa > Arthropoda > Insecta > Orthoptera > Acrididae > Schistocerca > Schistocerca piceifrons. The sequence continues at coordinate 497,156,601 of NC_060143.1, read as the reverse complement.
TCCCACACAGTTTCGATTGGTGATCTGGAGGGCCTGGGCAAAAGGGTGACATTCTGCGACACCAAGAAGGCAACATGTGGTCGTGCATTGTCTTTTTGAAAATGGTGTCATTCACGTAGGTCACACTGGTCACATTGCCTTAGACACGCACCGACTGTGATTTGTGGTTGTACCCAACCCACACCATAAGGCCTTAAGATGGCGTTGTATGCGTTGTGTGAATGCAGTCGCTGAGATGCTGCTCCTCCTGTCTGGGGCGAACAAAAATGCGGCCATAATTTTCGGACAAATAGAACCTGGATTCGTCCGAAAACACTGTGTGATCCCATTCCTGGCCTCACTGACGTCGTTCCAAACACTATAGCTGCCAAGCAAGTTTCTGCCCATTCGTCAACGGCAGATGGAGAAGTGCACAAGGCGCACGCTAACCGAACCTTACCAGACTGCGACGGACTGTCGCCCCTGATAGTGTACGATGTGTTACCCTGTTTCACTGTTCCGCCAGAGCCGAGAAGGAAGTAGATCTGTCCCGCAGTAGCATTCGGATGAGATGTCGATCTTTTCGGGGGGTGGTCAGTGTGATGCGAGCTGACCAATCTCGCCGTGTTCCACGACCTTCCGTGAACCATTCTGCGCACACCCGTCACACTGCCGAAACATTTCGTCCCACACGAGCAGCAGTTTTAGGAATGGATGCACCACATTCCTTCATGCCAGTAGCGCGCTCTCTTTCAAACTCACTGATTTGACGGTGAGACACAGTCAACATGGGTTTAGAAAACATCGTTCCTGTGAAACACAACTAGCTCTTTATTCACATGAAGTGCTGAGTGCTATTGACAAGGGATTGGCAGGCCAGGGTGGCCGAGCGGTTCTAGGCGCTACATTCTGGAACCGCGTGACCACTACGGTCGCAGGTTCGAATCCTGCCTCGGGCATGGATGTGTGTGATGTCCTTAGGTTAGTTAGGTTTAAGTATTTCTAAGTTCTAGGGAACTGATGACCTTAGAAGTCCAGTCCCATAGTGCTCAGAGCCATTTGAACCATTTGACAAGGGATTTCAGATCGATTCTGTATTCCTGGATTTCCGGAAGGCTTTTGACACTGTACCACACACGCGGCTCGTAGTAAAATTGCGTGCCTATGGAATATCGTTTCAGTTATGTAACTGGATTTGCGATTTCCTCTCAGAGAGGTCACTGATTTCAGGCGTTCCCCAAGGTAGTGTTATAGTCCCTTTGCTATTCCTTATGTGTATAAACGATTTGGGAGACAACCTGAGCAGCCGTCTTCGGCTGTTTGCAGATGACGCTGTCGTTTATCGACTAATAAAGTCATCAGAAGATCAAAACAAACTGCGAGACGATTTAAAAAAAAAAATATTTGAATGGTGCGAAAAGTGGCAGTTGACCCTAAATAACGAAAAGTGTGACGTCATGCACATGAGTGCGAAAAGGCACTCGTTCAACTTCGGTTATATGATAAATCAGTCTAATCTAAAAGCCGTAAATTCAACTAAATACCTAGGTATTATAATTACGAACAACTTAAACCGGAAAGAACACATAGAAAATGTTGTGGGGAACGCTATGCAAAGGCTGCGTTTTATTGGCAGGACACTTAGAAAATGTAACAGACCTACTAAGGAGACTGCTTTCACTACGCTTGTCCGTCCTCATTTACAATACTGCTACGCGGTGTGGGACCCTTACCAGGTAGGACTGACGGAGTACATCGATAAAGTTCAAAGAAAGGCAGCACGTTTTGTATTATCGCGAAATATGGGACAGAGTGTCACAGAAATGATCCAGGATTTGGGCAGCAAATCATTAAAAGAAAGGCGCTTTTCGTTGCGATGGAATCTTCTCACGAAATTCCAATCACCAACTTTCTCCTCCGAATGCGAAAATATTTTGTTGCCACCGACCTACATTGGGCGGAACGATCACCACGATAAAATAAGGGAAACCGGAGCTCGTACGGAAAGATATATGTGTTCATTCTTTCCGCGCGCTATACGAGATTGGAATAATAGAGAATTGTGAAGGTGGTTCGATGAACCCTCTGCGAGACACTTAAATGTGATTTGCAGAGTATCCATGTAGATGTAGATGTAGATTCACTAGTACGTCTACAAGGCATCCCGCATGTCTGCTCGAGTCACACGTATCTATTATTTTCGGTTTACAGCGACAACGAGAGCCGCAGGCACATTTTACCCATAGGTGGACTTGCGTCGCGATACTGTTGTTGACCCTGGACCCGCGAGTCGACATGTTTCAAATTCTAATCATTTCTGCATAACATACTAATGTACAGGTCCTGTGAATATGAACGTCGTATCACTAGTTGTTCAAGGTGTTTTGCTTTTTTCTGAAACTGAGCTTAAAATTATCACTCGAACACTCTCCTTCGGGGAAAGGAGTTTGTTCTTTGTCGTAGTGATTACGAAAGGAGTGTTAGACAAATTCTGATTCCATATGTATCTATATGCTAGTTTCAAGATGTTGTGCATGGGCGCGTTAGATACAGAGACCTAGGTACGTAACATAAATACGAGGGGCGTTCAGTATGTAATGCAACAAATTTTTTTTCTCAGCCAATTTCCGTTGAAAAATGCTGATTTTGTTGTGCGACATTGTGGAATGCGCTTTCTTTAGCCCCTGAAGTTTCATGAAGGTATGATAGGTGGCGGCACTACACGTAGCCTTCAAAATGGCGTCTGTAACGGAGGTGTGTTCCAAATAGAAAGACATCACCGAGTTTCTTTTGGCGAAAAAGCGGAGCATCGCAGACGTCCATAGGCGCTTGTAGAAGGTCTACTGAGATCTAGCAGTAGACAAAAGCAAGGTGAGCCGTTTGGCAGGGAGTCTGTCATCATGGCAATAATGTCGTGCAAACTTATCCGACTTCCCGCCTCCAGTCCGGCCGCATGGAGCTGTGACCCTTACAGTGTTGAAACATGCAGACATTCTCATTCGAGGTGGTTGATGGATCAGTCAAACACCTCGCCGCTCAGTTAGACGTCTCTGTTGGCAGTGCTGACACATTCGTCCACCAGTTTGTGGGGCGGTGGGTAGAAATTGATCTTCAATTTGTTCGCCGTCTTTCTCACGCGAGCCAGGCAACTAATTTTGTGGTCAGCCAGAAAGTGAAGGGAAACACACTGACCTTAGTTTCCAGTCTGCACGGCCACATTCTGATCCAGCCCACTGAAAGAAACCTTTCTGTCCTATTTCTTTGCGGGATCAGGACTATTGCTTTAAATAAAAGTATAAAGTTCCAGTCTAAATTGCATTGAGTGAAGTTTCTAGCATACAGCACTAGGGAATTTGCTATTTTCAATTGAAAGCAACTCTTTCTATTCTGACAGCACATTTAGCAGTTCAGAGGCGACCTCTACGATACGTTCCTATCAGGTTGTCTTTCGCCCTGACTAAAATTTTTCAATGCATGTTTGCAATAAATGTTCAAAATTAATGCTCACCATAAAAGTGTAAATAAAGTCACAACTTGCCATGCGGAATTGGTAATGCACACAGACAGCACACTAACAGCTGCCCTGGCAAATTCTAAGCGATCGAGGACGGTGTACAGTCCTCGCGAGTTCACTATCCGTTTTTACCGCAAAATACGCGATTTGACACGGTTCGGCTCGGACGTCATCCGGGGCAGAGCGCGATCCGACGTTTGACAAACGTGGATATTACGGTGGGTGAGTGCGAAGTGAATCTTCCTACTGCCTCTCGGGCTGCATTTATATAGGTGCCGGAGCGGACAAACAGAGGGAACATCTGTTGTCTACGGATACATGCATACTGCAGCAGCCTCAGAACGACCGCTTTCTCAGGCACATAAAATTTAATAACATATCTACATCTACAACTACATCCATACTCCGCAAGCCACCTGACGGTGTGTGGCGGAGGGTACCTCTATCGGTTCTCCCCTCTATTCCTGTCTCGTATTGTTCGTGGAAAGAAGGATTGTCGGTATGCCTCTGTGTGGGCTCTAATCTCTCTGATTTTATCCTCATGGTCTCTTCACGAGATATATGTAGGAGGGAGAAATATACTGCTTGACTCTTCGGTGCAGGTATGTTCTCGAAACTTCAACAAAAGCCTGTGCCGAGCTACTGAACGTCTCTCTTGCAGAGTCTTCCACCGGAGTTTGTCTATCATCTCCGTAACGCTTTCGCGATTACTAAATGATCCTGTAACGAAGTTCGCTGCTCTCCGTTGGATCTTCTCTATCTCTTCTATCAACCCTGTCTGGTGCGGATTCCACGCCGGTGAGCAGTATTCAGGCAGTGGGTGAACAAGTGTACTGTAACCTACTTCCTTTGTTTTCGGATTGCATTTCCTTAGGATTCTTCCAATGAATCTCAGTCTGGCATCTGCTTTACCCACGATTAATTTTATATGGTCATTCCACTTCATATCTCCTAATGCCTACTCCCAGATAATTTATGGAATTAACTGCTTGCAGTTGCTGACTTGCTATATTGTAGCTAAATGATAAAGGATATTTCTTTCTATGTATTCGCAACACATTACACTTGTCTACATTGAGATTCACTTGCAATTCCCTGCACCATGCGTCAATTCGTTGCAGATCCTGCTACATTTCAGTACAATTTTCCATTGTTCCAACCTCTCGATATACTACAGTATCATCCGCAAAAAGCCTCAGTGATCTTCCGATGCTATCCACAAGGTCATTATATTGTGAATAGCAACGGTCCTAAGACACTCCCATGCGGCACACCTGAAATCACTCTTACTTCGGAACATTTCTCTCCATTGAGAATGACATGCTGCGTTCTGTTGTCTAGTAACTCTTCAATCCAATCACACAATAGGTCAAATAGTCCATATGCTCTTACTTTGTTCATTAAACGACTGTGGGGAACTGTATCAAACGCCTTGAGGAAGTCAAGAAACACGGCATCTACCTGGGAACCCGTGTCTATGCCCCTCTGAGTCACGTGGACGAATAGCGCGAGCTGGGTTTCACACGATCGTCTTTTTCGAAACCCATGCTGATTCCTACAGAGTAGATTTCTAGTCTCCAGAAAAGTCATTATACTCGAACATAATACGTGTCCCAAAATTCTACGACTGATCGACGTTAGAGATATAGATTTATAGTTCTGCACATCTGTTGGAAGTCCCTTCTTGAAAACGGCGATGACCTGTGCCCTTTTCCAATCTTTCGGAGCGCTATGTTCTTCTAGTGACCTATGGTACACGGCTGCAAGAAGGTGGCAAGTTCCTTCGTGTACTCTGTGTAAAATCGAAATGGTATCCCATCAGGTCCGGCGCCCTTTCCTCTTTTGAGAGATTTTAATTGTTTTTCTATCCCTATGTCATTTATTTTGATATCTACCATTTTATCATCTGTGCGACAATCTAGAGAAGGAACTGTAGTGCAGTCTTCCTCTGTGTCACAGCTTTGGAAAAACACATTTACTATTTCGGCCTTTAGTCTGTCATCCTCTGTTTCAGTACCATTTTGGTCACAGAGTGTCTGGACATTTTGTTTTGATCCACCTACTGCTTTGACATACGACCAAAATTTCTTAGGATAGTTACAAATTACTTCAGAAACCTCTTAATTTTTATTTGTATTCAGTTAAGCTGTTTGAAATCACCGGAAAAGTTTCAGCTTGCAAGAATGAAAACTTTGCCTTTTAGAATTTTTATAGTGGAACTAGCGGTAGACCGTTACCTCTGAACCATATCTGTACTAGAACTTACGTTAGCTGTCATTAATGCTACAACTCTTAAATTTGGTATAATTCTATGATTTGGTATATTTTTCATTGGTTCAAATGGCTCTGAGCACTATGGGACTTAACATCTATGGTCATCAGTCCCCTAGAACTTACGACTACTTAAACCTAACTAACCTAAGCACATCACACAACACCCAGTCATCACGAGGCAGATAAAATGCTTCACCCCGCCAGGAATCGAACCCGGGACCTGGGCGTGGGAAGCGAGAACGCTACCGCACGACCACGAGCTCCGGACTATTTTTATTGACTTTAACCAAAATTCTCTATCATTACAATTACATTTACTTCATCTATTACGATTGGGTATACTTTATTTACAAAATTGGTTTTTACTAAATTACTCAAAAATTATAAGAGGTAGCTTAACGTGCTCTCTGAGTTATTATTTTTGGGGTGAACTCAGGCATAAAACAACTTTTCATGTTTCTAAGTCCATTATTTAGCGTCTCTGAGTTTTTCTAGAAAGGTGGATTCCGGTGTTAATTTTTGTTATATGGTTTTGCAAACCTGCACCACTTATTTATGAGCTATAATTGCAAATTGTGAGCAAATTCTGGCTCTCTAGCTTCATTATTTAGCGCCACTTATTTTTCTCTTAAAACGGCATTTCTACGTAAACTGTTAAGTCTAGAACATGAAGACTTGGTACTTGAAACATTATAACACTAAACTGTATTTTAACAAAGTTTTAAACATAAATTTTGATTTTTAATTTCATACTTAATTGTGGTGCAATACTTGCGCGTTACGCACAAACACGTTATGGTAACGTGGCACTGCTAGCAGTGAACTGGGGTTAGTCCTGGCACAGTCGCTCGCCTCTGTATCGCACACATGATACAGCGCTTGGCTTGCTTCAAGTTGAGGTACTGAATGGCGTGTACCCGCTGAGTTCCGTGCCGCCAACCATAAAGAGAAACGAAGGACCATCTGCGTGCAGAACTGTTGGCGCTTTACGAAGCTGATCGTGACAGACGAAGGGGAGATTACTGATGCAGCAAGACATTGTCACTGTCGACCAGATTACTAACGTGATTTTCTTAGGCCGTAACTACTGTTCCGATTCTGTAAAGTTCGTTTAATCGACAGTTTGCTATAAAGAGTGAACTTTAAATTAGATTTTTTCCCCTTGTATAAAAATTTTTATTATACTGATGAATCGAAGGTCCGGCAATGCCGTGAGTTAATAATTGAAGTGTATCTTATAATATACCTTTCCGAAATCTGATTAAACTTTGACCAATCGAATGTTACATCTCCGAAATAAATTTGTGACGTCTCTTTATTGTGCTAGAATATTTGTCATTGAATGCTCGCTGTGTGCAGTAGTTGGGTTCGTCCCCAAAGTACATGGAATACAGACTGCACTGTGGTATTCAAGACACGCGAAGTTATCTTAAAATCCCCATTCAAGAAACTTGTGGGTCCCAGATCTTTACACTGGACACGCATTCAGGAGTACGACGGGTCCCGGATCCGGCCATCCTGATTTAGGTTTTCCGTGATTTCCCTAAATCGCTCCAGGCAAATGCCGGGATTGTTCCTTTGAAAGGGCACCGCCGGCTTCCTTCTCCGTCCTTCCCTAATCCGATGAGACCGATGACTAGCAGTTTCGTCTCTTCCCCCAAACAACCCAACCCAACCCAGATCTTTGACGCATTTCGATTTGATTACGTCTCAGCACAGATACACTGACGGAAAAAAGTTGCAAGACCAAAAAATATAGAGTAATGAAAAAATGTACAGCAATGAAATTTCGGAAGTACATTTAAGTAATTAACGTTGCAAGATCACAGGTTGATGAAAGCGCGACAAAAGCCATTGAAAATGTGGAACGCTGTTCCATTAATAACCGGTGTATCCCCCAGAACATTGAATGCAAGCATGAAAACGTGCATGGATTGTATAGGTGCCGGAGTTCAGTTTTTGGGACGGTGTTCCACGTCTCTTGCACATGGTTGGTCAATATAGAGACGGTTAATGCTGGTTGTGGATGACGGTGGAATTGTCATCCGATGATGTCCTATACGTTCTCGACTGGAGGCAGATCTGCTGATCGAGCAGACCATCTACATCTATATGGTTACTCTGCAATTCACACTTACGTGCCTGGCAGAAGATTCATCGAACCACTTTCATACTACTTCTCTATCATTCCACTCTCGAATGGCGCGTGGAAAAAGGAACACCTAAATCTTTCCGTTCGAGCTCCGATTTCTCTTATTTTATTATTCTGATAATTTCTTCCTACGTAGGTTAGTGTCAACAAACATTTTCGCATTCGGAAGAGAAAGTTGGTGATTGAAGTTTCGTAAATAGATCTCGCCGCAAACAAAACCGCCTTTGTTTCAGTGACTGCCACCCATCATATCAGTGACAATCTCACCCCTATTGCGCGATAACACTTTGTAAGCTGTCTCTTTTGTGGGTTTGTCGCTTCTTTTAAGTGTTCTGCCAACGAAGCGCAGTCTTTGTTTCGCCTTCCCCACAATATTATCTATGTGGCCTTCCCAATTTAAGTTGCTCGTAATTGTAATTCCTAGGTATTTAGACGAATTGACAGCCCTTAGATTTGTACGAGTTATCGTATACCCACAATTTATCGGATTTCTTTTAGTACCCATGTGGATGACATGGTACTTTTCTTTGTTTAGTGCCAATTGACACTTTTCGAACCATACAGAAATTCTCTCTAGATCATTTTGTAATTGGAATTGATCGTCTGATGATTTTAGTAGACGGCAAATTACAGCGTCATCTGAAAACAATCTAAGGGGGCTGCTTAGATTATCACCTAGATCATTTATATAAATCAGGAACAGAAGAGGGCCTATGACACTACCTTGCGGAACGCCAGATATCACTTCTGTTCTTCTCGATGATTTACCGTCTATCACTACGAACTGTGACCTCTCTGAGAGAAAATCACGAATCCAGTCTCACAACTGAGACGATACTCGATATGCACGCAATTTGATGAATAGTCGCTTGTGAGGAACGGTATCAAAAGCCTTCTGGAAATCTAGGAATATGGAATAGATCTGAGATCCATTGTCGACAGCACTCATTACTTCATGGGAAAAAAGCTAGGTAGCTGTGTTGCACAAGGCAACATGTCGACACTCTGTGAGCGGGTGCCATCCTGTTGGAAAACACCCCTTGGAATGCTGTTCAAGAATGACAGCACAACAGGTCGAATCACCAGACTCACGTACAGTCCTGCAGTCATATGACATCGCATCCAAGACCATAACTCCATGTGTAGGTCCAGTGTGTCTAGCACGCATACACGTTGGTAGAAGGCTCTGAACTGCCCTGCTTGTAACAAAAACATGGCCATCACTGGCACCGAAACAGAACCAGCTTTCGTGAAAAACACGACAGATCTCCACCCTGCCCTCCAGCGAGCTCTCGCTCGACACCACTGAAATCGCAGGTTGCCATGGTTTTGGGTCAGTTGAATGGAAACTACACAGCTTCGGCTCGTAGCTTTTTCTTTGTGTGACGGTGGTGCCAACTGCTGCAGATGCCGTACGACGCGCGACGCTCATAGTCGACAACACGACGGTCTTACCTATCGGTAGTGGCACCTGGTCGTCGGAGCCCGGTTTTCTTGCGACCGTATGTTCTCGTGACTACCGCTGGCAGCAATAATGTACAGTGGCTACATACGTGCCAAGTTTTTCTGAAATATCGCGGAAGAAACATTTAGTTTCTCGTAGTCCTATTACCTTCCCCCCATGAACCATGGACCTTGCCGTTGGTGGGGAGGCTTGCGTGCCTCAGCGATACAGATGGCCGCACCGTAGGTACAACCACAACGGAGGGGTATCTGTTGAGAGGCCAGACAAACGTGTGGTTCCTGAAGAGGGGCAGCAGCCTTTTCAGTAGTTGCAAGGGCAACAGTCTGGATGATTGACTGATCTAGCCTTGTAACAATAACCAAAACGGCTTTGCTGTGCTGGTACTACAAACGGCTGAAAGCAAGGGGAAACTACGGCCGTAATTTTTCCCGAGGGCATGCAGCTTTACTATATGATTAAATGATGATGGCGTCCTCTTGGGTAAAATATTCCGGCGGTAAAATAGTCCCCCATTCGGATCCCCGGGCGGGGACTACTCAAGAGGATGTCGTTATCAGGAGAAAGAAAACTGGCGTTCTACGGATCGGAGCGTGGAATGTCAGATCCCTTAATCGGGCAGGTAGGTTAGAATATTTAAAAAGGGAAATAGATAGGTTAAAGTTAGATATGGTGGGAATTAGTGAAGTTCGGTGGCAGGAGGAACAAGACTTCTGGTCAGGTGACTACAGGGCTATAAACACAAAGTCCAATAGGGGTAATGCAGGAGTAGGTTTAATAATGAATAGGAAAATAGGAATGCGGGTAAGCTACTACAAACAGCATAGTGAACGCATTATTGTGTCCAAGATAGATACGAAGCCCACACCTACTACAGTAGTACAAGTTTATATGCCAACTAGCTCTGCAGATGACGAAGAAATTGAAGAAATGCATGATGAAATAAAAGAAATTATTCAGATAAGGGAGACGAAAATTTAATAGTCATGGGTGACTGGAATTCGAGTGTAGGAAAAGGGAGAGAAGGAAACGTAGTAGGTGAATATGGATTGGGGCTAAGAAATGAAAGAGGAAGCCGCCTGATAGAATTTTGCACAGAGCACAACTTAATCATGGCTAACACTTGGTTTAAGAATCATGATAGAAGGTTGTATACATGGAAGAACCCTGGAGATACTAAAAGGTATCAGATAGATTATATAATGGTAAGACAGAGATTTAGGAACCAGGTTTTAAATTGTAAGACGTTTCCAGGGGCAGATGTGGACTCTGACTACAATCTATTGGTTATGACCTGTAGATTAAAACTGAAGAAACTGCAAAAAGGTGGGAATTTAAGGAGATGGGACCTGGATAAACTGAAAGAACCGGAGGTTGTACAGAGTTTCAGGGAGAGCATAAGGGAATAATTGATAGGAATGGGGGAAAGAAATACAGTAAAAGAAGAATGGATAGATCTGAGGGATGAAGTAGTGAAGGCAGCAGACGATCAAGTAGGTAAAAAGAAGAGGGTTAGTAGAAATCCTTGGGTAACAGAAGAAATATTGAATTTAATTGATGAAAGGAGAAAATATAAAAATGCAGTAAATGAAGCAGGCAAAAAGGAATACAAACGTCTCAAAAATGAGATCGACAGGAAGTGCAAAATGGCTAAGCAGGGATGGCTAGAGGACAAATGTAAGGATGTAGAGGCTTATCTCACTAGGGGTAAGATAGATACTGCCTACAGGAAAATTAAAGAGACCTTTGGAGATAAGAGAACCACATGTATGAACATCAAGAGCTCAGATGGAAACCCAGTTCTAAGCAAAGAAGGGAAAGCAGAAAGGTGGAAGGAGTATATAGAGGGTCTATACAAGGGCGATGCACTTGAGGACAATATTATGGAAATGGAAGAGGATGTAGATGAAGATGAAATGGGAGATACGATACTGCGTGAAGAGTTTGACAGAGCACTGAAGGACCTGAGTGGAAACAAGGCCCCCGGAGTAGACAACATCCCATTGGAACTACTGACGGCCTTGGGAGAGCCAGTCCTGACAAAACTCTACCATCTGGTGAGCAAGATGTATGAAACACGCGAAATACCCTCAGACTTCAAGAAGAATATAATAATTCCAATCCCAAACAAAGCAGGTGTTGACAGATGTGAAAATTACCGAACAATCAGTTTAATAAGCCACAGCTGCAAAGTACTAATACGAATTCTTTACAGACGAATGGAAAAACTAGTAGAAGCCGACCTCGGGGAAGATCAGTTTGGATTCCGTAGAAATACTGGAACACGTGAGGCAATACTGACCTTACGACTTATCTTAGAAGAAAGATTAAGGAAAGGCAAACCTACGTTTCTAGCATTTGTAGACTTAGAGAAAGCTTTTGACAATGCCGACTGGAATACTCTCTTTCAAATTCTAAAGGTGGCAGGGGTAAAATACAGGGAGCGAAAGGCTATTTACAACTTGTACAGAAACCAGATGGCAGTTATAAGAGTTGAGGGACATGAAAGGGAAGCAGTGGTTGGGAAGGGAGTAAGGCAGGGCTGTAGCCTCTCCCCGATGTTATTCAATCTGTATATTGAGCAAGCAGTAAAGGAAACAAAAGAAAAATTTGGAGTAGGTATTAAAATCCATGGAGAAGAAATAAAAACTTTGAGGTTCGCCGATGACATTGTAATTCTGGCAGAGACAGCAAAGGACTTGGAAGAGCAGTTGAACGGAATGGATGGTGTCTTGAAGGGAGGATATAAGATGAACATCAACAAAAGCAAAACGAGGATAATGGAATGTAGTCGAGTTAAGTCGGGTGATGCTGAGGGTATTAGATTAGGAAATGAGACACTTAAAGTAGTAAAGGAGTTTTGCTATTTGGGGAGCAAAATAACTGATGATGGACGAAGTAGAGAGGATATAAAATGTAGACTGGCAATGGCAAGAAAAGCGTTTCTGAAGAAGAGAAATTTGTTAACATCGAGTACAGATTTAAGTGTCAGGAAGTTATTTCTGAAAGTATTTGTGTGGAGTGTAGCCATGTATGGAAGTGAAACATGGACGGTAAATAGTTTGGACAAGAAGAGAATAGAAGCTTTTGAAATGTGGTGCTACAGAAGAATGCTGAAGATTAGATGGGTAGATCACATAACTAATGAGGAAGTATTGAATAGGATTGGGGAGAAGAGAAGTTTGTGGCACAACTTGACCAGAAGAAGGGATCGGTTGGTAGGACATGTTCTGAGGCATCAAGGGATCACCAATTTAGTATTGGAGGGCAGCGTGGAGGGTAAAAATCATAGGGGGAGACCAAGAGATGAATACACTAAGCAGATTCAGAAGGATGTAGGTTGCAGTAGGTACTGGGAGATGAAGAAGCTTGCACAGGATAGAGTAGCATGGAGAGCTGCATCAAACCAGTCTCAGGGCTGAAGACCACCACAACAACAACAGTCCTATTACACGATCCTGATCACACGGGGTGTAGAAAGTGGCGTCTTTGTCGCCTGAAAGGCATTCTTGACTAGCGTACACCCACCATGTCCAATTTCAAAGATAACTAATGTTCACGCCCGTTACCCCGTGTATTTGTCATTAATGTGAACCTGATTTGCATGCTGATAGCGGAGCTATTGCCGCCACTGTGACTGACGCGAAATCGAATGGACATCATCTTCCAGATGCGGAAATACGCCTACCAACTCTCGGTTATGTCGCACAACCCTTTCTTCACGTTGCGATTTTGTTTCCTCAACACGTTGTACAGCGCATGGCGTTGTACAGCGCAGTCTACAGGCCTCTATATGTGCCCATGACACCTTCTCTTTTATATATACTGGGTGTAAATTTTAAGTTGACAAACCAGAATAACTCAAAAAATAAGCTTCACACGAAAAAATGTGTAGAATCCAAAGTTGGTTATTTTCGAGGGGGACATCTGCTGGTGCTAAACTTAGCCCGCCACTCCAGCCCCGTGGGTGTGGGGCAGGAGGCAACTTTAAAATTTCTAATGGGAACCCCCATTTTTTATTGCAGAATCAGATTCTACATACAAAACTAAGTACGTTCTGTCTTAAACATTTATTTTGTTTCTTGGTAGTTGGCACTGTAATTCAAGCAAACCCATGTTCCCAATTTTGCGTAGAAAATGGTTATGGATAAATAAAAAATACTTATTTACTTCGTAAATTTTGATTCGCTGCAACTAAAACTCTCCCTTTCTCCCCATAGGCTGGGGTATGAAGAAGGGACTTATAGTTTTACAAATGTTGACCCAAATATTAATTTTTTCCACAGATTCGGATAAGGTTTGCTTGTTTCGTGGTCATGAGGCCACGCAGATTTTAATTATCTACGAATCATGTGACTAGCTAACTAACTAACCAAACATCCAACTTACTAATGAGTGAATTCATTAACTAATAGAGTAAAGAAAGTAAAAGACTAACTGAGGAAAAGACTAACCCACTCGCCTAACTAAAGATGAACGTATTTCCATTTAAAATTTGGTGGTCCGGAAGAGGTACAACTGATTTCATTTTATAGTTGATTATTTGCAAATATTTTTTATTTATCCGTGACAATTTTCCACACAAAAATGAAGACATGGATTTTCTTGAATTACAGCGCCAACTACCAAGAATGAAGACAAATGTTTAAGACAAAATTTATGTAGTTTTTTTTAATGTCGAATCTGATTCTGCAATAAAAATTGGGGGTTCCCATTTGAAATTTTAAAGTTGCCTCCCGCCCCACCCCCTGGGGGCTGTGGTGGTGGTCTAAGTTTAGCACCAGCAGATGTCACCCTCGAAAATAATCAACACTGAATTCTACACATTTTTCCGCGTGAAGCTTATTTTTCGAGTTATTCTTGTTTGTCAACTTAAAATTTACACCCTGTATAAGATAAGGCACCCTAGGGCATATAATGGTGATGGATTCACAATATGCTCTCTCTCCTCTTAGAATGCAGTTTCTCTAAGCTTACCCAACTGGGTTTCAGAAGGACAATGCCGTCCTCTTTCAAAGAATTCCTGTTCGTGGATGAACGATAACCAGTAATCTCCACCAGAATCATGTTACTGACAAATATTGTCTCCAAACCTAGACGTTTTTGATCACTTTAAGATAGATGACTGCATCTCCAGATACACTTATGAAAATGAAATGCATTCATATGAAGATTACCTCATGTGTTTTGCAGGAGCATTCTACAAATACATATCTAAAGCCTGCAATTCAGTTTCTTAAAGCATGAAGACATGACAGCATGAGCGTAGCGCTCTTCTTAAATATATAGCGTCATTAATATTATTCAGAAGCAGCTACAGCTGTAAAATCAAAAACCGAAGCTTAGGATATGAGTTTTGCAAGCAAGATCGGAGGAGGAAAATATATTTTCTCAGCACTAACATTACTGCAGAAAGCAAATACAGGGTGCATCAGACTTCGATTCAGATCTCCTCAGACTGCTTGGGGCAGCAGAATCAGGAATAAGAAATTGTGTACATCATGACCACTGGTCTAAATAAGAATTATTAAAATAAAAATAAACTTTTAATACACCATTTTATATCGGTCAAAAAAGTATAAAATAATTTCTCCCAGACCCATTCACATGCCTGACCCCAAACATATAATACTGATAATTTGTGATTATAGATTTTTTAATAAGTGCGCAAATACACTCCTGGAAATGGAAAAAAGAACACATTGACACCCGTGTGTCAGACCCACCATACTTGCTCCGGACACTGCGAGAGGGCTGTACAAGCAATGATCACACGCACGGCACAGCGGACACACCAGGAACCGCGGTGTTGGCCGTCGAATGGCGCTAGCTGCGCAGCGTTTGTGCACCGCCGCCGTCAGTGTCAGCCAGTTTGCCGTGGCATACGGAGCTCCATCGCAGTCTTTAACACTGGTAGCATGCCGCGACAGCGTGGACGTGAACCGTATGTGCAGTTGACGGACTTTGAGCGAGGGCGTATAGTGGGCATGCGGGGGGCCGGGTGGACGTACCGCCGAATTGCTCAACACGTGGGGCGTGAGGTCTCCACAGTACATCGATGTTGTCGCCAGTGGTCGGCGGAAGGTGCACGTGCCCGTCGACATGGGACCGGACC
Organism: Schistocerca piceifrons; assembly: GCF_021461385.2. Classification (NCBI taxonomy): domain Eukaryota; kingdom Metazoa; phylum Arthropoda; class Insecta; order Orthoptera; family Acrididae; genus Schistocerca; species Schistocerca piceifrons. The sequence continues at coordinate 497,141,105 of NC_060143.1, read as the reverse complement.
GAAGCGACGCACGGATGCACGCCAAGACCGTAGGATCCTACGCAGTGCCGTAGGGGACCGCACCGCCACTTCACAGCAAATTAGGGACACTGTTACTCCTGGGGTATCGGCGAGGACCATTCGCAACCGTCTCCATGAAGCTGGGCTATGGTCCCGCACACCGTTAGGCCGTCTTCCGCTCACGCCCCAACATCGTGCAGCCCGCCTCCAGTGGTGTCGCGACAGGCGTGAATGGAGGGACGAATGGAGACGTGTCGTCTTCAGCGATGAGATTCGCTTCTGCCTTGGTGCCAATGATGGTCGTATGCGTGTTTGGCGCCGTGCAGGTGAGCGCCACAATCAGGACTGCATACGACCGAGGCACACAGGGCCAACACCCGGCATCATTGTGTGGGGAGCGATCTCCTACACTGGCCGTACACCACTGGTGATCGTCGAGGGGACACTGAATAGTGCACGGAACATCCAAACCGTCCTCGAACCCATCGTTCTACCATTCCTAGACCGGCAAGGGAACTTGCTGTTCCAACAGGACAATGCACGTCCGCATGTATCCCGTGCCACCCAACGTGTTCTAGAAGGTGTAAGTCAACTACCCTGGCCAGCAAGATCTCCGGATCTGTCCCCCATTGAGCATGTTTAGGACTGGATGAAGCGTCGTCTCACGCGGTCTGCACGTCCAGCACGAACGCTGTTCCAACTGAGGCGCCAGGTGGAAATGGCATGGCAAGCCGTTCCACAGGACTACATCCAGCATCTCTACGATCGTCTCCATGGGAGAATAGCAGCCTGCATTGCTGCGAAAGGTGGATATACACTGTACCAGTGCCGACATTGTGCATGCTCTGTTGCCTGTGTCTATGTGCCTGTGGTTCTGTCAGTGTGATCATGTGATGTATCTGACCCCAGGAATGTGTCAATAAAGTTTCCCCTTCCTGGGACAATGAATTCACGGTGTTCTTATTTCAATTTCCAGGAGTGTACTTTCAAGATTCGAAACGAAAAGCTTCGGGTCCATGCAACAGAAAATAGTAAGGAGATGTATGGTAAGGAGGTGAATAGTAAAGAGGTGAAATATTTACGTATAAATTACGTATTGAATGCGCCCCACCGTTTTTCGTTTTGAATCTTAAAGCATTTTCATAGGTATGAAAAACTGACAGCTACAGATGTTCTGTTCTTTCTGTTTGGGGGTAGGATAAATTATTTTATACTTTGTAGCCAAATTTTTCTTAAAAAAATATTAAAAATTAATTTTTATTTGAATAATTATTTTCTGCGTTTTAGTCTTGTGTGTGTGAAATTTTTCAATCGATTTCAAACATTTTGATGAGACTGCAACAGGGACTTGTATAAGTTTCAAGTTTATTTCAGTTTCTCTTCACCAGAGTCAACCAATATATTGCTTCCTTCTGTATACATCACGCGAATAGAATGAGATTTTCACTCTGCAGCGGAGTGTGCGCTGATATGAAACTTCCTGGCAGATTAAAACTGTATGCCCGACCGAGACTCGAACTCGGGACCTTTGCCTTTCGCAGGCAAGTGCTCTACCAACTGAGCTACCGAAGCACGACTCACGTCCGGTACTCACAGCTTTACTTCTGCCAGTACCTCGTCTCCTACCTTCCAAACTTTGCAGAAGCTCTCCTGCGAACCTTGCAGGCAAAGGTCCCGAGTTCGAGTCTCGGTCGGGCACACAGTTTTAATCTGCCAGGAAGTTTCATATCAGCGCACACTCCGCTGCAGAGTGAAAATCTCATTCTGGAAACATCCCCCAGGCTGTGGCTAAGCCATGTCTCCGCAATATCCTTTCTTTGAGGAGTGCTAGTTCTGCAAGGTTCGCAGGAGAGCTTCTGTAAAGTTTGGAAGGTAGGAGACGAGGTACTGGCAGAAGTAAAGCTGTGAGTACCGGACGTGAGTCGTGCTTCGGTAGCTCAGTTGGTATAGCACTTGCCCGCGAAAGGCAAAGGTCCCGAGTTCGAGTCTCGGTCGGGCACACAGTTTTAATCTGCCAGGAAGTTTCATATCAGCGCACACTCCGCTGCAGAGTGAAAATCTCATTCTGGAAACATCCCCCAGGCAGTGGCTAAGCCATGTCTCCGCAATATCCTTTCTTTTAGGAGTGCTAGTTCTGCAAGGTTCGCAGGAGAGCTTCTGTAAAGTTTGGAAGGTAGGAGACGAGGTACTGGCAGAAGTAAAGCTGTGAGTACCGGACGTGAGTCGTGCTTCGGTAGCTCAGTTGGTAGAGCACTTGCCCGCGAAAGGCAAAGGTCCCGAGTTCGAGTCTCGGTCGGGCACACAGTTTTAATCTGCCAGGAAGTTTCATCACGCGAATAGGTCGTGAAGAGAAAAATTAGAGAGGTTCAAGGTTACACTGAAGCTTACCAGCAATTTTTCTTCCCACAAACCAATGGCGAATCAAAAAGGAAAAGGAAAAATAACAGTGGTACGTAAATTACCTAACACCAAACACCAGATCACAATCAAGTTAATACCGCATTGTCATCCAGTTCACAGCTGTGTCGAAAGTTTCAAGTCCATAGTTCACCGGAAAATTATTTTAAGGTCAATTGCAAAATTTGTACTGAACATACGAGCAGTCACGTAAGAGACTAAATAAAAACGTGTTGAAAAGCAAATACTTTTTAGATGAAAATAGGTTGAAGCCTCTGTTACATTAGCGTAAATATAAAGCGATCTTCTGTGCTGAAATAAAGCTGTTTCTATAACGAAAGAAGTATACCGTTCTATTCTGTTGTAGCGGCGAAAGCGAGTCCCTCGAAACGTATTTCACGGATGCACTTTCTTCCACCGTGGACGTTGTGGCAAGGAAAATACTCGTTATCTCCGTTGTGATTTGTTCGCTGGAACCCTACCCTTACCGACAATGCTTCAATGCTTCTACCGTCGTTCTCCGTTTCTCTTTCACATGGGTGGGTCTCGGGTTCATGGCAGTCTCTCACACTAAATTTCATCTACTGAAAGCCACCGCAGTCTTCCGCAAACTTACTTTATCTCGCCGAGTTCAACGGCATCTCCCTCTCTTTTCCTGCTGGCACATTGGCCTCTGCCATATCGATAACTCTGAACAATACCATTTTTTCAACTTCGTCACTCTTACAGATTTTGATTTCATTGATTGGACCAAAGACCCCCCCCCCATAAACAGTCCAATACCCTCCTTACAGTATCGCTAGGCTGGTCCCGGCGGAGGTTCGAGTCCTCGCTCGGGCATGGGTGTGTGCGTTTGTCCTTAGGATAATTTAGGTTAAGTAGTGTGTAAGCTTAGAGACTGATGACCTGAACTTAACAGTTAAGTCCCATAAGATTTCACACACATTTGAACAGTATCGCTGGTTGGTCGATAGGTCACTGCTCTTTGTTTCTTTTTCCGCTACATGCTGCATGACTACATTTTTAAATTAAGTTCTCATAGCCTTCACCGTCCAGCAAACACAGCAGGTCTATGAATGTACGCCTCGCTTCTCCCTAATAAGTTGCCTTTGTCCAGAAGCTGCTGTTTCAATCAGAATGTTCTACTACTACTTACATACTTGCATTCTTGTGCGAAATGTTGCTGCTACTGTGACGCTGTTCACGGTTATAATATGTAATCTGTTTCCATAAACCATCAACGTTTAAAAAAAAGTTGACTGTCATTATGGTCATTTATGTACCGGTTTCCAAACATGTAGCAGTTTCAAGTTCGTCTACAATAACACTTACGTGGAGGCATAGCGGAAATGGTTGTACATACAAATATGGTCATGCAGGGAGTGTCATTAGTGGGTGTATTTGCGGAAATTGTGTCATTCGTACTGTATGACATTTTATGCAATGCACTCTTCAACTCCCTGCTTCTTATCTACAGTATTTTTTACACGTTCTGTTGCACCTCACGGTTTATGTGATCGCTTCGTTAAGTTACAGGGTGTCCTTTATTAAAGTTCCAGTTTCAAAATGCTATAGAAAGAGGACGACTGCCCAGATCGTCGAATTTGAGCAGCATGTTATTGACGCACGGAAAAACGTAATAGAACTAACAAAAAAATTAACGAAAATTATACCAACACATGACACTGTAAGCGTCCTACGTAAATAGGGTCCGCTAAAAATGACAGATGAATCGCAATACGACGGCTATGGTTTGAGTTGGACATTGCACCATCCGCTCTTTTCAATGTGCATGGCTGCCCAAGTTCGGCAGTCAACATTGGTGGTACTGTTGGATAGTGTGACATCGGTGCCATTTGTTACGTTATATACAAAAATTACATATATATTTTTATTTTTTAATTTATCAGCATGAATTTTTCTTTTTTTAGTGCATGCTTCTTTCTCTCAGGGATATTGTCTTTTCTTATCACTTTTACTTACGTGCGTAAGTAAATATGAGACGGGTTCTTGAAGGGCCTCAGTTATTCATGTACCAACTTTAGACTTTGAACGTGATGACTAAAATATAGTTGCCGTTAACTGAATCGAATGTAATTTTGTTAATTTCTATTTACTGATTGCCACGCAAGGGTCGAGAGAATTTCGATTGTTGCCATGGAGCGACCAAGATAAAACTTACTGAACTCATGGAATCTGTATAATTTCAAAAATGAACTATAACGTAAATTAATTATCTGTTGCAATTTAAAAAGGTTCTTACAACGAAATCTCTCGCATTTACAGTTACTGTTAACACTTAAACAAAAACAAAAGTACTTCGGCGCGTAATGGCCGACCAGAGGCGGCATCAGAGGATGAGCTACCCGCAGCGCAAATTATTAAAAATAATCAGACACCGCGAGCATGTGAGGAGACAACTATTACAAGGAAATTCATTTTTTGATAACAATAATAAGTTTATTTTAGAATAATACAGAATAACTTACCTAAAATATGTGTAGCCGCTCTAAATTATCACTGCATATCAGTTGTTTCAAGAACATTAACTGTATCTTTTATACTAATTATATTCAAAAAATACGTTAACTACGGTTTACAACCGATAAAAATGTGTATACTTTGAAGGAGAGACAGCATTGGTCGTATATTTTTGTTTATTATCGCAAAATCGATTTTCGGTCACTTAGTGACCATCTTCAGTGCTGTAATATATAACTTAAATTAGTAAGCACTGGTGTCAATAAGCTTACATAGAGTCTATGTGATTGCCGTAAGCTTATTTACACCAGTGCTTACTAATTTAAGTTATATATTACAGCACTGAAGATGGTCACTAAGTGACCGAAAATCGATTTTGCGATAATAAACAAAAATATACGACCAATGCTGTCTCTCCTTCAAAGTATACACATTATCTGGTCGTAGTGCACAGGACACTATGGAGTCGCCAATCGATAAAAATGTACCGTCAGAATAGGTAAGCCCGTCCACTACGGCAATATACCACAACCGATGGGAAAAATCAGATTTTAAATGTCCTGAGGCCAAAAACCGCATAAAAAGGAAACAACATCGCTTTCTAGTTGTCGTGGGACGAAAAAACGCATAGAAAGCAAACTGACATCGGTTTCTAATTGTCATGAGACTGGCGCAAGTTATGTTCAGTATGCTGAACATAACTTGTGCTTGTGCCACAAGTTGTAATCGAGAAACAGCACGTTCCACAGCAAATCGGAGTGTCTCGGGAGTCAGATTCAGAATGCGTTGCGCAATGCGTGCCTTCAATTAAGGTACGTTCGCAATTGGAGCACTGAACAGCACATCTTTCAAAGAATACCTACAAGCAATGTCTGCTGATCTGCAGGACAAGGCTGTATGGGACCGGTGGTTGATAATTCTAGCATTTCCGGAATGACTCTGCAGCAGCCACCTCACAAGCTGTGAAATGTGGAGACGAGCACCATCTTGCATAAAACTGATCCTATACACGCTTCCACGCTGTTGAAGAACTGAAATGACGTTGGCGCTCATAGCGTTTACCAGTGACAGAGGTTGCGCGGTTTGGCCGTGCTGTCAGAGGCGCCGTGTCAAGGATTGCTCCACACCTCCCGCCAGAGGTTCGAGTCCTCCATCGGCAATGGGTGTGTGTTGTTCTTAGTATAAGTTAGTTTAAGTAGCGAGTAAGTCTAGGGACCGATGACTTCAGCACTTTGGTCCCTTAGGAATTCACACACATTTCAACAATTTTGAACCAGTGACAGTACAGGTAAGAGAGCCCGCAGGACTCATCTCATCGACAAAATACGCTTTACGACATACGATGCCGTCAGCGCGCACCACACAGTCACCTTGCAGAAAGAAGTGGTACCGGTTAGTGAGGGTACGGATTTTCCGCGTATTGACATGTCCTTGGCGTCGGAGATGTGTTTCGTCTGTCCACAGAATGTTCCACGGCCATTCATTGACCAATTCCATGCGAGCAAGACATTCTAGAGCCAACGTATATCTGGCTGGCATTTCAGCAGGAATCAATTCATGAATATGCGTGATTTTGTGCGCGTAGCAAAGCAGGATGTTTCATAGGCTTTTAGTCACCGTGCTCGCAGGCATGTCCAACGACGCGCAATACCCCGTGCACTGCATATTTACAATTCACCGCTCGACCCCTCCTTCGATGCTGTGGCCACATCTTCGACAGACGTCGGATTAACTGCTTTTCTCCCTCTGCCACATTGCACTTAACAAGAACTGTATAATCATTTTCTGCAGACCGTTAGCAGACATCGGATCAACGTCTTTTTTCATACCCTTCAGAGTCCGGAAGTTCTGCAGAGCTACTGGCTCACAGTGTTCTTCTAAAAGACCTTTACCAGCAACGCGCGACCCTTCATGGAGAAAGTCACGTTAGGTATCTCGGACGCTAACTGAAGGGCAGCCGTGTTCAAAATGGTTCAAATGGCTCTGAGCACTATGGGACTTAACATCTGAGGTCATCGGTCCCCTAGAACTTAGAACTACTTAAACCTAACTAACCTAAGGACATAACACACACCCATGCCGGAGGCAGGATTCGAACGTGCAACCGTAGCGGTCGCGCGGTTCCAGACTGAAGCGCCTAGAACTGCTCGGCCACAACGGCCGAGAACAGCCGTGAGTCGCGCGTCTGTTTGTGTACATATACAGACGCTTACAGCGCCACTTGACAAAATTTCCCCCTGCGTCAATAACTCCCTGTTCAAATCTGACGTCATTCTGAACATGGTTCTCTTTCTACCAAATGTGTGTAGGCTACAATCTGCCATTGCTTGCCTATTAACCGAGCAGACGAGCTGCCGCACTGTATCAGCCGTCTGCTTCACATCTCCTGTGCAGCAAGCTACGTAAATTTAAGTATTAACTGTGTTTTTCTTACTTATCACTTCTTTTTCCGTGTGTTTTTGCTTTTAGGAAAGTTTAATTTTCGAGTACTGCTGATAGTGTTCCATAGATTTCGTTTTTGTTTGAATACAGTCCAGAGACTGTTAGTGCTTATTTTCATTGTTTCCAACAAGAAGTGTCTAGTAACCACAGTTTAGTCAGCCTGTAGTGAATTAGCAGTCTAAAAAATTGATTAACTCTCTACAGTAAATTGTTGATTTCTTAGGATGGATAGGATGTGTGACTGTGGACGCAGGAGGAGCTGGCCACTGTTCGCGAACAGCTGAACGTGCTGATGGCCGCGGTCAGCCGTCTTCAGGCTGCTGCCTCGGAGTGTAGCGGCAGTGGGAGTCTGGTGCGTCGCATGGTACAGCCCAGGTGTTACATGCTTCATCCACTGTCCCTGCTGTCGAGACATCTCCACGAGTACCGGGCGCGGTTGGGCCACCCTCTCCCAAAGAGGAGTGGCGGGTTCAGCGGTTTTAGGGACGCACGAGGCGGAGGGTCAATGTGGAAGCTGGCCGTGCGGCATCGCCCGCTCTGCCTGTGAGTGAACATGAGGCCGCTCCTTCAGCAAGGTCCGAGCAGGCACACGGGGGGAGGGGTTTATTAGTTATTGGGAGCTCCAATGTTCGGCGGGTGATGGAGCCCCTTACGGAAATAGCGGAAAAGTCGGGGAAGAAGGCCAGTGTTCACTCTGTCTGCTTGCTGGGATGTGGAGGAGGCCCTGCCGGCGGCGATAGAGAGCATTAGGTGCACCCGACTGCAAATTGTTTCTCATGTCGGCACCAATGACTCCTGTCGTCTGGGTTCAGAGGTCATCCTCAGTTCATACAGGCAGTTGGCGAGTTGGTGAAGGCGGAAAGCCTCGCTAATGGGGTGTAATCTGAGCTAACTATTTGTAGTGTCGTTCCCAGAACCGATCGCGGTCCTCTGGTTTGGAGCCGAGTGGAAGTCTTAAACCACAGTTTCAGAGGATTCTGCGGAGATCTGGGGTGCAAATTTCTCGACCTCCGCTATCGGGTGAAGAAATGTAGGGTCCCCCTGAATAGGTCAGACGTGCACTACTCGCAGGAAGTGGCTACAAGGATAGCAGAGTACGTGTGGAGTGCACATGTGGGTTTTTTAGGTTAGAGAATCCCCTCCCTAGGCCCGACAAGATGCCCCCTGAGACGCCTCAAGGTAGCAGTAGGCAAAACGCAAAAGGGAATGACAATATTAATGTGGTAACAGTAAACTGCAGGAGCGTCTATAGGAAGGTCCCAGAACTTCTCTCATTAATAAACGGTCACAATGCCCCCGTAGTACTAGGGACAGAAAGCTGGCTGGAACCAGATGCAAAAAGTAATGAAATTCTAAACTCAGACTGGAATGTATACCGCAGAGACAAGCTGGACAGTGTAGGGGGAGGCGTGTTTATAGGGATAAAAAGTGCAATAGTATCGAAGGAAACTGACGGAGATCCGAAATGTGAAATAATTTGGATGAAGGTCACGGTTAAAGCAGGCTCAAACATGGTAATTGGATGTATCTATAGGCCCCCTGGCACAACAGCTGTTGTGGCAGAACACCCGAAGAAAAATTTGGAAAATATTTCGAGTCGATTTCCCTTCCATGTTATAGTTTTGGGTAGAGATTTTAATGTAACTTATATAGACTGGGAGATTCAAACGTTTATAACGGGTGACAGGGACAAAGAATCCAGTGAATTTTTTTTAAGTGCATTATCTCAAAACTACCTTGAGCAGTTAAATAGAGAACCGACTCGTGGCGATAACATAATAGACCTTCTGGTGACAAACAGACCCGAACTTTTTGAAATAGTTAACGCAGAACAGCGAATCAGCGATAATAAAGCGGTTACAGCATCGGTGATTTCAGTCGTAAATAGAAATATTAAAAAGGTAGGAAGATTTTTCTGTTTACAGGGTGTATACATGGACAAGGAAAAAAATTCCGGGACTTTTCAGGGATTTCCCAGTTAATAATACACTTTCTTCCGGGTGAAAATACACTTTTTCCGTGTTAAGTGACAGTATACTCTTATTCAGTACTGTAAAACTCATCAATCCTTTGAGTGTTTATGTTTTTGTATACCGGAGTATAATTTCTCGGCACTTTAGAAAACGAAACTCATGGGGCAAAACACGTTTGGAAAGACCTTTGATGTGCAGCAACATGTTCGCTGCATATTTTCGCATTACCAAAGGTATAAATTCGAATTCCACCAAACACTGCATGTCACTTTCCGAAGCAATGAAATCAAAATTGCGATGCGCATTTGTAAGCCAGTCATAGCTCATGTCACATGATCACGCCAACTGATGACAGCATAGGACACGTGATGTAGTCAGCCAATAGCAAGATCACTATTAAGTAGCGCGAACGCATGAATAAGAAAAGTTAATGGATTAAATTAATATACACAGCATTCAAATATAATATTGGTCTCGAGGATTAATAAGCTGGAAGAGTAGCTAAGCTTCCACATATGATGTTGATCTTTTTCGCTCTTGTTACACTTTAAGATACACCACACAAATGTGCCAGTAAAATTTTTAATAACGATGTAAATGTCTGATCTTCTGGGCTCTAAATTCTTCTAAATGGTCGTCCTCAAAGAGTTGATTTTTAAATTAGAGTCAAATGCTTTGTGATTTAAGAAATTCATCGTACATTCTCGCACATAGCTCATCTTACGTAAAAGGAAATCTGCTTTGAATGTAACGCTTTTCAAACAACCATTCGCAACATTTTCCCGCGACCTGTTAGAAATAGGTTCGTTTCAACAGTTGCAAGAGAGCGCCAGATAAGAAGCGTCACCACGCTCGCGCAGCTACGATGACGCAGGAAGCCCATATGTTCGTACGTGTAAAACATTAAAAGGTCTTACGTTATGTCATAAAAGAAACAAGACATCAGAGGATACTTCAAGAACGTCGGAATTTCGTGAACCGTACTGAAACGCATAATTCGGCTTAAAATGCACATTCGTATGTCAATTTTCTTGGAGTACCAGCACTGTTTTATCTCATGTTTGGTTCTTTATTATGGCCTAATGCCATACGTGCACTTGATATCCAGCGAACAGTTGAAACTAGCCAATAGTGTGAAAGTAAACACTTCGTTTCAGATAAATTGACTGCCTCAACAGAAAAGATTAATAAAAGCCAAATCTCTTTAGCAAACCGCCAAAAATAGCTTCATTGTTCTGTAAGGCGACTAATGTTTGACTGTCAGAAAGGTGGAAATAAATTCTAAAACTAATGACACATTTTAGCCTTCCGTAATTACGGGAACGTATTTTAATTCATTTGATAGCTCCCGGCCACAAAATCCGTTTTGTTATCATTTAACCTGAGAGCAATAAACGAAGCGGAAACAACAAAATCACTGAACGTTAACACAGGTCACGTGGAGACGACCCACATCCCCACCCCACCTCAGACTGCTCTGTGCATCAGCCGCAGATTTACTGTATTTCCAAACCGGGGCAATAAAAGTAGAGGCGCCCAGCCACACTTCTGTAACCAGAAGCGGGAAAAGGTACTACTCATACGCGACTCAACTGCGCATGCGCAAGTGTCCGACCGCAACTGCTCAAACGAATCTAATTTAAATAGTTGTCACGTCACGCCCATCGGAGGCAATTTCTTGTTACACAGCATTGCATAGTCTTCCTAAAGAGCCTTTGACACACTTTGCTGTTGGCAGACGCTTGTAAGAGCACTGTTTTGTTGTTGTACACGGACCATTTCCTTTGCAACTTAAGTTTTATTTTCGTTTTTTTTTCTCTCGTTCATGTTTTGTTGCTGTAGTATTTGTGGTGTCACCGCCAGACACCACACTTGCTAGGTGGTAGCTTTTAAATCGGCCGCGGTCCGTTAGTATACGTCGGACCCGCGTGTCGCCACTATCAGTGATTGCAGACCGAGCGCCGCCACACGGCAGGTCTAGAGAGACTTCCTAGCACTCGCCCCAGTTGTACAAACGACTTTGCTAGCGATAGTTCACTGACAAAATACGATCTCATTTGCCGAGACGATAGTTAGCATAGCCTTCAGCTACGTCATTTGCTACGACCTAGCAAGGCGCCATTTCCAGTTACTATTGATATTATGAATAATGTATCGTCAAGAGCGATGTTCACCATTTATAGATTAAAGTTAAGTATTCCACCAGCAACGTCCGTTTTTTCTAAATTCTCATTTCCTTGTCCTGTTCCAGACCTCACGCCAGCCTGCGTGAGCTAAAACGCGTGCCTTTCGGCTTCCTCTTGTAACCCGGTGTTGGCTCTCCTGCCAACCCACAACAGTATTATTCTGCATTAGCGGGGTACAGTAATTTCCTTTGTTAGAGTATTGGTTCTTACCAGTAAAAATCACAAAATATTAACTGAAAACTAAAACAATGAAAAATTCCCGGAATTCTAAACAATTCCCCGGTTTTTCCCGGCTTTCTCCTGGATGAAAAAATTCCCGTGTTTTTCCCGGATTACCTGGTTGTCCCGGGTCGTATACACCCTGTGTTTAGCACCAAAGTGACAAAAAGCAGATTTCAGAGTACTTGACGGCTCAACACAACAGTTTTATCTCAAGTACAGATACTGTTGAAGATCAGTGGACAAAGTTCAAAACCATTGTACAATAAGCAATAGATGAGTATGTGCCAAGCAAGATCGTAAGAGATGGAAAAGAGCCACCGTGGTACAACAACGGAGTTAGAAAACTGCTACGGAAGCAAAGGGAACTTCACAACAAGCATAAACATAGCCAAAGTCTTGCAGAGAAACAAAAACTACACGAACGAAATGCAGTATAAGGAGGGCTATGCGAGACGCGTTCAACGAATTCGAAAGTAAAGTTCTATGTACTGACTTGGCAGAAAATCTTAAGAAATTTTGGTCTTATGTCAATGTGGTAGGTGGATCAAAATAAAATGTCCAGACACTCTGTACCAAAATGGTACCGAAACAGAGGATGACCGACTAAAGGACGAAATACCAAATGTCTTTTTCCAAAGCTGTTTCACAGAGGAAGACTGCACTGTAATTCCTTCTCTAGATTGTCGCACGGATAACAAAATGGTAGATATCGAAATAGATGACAGAGGGATAGGAAAACAATTAAAATCTCTCAAAAGAGGAAAGGGCACCGGACCTGATGGGATACCATTTCGATTTTACACAGAGTACGCGAAGGAACTTGACCCCCTCCTTGCAGCGGTGTACCGTACGTCTCTAGAAGAGCGTAGCGTTCCAGAAGATTAGGAAAGGGCACAGGTCATCCCTGTTTTAAAGAAGGGACGTCAAACAGATGTCCTGAACTATAGACCTATATCTCTAACGTCGATCCTACTCTGTAGGAATCAGCATGGGTTTCGAAAAAGACGATCGTGTGAAACCCAGCTCGCGCGATTCGAACACGTGACTCAGAGGACCATAGACACGGGTTCCCAGGTAGATGCTGTGTTTCTTGACATCCGCAAGGCGTTTGATACAGTTCCCCATAGTCTTTTAATGAATAAAGTAAGATCATATGGACTATCAGACCAATTGTGTGGTTGGATTGAAGAGTTCCTAGATAAGAGAACGCAGCATTTCATTCTCAATGGAGAGAAGTCTTCCGAAGCAAGAGTGATTTCAGGTATGCCGCAGGGGAATGTCATAGGACCGTTGCTATTCACAATATATATATAAACGACCTTGTGGATATCATCGGAAGTTCACTGAGGCTTTTTGCGGATGATGCTGTAGTATATCGAGAGGTTGTAACAATGAAAATTGTACTGAAATGCAGGAGGATCTGCAAAGAATTGACGCATGGTGCAGGGAATGGCAATTGAGTCTCAATGTAGACAAGTATAATGTGCTGCGGTTACATAGAAAGAAACATCCTTTATCATTTAGCTACAATATAGAGGGTCAGCAAATGGAAGCAGTTAATTCCATAAATTATCTGGGAGTAGGCATTAGGAGTGATTTAAAATGGAATGATCATATAAAGTTGATCGTCGGTAAAGTAGATGCCACACTGAGATTCATTGGAAGAATCCTAAGGAAATACAATCCGAAAACAAAGGAAGTAGGTTACATTACACTTGTTCGCCCACTGCTTGAATATTGCTCACCAGTATGGGATTCGTACCAGATAGGGTTGATAGAAGAGATAGAGAAGATCCAGCGGAGTGCAGCGCGCTTCGTTACAAGATTATTTAGTAATCGCGAAAGTGGTACGGAGATGATAAATAAACTCCAGTGGAAGACTCTGCAAGAGAGACGCTCATTAGCTCGGTATGGGCTTTTGTTGTAGTTTCGAGAACATACCTTCACCGTGGAGTCAAGCAGTGTATTGCTCCCTCCGACGGATATCTCGCGAAGAGACCAAGATGATAAACTCAGAGAGACTAGAGCCCACACAGAGGCATACCAACAATCTTTCCACGAACAATACGAGACTGTAATAGAAGGGAGAACCGATAGAGGTACTCAAGGTACCCTCCGCCACGTATCGTCAGGTGGCTTGCGCAGTATGGATGTAGATGTAGATGTAGAACAGGCAGGCTACTTCAGCCCCATCCAAGCCAAGCTGAGCCCAACCCAAGGAGTATTGCCTGCCTGCCTATCTTCCTGCTTTGCTACACTACGTAGCTCCTTATTACGTACGCTTTTATTGTCGTGTTATGAGTAGGGCTCGGAAGTTGGTCAAAAGTCCTTTTTACCCGAGTGTACATGGGTATCACAAGACGATGCTTAGTGAAATAGATATTCGTTTTGTGCCATTGTAGGTCAGAAAGTGGAGGATTATATTTGTTCTTTTTTCTTCTTTTCAGCGTATTTTGGGCTTCTTTACTTACTTCTCTGCGACTTTGTAACGCTGCGCTTTGTGCACACACGATACTCTTTAAAGCCTGTACTATGGTAAGTTGACGGGCTTCACCTTGTGAGAAAGGATTTTTGTATAGATATTGACCGCGTGTACCTGAATGGAGGCAAATCAGACTTACATCCACTCTGTAATAACAATGATACGTCAAGCAAGTCCGAAATGCAACTACACGTCAGGACGGACAAGAAACAACACAGAAGATGATACCAATTTGTTAACAATACGGTCGCCAGCCTAATTAGGCAATAACTGAGTTTCTTCCCTGTACAAGTTGATGTATGTTCGTGCAAAACAACACGTACTAACACTTCATAATATGGTAAATTTTAGAACCAGAAAATCTACTGAACTGATAATTTCACTTTGTGTACTAATATGGATAAACCATAAATACATAACATTACACTATAATGTTTACTATAAAACTTCGTACTGTCTATTTATCTGATTAAGGATAGGCATAGGTTACCCTAGAAATAGCACTTTCGAAACACACACACAATGTCAATTTTGATAAAGGTAAAACACTGATGAATTTTGGCCTTTATATTGGCTTTAACTTTGCTGGTCAAATCAGTTTAAAACACTTCAGAATTCAAATGAATAAAAAAAAGGGGAGAGGACACTGAAACTGTTATGATCACTGTATAAAAAAAATTTAATTACTGAAATCATTGTGTGCTCAAAATTTCCACTATATGAGTTACTATTCTTTTTATCTTATTTCCTGCTCATTTAAATACCATTATATCTATCTCGAAATAATTAAACTTCATTACTAAACCAATTTCAAAATTATCTTCCAACTTTGTCAGACCTTTGTTATTCGTTTATTAGTTCATTAACAACAAAGTTCTTTAAACATCATTCTAACATAGCTAGGTCTGCAGGTAATTATTATTAACATAAACTTTAATTCTTCATTTCGGGACACTCGGATTGCACAACATTTGGAAAGGACCCTGGCTAGGTTAGTTGTGGGGATAATTAAATGATAGGACAGTTCTGGTAAAATTTAAGTTGTTATTGAACAGTATGGAACAAAAGTAACACTGGTCCACACGAATACAGTACTAAAAGTTTCAACCTGTTCGTATCGATGCGGCGGTTGGTGGGCGGCGAGATGGCGAGGCACAGAGCACATACAACCACAGCAATCGCTCTTGATGTATCGGCACTTTACTCCTTTATAGCGTCGCAATACTTTTCCATTTAGTGCCTATGGAATTTTGCCATGCCGTATAGGCGTCGGAACGGCATATCCCAGGCTCAATGAAACCACGTCTTCCAGGACAGCCTCCTCGATCCAGAACGTGTTGCTCAGACCAATGCCCAACTCCGACTACTACTGCTGAGCCCGTTATGCCGTGCAGTGCCCGCGTGAATTTTCCCGCGCTCGCCTGCCATCCACCTTTTACCGCTCCCTTACAGACAGGGTATTCACCCGAGGTTTTACATTCTACATATTCTAACACATTGCCTACGTATGGACTGACGCACAATTACAATTTTAAACATGTTACAATAGATTCAACGTTTGTTACACTTCAATTCTATTACAATATTGCTTGAAATTTGACATAAACATTAATATTCACATTGAAAATTGTTTACAGTTTCTTTAACATAATGGCATGAAACAAAAAAAATAAATGAAATCGGAACATCGATTACACTAATTTATCGAAAAATCAGAAAAAAATATTATTTGTATAATAGTACAGCGTTGTTGTTGTTACACATGCCCCTGTTTCCAGTAAATTTCACTAAGTGCAAATTTGATGGGAACACTGAACTTTATATTTATACAGGGGTTCTGAATCTTTGTGTGAATGTACCATCATAAATTTTTGTACCACTAAACTTCCTTTCTCGCATATTATACAGGTCTATACTTTTTAATATATCGAGAACATTTACCTATCATTTACTTAAGTGCCTTTGGCACAGTCCAACCTCCTATCACAACATGATTTAAATAGCAAATTACTTATCATTATTAAATTTCTCAGAGAAATAAAAATCAAAATTTTAGAACACAAACACTTAACTACAAAAGCAGATACTAATACCTATATACACTACAAGACAATTTGTTGCTGCTTGCATTAAATGGCAGTCCATTTCCTTAATTACTAATAAACACACAATAATATTTAGAAAATTACTACACATATTTGCTGCCTGTTATTCAGATTTGGGCAGTTCATTTCACACCATTTTATCACATCACCTGTACCACACTTACAATTCTCCTTTGACTATTTATCTGCCCTCTTTGATTTTTGGCAGTCCCATCTTTTACCTGTATTTGGCTTGCAGCATTTACCCTTTCTTTTCAGTCCTTTTCTCCATACATCTTTACATTTATAGTACATTTGGTAATCTGAAACTCACATAAGTACATTAGCACACTGATATTGGTATACATATATTTACAAAGATTTGTTACATTTACTGTAAATTGCTCTGTGAGTGTACTTAGGTCACTCACTCCTAGTAACACACAGTTTCAGGTCCACAACGTTTCTTACACCTAAAGGTCTTTTGGATTTTGGGTAGATCAGGTAGTAAGCATTATTGTGTGGAATGTTCTGTATTATATATGGTCCATTATAAATATATTTAAATTTGGAAATTTCATGGTTCAGTTCACTAGATTTTTCGTGGTTTTTTAAAGGAACATAATTCCCAATTTTAAATTTTGAAACTTTCAGATTTTTTATCATGTATTTTTGATCTAGATTCAGCCTTTTGCTTTGCCCTTTTTCTGACTAATTCTTTCTTTTGACTCAACCCCAAGCTTGTACAAGGTGGAAACTCCAGTTTTTCCTCAATTAAACTTTTACTTCTGCTGCCTAACAAAATTTCTTCCAGAGGGAACCCAGTAGATTCATGATATAAGGTGTTCATGACATTCTCAAAGTCCAATATAAATCTGCCCCAGACTTTAAATCATGCCCCTTCCTGTTTTTTCCGCAACGCACCTTGGTCGACTGTGACATCGTCCCAAGATACGTTCCCGACCTGTGAACCATTTATATCTGGTGGCTTTCTAGGTTTCTGGAGTTCAAAGTCTTTGCTTACTTGAATTATTTGCAAAATAAACACTGAGTCGTCCGGTGGCTCTTTTTTTCTGTGTTCAGTCTCAACATCTGGATTTTGTTTTGAATCTTCGTCATCAGTAGGTACAATATAGCAATTAGCTTTATTCCCATTATTTTCACTAGCACCGAAATACTCGTCATCTGAACCATCGTCAGAATCCGACCATTCTAGATCGCTTTCAGGTTCTAACGTAAAAGCTTTTCTGAGAGGCACTAAGTTCTTCCTCTGCATTTTTGTTAGACTTTGATTTTAACTCAATATCCTCTTTTGACAAAACGGCCTCATTATCAGCTTTACTCACATCCACTATTACTGCATATTTAGTGTAATTCTCGTGGACTTCAATTACTTTTAGGTAATTATCTGCCCCTTCCCCACGGTGCCTTTCGGTAGCAGCTTGTACTGTTGGCGGATCGTTAACAGAAGTTACTTCCTCGTCAATGCTTAGGATTTCATCCTCCAATTCCTTCCTATCTTTAATCATTGTCCTATCGGCAGCACGTGTACTTTGCACGGCGCTATTTACTCTCTCCTCTTCAAATTTGGGCCACGTCACCTTATCGACGTCCCTACTATTTCCTTTTCCACTAATTAACCTCCTTGCCTCATGCTCCTTCTTACAATCCTCCCATTCACATTCCTTGAGGCCTTTGTACAGATCGTCGATCTGCACACGCCAATCATTTACTTGGTTCAAATGGCTCTGAGCACTATGGGACTCAACTGCTGAGGTCATTAGTCCCCTAGAACTTAGAACTATTGAAACCTAACTAACCTAAGGACATCACAAACATCCATGCCCGAGGCAGGATTCGAACCTGCGACCGTAGCGGTCTTGCGGTTCCAGACTGCAGCGCCTTCAACCGCACGGCCACTTCGGCCAGCAATCATTTACTTCTGCTAATTAATTCTCGCCACTTACTTCATTGCTAACGCTGCTAACCGCACCTCTCTGTGTATCCATTGTTCCATCCACTATTTCCTTCGCCACAGAATTACCACTCGTAATATATTCACCAGCTCTTACAGCAATATTTGTACCTAATTCTGCCGCCTTGCTAGCGGCTTCTGTTTGAACAGGTGTTCTGCTAGGCTGGGCCGTTGCCCTCTGAAGCTCTACTCGCCTGTTAACATGTATCACTCTGCGCGGCGAAGATGAGTCATCTGTGCGCGCACCTGACGCTTGTTTCGCAACAACGTGTTGTGTCGTTCCACGCCTGTCTCTAACCTGTCTCATAACTTTACTGTCAGTCCGGTAACATTTCTTAAATCGGGACCGGTATTTACTGTCCGCTTCCGTTTGGCCCGCAACATTCGCGGAAATCAGTTTCCCGCGTCGTTATTATTTTGCGTGGCGTACCCTCTACCGCGACCTGGATAACTCCCTCTTCCTCTTCCTCTGCCTCTACCTCTTTGTATCACGTTGACTCGAAACCCATCGCCGTCATTTCTCTCGTCATTATTGCGATTATTTCTGTTACCAAAATTCTGATAATTGGGACGACTTTCGCGCCTGTGGTCCTCGTCTTCGACCCTTTCGAGAAATGCTTGGAAGCTACGATGATTGCTTCCCACGTATCTCTTCGACTCTTCTGGAAGCTTTTCATATAGCTCCCATATGACTTCAGAATCGGATCTTATCCCTCTTAAATGCGTCAACTTTCGGTACCAATATTCGCAGAAATCTTTCAAAGAATTCCTGCCCCTGTTATCATGAAGTTTGGCCATGATAAACTCGTGCCACAAATGATCCTGTTTTTGTTCGGACCAATATTCTTCCGTAAACTTTTGCTTAAATTCTTCTAACGTGATTTGTTCAGTATTCAAATTAATTCCCCAGCGCTTAGAGTCACCTGCTAAGGCGCTAATTACTACGTTTATCTTTTCCTGACCAGACAAATGTTCAGGAAACATTCTCTCGCAATTTTTGATGAAATCCAACGGATGCCATCCGTTATGTTTCTTGGCGGGATCGAAGCGTTCCTCACCTTCCAACAGCTTCGTAAGTGGTGTACCATTACAGACAACACCAGGCCTATCTTTGATTTTACTCTAGAGATCGAAAATTTTGCCTTGAATTTTCGATGTACTTTGTTCACATTTTTGTACACATCCGGTAACTTTCTCACCTAAATCTCTTTCAGTGTCTGAAACTGCCTTTTTCAATTGCGAGATTCCGTGCTGACATTCGTTTACGATCTCAGTCTGAAGACCGAAAACTTTTTCGTCTACTTTTGTTTCAACTAGAGGCTCTACTTTCTCTTGGATGTTGAGAATTTCAACATCAAACCTACTGCTAATGTTGTCAATTTCCCCCTGCATAGTATCCATATTTTTGTTAATTGTATCACTTTCAAATTTCATAGTATTTACTACAGAGCTTAAACTACCCACTTTTTGTTCTACCTGTTCTATTTGTTTACTAATTTTAATTCCTTGTTCTTCGACCTGTGCTTTAAGCTGACCAACGTGTGTTTTAAGCTGATCATTCTGTGTTTTGAGCTGATTACTTTGTGTTTTGAGCTGCTGATCAACGTGTTTTTTAAGCTGATCATTCTGTGTTTTGAGCGGCTCGTCAACGTGTGTTTTAAGCTGATCATTCTGTCCTGCAATTTGTTTGGTTAATTGTTCAAATAAATCGTTCAAGCTTAAAATTTTCACACTATTTTGTTCTACGGAATCGGTGCGTTCCGATCCTACCTCAAAATTTTCTTTCGATTCTTTCTTTATCTGTGGTGAATCAAACATCTCAGTGGATTCGATCACATACCCACTATCATCTACAAAGTCATCCTCTACTTCCTGTTTTATTCCTTGTTGTGTTCTAGGTAATCTCGACATTTCAATCTGGTCGTTAACATGTTCGTGGTATTGTATGTACGCCAATTGTCTACCACTAACGCCATCTGTTATCTGGCTGCGTACACTCCTGCCATTGCCAGCCGCATTTTCCATTACGCTCGGCACATCTACTGTGACTACGTTCCTGTCCATACTGAATGCAAATTACACCCCACTACCGTACTTGACGTTCGCTGCTATTTACTTTACTGAATAATATTGCAATTCGTGCCGCTGAACATCCACTGTTAGGTATTCACGTTAATTTGTGACCGACAACATCTGGATGTCCTGTCACCGGGAGCCACTTGGAACGCTGCACTTTGTGCACACACGACACTCTTTAAAGCCTGTACTATGGTAAGTTGACGGGCTTCACCTTGTGAGAAAGGATTTTTGTATAGATATTGACCGCGTGTACCTGAATGGAGGCAAATCAGACTTACATCCACTCTGTAATAACAATGATACGTCAAGCAAGTCCGAAATGCAACTACACGTCAGGACGGACCAGAAACAACACAAAAGATGATACCAATTTGTTAACAATACGGTCGCCAGCCTAATTAGGCAATAACTGAGTTTCTTCCCTGTACAAGTTGATGTACGTTCGTGCAAAACAAGACGTAGTAACACTGCATAATATGATAAATTTTTGAACCAGAAAATCTACTAAACTGATAATTTCACTTTCTGTACTAATATGGATAAACCATAAATACATAACATTACACTATATGTTTACTACAAAACTTCGTACTGTCTATTTATGTGATTAAGGATAGGCATAGGTTACCCTAGAAATAGCACTTTCGAAACACACACACAATGTCAATTTTGATAAAGGTAAAACACTGATAAATTTTGGCCTTTATACTGGCTTTAACTTTGCTGGTCAAATCAGTTTAAAACACTTCAGAATTCAAATGAATAAAAAAAAGGGGAGAGGACCCTGAAACTGTTATGATCACTGTATAAAAAAAATTTAATTACTGAAATCATTGTGTGCTCAAAATTTCCACTATATGAGTTACTACTCTTTTTATCTTATTTCCTGCTCATTTAAATACCATTATATCTATCTCGAAATAATTAAACTTCATTACTAAACCAATTTCAAAATTATCTTCCAACTTTGTCAGACCTTTGTTATTCGTTTATTAGTTCATTAACAACAAAGTTCTTTAAACATCATTCTAACATAGCTAGGTCTGCAGGTAATTATTATTAACATAAACTTTAATTCTTCATTTCGGGACACTCGGATTGCACAACATTTGGAAAGGACCCTGGCTAGGTTAGTTGTGGGGATAATTAAATGATAGGACAGTTCTGGTAAAATTTAAGTTGTTATTGAACAGTATGGAACAAAAGTAACACTGGTCCACACGAATACAGTACTAAAAGTTTCAACCTGTTCGTATCGATGCGGCGGTTGGTGGGCGGCGAGATGGCGAGACACAGAGCACATACAACCACAGCAATCGCTCTTGATGTATCGGCACTTTACTTCTTCATAGCGTCGCAACACTTTTCCATTTAGTGCCTATGGAATTTTGCCATGCTGTATAGGCGTCGGAACGGCATATCCGAGGTTCAATGAAACTACGTCTTCCAGGAGAGCCTCCTCGCTTCAGAACGTGTTGCTCAGACCAATGCCAAACTCCAACTACTACTGCTGAGCCCGTTATGCCGTGCCGCGCCCGCGTGCATTTTCCCGCGCTCGCCTGCCATCCACCTTTTACCGCTCCTCTACAGACAGGGTATTCACCCGAGGTTTTACATTCTACATATTCTAACACATTGCCTACGTATGGACTGACGCACAATTACAATTTTAAACATGTTACAATAGATTCAACGTTTGTTACACTTCAATTCTATTACAATATTGCTTGAAATTTGACATAAACATTAATATTCACATTGAAAATTGTTTACAGTTTCTTTAACATAATGGCATGAAACAAAAAAAAAAAGAAATGAAATCGGAACATCGATTACACTAATTTATCGAAAAATCAGAAAAAAATATTATTTGTATAATATTACAGCGTTGTTGTTGTTACAACTTCACCCTCTGTCGACTAGTACTGACTGCTCTCAATCCGAAACATAATCAGGTCGCCTCTAATACACGTTTATTGCAGTAACAGGATCCATCTCTGAAAGTCGACATCCTTTGCATTTAAGAACCTGAAGATGTCTATTGTAGTGCAACACCATCTAAAGTAAAGTCTTGGAAGTCTAGTTTCTGTAACTTTTGTGTGTTTCAGCCAAATAAATCCAGTTATAACAATTTAATTACTTTTTCCAGGTTGTGTATTGCAGGCTCGCTGATTTCATTCTGAGTGGCCAATAAAGTTCATTCTACATTCACCAACTGCATTTCAGCAAATACGAAGTTCGTTTTTCATATTACGTTAATCTAAAAAGTACATGTCTGTAAGAAGGAGCTTTTCTTTCATACTACGCTCTCTTCTCACTACGTTGCACGCTCCCAAAATGTGATTTTTGATATCTTAGCACACATTTCTAAACACTCTTCAGCCACTGTGTCTCTGTCCTCTTCATAAAAAATTGTGGCTTGAAGGAACTGCTGGTTAAATTAGCAGACATGTCGTTATATACTAGAGGTTCTCGATTGAGTATTTAGTATCTTTTTACACAGTTTGCGTGCTGGACAACTACCGGTTTCTTTAACTGCCTCATAAACCTACAAAAATTTTCGCATGCTAGACTTGGGCTCTCTTTAGTTTATGGTATATATTCCCCAATTCTCAGTTTCTCCTCAATCTCCTTTAAGTTTGGTATTTTCAATTTCATGCTACCACAGTTTTGATAAATGTACTGCAGTAAAACTATCCTTTCAGACATGTACCTGAGTGTTATGTAATCACGTTGGACTGATAGCACAATCTGTTCTCAGGTGTAGCAAACTGAACGGGTCCCGTGAAGCTTGCCAGGCTAGTGGAAACCCAAGCTGGCCTGCTTTGAGCTATGTGCTTTTGTACACATGCACTCTTGTTGAACTGCTTTAATTCTTGGGGCGGAGATAGAGGCAGGCAGGCTGGAAGGATAATTTGTACACCTCCGCTTTCTGCGGCGTTTTGAAACTGGTACTTCAATTACGGACAACCTGTATTTCCCATCTTGTTTTTTATATTCCTAACCCTATGTTCCTCCGTGGTGTCGTTCTCTTCAAGAGGCTTTATCTTTCTAATTTCTGACGAAATTGTCGAGTAGTTGCTTGAACGGTGGATATTGTGGATCTGATCTGCTACTTGTTGATGGCAACCGTCAGAGTGTTTCTCTATTTTTGTGAGTTTTTCGTCTTTATTGAATGTAATCTCAGCCTAATGTCAAATGTCCCCTGCTTCATTTCTGTCACGCCCTTCGGAATCTGTTTCGATATCGCTATAAGCTTACACAAGAAATGCGTTCGCTGCGCACTGTGTAGAGTTTCTGTTGGTACTGGTATTTGTACGGAAACCTCACCTGTTACAGCTCCCTCATATACAGTAGTATGTTGCTGTTGTCATTTGTGTTCTGTAATACTTATTAATGGACGTAAATTTATGTATGGAAATATATTTCCACTATAGTATACGAGAGTTCTACACAACCAACAACAAACACAGAACACACAACAACAAAAATTATCGAAGGAAACAGAACATGAAAAAATGAGCATTCAAGTACAATATATACACTCCTGGAAATTGAAATAAGAACACCGTGAATTCATTGTCCCAGGAAGGGGAAACTTTATTGACACATTCCTGGGGTCAGATACATCACATGATCACACTGACAGAACCACAGGCACATAGACACAGGCAACAGAGCATGCACAATGTCGGCACTAGTACAGTGTATATCCACCTTTCGCAGCAATGCAGGCTGCTATTCTCCCATGGAGACGATCGTAGAGATGCTGGATGTAGTCCTGTGGAACGGCTTGCCATGCTATTTCCACCTGGCGCCTCAGTTGGACCAGCGTTCGTGCTGGACGTGCAGACCGCGTGAGACGACGCTTCATCCAGTCCCAAGCATGCTCAATGGGGGACAGATCCGGAGATCTTGCTGGCCAGGGTGGTTGACTTACACCTTCTAGAGCACGTTGGGTGGCACGGGATACATGCGGACGTGCATTGTCCTGTTGGAACAGCAAGTTCCCTTGCCGGTCTAGGAATGGTAGAACGATGGGTTCGATGACGGTTTGGATGTACCGTGCACTATTCAGTGTCCCCTCGACGATCACCAGTGGTGTACGGCCAGTGTAGGAGATCGCTCCCCACACCATGATGCCGGGTGTTGGCCCTGTGTGCCTCGGTCGTATGCAGTCCTGATTGTGGCGCTCACCTGCACGGCGCCAAACACGCATACGACCATCATTGGCACCAAGGCAGAAGCGACTCTCATCGCTGAAGACGACACGTCTCCATTCGTCCCTCCATTCACGCCTGTCGCGACACCACTGGAGGCGGGCTGCACGATGTTGGGGCGTGAGCGGAAGACGGCCTAACGGTGTGCGGGACCGTAGCCCAGCTTCATGGAGACGGTTGCGAATGGTCCTCGCCGATACCCCAGGAGCAACAGTGTCCCTAATTTGCTGGGAAGTGGCGGTGCGGTCCCCTACGGCACTGCGTAGGATCCTACGGTCTTGGCGTGCATCCGTGCGTCGCTGCGGTCCGGTCCCAGGTCGACGGGCACGTGCACCTTCCGCCGACCACTGGCGACAACATCGATGTACTGTGGAGACCTCACGCCCCACGTGTTGAGCAATTCGGCGGTACGTCCACCCGGCCTCCCGCATGCCCACTATACGCCCTCGCTCAGTCCGTCAACTGCACATACGGTTCACGTCCACGCTGTCGCGGCATGCTACCAGTGTTAAAGACTGCGATGGAGCTCCGTATGCCACGGCAAACTGGCTGACACTGACGGCGGCGGTGCACAAATGCTGCGCAGCTAGCGGCATTCGACGGCCAACACCGCGGTTCCTGGTGTGTCCGCTGTGCCGTGCGTGTGATCATTGCTTGTACAGCCCTCTCGCAGTGTCCGGAGCAAGTATGGTGGGTCTGACACACCGGTGTCAATGTGTTCTTTTTTCCATTTCCAGGAGTGTAACACACAAAAATTAATCTCATAAAAACGCTAAGCCACAGATGCAGAGTAAATCGAAAGAGAGGCAGCTATACATATATTCGATTTGCCGTTTTTAGGTGAACCATCCGTGCAAACAAAGATAAATACTGCAAATATCAGGCTAGCAACAGATCTCGAACGCGCCACATACCTCTACAATCATAGCGCTTCCGTTCCCGTTGTGCAAACTGGATGATGCTGTGCGCTCATAACACAATTAAGTCCTCCATGTTTCAGAAAAGTTGAACCAAATCAACAACACAATCAATTTGCTTCACAGTAAGGAAACCAAACTCACTGGAAATGAAACGAATGGAGCCCATGTTGGAAAAACCAATATAACGTAACTACAATAACAGTCTTGTTGATTTATTTATGTTTTATGTTTTCTGCCTTATTTTCGACAGCCTAAACGTAGATCGCACCTGCTATCGAGTAATATTCTTTTCCATCTATAACAATGGCAATGCTTGGTAGACTCAGCTGGTATAATACACACTGCTCATTACAATCTCCAGAAATGCTGTCATCAACTGTTGTTCTTAACCATAGGCGAAGAATTCGAGATAAATCTTTAGTTTGTTTTGCCTTGGAATAGCGGAGAGAAATACTGGAATGGCATTACTGTGGTGTACGCCAAATGAGGGTGGGAGGGGGGTTAGGAGGAGGCCACTTCCCATGATGGCAGCTCTTTGCCGTAAAATGGCAACGCGCACACGGCCTAAATGTGGCATTGGCAGACAGAGCAGTGTATTCATAGACCCGTTCATGTTTAGAGATATAGAGCTTTTCCTAGAAACAGGAATTTGGCGCCGATTACTACCTAATTCCCTCAAGAGTACGAAAACAGTGAACGTGTTTTCCAATAGAGCGCATGCTTAGTGCACAAGCGTTTTACGTCCGGCTTGACAGGTCAACTAGTTCTGGACGAGTCTAATGCGTTGTAAGCGGCGTTCTAGTGAATAAGAGCCAAAGATTGTGGAAGACTGCCAGTGAAGTACACAAGACAGACGATAGAAGTAGCACGTATGACAGAGTCATCTGCAAAAAAAAAAAAAAAAAAAAAAAATTGGAAATTTGTGGTAAGGTCTTATGGGACCAAACTGCTGAGGTCATCGGTCCCGAAGCTTACGCATTACTTAATCTAATTTAAACTAAATTACGCTAAGAACAACACACACACCTGTGCCCGAGGGAGGACTCGAACCTCCGATGGGGCGGGGGGGGGTGAGGGAGGGGGAGCGCGCGGACCGTGTGAAGGGGCCTAGACCGCGCGGTTACTACCCAAAAAAGGAATCTACTGGGACAAGCCAAAATTTCTAGAACGTGTGTAACATGAAAGGAATACGTTTTCAAATTTTTCACCGCATGCTGAAAATATGGAGAATTGCCCTAAGATGTCGGTGGAACCCAATAACAGCCAGTGCAGAAACGCTGACAATAACTGTCCAGAACAACTGCTTATGAACCACTCTACCCCGAATCCCGGCAGTTATCGAAATCACTTCTTTTAGCCACATGCCAACGTCGTTCAGCCAAGCAAGGAAGAAGAATGGGGCCCTTCTCATACATTTAATGAGAAGAAAAAACACAGTCTCCACTTTAAAAACTCTCTGGAAGAGCTGTCAGAAATACCACCAGAGAAGCTGAAGTAGATACGTTCATCAAAGCCATAGGTATAATCACAAAAAAAAAAATTCGGCGCGAACTCGTTACGTACACCAATATTGGAGTTTCAGAATCGTGATGGAGATGGAAGTGTCAAACAAAAACTGTCAATGCAGTTACAGTTCACCAACCGTGGATTATAATAAAGATCATTCGTTCACGCAGCACTCGTCAGCTTGCAAGGTGAGCAAGTCATTTTGATTTTTGAAAGTTATCGTTGTGCACGTCAGAGAGACAGCAAGTTATGTTACTTTTAAGTAATCTTTGGACTTGTTGTGGCACGGTCTTTGCCTCTGTGCTGTCTGATACATTCTTAGTTGGAGAGTAGGTGATGGAGGTATTCAGTAGTGCTGTGTTGACCTGTGATTGTTAAATGAACAAAGAAAGATTTATTGTAAAGGACAGCATGGATTAATATTATGTATATACCCGGTGATCAAAAAGTCAGTATAAGTTTGAAAACTTAATAAACCACGGAATAATGTAGATAGAGACGTAAAAATTGACACACATGCTTGGAATGACATGGGGTTTTATTAGAAACAAAAAAAACATCCCATATTAGTAGAAACGTGAAAGATCTCTAGCGCGCGTCGTTTGGTGATGATCGTGTATTCAGCAGCCACTTTCGTCATGCTTGGCCTCCCAGGTCCCCAGACCTCAGTCCTTGCGATTATTGGCTTTGGGGTTACCTAAAGTCGCAAGTGTATCGTGATCGACCGACATCTCTAGGGATGCTGAAAGACATCATTCGACGCCAATGCCTCTCCATAACTCCGCACATGCTTTACACAGCTCTTCACAACATTATTCCACGACTACAGCTGTTGTTGAGGAATGATGGTTGACATATTGAGCATTTCCTGTAAAGAACATCATCTTTGCTTTGTCTTACTTTGTTATGCTAATTATTGCTATTCTGATCAGGTGAAGCGCCATCTGTCGGACATCTTTTGAAACTTTGTATTTTTTTTTTGTTCTAATAAAACCCCATGTCATTCCAAGCACGTGTGTCAATTTGTACCTGTCTATATACATTATTCCGTGATTTATTCACTTTTCAAATTTATACTGACTTTTTGATCACCCGGTACTAAATGTACATGTACTTTTTTCGTGAAGAGAAGAAGTTTGTGGTGAGATTTCAGCACTGCGAAGGTACTTTGTCGGAATGATTATTGTCAGATAGTTAACTTTGTTCACTTGGTCATAGCTGAGAGAAAATACCGTTCCACTTCCCTGAGTCACGAGTTAACGTATCAACTGATTAAGCTGTTGTTTTCACAGAAATTCTCTGACAACAATGTATTCTTTTAAAATCATTGTTAACTTTATTGAGCATGGTATTGGTCAGACCAATGGTATGTGTGAGGATCACGTGAAATTTTATTCTGTCTTTTTGAATTCATACTTCATTATAAAATCGTTGTCTTGGAATATCATTTCATAGGAATAGTTACTCTACATTAGTCTCTGCCTGCTTGCTGGTTGCTGTTGTGAGTTCGAGAAATCTGCAACAATGCTGTCAGGACGCGAGGTAAGTGAAAATTGTGATGAGGGCCAGATAACTGCTTTACTTCAGCTGCGCATTTAACGTATAGACAAGCTGCATTCACACCAGTTCAATTCAGATTGGGTTCTATTTAGACAATGGTTAGAATACGGGTTTAAATTGAATAACATTTTGTGAGTGCTTAGTTTTGATAATATGTAGGCTTCTTACAGAGTAGGAGGTAAATCTTGGCTACGTTTCACACAGAAAAACATAGCGGGGAGGTTGCAAGCTTCGTCTACCAGGTCCACCACCAACATGCCTACAACACCTCCCGGTAGAGCTACTCAATTAAGTGACATTGCCAAACAAGTACTCGGTTTTTCATAAAGTTACCTTACTGAAGGGCAGCACAAATACAACAAATAATACAGAATAATACAATGTCTCGTAAAAGGTTTCATACATTATTTGCTGTAAGAAAACTCAAAGGAATATATGAAAATTGTTGTATAGCTGAATGTAGCTGTGTTTTTTGTGGTTATTACAGTCTTGTAAAACGTTTATTTTCTCATAGAATTTCTTGCACGTAATGAAAAGTTATAAATAACAACTATAACAAAAAGCTGCTTTCAAATAGTGTACTGCCCAGACAGCGCACGTGGACTCAATAGTTTATGCGCTTGGATTTCATTTTCAGGGAAAATGGAAATGCGCGTCGTATTTAGGTTTTGCGTCCCTGTCACTTTCGTGCGGAGCAAAATTCCTTCGCCTAGAAAAACCCGTTTTAAAGCGCCGTCTACAGAAGAGCACTGACAAGACAGGTCTATGCTTACCTTAGTCACGTAGATGGTGCTACGTAGCAATTTCCTGCGGTCGCGTCGATACTGCGAAAACAGCTACCAATAAAAGAAACTCAAGATAGGTAAATAACGACCGTGATGCAAAACTAATTCCGAACACTTTATACTGTGTGATTACAATTAGACTTTCCCCATTTAACACGTTATAACCCGGAAACTAATTCCAGTAAGAGTACCAAACGTGGTAGCATTAATGTCCAGAGTATAGGCTGCATGATTTCCATGCATCACGGCGCCACCGTCCAGTTCCAACTATGGCCACCAGGCACCGTGTTTAGTCATCGTGATTCGTAGTCTCACACACCTGACTAGTCGTAGAGCACCTGTTGACGTGTCAACATGAGCTTGGACAAAAGGAGCAGGGCATTATCGGTGAAGGTCTATTATCGAAACAAGAGTAATACTGAAGCTGCACTTCGACAATATCGTCGGCTGAAAGAATTACCGAAGGGTCCTCTTTCTCGAAATGCTGAGCGGAGAGTGAAGAAGAAGTTCGAATCAACTGGAGAACTGGCCGTCGCTCCAGGAAGAGGCCAACGACCGGTTGCACCACAGGTGGTTGATGATTTCGCTGTTGTTATGGCAGACGAAACTGCGCGCAATTCCTGAACGTCAGGCTGTGCGCTTGCTGCGTCAGGACAGATGAACATCCCGTGGTTCACTGTACGGTAGGTGCTTCTAACCATTCTCAAATGGTATCCGTACAAGATCTATATCGGACAGCAGCGTGCACCACACGATGTACAACTATATGTTGACCTCGCTCTCCATTTTATCGCAAGAAATGAAGTTGACGAGAGCTGGTCCTGGACCATCGTATGGACAGACGAAGCTCATTTTTCTCTGACAGGTGAGGCGAACACACAGAATTGCTGAGTGTGGGGATCTTCACCTCCAGTCACTGAGCATGAAGTTCCTCTGTATGGTGAATGTGTCGCCGTATAGTGTGGCTTCACGGCGACGTTCATCATCGGTCCGTTCTTGTTTGAGCAGGTCGACGCTCAAAGACCAAAGATGTGCAGTGTGACACGCATTGAATACAACAGTTTTTATGGAAAATGGGGTCCCACCGCACATCGCTCGTGAAGTTCACCTGCTGCTCACATCTGGAAACAGTCGAATTATCAGCCGATCGTTTCCAAATACTTGGCCGGCACCATCACCTGATCTCTTTCCCTGTGATTTCTGTTTGTGGGGCTACCTGAAGAACAGTGTTTACTAGGGGAACATTCACACATGCTCTGATCTGAAGCGCAGTGTATCAAGAGAGGTAGCCATTATACCTACGAACATGCTTAGTTCTGCTCTGCGGGATGCAATCCTGAGCTTTCATATTCTTCTTGACACCGATGGGCGCCATATTGAGCTCCTTTTGTAGCAGTAGTGGTACCGGTAGCCAATGGTATCATGTACTGTAGCAGCACTTTAAAAGCGTTTCAATTGAACCGATTCTGCATTATTTCTCTTCCCCGTGTGCCTGAAATTACTGCTACCACGTCTGGCCTTCGTACGGCAATTATTTTCCATGTTGTAACGTGTTAAATAGGGAAAATTTAATTATAACTACCCGGAATATAACTGAAACATGTATGAGTGAATTGTTTCGGCGATGAATTAATGCGTAAAAAAATACAAATTATAATTTGCAATTTTACGTGTCTACCTTTATCGTTTGAACGTACTCTTAATGCAGATTATACCATGTGATTTATTGGTAATTAGAACTTTATTGTTTGATTGTTACGAAAAATT
The DNA here is from genome assembly GCF_021461385.2 of Schistocerca piceifrons. Lineage (NCBI taxonomy): Eukaryota > Metazoa > Arthropoda > Insecta > Orthoptera > Acrididae > Schistocerca > Schistocerca piceifrons. Next base: position 497,110,026 of record NC_060143.1, on the reverse strand, counting down.
TCACGCAAGGTAAAAAAGTTGCTTGATTTGGGTATGCATGAAAGTACAGTGAAAAATGTTTGTCTAGGGAATAGAGTAAAACGAAACAAAATACATTTGAGCCTCATCCGACTACCCAGTAACGTGGCTCGCTATTTTTCATTATTTAAATAGACCTGTGTTTTCTCAGCAGCACTCAAAACTGCACAAAGGGAAATAGGAGAAAATACACAGGACCGAATTGCGGTTGCAATACTCGACTTGAGTCAGCAATTATATACGAATACATATTTCTAAAGTTTACACTTCAAAGGAAGGATCTTATTATGAAAGTAAATGTCAGGAGTCATTTATTTTGAGACCTCCATCAAAATATCCCGCAGCAAAGGGACGGAACATATTTTATAATTAATTTTCTTTTCGACTCAGAGAAAGTAAATAAGGCTACTTGGAAAGAAATATAAAAATATTCTGTAATTAGTTGGAGAATATTTTTCCGAAATTAGAAAAAAAGACTAGAACTGCTCCAAATATTCCGTGTAACTGAGTGAGTTATTTAATATGCCCTTCTCTCTGATCCCTTCTGCTCTTTCTCTGTAGACTGAGCGTCCTAAATTCCAGAAAAATTGGAATTGCCTTGAAGGATTCATTCATGACTGATGGCTGTATGAAGGAGTTACTGAAGCCTATTTTTCGTGACGAAGTTCGTCAGGTAGAATATATGGGAAAGCTTTTGCGAACATAACCTCACTTACTCACTTACTTACTTACTTATTCTGGTCACACAAACCGCAACCGGTCCTTGGCCTCACTCAATCCAGCCTTCCACACTTTCCTGTCATCTGCAATTTCATCTCGCAGCCCCACTGTCTGCATGTCTCTCATTCTCGGCCGTCCCAGCGGTCTCTTTCCTTCAGCTTATCCATCCATTACAGCCCTTATTACCGTGTTCTCCCCTCTCCTCCTCACATGTTCGTATCATCTTACAAAGGGAGGCCACGACGTTTGGAACGCGGATTTGCGGCAAACTTCGTACACTCGTAGTAATCCACGAGGACAGCAAAATGTGTAAGCAATAGCGCGTACTTCTCAAGCGTTACTGAGAAAATCGCAAGATAATTTCGGTCGTCAGATATATACAGGGTTATCACAAATGATTGAAGCGATTTCACAGTTCTACAATAACTTTATTATTTGAGATATTTTCACAATGCTTTGCACACACATACAAAAACTCAAAAAGTTTTTTTAGGCATTCACAAATGTTTGATATGTGCCCCTTTAGTGATTCGGCAGACATCAAGCCGATAAGCAAGTTCCTCCCACACTCGGCGCAGCATGTCGCCATCAATGAGTTCGAAAGCATCGTTGATGCGAGCTCGCAGTTCTGGTACGTTTCTTGGCGGAGGAGGTTTAAACACTGAATCTTTCACATAACCCCACAGAAAGAAATCGCATGGGGTTAAGTCGGGAGAGCGTGGAGGCCATGACATGAATTGCTGATCATGATCTCCACCACTACCGATCCATCGGTTTTCCAATCTCCTGTTTAAGAAATGCCGAACATCATGATGGAAGTGCGGTAGAGCACCATCCTGTGGTACGTTTAGTTCCCTGCTTGCTTTATTCGTCGACTTCCGAGGGCTACGCGTAAAACTTGCCCGCACGCGTTCAACCGTTTCTTCGCTCACTGCAGGCCGACCCGTTGATTTCCTCTTACAGAGGCATCCAGAAGCTTTAAACTGCGCATACCATCGCCGAATGGAGTTAGCAGTTGGTGGATCTTTGTTGAACTTCGTCCTGAAGTGTCGTTGCACTGTTATGACTGACTGATGTGAGTGCATTTCAAGCACAACATACGCTTTCTCAGCTCCTGTCGCCATTTTGTCTCACTGCGCTCTCGAGCACTCTGGCGGCAGAAACCTGAAGTGTGGCTTCAGCCGAACAAAACTTTGTGAGTTTTTCTACGTATCTGTAGTGTGTCGTGACCATATGTCAATGAATGGAGCTACAGTGAATTTATGAAATCGCTTCAATCATTTGTAATAGCCCTGTATATCTGTGCGTGGCCATTTTAACCATGAAGCGGCTACACACGAATGGTGGCGGCACGGTAGCTCAGCGTGTTCGGTTAGAGCGTTAGCTTTCCTTTCTAATAAAAGAACTGAGCGAACGGACCATCGAACAAACTGAACGGGTATCATCGAAGGTCCACCCTGAACAAATTCAACGAATAATATAGAACAATTTTTTTTTTAAGTGGTTGGCGTTCATGCCGCTGGATCGCTCGATCGAGTTCCGTTCATCAGTTCTTTTTATTTATTTTCAACACATCCATTTTTTTTATTATTTGTATTACAATTGATATAATGGGGAAAATACGTGTAATCGGATGAAATTTTATTAAATTTACAATGTTATTTGGCAGTCTACTAATTTTTATGATCACAAATAATGTAATATTCATAACTATCGACTAGTAAACGGCCAAATGCATAAAGTGATACTGAAAATGTATGCTTGTCCGTGATTTGAGAAATCCCTTATACCTGGAAGGAGCCCGAAACGACTTGTTACCTACAAGTTTTGACCGGCACAAACGGCTTTCGAAAGATGTACAATCAATCGTCGCTTTCGACTTTACGAGTACAAGTGGCAGGATGGTATTTTTCGTAAAAACATGGAAAACATAAAGTTAAACGGCACCAGCTGCATTGAATAAATGCTATGTTTCCGCATACGCAAGGTCTTTTGACGTTTTCCGTGGAAAAACGAACCTCGTTAACACTTTCAGAAACTTCTCTTTCAGACGATAGTTTGGAAGCAAACCACGTATAACGCAGTATTCCCTTAAAAATCGGCCCTGATAAATGGTTATGCAGTATCGAGTGTATTTTAATAGCGTCTTCCAGGAAGCAATTTCTCGTTCTCTATCGATTAAATACGAACAGTTTTGAAGACACGAACAAGCATAGATTTTCAGTATCACTTAATGCGTTTGGTCGTTTACTAGTCGATAGTTATGAATATTATATTACTTGTGATAATAAAAATTAGTAGATTGCCAAATAACATTGTAAATTTAATGAAAGTCCATCTGATTACACGTATTCTTCCCATTATATCAATTGTAATATAAATAGTAAAGAAAATGACTGTGCTGAAAATAAAAAAATAAAAAAAACTGACGAACGGAACCCCATCCAGCTATCTAGTGGCATGAACGCCAACCACTTAAAAATAAAACTATTCTATATTGATCGCTGAATTTGTTCAGAGCGGAAGTCCGATGACATGAGTTCAGTTTTTTCGCTCATCCGTTCGCTCAGTTTTTTTGTTAGAGAGGAAATCAACGCTCTGACCGAACACGCTGCTCTACAGTGCCGGAACCACTACGCTGCAGCCGCTTTATAGTTAAAATTGCCACGCACAGATATATATATTTGACGACCGAAATTATCTTGCAATTTTCTCAGTAACGCTTGAGAAGTACGCGCTACTGTTTACACATTTTGCTGTCCTCATGGAGTACTACGAGTGTACGAAGTTAACAGTAAATCCGCGTTCCAAACGTCGTGGAGTCCCCTTGTTAGTCTCTAAATTTTCACACTCGGTACGACGTCAGGCAGTGTGTATAATTGATGGAGTTCTCTGTTTTTCCTTATTCTACACTGTTCTTTTTCTTTCACTGTTCCATATATTTGTCTCAGTACTTTATTTTAAAAAGTGATGAGGTTTTTCTCTGTTTACTTTGTCAGGGTCCATGTCTCACTTGCATATCACAGTATTGGCTTGATGATATGGCTCTGAGCACTATGCGACTTAGCTTCTGAGGTCATCAGTCGCCTAGAACTTTGAACTAATTAAACCTAACTAACCTAAGGACATCACACACATCCATGCCAGAGGTAGGATTCGAACCTGCGACCGTAGCGGTCGCTCGGCTCCAGACTGTAGCGCCTAGAACAGCACGGCCACTCCGGCCGGCGCTTGATGATAGTCCGATATATTCTTATTATTGCCTGCCTAGATAGTAACTTCGATCTTATGATGTTGTGCATAGCTCCTAGACATCTCCCACCCCCCCACCCCCTCCAGCTTGAATTCTTGCTACTATCTCTTGTTCTGTAAGGTTTTGTTGGTTGATGTTGACACCGAGGTACGTCAATGTCTCTCTCTTCTGTATTGTTAGATTTCCGATTTTTAGATGGTTTTGTCCTAAATCAGCTCTTCTTCTTACTAACATAACTTTGTTTTACTTTCATTTATACTTAGACCTACTTTCTTAGCTTATTCCATTAGCACAGTCTCAATTTTCTCCAGGTCTTCCATGTTCTTTCCTATCAGCACAGTATTATCCGCAAAAGCCAGAATATTTATCTTTTTTTTCCTATGGTGATACCTGCACTTTCACATATTACTCTCCTCAGGGAGTTGTTGAGGGCCAAATTGAACAGAGTTGGTGATAAATATCTCCCTGTATCACTCCTGTTTTTACTTCAAATGCTTCTGAGAACTTCCACTGTACTTTCACTCTACATTTTTATTCCATCACACACACACATTATAGTTGCCTTTATCAGCTTGTCAGGTATCCCATACTCTGCCATTATCTTCCACATTTCCTCTCTTACAATGCTGTCACATGCTTTGTTGAAACCTATAAACAGGCAAAAGGTATCATGACTGTGCTCCCAGTTTTTATCTAGTATTTGTATTAATGTGAATATTTGATCAATTATTGGTTTACCTTTCCTGAAACCTTTTTGTGCTGTGTCTAATATTTCCTCAATGTATGGGTTGAGCCTGTTCAGTATAATTCTTGACATTACTTTGTAGCATGTGCATATGAGAGATATTCCTCTGTAGTTCTGTGTCAGCATTTTGTTTCCTTTCTTTCATATGGGACATACAGCAGCAGTTTTCCATTCCTCCGGCATTACTTCTTTTCTCCATACCTCTTTTATCAGTTCATGTATCTTCCCTTCCCTTCTTTGATGAGCTTTGCTGATATCATGTCTAAGAAACTTAAAAATGAGCTCTACCTGGAGCCGACAGTAGTACAGACGAAGATGAATTCTCTGAGAAAATAGATGTCAAGTTAATTATCGGTACTGTAAACTGTAAAATCTTGAAGTTATGGTCATGAAAGAGCTAAATCTGCGTCTCATTTGTGAAAATCTAACAAAAAAATTAATGTTCCCGGTTTAAACTAATGACATGCTGGCATAAAATCGATGGTCGATGGTGACTTACATTAAGGTTCAAATGGCTCTGAGCATTATGGGACTTAACTGCTAAGGTCATCAGTCCCCTAGAACTACTTAAACCTAACTAACCTAACTACATCACACACATCCGTGCCCGAGGCAGGATTCGAACCTGAAACCGTAGCGGTCGCTCGGTTCCAGAGTGTAGCGCCTAGAACCTCTTGGCCACTACGGCCGGCTACGTTAAGGTCTCAATCATTTTTTTCAGATTGTGCAAAAACCTATAAGATACGTTGTAAGCGTACTGAATTAATACTGCTTTGTTCCGGTTCCACACTATACATTGCTGGAAGCCACAATTAGAATACCTCCTCTCGAAACAATATGAACGTTACGATGAAAAGGAGGAACTGTAGAGAAACAGAAGAAGATTATTAATGATTAGAAACATGATTTCTAACGAAAAGAAATAATGCAGAATACACTGCTTGGCACAAAACGTGAAGCGCCCATAGGACGTGGACGCATGTCAATGTAACTTCGTTCACGTACAAACCATCTGAGAGTGTGTAAATCATCAGAGTTGCAGTTCTTTGTCACATCACAATGCCCCACAAATCTGGATACTGTACGACTCCATCGGCCGGCGAAATGAGGACACACAACGATGCCACTTTCAAACTCTGTTAGATACTGATAACGCTGTCCCAGACGAGCACACAGCTTCTGCGTCTCCTTCACAGTGATCGCTCAGCATCTGATGCTGTTCGCGCCCATTATAACGTGCTCTGCCTGGTCTCGTAACAAAGCTACACACGAACAGTACTACTGCATTCAGGGCAAATGGTTCAAATGGCTCTGAGCACTATGCGACTCAACTGCTGTGGTCATCAGTCCCCTAGAACTTAGAACTACTTAAACCATTCAGGGCAGATGGGGTGCAAAGTCATGCTGACAAGTGGGCTCATACTGCTAAGTTCTTTGTAAATTTGATTCATTTGTCTAATAACTGAAATAATACTATATTGCGACCCAACCTTCCAGTACTGGTGGTGGTAAAACCCTACCTAAGTAGGGTGATTACCGTCGCTTTGTCATGTCCTACAGCTCCTGCAAGCTACCGTCTGTTGTAAATGGTATATTAGATTCATGTGGTCCACTGGCGCCTGCGAGTTATTGCTGGGTATTAATAATTTCTTGCGGAAGGTTTCAACCAACCGGTAAAAATTTGAACGAGACGGATAACGCAGTATTTTTTTTTTTTAACCACTACAGAAGGCACCTATACAGGGCTTCCTTTCATGACCCAGAATTCGACTGTGGATGGAGGGAGCAAATAATCAGTCGAGGGTAGAGATTAACTGATACTTATTGAGTTCCGATGGCATTTCAACAACTAGCCGTGTTTCTGTTGCATTATACATCATCACAACTGGTCTCTGTAGTTAACATGGTTCAGTTTCGCCACGTAATTATGGAATGGGAGAGGGGAGCGCAGACCTGGCTTCAATGTAATTTTATACAAACACACCATTATACCTTAACCCATGCTTATTATATCCAATTGCTATAGGTGACTCAGAAGAAGTTCAGCAATGACACTACAAGCAAACTAGGTCAGGGCGGATGAATATTCCGCAAGTGTTTACAAATAAATGGGTATTTAAATCTGATACTTTTCCTAGTGGCCCTAGTTTAAACCATGTATTTTACTTAACGCACAACATTGCCAACAAACCAAATAGTTACGGGGCGGCACAAGAAACATTATCACTTCAATGCTATCCAACACGCGTGGCCAAGTTTCGGTAGCCAACAAAAATCCAGAAAAATACGGACACACAAGATTATTCCTTCCCTATTTTACACTCGCCCACTATCGTATGATCATTAATCGTGTACAATACATTTTCAGACCGAAACTACAATTTATCAATGTGGCGGTTGCTCCAACCGACCACGTGGCGCGAAAGCAAATTCACAAAGGAAACATGCGGAAAATAAATGAAAAATCCCCAAAAATAATGATGTAAATGAAAGAGCAGATTCAAATACATTAACTGAGTGAATTTATGTTAAGCACAGAGCAATAATGTGACCGTGAGCTTGAGGCCCATTGTGACTGGCCTGACCAAGGCACAAACGCAAAGTTCTACCGAAATTCGAATAAATTATGAAAATAAATTCCTTACTGGGGTTTAGTGGTAATCTCACACCTGATTTCAACATCTGAACTTCATTACCGAGCAGATTTCAGACAATCTAATACCTTTGTTAACATTACCAAAATCGAGAGCTGCGTCTCCACGTCTGTTCAGCGCCGTAACCCAGGAACAAGTAGATCTCCGGACACCTCACCTAACCGTTCTCCGTTCAAAAAGGTGGTGGAGGGGATGGTTTGCCAACCTAACAGAGCCTATACTCATGCCTTCGCGACCTCTCTGACCTGATTCGCCCACCATCTTTGCCAAACTTGTTCAAGTTTAGGGGTGGGTACTATCCTACCACAGAACGACTCTAACATGCAATGCTACGACCTCTGAGCAGAGCTTTCTGCTACTTCGCATACTATCTCATTCATACAGTCCAAGGTCGCATACAGTAAAGGATACAAGGAAAGGTGGCACATAGGATATAAAATGAATGAATAAATAAACACCACTTGGTCCACTCTCTTCTGCTTGTTATACACAGAATTCACTTCAGCAGAGTCAAAACACTCTGGCTATAGTTCTCCTGTACCGGAATTTATTGGAAAAATATGGAACGGGACAAAAAGTTCCGTTTCAGTATACCATCTCAATCTGTGAAGCTTCGCTTTGTTCTTTCGTCCCCTTCTGGATTTCTTTTTGCAGCCATTGTATTTACTTTACGAAACACGAGGCTTCCAAGCTAAAAGCAAAGCAGACGAATATACGACTCTGTGAAGCACGAGCTATGAACAGATATAATGAAGAAAATTATTCATAATTTGCAAACACCCCCTCCAGCCAGTGCGGTTGTTTAATTCCCAAAGGCGGCTGTTCGCCTCACAGTTTGAGAGAGCTCACACAGCGGTTAAAGAGACGTATTCACTTTCTGAATAACGTTAACGTGTTTTCATTGAGGAAATAAAAAAAAAGAATATAGTTGGGCTTTCTGACACGATTATAAATTCTCTGCAAACACTTTCCTGCAGGTTTGTCCTACCATATTTAGCGGACAGCAAAACGTAAAATATATTAAAAATAGCCTGTTGCTCCATTCCTGTACTCTGGCGTTTGATATGTACCACAATTTTAGCCACAAAAGTTAAACATATCATCAATTGGAGAGAGTTGGTGTACGAGGGTTATTCGGAAAGTAAGGTTCGATTTCTTAGAAATAATCTCTTTTTTTTCTAATAATTGCTTTTATATAATTCGTTGTATGTGTGTCTATATTTCTACTTTAGTTTCTATATTTGTTGAAACATTTGTCAAACATCCTACCAGATTTTGTATCCTTAAGTCATAGACGTCTGCCGCCTATGACGATAACCGTCTTTAACTGCTCCGAGAAACTCCTTTAGATAGCAGAACAAGTGAAAATCGCTCGGCTCCAGATCTGGACTGTAGCTCGGGCGGTCTGTTTATTCCCGTCCAGTCAATCTGATCATATTTCGCGTGTGAATGGCAAAATGGGGTCTGATCGTGGTTCGTCATGGACATTTTCTCGTCCATCGTTGAAAGCTCTCGCCCACGTATGCATTTTGCTGTCTCACTTGAGCCATACACCTCAGTTACCTGTCGATGAATTTCCGCTGCTGCAGAGTTCCTTGCTGACACTGTAAACGGCACTCTGCGTCAGTACCCATGCAAATGACCCCGTTTGACGAGCAAGGCATCCCAGAAGTTGGTGCACAGGTCCGTTTCGGTGTGTACGTGGTATTCGATTAATTGGACCTTACTTTCTGAATAACCCCTGTATATAAAGGACCATCACTCTGTGGAAATGGTTTATCATGGACACAAAATCAGCGTAATATAGTTTACAGATGACGTACCACTGGTCACAGTAAGCTGACAGTATCTGAATCGGCTGCTGAATAAAGTATAGCTAGTGCTAGGTAATATCACTCACATAACCATAGAAAAAACTAAGGTCATGGTGTCTGCAACTTGTAGATACACTAAATGACTACAAGCTAAACTTGGATAAGATACTCCTGAGAATCTGCATAATACTGCTATCTAGAGCGAAGAATAAACAAATAAGGAATAACCTCTACTGATTTCACCGCACTTGATGAAGCATTGAAAAAAACACATGTCACCTGTTTCACTATTCATTTCGTCAACCTAGGTTTAGAATTCTAAGGGGCAAAATACATGGCTCATTTAGATCTGACTTATGGTTATTGGCACATACCCTTGGCCAAAGAATACAGAAAGAAGATGAACTCTTTTTGGGAGGGAAGTGCTGCCAATTCAAAGTTATACCATCTGCATTGAAAGAATTGGTGTCTGACTTTATTCATGTAATAGAGCGACCAAACCCAAGCTGGGCTGAGAAAGAACTAGAGCTCACCAGTGCCAGGTGATAGTACCTGGTGAGGGTCCGTTGCCAGTATTATGGTTAATACTGCAATGATACATGAAGCAATGTGGCACCATGTGCTCCCTGCAATGGACTGAGGAACGTAAGCAGCAATCCTCTCTACTGGGGTTTAACTGACAGAGCAGATAGCTTTTACTGCAGCATTTCAGTCCATGGCAATTGTTTGTCAAAGGCTAGGGGATGGAAACCTCGATTTTATCATGTCCCCCAGTTTGGAGGGTGTGATAATGGGCTTATGCACCATCCCATGGAAAAAGTGTTATTCTATAGAAACTCACAGTTTAAGTATCAGGTTCCGGACAGATCTAAAGGTATATGATAACTGCTGCATTACTACTGTTGCTATAGTTATACTGAAAATCCAGGATTTATGAACAAAGGAAACTGAAATGAGACTGAAAATGGGATCTGGATGTAGTTGTACTCAGGGGAATGGTGAAAAATGGAACAGGGAAAGAACTAAATTACTATATCCACTTTTGGAGAGGTGTACTAAATCACCATAGAGCGAAAAATGGTGTCTCAGTCCTGATTAAAATGAAATGGCCCAGCGTGTCATAGGGATTGAATATATACGTAACATGAGGTATGGACAACTTATTACTATAGTGAGGGGTATATGCAGTAAATGACACTAAATATTTTAATGAGAAGGATATTTTTTTAGCAAAATTAACGAAATCTTGAAAGAAATATCTAGCCACACCAATGTAATATTATTTGGAGATTTAAACAATAGAGTTCGCTGCGAAGACATAGATTGGACATTATGGAAACGAAGATGCAAATACAAAGGGTTAAAGACTGATACACATATGTAGGAAATGTGATGACATAGTTGAAAACACCCTATTTTACCAAATGAAAGTATACATGTATACTTGGGAGGATCCAGTACAACATATTAGATCTGCCAGTGATTTGATGATAGCCTGTACAAACAGAAAGCGAGAGATGAAAAAGTATTTAGGCAGCCTGAATGTGCAACAAACTATTTCTCAAAGAGATGAGTGCACCAGAACAGTCACATGATTACTCTGTCTCCCAAGTGGCCACAGAAGTATTAGGGATTAAGAGACGAAGGTAAAATTTGTGTAAAAATTTATGGAGGATTTGGAATATTGGGCTATGGAGAAGAAAAAAGCCCACCTCAAATGGATATCAGATAAGATTTCTCAATCTAGAAAAGAATAAGTAGTTTTAGGGAACAAAGTTCGACGCGAGAAAACATTGTTCTAAGGATTAAAGATCGAAGCGATGATCAAAAAGGAGAAAGTTACCCATTAAAAAAATGTGTCTACTTAAACTGATAATACAGTTCCCTACAAATAATCCGCTAGGGCATGGAAGACCATAAAGAATATGAGAAGTAGCACAAGAGACAGAGATACGGTACAAGCAAAACCACCAGTTCAGTGTATAACACATTACAATGGACTGTTACAAAAATACAATAAACGACGGAGAATGGCAAATGAGGTGGTTTTTGAATGCGAGAAGACAGAGAGTAAATTAACAAAGGAAGGTGTGAAAAAGCTCTGAAGACGGCAAATAAAACAAGGCTTCTTATCCAGAAAAACTCAGATATGACCTCTTGAAAGAAAGAAGTTTAAGGATAGTAAAATATTTGTGTGTAATGTTTGTCAAAATAGTAAATGGGGAAGAAATACCTACAGAATGCAACATGGCTTTAATTAGTACTATCCATAACAATTATAATATCTATATCATTCGGGCAATGGATGAGAATGGATGTACAGCCTTTGCCTTGAGTAACCGAGACTACTGCAAGGGAAAAATGAGTAACCTCTAGATGGAAAAGTCAAAGAAAATGTGAAGAAGGTACGACGTCGAAATGAAAGAAATTCTTGACGAAATTGTTACTTTTTCTGGGACATATAATTTCGGCGGAAGGGATCAAATCTAACAAATTTTGTAAATAACTTCACAAAGATAAAAGTAAACGCCTGGGACGTGATGCTGTAGCAGAAACTCACGAACTATGTTTTATTACTTACGATGTAATATTAACTACCCTAGGTATGATGGTTTAACACTTAACGACACATGATGGTGATCGATACAATCGAAATTGGTAGTAGGCCTAACTAATTTGTTTGTTCAGAGGACATCGTACATGATAGATTACTTTTAGATACAAGCTATGGTGTACAAACTCGATGAAATATACAACACGTATCCCTTGCGAAGGAAAGTTGGCCACTGGGTGCAAAGCCGCGTGGGATTAGCCGAGCGATCTAAGGCGCTGCAGTCATGGACTGTGCGGCTGGTCCTGGCGGAGGTTCGAGTCCTCCCTCGGGCATGGATGTGTGTGTTTGTCCTTAGAATAATTTAGGTTAAGTAGTGTGTAAGCTTAGGCACTGAAGACCTTAGCAGTTAAGTCCCATAAGATTTCACACATATTTCAACATTTTTTGAACTAGGTGCAAAAAGCACAGTATTTACGTTCGGAGAGAACGCTCTACCAAGGACCTACGAGACAAGTTGGTGGTCCAGGTTTTATTCCAGGTGTAGGCTACGGGATTGGGCCTTCTGTCGCGATGGCGTTGACAATAGCATGTAGCATCAAAAAATCGGTACTGTACAGGAGTTACTTGTTCGTCTGATGGATAAAACAATTTTCTATGATGAGATTTTAAACACACATAAATTTGCCACATACTAGATACATACATTTACTACTGTCAGGGTTAAAAGATGCACCGAATTCGAAATCAGTATTTTAGGTTAGTACTGTACATAATGATATTGCGTATCAATAAATTTCTTCTTTTAGAGTAATATTAAATACGTTGCCAGTTTAGTGTGCCTTCTTGTAATGCCAGATATCTCATAATGACGGAAAAGTGAACAATGTGCGTCTTATAGCTTCCAATGGCGAGCTATAAATCACTTTCCTGCCATCGTCTCCGCCTTTTAAAACAGGGAGAGCAAAGAATACTTCTAATCATTGGATAGTTATTTAATACTAGCTGAGTATCCGACGTTGCCTGGTATGTATTTATTCCAGTGTTGTATTATTCCACCTTCTCCTCCCCCTTCTCTCTGTCTGTCTCTTCCTTTCTCCCTCCCCTTTCTGTCCACCTCCTTCACCCTCTCTCTCTCTCTTTCTCTCTACCCACCTCCTCCAGCCAACTTTCTTTCCATCTCCTCCTACCCCTCCATCTGACCATCTCCTGCTCCACCTCTCTCTCCCCATCAGCTCCTTCCCCCTCTGTCCACCTGCTCCTTCCTCTCTGTGTATCTCATGCTCAACCCTTTAATTCCGTCTCCTCTGCCCTCTCTCTCTTTCCATATCTTTCTCTTTCCTTACTCTGCCCATCTTCTCCTTTCTGTCTATCCATTTCCGCCTCTTCCCTTTCTCTGTCATACTCCTCTCTCTCTCAGTGCTTGATTCTTCTTCCCCACTGCGTCTGTCTGTCGCCTGCTCTTCTCTTTCTCTGTCCGTCCCCCCTCCTCCATTTTTCCATTTCCCCTCCCCATCTCTCTGTCACCATCCTCCTCCCAACTATCTTTGTCCGTCTTCTACTTCCCCTTCTCTACCTATCCATCTCCTTCTCCTCCTTCTTTCTACACATCATCATCCGCAACCAAATACGAGGTTGTGTTTCTCCACAGTACTTCTCTCTAGATCGTAACTAACATGTGTACCAAATTTGGTTGAAATCGTTCCAGGCATTTCAAGAGGAGCTTTCCGCCCGTGCCTTTGCATGCATACACACACGTCAGATACATTTCTCTTCTGTTTAACATATTTCACACGTATATGCACACGTATTTCACTAGTATCTCCAGCGAAATTCACACTGCAGTTTAGTTTTCACGCAGGTCAGTGTTTATGATACATCTCCTGAAATATAGGTACAATCAGCGACATGTGGTTGGTTGGTTGGTTTAGGGGATGGGACCAACCAGTGAGATCATCCGCCCCATCGGATTCGGGAAGAATGGCGAAGGAAATCTGTCTCCCCTTTCACAGAAACTATCCCGGAATTTACCTGAAGCGGTTTAGGGAAATCACGGAAGACCTAAATCGGGATGGCCGGACGCGGATTTGAAGCGTCGTCCTCCAGAATGAGAGTAAAATGTGTTAAGCACTACACCGCCACGCTCGGTAGCGTGTGTGTATAGCGTCTGCGAAGTGTGTTGCCGGTACTTAGTAGTAAAGAAGTAATAAATTAAAATTTCATGCATGATGCGGCTTCTTTCATACATCTCAGTATTTGACATCGTCTTACGTGAACCATGTGCTGTGCTATAATATATATTTGTAGGTACATTCAGCGGTACATGAGGATAATATCTGTGAAATGTGTTGCAAGTAAAGCTAGTTGGAAAGAAGTAATAAATTTAAATGTCGTGCATGATGCGGCAGTTTTTCATCCATCTCCGTGTTTATTACTGTGAGTGTGTGGGTGCTATTCTGTCATTCTGCGCAACGGATTAATCTGAGATGTACCCTTTACCCCGTGGCACTTGCAAGATGCAATTTCCACCCCCACACTACTACGGAAGTCAGACAGACACTCCTAACGTTCTAAAGAGAAATGCCTGAAAAACTTTCAGCAATAAATATCTTCTGGAGTAGTCCGCTGTAAGGAAATGGCACAAAAAATCACAAAATTTCTTACGTAACTAGTGAGGTACTTGGGTACTGGAGTAATGCTAGGTAGTGTAAGAAAAATATGAAACTAACGGAAATTATTATTTAGTTTGCAAAAATTCTGAGAAATCACCATGGCACTTTTAGTTATGAACTGAACAAGCTATTTCCAGGTTCTTTTCGGAATGTGAAGTTACCTCTTAAGGATAGGATTCGCTAATGAAATTTCTATACAAAGTTTAAGATTGTTATTGACTTGGCAGAATGGCTGAGAGCCACGCCTACTCAACTTGAATAATTATCCGTTAGAATGTTGCTAGGTATGGTCGAGGCTGCCGTGTGTGAAATGCAGTGAAGTGTACTGTTATGAATATGGGGCTCGCAAGAGCTGTAGCGCACAATACCGTAAGCTGCTATGACTGCTATCTGCGCCGCTCGCTGCTGACAAATAAGATAACTCTCGTTCTGTCTGGATTGACCTTCGCTAATCAAACTCTCCCTACACCTGGATGAAGTCAGGGACTCCTATTCGCCCTTAGTCTAACTATTGGCGTGGTACACCGGTCAGATAACCAGTCCACCGCGATGCCACTCAAAAATTCGCTCGCAGGCGTTTAACAATAACTCCGTCCGTTCACACTGCACAATAAGTGTGGCAGCCAACACAGTGAACAATGCTTAATCACAAGGACTCAGCGATTCTTTCCAAACAGTAAGTGATATGTGCACCAGTCTGGATGAAATATATTCATACCTACAAACATATCTACATCCACTTTTGTAATATAGATATCTAAATCAATACATGGTTTTTTGCTATATTGTGGGTGAATAAGAAAGTGATATTAAAACATAAATATCCTGTTTTCAAGTTTTTACGAAAATAATTAAAGAAAAACATTTGTTTGGTGCGAATCGTGTTGCTGTATCTGAAAAAATCGGCCTTTAAATGTAATACTATTTTGCTTGCGTTAGATCAATTGATGAAACATTTGTTAGCAGTCTGATGTTAGTTCATCAAAACCCTGGTTTGCAAGAACAGCTTCCTGTTGTGTCAAAAATAGCTACCTACGCATTTTTTGTTGAGATAAGGAAACAAAACCTGTAATGGGATAAATTAGGCGAATACATGCAACGAGACATTATTTCGATCTTTTTGTCTGTTTGCCTTAATGTGCGACCGATAACGTTGCCATGATGATGAATGACGCAGTGTTCTTCCTGATTTCATCACTGACGTGTGCGAGACAAGTTGTTGCATTCCATTCAGCATCATCTTTTCACCGATCTCGGAAAGAATCGTAGTGATACGTACACTTTAACCACTTAGAAAATGTTCCTTTCCTTGCAAGAGCTTCACAAACGATTTGCTTTTGTTGGCTTCGGTTCTTGTTGGAAGACCCAAAAAGTACACAACTCTTATTTTTCTACTCTTTAGAGTGTATACAAGTCTCATCACTTCACATGACGTCCTACATCCATTTTGCATAACCTCAGTCGAGCTTTTTCAACACTCCATTACTCCAGTTGCTTTCAAACTTCGGTTAAATTACGGAATTCATCCGGAAGAGATCTTTTTAACAGCTAAATTTTCTTGTTAAATCGAAAGTACTGACGACTTCGAAATGTTAAAATGTGACTGTGTCTCACTGTAAACCACATGCTGATGCTCTTCAATCGAGTTGCACGCAGCATCGAAGTGTTTTGCAAGAATAACCGATACTGGTCGCCTTTCACAAAATTCATCTACACTGAGCCAAAGAAACTGGTACACTTGCCTAATAACGTGCAAAGCCCTATCAAGCACGCATAAATGCCGCAACACGGCGTGGCATGGATTCGACTATTGTCTGAAGTAGTTCTGGAGAGAACTAACATCATAAATCTATGCAGGGCTGTCCATAAATCCGTAAGAGTACGAGGAGGTAGAGATCTCTTCTGAACAGCACGTAGCATGGCATCGCAGATATGCTCAATAATGTTCATGTCTGGGAGTTTGGTGGCCAGAAGAAGTGTTTAAACTTAGAAACGTGTTCCGGAAGCCACTCTGTAGCAATTCTGTTGTGTGGGGTGCTGTATTGTCCTGCTGGAATTGCCCAAGTCCGTTGGAAAGCACAATGGAATTAATGGATGCAGGTCATACGCTTGCGTACGTGTGACCTGTCAGAGTCTTATCTAGACGTATGTGGGGTCCCATATCACTCCAACTGCACACGCTCCACACCACTAGAGAGCGTCCACCATCCTGAACAGTCCGCTGTTGACATGCAGGGTCCATGGATTCATGAGGTGGTCTCCATATCCGTACACGTCCATCCGCTCGATACAATTTAAAACGAGACTCGTCCGACCAGACAGCATGTTTCCAGTCATCAACAGTCCAATGTCGGTGTTGACGGGCCCAGGCGAGGCGTAAAGCTTTGTATTGAGCAGTGATCAAGGGTACACGAGTGGGTCTTCGACTCTGAAGCCCATATCGATCTGTTTAGTTGAATGGTTTGCACACGGACACTTGTTGATGGCCCAGCACTGAAATCTGCAGCAATCTGTGGAAGGGTTGCACTTCTGTCACGTGAACGATTCTCTTCAGTTGTCATTCATCCCGTTCTTGCAGGATCCTTTTCCGGCCGCAGTGATGTCGGAGATTAGATGCTTTACCGGATTGCTGCTGCTCACGGTATTCTCGTGAAATAGTCATACGGGAAAATCCCAGTTTTTTCGCTACCTCGGAGTTCCTGCATCCCATCGCTCGTGCGCCGACCATAACACGACGTTCATACTCACTTAAATCTTGTTAACCTACCATTGTAGCAACAGTAACCGATCTATCAACTGCGCCAGACACTCCTTATCTCACATACCCATCGCCGATCACAGCGTTGTACTGTGTCTATTTACATATCTCTGTATTTGAATATACATGCCTATACCAGTTTCTTTGGCGCTTCAGTGTATTATAGATGCAGTGTCCATCCCGTCCGCCTGCGACATCGGCGTCCCGCATGACACGACAGAGATGCGGGATGCCTTCATGACATCGAGTGAAACCAAAGCAGATGTTTACAGCACGATCGAGGCTGTTGCGAGAGACGAAAACACGGCCTCGTGTCTCAGCCAACGGCCGCCAGGACCCGCTGCCCGAGCACCGCAGATCGACAGCAGCGCCAGAGGTCACTATCAACAAGCGTGCTATTTTCCTACGGCACTCACGTTATCGAAAAGAGTCGCAGAAAATCCATCCACCGCCGGCCAGAAGGCAGTCCGCAAGCCGCCCGCACTTGCAGGGATCTGCCATCCCGGCAGCAACATCCACGCGCCTCGTCTATCGGTAGTCCCGGATCGTCGGAAGTGATGGCTTCGGACTGTGACTCAAGAGTGTCGTGTAATGGTGGTCTGGCCTCCCTGGATATGTTTGTGGTAATGGTGTGCCGACCACTATCTAGTATTTTTGTTTCAATCTTTTCTTCAGTGGACTTTCTCGAGTGAGAGGCTTGTGAGGAAAACATTTTATTTTGTTGTTCTTCAGTTATAAGATTCGAAGTGGGATCCATACATCGTTATCGCTTAAATTGTGTTTTGCTTAGACTACTTTGTCGACAACAGCAATGTTCTTGTTTATTGGTTTCTCCCAATAAAAGCGGATTGAGGAATACAACTACTACTACCTCAGGTACATCAATAACACGAACAACTGGTACATAGTCTCTTCTAAAGGTCAGTGGTTATCGAAAGTTGAATAAAGTGATATGAGGCACTGTTGTAGTTTTATGCATTTACGTAAAACCAAAAAAAAAAGCTAAACGTAAATCTTGAAGTGAAATTTAGATTTTTTCAGCACATTTTCTCTAAACGCTGCTGTGAACAAACTAGATAGGCCGTTTTCGAGCGGTCTTTGTTTTAAAAATAATGTGCACCGAAAGTAATTCACTGCCCACCGCTGAGTAAAATTGAAACGACTGGCAGGGTTAATACTATAGACCACAGAAGCAGGTCATACTGCAGCTGACCAGACATTGTTACATCAAGCGCTGCCTGCTGATACATTGAGAACTGCCCCAGTGCTGCCTGGCAGTTACCTCGTCACCGGGACGGCTGAGGGATGTGAGTTATCTTACAAGTGACGCAGCAGAATGGCAGAGCTACCGGAGTAGGGGCAGATGTGGCCTCTGACCACAATCTATTGGTTATGACCTGTAGATTAAAACTGAAGAAACTGCAAAAAGGTGGGAATTTAAGGAGATGGGACCTGGATAAACTAAAAGAACCAGAGGTTGTACAGAGATTCAGGGAGAGCATAAGGGAGCAATTGACAGGAATGGGGGAAATAAATACAGTAGAAGAAGAATGGGTAGCTTTGAGGGATGAAGTAGTGAAGGCAGCAGAGGATCAAGTAGGTAAAAAGACGAGGGCTAGTAGAAATCCTTGGGTAACAGAAGAAATACTGAATTTAATTGATGAAAGGAGAAAATATAAAAATGCAGTAAGTGAAACAGGCAAAAAGGAATACAAAAATGAGATCGACAGGAAGTGCAAAATGGCTAAGCAGGCATGGCTAGAGTACAAATGTAAGGATGTAGAGGCTTGTCTCACTAGGGGTAAGATAGATACCGCCTACAGGAAAATTAAAGAGACCTTTGGAGATAAGAGAACGACTTGTATGAATATCAAGAGCTCAGATGGAAACCCAGTTCTAAGCAAAGAAGGGAAAGCAGAAAGGTGGAAGGAGTATATAGAGGGTCTATACAAGGGCGATGTACTTGAGGACAATATTATGGAAATGGAAGAGGATGTAGATGAAGATGAAATGGGAGATATGATACTGCGTGAAGAGTTTGACAGAGCACTGAAAGACCTGAGTCGAAACAAGGCCCCCGGAGTAGACAATATTCCATTGGAACTACTGACGACCGTGGGAGAGCCAGTCCTGACAAAACTCTACCATCTGGTGAGCAAGATGTATGAAACAGGCGAAATACCCTCAGACTTCAAGAAGAATATAATAATTCCAATCCCAAAGAAAGTAGGTGTTGACAGATGTGAAAATTACCGAACTATCAGCTTAATAAGTCACAGCTGCAAAATACTAACACGAATTCTTTACAGACGAATGGAAAAACTAGTAGAAGCCAACCTCGGGGAAGATCAGTTTGGATTCCGTAGAAACACTGGAACACGTGAGGCAATACTGACCTTACGACTTATCTTAGAAGAAAGATTAAGGAAAGGCAAACCTACGTTTCTAGCATTTGTAGACTTAGAGAAAGCTTTTGACAATGTTGACTGGAATACTCTCTTTCAAATTCTAAAGATGGCAGGGGTAAAATACAGGGAGCGAAAGGCTATTTACAATTTGTACAGAAACCAGATGGCAGTTATAAGAGTCGAGGGACATGAAAGGGAAGCAGTGGTTGGGAAGGGAGTAAGACAGGGTTGTAGCCTCTCCCCTATGTTGTTCAATCTGTATATTGAGCAAGCAGTAAAGGAAACAAAAGAAAAATTAGGAGTAGGTATTAAAATTCATGGAGAAGAAATAAAAACTTTGAGGTTCGCCGATGACATTGTAATTCTGTCAGAGACAGCAAAGGACTTGGAAGAGCAGTTGAATGGAATGGACAGTGTCTTGAAAGGAGGATATAAGATGAACATCAACAAAAGCAAAACAAGGATAATGGAATGTAGTCTAATTAAGTCGGGTGATGCTGAGGGAATTAGATTAGGAAATGAGACACTTAAAGTAGTAAAGGAGTTTTGCTATTTGGGGAGCAAAATAATTGATGATGGTCGAAGTAGAGAGGGTATAAAATGTAGGCTGGCAATGGCAAGGAAAGCGTTTCTGAAGAAGAGAAATTTGTTAACATCCAGTATTGATTTAAGTGTCAGGAAGTCATTTCTGAAAGTATTCGTATGGAGTGTAGCCATGTATGGAAGTGAAACATGGACGATAAATAGTTTGGACAAGAAGAGAATAGAAGCTTTCGAAATGTGGTGCTACAGAAGAATGCTGAAGATTAGATGGGTAGATCACATAACTAATGAGGAAGTATTGAATAGGATTGGGGAGAAGAGAAGTTTGTGGCACAACTTGACCAGAAGAAGGGATCGGTTGGTAGGACATGTTCTGAGGCATCAAGGGCTCACCAATTTAGTATTGGAGGGCAGCGTGGAGGGTAAAAATCGTAGAGGGAGACCAAGAGATGAATACACTAAGCAGATTCAGAAGGATGTAGGTTGCAGTAGGTACTGGGAGATGAAGAAGCTTGCACAGGATAGAGTAGCATGGAGAGCTGCATCAAACCAGTCTCAGGACTGAAGACCACAACGACAACAACAACAACCGGAGTCATTCAATGACCACCGCGTATGCAGGCAAACCCCTCGTCGCCTGCTTCTGCTCGTCTTGGCAGATACCACTCCTGCTTTGAGTAACCTCATCTACGGTGTGTCCTCGGCGGACAGCCTCTAGTCTGCAGTGAGAGGCAACCTCCTTGCAGAGTACCTGCCGTCTTCGCCGCCAGCCACCCAGTGCTGCAAGCTGTCAGGCTGCTCACTGACGGCTACACCTCGTCACAGGCAGTGCAACAATTACGTCCTGGTCGCACTAACTTCTCCGAGTATAAACACAGCTGTTTTGGTTGACGAAGTTTTTATGCCAACACGTCGAGTGACTACCAAGCGCCGCTCACTATGCTCCGTTCATCATAAGAATAAACTTCATGTAGACAATACTCTACGTATTCTTCCGCGTTTGGTGAAACATAACTCGATTTTTTTTTTTCACGTGGAGTGGAAACCAAGCTGTCTTGAGTACAGTCAAGTACGATGATGAAAATACGTTTTATGCTCTGCGATGCTCAAATATCAACTCAGCGATAATACGGGGCCACAGCTTTACCGCCGCACTTAACTTGGGCAGCACTGGCCAGCCAGCTGGTCCAACTGACCTGCAGTGATGTGAGCTGTTACTGAAAACTAAACTCAGTCCGAACAGGCCTTGGAAGGCCGGTACCGACCGACCTCCGTGGCATCCTCAGCTCACAGGCGTCATTGGATGCGATATGGAGGGACATGTGGTCAGCACACAGCTCTTCCGGCCGTATGTCAGTTTACGACACCGAAGCCGCTACTTCTCAGTCGAGTAGCTCCTCAATTTGCCTCACAGGGGTTGAGTGCATCCCGCTTGCCAACAGCGCTCGGCAGACCGGATAGTCACCCATCCAAGTGCTAGCCCAGCCCGACATTGCTGAACTTCGGTGATCTGACGAGAACCGGTGTTACCACTGCGGCAAGGCCTTTGGCTGAGCTGTTACAGTTAGACACAAAAATAGAAGAGCAATGAATAATATAGAATGAAATTTTCACTCTGCTGCGAACATTTGCCTTTCGAAGGCAAGTGCTCTTCCCCACGAAAGGCAAAGGTCCCGAGTTCGAGTCTCGGTCCCGTACACAATTTTAACTTGCCAAGAAGTTTCAAAGAATAATATAGTTTTGAATGTCATTTAATTTTTAAAGAGAACGAAATAATATGTGGTAAAACTCAGGCGATGCGCTGCCTCGGTGGCCGAACGTAAAACACAACAGACTACTGTAAAAGAACCACAACATACAAAAAAATCCGCATTTCCTCCTCCTCTTTTGCGACGTGCTGTTCTGCATTTCACCATCGTTCGACAGTGACGTGCCACAAAGCTTCGTCCATTAGTTCCAGTGAGTTTGACAACTGAAAGGACTTGTTATTTCTCGCGAAAAATCCACTAACTTGGCTCCAGATAAATTCTATTGGGCTACGATTGCAGTGGTACGGTGACATCTGTAAAAATGCAGCATTTGTACAGTGAAAATTATTGTTTTCCATGTTTCTAAGTCGCATGTCACTCTGGCTCGTGTGAGTCTACATCTCTCCTGCAAAACAATGGACCTATTCAAACAAACAGTATTTGATTTTTCATTTTTCTCCTAAAAATTTAATTGCGTTATGTTTTCTTAACTTCAGCAATCTTTAACAATCTTTCATACAATATTGATAGTTAAGAAAGTGTATTTTGGATTAAATCCAGAATTTTGAGTGCCATATGTAGTTAGAATACGTGGTAAAGTTTGAGTTAATTACCACGTATTTGATCAACTTCATATTTAAATGATTTAGGTATTCAAACACAACAACAAAAAATCGTCGACCACAGCTAGCTTCGATCTGCCGCCTGCCAGCACACACAATTAATTATCTACGAGCCTATCAATTACACCACGCACGTAATTTATATGTGCCCTAATATTTATTATATAATGTTTCCCGAAAAACGTCAGAGCTGATTTTACTCTGTAAGCTTCTGAAAAACATTAAGAACAACATGTTTATCGCCATTAACGGTGTTCCTTGTCATCCATTTTCACGGTATGTATTAACACCTAGACACTCAGGGCACAAGTAGCGTTTACAGAGACTGACTGTACAAGAATTTAACTTAAAATTACGTAGCACTGGCGGCCGAAGACTTCTTGTATAATAAATCACCCTCATTCTGCCAACGGCCTTGTCAAAGAGAGCGGAGGAGCGGACAGAGGTTCAGTGCACTCTCCTGCCCTTGTGTTGGGAAACTGCCCCTAGAGGCTGAAGAATCAGCAATTATCTACGCCTCGAGGATGCAGAAGACAATGGAAACCACTGCATTAAAGACACGTAACGTGTATCCACAGGACATGTGGCCTGTAACTGAAGAAGTGTCATGATGATCTCTTCATTGACAAAAGATTCCGGAATAGTCCTCCATTCGGATCTCCGGGAGGAAACTGCCAAGGAGCAAGTGACCATGAGAGAAAGGCTGAATGATCAACGAAAGGATTACATTCTATGTGTCGGGGCGTGGAATGTCAGAAAACTGTAAGAATTGAGGCCGTATGTTGCAGGTACTATTCTGAGATGAAGAGGTTGGCACAGGAGAGGAAGTCTTGGTGGACTGCATCAAAGCAGTAAGAAGACTGATGACTCAAAAATAAAATAAAATAAAGGCTTAAGTATGATTAAGAAAACGTTGATTGCTGTTAATACATCAGAAAGTCTTAAAGCTTCATTTACAGTGACATAGTAATAAGAAGTAATACCTATTTCCAAGAGCAGAACAACTGCAGTATACGAGAGCAATCATGGCGTTTGTGTTCGTTTACTTCAGGTTTATTCTTATGATAAACGAAGTACATCCCATGAACATGTAACCAAGGTTGTTAGACTATTGACCCAGTCCACTTCCACTATACAGCATAGAGAACTGCCATCCTGACAATCTTTCTTAAGAAGGCTAGTAACGACGCATCTTAACTGTGTCTTATATCTCACACGTTTTGACAATATAAACGTGACTGTAACGTCAATCATCAGCCTTTCAGTAATATGAAGCCTACCTGCATTTATACCCTCCGCACATAAATCCCTTCGCCTTTGGAAACTGCTCTGAACGTCACATAAACCCTGCATTACTTACTATCTCGTCGGTTGCTGCACTATTTGTCATTTTTAAGACCTTGCTAAGAGTAATACCTCCGAAATTTTTATCCTTTTCTCACTATCATTTGAGGTACCACACGTCATTCATATTATTCATTCGTTTTTCTTCTCTGCTGGCTCAAGCTACACCCTCTTCCGCCAGAGGGCTCCGAACTGTAGCGTCTAATACGGTGGTGTGTAACGAAAATTGTCGATGCGTGAGGAACAGCGGATTCTAATCGAGTTTTTAACCGCGGAAAACATTCCTCCAGAAGAAATCCATAGAAGAATGAAAGCCGTGTATGGCGACACTAGGGTGTTCGTTCTAGTAACGAGGAAACGCCTATGCTAACCTGAACGTGTGTGACAGAGCACGGAGTGAACGACTCCGCACGGCAACCGACGAGACACAGTGGAATCAGGCTGATGAATTCATCGATGAAAACAGCACTCACGTAAGTCTGATGTATCAAGGAAGCGTGTACAGGCCGTCATTTCAGAACTATGCTGCAAAAACTGTTTGCATGATGGATGTCTCGATTGCTCACTCCTGACATAAAACTCACGAGATTGGACACTTGTCAGCCTTACCTCGGTCTTCAGCAAGGTCCTGGAATCCATCCCCATCCGACGCATCCACCAGCATCTCCGCCAGCACCGCCTCCTTCCCGCTATCCAGTGTGGCTTTCGACCGTCCTTCTCTGCCGATAAACTTCTCCTTCACCTCACTCTTCTCCTCTTAGAACAGCTCAACTCCCGTCGCTCCGCCATCTTCCTATCCATCGACGTTGAACGTGTTTACGGCCGTGTATGGCATTCCGGTCTCCTTTTCAAGCTCCAAACCTTCGCCCTTCCTATCAACTAAGTCCGTCTGATCGAGTCCTTTCTTTCTCAACGTCCTTCTTATGTCACCATCCATAACACGGATTCCTACACCTTCTACCCCTCCGCCGGTGTGCCCCAAGGTTCTGTCCTCTCTTATCTACCTTCTATATACGGCGAATATGCCGCCGCCTTCACCCGCCGTCCACCTTCTCCAGTACGCCGATGACACCGCCTTCCTTGCCCTCGCTCCCACCCTGCAATGCTCCTAACACCTTCTCCAATCCCATCTTCAGCTGTTCACCACTTGGTGTAACCAGTGGTTGCTCAAGGTCAATCCTTCAAAGACCCAGGCTATGATTGTAGGTAAAACCACCCCTTCCTTCTGTCTCCTCGACTTCTATATCACTATTTATGGCCGTCCTGTCACCCTCATCCCCACCCTCAAGTACCTTGGCGTCACCCTTGACCGTCGCCTCTTCTAAACCCCCCATCTCCGGAAAACCCAAGCCAAGGCACGCTCCCGACTCCGTCTCCTCAAGCTCCTTCCTGCCCACATCTACCCCTCCTACCAACTTTGATCCTCCCCTTCCACACCCTGTGTTTTTCCCAAGGGCACCCTCTCTCCCTTTTCTCCCTCCTCTCTTCCTCACTCCCTCCTCTCCCCCTGGGCTTCGCTTACCCCCCCCCCCCCACACACATTCTTTCCTCCCCCTCCCCGCTCCTCTGCCACTGGCATCTATACCCTCTCCCTCCTCCCCCACCTTTTCCCCTTGGCAGGTCCCCGAATTCGTACATGAACAGTGAACATTCGTACGCCAAAGATCATCACCATCAGTTTTTTGCGTGCCAACGTGTTAGTGCCTTAGTGTTTGACTGTCCATGCTCCATCGTTTACGTGTGTCATTTCTGTCATCTATATTCGTGTACCAGTGCTGAACGTTTTTATTTCACTACGCCTGTGAACCTCCATGTATTTTACTTTGTGTGTCTACTGTTTTTTGTCCACAGTTTTGTTTTGTTTTTTATGCCTTCATGTGTACTAATTGTAATGTCTGTGGCCGAAGAGCTGCCGGCCTACCTGTATAAGGTATTAAAATGACAATAAAGAAAAGAAAAATCGTTTTGAACGTGAGGGTCGCGAGCTCTTAACAACATTGCGACAGGTAAAAAAGCTGATTTCACCATTTTGACCCCGATAACAGGAGAAGATCAATGGATTTCCACCACAAAGGATCACCGACGTCAAAAAACGTTCGAGGCCATGCAATGTCATACTCACAGTTATCTGGGATGTTCAAGATATAGTGCAACTGGAATTCATGCTTGAAAGCATCAGCATAAACTTTGCAAGATACTGCGAAATGTCTGAAAACTGAAAGCACGAACTTGAAGAGGTCGTCCATACATGTAGCACCCTCCCCCTTCAGCATGACAATCCCTGACCACATACAAACGCTGCAACATCTGCTAAAATCCCTCACCTTGGTTTCGCTGTCACCAGTCATCCTCCGTACAGTCCCGACATGCCCCATCCGATTTTTGTCTGCTTCCAAGTCTTAATAACACCTTCGACGACTTCACTTTGATAGCGACGAAACGGTGCATGAATATGCGAGGTTGTGGCTCCATCAACACACATGCTACAGTGAAGATATCAAAGGACTGCTCTCGTGTTCGTCTCGAGGGTGACTATTTTGAGGAATAGATATGTGGACATGAGGAATAAAAAGACACAATGTTATAAAAATTGTTTTATTTAAAAAGCTGTAAGAATTTTCACATTAAAAAATTCGGAGACATAAGTTTACAGCACGCCCTCTAAGTACTCTCCCCCAGTGTGATGACACTGTTGCCGACAGCTGCTTCTGCATATGTCCTGTCAGTCCTGTTATCGTTATTATTGTTAGATTTTAAAATAGCTACAATGCTTACCTAAACATCTGCAGATGAGGGCATCTGCACTAGCTAAACATCTTCAGATGAGAGCATCTCCAGGGAGGAAGACCTGCGTCGTGCCTTAGAAAAGACTGCGTACACGGCTCCACGTCGATGGCGAAAATGGTGTCCAGGTAATACCGAAGAGCATTCCAGCCGTTCCGCCGTTAAGCCTTAATAATGCAGCTCGTGTGAAACATACAGTTAACAAGCGAAACTGTTTGCGTCGCAGGCGTAAAGTGTTGCAAACTTACGGGGAGAACGGAAAACGCGGAACTGTAGGATTTTCAGTATAATTGCTAATGGCCGAAGTGTTTCTCTCTCTCACTCTCTCATTGTCTTTGTTTGTTTGCCACGCACCGTGCCAGAGGCACAGCCGGTGCAACTAATGGGGAGCACTAAGACCACGTAAGCCCTCGGGCTGGTCGGGTCGCTAATGATAGGAGGCGGAAGTTCCAATTAAGCCCCTGGTGGGCACTAAAGCTGAGGGAGAGTGTTCCTGACCGTCGCTGCTTTATGTGACCATGTGGAGGCTTCCGCGAAATCCGCCGCTGTCTATGTCCGTTTACAGCCTAAGCGGGGAACAGTTCACTAAACCAAACCTAATTTATCGCAGAGAAGCACTCTCGTTGTCGGCATCTCTTCTTTTATTTGCATCGATGGAGAGTTTCGCAATGGCAATATACCGTCCTCTCCTTTTGTTGTTTCAATCTTCCTCGGCCTTTCTACTGGCTACGTACGCCGCACTGAGTCTTTCTCTCAAATTTGCCAGCGTTCCAGTACGACTCGACGAACGTACTCCCTGCAAAATAAACGTACATCTCCTTGTAGATCCACTGTTTAAAATTAAGTTGTTCTTGTTGTTGTGCCCTTCAGTCGGAAGAGTGGTTTGATGCTGCTCTCCGTAACGCCTGCAACCTACATCCACATCAGTGAGCTTACTGCAGCCATCATCCCTTCTCCTCCCCCTACCCCCCACCTCCCTGCCAACCCGCACCCCCGCACTCTTCAAACACTTCTAGCCAAACTATCGTTTGTTGATGCTTCGTGACGTGTCTTGTCAATGCATCTGTTATTACAGGCAAGATGTACCGAAAACCTCTTTCCTCGCCCGTTAGAACTGGCATTGCTTTATTGCTTTATGTCGCTGAGGAAAAGACTGTAACCGGCCACAGTTTTTGAATGACTGATTTATGCCACCACAGCTAGTTTCAGGCCAGGCACCACATTCAGACAGTAACGAGGATTTCTAGCCAGATTTCATGTTTTTGGGCTGTAACACAACAGAAAATCCGTGATTTCTTCGGTTTACAAAATCTTTTATCTTTATGCAACGTCTTTACACTTTACTTGCTTGAGAAAACTTTTGCCGGCCGGGTTGGCCGAGCGGTTCTAGGCGCTACAGTCTGGAACCGCGTGACCGCTACGGTTGCAGGTTCGACTCCTGCCTCGGGCATGGATGTGTGTGACGTCCTTACGTTAGTTAAGTTTAAGTAGTTCTAAGGTCTAGGAGACTGATGACCACAGAAGTTAAGTCCCATAGTGCTCAGAGCCATTTGAACCACTTTTTTTTTTCTACATTACAGCGTAGAGGTCTGCTACATTGATACGTGACATGCTGAGCCACGAGAAACATTAAAGACAAGCAGACGGACACGTGCGTTTACCTCTGACCCCACCTAATGATTTGGTTGACTGTGGCCAACAACAAGATGTCGCAGCAATGTGCCTCTATGCGATGGCTATGGTGTTTGTTACTACAAAAATTCCTCTTCCTAGCCTAGATCGTAATGAAAGCTCTACATTTATTTTTATTTTTTCTAATAGTCCTAATCTTTTACAAAGTTTCTCTTGTAGATAACTTTTGTTTTTGATTTTTTGTTTTTGTTTTTGATTAACTAACTAAACAAACTATTACCACACACACATTGTCTGTGTCAGTACAGTCAGCCTCCACAGCCTAATGGCAGTAACACGCTTAGCAGAGCTGAGGCGCGGACGTCTTATTTGCGTCCCTCCAGCGGAGCTGCACGCTTGTAGTTGTTAATTTTCCAGCTGTTGCGGATCGTTAGGCATACTTTCAGTGGTGCACACCCGTTGACAGGCAACGATCAAAATCACTTTTCGAGAGGATCACGCCAGACTGCGCGCGTATGAGGTTGAACGATTCCTACAAGACGATCTACATCTGGATACCCTGGACATCGTAGGCATCCATTTCTCAATTACGGCCACCGTTGTTTATGATAAATGCCGAAATGTGCACAGCTGTGGTGAACAAATTTGCGAACGCACTTCAAATACTCCGATGGTCACATCCGGAAGGTTACAGTGCACCACTCCCTTCTAAGGTGAAGGCCCACGCCGTAACTTGGCCTTCCCACCGGACCGGACGAAAACGTGACCAGCCATGTGGCCGAGAAACGGCAGACGTTTGAGACTTATAAGATGCACAGTAGTACATAAGTATCCAGAGAGTTTATACAAAGGTGATGAACTTCAAAGCAATATTATAGAGAGGGAAGTAGACGTAGATGAAGATGAGATGGGAGATATGATATTGCGCGAAAAATTTTACTTAGTACTGAAAGATCTACGTCAAAAAAAGGTCCCGGGAGTAGACAACATTGCATTAGAACTACTGATAGCATTGGGTGAGCGAGCCATGAGAAAACTCTTCCATCTGGTGAGCAAGATATATGAGACAGGCGAAATAGCCTCAGACTTCAAGAAGAATATAATAATTCGAATCCCAAGAAAGCAGATGTTGACAGGTGTGAAAATTACCTAACTATCAGTTTCATAAGCCAGGGTTGCAAAATACTAACACGAATTCTTTACAGACGAATGGAAAAGCTGGTAGAAGCTGACCTCGGGGAAGATCAGTTTGGATTCCGTAGAAATCTTCGTACACGTGAGGCAATACTGACCCTACGAATTATCTCAGAAAATAGTTTAATGAAAGGCAA
This sequence comes from Schistocerca piceifrons, assembly GCF_021461385.2. Classification (NCBI taxonomy): domain Eukaryota; kingdom Metazoa; phylum Arthropoda; class Insecta; order Orthoptera; family Acrididae; genus Schistocerca; species Schistocerca piceifrons. Next base: position 497,080,428 of record NC_060143.1, on the reverse strand, counting down.
ACCTACGTTTCTAGCATTTGCAGACCTACAGAAACATTTTGACAATGTTTAGTGGAATACTCTCTTTCAAATTCTGATGGTGGCAGGAGTAAGATACAGGGAGCGAAAGGCTATTTACAATTTGTACAAAAACCAGATGGCAGTTTTAAAAGTCGAGGCGCACGAAAGGCAAGCAGTTGTCGAGAACTGAGTGAGACAGGTTTATTGCCTATCCCCGATGTTACTCAATCTGTACATTGAGCATGCAGTAAAGGACACAAAAGAAAAATTCGGAGCAGGAATTAAAATCCATGGAGAAGAAGTAAAAACCTTGAGGTTTGCCGATGACACCGTAATTCCGTCAGAGACAGCAAAGGATCTGGAAGAGCAGTTGAACGGAATGGACAGTGTCTTCAAAGGAGGATATAAGATGAACATCAACAAAAGCAAAACGAAGATAATGGTGTGTAGTCGAATTAAATCAGGTGATGCTGAGAGAATTAGATTAGGAACTGAAACACTTCAAGTAGTAGATGTGTTTTGCTGTTTGGGGAGAGAAATAACCATGATGGTCGAAGTAGAGAGGATATAAAATGTAGACTGCCTGTGGCAAGGAAAGCGTTTCTGAAAAAGAGAAATTTATTAACATCGTGTATATATTTAAGGGTCAGGAAGTCTTTTCTGAAAGTATTTGTATGGAGTGTAGCCATGTATGGAAGTGAAAAATGGAGGATACATAGTTTACACAAGAAGAGAATATAAGCTTTCGAAATGTAGTGCTTCTGAAAAATGCTGAAGATTAGATGGGTAGATCACGTAACGAATGAGGAGGTACTGAATAGAGTGGAGGAGAAGAAGAATTTGTGGCACAACCAGACTAAAAGAAGGGATCGATTGGTAGGACACGTTCTGAGGCATCAATACATCCCCATTTAGTATTGGAAGGAAGTGTGGAGGGTAAAAATCGTAGAGGGAGACCAAGAGATGAATACACTAAGCGGATTCAGAAGGATGTAGGTTGCAGTAGTCACTCGGAGATGAAGAAGCTTGAACAGGATAGAGTAGCATGGAGAGCGGCACCAAACCATTTTCTTGACTGAAGACCACAACAACAACAACAACAACAACAAGATGTACAACAGTGTCCGCCAAATGAAAATCTGACTGACAAAACACGTCTCATCTTACCGCAGCATTAGCCGTTCCCGTGCGATAGTAATGCACGATGGATAATTAAGCAGGAGTTCTGGCTGCGAACAGGAAGGCGGTATCAAGTCGGAGTGTATTCAACTCCGGCTGACGTGAGCACCGATCGGAGAATCGGCCCCACAAAGGAGGCGACAGGCCCGCTTGGACGAAGATACATCCTGCCACTCCTACTATTGCACGATGCCACCCCAGGCAACGTCAACATACGTCAACATTGCAATCAAACTTCAAGAAAAGGTTGACGTCGGCAACAGGTTTGTGCCAACCTCAGCTTTCCTCACTCCGACGCGGAAACTCATGTCCGTAATCAAAGGTCACCTAGTAAACATAAAAAGTGATGGCGCGCGCCTTGCGACGGTTGTTCCTTCTCACGGCGGAACTGGAAAGTCACGACGTTGCGGAGGGCAAAAGAGGAAGTGACCGCTCCGGGGGCGTGCCGAACTGACAACTTCCATACTCAAGATCTACTCGTCTCCTCTCGACCTGCTGGCTACGACGCCAAGGGAAGCTAACCCTCCATCAGTTACCAGTAGGAAAGAGAAGGGATCTGACTTTTGGAACTTCTACAGAACGGTAGCTGGCAACTTACGGCCCATGGGCAGACGACTTTGAATGTGACGTGACGACTTACGACAGGAACGTACGGGCGATACCCAGTGTGCCCTTATCGCTCCAGCAACCAAATAACGGGCAGTGAGTGGCGTTTAAGTGATGGTATGCACATGGTCTAGGAGTAGCGTCTTTGATTAACAATCAAAATATCGGTTCCGGGTTCGAACCACGCCACATCTTAAAGTCCGGAAAAAAATCATCAGCAACAGCGACCGAAGATCTCCGCGATAAGAAGTCACCCAAAAGCCTTGTGAAAGATGGCGGAAGAGCGGACAGAGTTTCAGCACACTCTCTTGGCCTTGGGGTGGAAAACTGCCCATAAAGGTGAAAGAATCGGCAATGATCAACGGCGTGAGAATGCAGAAGGAAATAGAAACCGCTGTATTAAATGCACATAATGTGTATCCACCGGACATGTGGCCTGTAACTGCAGAAGTGTCATGATGATGAATGACTGAATAACCAAAGATAGGATAACGTTCTACGAGTCGGGCGTGGAATGTCAGAGGTTTTATCGTGTTAAGAATGCTAGGAAATCTGAAAAGTAAAATGTTAAGGCTCAGGATAGATGTACAGGGGGACACTCAAGTAAAATGGAATGGAGACAAGGATTTTTGGACAGATGAATATAAGGTAATATCAACAGCAGTAGATAATGATACAACAGAAACAGGTTTCCTTACGAATTGTACCAGGGTTTCCTCATTACCCACATTTTTTTGGTCACTTCTTCTAGTACCGTTTCATTTCCTGTTTCATGTACCCAAATAATTTTTGAAACCATCAACAGATCAGGGAAATATATGTCGGAAAAACTATCTTTACTTTTGCTTTGTTTGTATAGTCTCACGATTTTTGCATTAAATCTCTAGCTGGTACACAACGCGTCTCTCATAGTGTCTGCATTTCAGTTTCGTTACGGCTTGCATGACGATCTCGCGCTTACTAAGTGACCCCATGACGAAAGGTGTCGTTTCCCTTTGGATGATCTAAAGCACGTGCCAATAAGAATGCACAATTTACTTTTGAGTAAAGCACTTTGGTTACTTGAAAAGTGGAAATATTTTATATTATACAATACAATATTATACAATTATACATACATGGAAAAACTATGTTCGATGAATCACAGCCGATATTTCATTGATACACTTTTAATTTTTAATGAAAAATTTATTGACTTTTTCTAACATTTCTGGATCGTTTTCCACATTAAGGCGGTCAGCTAGATCCTTCAGTTCAGGACTTGTTCTCGGTTTGGTCGCATAAAAATGTAACCCCTCACTAAAAAGCACATGGAAGCTTTAGGTGGCCACTTCTGGTCTCCACGATCCTGAAATTTCTTCAGGGAAGTGACTGGCGCACTGCATAGCACCTGGTGCGATCTGGTGGAACCACTTGTTTCCGTGAGCCATTTCCTCCAATAGCACCAAACAAACTCGTCATTTTATGACAACGTGCAACATTAATCATTTCTGCATTACCTGCGGCATTCTCAGAAAAGTATGATCTAATTATTTCATCCACCCAGAATCCGTACTAAACCGCGGTTGGTTGTTCATGCGTCATCTGTTGAACTATGCGAGGATTTTTCTCGCCCCAAATCCGACAACTATGTTTGCTGACGCGTCCAGTTCGAAATGCATCGCTAAATATGGAATTACAATGAAAGGAACACCCTTGGCTGCTTACAGGCGTTGACATACGTCAACGGGGACGGATGAATATGTGTGCCCCGACAGGGACTCGAATCCAGGATCTCCTGCTCACAGCCGGCCGGAGTGGCCGTGCGGTTCTTGGCGCTTCAGTTTGGAACCGCGTGACCGCTACGGTCGCAGGTTCGAATCCTGCCTCGGGCATGGATGTGTGTGATGTCCTTAGGTTAGTAAGGTTCAATTAGTTCTATGTTCTAGGGGACTGATGACCTTAGATGTTAAGTCCCATAGTGCTCAGAGCCATTGGAACCATTTTTTTTCTCCTGCTTACATGGCAGACGCTCTATCCATCTGAGCCACCGAGGACACAGAGGATAGCGCGACTGCAGGGATTTATCTCTGGCACGCCTCCCGCGAAACCCACATTCTCAACGTATTGTGCTGCACTACATTCGTAGTGCCTCCGCCCATTATACTCATTACTCGCGGCGCGTTGCCGATTCCCGTAAGAGTTCGAACACTGTTTGTGCATTCGCACAGAAGAAGAAGATGGTCAAGTGGCCGGTGAGCCTTAACTATATATATACGAAGATGGTATCTGTTCTTTCTGACACGTGTGACAACCGGGATGGTAGCAGGCTACGTATTTAGCTTTTTCTGTGTCCTTTCGTAATTTAAGTGTTAAATTCCTTGCTTGTTTTGAATTTAAGTGGTGCCCTCTAGCGTTTTAGTAACTGGAAAGTGTAGACTCTCGCAGCTTGTAGCGCAATTGTTATTTCCTTTGAACGGCCAGCTACAAAGCTCAGTGAGGCACCATCCTTCGTTGGTGACCCATCAAGAGAGTGGCAAATCAGCTAATTAGTTTCTGTGTGTGCTTTTAAGGTTAATTCTTAAGCTAGTAGTACTAGGATGGATAGAATGTGTGCTTGCTGTGTGAGGACACAGGAGAAGCTGTCAGCAGTTCACGTACAGCTGAAGATGCTTTTGACCGCGGCTAGCAGTCTTCAGGCTGCCGCCTCAGTGTGAGGTGACTGCGGAGAATGTGGAGCATCGCATGTCACGCCTCATATTTCGCTTGTTTCGCCAACGGATTCTACTAACGAGGCATCTTGTAGCGTACCCGAGGCGGGAGATCCGCCCTCGCAATAGACTGAGTGGCGGGTTGTAACGCGTTTTCATCGCTCGAGGCTGAGAGTCAGTATGGTTGCTGGCCGTCTGGCTACTCCCATTCACGCTGTGAGTGAACAGATGACCGCTCCATCAACAAGGGCCAAGCAGGAACAGGGGTTTGCCAGTTATCGGGAGCTCAAATGTTAGGCGCGTTACAGGGCCCCTTAGTACTCTGGAAAGAAATTCAGTAAGTTCCATGTTCGCTCGGTACGTCTGTGTGTGTGTGTGGGGGGGGGGGGGGGGGGGAGCCTCGAGAAATATAGGAGGCCCTGCCTGCAGCCATCGTGGGCTTGGTGTGCAGTCGTCTGCAAGTTGCGCTTACCATCGGCACCAATGACATCTGTCGCTTGGATTCTGAGGCGATTGTCGGTTAGTACGTGTGAGTGGCGAAAGTGGAGAAGACCGCTGGCCTCGCTTGAGAGGTGCATGCTGTTGTGTACATAGTTCCGCGTAGTCAGCGCGTACACAACTTTCCCACTACAGCGCGCTCCGCTAAGCACAACAGCGCAGGCGCAATGCTCGTCCGTCTCCACACTACGAGATGGCGCTGTCTTAGAGACGGACAAAATTCTGCATCCGCCGATCCGCGTATTAATATGTCACGCAGTAAATGAGATTGCTGCTAACGTAGAACCTTTTCTCCTCGCGGATCACACTCGCGCAGTGATACCTGAACGCTCGAGGTATTATAACGAGTGTACAGACCTCCGATTGGTCAGTCTGCATTTGTCTCCACAGTCTGCATTAGTCTCCATTAGTCTATAGTCAAGTTTCAGTCTGCGCCTAATAAGATTATCATATTCCTGTACATAGCCATGAAGAGAAATGTATAGACACTTTGTCAAGTATCAGAGATATGTAAGAATAAGATTAACGTACCAAGACCAAAGGAACTTCAGATTGTCAATTGTAAATAGCATCCAGAACCAAGTTAAGTTATTTTCATGCTTGTTATTACTTTAATATATGTGTGTGAAAATTAATCAAGTTCTGTTTAAAGTTGGTCACCGTCAATCTGCTACTCTAAGCGCGCAAGTGGCATTTCTATCGTCTGACCTAACGGCAGAAGATAAACACGCCACGATAAGACCAAGAGACATATTGCTGACACTCGCCTACTTCTTTAGAGCGACAAGTCAACTAATCTGATGGTGTGTGTACCGAAGGTCGTACGGTACGCACACCACACATACAGGGATCACAGTTTGCGGCGTCTTGTACCCAGAGTTGGTGAGGTTCGTTAGTTTGAAGCTGAGGTCTCAATCAAACACTCCGTCGATTCTGTGACCGTCTTGGCTGCAGATCTGTGGACTTGCGTTGTGGGGTCGTGACTTTAAAGATTGCCTTCGCTTGGCCAAGGGCGCACTACACAAAGGAAGCAGCTAATCGGGTAGCAGAGAGCGAAATCAGTCCGATCGAAGTAAAGAAACTTCGACTATCAAAATTTTAACAATAACAACATTCCTGAATTTACTGCGCTCCAGGAAAGTTGTCGCTTTCATATCCTCTTAATCGATGTTAGAACCCCGAAGTAAAGAGATCCGAAATATTTATCGGGGCATAGAACGTATATCGAAAAGAGTAGGAGAGGAGTATATACTGTGTCGACAAAAATGTTGTGTCCCTCAATGATTTCAGTTTTTGAGGTGCTCAACGGAGCGGTTGTCAGCAGTCGTACAAATTTCCAATATTTGCACAGTCTGCAATCGCCAGTTTCCTGAACGAAGATGAAATGATGAGGACCACAAAAACACCCAAACCCCTTGCGAATCGAAGCCAAGATCCTATGATCCAAAGACAGCAACGCTAACCACTAGACCACGAGCAGCGGACTATATCTGGCGACGTCGAAGTTGGGTCTAGCCGTTACGTTACGTAACAGGCCTAGCTGAATTTAAGTAATTACTGGATCTTGTTACCTGCCACTCGATTCCACCATGAGACGTTTAGAATCATGCAAAGGAAGTCTAAGCTCAGTATTGCGGATGAACTCTGAACAAGCAATATTATCTGGAGGTGACTTTAACCTCCCGAGCATAGACAGGGGTGTCTTTGGATTCAGAGCGTGTGGTACGGACAGACATGTTGTGAAATATTTTTGAACACTGTCTCCGAATACTGCCTTGACCAACCAGTTCGACAGCCCACACGAGTTGGTAATATTTTAGACTTTATAGCTACAGTCCAATCTGACATTACCAAAAGTGTCGTTATACAGATATGGATTACTAACCATGATGTCACGGTACTAATGATGGTTACTAAAGTTACTAAATGCATCAAGAAGGTTGTTAGTCTGGAGTCTAGGAAGAGTAGGTATATAATTGTTACCATTCCACCTACAACGGACACCTTTGACCTCGAACGCTCGGAATCGCACGAAACCACGCTTACAGTAATACTCGATCATATAAACTACAGTGACCTGTCCCATTTCCATGCTAAACTCCGCACTTGTCTACTAGCACCATGAGACGGTGGCATGTTGTAACTGCAGAATGTGTGTCTTAGAGTGCTCGCATGCTGGTTACTGTGCAAACAGTGTATAGTGGTATCGTGAAAAGATTTAATCCAATAAATGTGCTCCTGATATTAGGGATAAAGTTGCGACATCCTGAATAGGGAAATGAAATCGGGTTAGAGAGTTTGCGGTTACATTACATTACATAATAATTCAGAAATTTAATGAGGATAACACAGAAATACATGACGATATGCTGGATAGAGACAGTATACCGATTTTGAAGGACAAAACGAGCCTAAACCTGAAGGCCGCTGTTGAAGCTGTACATGGCTGTACAAGCACTACACGAAAGGTTTCCATCTAAACAGCCGAGGCCCAGTGTATTCGAAGATACTGATGACAGCATGCTGGAGAACATCTGTGAAGACTATTAAAATCGTGGCTTCAATACCTATTGCAAACTAATAAGTGCATTAAAACTAAATAAAATGGCGGACTAATTCCACATTATGTATCTACGAAACCGCGAGCAAGAGCCCCTTTCGAAGGAAACAGACTGTCACAATTAGAAGCTATAAAAGAGCAGGTAATATCACAATTTGATAGAGCAAGATCGTATGGCTCTACAGTTCAATATCGGCATCTGCGAATGTGGCCACAAGAAACGTCTACAGTGGTTGGCTTGGACAATTTCAAAACTTCGATTTCTTTTGTCTTCAATCTTAAGGTCCAGTATGGCATTTCGTCCAGGCATATTACTACATTTGGCTCACGGAAGGACATAGAAGACGACTATAGTATACATCAGAAGTCAGAACAGTTTGTGGAGAAAGAACATGTTTATGACAGAGCAGGATGCGGAGAAAGGAAATGATTGGAACAGTGACGAGTACCAGTTCCAGTAAGTAATGTCTTCATCACCAACACGGTCTCACAGAGTCTGACTATAGCTGTACCGACATTTATATCATTTGATTTGGCTTTATCAACAACAGGCCGACTATGAAACAAATTGTATATCTGTATTCAAGAGGCACAGGGCACTTTCGGCCAAAATATTTCAAAGAAACTTGAAACAACCTGCCGTGAAACACTCATGTGGAGGAAATTAAAAGCAGAGAAGTGACTAAAGAACATATGAAACGATTTCTTGCTTCAGTCCTTGGCAGACATATAGCAAGCAAAAAGAACCTATTGATGTGTGATTCCTGGCAGGTTATTTGGAAAACATGCATCTAAAAGGATATCTTCCAGACACATGTTTTCCAAACTAAGATATTATACTGAAGATATTACCACCGGAAACAAAGTATTACCAACCCCATATTAGAAGGATTACTGATTTTGTAAGACTACGATGTGGCAAACAACAAGTGAAGATACGAGAGCGTTACTTCATCATCAAACTTCACTTCATCGTTTAGAATCAATTTCATGCGGCAAAGTATACGCCTGTGTTGCAGTATGCTTGGCGAAAGGCAGGTTGTGACACCGGCATACGCATACCATCATTTGAAAACTTAATTGCAGGGCATTTGATATTGGACTGCTTGAATGCGAAAGTAATTTTCCATGTAAAAACGTGGCTTTAGTGACGTGTGCACATTATTCTCTTCCCCTTTGTTTAACCACTTCATCAAAATACCGCATATGCACTCTGAGGACTGATCAAAGCACAATGAGATGTGTAAAATATATGTGTTTTACGCTATTACAATTACTCAAATCAAAGAATTTCTGGCATTGTCCATTGAAAATGTAATGATAGCTGACGTCATTGAATAACGTATAATTGCTCTCTTTTGGTGTTGATATCTTATTACTTTGTTACTCTTTATTGAAATGTCACCTGTGGTAGAATGCAACGTTTTGCATAGAGATGACACGGACCACTGTTTTTAAGATCGTATGTTATTCGAAGCATGGTTTTGTGCGGGTCTGAGCATTCGAGGTCAAAGGTGCCCCTTGTTCGACAATTGATGGACATCATTTAGTTCCAATATGATGGAGTAGAGGAATTGTAGGCAAAGTTCAAACTCACAAAATCGAGGTCTGTCGACGTACATGCCAAGTAAGTAATTAAGGACGGCACAGACCCACCGTGGTTTTACACCAAAATTCGAAAACTGCTGAGGAAGAAGAGGCCGTTGCACTCTCGGTTCAAGAAAGAGCGTGCTAATGACGACACGAAGAAGTTACACTACTAGCCATTAAAATTGCTACACCACCAAGATGACGTGCTACAGATGCGAAATTTAACCGACAGGAAGAAGATGCTGTGTTTAGCTTTTCAGAGCATTCACACAAGGTTGGCGCTGGTGGTGACACCTACAACGTGCTGACATGAGGAAAGTTTTCAACCGATTCCTCATACACAAACAGCAGTTTACCGGCGTTGCCTGGTGAAACGTTCTTGTGATGCCTCGTGTAAGGAGGAGAAATGCGTACCATCACGTTTCCGCCTTTGATAGAGGTTGGATTGTAGCCTATCGCGATTGCAATTTATCGTATCGCGACATTGCTGAGCGCGTTGGTCGAGATCCAGTTACTGTTAGCAGAATACGGAATCGGTGGTTTCAGGAGGGTAATACGGAACGCCGTTCTGGATCCCAACGGCCTCGTACCACTATCAATCGAGATGACAGGCATCTTATCCGCATGGCTGTAACGGATCGTCCAGCCACGTCTAGATTCCAGAGTCAACAGATGGGGACGTTTGCAAGACAACAATCATCTCCACGAACAGTTCGACGACGTTTGCACCAGAATGGCCTATCAGGCCGGAGACCGTGGCTGCGGTTACCCTTGACGCTGCATTACATACAGGAGCACCTGCGATGGTGTACTCAACGGCGAACCTAGGTCGCACGAATGGCAAAACGTCATTTTTTTCGGATGAATCCAGGTTCTGATTACAGCATCATGATGGTCGCATCCTTGTTTGACGACATCGCGGTGAACGCACATTGGAAGCGTGTATTCGTCATCGCCATACTGGCGTATCACCCGGCGTGATGGTATGGGGTCCCATTGGTTACACGTCTCGATCACCTCTTGTTCGCACTGACGGTACTTTCAACAATGGACGTTACATTTCAGATTATTTCCTACGGGGATATCTAAAATCACTTGTGTGTGGGACCCCAGTAGATATGGAGATGGAATTAGTTGCCAGAACTGTAGCTGCCTGTGATGTGATTCGAAACGCCGGCCGTGGTGGCCGAGCGGTTCTAGGAGCTTCAGTCTGGAACCGCGCGACTGCTACGGTCGCAGGTTCGAATTCTGCCTCGGCCATGGATGTGTGTGATGTCCTTAGGTTCGGTAGGTTCTAAGTTCTAGGGGACTGATGACCTCAGAAGTCTCATAGTGCTCAGAGCCATTTGGACCATTTTTTTTTTATTCGAAACACACCAGGGATATTCGTCAGGGTGCGTCAGAACCTTGTTCGCCGATGTCATGCTTCAATTGAGCATCAGTACAAAATGGTACGTTCGTTGTGTCAGTGATGGTATTTTCAGTTAATTGTAACTAACGTAAATAAAGAAGTACACGGTAACATTATTTTATTCCTATTCTGTTCTTAAGCTGGCTTCTCCGACGCCTGGCTCCCCATCTCAAACTGTTCAGTGGAGCATCCTCTATGTCCTGCTAAATTTTTGCACGCTCTTACGGAAATGAGGCAACGGCCTTGCTGCAGTGGATACACCGGTTCCCGTGAGATCACCGAAATTAAGCGCTGTCGGGTGTGGCCGGCACTTGGATGGGTGACCATCCAGCCGCCATGCGCTGTTGCCATTTTTCGGGGTGCACTCAGCCTCGTGATGCCAACTGAGGAGCTACTCGACCGAATAGTAGCGGCTCCGGTCAAACAAAACCATCTTCACTTCCGGGAGTGCGGTGTGCTGACCACACGCCCCTCCTCTCTGCATCCTCAGAGCTGAGGATGACACGGCGGTCGGATGGTCCCGATGGCCAACTTGTGGCCTGAAGACGTAGGGAAATATCCTGAAGACAGTCGTTTGTCCCTCGCTCTATTTGCTAGTGCAGCAAGAAAAGAAAAAAATGGTTCAAATGGCTCTGAGCACTATGGGGCTTAACTTCTGAGGTCATCAGTCCCCTAGAACATATAACTACTTAAAGCTAACTAACCTAAGGACATCACACACATCGATCCCCGAGGCAGGATTCGAACCTGCGACCGTAGCGGTCGCGTGGTTTCAAAATATAGCGCCTGGAACCGCTCGGCCACTTCGGTCGGCAGCAAGAAAAGAAATGCGGTAAAGAAATGAGGTGTAGTGGTACAAGGTATCGTCCGCTGTGCACCCTAAAGTATGTATGTAAATATAGGTGTATATGTGTTATCTACTTGGTTCAACGGCTTCTTGTAAGAATTTTATAGAGAGGACCAGGGGAATGTATTTATAACAACAACGTCGCCACTGCTTGCCTACTGACATCTCGCTGTCTGCGTATGTAGCAGGCGATCTCCTAGACGATATCTAAGCCTGACACTATCATCGACATGATGTAACAGAGAGAATGGCTCATTTCACCAACCAACTCAGTGAGCAGTAATACGAATGCAGTACCAACTAGAAAGAACCATTAGTTGGTAATGAAATGTTCGGGAAATGCAAGTAGAACGGGACATGCAATTGATTAGAAATTCAGAACTGAATATTCATGCCTGCAGTCTGCAGAGACCTATAAGCGGTCGTGAGAAGCGTATAAACAGCAGCGAACAGACTGTCAGTATATCCCCAACAGGGACCTGTGAATTATACAGTACTGGTGGTCACTATAACTCTCAAGCTTTGGAGACACGAATGCAAACTACGAATTCAATCTGAGTGCGGGGACATTTATTAAAGAGAAGTAAACGGAGGCAGGTAGTTCTAAATACTTTGAAGAATGAGGTAGTTATAAATGTGCCTGCAAAAGCAAAAAATGTACACATAGATTTGTCGGTACTCAGATTCCGTGCTGTTTTCATGTGGAATATGCGATGTTATGCGCTCCTCATTGGCATTCTGTCTGGGTACGATGGATTAATTTCAGCTATGCCTCGAAGGAACGGTCCTGGCTCAGTGTCATACAACAAATGATGTGCAGCGCATTTGTTGCATATTATTCAGCGTTTATAATAATGCTTAATATTACGAAACAGAATTAAGCAGGTAATCCAAAACATATCGTCGGTGAATTTTGTAGAATCTGTTCCTCTCAGTTGGCTCTGGCAACGGAGTGGATAAAAAAATTCGTATTAAAATATAGCGCTTCCATATTTTCAAAGAAGTTACACTGCACAGTAAACGAAAAATATAACATTCTTACTGGTAAGTATCCGTCGGTTATTCATTTAACAGAGGTTTCCTTTTAAAAGATTTAAATCATTGACTTTAGTTAGTTGAAATGGCTCTGAGCACTATGGGACTTAACATCTGAGGTCATCAGTCCCCTAGAACTTAGAACTACTTAAACCTAACTAACCTAAGGACATCACACACATCCATGCCCGAGGCAGGATTCGAACCTGCCACCGTATCGGCCGCACGACCGGTCTTACCTTTTGTTAACTGGTCCGATTTTCAATTGAAACAAAACAGCCCTCAGTCACTATTGCAACCCGTAACCGCTTAAGTAACGAGCAGCCCTTAGTGTCTCGCCATCACAATTTTTTATCTTAAATATCTTTGTGACTAATGCCCTTTTGGCATATTTATTATTTTATATATGACATATAAGTACTGCCAGTCTTTCACGATGAGTCTGTACTTATACTCTGTATCATGCGTTTTTAGTCATAATTCTGTGACCATGTTATAGACCATTGTTTGATTTAAATTCTGAGGAAGACACTTGTAGCAGTGTTGAAACCAGTTTAATTCGTTAAAAATAGTCACCGAGGGCTGTTTTCTTTCAATTGTGACTATTCACGGTCTCTGAACGTGCAGTCATGTACAAACATTTCGTTGAATTTGATTCCGTACATCTGAATATGAACGACATCGATCATTATTTTTACAAGTCAGTGCTTTAGAGCTCGAGAAGATGGACAAAAATAAGGGAACAGTATATACAGTGTATACTTGAAAATAAATGCAGATGCTAGCTAAACCATCAGTTTACCACGAACGACACCAGTACCGTGTCCTGGATACGTTGCAAGTTTCAGTCTTGTTCAGAACAGTGTTTTGTGTAGTTGTGAGTGCATTAAGTCTGAGCTCAGTGCATTCGAACATAGGCAAATTGTTATTTCTCATATGGTGTGTGGTTCCGAGGTAGCCGAAGTACGTTGATGTTTCGAGAGGTACCGTATCGAAGATTTATACCGCATACAGGGAAAGTAGAAACACGTCATCCACTAAGCCACAACGCGGACGAAAAGTTTTTGCTCAGTGATCGTGACAGGCGGTCATTGAAAAGGATTGTAACAAAAAATAAGTGGAAGGCAGTTGCAGAAGTGGCTGCAGAAACGAATGTCACACTCGCGAACGCTGTAAACACCAAAACAACTCAAAGGAAGCTCCAGAAGCAGGAAATTGCAAGGCGAGGTGGAATATTCCAGAAGTACACATCAGTTATTCAAATGCTTGTAATAAGAGAACGTGGTGCTGAATCCATAAAACCTGAGCTATGTAGCAATGGAAGAAATTCGTTTGATCAGATGAGTTTTGTTTAACATTGTTTCCAAATTCTGAACGAATTTACATCGCAAGACCGTTTTGGCAAATGAGTTCCGGTACACTGTTGTTCCCCAGGGGTGATGCTGTGATCCAAGTAGACAAGACGGAAACTGTCGCATTTCCCCTGGCCACTAGAGTCACTACACCAGAATGTTGCCCGCATCTCGTGGTCGTGCGGTAGCGTTCTCGCTTCCCACGCCCGGGTTCCCGGGTTCGATTCCCGGCGGGGTCAGGGATTTTCTCTGCCTCGTGATGGCTGGGTGTTGTGTGCTGTCCTTAGCTTAGTTAGGTTTAAGTAGTTCTAAGTTCTAGGGGACTGATGACCATAGATGTTAAGTCCCATAGTATTCAGAGCCATTTGAGCCAGAATGTTAACGAGCCTTTGTGGTCTACTTTGGAGAAGAAGGTCAGTGATCGCTGTCCACCCCCTTCATCGTTACAAGAACTTTCCACTGTTTTGAATGCCAAAGGTTTTTTCTACAGCGTATTAGGTACGGTAATGTGTTGAATTTCTGGTGTTTCCATATTCTTGTCCACCACTGGTCATTGCTGGTAAAATCGGCGAACATTTTGCAAGAGCTCTGCCGATGTGACGCCGGCCGCTGTGGCCGAGCGGTTCGAGGCGCTGCAGTCCCGAACCGCACTGCAACTACGGCCGCAGGTTCGAATCCTGTCTGGGGCACGGATGTGTGTGATGTCCTTAGATTAGTTCTGTTTCAGTAGTTCTAAATCTATGGGACTGATGACCTCAGATGTTAAGTCCCATAGTGCTTAGAGCCATTTGAACCATCTGCCAATGTCTCCCTGCAAGAACAATTGAACGAACTATTATTTCAGAATCAGTGAATACAAATGTATGTCTTTCTGAAACTGAGTATATTCATTTGTTCATGATTCTAGGCACTGTTCCGCCATACAAGTCGCCAGAAATTCGAAAATTTTCAGTTGTTCGCTACACGCCTGTTTCAGCTGTTGTGCCATGGTCGAAAGACGCTAAGAATGTGTCAATTAGTAGATGAATGTCATTCGACAGAAAGACCCACACCACAATAAGTATTTGTTTCCGGGAATCAGTGTATAGGGCTTCATTTCCTAGTTGTGACGAGTACAGTGTTGCCAAGAGTATGTGACTATTATTTTATACTCTCTGCAATGTCCCTGAACTTCTCCCATTTAGTAATGATAGAATGTAGTAAAACTAAAACTTTTCCCGAACAGGCCATGAAGGCCCAAAGGACCGACGGCCGCCGTGTCATCCTCAGCTCATATGCGTCACTGGATGCGAGGCATGTGGTCAGCACACCGCTCTCCCATCAGATTGTCTGTTTCCGAGACCGGAGCCGCTACTTCTCAATCAAGTAGCTCCTCAGTCTGCCTCACAACGGCTGAGGGCACCCTTCTTCAGACTGGATGGTCACCCATCCAAGTGCTAGCCCAGCCCGACAGCGCTTAACTTCGGTGATCTGACGGGAACCGGTGTTAGCACTGCGGCAAGGCCACTGGCCAATAGAATGTAGTAGCAGTCCTTAATTTCTCGTTACTGTGCGCCATCTGATAAACAGTATCTGCACAATCCTATGTAATGCGGAACGGAGTAATACATGTCAGCAAAGGCTGACCCGCCAATATAAAAGGAGGCGGAGTATGTGTGTTGTCATTACAGAAAGTGTAATAGCAGAACGCATCGATCGGGTGAGCTAAGTGACTTCGAAAATGGACTAGTTATTGGACGTCACCTGCATAACAGATCCCTCAGGGACATTTCAGACCTTCTAAAGGTGCCGACTCGTCTACATGTGATGTCGTTACGATGTGTAAATGCGAAAGAACAACCTCAACTAAATCAGGCAGACCACGCGTACCGACGAAGAGTGACCGTTGAGCATTACGGATGACGCTTGTAGAACACGCATGGGATCAGCGGAAGGAGGCACCTGTCAGTACCAAAGTGCTACCAGCAGTCCAACGAGCACAGTGACTGTGCGTTGGAAGCTAAAAGAAAAGGATACAGTAGTCGAGCACTTTCGTATATCCGATACATTTCTGGAATAAATGGCAAGCGACGCTTAAGGTGGTGTTAAGAACGACACCACTCGACAATGAATGAGTGGACGCGCCTGATTTCGAGTAATGGATCACTCTGTATCCTGTGGCAATCCGATGGAGGGTTTTGCGTTTGGTGAATGGCTGGTGAACGTTCCTACACTCATGCTCATAAATTAAGGATAATTTCAGAATGTGGTGCCACACAACGTGGCACTACACAAAACTGGCGCAAATAGCATAGGCACGTAGCAATCACACACGACACATATCTGTAAGTCCACGGTATTGGTGGTAAGTTGTGAAAACATTCAAAAAACACATGTCCTACAAAACGTCACTGTTTCTTGCGCATGTACCCCGACATCAATATGGGATATGATCACCATGCACACGTACACAGGCTGTAAAACGGGTTGGCATACTCTGGATCAGGTGGTCGAGAAGCTGCTGGGGTATGGCCACCCATTCTTGCACCAGTACCTGTCGAAGCTCCTGAAGTGTCATAGGGGTTTGAAGACGTGCAGCGATACGTCGACCGAGAGCATCCCAGACGTGCTCGGTGGGATTTAGGTCTGGAGAACAGGCAGGCCACTCCATTCGCCTGATATCTTCTGTTTCAAGGTACTCCTCCACGATGGGAGCTCGGTGGGGCCGTGCGTTATCATACATCAGGAGGAAGGTGGGACCCACTGCATACACTTGACCTGTTACAGTTCCTCTGTCAAAGATATGCAGGGGTGTACGTGCACCAATCATAATTCCACTCCACACCACCAAATCACGACCTCCATACAGGTCCCTTTCAAGGACATTAAGGGGTTGGTATCTGGTTCCTGGTTCACGCCAGATGAAAACCCGGTGAGAATCACTGTTCGGATTATACCTGGACTCGTCCGTGAACATAACCTGGGACCACTGTTTCAATGACCATGTACTGTGTTCTTGACACCAGGTCTTACGGGTTCTCCTGTGACCAGGGGTCAGTAGAATGTACCTTTCAGGTGTCCGGGCGAATAAACAATGTCTGTTCAGTCGTCTGTAGACTGTGTGTCTGGAGACAACTGTTCCAGTGGCTGCGGTAAGGTCCCGAGCAAGACTATCTGCAGTGCTCTGTGGCCGTGTGAGGGCACTGATGGTGAGATATCGGTCGTCTTGTAGTGTTGAACACTGTCGACGTCCCGTACTGAAGCGCCTGGACACGTTTCCTGCCTGCTGGAATCGTTGCCATAATCTTGAGATCGCACTTTGTAGGACACGGAGTGCCCGTGCTACGACCTGCTGTGTTTGACCAGCCTCCAGTCGCCCTATTGTTCTACCCCTCATAACGTCATCAATATGTTTTCTTTGAGTCATTTACAACACACAGTCACCCTTAGCACGTCTGAAAACGTCTGCACACTTACCCTCGCTGCTGACATGCACCAACACACCTCTGCATATGTGGACTGCTACCAGCGCCACCGAGTGATGACCCCGAGGTGATTTAAATCCGCAAAGCGCCCACCAGAACGTTGTTTCAGCATGTATCAGCATTATCCTTAATTTATGAGCATGAGTGTACAAACCTGTGTGATGCCAGCAGTGAAGTACAGTCTGGGCGTGCCTCGTACTTAGGTTGAGATCCTCTTATTGCGCTTAAGGAAATGCTAAATGGGGAAGGATACGGTCACGTTTTACAGCATTGATAAGTGCATACATAGAGGAACATTTCGGAGACTGTGATTGTTTGTATCATCCCGTCATTAAGCAGCATCTGTAGGCAAGCGTTTGTGGATTATAAAATTTTCAGAAATGGACTGACCTCTCCAGAGTCCTAACTTGAACCCAGTGGAACACTTTTCTAATCAGTCAGAATGTTGACTACGGTCCAGAAACCAACTTCCACAATTCGATTCTTGAGGAAGATGGGTTGCCATTATTCCACAGACACAAACATTCACACAAATACATGTACTTGTTCCCGGAAGAATTCCGTCCGTCACAAATATGAAGATTGAACGTGTTCAGTATTAATATCCACTGTAAGTGCCAGGATACTTTTGATCACGTATTGATTTATATGTTTGAGATATACTTAAAAGCTGAAACGGTGCTTTTGTTTACCTATATCCTAACAGCTACTTCAGATACACATTGTTAATGATTTTGTATCAGCAAAGTAAACTATTAAAATATATAATTGTGTGGTGTCGGTTCTTTCGGACATGTCCGAAAGAAGGGAGAAAATCATTATCCTGCAGACACTATGAATCAAGACATAATTGAATTAAAGGCATTAGCTGCTATCGGATGTCAATTTATGTCATTGCGGGAAGTTTAAAAGGAATGCCAGACTGAGATTCAAACCCGAGTCTCCTGCTTATTAGGCAGATGCGCTGACCACTACGTCATTAATTCCTTTGTGTCTTGATTCACAGTGGCTGCAGGATCAAAATGGTGTCCGTTCTTTTGGATCTGTCCGAAATAACAGGCACCGCATACATATACACTACTGGCCGTTAAAATTGCTACACCACGAACATGACGTGTTACAGACGCGAAATTTAACCGACAGGAAGAAGATGCTGTGATATGCAAATGATTAGCTTTTCAGAGCATTCAAACAAGGTTGGCTCCGGTGGCGACCCCTACAACGTGCTGACACAGCCGATTTCTCATACACAAACAGCAGTTGACCGGTGTTGCCTGGTGAAACGTTGTTGTGATGCCTCGTGTAAGGAGGAGAAATGCGTACCATCACGTTTCCGATGTTGATAAACGTCGGATTGTAGCCTATCGCGATTGCGGTTTATCGTATCGCGACACTGCTGCTCGCGTTGGTCGAGATCTAATGACTGTTAGCAGAATATCGAATCGGTGGGTTCCGAGGGGTAATACGGAACGCCGTGCTGGATCCCAACGGCCTCGTATCACTAGCAGTCGAGATGATAGGCACCTTATCAGCAATGCTATAACGGATCGTTCAGCCACGTCTCGATCCCTGAGTCAACAGATGGGGACGTTTGCAAGACAACAATCATCTGCACGAACACTTCGACGACGTTTGCAGCAGCATAGACTATCAGCTCGGAAATCATGGCTCCGGTTACCCTTGACGCTGCATCACAGACAGGAGCGCCTGCGATGCTGTACCAAACGACGAACATGGGTGCTCGAATGGCAAAACGTCATTTTTTCGGATGAATCCAGTTTCTGTTTACAGCATCACGATGGTCGCATCCGTGTTTGGCGACATCGCGGTGAACGCACATTAGAAGCGTGTATTCGTCATCGCCATACTGGCGTATCACCCGGCGTGAGCCATTGGTTACACGTCTCGGTCACCTCATGTTCGCATTGACGGCACTTTGAACACTGGACGCTACATTTCAGATGTGTTACGACCCGTGGCTCTACCCTTCATTCAAAAAAAAAAATGGCTCTGAGCACTATGGGACTCAACTGCTGAGGTCATTAGTCCCCTAGAACTTAGAACTAGTTAAACCTAACTAACCTAAGGACATCACAAACATCCATGCCCGAGGCAGGATTCGAACCTGCGACCGTAGCGGTCCTGCGGTTCCAGGCTGCAGCGCCTTTAACCGCACGGCCACTTCGGCCGGCACCCTTCATTCGATCCCTGTTAAACTCTACATTTCAGCAGGATAATGCCCGACCGCATGTTGCAGGTCCTGCACGGGTCTTTCTGGATACAGGAAATGTTCGACTGCTGCCCTGGCCAGCACATTCTCCAGACCTCTCACCAATTGAAAACGTCTGGACAATGGTGGCCGAGCAACTGGCTCGTCACAATACGCCAGTCACTACTCCTGATGAACTGTGGTATCGTGTTGAAGCTCCATGGGCAGCTGTACCTGTACAAGCCATCCTAGCTCTGTGTGACTCTATGCCCAGGCGTATCAAGGCCGTTATTATGGCCACAGGTGGTTGTTCTGGGTACTGTTTTCTCAGGATCTATGCACCCAAATTGCGTGGAAATGTTATCAGATGTCGGTTCTAGTATTATATATTTGTCCAGTGAATACCCGTTTATCATCTGCATTTCTTCTTGGTGTAGCAATTTTAATGGGCAGTAGTGTAATTACGGCGATGACGGCCAATGATCCCTACATTGCAGATGTAGACCAAGCTCGAAGTCGTACAGGAATCCATGAGATGTCGGGAGTAATGGGGATAATGAGCAGGGACACTACATCAGCAGTTTGTGGTACATTCGAGAAATTCAGTCTAACGGGAGGCGTGTTAAGGAAGTCGGAGCTATTGTGGTGACCACTTTGTCTGGATCGCGCAGTGGTCAGCACATCTGCCTAGTAAGCAGCATACCCGGGCTCAAATGACCGTCTGGCACAAATTTTCAGCTTAGCCCATTGGTATAAGTCGGTGCCCACTGGCAGGTAATGTCTCTAATTCCTTTGTGTCTTAACTTATTAAACTATTAAAAATGTTTCAAAAATTACAGTTACAGAATTTACTCGTATTATATATGTTTTCGAACTATCTGTTTGGTAGATCGTGTACGGCAGTAACAACAGTTGGTAAATAGTAACTAATTAATCGTTTTCGTTATGCAGGACAATGTAAAAGTACGCTCTTGAAAGCCCTCTTGAAAAAATGGCTGATAACCGCAATCAGCTGACGGTGGTGTAAGTGGACGTGATTTTGTGATAAATGAGGTGGTAAATGGAACTG
This sequence comes from Schistocerca piceifrons, assembly GCF_021461385.2. Taxonomy (NCBI): domain Eukaryota; kingdom Metazoa; phylum Arthropoda; class Insecta; order Orthoptera; family Acrididae; genus Schistocerca; species Schistocerca piceifrons. The sequence continues at coordinate 497,059,918 of NC_060143.1, read as the reverse complement.
TCCTTCGATAACTTTGGTGCTGTAGTGCCAGTAATGCAAAACGCTGTTAACAATAACCTCCACAATGCGCCCTTCCTTGTGTAGCACGATATGAAACTCGTATACTATTTTTAACTTATTGGCAATTTTATCTCTCCTACAGCGTTTGTAGCTCTTCAAGACTTATGCATCCTTTTACATAAGCACGTCGTCGTAGTTCAAGTGAACGGGCTTAGCAAAAACATTTGAGGTGCCGCATTTTGTATTTATTAGTCAGAAATTTCTGAGACATTTGATTATATCGGTGCTTACCTTACATGGAATCCGTGAATTAAAATGCGAAATAAACTATCGAGAGTTGCTAGTACTCAAAATATTTTGTCAGCCTCATCGCTGCGATCCAAGAGATGGACGTTCAGTGGCTAGTAAGGAGCCGATAATAACAGCTTCAGTATGAATCAAGACCGCATAAGCGTATTTCTTTATCAGTACATCTACATCTACATCTACATTTACACTCCGCAAGCCACCCAACGGTGTATGGTGCAGGGCACTTTACGTGCCACTGTCATTACCTCCCTTTTCTGTTCCAGTCGCGTATGGTTCGCGGGAAGAACGACTGTCTGAAAGCCTCCGTGCGCGCTCGAATCTCTCTAATTTTACATTCGTGATCTCCTCTGGAGGTATAAGTTGGGGGAAGCAATATATTCGATACCTCGTCCAGAAACGCACCCTCTCGAAACCTGGCGAGCAAGCTACACCGCGATGCAGAGCGCCTCTCTTGCAGAGTCTGCCACTTGAGTTTGCTAAACATCTCCGTAACGCTATCACGGTTACCAAATAACCCTGTGACGAAACGCGCCGCTCTTCTTTGGATCTGCCCTATCTCCTCCGTCAACCCGATCTGGTACGGATCCCACACTGATGAGCAATACTCAAGTATAGGTCGAACGAGTGTTGCGTAAGCCACCTCCTTTGTTGATGGGCTACATTTTCGAAGGACTCTCCGAATGAATCTCAACCTGGTACCCGCCTTACCAACAATTAATTTTATATGATCATTCCACTTCAAATCGTTCCGCACGCATACTCCCAGATATTTTACAGAATTAACTGCTACCAGTGTTTGTTCCGCTATCATATAATCATACAATAAAGGATCCTTCTTTCTATGTATTCGCAGTACTGCCATCAATCATAATTGCATATCTATTTGCGAACCGCGTCATTTCTTCATGTATTCCTCGCATTTTCACTGAGATCGATACAAATTTTTCCTGTTGTTCCTGATTGTCAAACGCTTAAGCAAAACAAAAGGCACTAACCATCTCCAATAGAACTAACAGCATCTCTGTGCCGGTGGGACGGACTAGAGGGATCTCGTCTTACATCACTCTGTTATGAAGTGCCAGAGCTCACTGAGGCCTAGCTGCGTGGCAGGTTCCACTACCAGCTCTGTCGCGTGCAAGCAAGGCGACATCTGTTTGGTGTGGCGGATCACTGGTGGTATTCTCGGAAGTGAAGATTTCACTGTAATTGTCGTCTCCACTAGTCGCAACACTAATGGCACACATAAGAGCTAAAACATTAACTTAAATATAGCAGAAATATAAGCTGGCTTTGACGTCATTGGTGGCCGAGCGGTTCTAGGCGCTTCAGTCTGGAACCGCGCGACCGCTACAGTCGCAGGTTCGAATCCTGCCTCGGGCATGGATGTGTGTGATGTCCTTAGGTTAGTTAGGTTTAAGTAGTTCTGAGTTCTAGGGGACTGATGACCTCAGATGTTAAGTCCCATAGTGCTCAGAGCCATTTGAACCATTTGACGTCATTGGTGACATTTCAAGTACAGTCGTACTTACGCACTTCGTAAAAACTGAAGCACGCCATCAAATTCAGACGCCAAGGAATGGTGACGGAGGCCTCATTCTGTTGAAGAATACTGCTCGCCCACATGTTGGCTACGTTCTTTCTGCCATGCTGCACAAGCTTCGCTGAGGAACCCTTACACATCCTCCACACACTCCTGATGTCTCCCGATACGATTTTCATATTTTTGGTGGCCTGAAGGAAAACTGTCATGTGGCGAACGAAGAGGTGCACGCCTGGGTAAAATCTCGGTTTTTTAGGCAACCGCAAATATTTTTCCATGAAGGAATTGACGTCTTGTTCCACAGTGGGTTAAATGCGTTAACAGTTGGGCGATTCATTTTAAAATATAACAACAGTTTACTTACGGCTTTTCCATCTGTCTCGTTTTCATTTGACAGACCCTTACAATAAGAAAGTTGTTGTCAAATTACTTGGATTATAGCAGTTTACCTATATCGTAAGTTGTGAGAGTGAAGACAGTAAGCAGATTTTCAAAAACTTATAAACGTAAACGTGGCTGCGTAGTCACCATGTTGGCGCGGCTCAGTTGAGTTCGTCTTGTCGATGGTATGCAAAGTCTAATCGATCATTATGGAAAATTCCGAATTTTGTCTGACATACCTGGCATGAATAAATCGAAAGATGTTCATTAACTCTGAAACAGTAGAAAACTAACCACAAAAAGTCTCTTCTAGCTAAATTAGGCATGATTACGAGCAGAGTTTAATAGGTGTCTTACTACACGAAGGAAATACACAAAAAAGAATATATGAAATCAAAATTGGCGTGAGTTGTAAATAATTGTGGAAGTTATTTTGGACTCTGCTGGTGAGAATCAGCAGTAGAGCACAATTTCCTGTTGTTGTGGTCTTCAATCCTGAGACTGGTTTGATGCAGCTCTCCATGCTACTCTATCCTCTGCAAGCTTCTTCATCTCCCAGTACTTACTGCAACCTACATTTTTCTGAATCTGCTTACTGTATTCATCTCTTGGTCTCCCTCTACGAGTTCTACCCTCCACGCTGACCTCAAATGCTAAATTCGTGATCCCTTGATGCCTCAGAACATGTCCTACCAACTGGTCCCTTCTTCTTGTCATGTTGTGCCACAAACTCCTCTTCTCCCCAATTCTATTCAATACCTCCTCATTAGTTATGTAATCTCCCCATCTAATCTTCAGCATTCTTCTGTAGCACCACATTTCGAAAGCTTCTATTGTCTATTTGTCGTCCATGTTTCACTTCCATACATGGCTACACTCCATACAAATACTTCACAATTTCTGACATCAAAATAATTTGTTAAATGCTTTCCCTCGGCTACCAGTTACACGAATAAAGATAATAGTGATTAGAAGTATGACAAGAAAACCAGAAATTACAGAATTCTTAAGCGAATTTACATTAAACACACAGGCATTTCAGCAAGATATATTTGTACTGGATGATTTAAATGTACCTATTACTTTAGACATAGAGTGGTTGTCAGACCACAAGGTTTTGTTAAACTTCCAACAGAAGACAGCAAGATTCCCATATAGGCAACACGATGACTTGGTTGTCATTCATTTCTAGCAAACTAACACAGGTAGATTACGACTCGCTTTATTGACTGGAGCTACATTAGACCAGAATGACAGGCAACAATCAGGGGCAGACATGGTACAAGTGAATGAGGCAGACATAATTGATAAGATTAAGAAATCAAAGGATCTAAGCATTAATAAAAAGGAAGATATGATTTCTTTATTATGTAGGCATATAAAAGTATTTTCAACATGCCCAGGTGATATTAAAGGCCTTGTTTGTAGGTTGAAGATTAAACAAAACAATCTATTTTACGTCCGACCCTACTCCATATCAGTTTCGACAAAGCGATAAATACAAAATGAAACTGAAAGAATGTTACAGTGGAGTATTATAGAAACGTCTGATGGCTGTTACAACAATATATTAGCTGTTGTTAAGAAACCGTCTTCTGTTCTTCTTCATTATTTAACCCTTCTTCTTCCTTTTCCTTTCGTTCTTCCCTTATTCGGGGACAGGTTCTATCCTCCCTCTGGCCACATGCAACAGATCGAGAATGAGAATCCTTTATATCCGTTCTATAAATCTTGTTATAACAAGATTAGTCCAAGGCAGTGCAGCCCTAGAGGGTTCCTGACCCCGTTAGTGTAAACATTACTTGGTAACAATTGAGTATTATTCAGTATCGTAATAAGATTTGAAAGACATATTTTCATTAAGTGTGTGCAATGATGAATTTGATCAGTATATTACCAAATATGACAGTATGTGGAATTGTCGTGTTTAATGGGAAAAACAAGCAATCTCTTCTGTTTTATTGAGTACATACCTGCCATTTAATTTCAACATGTGATGGTAAATGTACTTAAAGACTGATATACAAATAGTTGTATTTGGAAACATACAAACTTAAGGAACTATTATACATATAGATGTAATGAATATTCAGAAAGATCTGGACTGTAATCCAACAGTTAATTCTGGCTAGTCTCCATGCCATTCCAAGAGAGTTGAAGATGTACCTTGAGTCAAAGGAGATAAGGGGTCTTCTCCACCAGCCGCGCTATCAAGGAATACCAATGAAAAGAAGTTTATATCACTATATATGTGAGCAGTGGCGCCATTGAATTAGTAGGCTGTTCTGTCTGGCATCGCTGGCTCGGGTGTAGTATCGACTATCCCTCTTGGGGCCCCATTGCCAATATCTATGAGGAAAAGTTGGTATCTGTGGGTTGTGTCCTTAGAAGGTCTTTGCTTGCCGATATACACTCCTGGAAATGGAAAAAAGAACACATTGACACCGGTGTGTCAGACCCACCATACTTGCTCCGGACACTGCGAGAGGGCTGTACAAGCAATGATCACACGCACGGCACAGCGGACACACCAGGAACCGCGGTGTTGGCCGTCGAATGGCGCTAGCTGCGCAGCATTTGTGCACCGCCGCCGTCACTGTCAGCCAGTTTGCCGTGGCATACGGAGCTCCATCGCAGTCTTTAACACTGGTAGCATCCCGCGACAGCGTGGACGTGAACCGTATGTGCAGTTGACGGACTTTGAGCGAGGGCGTATAGTGGGCATGCGGGAGGCCGGGTGGACGTACCGCCGAATTGCTCAACACGTGGGGCGTGAGGTCTCCACAGTACATCGATGTTGTCGCCAGTGGTAGGCGGAAGGTGCACGTGCCCGTCGACCTGGGACCGGACCGCAGCGACGCACGGATGCACGCCAAGACCGTAGGATCCTACGCAGTGCCGTAGGGGACCGCACCGCCACTTCCCAGCAAATTAGGGACACTGTTGCTCCTGGGGTATCGGCGAGGACCATTCCCAACCGTCTCCATGAAGCTGGGCTACGGTCCCGCACACCGTTAGGCCGTCTTCCGCTCACGCCCCAACATCGTGCAGCCCGACTCCAGTGGTGTCGCGACAGGCGTGAATGGAGGGACGAATGGAGACGTGTCGTCTTCAGCGATGAGAGTCGCTTCTGCCTTGGTGCCAATGATGGTCGTATGCGTGTTTGGCGCCGTGCAGGTGAGCGCCACAATCAGGACTGCATACGACCGAGGCACACAGGGCCAACACCCGGCATCATGGTGTGGGGAGCGATCTCCTACACTGGCCGTACACCACTGGTGATCGTCGAGGGGACACTGAATAGTGCACGGTACATCCAAACCGTCATCGAACCCATCGTTCTACCATTCCTAGACCGGCAAGGGAACTTGCTGTTCCAACAGGACAATGCACGTTCGCATGTATCCCGTGCCACCCAACGTGCTCTAGAAGGTGTACGTCAACTACCCTGGCCAGCAAGATCTCCGGATCTGTCCCCCTTTGAGCATGTTTGGGACTGGATGAAGCGTAGTCTGACGCGGTCTGCACGTCCAGCACGAACGCTGGTCCAACTGAGGCGCCAGGTGGAAATGGCATGGCAAGCCGTTCCACAGGACTACATCCAGCATCTCTACGATCGTCTCCATGGGAGAATAGCAGCCTGCATTGCTGCGAAAGGTGGATATACACTGTACTAGTGCCGACATTGTGCATGCTCTGTTGCCTGTGTCTATGTGCCTGTGGTTCTGTCAGTGTGATCATGTGATGTATCTGACCCCAGGAATGTGTCAATAAAGTTTCCCCTTCCTGGGACAATGAATTCATGGTGTTCTTATTTCAATTTCCAGGAGTGTATATACGGAGTTCGTTGGCCCGAGGGGGAGGCATGAAGTTTTGGGATTGGTGATAGCGTCGCGACAAGAGGTGGTCACGAGGTTCGAGCGGCAGAAGTCACGAGCTGGGCAAGGAGATCCTGTGCAGAGCGAAGATACCGGAGTGCTTCACCAGGGTCAGCGTCGACTACAAGCAGCAGGCCGACATCCCGTCGGTTGGTTGGCTACATTCGTGTCGGACTTGGCTTTCATCGGCACCACTCAGTAATCGTTGCGACGCACCGTGGATCCATGCAGCTGCTTGCTGATAAAGGGGAGTAACATTCTGTAATCCTCGTGGTCATTTGTTTCATTGTCTTCCTGCTCTTCTTATTACTTTCTGGTTTGTACCCGACCCTCATAGTTTTTCTCGGTCGGCTCTTTGGTCATAAACATAGGCAGTAGTATTGTACATCCATATTTAAACTGGTTGAACCTGGGACACAGCTGGAATAATTTTTATAAAAAATGAAATTCCTCCAGCTGTACTTAAGATTTTATACTTGCTTCGCTACTAGTTTCGACGTTGCGTCAACGCCACCTCAGGCCCGTACAGTTCTATAAATCAGTTGTGTGTGGCTCAGTCTAGAATCCCGCAGTGAGACCAACACGTGCCCGCCGTCCATGTGGAGCATGTGTTGGTCTCACTGCGGGCTTCCAGACTGAGCCACACACAACTGATTTATAGAACTGTACGGGCCTGAAGGTGGCGTTGACGCAACGTCGAAACTAGTAGCGAAGTAAATATAAAATCTTAAGTACAGCTGGAGTAATTTCATTTTTAATAAAAATAAGGCACTAGTTGTCGTTTGAAAATTTGTCCCGCTATTATATTGCCATTCCTTTCTGGTTTGTACCCAGTCATTAATGTTCTAATTAATCAGCTCTTAGTCGTAAATACCGCCCGAACAATTGTACTAAGGGACAGGTTACCGCTAAACATAAGAGGGATCTTATGTTTAGCTTTAGCTGTTAACCAGTTCAATTCTCTGATTGTAATTGCATTTCACAGCCATTAGTTATAATCTGAACAACCTGTTGTACTGAGCTGTTCGTTTCTGTGTTTGAAAGACCGAGTCATTATTGGTGTATTTTAGCTGGATCTTGTGGTTCCCTTGTAATAAATGTTCACAAGTAATGTTTTAAGACGTTCCTTCAGAGCGGTCTTAATAACTGACAATCAGTTTAATTTTGAAAATATTAACAGCCAACTGTCACCAGAGCTTTATACAAAGCAAAATTGTGAGAAGGGACGGGTTGGGAGCCAGTCGCACCTTGGTTGCCGGTTAAAATTAATCTGTTAGTTGCTTTGAAGTAAGCCTTATCATTGTCATGTTGTTTGGTTTCGACACACAGCTTTCAAATTAAAAGTTAAGTCATCTGTTTTGAGTAACTGAATCACTGTCGTCATCAATGGCGCTTGTACAGTTTTCATGTGTTGCAGAAGGGCATTTAATAAGAGAGACTGTGTCCAGCGCGGTAGTAAACACCGCTCTGTTTCACCCGATAACGGGCGGACTGCAGGTCAGGCAGTCTTGAAATCATTGTCATATTGTTTGCTGTTTCGCAGTACAGCACTTCAGATATCTTTTGCAAAGACTAAAAGCTTATTCAACTTAAGGTTTCAGGTCAAAAGAATTTTGCAAATTTGTTCATTTTGTTAAAGAAAGTTTTATGGTTAAATGCTTCGATTATCTGTACAAAACAGTTTATATGTTGTTAAATAAACAAGTTGTGTGAAAAGAAGTTATATTGGTAGGTCCTCCCATCCACGTTTTGCTTAATTCCATTAAGTACCACGTATCAGTATGTATTGAAAAAAGCGCTTGTGGTACATTACCCAGATGGTCTCCTGTAACAAGATACTTATCATCTAACATGTGTCGTATTTAAAGGCACAATAAAAGCCTTAAAAGATCGGAGTTGCCAAGCCCTGGTTTTTAGCAAAAATTAAGTTGTTTGACAAATAAGAATATTTAACAGGTCGGGAGTTCCCGCACTACTCTGAGCTGAAGATCATAATGATATAACTTAAAATATAAACGAACCTTTGCAACTTCTTTGACCTACTGTAAAAATTTGTTTGCACTGCCCCATGTTAAGTATTATTAGTGTGGTATTTGGTACCGGATATGCATCTGTAACCATTCTAGCATAATCACATCAGGACCTGTACAGTTTTGTTCCATCCAGTGGCCTTTGGGTACAGTGACAATTGGTTCTACCCAACGACCATTACTGTCTTCAATAATGTTTTCATTCAAATGCCTGATTCATGAACGCTCCATTATTGGTGGCAAGTGGTGAGGTCTCTGAGCTCCAGGGAAGAAGGAATTCATGGAAGAGCTAGGCCTGTAGGTTATGGCATTAGTAAAACAACGATAGCAAAATGTTATCAGGCTAACAATCGTTTTGAATTACAAACCCAACGTTTAATGTGGTCATTTAGGAGACCTGACAGATTTAAAGCAAAAATTATTGATTGTCAAATGTTAAAACCACCAGCACAGATTTAGTACAGATAAAACGCTAAAACCAAATTAAGTGTCCCAGATTAACAGAATGCTTTGAATTACAGATCACATTTTTTGAAGATGTAATGTAACACCCAATAGCGCAATTTTAGTAACAGGTAAAGTATTTAAACAATTTAATGTCCAGGCTAACAGAATGGTTGTAATTACATATCAATATTTAACACAGTCATTTGAAAAAAACTAACGAAATTTAAGCTAGACAAGAACCAGCGAATAGCCAGGCTGACCAAGGAAAACTCGATAGAGAAAGGGCACAGCACTAAACGTGAACCAAGCCAAAAGACAAAAATACACAAACTCTGAAAAGATTTAGGCCCAGGCGAACCAGAGAATAAAAAATTTGACAGGAGCCACCATGCTGCAAAGCTGCTTCACACAAGATAACGGCAGCAACTTATCCAATTGCTGTGCACCAATATCTTGACGCCAGTGCGGTCACCCTTGTCATGACTGGCCAATTGCACGCATAGACTGTAGAAACAGTAGCTGACGCATCAGGCAACAGCAGGGCATTCGTAAAATAAGAGTCAGGCGACAAAAAGATGCCTAGAAACACCAGCAGATCAATTAATATGATAACGCACTTTCAACAAATAGCAGCCTGAACAAGCAGTCCAGAATAGGTTACAAGACCTAGCAGGCAGTGATTAACAGTTTAAACTAAGAATTTCAAAAACAGTACAAATTAAAGACTGCCGAGAACGAAGAATAAGTATATTAACATAACAAAACCACAAACATAGTTCGAGTGTTTTTATACAGCAATCTTGAATCCTGGATCTACTAATAATATAACAGTTAGATACCAGTACAAGACACCTCACAAATCCAATCGGACTCCAAGAACCAGGAAAGGAATCTCGGCTTATAACACCCAAAGGTGCAAACACAGAAAACTTCACACATCTCCGGCAGTGCACCCGGTATAATAATAGATATGGCCAGATCAGAATCTAAAACATAATTAAAAGACCACATTAATCATACATGTTCATAATAAAAACACTAGCAACTGCGACCGCCATCACACTCCCACCCTTGCACGGCAGTGAGAGTAATAATGTTAGGCATCATTTAGCAAGGAGTAACATTATTAAAATCAAACAATAACAAAAACTATAGCGACAATCGAATCCTCACCCTCAGGGACCACTACTAAGTTGCTCTTTAGGAAAGCAACACAGGGTGCTCAGCAAACACAGAGGTTGGCAGGCTGAAACAGTTTTTAAAAGCGATAAAGATCAGATTACGGCGAATCCAAACTTACTGCAAAGCAGAAATTCACAATGCAGGGGAGAATCACATAGGGCAGGAAAGTAACAACAGAACCCGCTAACACCACCAGACTACATCACATAACACGGCCAGACAACAGGAAAGAGGCGCTCTTCTAGAGCGCCGGAATCAGCTAATCATGAAGTCGTTCCTCTTGCAACGCTTCCCACAAAGCGAATCGGTCAAGACACCGACCACAGGGCAGTGACGAAACAAGTTTGTTCAAACCGACTTCCTTCCTCCTTGTCTCTCTACAATTGTACATTCCACACTCGCCCACCCCGCAAACATTTCCAACTGGAGGATGCAGGCTTTCAAATAAAATATGATGTGGTGGCCCTCAACTGCGTACCCTCTGACTCAGCATTGAAATATTAAAAGTACTGCCTGGTTTTGTTGTCTAAGGGCTGGGATATGTAGTTACCGCATAACAAAAGCAAATACTGCTGAGTCTACAGTATACAGTATGAATATATACTTGAATCGAATGGTCGAAGGTTCCTATCACTCGGCAACTGCGAATTTTGAATGTTACTTAGAAATTTATAAATGAAAGATTGCAATTAAATAAAATCTGCATGTACTATTTTAACGACTTTAAATGATGAATACGATAGTAGAAGTACCTTTAAGAATGCCCTTTATTACTGAAAACACTTATTGGTGTCTACAGTCGAGCAATTACATAGAATATAAGTTGAATAACAGAGAAACAATAGATTCCTACTTCATGTAATTAGTTACGAACAACATAACTCGCGAGATATTCACTTCTGAACGCATACTACGTCATTACTGCAGAAGCCACAGAAGTCTCACAAGTGCACAAGTCAGCACTACGAAATATTTCTATCTCCCGTGACACACCTGCAAACTGCTCCATTCTCCAAGTCCTTCCCGCAACTACCCGCCCGTCGCACCGTACTGTCCCGAACTCTCCCGTGTCCTCTCCCGTACTGTCCAGAACTCCCCCGCCCTCTCTCGAAATGATGCTCCTCCCAAACTTCCATAAAGTCTCTCCACGTGTCCTTTTTGGAACGATCGCTGTGATTGGCTAGAGCTCTCCCGCACTGTTCCAAGCCAACACACACTCACAGACATAACGAAACACATTCGAAATATTGGATTTACATTTAAATAACTTGAAATTAAGTAAATATTCCTACGGCTAGACCATAAATACGCTCTAACACACATTATTAAATACATAAACAAATTAAATAAACATATATCAAAGAATAGAACAGAGGTAAGCGAGTAGCATAATGTCTTTGTGCTTTCTAAAACACAATAAATAATAGACCAAGTTCTTCATGAATAGTATATATTGGATATAAACAAAGACATAGATAAATAAATATATTCATAAGCATGCCGCTATCCTGTTTCTTGAACTGTGGAGTACTTATGGCCTGACGCGATCGATAGTAATCAGCCACTTTGAGCTCCAATAACTCATGTACTATTCAAGTTACATGCCTGTAATTTATTCCAATTTAGGTTTACACTAATAGCTTTCTAAAGACACATCGATCGACAAATTAGGATGAACCGCTTATATTTAGGAAATTCGTTGCTGGGTGTTACTTGTATAATTTATTGTCCGATACTAAACTTTAAACTAACAAAGGTATTGAAAATCTGATTACACTATCAGAATCGTTCTGCAAATAATGGTAATGTACATGATTTTTTTTGAAGCATCATGATTCATCTGGCTACTATTAATTTCTATACGAACTGTGAAATGTCTGCCATTGAGGTTTCACAAAGTCCACCATCTTCGGCACTCCCTTCATGTCTCCTTCATCAACACAGCGTCAGCATGGGATTCCCAGTCACGCGGTCGGCCTGGACCCTGCTGGCCAGTGTTCAGCATCACGTGGCCTCCGAAGCGCCGCAGCCCGCTGAGAGGCCCCAGTGCTGCCACGCCAACTCCGAACTTTAGAATATTTTCAGGGCACCACACACCTCCACTTATTAACATTCTGGCTTGCCGGAGTGTTCAGAAGTAGCATCCTTCAGTTGATACAAGTACATATAAAAATTACAAAGAATAGTTAAGTGATTAAAACCCCAGGCCAATAGTGTTTACAACTTTTTTGTAGTGCTGTGGGAGCAGCATGAATTTCGAAATAAAACTAAACTAACACAAATTATTAACGAAATGGCATATTAATTAAATGCCTGCATTTCAGTTATGGATAAACAAGCATGAATTTCGAAATAAACGTTAACTAACACAAATTATAAACGAAACGGCATATTAAATAAATGCCCAGATTTCAGTTATGCATGAACAATTTTTTTGATGAGAAATAAATTTTTTAAATGGACTTTCACTTATGTGTTATTTTGTAAGCACTCCTAGTGCCACTCACTGAGCGCTAAGGCCCCTTCTTGCACTAATTTTTTCCCTCGCACTACACACGCTCACAAGGATTTCCGCACGGAGTACTGATCATCTCACATCAGGCTTTTGACCAAGTGCCTCGCAGAAATGGTGTCTGATTCTGAATTCCAGAGTTCCACAGTTTATCATCACAAATCTGTCTACAACCAAAACCAAAAGTAGAAACCCCTCAACAAAACATTTCCCAAAACCAATCAGGATTCTCGCTAAAGGTTCCCTCCGGCGGAAAACGATACTTTCGGAACAAAGTGACAAGGCAAACGACTGAATCACAGTAAGCTCAAATTCCCCTAAGTTCTATTTAATTGACTTTAATTAATCCTTCCTATCTCCACGCACATACCATTACAATTTTAATGCCCTTCAAATTGACCACTAAATTCTTTGCCACACTCTTATACAAAGCATAAATCAATACATATTTTACTTAAATCCCCAAGGTCACTGACCCCCACGCATCCTCAGTCCCGCTCCTGCACACGTACAGTGCCACAGTAAACTAGCAAATTATTAATGATACTTCCTGGCAGTTTAAAACTGTGTGCCAGACTGAGACTCGAACTCGGGACCTTTGCCTTTTGCGGGCAAGTGCTCTGCCGTCTGAGCTACCCAAACACGACTCACGACCCGTCCTCACAGCTTCAATTTTTACAGTATCTCGTCTCCTACCTTCCAAACTTCACAGAAGCTCTTCTGGAAAACCTTTCAGAACCTTCACTCCTGGAAGACAGGATATTGAGGAGACGTGGCTTAGCCACAGCCTGGGGCATGTTTCCCGCAAAAGGCAAAGGTCCTGAGTTCGAGTATCGGTCTGACGCACTGTTTTAATCTGCCAGGAAGTTTCATAGAATCGCACACTTCACTGCAGAGTGAAAATCTCATTCTGGAAATTACTAATGGATCCCAAAGTAAAACATATAAAATCATCCCTCCAAAATTATTACCACTAATTACAGATTAGAAGAGCTTTTCACTTCTGCCCTTTCTCTATATTCCTTAGCAATTTTAAACTTCTCTCGTTTCCACATAAGCGGCAGCAATGACTGTAACGTTCTACCATACCAACTCCCATCAGTCTCACTAGAATTTCACTCCTCCTTCATATACCAGTTTGTACGAACTTCATTACACAAACTATCCACACTATTTACTTCAGCCCTATCTAAATTTTCTGTCAGTTCTTCCACACATTTCGCCGATTCACTAGCCACAGCATGCATAACTTCAATGTTTTTCCCCTCCAAAATATCAACCTTGCATCTTCAATAAAATTACACATCTGTTCACTGTTAAACACTTTATCTTCCTGAAATAATACATCGATGCCTAATCCACCATCACCATAAATATTCATCTCAACAATCTTATCTGCTGATACACCATTTAAATCACTACATAAATTGACATCAGAAACCATTCTTTCCTCTGTTGACAAATTAACTTTATGTGAATCGTACACAACTTTATCCTCTGCCGCTACGTTTCACAAATTGCTGCTACCTTGTCGTACAATTTTGGGACTTCCAGCCTTGCTACGTTCCGCTGTAATCGGACAAAAATCAACACACACTGCCATTTCTACACCCCTTTCATCCTCATTAGCTCCAAGTCTTACTTTACATACATTCTCACATTCATACCCTGACAAACGTTTTAGATCTACACATTCATAAATAAGTTTCATTTCTCCTCCATTCGTGACTAGAAGATGCGTAAATTCCTTCCTCCGAAGTATCAATACCAGTAGCTTTTACATGATTACATAAATTACCATTACTCTGTTCCCTTAAACAGAATTCATCTACCTCCGCCAACACATTTTTAACTTCAACTGCTGGCGAGACCAGTACTAAGCCTCTCTTAGTGACATTGACGCTTTCCGCCAAAACACAATCATCCTCACTTGCAGCTGGCGATACCAAAGCTGCGCCGCCTTCACTAACATCGACACTTTTCGCCGACGCACAAATACTTGCTACTACAACACCATCCTTACTGCAATTGCTTCTATTTGCTAATACCTCTTCAGCACCCTCCACACAATTTGCTTTCACAAAATTCATCTCCTCTTTAACTTCTTTTTCAACAACTGAATCTATCCCTACACCATCATTCACAGACTCATTCATTACACATTCATAACTCACATGATTCCCTGCAAATTTATTCCCATTACTTTTACTTAAATCTCTCACAGATCTATGCTTCCGCCATTCATGCCATTTATATAGCCTTCGTCTTCAACATACTCCATATTATATATTTGTTGCCTTTCTCCAAACCTATCAACATTTCTACCATTACCATTATCTCCAGTCCTTTTCATCGCCTGTTCAGATCGCCACCCCCGGACTTGACATGTGGCAAACATCAGTTTCCCGACCGGTGGTTACGCGATTGCACTTCGCACGAATTTCCCCCATCAAATCTGCGTTCTTTACTTGGGTCCCATTCACGGAAGTTATCACTTCTGTTCGTTTTCCTACCATTCTGCTCATTCCAGCTACTATCTCCCTGAGAATTCTTTTGATTTCTCCCACAATTATTATTTTGCTCATGATTATTTGGATTCCCATTTTGATAACTACCACCCAGTTTGCTCTGAGGTTTGAACTTCAGAGCCCTCTCTAATTTTTCTACAAATTCTAGAAATTCTTCCACAGAATCACATGGACTATCGACAAGACCCCACTGCAAATTTTCGGGTAATCACCTTTTTAACGTGGTGATTTCCGTTAAAATCCTGAACTGATTTTTCACTTGCATAAGCTTACCAAGTTCGCGCTTGCAAAAACCTCTCATCGTCCCTTTACCGTACCTGTAACTCGGCCCATTTAAGAATTCATTTTTGATCCATATCTGTTTTGCCTCGCTCCAAAATTTATTCAAAAACACTTTTTGAACTCGCATGAAGTACATTAAACATTTACCCAAGAATGAGGGTCTCCTTCCAAATGCTGTTTAACGTATTTTATTTTCGTTTCGTCCGACATGCAGTGAACAAAAGCATCTCTACACACAGCCAAGAAATTTACTGGGTGATATCTTCCATTATCTATGTAACATTTCACAGATCCGGTATTTGCCCAAGGGATATTTATAACCGGCATGGCCTGCTGAGAGGCTAACGAATCCAAATCTCCTTTTATCTGTTGCATTTGCTTTTTAAAATTATTTTCATTAGTGATATTGGATTCTATTTTATCTTTAATGTTGCCCAGTTCTTCCTCCCCCTCATCTACATGATTGGCAATGTTACTAATTGCTAAATTTATATCGCTTTTATGAGCATCTTGCGCTTTTTTACAATCACTTACCTTGCTCCCAAGTTCCGTCTTTATTTTATCGATTTTTTCCCCAAGCTCATTTTCCACTGATTCGATTTTAGATTTTACTATTACAACTTCGTCTGTAATTTTCCACATATCCATTCGGACACATTTTAATTTATCATCAATTGCTTTTTCAAGGTTCATCATAATTTTTTCAACTTCCTCTTTCATAGCGGAACGCATTTCAATTCGCATTGTACCCATATCAATCCGAACTGTATCCGTAACTGTTCAAATTGTACTGATATTATTTGCCATAGTATTCATATTATTTCCCAATCCCTGGATCATTTGCATTAGCTGATACATCATGTCTCCCCCACATTCATTCTCCTGGCCTGAATTCCTACTAGTTACACTTTCGTACTCTGATTTCGGACTAACTGGCTCACTTCCGTTTTCAGAATTACACGTAGCAGGTGACTGTGTTATATTGGCGAGATCTGTAAGTAGAGCTTGAACTTCACAGTTAAACACTATCTCACTATTTTCGCAGACACTTATCTGATCTGTGATGGTTTCCTCTGCCATGGTGAAGCCGTTGGTTGTAGTGGAAGACGAAACTGAAGACTGCCCTGGAGTACTCGAAGGTTGTGCCCTCGTACTGCCATTGATCTGCGTCCGCTACTCGAGAAGTCGCCTGAAGTAACTGTAGCCTCTGCCAGTTACCACGTGTTCCAACTGTCTCCGATACCGCTGTCCATTAAATGCGGTAACTGCTACTGTTTCCTGCACTCAACTTATTTAGACACTGAGCCCCCGTGCACATTGCATTTAACGTGATAGATTAGGACCTCTACTGATAGCATGTGTTAGTTGTGAATATCATTGCATAATTTCACTATTTCCAGCAACCTATTTGCTGAAAAAAACTGGTCTCACACTATTTTTTGTGAGAGTCCACTCTACAGAAATCTCTACTGGTTTTGCAAAGGTTTTTACACTTTGCAGAGTGCACTGAATAACAGAGAGCAAAGGAACTACAACTTTGCCAGACCCAAATCCCGGACGAGCCCCCAATTGCGGGCTTTCAAATAAAATATGATGTAGTGGCCCTGAACTACGTACCCTCTGACTCAGAGTTGAAATACACTCCTGTAAATTGAAATAAGAACACCGTGAATTCATTGTCCCAGGAAGGGGAAACTTTATTGACACATTCCTGGGGTCAGATACATCACATGATCACACTGACAGAACCACAGGCACATAGACACAGGCAACAGAGCATGCACAATGTCGGCACTAGTACAGTGTATATCCACCTTTCGCAGCAATGCAGGCTGCTATTCTCCCATGGAGACGATCGTAGAGATGCTGGATGTAGTCCTGTGGAACGGCTTGCCATGCCATTTCCACCTGGCGCCTCAGTTGGACCAGCGTTCGTGCTGGACGTGCAGACCGCGTGAGACGACGCTTCATCCAGTCCCAAACATGCTCAATGGGGGACAAATCCGGAGATCTTGCTGGCCAGGGTAGTTGACTTACACCTTCTAGAGCACGTTGGGTGGCACGGGATACATGCGGACGTGCATTGTCCTGTTGGAACAGCAAGTTCCCTTGCCGGTCTAGGAATGGTAGAACGATGGGTTCGATGACGGTTTGGATGTACCGTGCACTATTCAGTGTCCCCTCGACGATCACCAGTGGTGTACGGCCAGTGTAGGAGATCGCTCCCCACACCATGATGCCGGGTGTTGGCCCTGTGTGCCTCGGTCGTATGCAGTCCTGATTGTGGCGCTCACCTGCACGGCGCCAAACACGCATACGACCATCATTGGCACCAAGGCAGAAGCGACTCTCATCGCTGAAGACGACACGTCTCCATTCGTCCCTCCATTCACGCCTGTCGCGACACCACTGGAGGCGGGCTGCACGATGTTGGGCCGTGAGCGGAAGACGGCCTAACGGTGTGCGGGACCGTAGCCCAGCTTCATGGAGACGGTTGCGAATGGTCCTCGCCGATACCCCAGGAGCAACAGTGTCCCTAATTTGCTGGGAAGTGGCGGTGCGGTCCCCTACGGCACTGCGTAGGATCCTACGGTCTTGGCGTGCATCCGTGCGTCGCTGCGGTCCGGTCCCAGGTCGACGGGCACGTGCACCTTCCGCCGACCACTGGCGACAACATCGATGTACTGTGGAGACCTCACGCCCCACGTGTTGAGCAATTCGGCGGTACGTCCACCCGGCCTCCCGCATGCCCACTATACGCCCTCGCTCAAAGTCCGTCAACTGCACATACGGTTCACGTCCACGCTGTCGCGGCATGCTACCAGTGTTAAAGACTGCGATGGAGCTCCGTATGCCACGGCAAACTGGCTGACACTGACGGCGGCGGTGCACAAATGCTGCGCAGCTAGCGCCATTCGACGGCCAACACCGCAGTTCCTGGTGTGTCCGCTGTGCCGTGCGTGTGATCATTGCTTGTACAGCCCTCTCGCAGTGTCCGGAGCAAGTATGGTGGGTCTGACACACCGGTGTCAATGTGTTCTTTTTTCCATTTTTAGGAGTGTATTAAAAGTTTTGCCTGGTTTCATTGTCTAGGGGGTGGGATACATAGTTGTCACATTACAAGCCAAATACTGCTGAGTCTACAGTATACAATATGAATATACACATGAATCGAGTGGCCGAAGGTTCCTATCACTCGGCAATTGCGAATTTTGAATGTTGCTTAGAAATTTATAAATGAGAGATTGCAATTAAATAAAATCTGCAGGTACTATTTTAACGACTTTAAATTATGAGTACGATAGCAGAAGTACCATTAAGAATGCCCTTTATTACTGCAAAATACTTATTGGTGTTGATGGTCTGACGTGATCGATAGTATTCGGCCACTTTGGTCTCCAATAACTGATGCACTATTCATGTTGCATGCCTGCAAATTATACCAATTTAGGTTTATACTAATAGCTTTCCAAAGACATGTCGATCGACAAAATCGGATGAACCGTTTAGATTTTGGAAATTCGTTGCTGGGTGTTACTTGAATAATTTATCGTCAGCTACTAAACTTTGAACTATAAAGATATTGAAAATCTGATTACACCATCAGAATCGTTGTCCAAATAATGGTAATGTACTTGTTTCTTTTTGAGGTATCATGATTCATCTGGCTACTATTAATTTCTATACGAACTGTGAAATGTCTGTCATTAAGGTTTTATATAGTCCGCCATCTTTGGCACTCCCGGCACGCCTCCTTCATCGACACAGCGTCACCGTGGAATACCCAGTCACGTGGTCCTCCTGGACCCCAGCTAACGTTCAGTACCATGCGGCCGCCAATGAGTCGCGGCCCGCCAACTCTGAACTTAAAATACTTTCAGGGCCCTACAACTGGGCTGCTACCTCACAAGGATGCGGCACAAGAACGCCGCCCGGCGTCTAGAGGGAAAAAAAAAAATCAGGGGTATGAGCAGAAGACTGTAACGATATGAGCCAACAGGGCTCAGTATCCTGTACAGTTTTCTGTAGCTTGCACAGGAAACCTGTATCTAGTCGGGATTCTGTGATGTATTAAGGGTGTTGCCAGCAATGGCCCAGTAAGAAGGAATTAATTTGTGAACTTTATCAATCAGTTCTCCATGGATACGCTGTCTTCTTCCTTCAAATTCCGAATTTTTATATATAACACAGCTGTGTTGACGGTTTGCTTATGTCAGAGATTCACACTTGACCTGTCAAAATCGTTCTCATCCAAAACTTTCAAACTGGTAGCTAACAAACGTTTTCCAAAAACTTCATTGGTGCTGAAATTATCCAAACAATAGCAATCATGTTTTCTCCATCCACTTTTTGCATTTGTACCATGCTTCTATTTACATGCACCACGCTTCTATTTACTAAATAATGGGATGTTTCCTATTAGTCATTAACTACCAGGGCTATACAATCCATAAAACATTATTTAGCTGGTCAGCACCTACACTCATCCAGAGTAATTTCCTTCTGCCCTTCAGAACTTTATCAAGCAAACTGTGTGTTAATAATATGTATACAGTGTGTCTTGGAGAGCCATCTCTTAGTCAGAAAAGATCAATATCTGCACAACTTCTGTTTAAGATAGCCAGCTTCAAGGCTGCTCAGTATCCCTCATCCCTATGGGGGAAAAACTCCATATTCCCTCAGAAGGCCTTTGCTCCAGTCTGCAAACTGAGCATCGCTGAAACTAAACATGCAGCAACCTTTTTTCATACTCCGTATAACTTATTACGTGGAGAGTTCAATCTCAACCTGTCCAAGAGGTCCAGACTCGCCACACACACGTGAATCCCTGTGTTTTATAACAACTTATGTTCTGTTCCATTTGTAATGGCAACCAAGGACCACTCTGCCTCGGTAAACGTCTTTGTAGCACTGAATTTTATTGGGAATGCCATCTGGAGGATTCAGACATGTGTTTAACGACCATTTATCACATCCATGTCTTTTTTTTATTTCTAAAGCCTCGCTCGTGGTTTCTAAGCACTCCACATTTATTGCATTGTGGCTGGCAGCATAGCTTCAGAACGTGGCTGAAGTACCCATATCTATAACATTTTACATCTTTAGTAAAACAATTCATTTGTCCTACATTCGTGTCACAACATCTACCCATTACAGTTCCATAGCCAACGTAATGGCACTGGGTAAATACTTTGGGTTTTCCACTCACACACTCCAAGACATATTGTGAGGAAATCCTCTGAAAAAAGCAGCTAATGCTTTCTATGCTCAGCCTCGAGTTGGATGAACCTGTGTGCCTCTTCACTTCCTGTTAACTAACAAGTGTCGTTATTTGTTATCTGGATCCTGTCTAGAAAAGTCTACATTGATTCATTTCGTTTTTGGGATACTCCACTGAGCAGCTGCTATACCTGATAGTGCTGTAAAAGCCTGTACTTCAGCTGCTGAAATGTACATGAGTTTCTCAGTTCCTTATGGTGCATCATGTACGTTTTTGCTTCATCTATCCCAACATCCAGCATTGCGACACCTTCTAACTCTACTATAAATTTCAACATATTCTCCATTGTCTGGGTTGAGACAGAGGTAATCTGACTAGAAGTAGCTGAAAGCTGTAAAAGTGTGACTGCTCTAGACGAACCTTTCCCTGCATCTGTTTCAGCAAATTCCTATAAAAACTGCGTATTGTCTGCTGTTAAAGTCTTCATTTGTTTTGTTAAAGATTTAAAGGCCTTCTGTGAGGAAACACCCTGCTTATCTCTGTCAGTGCGAAAAAATTTACCAACCAAAAATCAGAAACAGAATAAGAAAACTAGTAGAACAACTACAGGCACCCTAAAATAGCAACAAAAATGTTCTCGGTAACTTCGTCGATTAATCAACCATCTCGACTCAGAAACTCGTGTGCATAATGACGATGTTGTTGTTGTTGTGGTCTTCAGTCCTGAGACTGGTTTGATGCAGCTCTCCATGCTACTCTATCCTGTGAAAGCTTCTTCATCTCCCAGTACCTACTGCAACCTACATTCTTCTGAATCTGCTTAGTGTATTCATCTCTTGGTCTCCCTCTACGATTTTTAAACTCCACGCTGCCCTCCAATACTAAATTGGTGATCCCTTGATGCCTCAGAACATGTCCTACCAACCGATCCCTTCTTCTGGTCAAGTTGTGCCACAAACTTCTCTCCTCCCCAATCCTATTCAATACTTCCTCATTAGTTATGTGATTCACCCATCTAATCTTCCGCATTCTTCTGTAGCACCACATTTCGAAAGCTTCTATTCTCTTCTTGTCCAAACTATTTATCGTCCATGTTTCACTTCCATACATGGGTACACTCCACACAAATACTTTCAGAAATGACTTCCTGACACTTAAATCTATACTCGATGTTGACAAATTTCTCTTCTTCAGAAACGCTTTCCTTGCCATTGCCAGTCTACATTTTATATCCTCTCTACTTCGACCATCATCAGTTATTTTGTTACCCAAATAGCAAAACTCCCTTACTACTTTAAGTGTCTCATTTCCTAATCTAATTCCCTCAACATCACCCGACTTAATTCGGCTACATTCCATTATCCTTGTTTTGCTTTTGTTGATGTTCATCTTATATCCTCCTTTCAAGACACTGTCCATTCCATTCAACTGCTCTTCCAAGTCCTTTGCTGTTTCTGACAGAATTACAATGTCATCGGCGAACCTCAAAGTTTTTATTTCTTCTCCATGAATTTTAATACCTACTCCGAATATTTCTTTTGTTTCCTTTACTGCTTGCTCAATATACAGATTGAATAACATCGGGGAGAGGCTACAACCCTGTCTTACTCCCTTCCCAACCACTGCTTCCCTTTCATGTCCCTCGACTCTTATAACTGCCATCTGGTTTCTGTACAAATTGTAAATAGCCTTTGGCTCCCTGTATTTTACCCCTGCCATCTTTAGAGTTTGAAAGAGAGTATTCCAGTCAACATTGTCAAAAGCTTTCTCTAAGTCTACAAATGCTAGAAACGTAGGTTTGCCTTTCCTTAATCTTTCTTCTAAGATAAGTCGTAAGGTCAGTATTGCCTCACGTGTTCCAGTGTTTCTACGGAATCCAAACTGATCTTCCCCGAGGTTGGCTTCTACTAGTTTTTCCATTCGTCTGTAAAGAATTCGTGTTAGTATTTTGCAGCTGTGACTTATTAAACTGATAGTTCGGTAAATTTCACATCTGTCAACACCTGCTTCCTTTGGGATTGGAATTATTATATTCTTCTTGAAGTCTGAGGGTATTTCGCCTGTTTCATACATCTTGCTCACCAGATGGTAGAGTTTGGTCAGGACTGGCTCTCCCAAGGCAGTCAGTAGTTCCAATGGAATGTTGTCTACTCCGGGGGCCTTGTTTCGACTCAGGTCTTTCAGTGCTCTGTCAAACTCTTCACGCAGTATCATATCTCCCATTTCATCTTCATCTGCAAACTCTTCCATTTCCATAATATTGTCCTCAAGTACATCGCCCTTGTATAGATCCTCTATATACTCCTTCCACCTTTCTGCTTTCCCTTCTTTGCTTAGAACTGGGTTTCCATCTGAGCTCTTGATATTCATACAAGTCGTTCTCTTATCTCCAAAGATCTCTTTAATTTTCCTGTAGGCTGTATCTATCTTACCCCTAGTGAGATGGCCTCTACATCCTTACATTTGTCCTCTAGCCATCTCTGCTTAGCCATTTTGCACTTCCTGTCGATCTCATTTTTGAGACGTTTGTAGTCCTTTTTGCCTGCTTCATTTACTGCATTTTTATATTTTCTCCTTTCATCAATTAAATTCAATATTTCTTCTGTTACCCAAGGATTTCTACTAGCCCTCGTCTTTTTACCTACTTCATCCTCTGCTGCCTTCGCTACTTCATCTCTCAAAGCTACCCATTCTTCTTCTACTGTATTTCTTTCCCCCATTCCTGTCAACTGTTCCCTTATGCTCTCCCTGGAACTCTGTACAACCTCTGGTTCTTTCAGTTTATCCAGGTCCCATCTCCTTAAATTCCCACCTTTTTGCAGTTTCTTCAGTTTTAATCTACAGGTCATAACCAATAGATTGTGGTCAGAGTCCACATCTGCCCCTGGAAATGTCTTACAATTTAAAACCTCGTTCCTAAATCTCTGTCTTACCATTATATAATCTATCTGATACCATTTAGTATCTCCAGGGTTCTTCCATGTATACAACCTTCTTTCATGATTCTTAAACCAAGTGTTAGCTATGATTATGTTGTGCTCTGTGCAAAATTCTACCAGGCGGCTTCCTCTTTCATTTCTTAGCCCCAATCCATATTCACCTACTATGTTTCCTTCTCTCCCTTTTCCTACACTCGAATTCCAGTCACCCATCACTATTAAATTTTCGTCTCCCTTTGCAATCTGAATAATTTCTTTTATTTCATCATACATTTCTTCAATTTCTTCGTCATCTGCAGAGCTAGTTGGCATATAAACTTGTACGACTGTAGTAGGTGTAGGCTTCGTATCTATCTTGGCCACAATAATGCGTTCACTATGACGATAGAGCCGAATATAAGGCACGTTGTGGCCTGACAACTTGCTTTGCATGCATCTTGCTACATACAGGCGTGGTCTTCACTCGTATTACTTCTTAAGCGAGAAAGACTGACAGGTCCCACAGCCATTACAAACTACAGTTTTCAGTTCCTGTGACAATCTTATTTCCCAACCATATCCATGTACAAGAACAGAGTCAGGAAGCAAAATACTAAGTCCACTCACTAACTGTGTCGATGATAATGGTGACAGTCTTGTCATCGGTAGCAGCTGAATTATCCTCTCCACAGACAGCAGCCACTGACATTGCAATGTTGGAGTTAAGTATTGACCTCAATGCTAACAGGTGGATTGGGCTGCTGATATGTCACGATTAAGTACAGTTCCCCTTCCAGAGCTTGGTATTCTGTGGTGATACTGGCTGGAGACAAACGGTGATCTGTCAGTGAAACATCTCTGGTTAAGAAAGCCATTTATTCATGATGGGTGCAGTGGCTGTATCGAAGCCAGAGATGTAGGCAGTGACCTTGTGTGATATAGTCAGCCATGGCCGCAGCAGCTTTCTTGCCTCAGTAATTGCCCACCAGCAAGGAGGCTTATGTGTGATGGTGCCAGGATGTAGCATGCTGCATTAGCACAGCAAAAGAACACTGACGCAGAACAGTGGTGCTTACTCGCCACAGACAATGAAAGTCAGATCTGGCTGCCGGCCTGCTTCTGTAGCATCAGTGTAAAAACCACTAGAAATAGCGACATTAAACTGCAGCGTCCAGTGTGGCTGATGACGATGGTATGCACCTATATTGGTCAATTGACAACAATAAACTGGCCCAAATGGAAGGGGGGAAAGGTCGACACTAGCTGAAGAGCTAGATGGTCCCAGATCGAACCCATGGCCCAACAGAAAGAGAGCTATCAGCAGAAACTAGTCACCCAGTGAGTGACTTGACACTGTGATGGTGCCAAGTTCATGCCACGCAGAGTTACGCAGAGAGTTGCAGCTAATGCTGGTAAAGTCTGTCGACAAAAGCTGACCGGCCAGAGTGGCCGTGCGGTTCTAGGCGCTACAGTCTGGAACCGAGCGACTGCTACGGTCTCAAGTTCGAATTCTGCCTCGTGCATGGATGTGTGTGATGTCCTTAGGTTACTTAGGTTTAATTAGTTCTAAGTTCTAGGCGACTGATGACCTCAGAAGTTAAGTCGCATAGTGCTCAGAGCCATTTGAACCATTTTTTTGACAAAAACTGGCTGCTTCATTTTGGACTGCAAGCGATCTGCCTCTTGTGGTGATTGGCTGGCGTCGACTTTGTCACTGGACATAATGAGCGCAACTGAACACTACCGAGACTGAGGGTCTAAATTGGATGGAATACACTAAGGTGACAAAAGTAATGGGATACCTCCTAAAATCGTGTCGTACCTCATTTTTCTCACAGCAACTTGACGTTGCATGGAGTCAGAAATTTGTTGGAAGTCCCTTGCATAAATATTGCGCCATACTGTCACTATAGCTGTCCATAATTACTAAAGTGTTGGCGGGTGGGGTTTTTTATACATGATCGGACCTCTTGGGTATGTCCCATAAATGTTCTGTGGGATTCATGTCGGGAAATATGGGTGCCAAATCATTTACTCGAGTTTCCAGATTGTTCTTCAAACCAATCGAAAACTACTGTGTTCTGGTGACAAGGCGCATCATCACCCACAAAAATTCCATTGTTGTTTGGGAACATGAAGTCCATGAATGGCTGCAAATGGTTTCCATGTAGCCGAACATAGCCATTTCTAACCAGTGACCAGTTCAGTTGGACTAGAGAACCCAGTATAATCCACGTAAACACAGCCCACACAACAATGCAACCACCATCAGGCTGCAAAGTCTGATGTTGGCAACCGGGGTCTATGACTTCCTAGGGTCTGCACTACACTCGAACCCTACCATCTGCTCTTACCAACTGTGGTAGGGACTCCTCTGGTCAAGCCACGGTTTCCCAGTTGTCTGGCGTCCAACGTATATGGTTGCAAACTCAGGATAGGCGTCGCAGGTGGTGTGCTGTTAGCAAACGCTCTCGCGTCGATCGTGTGCTGCCACATTTCGGGGCACTATCCTAACGGATAAGTTTGTCCTACGTCCTACACTGATTTCTGCTGTTGTTACACGCAGTGCTGCTTGTCTATTAGTAATGACAATTCTACGCAAACGTCACTGCTCTCGGTCATTATGTGAACGAATTCGCTCACTTCGTTGTCTGTGGTGAGAGTCTGGTATTCACGGCACACACTTGACACTGTGCAACGCTGCTGCTACGGTCGCAGGTTCGAATCTTGCCTCGGGCATGTATGTGGGTGATGTCCTTAGGTTAGTTAGGTTTAAGTAGTTCTAGGGGACTGATGACCTCAGATGTTACGTCTCAGAGCAATTTGAACCATTTTTGAAACTGTGGATCTCGGAATACTGAATCCTGTAACCATTTCCGAAATGGAATGTCCCATGTGTCTAGCATCAACCACCATTCCTCGTTTAGAGTCTGTTAATTCACTACGGGAGCCTTTGCACACGAATCACCTGAGTGTAAGTGATAGCTCCACCAATGCACTGCCCTTTTATACCTTGTGTAAGCTATACTACCGCCGTCTGTAAATGTGATTTCGTTACCCCATGACTTTTGTCATCTCAGTGTATATGTGAGCCGGGCTAGCTAGCATTTCCTGAACGGTAGTACTTTTGACATTCAAGCCGCAACAGGTTGGGGCAGCCGGGTGTCATTGTCGGGTAACCCCGGTTTTCCTGTCTGGTAAGAGCCTTCAGAAGCCCTGCCAATACAGTCCTGTATCACAACGTCCGCTTTCAGAGACAGTGTACTGAATGAGTGTTCTTGTGTACTGTGAGGGGCATTCAAGTTCTAAGGCCTCCGACTGGAAAGAGATAGAAACATGTGAATTGTTTTAAAATGAGGCCGCATTCATTGTCAATACGTCCCAGAGATGGCAGCACCGTACGGCAGATGGAATTTTACCGCCAGCGGCCAGAATGAGAACTGTTTTAAATACTTAAAATGGCGACGTTTTCCTTACTAGAACAGTGTGCAATCATTCGTTTTCTGAATTTGCGTGGTGTGAAACCAATTGAAATTCATCGACAGTTGAAGGAGACATGTGGTGATGGAGTTATGGATGTGTCGAAAGTGCGTTCGTGGGTGCGACAGTTTAATGAAGGCAGAACATCGTGTGACAACAAACCGAAACAACCTCGGGATCGCACAAGCCGGTCTGACGACATGATCGAGAAAGTGGAGAGAATTGTTTTGAGGAATCGCCGAATGACTGTTGAACAGATCGCCTCCAGAGTTGGCATTTCTGTGGGTTCTGTGCATACAATCCTGCATGACGACCTGAAAATGCGAAAAGTGTCATCCAGGTGGGGGCCACGAATGCTGACGGACGACCACATGACTGCCCGTGTGGAATGTTGCCAAGAAATGTTGACGCGCAACGACAGCATGAATGGGACTTTCTTTTCGTCGGTAGTGACAATGCATGAGACGTGGATGCCATTTTTCAATCCAGAAACAAAGCGCCAGTCAGCTCAATGGAAGCACACAGATTCACCGCCACCAAAAAAATTTCGGGTTACAGCCATTGCTTGAAAAATGATGGTGTCCATGTTCTGGGACAGCGAGGGCATAATCCCTACACATTGCGTTCCAAAGGGCACTACGGTAACAGGTGCGTCCTACGAAAATGTTTTAAAGAACAAATTCCTTCCTGCACTGCAACAAAAACGTCTGGGAAGGGCTGCGCGTGTGCTGTTTCACCAAGACAACGCACCCGCACATCGAGCTAACGTTACGCAACAGTTTCTTCGTGATAACAGCTTGGAAGTGATTCCTCATGCTCCCTACTCACCTGACCTGGCTCCTAGTGACTTTTGGCTTTTTCCAACAATGAAAGACACTCTCCGTGTCCGCACATTCACCAGTCGTGCTGCTATTGCCTCAGCGATTGTCCAGTGGTCAAAACAGACTGCTAAAGAAGCCT
Source organism: Schistocerca piceifrons (assembly GCF_021461385.2). Lineage (NCBI taxonomy): Eukaryota > Metazoa > Arthropoda > Insecta > Orthoptera > Acrididae > Schistocerca > Schistocerca piceifrons. The sequence goes on along the minus strand of NC_060143.1, from coordinate 497,032,250 downwards.
TCGCCGCTGCCGTGGAATCATGGCGTCAGCGTTGTGAAAAATGTGTACGTCTGCAGGGCGATTACGTCGAGAAGTAACGCCAGTTTCATCGATTTCGGGTGAGTAGTTAATTAGAAAAAAAACCGGAGGCCTTAGAACTTGAATGCACCTCGTAGATATGCCGTCTTTCTGCAAACAACCTAGTTATTTGAAAAGCTGTTGCAGTCAGTCGAGACTTGAATAGATTGGAAACCGACAAAACAGAGCCTTTCTCAGTGTTTACGTTATTTAAAGGTGATTACAGTTGCAAAATATTTGCTATGTACTATAATCAGCTTAACAAGAATATTTCAGCGCCTCCTGCCACATCTTCAACGTGGAAACGAACGAACGTCAAAATAATAATTTCGGAGAGCTCTCTCTGCGTTTATGGTGAGACCACTTCCAAAGAGAGCAGCACGCTTTTAAATCAGAATATAGGGCATTTGCTCCAGAAAATGAGAACAAAGCAAAGATACTAATCTCCGTCTGCAGAGCGACTGACACACACTGCTGGCTGGGAATGGCCAGAGCGGGCTTCACAGCCAGCAAAGTGGAGGGAGGGAGGACTCGCTTTGAGACCAAACATACTCTCGCTGCGGAGCGAAATGAAACTAGTGCCGCCTACTGGACGGAACTGTTCCCATTCATATTAATCCTTATTCATTTTCGGTCTCTCTCCCCGCTCTCTCCTCCTATTTTATCTCGAAAGCTAATCTTTTACAGTCTATAGAGGGTCCTGTGAAAACTCTGGCGTGAACGTGAAAAATCGCGCGCACACCATAAATGCATTTCTGCAGTGCGGTGCTTTCCTTTAACGTTGCTGCCGCGGCGTGCCAGTTTTAATTTACCTCCGTAATATCGATACGTTTGTACGTTTGTTGCTAAAGAGGGCTAGCGCGCTCTTACAGAATACCTTCCTATTTATTTCTAAGGGGAAATACATTCATGTATTTAGCAAAAATTTTGTCTTTCTTTGACTTAAAAATTTAGTATTTATGTAATAATAGGAAACGCAATCTATTGAAGTAGCACCTCAGTGAGGATAAGTTATTATTATTATTATTAGCACTCTGCTACAGAAACATCAGTTATTTACGTATACGGCGAAATAAGTGATATGTATTCATTATCTTTATCCAGATTACACAATGCCCATAAAATAACTGATCCCCTCCCGACACAATCCTGTCATTTTCTGTCGGAGTATGTCCCTCAGTTAATGTCTTCCCCATTTTTATGCTTACTAGGTAATGTTCAAATTCTGTTTTTGTCTACATGAACATATAGATTTCACCGCTTCGTGTAGTGTTGCACTACATTCTGGAATTCACGTTGCACATTGAGATTGCAGTAGGAATTTCCATGTAGGAAAAGGCAGGAGTTGCTCTAGAGACAGTTGTAGGTTGGTTGTTGAGACTGTTGACCATGAGCTCTAGCTTTCGGAGTTATGTTCTTGCTGAGAAACGGCGGTGTGCCCGAATTCTGGGACTATCTGGTCGTCTGTCAGTGAGAATTTTGATTCTGCCATTGCTTCCATCATTTTCTCTCCTCAGCAGCTTCCCTACTTTTACTAGGTACGATGGCAGTTACGTGGTACCCTGGAATTAGCCTGAGAAATCCGAAATTGAGACGTATCCTTGGACTGAGGGCTACGCTTTGTGTGTAATGATAAACTTCCTACGGCAATAGTATACTCGGCTGCAGAGAAACACAGTTCCAAGGTTGACGTCCCAAGCACTTTGAGTGCTTCGGCTTCATATTTCGCACGGTAACGCTTGGAATAAGTATTTTCTGGTGTTCACTTTTTGAATTGTTGCCTGAATGTCAGACTTGTGTCCTAGGTCACTTCAAGACATTTCGAGTATCAACTGTATTCTAAAGTACGACATTCTGTCGGCATGATAAAGTCTGTCGTGATTTGGTTTCGTTTTTTTTTTCTTTTTTTTTAGAAATATTTCCTCGCCCCTCAAAATATTTATTATTGCTCTTTAAAACATCTTTCTGTTATCATACAAACAGTCTTCAAATCACGTTTCTATGATTGCAGTATGTTGTTGTTGTGGTCTTCAGTCCAGAGACTGGTTTGATGCACCTCTCCACTCTAGTCTATCCTGTGCAAGCTTCTTCATCTCCCAGTACCTACTGCAACCTACATCCTTCTGAATCTGCTTAGTGTATTCATCTCTTGGTCTCCCCCTACGATTTTTACCCTCCACACTGCCCTCCAATACTAAATTGGTGATCCCTTGATGCCTCAGAACATGCCCTACCAACCGATCCCTTCTTCTAGTCAAGTTGTGCCACAAACTCCTCTTCTCACCAATCCTGTTCAGTACCTCCTCATTAGTTATGTGATCTACCCATCTAATCTTCAGCATTTTTCTGTAGCACCACATTTCGAAAGCTTCGATTCTTTTCTTGTCTAAACTATTTATCGTCCACGTTTCACTGCCATACATGGCTGCACTCCATACAAATACTTTCAGAAGAGAGTTCCTGACACCTATATACTCGATGTTAACAAATTTCTCTCCTCTTCAGAAGCGCTTTCCTTGCCATTGCCAGTGTACATTTTATGTCCTCTCTACTTCTACCACCATCAGTTATTTTGCTCCCCAAATAGCAAAACTCATTTACTACTTTAAGCGTCTCGTTTCCTAATCTGATATCCTCAGCAACACCCGATTTAATTCGACTTCATTCCATTATACTCGATTTGCTTTTGTTGATATTCATCTTATATCTTCCTTTCAAAACGTTGTCCATTCCGTTCAGCTGCTCTTCCAGGTCCTTGGAAGTCTCTGACATGTAATCGGCGAACCTCAATGTTTTAATTTCTTCTCCATGGATTTTAATACCTACTCCGAATTTTTCTTTTGTGTCCTTTACTGCTTGCTCAATATACAGATTGAATAACAGCGGGGACAGGCTACAACCCTGTCTCACTCCCTTCCCAACTACTGCTTCACTTTCATGCCCCTCGACTCTTATAAGTGCCATCTGGTTTCTGTACAAATAGTAAATAGCCTTTCACTCCCTGTATTTTACTCCTACGACTTCCGAATTTGAAAGAGAATATTCCAGTCAACATTGTCAAGAGCTTTCTCTAAGTCTACAAATGCTAGAAACGTAGGTTTGCCTTTTGTTAATCTATTTTCTTAGTTAAGCCGTAGGGTCAGTATTGCCTCACGTGTTCCATAATTTCTACGGAATCCGAACTGATCTTCCCCGAGGTCGGCTTCTACCAGTTTTTCCGTTCGTCTGTAAGGAATTCGTGTTAATATTTTGCAGCCGTGGATTAATAAACAGATAGTTCTGTAGTTTTCACATCTGCCAACAACTGCTTTCTTTGGGATTGCAGTATATTAACAAATTATTGATGCTGAATTACTTTCGATGTGAATATTAAAGTCGGGTGAAACAGAAGTTGTGTTATAGGCCCACACCACGGTAAGACACATGGAAACACTGAAAGACGTGCAAGCTTAAAAGTAAATGCAGACGCTGTCCAAGCCTTTAGGTAATTTACCACGAATGGCACCTGTACAATGTCCTCAGTCCATAGTATTTGTCAGTTTTCTGCGTAGCTGAGAGTGCATTATGTGGCAGCTAAGTGACTTCGAAGGCGGCAAAATTGTTGTTGCTCGTATGGTGGATGCTTTCGTAACCAAGGTAGCCGAAATGCTTGGTGTTTAAAGAGGCACCATATCTGAGACAAATACCGGATACAGGAAAAGTTGGAAAAGAACATCCGCTAAGTCACAACGCAGACGAAATTGGGCGCTGAGGGATCGCGACAGACTGTCCTTGAAGATGATCGTGACGGAAAATAGGGGAGGGGGGGGGGGGGGGGGGAATTGTTCAAATGGCTCTGAGCACTATGGTACTTAACATCTGAAGAGGTCATCAGTTCCCTAGAACTTAGAACTACTTAAACCGAACCAACCTAAGGACATCACACACATCCATGCCCGAGGCAGGATTCGAACCTGCGACCGTAGCGGTCGCAAAATAGAGGGAGGGGGGGACTATAGGCGCATGGACATTGTGGAACTGAATGTCACACTCGCGAACATTGTTAGCTCCAAAACAATAGAAGGAGAGCTCCATAACGCGGGAACTGCAGGGTAAGCTGGAATTCCAAAACAAGTCATCAGTGATGCAAATGCCCGTATAAGGGAAAACGTGGTGCAAAAGAAATGAAATCTGAACTTTCGAGCAACGGAAGAAAGTCATTCGGTCGACTGAATCTCGTTTCACACTGTTCCAAACTTCCGACTGAGTATACGTCCCAGGAGTGAAACAGGTCGGGTGTTCGCTGGTGATTTGGGCAGCCCTATCGCAGTATCCCACAGGTCGCATGGTAACTTTGCAAGGTCACAAAGCTGCCAGGAATTACGTGAGCTAAGATTCGTCCCATGATGTAATTTTTGTTCCCCATTGATGGTACTGGTTTCCAATACGAGAGGACCCCTCTTGACACAACTGGCGTTGTCCAGAACTGGTTACGTGAGCACGAGAAATAATTGTCACACCTCCCCCAGCCGACACAGTTACCAGTTCTCAACATTATTGAACTTTAGTGGTCTACTTTGGAGAGAAGTAAGCGTGATCGCTATCCAGTTCAGTCATCTTGCCACTATTTTGCAATAACAATGGTGTAAGATTCTCTTGAAGAGCACACAGGGCTTGTATTCATGCATTCCGAGAAGACTGCGAGCCGTTTTTAGTGCCAACGTGTTTCCTAGACCGTTCAAATGGCTCTGAGCACTCTGGGACTTAACATCTACGGTCATCAGTCCCCTAGAATTTAGAACTACTTAAACCTAACTAACCTAAGTACAGCACACAACACCCAGCCATCACGAGGCAGAGAAAATCCCTGACCCCGCCGGGAATCGAACCCGGGAACCCGGGCGTGGGAAGCGAGAACGCTACCGCACGACCACGAAATGCGGGTTCCTAGACCATACTGGGTATTTCAAAGTGCCATGTTTTTCTTGCTCCCACATTTTTTTCAAGCCCTGTATACTCGGCGCCCTATTTGCTTCACGATTTCTTGGATGGAATGCATACTCTAGAGTTTTTAATAGATTAGAGTTCAGATAATTCTCATTGTAGCAATTCGACAGCTCATCTAGAGCTGTTCTTAGATTCTTTTAATAGTTGCTCGAAGTTCCTCCTTTGTGCAGCTATGATATGAACTGATTGCTGTATCATTCTATGAAGAGACTGGCATAAAAGACTTGTGTAACCTCATTCTATTGTAAATGTAACCGCATAAGCTCATTTCTCTTTCTTCCTTGTAGGCTGGCAATGAACTCTGGTTCTCAAAAAAGGTACCAATATAAACAGCAATCAGAGGTCAGTCTTTGTACTGTAGCGGGACTTCTGCCACCGAATGTATCAGGATGACCAAATGAAGCGGGAAGACACCAAATGTAGTACGTGCTTGCCAGGAGGTGACGTATTAAAATTCGGCGAGAAATTTCCAATTGATTTATTGTTTGGAATTACAGTGTCCTCGTTCACCTCGGTCTGCGTCACTGGGCCCCACAATGCTGAGGAAGCACCCCAGCGGCCTGTGCAATGCAATGTTGTGTCGTGCCAGCCTTGTACGCCAGTGGAGTTGTGGCGCCGTCAGAAAGCTGGGAGTTGGCTCAGTGGTCTCGTCCCTGCCGACTCATCGTTGTGAGCTGCAGGTGGCCAGTTGCGTCCTTCTTCTCGCCGGCGTGGCTGAGAACGCGGCCACAAACAAGCGCCTGTGATCCAGCGTCCGAATGTGCGGCCCTCGCCTTGAGATGCCTCCGGCGTGTGTTGGAAGCCAGGATGACTGCCCGCGGTAGTGAGCTGTCGAGTGGCACGACACTGGCTGCCTGCGGACGCCGCGTCGGCCTCAGAGGGTCGAACCAACGACCCGCCGTGGACTGGGACTGTCTCCCCATCTGTTGCTGCGTGTAGCCCGGCGGTGTGACACACCTCGCCGTCCAGGAGAGCTGCCACACTTGAATGATTCTCGTTAGAAAACGGCACCTCTTTATACTTGGCTGTGCGCCTCTGTTTTGCCAAGCGCGCCGCTTGGCGTCCCGTATGCATAACACATAGGTTGGCCAGTGGCCCCCTTCCGCCTCTGACTTGCGCCATGGAAACTGCTGTGTGTGCCTTCTCAGGCAGTTCTATGCTCCTGTGGCCTCTATTTGCCTTCGCAACTGCTGGTATGAGTAACTCACTGCAATCCGGCCCGCACCTGGCTGTAACTTGTGCTCAGAATATCGCACAAAACTAACTTTCCCTATCCTAAACGGTGGTGCCGCTACAGTACCACGACTGGCAGGCATATACCATTGGACTGTCCTTAGCTGACCAGACGACTTGTCTGAGTGCCTTGAGGAGATCTCAGTCTCATTTCTGACACTGCAAGGATTTTTCTGTGTTTGGCAATCTGGCAACTGTAGGGCTACGTGAAATAGACATAGCGGTCCAGCTCGGTAATGCTGACATTTAGTGCCGGGTGTGATATGTACTAGTCTCATAGCTGATTTTCATCTGTGACTAGTTCTAAGAATTTAAAAGTTTGGACGTCACTAACGAAAGCTGTGATAACAAAATCTCGAGTTTGCAAGATGTATGTGACAGAAAACGTAAGCACTGCGTTTTATTACTGTTCAGCAAAAAGACTGGAAGACATGAGTTCACGTTACCAAATACTATACTCGCAAAATCGTTAAGATACATTCCTTGTATTTCACAATGACACTTTGGTACACACAAATATAATTTTTTTTTTAAATTTTGCATTCAGTTTGCTGACACATTGTTGAAACATGGACCTAGTACGAAGCCGTGTGTCACCAGGTCCCATGTGACAGTTCTTCATTCAGATTCAAATTAAGTTCCTGTTTGTTGACACTCCATGTCAACCGTATAGTTGATGTTTGTTAGATACGAAAGAAACCACTGGTGAGGTTTTGCACTACTCCCGATATTTTCCAACTTATGCAAAATTACAGAATGGGTCAACAATCAAGCACTTCGCAAAGGAGATATATATTGTTTTCAACTTATCACTGTCATACACACAGAATATTAAATGGTATATTCTGTTTATTCGCTTTTCATTGAGCTAAATTGCAGGCCTTACAGTAAAAATACATATTGAGACATGTTGCCCCTACCTTAGAAACATCGAAAATTTTAGTACAGAAATAATACACTACTGGCCATTAAAATTGCTATACCAAGAAGAAATGCAGGTGATAAACGGGTATACATTGGAAAAATATATTATACTAGAACTGACATGTTACATTTTCATGCAATTTGGGTGCACACATCCTGAGAAATCAGTACCCAGAAAAACCACCTCTGGCCGTAATAACGGCCTTGATACGCCTGGGCATTGAGTCAAACGGACTTGGATGGCATGTACAGGTACAGCTGCCCATGGAGCTTCAGCACTATACCACAGTTCATCAGTAGTAGTGACTGGCGTATTGTGACGAGCCAGTTGCTCGGCCACCATTGACCAGACGTTTTCAATTGGTGAGAGATCTGGAGAATGTGCTGGCCAGGGCAGCAGTCAAACATTTCCTGTATCGAGAAAGGCCCGTACAGGACCTGCAACATGCGGTCGTGCATTATCTTACTGAAATGTACGGTTTCGCAGGGATCGAATGACGGGTAGAGCCACGGGTCGTAACACATCTGAAATGTAACGTCCACTGTTCAAAGTGCCGTCACTACGAACAAGAGGAGACCGAGACGTGTAACCAATACCATCACGCCAGGTGATACGCTAGTATGGCAATGACGAATACACTCTTCCAATGTGCGTTCACCGCAATGTCGCCAAATACGGATGCGACCATCATGATGCTGTAAACAGAACCTGGATTCATCCGAAAAAATTACGTTTTGCCATTCGAGCACCCAGATTCGTCGTTGAGTACACCAGAGAAAGCGCTCATGTCTATGATGCAGCGTCAGGGGTAACCGCAACCATGATCTCCTAGCTGATAGTCGATGCTGCTGCAAACGTCGTCGAACTGTTCGTGCAGATGGTTGTAGTCTTGCAAACGTCCCCATCTGTTGACTCAGGGATCGAGACGTGGCTGCACGATCCGTTACAGCCATGCGGATAAGATGCCCGTCATCTCGACTGCTAGTGATACGAGGCCGTTGGGATCCCGCACGGAGTTCCATATTACCCTCCTGAACCCATCGATTACGTATTCTGCTAACAGTCATTGGATCTCGACCTACGCGAGCAGCAATGTCCTCCTTACACGAGGCGTCACAACAACGTTTCACCAGGCAACGCCGGTCAACTGCTGTTTGTGTATGAGTAATCGGTTGGAAACTTTCCTCATGTCAGCACGTTGTAGGTGTCGCCACCGGCGCCAACCTTGTGTGAATGCTCTGAAAAGCTAATTATTTGCATATCACAGCATCTTCTTCCTGTCGGTTAAATTTCGCGTCTGTAGCACGTCATCTTCGTGGTGTAACAATTTTAATGGCCAGTAGTGTACAATGCGCACTGTTTTCGTAAGCTCGCTCTATGTTACGTGCCGGCCTGTGTGGCCGAGCGGTTCTAGTCGCTTCAGTCTGGAACCGCGTGCCCGCTACGGTCGCAGGTTCGAATCCTGCCGCGGGCATGGATGTGTGTGTTATCCTCAGGTTTGTTGGGTTTAGGTGGTTCTAAGTTCTAGGGGATTGATGACCACAGATGTTAAGTCCCATAGTGCTCAGAGTCATTTGAACCATTTTTGAACTATGTTTCGTCATATCGATGCTTTTTAGTGATTAATAGCAGATTCACTAACTTGTTTCTCTATTTCCTGTATATTCGTAGTCGTTCTGGAATACCAGCTTCTAGAAGTTCTTTCTCTGTGTGCCAGAAATGACTCTTAAATATTTTTCACGGCCGTGATGACGATTAACACTTCGATGCTCCCACAGAAGAGGTGTAACATGCCGAGACCCTTCTCTTCCTCCTCAGATGCTGCAGTTACATCTAACCGCAAATCCACAATAATACTCCAAGAGGTGGCGATTTCACAGGTACAATGCATGAATCAAGTCTAATATTTTTCAGTATTTTGTGGCATTTACTTTCTTTACTTTCTACAGCTTCCCAGATAGCTGAGGGCATTAACACACCACTACCACGATTCGGAGAGGCGAGTCAGCCGCTGATCGAATCCGCCTCGCCGATAAATGACGAGGGTTAGTGTGGCAGTCAGCCTCGATTGGTTTGCAGGCGATTTACCCACATCCAATTAGCTAAATACCGACCTGATACCCACGTCTCACTTCAGATATACGCTACTCAAGACCTGATGTAAGACATGGCAGAATCGACATGTGGTTCGCATTGCACGTTCAGATGCATGTGGCCTTTCCTCCGGTAGGATTATTGGGTAGGGTAAGGCCGCACAAGTGACTGAAGTGGCGTCCAATTGAAGAAACGTACGACAGGTAGCTGAACATCCCTCTTGAGGGACTCCCAGTAAATCATGCCACACGAGTTTACTTTACTTTTGCCCAGCTATGCATGTATAATTGTGTTAATTACATTTATTACATTTCTCTGGTTTGAGGGGAAGAAGCACTACTGCATACTATCATTACGTTTCGTGCCTGTGTGTACAACTTATGTTTGGACATTTAAATCACGTAAGTCTACAGGAAAGGTCGTTTACTCTCACATGGTTATGGAAAAGATTTTTTTTTTTAATGTCGTCTTAGAGAATTTTTCACTTAGTTCTGTTCGAAATAACTAAAAGCTTTTCAATTCTTAATATTTAATTAAATGTCAATACACCTTCACAGCTACGTTTTCGACTAAAAATCGAAAAGTGAAGTGGACAAATCCTTAGTCGATGCACTCATCGCTTCTTTCAGTTATGTCAGTGATTTATGTGTGTTAAAATGTCAAGTTGTACACGGTTCAAAATTCTCGTTAGACTAATGGTCCTCCGGTAAATGACCTTGTAAGTAATGCCAAAAATCTGGCACTGACAAGTACACACCATGTCCTATAGGACCATGCTTCTAAAGCAGTGCCATTTTCAATCATTTGGTTGAGGACAGCTTTACCTTACATGTATGCCGGTATACGTGAAATTATTCCCTATATTTTGAAAGATAATAGCCCTGATTTTTTGCTGTTTCTTACCGAGAACCAAACTATTTAAAATACATATCGACACGCTGACTCTACCATCTGCAAAGGAAGGCCTTAATCTTGTGAACGTTAAATTTAAGTACCGCACACTTTCATTTAATCGCATAAAGAAAGCAGTAATAAAGCAAAATCGATGCTTGATCCAAAATCTAATGCTCAAACGTAAACCGAGAAGTACCACGCCACCGACAAACTAAGATGAAATTAACATTTTATATCAGCATATCAGCTATATTACCGTGAGTTTAGTTAAATAAACAGCAATGTGGACAAACGTACTTACTTACCAACAGAGACATTTACAATATCCTGACATCAGCAGCCCATCATAATCGGATCGAAGAAAAATATCCTTGATCGAAATGGAACTCATCTGCAAGAAAGTGCACAATGTTCACCTCACGTCAGACGTCATATAGAAATGGTACATCATCATCAATGACGAAATCACAACCAATAAAGAAATCCACAAAATACATCTTACTACAAACTTCCGGACTGATAATATTGATACATTGAACCACATACCTGTATTTACTTACGGACACGAAGAAATTGGCATTGATCGACTGGACCACAGAAGCAACTGTTAATATAACTGAACTGATAAGACGAAATATTCAGATGCCCGGGGACAAAGATCAACAATGCGATCTGTATGCTTGCGGTACTACAAGATATGTAACACATCACCGAGCAGCAACGTACCATCACTATTTAATACACACTGAAAATTAACTCTGGAAAATCATGACATTGACAAATAAAAGGAAAAATTTGGCAAACTGCTAAAAATTATGACCGTACCACATGTACAACAAGAAGAAGGGATAGAACAAGAAGATGACGATTGTAATGGGTCTTGCCTCCTCAAAACTTTCGTACTTCAGTGGGAATGTACGATGCCGTATAAATTTTTGCCTGATTTCAGTTAATTTTTATGCTTAGATTGTATGCTCCACATCTATTGTTAAGTTCGCATAGGTTTGATCACCAAAACACTATTTTTCTAATAATGTAATTTTATTTTTCATATCGATCCAGTTAACAGCATCGATCTTGAACCATTCAAATTAGTAAGCACAATTGTTAGCTAAAATGAGGCAAAAACCATTTTACAGTGAAACTAACATCATTGCGCTTTAGTTTTCAAAAAAATGGTTCAAATGGCTCTGAGCACTATCGGACTTAACTTCTGAGGTCATCAGTCCCCTAGAACTTAATTACTTAAACCCAACTAACCTAAGGACATCACACACATCCATACCCGAGGCGGGATTCGAACCTGCGACCGTAGCTGTCCCGCGGTTGCAGACTGTAGCGCTTAGAACGGCTCGGCCACTCCGGCCGGCTTTAGTTTTCATGTAAACAAAATTTCTGTTTGCAATTTTAGCTTTTCTAATTTTACTGTCGACAATTCAATCTAAAATTATACAAAGACAGGAAGCTGATAATTTTTATATTGTCATAATATGCTACCTTCATTTTTAATTACTAGGCGCATAAATCTCAAACAATTATCCTAGAAAGCATTACATAAATTATACCTGAAAAATAATTTCGATTAAGTCAGCCTTAATGAAATTCATTTGAACTGCTTCTTTTCCTAGACGGATCCGGAAGTTATGTACGTGATACTTACAGAAACTTTACGCACCGAACAAGCTGTAATAGTCTCAGTAGCTATCGAGGCGGGTACGTGTAACTATCAACTTCTTTCTGATGTGTTGAAATGCTGCATAATGAACTTACTTAACAAATGGTGTTGTAGAAAGTATCAAGAATTCATGAATAAATACTGATGTCAAAAAGCAACAATATTCCAGTGACTTCTACCAAATCAGGAAATCTTGGGCCTATTAATTGGAAATCATAAACAAGACAAGTAAGTATAATCTTTCTCTCCTGACGAAATTATACAAATATGACAACGTTAGAACAGTTAGTTCTACGTAGGATATTTACTTTCTGTATACGTGCGTACATTTTGACATTAAGGAATATGTAACATTATACGATCAATTACTGGTAGGGACGTTGCTCTGATACAAAACGTGAATCTTTTTAATCTGCCGAACACAAAAGATATTTTTTGTGTTCTACTTGATGTTAATATATCTATGTTATGTTACTAAACTGTACAATTACTATTAATAAATTATGTTGGAAAACATAACTGCATCAGAGTGTTTCCTGCGCTTGTGAAGTTCCCCACTATACAAATGAACAGCCACAGTGCATATCTCGGTTATGCTCCAAACCGTCTCTATTGACCTTGATGTCGACGGGACGTTTAACTGTAATCTGCCTTCATTCTTTTCCGCACCAAAGTAGACCCACTTGTGAGTGTGTGCGACATGTTCCTATTCTAAGATTCAAAATGTCTGTAGTTTCAGTATCTTAGGAATGCAGCTTCAGTCTTCTGTACTGCTTAATAAAAGTAAACTACTTCGAACTTGTCGTGTAAATGCTTTTTAACGCCATTTATTGATGACAAGTCTTTTCACCGCGGCTTCGCGAGGGCAAGTGTTCGACACAAACGTTGCATCGTCTCTCTTTTGTCTGTCCACCTATTCATATCCCCGACTCTCTGTGGAACGCTTACGAATTTCAGTCCGTAACTGAAAATGAAATAACGTGAACAGTCTTTGCAGTGCCACATTCATAAAATGGTGCTATGTTGACGGCTATCATTTTGATTCTGTAATCAAATGTTCTTAACAGTTAAAATCTGTCCGAAGCGTTCCCAGCTGTAAGGATATCCTTACACTGTTTCGAGAATTGGGGCATATGTATCGATCGTCGTGGCATATGTATCGATGGTTAATTTAATACTTTACCACGTGTGTGCCCGTCTCCTCCTTGCCTCCCTCTCTCTCTCTCACTCTCTCTCTCTCTCTCTCTCTCTCTCTCTCTCTCTGTCCACCTCTTCCTCCCACCTCTATCCATCCATCTCCTCCTCTTCACTCTCTCTCCATCTCCTCCTCACCCTCTATCTATATCCTACTTCCATCTCTCTGTCCAATGTCCTCCTCTCCACTCTCTCTCTCCTTCTCCCCTTCCCTCCATGTCCACCTCCTCCTCCCTCTTTCTCTGTTAATCTCCGCCTCTCACTATCACTCTTACCCCCTCTTTGTGTCCAACGTTTCCTCCCTACACTACTCTGTGCAACAGATGTGGAGCATTCATTTATTCAAATATGTAATAGATAATGAAAGTGACACATCGGTAAAATGCCTATCCCATGTAATCGAGATCGCAGCGTATTAGTTAGAACAATTCTCAGACAGATTTAAGTAAATTGTAGGGCACATCTGTAGATACATCATCCACATTAAGAAAAGTATTTCGCAATATACACAACTGACTGTAATATTTATTTAACTGAAGACATGATTGTACACGATGTTTTTAATTATACTTCCAGGCGATATGATATATAAATTCTGGAGTGAGCCCGCCGTAGCTCAAGCGAGGTGCTGTGTCCACGTTTCTATGGAAACGCCGCAGTGGTGTTGATGCTGCGTTGACAGGTAGCACCTTCACTTTGTAGTCGATGCACCTTCGCAGTTGAAAGCTGTCTGAATCTTTCCCAACTGTCAGGATTTTCCTTACACCCTATCAAATGTGGACTTCTATTGTCGCCATAGTACATGGACCATCTAATATGTGTACCATGGGGCTGTCCATCCTTTTCATCCCCATCTGTCTGTTCTTCTCCCACATCATCATCTCTCCACACCCATCTCCTCTAGCTCTGTCCATTTCATCTTTCCCCTGCCTATGACCATCTCATACTGACCCATGTCTGTTCACCTCCTCTTCCTACCTGATCCCTCTGTCCGTCTCCTCGCTCCCCTTCTCTCCATCCATCCACTCTTTCCCCTCTGCCTGACCATTTCCCTGACTATTTCCTCTTTCCCTCTTTCTACCATCTCTTTCTCCCACTCTCTCTGTCCACTTCCTCCTTAGTATCTCTCTGTCCACCCACTGTTCCTAATCTCTTTGACGGTCCCCTCCTTCCCCTTCTCCCTGTTCTTCCCCTCCTCTCCACTTCATCTGCAAAACTCCTTCTCCCCAATCTCTCAGAGCAATGCTGCCCTCTCTATATCCTCCTCCTCACTCTACCTGCCAGCGTCTTACTCCCCCTTCTGTTCATCTCCTTCTAACCTCAGTCTGTCTGTCCACCTCGTCCTCTTTGTCCTCCACCTCCTGTGTTTATTCTCCTGCCCCCTTTCTCTGTCAGTCACCTTTTTCCTCGCTCTCTCTCTGTCCATCTACTCCACCCACTCTCTCTACCTCCTCCCCCTCTCTCTATTTCCATCTCTTACTTACCCCCTTAATAAATACATCCACACCATTCTCTCCCCTCTCTCACTCTCCAGCTCCATCTCAACCTTTCCCATCCACAAGGATAGACAGTGCATTGCAGACCACTATTAACTGTACATTACGCCTGTCGTACAGAGAAGCCTGTGTAATGGGTTAAAAAACTTATTTTCACACATATCTCCACTCTCTGGGAGCTAGGAGGTTCTACCCGCACACCCCCTCCTCTACACCTGCTGGTCCCCAAGTAGGAAATAGTATGTGTACCTAGACTGGTTGAAACAGATCCAAGGCTTTAGGAGGAGAGAGACATGCAGACATACTGCGTATATATAGATGGATGCTATTGTGTATATATAATGATATACAACTGCATCCATTGCGTAGGGGTAGCGTCTTTGAATAATAAAGTCCTCAGTCCTGGGTTCGAACGGCACCAATGTTTAAATTTTGATTAAAAATCACTAGCAATGGCGGTCAAAGACTTGCGGTATATGATGTCAGTTTCTATCTGCTAACGGCCTTGTGAAAGAGGTGGGAAGAGCGGACAGAGGTTCAGGGACCTCTCTTGTGTTTGGAGTGGGACACTGCCCCTGAAAACCGGAAGAACTAGCAATGATCGACGGCATGAGAACGCAGAAGGCAATGAAAATCACTGCATGAAAGATACATAATGCACATCCACAGAACATGTGGCCAGTAATTGGCCATTGGAAAATAATTCCGGACTAGTCTCCCATAAGGATCTCCAGGAGTCGACTAGCAAGGGGGAGGTGATCGTGAGAAAAAGATTGAATAACCAATCAAAGAGTAACGCTCTACGTGTCAGGGAGTGGGATGTCAGAAGTTTCGATGTTGTAGTGAAGCTAGAAAATCTGAAAATGGAAATTCAGAGGCTCAGTCTAGATATAGTTGGGGTTAGTGAAGTGAAATGGAAGAAAGACAAGGATTTAACGTCAAATGAGTATAGGGGTATATCAACAGCAGCGTGAAATGGTATTACAGGAATAGGATTCGTTACGAGTTGGACGGTAGGGCAGAGAGTGAGATACCGTGAACAGTTCAGTGATAGGATTGTCTTTATCAAAGTCGACAGTAAACAAACACTGACAACAATAGTTCAGGTATACATGCCAATGTCGGAAGCAAAAGATGAAGCGAAATGGAAATAGATGAGGAAAGGAGATGAAACTAATAGCAATGGGATACTGGAATGCAATTGTAGGTAAGGGAGTAGAAGAAAGAATTACGAGAGAATATCGGCATGTTAGAAGGAACGAGAGGAGAGAAAGACTAATTGAGTTCTGTAACAAATACCCTAGTAATAGCGAATACTTTATTCAAGAAACACAAGAGGAGGAGGTATACTCGGAAAAGGCTGGGAGATACGGGAAGATTCTAGTTTGATGTACCGTGGTCAGGCAGAGATTCCGAAATGACTTATTCGATTTCACTGCACACCCAGGAGCAGATAGAGATTAAGATCACAATTCAGTAATGCTGAAAAGAAGGCTGAAGTTTTAAGAGACGAGTCAGGAAGAATCAATGTTCCGAGAAATTGGTTACGGAAGTACTAAGAAATGAAGAGATACACCTGAAGTTTTCTGGTGCTATAGGTACTGCCATAATGAATAGCTCAATGGGCTGTTAAGTGGAAGAGAAACGCTGGTCTCTAAAAAGCGCTGTTAGAGAAGTTGGAAACAACATGTAGGTACAAAGACTGTAACTTCGAAGAAACGATGGACATCGGAAAGAAACACTTCAGTTCCTCGACGAAACAAGGAAGAATGGAAATGTGGAGAGAAATTCAGGAATACAAAAATACAAGTAACTTAGGAACGAAACAAATAGGAAATTCAGGGAAGCTAAGGCAAAATGCTTCCATGAAAAATGTGAAAAAAATTGAAAAAAGAAATGATTTTCAGAAGGACTGACTCAGCATGTAGAAAAGCTAAAACTATCTTCGGTGAAATTAAGAGTAAGGGTGGTAACATTAAGACTGCAATGGGAATTCCACTGTTAAATACAGAGGATAGGTAGCAAGAGGGGAAGACTTGTCTGAAAAAAAAATGGCTCTGAGCACTATGTGACCTAACATCTGGGGTCATCAATCCCCTAGAACTTAGAACTACTTAAACCTAACTAACCTAAGGACATCACACACACCCATGCCCGAGGCAGGATTCGAATCTGCGACCGTAGCGGTAACGCGGTTCAGGACTGAAGCGCCTCGAACCGCTCGGCCACACCGGCCGACTGACTCGTCTGAAGAGCTCTTAGAAGAAGGAAGAGGATAGACAGTGAAGAGGCAGGGAATCCAGTATTAGAAACAGAATTTTAAAGTACTTTGCAGGACGTAAAATCAAATAAGGCAGAAGGGATACATAACATTACATTGCAAATTCTAAAGCAATGTTCGGAGGTGGCTATTAACCGACTATTCACATCGGTGTTTAGAATCTATGAGACTTCTGATATACCATCAGAATTTAGGAAAAAACTTCATCCGCAAAATTTTGAAGATAGCAAGAGCCGTCAAGTGCGAGAATTGCTAAACAATCAGCTTAACATCTCATGCCTCCAAGTTGCCGACAAGAATAACATACAGCAGAATGGAAAAGAAAATTGTGTATCAGTTAAATGACGATCAGTTTGGCTTTAGGAAAGGTAAAGGCACCGGAGACGCAGTTCTGACGCTGCGGTTGGTAATGGAAGAAGACTGAAGAAAATTCAAGACACGTTCATAGGATTTGTCGACCTGGAAGAAGCGTTCGACACTCAAATAGCGCAAGGTTTTCGAAATCCTGAGAAAAGTATGGGTAGTCCACAGGGGAAGACGGGTAATATACAATGTGTACAGGAACTAAGAGGTAAATTTAAGACTAGAAGACCAAGAACGATGTGCTCGAATTAAAAAGGGTGTAAACTGGGATGTAATCTTTCGCAGTTACTGAATCTATACATCGGAGAAGGAATGACGGGAAGGTCAAAAGTGGGGTTAAAATTGTAGGTGAAAGGACATCAGTGATAAGATCAGCTGATGACATTTGTGTCATCAGTGAAAGTGAAGAAGAATTACAGGATCTGTTGAATGGAATGAAGCGTCTAATGAGTGCATAATATCGATTGAGAGTAAATCGAATACAAATGAAATTAATGAGATGTAGCAGAAATGAGAGCAGCGAGAAACTTAACAGAGGGGGTCGTTCCATTTCGTTACTGACCATCTGGTACAGCAACCGGTTAAGAATTTCTAGAAATAAGACAGTCTCGGTTTCAAGATGTTCACAGAATATTTTTTCCCTCGTTATCAGCCATGAATCCGTTTCTGCAGGTTGACGGCTTTATTAACGCTCATTCTGTATAAGTTGAACACAGACGAAGCGGGAACCTGTTGTATCGATCACTGGACCGTCACTGTGAAGTGGATTGCTGCAAAAGAAAGCTTGACTAACGCTGTAGCCGATAGTGCACGCATTAAGCATACGGGCGTGAAGTCTGGAACATGAGAACTTATTAATGAATAAGAAGAAAAGTATGTAGATGCTTTGTACTTATCTTTTATTTCTCTTGAATACTCGTAAGCTATAGGCACTGATACAAATGGCTCCTTGCTAGTTCGCAGCCATTAACTTAGCTGATGGCTATTCTGTCTCTCGGCTAATGAGAGAGAAAGGCTTCATACAACTGGGCGATAGCTAGGTTCGCGTACAACTGGTCGGTAGCTAGGCTCTCGTACAACTGGGGGCCGAGTCCACTCTCGTATCACGAGACCTGCCTTGGTGGTGGCGCTAGGTCTGCGATCACAGTGGCGACACGCGGGTCCGACATGTACTACATGGACCGCGGCCGATTTAAGTTACCACCTAACAAGTGTGGTGTCTGGCGGTGACACCACATTCCTCCCCCGCAAATCGGCGAACGGTCGTGAGATAAGGCTTCCGCCCGCCGTGGGGAGGACCACATGTTGACGTATGCGATGAGGTGGGGAGCCTAACAACAGGCGAGGCTGTGCCACCCGCACCCGGCCATCCGGTCCGAGGGGAGCTAGGAAACGCCTGCAAAACTAGTCCAGGGTGCACGTCAACATGCGGTGTATGCGCCCGTGAGAAGACATGAGGAACCGAAGGGTCTACTTCCATGGCGTCGGGGTAGCCGACGCGCGATGACGTCATGTGGTCCGGAGCGGGCTGGAGTTCCATGGCGGAGGACAGCTGGTCACGGGAAGCGATCGGCGGCGCGTGACCCTGGGAGGCGCCTGGCGGCTGCAACGAAGCGTCGAATGCGGTCGGCGGCGGCGGCGGCTGCTGCTGCTGCTGCCGCTGCGGCGGCGGCGGCGCGTCGCCATGGGGCAAAATGGAAGGCATCGTCGGTAACACCTGGGGATGAGGCGAGCCAGTAGATGGGTCCCCAGGGCGCTGACCGGACGGCACCGTCGCTGAAAGCAGACGGGGAGCGGCAGAACCCGAGCGACGACAGAGGCGCAGCTGATTGAGATGCCGACGCACCTCACCAGAGGCCCCCAAAACCAAATACAGCGCGCGGCCGAGGCAGCGAAGAATGCGCCCTGCGAGCCAACGCCGTGAACCTCGATAGTTGCGATAAAATACAACGTCGCCTGGAGCAAAAGCAGGAGTCTGCCGCTGCACAGGAACCTGATGCGGCGGATGCAGCAAAGACATCAAGGTGCGATGAGGACGACCGTGGAGCAACTCAGCCGGCGAGCGACCATCTCGGGGCTGAGAGCGATACGAAGACAAAAAGAGCAACAATGCGTCCTCCCGAGAATGCGACTCTTTCAGTTTCAACATCTGTGACTTGAAAGTCCGGACCAACCGTTCAGCGGCACCGTTGGACTGAGGCGAAAACGGCGCGGATGTCAGATGTTGAATACCATTGGCCTGGCAGAAAGACTGGAATTCTGCGGACATGAATTGTGGGCCATTGTCGGAAACAATAGTCTGCGGAAGACCTTCAATGCAAAAGATAGCAGACAACGCTTGGATGGTGGCGGAGGACGTCGTGGAAGACATCCGGACAACAAAAGGAAAATTACTGAAGGCGTCGACCAGAACCAACCATCGAGCATTCCAGAATGGACCAGCAAAATCAATGTGCAAGCGTTGCCAAGGGGAAGTGGCTTTTGGCCACGCAAAGACTTTCCGCGGCGGTGCGGACTGTTGTTCGGCACACGCCGGGCACGAAGAACACATAGTCGTAATCGCAGCATCGATTCCGAACCAAGTACAGTGCTGACGAGCAAGTTGTTTCGTTCGCACTATACCCCAATGTCCTTGATGAAGAAGCCGTAAAACAGAGGACTGTAACGAACGTGGGACCACGACTCTGGACTGATCATTATCAGAACGCAACAACAAAACACCACGTCGAACAAAAAGTCTCTCCTTGTGAGCAAAAAATCGGCGAACCAACGGATCCTCGATCCGAGACTTTGACAAAGGCCATTGCGTAGCAACAAAACGTAAAACAGTAGCAAGGACAGGGTCAGCAGCTGTGGCTGTAGCGACACGACGAAAATCAATCGGAAACGATTCGACCACTTCATCGGTTTCCGAATCAATGAACATGCAAGCAAGTTCGGAAGAATCGAATGCTTTATCCTCAGCAACAGGCAAACGGGACAACGCATCGGCGTTTCCGTGCTTAGCAGTGGACCGATACAAGATATCGTAGCGGTACTGCGAGAGGAAAATAGACCAGCGAATGAATTTCTGCGCTGTACGTGGAGGTACAGGCTTGGTCGGATGAAAAAGCGATGTCAACGGTTTGTGGTCTGTGATGATGGTAAAGTGACGACCATACAAGAAATCATGGAACTTAGTAACACCAAACACGAGAGCCAAAGCTTCTTTCTCTATCTGTGAATAATTTCTTTGCGCAGACGAGAGCAATTTGGACGCAAAGGCAATAGGGCGATCATGCGAGCCAACTTTGTGCGCAAGCACAGCACCGATCCCGAAATCTGATGCATCTACCATCAACAAAAGGGGTTTCTGGGGATCGAATGGCGTAAGGCAAGTATTAGCAAGCAACGCCGATTTCAACTGGCGAAAGGCGCGTTCACATTCCGTCGTCCAGACGAACGGAACACCTTTACGGCGTAAGCGATGAAGCGGAGCTGAAATGGAAGAGGCATTGCGCACATATTTATGGTAATAATTAATTTTACCCAACACACTCTGTAGCTGTTTGATATTTTGAGGGGACGGCAAGTCGTGTATGGCACGGAGGTGCTCTGGACTCGGATGTATGCCTTGGGCATTAATGACATGTCCCAGGTATGGTAAGTCACGAGCAAAAAACACACATTTGTCCTTCCTCAAGCGAAGACCATTTTGCCGCAAGACCTGAAATAATGTCCGTAAGTTCGCAAGATGATCTTCTTCTGTCTGTCCGGAGATCACTATATCGTCCAGATAGTTTGCTGCAGTAGGGACCGACGCACAAATAGTTTGTAAATATTGCTGAAACAAGGCAGGGGCGGATGCACACCCGAATGGCAGTCTTTTGAAGCGGTACAATCCAAGATGCGTGTTAACCACCAATACGCGCTGGGATTCGTCGTCCACCGGTATTTGCAAGTACGCATCAGCTAGGTCCAACTTGGAAAAATATTTTCCCGGGCACAGTTTAGCAAAAAGATCTTCCGGGCGGGGCAAAGGAAAAGTAGCAGTCACTAGCTGTGGATTCACTGTGGCCTTGAAGTCCACGCAAAGTCTCAATTTTCCGGAAGGTTTTGGCAAAATTACTAAGGGTGAGGCCCAGAGAGAAGCTTGCACACGTTCAATTACACCCTGTGATTCGAGATCGTGTAACGTTCTTGCGACCTCATCACGCAATGCGTGGGGAACATTGCGCGCCCTGAAAAATTTCGGTTGCGCGTTTACCTTCAGTTCTAAATGTGCTTCATAGTTTTTAGCGCAACCTAAGCCCGGTGCAAAAATGTCTGCAAATTCGTCACACAGCCGAGAAACACTGTCTGTAGGCACAGTCTGATTCACTGATAGGACCTGATTTACAATAGACATGTTAAACAACTTAAATAAATCTAGACCAAACAAGTTCACGGCAGAAGAAGAACGAAGAACGTAAAATGACACAAGTTTTGTTTGTCCCTTGTATGTGGCAAGAAGGCTGCACTGTCCTAACACAGGAATTTTCTGTCCGGAATATGTGGTTAGCTTAACATTTGCGGCACGCAACGGAGGGTTGCCCAGTTGTTTGTACGTGTCGTGATTGAGCAATGAAACTGCAGCTCCGGTATCGAGCTGGAATGGGATCACTTTGCCTTCAAAGTCTAAGTCCACAAAAAGTTTATTGTCCTGCTGACGACAAGAGCGACTGTTTTGTGCAATTGTAACAGACACTGGTACAGAATCACTTGCTAATTGACGTGATTTCCGGCGACGTCGACGCACAGTTTTTGTGGGACGATCACTGTCATTGTGAGAGAAAGTGTCACTGGACGAAGTGGAATTAACGACATGAATGTCCATAGGCGAAGGTCCACGAGCCTGAGTGTCCTTGGTTCGATTCCGGCGCGAAGCAAAGGGCCTGGAATGATTGCGATTGTCTGATCTGAGCTTTTTCTGGCAAACACTTTGAACATGTCCTTTCTTATTGCAGAAAAAGCAAATAGCTTGGCGTGACGGGCAATGTGCACGCGAATGTCTAGTAGCACACCGCGGGCATGATTTCACTGCATTTGCGGGCTGGCGCGGCACACCTGGCTTAGCACGCGGCGGTCGCTGTGCGTCCGTGCGCGAGGCCCGGTTACCGGGCCGCGGAGCGCGTCCAGCGGGCCGGTCAATGTTACACACGGCTGGCGAAGTTTCAAAAGATTCCTGAGCACAGTCCAGTGTGTCCTGTCTATCCAATATGTCTATCACTTGTTGAAGGGAGGGATTAACTAGTTTCAAAATTTGCTCCCGTATGCGAACATCAGAAACGTTCTGTGCAATTGCATCACGCACCATTGTATCTGAATAAGAAAGACCACAGTCACATTCAAAGGCACAGTCCCTAGTAAGTCCTTGCAATGTTGCGACCCACTCCCTATTAGTTTGACCGGCCGTACGTTTTGTACGAAAGAACGTATACCGTTTTGCAACCACATTAACTGTTTCTTTGAAATAGGCATCTAAGGCAGACAAAATTTCCTCGTATGACAGAGTTGCTACGTCTCGTCGGGGAAACAATTTCACTATCACACGGTATGTGGACACACCGACACAAGAAAGCAAAAACGGCTGCCGCTCATTACCTTGAATTCTGTAGGCAGCAAGGTGAAACTGGAACTGACGAGACCACTCTTGCCAGGTCTCATCGGCTGCCACGTATGGTCGAAAGGGAGGTGCAACAGCGTTCAGTGGCAGCGGTTGCGAGGAAGCGGCGGCGGCCGCATCGGTTTGAATGGTACGTTGACCCTGGACGAGCTGTCCAAGGGCATCCAGTAACGCCTGCGTCTGCTGAGTCTGCAAGCGATAAAATTCGGACAGTACATCTGGAGAATGTGGCGAAGCCATGACACAAATAAATGGAAGCAATCAGAACTTTAAAACGGCGTCAATGAAGCAAACAATTAATACAAACTCTTTTCCCTCGTCGCCATATGTTGTATCGATCACTGGACCGTCACTGTGAAGTGGATTGCTGCAAAAGAAAGCTTGACTAACGCTGTAGCCGATAGTGCACGCATTAAGCATACGGGCGTGAAGTCTGGAACATGAGAACTTATTAATGAATAAGAAGAAAAGTATGTAGATGCTTTGTACTTATCTTTTATTTCTCTTGAATACTCGTAAGCTATAGGCACTGATACAAATGGCTCCTTGCTAGTTCGCAGCCATTAACTTAGCTGATGGCTATTCTGTCTCTCGGCTAATGAGAGAGAAAGGCTTCATACAACTGGGCGATAGCTAGGTTCGCGTACAACTGGTCGGTAGCTAGGCTCTCGTACAACTGGGGGCCGAGTCCACTCTCGTATCACGAGACCTGCCTTGGTGGTGGCGCTAGGTCTGCGATCACAGTGGCGACACGCGGGTCCGACATGTACTACATGGACCGCGGCCGATTTAAGTTACCACCTAACAAGTGTGGTGTCTGGCGGTGACACCACAGAACCATTCTTCATGCTTGATGTATTCTTCGACGGTGATGGCACCATCCAGCAGGGTAACTAATAGTCCACGTCACAAGGACAGATTCGCTTTACAGTGGTTTTAGGATAATAGTGATCTTACGCTGATGTTTCGCGTCCGTTACCCAGCGACCTTCAATTTACGTTTATTACGTGACTCGTGTGTAGGTATCTGGTGCCACGTAGCTCTGGAAACCTACTAAGGACTTATCGAATCTAATTCACATAGAATGGTTAATGCATTGTGTTTCAAAGGAGGACCAACATGCTGTTAAATAGGTGGTCATAATTTATTGGGTCATGAGTGCATATTACAAGAAGTGACGTATCTGTTACCTGATCTTAGGGCAACAAAGAATCAGTCGGGCTAAATATAATTTTCTTACTCAAAGAAGGAGCGAAGCAGTTCCATCTTTTTCTATAAATGAAGCCTATCCTACCGGTGGTGAAACTTACATTTCTAACCCACTCGATTATGAAGACATGTTACGCAACTATCGCGAAATTACGTCGCGCGCAAAAGATGCTGTTGCATCCTTAAGCCAATGGTTCTAGATGTACGCTTGGCGGTAGTTGGCTGACGCCAGCGATCAGTTTTTATTAATATTTTTTTTGTAGACTCAGCAACATCGGGCAGATATATAAGCTGTACAGTTCATGATGGATCTACGAAAGAGGCACAAAATTGTTCGTCAGTATTTCTAACAAGCTGTTCACTGAATTCGTCATAAGGTTTCCCGAAATCATCGTGCTGTTCTTAAAAACATTCCTATTCAGTCAACATGAAGTAACAACTGAAAATTGTTGCCATGCAATGACTCGTAGCAGGATTTCCTATTAATCACGAATCACGGACAAAAACCTAACCTAACCTCAGCAACCAGGTCTGAGAACAGCGTGCTTCCGACCGACAGCCGTGTCAGATTTTGCAGCATGGCGTCACGAATGTGCTCTGGAGGGGCATTGGGTCAGCACACCAATCTCCCGGCCGTTTCCGTCTTTTCAGACGGATACAAGAGCTCTTCAACTTGCATAACGAGGCTGAGTGGAACCCGTTCCAGTCCTCCTAACAAGAAAAAAGACCCTGGTGGTAACGGGAATTGAACACGAGTCCTCCGCATGGCTACAGAACTGCAGACCAGTCAGCTGCTGAGACTGGTACTCATACAAATATTGTTGATCTTTTTTTATCCTGAGCTATTTTCCCTGAGACACTAAGTTATTCTATCTTGAAAACAAAATTATTCATTCGCAAAACTAAAATTGTTGTTTCCTAAAAACAAAATAAAAATTCTTCTTTCAGACTAAAAGGTTTTTCACTTCTCAAAGGTAAATATTTTAGTTCTTAAAAGTAAGTCATCTTTCCTAAAATACTACAAATTTTACCATTCCTGGGGACTGAAATAATCTTAATGGCCCAGTAAAGTATATTAGCACTTGAGGAGCGTGGACAGTTCTCGTTGAATTCCACCCGACTTTTCCCTTTACAGATTATCAACAGCTTTTGTAGCGTTTAACGTATTTCCTGCCAATATTTTGTTCCATGATGTACTGTTGCTGCTGCAGGTACGTTTGAAAAGCGCAAATAACGTTTCTCAAGTAGCGGTCAGACACTTACCAAATATGCAACCATAGTTTACCACCTGCGAAAATTTACTCATCTACCTGGAGGGCCGGCCGTTGTGGCCGAGCGGTTCTAGGCGCTTCAATCCGGAACCGCACTGCTGCTGCGATCCCAGGTTCGAATCCTGCCTCGGACATGGATGTGTGTGATGTCTTTAGGTTAGTTAGGTTTAAGTAGTTCTAAGGCTAGGGGACTGATTATAGTGCTCAGAGCCATTTGAACCATTTGAACCAGGAGAAAGAGTGACGGTGGAAGTCTATTTCATAATTAAGACGCAGAACATTTTGGTCGCAGTGAATGTCCTATATGTTAGGGTATTTTGTAACTGACGCTACGTGCAAACAGCGTCAACAGTTAGATAGATATGTGCTACTGTACAATGTATTATTGGATGTATTTCATAACCTTCTTAATGTCTTTCTTATGATGGACTGGAGCAGTCACATGCTTTCCTTAAGTCGAAAGTGTGCTTTACAAATCCACCAACGAAACCAAAGGTGGTCACCACAGGTGGTTTGTTTGTGTCGTATCTGATTTCTCAGCAACTAGCAGGACTGAATGCTATCTTCAATTATTATTCTCGATATTGCATACAGAGTCCACCTTTTTTGAGAATGTCGACTACCAACTTTTAAAATCTGCAATTTGCTTCATATTCACCCCATAAATTGTAAATTATCTGCCCTTGATATAGTTTGCAGAAACGAATAAAAATAAATGAATTAAAATATCATTATCATTGTGTTTCAATACCAACTATAACAAAATATGATACTATACGCCTTTAGAACCGAAAGCCACGAAAAACGCACCATAACTTGTGAGAAAGGGCCTTTTAGAAATGACCGATTTAGTTTATTCGAGTTTCCTGATGAAATCTAAACAAATTACGTATTAAAATTTCATCGAATGCAACAACACGTTCATTGTTACCAGTCACTGTTTCTTTATATCCACGTCTCGAACGTTTGTACTTCCATCATCAGGTGGATTTACATATGTTAGTGCGATGCATGTGTCTGTTGTGTTACGGCTTTGGGGTAACCTGTGGCACTGTCTAGTTGAGAACCAAAAACACTATTTTCAGAACATGTTTTGGGGAACTTTTTGACTGAAAACCAAACGAATATCTAAATCTGAAAATAAAATAGCTAAAACAGAATAGTTCCAGCGGTCACAGGCTCTTTTCTTTGTCATAACACAGCACATGTAAACTGTCATACTTTGTAAATTTAATAAACCCAGAGCTCTATCGCATCCGAAACGTACCTCTCTTTCTTGCAATCCTTCCATCGTGTATCACTGAATCTCAGCCAAAATTGTTATTTATGTATATTTGTACTACTGTTGGCAACATAATTATTGCATTAAAGGTCTGCAACATGTTATTGATTACATAAACAAGTATGAAATTTAAGCTATATAAACTTAACAGAAAAATATTCGTGTACCGCTTGAAATATTTGTTCCAACGCATGTATTCATCAACTCAAGTAAAGATCTCCTCAATGCTTCAGAACTTACTCTGAAATAATAGTGTTTTGTTATGTATTCTTTGTATTTCCAGATAATGTTTCTGTTTTGCTATATGTTCTTTGCATCTAGTAGTTCCCTGACACCATCTTGTTTGCAAAGTATGGCAGTTTACACGTGATGTATTACGATAGGGCAAGGAATCTGTGACCGCTAGAGGTACTCTATTTTAGTTTTTTTTAAATTTAACATATACGTTTAGTTTTTCGCCAAAAACCTCCGCAAAACTACGTTCTGAAATTGTGTTTTTGTTTCTCCACTAGACAGTGCCGCAGGTTACCCCAAAGTCGTAACACAACACACACGATGTTGAAACTTTAAACCTACGAAGGTGCCGGCCGGAGTGGCCGAGCGGTTCTAGGCGCTACAGTCTGGATCTGCGCGATCGCTACGGTCGCAGGTTCGAATCCTGCCTCGGGCATGGATGTGTGTGATGTCCTTAGGTTAGTTAGGTTTAAGTAGGTCTAAGTTCTAGGGGACTGATGACCTCAGAAGTTAAGTCCCATAGTGTTCAGAGCCTACGAAGGTCGTTGCTGGTGTAAATAAACTCTGATTGGTAAGAGGAAACTTGATGTTTCATTCGATATCAATAACAAACAATGTAAAGCCTAACCATAAATTTTCGCATTTGAAGTTAGAATTTCCTAACAGATTAAAATATTGTGCCGGACTGGGAGTCTAACACCGAACTTTGCTTTTTAGAAGCAGTGCTCCTAATCAGAGTATGCTCCTGTTCAGGGTGAAAGATTCGTTCTGAATTGCATAAGGCCTGGGACTACAATTTGTCTTAACGCAACTGTACACAGCGAGACAATGAACAGAAATGAAGTCGAGCACATGTTTTACTTATAAAACAAAACCAAAAATAAAGACTGCCGGCAGTTGGCTTTGTCCAAGATACAGACAACTAGGTGCAGTGGACGAAGTCGTAGAACCACCGTCAACAATTGCAGCGGAGTGCGGGAGCGGCGGGGGCGATGATCGTCTGCGGGCGTGACTCGACACGAACCCTGTGGCTAGAACCGCAGCTCAGATGGATCCAGCGTGGAAAGAGAGCGGGCTTACGTACTCATGACCGTAACTTGTGGGATCTTCAAGATCGAGAAAACACACTCTCTCAAAGCTGCTAAGTGCGGACTAAACTGCAGAAGGGCTATACGGATACATGTGACATACGCCACACACTGGTTCTAGTACGAAGGTACAGTCAGTATTGGGGGGTGGGAGGAGCTATTAACTATAGTAGATCTATGTTAGATTGGACAAACTGGACAAGGACTGGAAGGAGAATCGGTCGCGTCATTTTCAAGTTAAACAAGCCGGAATTTTCTTCAGTTAATTTAATAATAACGACAGATCCCAACATAAGTTCTTTGTGAGAAAAATGACAATTTTGTTTCTTTTCAAAACGCGGGAAGTTGTTAACATGATGGATTGGTACTTTCTGGATCTTTAAAGTTAGAGATTTCAGATCTGTATTGCAAATTCTCGAACCACTGTCATTAATAGTGTCTCTGATTTCTATGTTCTTTACTACAACAAAAAATACACAGAAAAAAATTGTGAAATTGACATTTCCTTCATTTAACATCTTGAAGTAACTAACACAGCTCTGTTTAAAAATCTTCACATTTCTCATCATCATCAACGCCATCACGAAGAAGATTTTTATAAAAATCATGATATATGTATGATATATATTTCAGTACTTTCATTAGGTCATTATATTTAGCTTTCTTTATTTTTCATTGTTCGTTGTACTTCTACTGTAACTTAAACAGTGAACTTCTACACATTTTCCGAAAATGGCTTCGCTTCATTCTTCACCATAAAATATTTGTAGTTAAACTTGCGCCTGCTTTCGTCTCTGAAAGTTTATCTTTCTTATATGACTTTCGAGGTTGACTTCTCTCTGTTAATTAAAATCACCATGACCATAAAGTTCTAAAAACAATATGTCCATCACATCTCGAGACAAACTTTGCAACACGTAAGCTTAATCAGGGAAGTTGCAGCATTTACCAATTATTCACGGTGTTTTTCTTGACTTACTATGGAATGTTGGTTACATGATTTGCAACTCCTGCGCAACTTCCTTTGTTTATTACCCATTCAGCTGCCTTCGTCACTCGTTTCTACCATTTTTTCTTGGAGGTTCAGGAATAACATCTGCAAACGACGCCGTTGTGGACTTGTAGCGGACATAAAGTAAATCACTCTTAGTTGGAATATGTCATTTTTACTCTGAGGAGGTGTTCGTTTTCAGCATGGACAAATTCTAAAGGTAAAAAATGAGAGTTTTGGCATATCCCAATTCGCTTTCTCCTTCATTACATGGAAGGTAGATGGTACTGGTCTACAACCATGCTTCTGTTCCAATATTCGAGGTCTGTTCGGATGTTCCGTTAATGTTCTGAGCGCCTTAACTGTCTTCAGGAAAGAACTGAAAACAGAATCTCGATGGTTGCACTAAGATTGGAATATGCTCGCAATGAGTGGATGATATTAGTCAGAACTATGCCCACAATTTGTGCTTATGTGTGGTTCCGTTTTTAGCTTCATTGGACATTTGTTATTCGTGATATAGTCTTCTACGGGAACCGCGACCACTGAGTCAATATGTTCTCGTAGTGCTTTGGTACAGTTTTTTTGTAACGATTCTAGATTATTTTTGGTATTCAATGAAAGTGATGTGATATCTCTTTTTATTCTATGTGTCACATGTCATATTAGTTCGCTGGATATTTTTCAGACAGAAGTCTTTAATGGTCGATATGTTACTCCACAAGGCTTCTGAGTACAAGCAGTGTGATTTTGGTTGTCAGTAGCATTGACGTTGCCCGTGTAGCATTCAGAGAAAAGTTAGTGAGAGAGTTGGTTGTTGGTCATGCTGCTGAGCTGTCTGAAACTAACTATCAGAACACAGACGTGCAAATGCAGAGGATGTTGCCTTTTTGGAAACATGATTTTGTGAAGACTAATTTGGGAAGTATTAAGTCACAAAAATTTGTTAGGGACAGTTTACCGTCTCAGTCAGGACACAGCAAGATCATTCACAGGCGTTCCTTGCATTACATAATTATTTTCAGGTTCAGTTTAGGTAAAGATCAGATTTGATTTTTTTGTCAGACGTTCTTATTCTCGCAGCGGTACGCTACGTGTTCACATGTGTGCCATATAGGGTTCGGAATTTTGTTCAGTCAGTTTGGATACGTAAATGTGCAGGGCATTTTAACAGAAGCGTTATGGATGTTTGTCCTTTCGAAATTCGAATTTTAATTTTGTGCAGAATTCTTATTCTATTAGAGTGTATATTGGAATTGCAAGACACGTGTTGTGACGTCCCATAATGTTGCATTGCTTTTTATGTCGTTATTGACATTGTAGAATCTTGTACCAGGGGAAGCAAGGCAGAGGATGTTGTTTGGCGTCCAGTATCCTGTTTCTTTAACACAACTGTACACATGTATTAACAGGACTCTTTATTCATAAGAACAAGAAGATACTTATTTTTAAGCAAATTGTTGTGGTACAGCCTCTTCTGTAGCAATACAAGTTATTCTCACTTCTCCTGTAGTCCAGCTATAAACACTACGCTGGTCGCAATGTACCGACAGACGGCAAGTAGAATAGTGACTCAGCTAGTAACTGTGACTGTCTGTGGCTGACTGACTGGGCTGCAACAGATGACTCTGACTGGGACTGTCTCTGACTGACTGGGCCCTCCGGTCCGCGGCGGCGACCTAAATACTGGCGGTGGAGAGGGCGTTGGCGGACCATTGCTTGTAGGTCTGTCTTTGGCCTCTTTGCTGATAGACGTGCTTGATTCAGCGCCTATTATCGATCTTCTTGCAACCTCTTTGCCAACCAGTGTGCTGAAGACAGCTTATGCCAGTACAGTGCTCTCTGCAATGCACAACAAAGAAATTCACAGGATTGCTTACTTAGCATACAGTTTTACGATTCTTAATAATTGTTGGTAAAAATTAACTGCATTACCCTCATACAAATTCAGATGGATTTGCTTACTGTTTTTATCAGACAGCGTTTGCATAAGTACATCACTTCTTCGGGTTAACATTACAAGACAGACATACATGATAGTTTAGGAATAGGAAGCCAGTTTACATATACAACAACAAACCAACAGTAATTGAAAAATGGCTCTAAGCACTATGGGACTAAACGTCTGTGGTCATCAGTCCCCTAGACTTAGAACTACTTAAACCTAACTAATCTAACGACATCACACACATCTATGCCCAAGCCAGGATTCGAACCTGCGACCATAGCTGCAGCGCGGTTCCGAACTGAAGCGCCTAGAACCGCTCGGCCACAGCGGCCGGCCAACAATAATTATTAAGAGAAACTGTTACAAGCTCTTCATGCTAATCTATCCTGTACATATTCCTTTGGTATGGCATAATTACTGGAAATTAAATCCTCTTTAACCTGCTTACTGTAGCCAAGTGTCGGTCCTCTCTTTACAAGTTCCATTTAAACCCCCACCCTGAAAACTTCTCAATTAATTATTCCTTGATGTGGAACGATGGGTTCTATCAACTTGTCCCATCTTTTAGTCAATTCTGCCATAAAAGTCTTTTCTCTCCAATTCGATATAGTACATCTTCGTCAATTACTCGATGTGCCAATCGAACTGTCAGCATTCTACTTTAACATCACATCTCAAAAGCTTCTACTCCAATCTTGTCCAAACTGTTTATCGTACATATTTCATTTCCACATAAGCAATTTTACATCTCCTCCACTTCTGTCGCTGTCAGTTATTTTGCTGATAAATGAGCGAAACTTTGACAAACAACTGTGTTGTGGCCAAGCATGTGGGATAGAGCATTAAGGAAACGGTGAAGCTGATAGGCTGATACAGCACTGCTGTTGTGGTCATCTATGGAAAGTCATTGAAAGACGGTAAGACAACGAGTGGGCGACAGTATGTTGGACGTCCACGACTCGTCACGGAACGTGGAATCGGAGACCTGCCTTCTCTGTGAAACAGGGTAGAGGGAGGCGAGTGGCAGAGGTGACTACGGAGCATATACTGGCGCAGGAAAAGTGTTCTGGGGCACATCGTTCGACTCAAATTGTTGAACGTGAGACTCCTCAGTACACCTACCTCTTCTAATGTTGACCCAAAGACATCGTCGATTACGTTTGTAGTGGGAACGGGCAAATCGGGAGTGGAGTGTGGATTTATGGAAACTTGTCGTCTAGTCGCATGAATTACATTTTTTGTTGCACTACGTAGTTGGTAGCGTTCAGACACGCCCTCATCCAGTAGAACGGCTGCTCGAATCATGCACCGCGCCACGGATACATGGCGGTGGGGAATACTGGAGACATTCGCCTGGGCTTCTATGGCAACTGCAGTAGTAAGCTAAGGCATCAAGAAGGCTGTAGACAACGTGAACATTATATTTGACAACAGGCGTCCATTCACGCTTGATGTCTTCCCTGTCAGCGATGGCCTCTTTCAGCAAAACAGCTCTCCATGTCACAAGGCCACAATAGTGCTTACACTGGCTTGAGGAATATGATGATCAACTTACGCTTACACCTTGGCTATCAAATTCGCCCGATCTGAAGCCCACAGAACACATCTGTGAAGCCAACGAGTGCCTGCTCCACTCCCAGAAATTGCCGGCGAATCGGGGGAATTGCGTGACGTTTACGTACACATCCGGTTGGGCATGCCTCTGGGGACCTAAGACGGATAGATCGAATTATTGCTACGCAGAATCCCTGCAGTACTGCGTTCCTAAGTTGGACCAACGCACTATTGTGCAACTGGTCATAATGTTTTGCTTCGTCAGTGTAAACATTGTTTCGGAAGATTAGATCCATAAAATTTCTACATTTTACAATAAGCTGGAAACGCTTTGAACTAATCCAAGACCTAATTAAAACGTTGTTTTAACTTTGAAATTTTACTTTGTTCTACATAAACATAGTTTAGCAGTTAAACATTCCGCTATTCTCTTTAGACAGAATGTATTTTAGATTGTGAAAGATACACTACTAGCCATTAAAATTGCTACACCAAGAAGAAATGCAGAGGATAAACGGGTATTCATTGGACAAATATATTATACTAGAACTGACATGTGATTACATTTTCACGCAATTTGGGTGCATAGATCCTGAGAAATCAGTACCCAGAACAACCACCACTAGCCATAATAACGTCCTTGATACTCCCGGGCATTGAGTCAAACAGAGCTTGGATGGCGTGTACAGGTAAAGGTGCCCATACACCTTCAACACGATACTACAGGTCTTCAAGAGCAGTGGCTGGTGTATTGTGACGAGCCAGTTGCTCGGCCACCATTGAACAGACGTTTTCAATTGGTGAGACATCTGGAGAATGTGCTGGCCAGGGCAGCAGTAGAACATTTTCTGTATCCAGAAAGGCACGTACAGGACCTGCAACATGCGGTCGTGCATTATCCTGCTCAAATGTAGGGTTTCGCAGGGATCGAATGAAGGGTAGAGCCATCTGAAATGTAGCGTCCACTGTTCAATGTGCAGTCAATGAGAACAAGAGGTGACCGAGACGTGTAGCCAATGGCACCCCATACCATCACGCCGGGCGATACGCCAGTATGGCGATGACGAATACACGCTTGCAAATTGCGTTCACTGCAATGTCGCCAAACACGGATGCGACCATCATGATGCTTTAAACAGAACCTGGATTCACCCGAAAAAATTACGTTTTGCCATTCGAGCACCCAGATTCGTCGTTGAGTACACCATCGCAGGCGCTCCTGTCTGTGACGCAGCGTGAAGGGTAACCGCAGCCATGGTCTCCGAGCTGATAGTCCATGCTGCTGCAAACGTCGTCGAACCGTTCGTACAGATGGTTGTTCTCTTGCAAACGTCCCCATCTGTTGACTCAGGGATCGAGACGTGGCTGCACGATCCGTTACAGCCGTGCGGATAAGATGCTTGTCATCTCGACTGCTAGTGATACGAGGCCGTTGGGATCCAGCACGACGTTCCGTATTACCCTCCTGAACCTACCGATTCCGTATTCTGCTAACAGTAACTGGATCTCGACCAACGCGAGCAGCAATGTCGCGAAACGATAAACCGAAATCTGCGATAGGTTACAATCCGACGTTTATCAAAGTCGGAATCTTCATGGTACGCACTTCTCCTCCTTACACGAGGCATCACAACAACGTTTGACCAGGCAACGCCGGTCAGCTGCTGTTTGTGTATGAGAAATCGGTTGGAAACTTTCCTCATGTCAGCACGTTGTATGTGTCGCCACCGGCGCCAACCTTGTGTGAATGCTCTGGAAAGCTAATGATTCTCCATCTGACAGGTCTCTGCAACGCAGGAGCTCTCATCAAGTTCTGAAGCTGGTAACTCAGCGAGTAAGCCGACACTGACCCAGCTGGCGAGACAGCTGACGCAGTCCTGACATATCAGCAGAAGGCGCCGTGAGAGGGTGAATATGCATGCCGACAGCTGAGTGATGCGCATACGGACACCGAATAATCGATGCACACACGTTCCCTACCGCCCAAGCGATCCTGGAGATATTTTACGAAAGTATCTGTTGCTATCAGTAAAAAAATGTAAATGTTGTGTGAGTAGGGCCTCCCGTCGGTAGACCGTTCGCCATGTGATTTGACGCCATTTCGGGGACTTGCGCATCGATGGCGATGAAATAATGATGATTGGGACAACAAAACAGCCAGTCCCTGAGCGGAGAAAATCTCCGACCCAGCCGAGAATCGAACCTGGGCCCTTAGGACTGACATTCTGTAGCGCTGATTATTCAGCTCCCGGGGGCGGAACGTTGCTATCAGTAAAAACATTATTGCAACTCCACTCTTCCTTAGTGGAGGAATGTTGAATGCACCTAGGCATATTCCCTCTTCAAAATCACATAAAACAAACAAAAAAATATGATGTGTTGGGTACTGTCGCAGTTGTTTTCGAGATAACGTTAATCATTTAGAATATGCGTTACTAAAATATCATTTCTAATGGCATAACTCTTTGG
This sequence comes from Schistocerca piceifrons, assembly GCF_021461385.2. Classification (NCBI taxonomy): domain Eukaryota; kingdom Metazoa; phylum Arthropoda; class Insecta; order Orthoptera; family Acrididae; genus Schistocerca; species Schistocerca piceifrons. The sequence goes on along the minus strand of NC_060143.1, from coordinate 496,997,362 downwards.
GCATTTACCCATATTCATAGAGTGTAAGGTAATGATAGAGGATTGGGAGTCATATGGGTTTACAATTACTTCAGAAACTCGTTTTTAAACTAGTTATCTGCCCCATAAAAAGTCCAATATTACAACCGAGCAATTGCACCTTCGATACATTGCTCATGTCATACTCAAGTAACTCCACGTGAATACCTGACGCACATTCGTCAAATATTAGCTACCCAAACGCGTCTACTTTGGGTATGAGGGTAAACAGAATTACACCGATAAAATGTCAGACATTCTTCAGGGGTATTTTGTGAGAATACAGGTGACCGAGCTGGGCGGAGTGGCAAATCGGTTCTAGGCGCAACTGTCTGCGGCCTGCGATCTCAGGTTCGAATCCTGCCTCGGGCATGGATGTGTGTGATGTCCTTAGGTTAGTTAAGTTTAAGTAGTTCTAAGTTCTGGGGGACTGATGACCACAGCAGTTAACTCCCACAGTGCTCAGAGCCATTTGAACCTTTTGAACGGGTGACCGAGATTTCCAATGACTCGTTACAAAGTAATAATGTGATTGTTAGATATCAGGCTTGTTATCCTAGTTACCTTCTCAACAATTACACGGCCTATTTTACGCAGTCACCAACACGTACAACATAAAACACAAAAGTAACGCTAAAAGCCGTTCGCAAAAAGTCAAGTTGTTCATTCTGTAAGTAGGCTGTTTATGTTTTCTTATTGGCAACGTTACGTAGCGCTCTGTATGAAAATCACTGGCTGTGCTGTGTGCAGTCTGTGGCTAGTTTGAATTGTTGTCTGCCATTGTAGTGTTGGGCAGCGGCAGCTGGATGTGAACAGCGCGTAGCGTTGCGCAGTTGGAGGTGAGCCGCCAGCAGTGGTGGATGTGGGGAGAGAAATGGCGGAGTTTGGAAATTTGTAAGACTGGATGTCATGAACTGCTATATATATTATGACTATTAAGGTAAATACATAATTTGTTCTCTATCAAATCTTTCATTTGCTAACTATGCCTATCAGTAGTTAGTGCCTTCCGTAGTTTGAATCTTTTATTTAGCTGGCAGTAGTGGCGCTCGCTGTATTGCAGTAGTTCGAGTAACGAAGATTTTTGTGAGGTAAGTGATTTGTGAAAGGTACAGGTTAATGTTAGTCAGGGCCATTCTTTTGTAGAGATTATTGAAAGTCAGATTGCGTTGCGCTAAAAATATTGTGTGTCAGTTTAAGCACAGTCTTGTATAATTGTTCAAAGGGGACGTTTCATATGTCGACCCTTAGCCGAGGATACCTCACTGGAATCTTCTGATTTTTTCTTGTAGTTTGTGTAATTAGTGTAGCTATTGTTTATTGCTAGTGCGTAATTATAGAGAGATTTTCCTTTGTAGTTGCAGGCTTTAATTGTTGTACAGTAAAACAGGTGTGGCACGCATGTAGATCTGCACCAAGTATTTCGCAGCTGCAATTAACTAGATTTTATTTTCAGTGCTATGTAAATGTGTTCTCTTATTTTTGCTCTTCAAATTGTGTTTTTCTGTGTTGTCGTGTGAAATATTGTGACAATAATGGCGTGTGAAAAACGTTATACTAGGCTCGAAAGTAAACTGAGAAATGACAGTGAAGACGAAAGCAGTGTGTTAGCGCCACCATGTAATGAATTGACTAATATTCAAAGTAGTAATTTGGTAACTGTGCATAGGGAAATGGAGCGGGCGTCAAATAATGGTGTAGACAGTGAAGCAGGTAGTGAACAGGGAAGCATTATAGATCCATCCGTCGGCAACAGCTCACCTAAGGAATCGGGAATGACCGAACACAATATTGCAAATACTGTACACTAAGGTTTTGGGTTCTCACCGTTTTCTCAAATGAGTCAAGACACATTTTCCGCTTGTCAAAATGTGAATGTTGCCGGTGCAAATTCACTGCCGAAAAGCACTGAGGAACATGTTTCAGACACCAGTGCATTGTTATTACAATAAATGCAACAAATGGGACAAAAGCTTCAAAAGTTAGACACAATGGAAAAACACCAGAGACAAACACAGCAACAGTTAGACACAATGGAACAAAGTCTTCAAAAGTTAGACACAATGGAACAAAATCAGAGACAAACACAGTAAAAGTTTCAAAAGTTAGACACAATGGAACAAAATCTTCGGAAATTAGACACCACGCTTGAACAAACACGTGAAGATTTAACTACTGAGTTACATAACATTGAATCGAAATGTCAAAAAGTCTGTAATGACGTAAAAACACAAATTTGTGAGCATTTTCAACCTATTTTTTTGCGGCATTAAAATGCATTACAGAATCACGAAGCAGCCATAAAAGAACTGCAAACTATTGTTCATGAAAATCATGAGACCTTGCAAGCTAAAACAGACTCAGTTGCATCTTCCGATTCGGTTATGCAACTTGCAAAAACTCAGGAAAACTTAAAGGACACAGTAGATACGATTTCAACACAAATGGACACTCTGAAACTTGGTTCAGAAAAACACGCAGAGGAAATAATTTCACTAACGGATAAAGTAGCCGAACTTTCAGATCAGTTCACTAACTTATCTACAAAGGTAGATGATGATCTGAATGACACAAGACCTGTAGCCATCACTGACACAGAAGAGTATGAACAAATCAAGAAATTCAAACAAAATCAGAATCAAATTAATACGCAACACAAAAGAGAAATCCGGGAAGTACAATATCAGTTGGCACAAGTAATACAAAAATTACATATTTCAGGGGACACTCGCGCTCCAACACGGGAAGAGGGACGTAGAAATACGGAACAACCACAAAATAATAACACAGGACACTTTGGAACTTATGAAAGAAATTAGCAAGGCACACCGAATTTTGAGATGGAACCGCCGAAACGACGTAACAATGACCGACATGTGACTCGCCGACATGATGATTTTGACTATAAGCTGTTCATTACTACAAGTAAATTCAAAACATTTAAGAATTCTGGCAACGACATTCATCCACAAGCATGGCTCCATCAATTCTCTCATTGTTTTCCTCCCAACTGGTCGTTAGAGCACAGATTAGAATTTATGTGTGGCTACTTAAAGAATGAACCAGCTGAAAGAATGCGATCGGTCATTCACGATTGTCACAGTGAAGGAGAATTTTACCATGCGTTCCTCTCAGCATATTGGTCTCAAGCTACACAAGACCGAGTAAAACATAGCATTATGATGATGAAACACTTTGAACAATCTGAATTTTCCAGTCTTGTGAAATATTTTGAAGACATGTTGCACAAGAATCAGTACCTGTCAAACCCATACAGCCCCTCAGAACTCATCCACATTTGCTTAATCAAATTACCTGAACATTTGCGATATATTATTTTGGCAGGGCATTGCAAAGAAGACACTGAAGCTTTTCAGGGGCTCTTACAAGAACTGGAAATTGACACTGACATATCGCGGAACGCGAAAACAGGAGCACAACAATTACAGGTCACATCCGTCACAATTCCGCGATGACAGAAATAATAACTGGACACGACAAGGCTATTCTTACAACGTAAATCGTGACCAAAACAGACACCACCCATATGACAACCACTGGCAGAGTAATAGTTACAGAGAAAGATCGCAATTTCGTAGTAATGAATGTGACAGAGACAACCATAGAAACAGACAATATGGGAAGCAAAATAATTATTATCAAGGAAGACAGAATAACTTCAGACACAACGGTCCACCACGCAGTTACGATTCCGGGAGAAATTCTCCACCACATGACCGACAAGAAAGAAACTATGGAATCTACCGACATGACGACAGACGATATAATCGTAACGACAAACCTAAATTGCATCAGAACTGGCGAGCTGCAAACAGGGCAGGGCCTTCTCGTCAATGTGAATTTGTAGAAGTTAGGTCTCCTAATCCTAATAACGACGCACGCCAACAAAGAGATAGCAGACAATGACCCGCACCGCAGGCAGCCACGTGCGCCGGCTGGCTCAGAGAAAAATAACATAGACGCTAACATTGAGAAAAATTCCAGTATTCTTTACCGATGTATACCGAATCATAATTACGTTCAAGTTGAAACTCTGATTACTATGAAGAGTAAAGGATTGCACCACATTTCACCCTTTATTGAAAGATAATCTGTTTTTTAACTTAGTCTTTGCCATAAAATTTTTCATTTCACACTACTAGTACAATTCGTTACACTGAGAAACTGTTAACATGCAACAATGTTTTGAAGTTAACTATCCAGTCTAGAACCTAGGGAACATTTTTAAACAGAAATTACGAATGCATTGTTATAGTGAACAGACGACATAGTGTTGTTATTTGTGCATTCTTGCTTGTTAGTTGCACGATTACGTAACGATTATAAGACTTACATACTTAGAACATATACTGGTACTGCTAATGAGATTTTAATGCAACATTTTGGTTTACTTGAAAATACATTCTGGATTTAAAGTACTTTCTGAGAGATACCAGGTGACACAGTAGTTAGTTTATGTGATAGCTACACGATTTTACCACGATGCTACTAATGAGTGACACAATTTACAATGTTGCTTTTGCGGTGTTTCTGTTTTATATCTGCACAGTTTTTCTGTATTATTCTGGAAAGTAAAACATGTTTTAGTAGTAACTTTTGTGGTATAGCAACAATGAGACAGCCTTTTTCGTGGCACAACAATACGTTACTGTACAGTACTTTCTTCATCATGCCAATAAGCATAATAACTACGATATCTATACACAAAGTATTTCACTTTTGTTTATCATGAGGTAAGTACATTGACTTCTGCAGAAGTTAGCTTTTGGAGGACGATAACTACGACACTTCCACAGAGATTATGTTGCAACAAGACGCACAGTTTAGCGCTACAGTACACGTATTTGAGTGATTAATTTTATACTTAAAACATTTATTTTTAAAGATTTTTGAATTACAAAGAAAGTTTTCCCTGATACATTTCATTCCATTGCTGTAATCTGTAACACCTGAGGGCACAATTACATTAATCCTCAGGGGGGTACACGCTTACTTTGTGTACCATGTGTGTGGCAAGCACAAGGAGCCCTAGCTAATATGGTATTTGCTTATACAACTTTACACATCGGTACCATATTTCTCCAACACAGAATTACACAGCTACCTGATTGTTTAACAGAGAAACAAACATATTTTTACTACATCAGTGACAAATGTTTACGTAATTACACAGTTAGATAACTTCACACTTATGAAATTGTATTTTGTCTGTACTTTGTGAGCTCTTCATATTTTTTTTTGGAACCATTGTGATACTATGAGAGCTTTGAGTGTCGTATTTGGTATGGGATCATGATTTTTAAAGTATGTTGGAGGTAGATGACACTGTTGAAATGAGCAGAGGTTTTTTATTTAGGTTTTGACATTATTGCAGAAAGCTACGACGTTTTTGAGATTTGACTGAGGTGTTATGATGACTATGTGTATTATGCTGTTGCGGTATGTTTATGATCAATAAGCTGATGCTATATGAGTTATTTGATTATGCCACGTATCTGTTATGATGAAATATTGAAGAAGTGTCGACGAATAAGGTAAGGAATAATGAGTAGTGGTTAGGGACTCTGCTTTGTGAAAATGGTTGTTGGAAATCAAGAATCGTACTTTAAGAGTTATGAAATGTATGTAAATGCGTGAATGTATTACAATGCCGACGAAAATTTTTTGGACACTGTTATATCAATACGATTTTGTTTCTACAGATTTGTAACGCAAATTCTTGACCTGTGAAATATTTTTATATGAGACTGTCACTGTAGCGGAAACTGCTGTCGTAAATATTTCGGTAAGGAAGTTAAGTGACCACCTTCACGTAATGCGTCGTGGGCACCCAGCTGCACGACAATCGCCTGGAAAAAAGCCATTAGTGTGTGCCTTTTAGAGGCACAGGTGGAGAAGAAAAAAGAGGAGGCCATTATCCTCGCTATTGACATTCCTTTGTAGAAAGCATCATAAATACGACACCCTCAAACTTGAAAACATGATTACACTGTAGAGTTCTTAATTTACGATATTTACTGAAATGAAATGATGAGAAACATTTCATGTCTATTGTCTTGCTAGTTGAAAGATTGTTTATTGCATTATGAAATGCCATATGGCTAGTGAATGACGTTTCACGCCTTGCTTTGCCTATTTTGTTTAATATCTAGTTCCTAGCTGAACTGCAGCATTGGTGAAAATACAATTTTATAGATATACTAAAATATATATTCTATGCCTACAGATCCAGTAAAAAATAACTTTATGATGGATGTACTCCAAAAAAATGAGGGAGCACAAAAAGACATTTCCACTTCACAGGAATTGCATACATAATTTTTGTCAGTGACTTGGTAACTTGTCTGCTAGAGCAAGTTACAGTGATGCATCACTCTAGTGTTAAGATGTGACATAGGTATTAAACATGGCCATTTTTACTGTAATATTTTTTTTGCTTGAGCTTTCTCATGTTTAGATATAAGTTATTGCATTTGCTGCTGCTGTTTGCCAGGCATAGTGCTACTAAATTTCACTTTGTATTACTCTGTTAAGCTAGTTTTACTACTGATTTATTTTTCTTGTTGCTGCACATTGGCTCATATTAGTTGTAATGTTGCATTGCTTGGTAATTTAGATTTACTGTAGCTTGCTTTGCAAATTTCCATTTTTTTTTTTTGTCATTGCTGTTTATGTTAATTGTTTTGTGCTGCTGCATTGCCTCATCCCTTAGTTTAGCATCTGAGCTCAGTAGATTTAAGTTATCTTAAGAGGGGGTAGACTATATAAGAAACTAACTATGATGAATTGGAAGAAATGCATTGAGAAGCTATAAGAAAATAGTTTGGCCAAAAAAAAAAGGTAATGTACAGTGGAGAAAAACTATTTTTGAAAGAGGATGTGAACAGAATACAGAAAGCAGGCTTAGATAGGACTTTTTGAGAATAATGATGAACGAAGGGAGATCTCCATGCAAAATACTGCAGTAAAACAAACCCTGTCCTTTCCTTTTGTCTTATCCCTCTATGTGTGTGTGTACCCTTGTGTACTTGTCTTTTTCCTGTGTTAATGTGTTTAGCTAATGAGAGCTATGTTGTAGAATTTTTCTAATACTATGTTATTTACTTTGTAAAGATGTTTAGACATTATTTATCTGTTCTGTTTTGTTGCTCATGTGTGAAGTTGATGTTTCAAAAGTTATTCTGATCTTTCATGTATGTACTTATGTCATAATTCGTGTAACACTGATGTACATGTTCATTTCTATTCTTTTGTAAAGCCTGTTTTACTACAAATGTTATCTGTATTGTTATGTTCTTTAATGATGTATTTTGTACCTTTGTTATTGTATTCTTATGTTATAAAATTGTAATTAACACCAGTTCATCAAATTAAGTAACTTGTAAGTTACATTTCACTGCACACGTTTCTGTTGGTCATAGTATATGGACAATATGTGAGAAGTAGGGACTGTTAGTGTCTGGACGTGTGTTGATAATTCAGCAAGGGACTGGTTAACAGCATTGCTGGTTCTCAGGACAATTCAAAAACTTTGTGAGTGCACAAGTGGTGGTTTATGGACTTGCTATATTTTCCGCAAGACTCTTCGATGGTGATTGTGCACCTGCACAGTTGCAACAGATGGCTGCTGGCCGTCTCTACAAGGACTACAGTGGGTCTGTATCAATGGCCCACCATTACCATTATTTCTACAAGGACTGCAATGGGTCTGCACCTCTGGTGGACCACCAATACCGTAATCTCTACCAGGACTACAGTGGGTCTACTCTGTGATGACTTATGTACCAATATTCTTCAAAACTTCGACTGACTCTGCAGTGGGTTTGCTCTGTTGTAGCCCATTACCTGTCTGCATGTCAAGAGTCAGCACTGTCTTTTCGTTGGAAGGACAACACTACTTCTTCAAGACTGCATGAAAATCCACTACTTCCATGTGCATTTTCTTCTACTGCTCAGACTTTGAGAAAAACACTGCTATTTTACTGTGATGAACGATCAGGACTGTCTTTATGGGCTGTGAGAAAATTTTAGCTTTTGACCAATGTTGTATCAATAAGTGTGTGCCTTTGATTTCTTTGTTATTGTAATTATGAAAAATTTTATCAAATCATTATTGGCCACTGCCCAAAACAATTTGTAAAATTTTTTGTGGGGAGCATGGGGGCTATGTAAGTAGACTGTTTATGTTTTCTTATTGGCAACGTTACGTAGCGCTCTGTATGAAAATCACTGGCTGTGCTGTGTGCAGTCTGTGGCTAGTTTGCATTGTTGTCTGCCACTGTAGTGTTGGGCAGCGGCAGCTGGATGTGAACAGCGCGTAGCGTTGCGCAGTTGGAGGTGAGCCGCCAGCAGTGGTGGATGTGGGGAGAGAGATGGCGGAGTTTTGAAATTTGTAAGACTGGATGTCATGAACTGCTATGTATATTATGAGTTTTCAACACTATTAAGGTAAATACATTGTTTGTTCTCTATTAAAATCTTTCATTTGCTAACTATGCCTATCAGTAGTTAGTGCCCCTCCGTAGTTTGAATCTTTTATTTAGCTGGCAGTAGTGGCGCTCGCTGTATTGCAGTAGTTCGAGTAACGAAGATTTTTGTGAGGCAAGTGATTTGTGAAAGGTATAGGTTAATGTTAGTCAGGGCTATTCTTTTGTAGGGATTATTGAAAGTCAGACTGCGTTGCGCTAAAAATATTGTGTGTCAGTTTAAGCACAGTCTTGTATAATTCTTCAAAGGGGACGTTTCAATTCTTAAGGCGAGTTCCTACTCGCAAAGCCTTGTAGAGACGTTCTGTACTGAGATGGTCGGTTTCTAGTTGTGCTAAAGTCTTTGCCTGGTAAAGGGAAGGTACGTCTCCTAGTAGATACTTTGGAGGTGTAGTATACGGAGCAGTCAAAGGCCTCTGTGAGCACAGTCGCGTGTTATCGTGTCCCGTTCAACACAAGACAAGAGAATTCCTTTTCTTCAGTCTGTTCTGCTTCTGCTTCTGCTTCCGCCTTACTACAGACGATTGGCGTGCCCAGCCTTTCGGCTCCTATTGCAGCTGTCTTATGGACGCTGGGTTTTGAACTGAGGTTAAGCTCTGATGGTCTTTTCCATACTGCAAACTACGTGGATTTCGGTCAGATCTCGCAAGATTAGAGTAATATTCTTCTATCAATGTAGTTTTATTCGCTTTCGGACTTAACTTCTGTCGATCAAAGAGGCAGTAAGTGTTCAGGCGCTATTTCATTTCTTCAACTGTTAGCTTAGCGCTTTGGCTTCGTCACATTCCTGTCGATTTAAATGTGTCCTGAGTCTGCTAGAGCGTACAGTGTTTTCTTTTGTTCTGACTTCCATATATGGTGTCCTTGTATACCACATGGTCCCTCATAGGACAAGTGTAATCGATTACTTGTTACTACTTATTGAAATGAATATTAACAATCAGGAATTCCACTAAAACATCTCCAATTCATTCTTTCCCAGTCATTTAGGAAATAATAGCTGTATTGTGTCTGGAAAAGTGCTTTTTTATTAATTCTTGTATCTGGACTTGACTTGAACAAGAACCTTATTGTCAAGTCTCCCTTCAGCGGAATTATCTACATCTACGTACAATACCAGTTAAATCAAAGCCCAAATTCTACAGCAGAAGTATTATGATTTCTTGACATGCCTGTACTGCACGCAAGGTAATACAGGCGAGACTTTGAGACTGCGAGGTATTTCATATTACGTTCGACTTGAATGTTATATTTCATGTTCTTATGTGCAAAGACTTTAGGCTTATAGTATGAGGTTTACATCCGCAGTAGACGTGATCTCCCTGCAAAGGGCCTCGTATCCACATTTATCAGTCACCCTAGGTCAGTATCATGTGCAGGGAGTCCAAAAAACACCGACAATGCTTAGTATATTGTGCTGGAAGGCAAGCTGATCGGTTTTCAACTATAAACCCATATTCAGAAAGGTGTGTAGTCCAAACTCGGCTTAAACACAACAGCTAGACAACATTCGAAGAGGACCCATCCACCAGCATTCGGCAGGTGGTACAGGCACTGCACATGTGTAAATGTGCCGTGTAGCGTGCTGTCCATGAACAGCGGTTCCATCCATACCATCTGCAGGAAATCTAGGCATTACGAGTGGAGGACTACCCACGACGGGTATAGTTTCAGCATTGGTATTTACAACAACAGCAACAATTCGCGAGCTTGGTGCTATTCGTAGAGACGGGTGCAGGTGATTCAAAATCACTGGGTCGGTATTATCATCTGGGCCGGAATAATTGGTGACCATGTCGTTGAGCCGTATCTACTGCTACGCAGACTAACAGGACCGACCTACCCCACACGTATTAGAAATGTTGTTCCTACTCTGTTGGATGTAGTGTAACTAAATGTTCGGATGGACATGAGGCTGCAACACAGCGGAGCTCCAGCACACTTTGATGTCAATGTGCAGAATCGCCTCATCGTCGTGTATCCCAGTCGATGGTTGCCAGATCTAACACCTCTCAACAATTTCATTTGGGGTAACATAAAGAGTATTGCGTGTGGCACACCTGTAACGTCAGAGGAACACCTTATTGCTCGAATCCACGGAACATTTGACACACTCAATCTGTGACGAAATAAGCTCTGTATCATTGTGAGAGATACAGAGTCGAGTGAGTGCGCTTATTCTTCTACTAGCGCCATGTCAGCTAACCCGCCTGTGCGTAGCATACAAAGCATTGCACCATAATCTAAGAGTGAAATTAAAATAACTTTTCCAAACTTTTTTAGTGTATGCTTTAATGTATTGATGTTAACATTGTTAAGTCATAGAATATGCAAATGAATTTATGAATATACTTTTTTAAGAGATAAATAAGTGGCGCTAAATAATGAAACTGGATACTTAAAAATTGTTTAGGATGTTCAAATGTATGTTGTTGTTGTTGTGGTCTTCAGTCCTGAGACTGGTTTGATGCAGCTCTCCATGCTACTCTATCCTGTACAAGCTTTTTCATCTCCCAATACCTACTGCAACCTACATCCTTCTGAATCCGCTTAGTGTATTCATCTCTTGGTCTCCCCCTACGATTTTTACCCTCCACGCTGCCCTCCAATACTAAATTGGTGATCCCTTGATGCCTCAGAACATGTCCTACCAACCGATCCCTTCTTCTGGTCAAGTTGTGCCACAAACTTCTCTTCTCCCCAATCCTATTCAATACTTCCTCATTAGTTATGTGATCTACCCATCTAATCTTCAGCATTCTTCTGTAGCACCACTTTTCGAAAGCTTCTATTCTCTTCTTGTCCTGCCGGCCGAAGTGGCCGTGCGGTTAAAGGCGCTGCAGTCTGGAACCGCAGGACCGCTACGGTCGCAGGTTCGAATCCTGCCTCGGGCATGGATGTTTGTGATGTCCTTAGGTTAGTTAGGTTTAACTAGTTCTAAGTTCTAGGGGACTAATGACCTCAGCAGTTGAGTCCCATAGTGCTCAGAGCCATTTGAACCATTTGACTTCCTGACACTTAAATCAATACTGGATGTCAACAAATTTCTCTTCTTCAGAAACGCTTTCCTTGCCATTGCCAGCCTACATTTTATATCCTCTCTACTTCGACCATCATCAGTTATTTTGCTCCCCAAATAGCAAAACTCCTTTACTACTTTAAGTGCCTCATTTCCTAATCTAATTCCCTCAGCATCACCCGACTTAATTAGACTACATTCCATTATCCTTGTTTTGCTTTTGTTGATGTTCATCTTATATCCTCCTTTCAAGACACTGTCCATTCCATTCAACTGCTCTTCCAAGTCCTTTGCTGTCTCTGACAGAATTACAATGTCATCGGCGAACCTCAAAGTTTTTATTTCTTCTCCATGAATTTTAATACCTACTCCGAATTTTTCTTTTGTTTCCTTTACTGCTTGCTCAATATACAGATTGAACAACATCGGGGACAGGCTACAACCCTGTCTCACTCCCTTCCCAACCACTTCTTCCCTTTCATGTCCCTCGACTCTTATAACTGCCATCTGGTTTCTGTACAAATTGTAAATAGCCTTTGGCTCCCTGTATTTTACCCCTGCCACCTTTAGAATTTGAAAGAGAGTATTCCAGTCAACATTGTCAAAAGCTTTCTCTAAGTCTACAAATGCTAGAAACGTAGGTTTGCCTTTCCTTAATCTTTCTTCTAAGATAAGTCGTAAGGTCAGTATTGCCTCACGTGTTCCAGTGTTTCTACGGAATCCAAACTGATCTTCCCCGAGGTTGGCTTCTACTAGTTTTTCCATTCGTCTGTAAAGAATTCGTGTTAGTATTTTGCAGCTGTGACTTATTAAGCTGATAGTTCGGTAATTTTCACATCTGTCAACACCTGCTTTCTTTGGGATTGGAATTATTATATTCTTCTTGAAGTCTGAGGGTATTTCGCCTGTTTCATACATCTTGCTCACCAGATGGTAGAGTTTTGTCAGGACTGGCTCTCCCACGGCCGTCAGTAGTTCCAATGGAATATTGTCTACTCCGGGGGCCTTGTTTCGACTCAGGTCTTTCAGTGCTCTGTCAAACTCTTCACGCAGTATCGTATCTCCAATTTCATCTTCATCTACATCCTTTTCCATTTCCATAATATTGTCCTCAAGTACATCGCCCTTGTATAGACCCTCTATATACTCCTTCCACCTTTCTGCTTTCCCTTCTTTGCTTAGAACTGGGTTTCCATCTGAACTCTTGATATTCATACAAGTCGTTCTCTTATCTCCAAAGGTCTCTTTAATTTTCCTGTAGGCGGTATCTATCTTACCCCTAGTGAGATAGGCCTCTACATCCTTACATTTGTCCTCTAGCCATTTCTGCTTAGCCATTTTGCACTTCCTGTCGATCTCATTTTTGAGACGTTTGTATTCCTTTTTGCCTGTTTCACTTACTGCATTTTTATATTTTCTCCTTTCATCAATTAAATTCAATATTTCTTCTGTTACCCAAGGATTTCTACTAGCCCTCGTCTTTATACCTACTTGATCCTCTGCTGCCTTCACTACTTCATCCCTCAAAGCTACCCATTCTTCTTCTACTGTATTTATTTCCCCCATTCCTGTCAATTGCTCCCTTATGCTCTCCCTGAATCTCTGTACAACCTCTGGTTCTTTTAGTTTATCCAGGTCCCATCTCCTTAAATTCCCACCTTTTTGCAGTTTCTTCAGTTTTAATCTACAGGTCATAACCAATAGATTGTGGTCAGAGTCCACATCTGCCCCTGGAAATGTCTTACAATTTAAAACCTGGTTCCTAAATCTCTGTCTTACCATTATATAATCTATCTGATACCTTTTAGTATCTCCAGGGTTCTTCCATGTATACAACCTTCTTTCATGATTCTTAAACCAAGTGTTAGTTATGATTATGTTGTGCTCTGTGCAAAATTCTACCAGGCGGCTTCCTCTTTCATTTCTGTCCCCCAATCCATATTCACCTACTATGTTTCCTTCTCTCCCTTTTCCTACACTCGAATTCCAGTCACCCATGACTATTAAATTTTCGTCTCCCTTCACTATCTGAACAATTTCTTTTATTTCATCATACATTTCTTCAATTTCTTCGTCATCTGCAGAGATAGTTGGCATATAAACTTGTACTACTGTAGTAGGTGTGGGCTTCGTATCTATCTTGGCCACAATAATGCGTTCACTATGCTGTTTGTAGTAGCTTACCCGCATTCCTATTTTCCTATTCATTATTAAACCTACTCCTGCATTACCCCTATTTGATTTTGTGTTTATAACCCTGTAGTCACCTGACCAGAAGTCTTGTTCCTCCTGCCACCGAACTTCACTAATTCCCACTATATCTAACTTCAACCTATCCATTTCCCTTTTTAAATTTTCTAACCTACCTGCCCGATTAAGGGATCTGACATTCCACGCTCCGATCCGTAGAATGCCAGTTTTCTTTCTCCTGATAACGACATCCTCCTGAGTAGTCCCCGCCCGGAGATCCGAATGGAGGACTATTTTACCTCCGGAATATTTTACCCAAGAGGACGCCATCATCATGTAATCATACAGTAAAGCTGCATGCCCTCGGGAAAAATTACGGCTGTAGTTTCCCCTTGCTTTCAGCCGTTCGCAGTACCAGCACAGCAAGGCCGTTTTGGTTATTGTTACAAGGCCAGATCAGTCAATCATCCAGACTGTTGCCCTTGCAACTACTGAAAAGGCTGCTGCCCCTCTTCAGGAACCACACGTTTGTCTGGCCTCTCAACAGATACCCCTCCGTTGTGGTTGCACCTACGGTACGGCTATCTGTATCGCTGAGGCACGCAAGCCTCCCCACCAACGGCAAGGTCCATGGTCCATGTATGTCAGAATCAAATGTTACAAGTCTCAACCTGACAGGGCAATATTTTGGTCAAAATCGGCGTTTTTGCGAAAAATTTTAGGAGCTAAATATTAGACTCAGAAAGATGAAAATTCGTATCCAGCCTCAGTTTGATGTAAAAACATAAACTGTGTGACTCTATTAGTTTTCTAGTTATTCAATAAAAATTAAATTTGGAAAGAAAACGTCCCTAATTATATTCGATTAAGCATAATTCGAATTTGTTAATAGAAAGTTCTGTTTACAGCACTTGATCACAATGTATTAAATAAAACAGCGATATCAAGTTTCAAGATTTTATTGTAAGTAACAATCATTAGAAAAATCTTACAGAGGCAGTTCAGAGGTCATGTTTTACTGTCAGTTCTGTTCCAAACATCGCAGACGGCAAGGCGGTCGTACTGAAGATTTGTCGGTTACTACAGCCAACTTCATACGCACAAAATTAAGAAAACTCTAACATATATCCGAAAAAGCAGCCTTTTGGATGCTGCTATCTATGCCTGAATTCTTGTAAAACTTGTTCCGTTCAATGGTCCACCGCGCAAGGACTTACAAACCATCACGAAAGAAATAGCAACGAATCTTCCTCACCGGGATATAAGTTCGTCCGTGTCAGTCTAACGCCTGCGAGCGCTGTGCCTCCGATCATGTCACAGCCGTATAGCTACCAAACGCGTTTTCGGTGAAAGTAGGTAGTGATCTTACGAGGACTGTACATCGTCGTGGATCGCTTAGTTTTCACGGAAATAACTGTTTGTGTGCCGCTCGTAATGCTGACAAACCCGGATGTAAAATGGCGAGATTATTTACCACTTCTAAGGAGAGTAATTAACTTTGATGATTAGAAGTCAGAGTGATAGAACGTTTTACTTGGAACTTCCAGTAGAGGTCACCTCTGAACTGTTAATAGGCCCATTGTTATTATTATCAAGAATGTTAGTTTATATTTTGCGTGTGAATTTTTACTGAATATTTCTACCGATCAGAACCCAGGACTTTTATTTACAGTCATTGTTCCTGATCCCGCTGAGTAAACAGAAGTAGGAACATTTTCTTTCAGTGAGCACAAGGATAATGTGGAGCCGCTGACTGCAAATTATGGTCAGTATTTGCTTTCTGGCTGACCGCAAAAATAGTTTTCAGGCACATGTGAACGGCAAAGAGAAGATTTTTTATTTATTTACCAGCCGCCCCACAAACCGAACATACTGACTATGCGTGTGAAGCTCAGCATGGTCGATGTAGGCTCTGCATTGACGTAGGAGGTGCGCAGTTCGAGGCCCGTTTGAAATGCAGGCACCGCGCTGTGCTATTCAGGCCGAGATTATTGACGTAATGCGGAACGCTCACCATCTCTGACTTAAAAGCTCTCCAACGCCCAAGCTGTGCTTTGCCAGATATGGGTTCTTTCTTGAAAACCGATCAGTGCACCTTCCTGTAGAGCACACTAGGCGTTGTGGGTCTTCTTTGGAACAACCTGCATAACTGTGATCTTAGAATCATTCAAACATTTGTCCATGCTCCGGTTTCTTTCCCGTTACATAATGAAAGCATCTCCACTATTACCATTACACTGTAGTTAGCTTCAGTTGGTAATTATTTTTGTGTCAATTTTTAGTACAAAAGGGCACATTCTCACGGCAGTTTATTGAAGTCACTTTATTTCTTGTACGCAGTTCAGTTACAATACTGGTAGCATGCTCACAATGCCTATGTACAGATGCAAAAGTACTTATGTGGTCGTCGTCGCTCAGCATGGTTGTGCCGCTCTACGAATACATTCAGTGAACCCATACACCAGGTGCCCGTCGACCAAGTCTTCAGCAGGAAATCTTTGCGTACTGTTGTGTATGTTCAAGTAACGCACTGAAAATCCCCTTGAGGGACACTAGTATATTGAGAGTTACTGTACTCAACAGCCAATACCGTGAGGGAATAGCGCAAGTTTCCTTCTAAACAAGAGCCACGGTACATACCGTCAACATTAGAACTGTTGTGTAGATATTTTCTGTGAAATACAGGTAATAAGACAAACTGGGTTAAACACTCAAACGAATTACCTGACTGCAACGGCCTCTTGTACAAAAATACTCACAAAATGTCCCTCAACAACATGCGCAATAATGTCGATGGGGATCGCGTTCGCTATATGTACGCCACTGCACTGAGCGTTGGTTTTTGCACCAGATCAAACGTCTTAGATTAGAAACTTGTGGGCAATTTTACCTAGTCATAGGTTCTTTACAGACGAATGGAAAAACTAGTAGAAGCCAACCTCGGGGAAGATCAGTTTGGATTCCGTAGAAGCACTGGAACACGTGAGGCAATACTGACCTTACGACTTATCTTAGAAGAAAGAGTAAGGAAAGGCAAACCTACGTTTCTAGCATTTGTAGACTTAGAGAAAGCTTTTGACAATGTTGACTGGAATACTCTCTTTCAAATTCTAAAGGTGGCAGGGGTAAAATACAGGGAGCGAAAGGCTATTTACAATCTGTACAGAAACCAGATGGCAGTTATAAGAGTCGAGGGACATGAAAGGGAAGCAGTGGTTGGGAAGGGAGTAAGACAGGGTTGTAGCCTATCCCCGATGTTGTTCAATCTGTATATTGAGCAAGCAGTAAAGGAAACAAAAGAAAAATTCGGAGTAGGTATTAAAATTCATGGAGAAGAAATTAAAACTTTGAGGTTCGCCGATGACGTTGTAATTCTGTCAGAGACAGCAAAGGACTTGGAAGAGCAGTTGAATGGAATGGACAGTGTCTTGAAAGGAGGATATAAGATGAACATCAACAAAAGCAAAACAAGGATAATGGAATGTAGTCTAATTAAGTCGGGTGATGCTGAGGGAATTAGATTAGGGAATGAGGCACTTAAAGTAGTAAAGGAGTTTTGCTATTTGGGGAGCAAAATAACTGATGATGGTCGAAGTAGAGAGGATATAAAATGTAGGCTGGCAATGGCAAGGAAAGCGTTTCTGAAGAAGAGAAATTTGTTAACATCCAGTATTGATTTAAGTGTCAGGAAGTCATTTCTGAAAGTATTCGTATGGAGTGTAGCCATGTATGGAAGTGAAACATGGACGATAAATAGTTTGGACAAGAAGAGAATAGAAGCTTTCGAAATGTGGTGCTACAGAAGAATGCTGAAGATTAGATGGGTAGATCACATAACTAATGAGGAAGTATTGAATAGGATTGGGGAGAAGAGAAGTTTGTGGCACAACTTGACCAGAAGAAGGGATCGGTTGGTAGGACATTTTCTGAGGCATCAAGGGATCACCAATATAGTATTGGAGGGCAGCGTGGAGGGTAAAAATCGTAGAGGGAGACCAAGAGATGAATACACTAAGCAGATTCAGAAGGATGTAGGTTGCAGTAGGTACTGGGAGATGAAAAAGCTTGCACAGGATAGAGTAGCATGGAGAGCTGCATCAAACCAGTCTCAGGACTGAAGACCACAACAACAACAGGTGTTTGATTAGTGTGTAAAATTTATGGGACTGAAGACGTATGGTTAGACTTTGAAAGAGTATCATCCACACAATACCGAAGGTATCAAAAGCAAGCAGATATGAGAACTATCGTACAATTAGCTTAATAGGTCAAGCATACAAGTTGTTGATAAGAATAATATACAGGAGAACTGAATGATAAATTGAGGATCTGTAAGATGACTGTCAGTTTGATGTTCTGACACTAGGCTTGGTAATCAAAGCAGAACGTACAAAGAACTTAGACACTTTTCAGGTATTTATAGAACTAGAAAAATCATTCGAAATGCGAACTAGTGAAAAATATTTTAAATGTTCAGAAAAATGGGTATAAACTGTATGGAATGGTAGGTGAAGTGCAATAACGAAGAGGAAACAATTAGAACGCAAGACCAAAAGAATAAAAAAAGCTTGGTTTACAAATGAAATGAAAGAAAGGTTCGGGACGAAAAGATAACATAGTAAGATTTGGTGGTATCATTGTCATTCTCAGTTAAAGTAAGGATTCATTGCAGGACCTATTTAATCCAACGAACAGTCCCATGAGCGCACAGGGACAAAACTAAATAAAGACAATGGTATCGTGACCGAGCAAAAATGAAAGTAACGAAAATTTTAACATCAGAATTGTGGATCATGTAGTAGACAAGGTGAAGAAACTATGTTACATATTACCTGTCCTTAGTAAAGGCACAACCTTGTACCTCTCAAATACTCTGAAAAATTCCCCACTGTGAATGACTCGTTCACTGTGTTTGTTAAAGGAGTTTGTATACTCTGTAGGCATTGTTTCAGCGCACACGCTAGTATTTCATCTAAGCCTACTGACGTCTTATTTCTTAGGTTTTGTACAGTTTTACTGACTTCATGAGGTAGCTAGTAACATCAGTGCACTTTTTACATAATTATTTGCAGGTGTTGTAGTTGTTTTTGAGAATTACTGTTGTAATTTCTCGGCTATACTCGAAAAATGTCCATTCACATAGTTTGCTACGTGGTCTGGATTATTTATTACTCCATCACCTTCTGTCGTCAACATGTCTACATGCCTTAGTCTTTCCCTGCTTCCTACTTAATGCCATCCCAAAATACTTTGCTTTTATTCTATGTTCTCTGTTTTTCAGACAACGTGAACATTTAAATATAAAAACTGGTAAAGTGTGTGCAATTTAGAAACTAAATTTTTCGTTTAAAACTGCGTTTCCTGTTTGGATCTCATTTGATGTGTGGTACTTCATGAAACACATTTCAGGACGTAAACTTACATTTCACGATGCACAATGGAACTAAACGCATTTATCACAAGATGCACGACGATTTGACTGTATTGTTTTCTAACAAGGTGGTTCATTCCATCATAACAGAACTTCAAAATTGAGCTCCGGAGATACCAGCCTCAGTCTCGGTCTTTTTGGCGTCACAGCGTTTGTTGTTTCCACTTTCGCAGCTGTCAGTAGCACCAGTGTACATATATACATAAATAGCTAATATACATACATTAATCCTTTTTCCATAGCTCATGAATACAACATTTCGTAATTATGTGGAACATGTCACTTTAACATAAGTTTTCTTTACACAAAATAACTAATTAATTAATTAATTAATTTTTTACAGTTACCACTTCATGTCTAAGAATTCATTTGTTGAGTAGAAGGAGTTATCATTCAGAAATTCTTTTAATTTGCTTTTAAATGTTGGTTGGCTATCTGTCAGACTTTTAATAATATTTGACAAATGACCAAAGATTTTGTCACAGCATAATTCACCCCTTTCTGTGCCAAAGTGAGATTTAATCCAGAATAGTGAATATCATCCTTTCTTCTAGTGTTGTAGCTATGCACTTAGCTGTTATTTTTGAATTGGGATGGGTTATTAAGGACAAATTTCGTAAGTGAATATATGTATTGCGAAGGTACTGTGAATATCCCGAGTTCCTTAAATAAATGTCTGCAAGGCGATCTTGGTGGGCTCTAGCTATCATTCTGATAACACACTTTTGTGCAACAATTACTTTCTCTTGTAATGACGAAGTGCCCTAACGATGCTGTATGAAAGCTGTGAATGAAAATAGGCATAGTAGGCTAATTTACTGATATGTTTATCACCAAAATTTGCGATAACCCTAATGGCATAACTAGCTGAACCTAACCATTTCAGCAGATCATCGATGTGTTTCATCCATTTCAATTTCTCATCAATGCACACACCTAGAACTTTTGAGTATTCTACCTTAGCAACATACTTCCGTTCATAGTCTATATTTATCAATGGTGTTATGCCATTTACTGTACAGAATTGTATAAACTGTGTTTCTCAAAATTTAGTGAGAGTCCATTTGCAGAGAACCAATTAATAATTTTCTGAAAGACATTATTTGCAATTTCCTCAGCTGATTCTTGGTTCTTAGGTGTAATTACTATACTTGTATGTCAGTAAAAAGAACTAACTTTACAGCTTCATAAATATAGAATGGCAAGTCATTAATATATATTAAAAACAGTGAGGACCCAAGACTGAACCCTGTGGGACACCATTCCTGATACCTCCCCAGTTAGAGGATTCTACTGGTTTTTGTAGACTATTTGTACTGTGAATTTCAGCCTTCTGCATTCTTCCAGTTAAGTATGGATTAAACCATTTGTGTGCTGTCCCCCTCATACCACAATACTTAACCTTATGTAGAAGAATTTCATGATTCACACAATCAAAAGCCTTTGAGAGATCACAAAATATCCCAGTGGGTGATGTTCGGTTTTTCATTGCATTTAATATTTGATCAGTGAAAGCATATATAGCATTTTGTGTTGAAAAGCCTTTTTGAAAACCAAATTCACAATTTTTTAGTATTTCATTTTTACCAATATGTGATGCTACTCTTGAATACATTACTTTTTCAAGAATTTTGGATAAAGCTGTCAGTGCTTTTCTTCAGACGAAATCTAAATAGAAATACTTTGCAGAGAGTACCTATGCAGAAACCACATGTTCACCACTGCACCATTTAGGTAGCACCTGAAGTAGGGCCACCATCACTTCTTTGGCCTCATGCTGATGGAAGGGATCTACTCAGCTCATACCATGGTTATAGTGACAAAAGATAGATAGCTGCGGAATGCTGATCATTTTCCATTCCAGTGCTGGCATTGTGCACAGATTAGACTTCTGGTATTTTTGTACCAATCACCACCTGACTGTCATCATTCCATCTCAAAAGCATAATTTTTTGTCTGAAGTTAATGTGTTTCAAAAAAAATTTTTAAATTTTGGCAAGGCTTCTAAGTGGAAGATTAATTGTGT
Source organism: Schistocerca piceifrons (assembly GCF_021461385.2). Taxonomy (NCBI): domain Eukaryota; kingdom Metazoa; phylum Arthropoda; class Insecta; order Orthoptera; family Acrididae; genus Schistocerca; species Schistocerca piceifrons. Next base: position 496,976,171 of record NC_060143.1, on the reverse strand, counting down.
GATCCTACCTGACTGTACCAGTAACACATAATTTATGCTCCAACATCGAAGGTACCAGAGGCAAAAAATTAATGCAGTTGTCAAGAAGAACGCAGCTTTCTGGTTGAATAAAATCTCTGCAAAGCTATTTAGTGACTGAAGTACCCAACGTTTTGCCTTCAGATGTACAATATTTTCTTGTGTAGTGTTAGATCTTTACTAGGTGGTGACTAGGTTTTGTGAGACACCAAAATTTAAAACAAAAACTTATGGGTTTCTCTCCAATAAGTTGTTTCATCGAATACTGCCCATAGTACCGTTGTGTTGCCTTGTAGCGACGCTGCAGCGCGCTAATTCAAGCTCGCCCGTGTGTGTGTGTGCTGTGCGCGTGTGTCAGTGCAGTGGTGTGCGGTCGCAATTACTTTACGCGACGTTGGTGTAGTTCCGCGCCCAGCCTCTAGAGGCGCTGTGTTTTCTATCTTTTATATACGTTCGGTTTATTGTTATTATTCCTTGTTTTTTTGAGTTAGAGTAGTTCCTTGCCTCCTGACTTGTGTGGACGAGTACTGTTTCCTCTCCTAATTACGGAAGTTTTCCGAGGATTAAGGATACTCTGTATAGGCCGGAAGCAAATTTTATAGCTCCGATCTGTCCATGCATGCCGGGCGTCGCAAGATACGCGCTCGCAATAAAGTTATTGTTACTCAACTGAAGGTCTTCATTTTTCCGAATCACGTTAAGCAAAGGTCGGACAGCCACCAGTTTAGCTGTACCCGACAAGTGGTGACCCCGACGTGATCCAAGCAGAGACCGACGTGATTAAGAAGAAGCAGCCGTGAGCTACGTAAGTAACGAGCACATAATGACCGAACAGCAGGCCGTCTCCAGGATTGCAGTCCGTTTGCCGCCGTTCTGGCCCGACAACCCGGTACTCTTGTTCGCGCAGGCAGAGGCAAGTTTTAGCTGCGCTGGAATAACGGTCGAAGCAACTAAATTTGCGCTGATTGTGAGCCAACTCGACCAACGTTATGCAGCCGAGGTGCAGGACATAATCACAGCACCGCCCGAGGCTGGAGCTTATGCCAGGCTAAAATCAGAGATGATTCGACGGGTGGCCGCGTCACAAGAGGACCGGATACGTCAGGTTCTGACACAGGAAGAAATTGGCGACAGGAAGCCTTCACAATACCTGCGACATCTACGCAGCAAAGTTGACACCGTTACTGTGCCAGACAGTCTGCTCAGAACACTGTGGAGCAGTAGGTTGCCGCCGCAAATAAAAGCCATAATCGCCTCACAAACGGACATGCCGCTGGATGACGTGGCGCAGCTAGCAGACCGGATTCAGGACGCGATCACACCGGCTCCGGTCAGCGCAGTCGCGGCGTTGGACAACAGTGCAAACAGTACCGCGTCTGTAGCACGAGCCGACCATGATTCTCTCGCTGCCAAGGTTGAGCTTTTGTGCACCCAGGTCAGTGCGCTGCTGGCACGTGACGACGACAATAATAGAAGAAGCCGATACAGACGGCGGCGTTCGAGAAGCAGATCTTCCGGCGGTACTACCACTCCGCAAGGCGAGGTACCGTTGTGCTGGTACCACCGACGATTCGGCGATCAGGCAAGGAAGTGCACATCGCCATGCTCGCACCCAAACGCCACCGGCGGTCGACAATAGGCGCAACCGACTGCCAGTTATCCTCCAAACGCCTGTTCGTTACCGATAGGAGTTCCGGCGTTAAGTTTTTAATAGACACGGGGTCGGACCTGAGTATCATACCACGAACAGCCATACATCGTTGCCGGCCGCCAACTGCCTTCCGTCTGACGGCTGCCAACAATTCTTCCATCGCAACATATGGCACACAGAGGATGGAGCTTAATCTCGGCCTACGTCGCGCGTACGGGTGGAATTTTACAGTGGCTGACGTCACGGAGGCGATCGTCGGGGCTGATGTCCTCGCGCACTACCACCTGCTGCCGGACGTCGCGAACGCACGCTTGGTAGACAGCGTCACTGGCTTAGCAGTCACGGGTTTCCGTCGCGACACCGCAACGCACAGTGCCAAGTTGGTCCATGCTACGGAGGGTGAGTACACTGAATTACTGCTTAACTATCCGAACTTGACCAGGCCGCCCGGCGCTCCCAGGTTCATACCACATGACACGGTGCATCACATTCAAACGACGGATGGTCCCCCAGTAGCATGTCGACCTAGGCGTCTCGCTCCGGACCGATTGAAGATAGCGAAGGCAGAATTTGACGCCATGATTCGCGAGGGCATAATGCGGCCATCTAAGAGCCCGTGGTCCTCCGCATTACATCTTGTTCCGAAGAAGGGTGGAGCTTGGCGCCCATGCGGTGACTACCGTGCGCTTAACGCGCGAACAGTGCCGGACAGATATCCCGTTCCGTTACTGAGGGATTATAATCACGCTTTACATGGTGCCACGGTGTTCACAGTTCTGGACTGCGCTAAAGCGTATACACAGATTCCGGTGGCCAATGACGACATTCCAAAGACTGCAATAATAACGCCTTTCGGTTTATTTGAAAGCAAATTTATGACTTTCGGTTTACGCAATGCCGCTCAGACCTGGCAAAGGTTTATAGACTCGGTTCTCCAGGGGCTGCCGTTCTGTTTCGCCTACCTGGACGATGTGTTAGTGTTCTCTGCTGACCACGATCGACACCGACAACATCTGCGAGAGATTTTCGAGCGGTTGGAGCGTTACGGTGTCGTCTTGAACGTGGACAAGTGTGTTTTTGGGCAGTCAGAGGTGACATTTCTTGGCCATAAGATTTCTGCTGAAGGCTCTCTTCCTCTGTCCGAGAAGGTGGACGCTATCTTGCAGCTACCCCGACCAACTACGATCAAAGAATTACGTCGTTTTTTGGGGATGCTCAATTTTTATCGACGACACCTTCCTCACGCTGCGGAGCTGCAGGAACCTTTGACGGCGGCATTATCGGGCCCTAAAGTAAATAGCAAGTCTCTGATACAGTGGACAGAGGATATGTGTTCTGCGTTCGAGGCAACAAAGAGGAGCATGGCCGACGCGGCGCTTCTCGCACACCCACGGCTCGACGCGCCATTAGCAATTGTCGTAGACGCGAGCCAGACGGCGATCGGTGCCGCGTTGCAACAATGGTCCGACAACGCATGGCAGCCACTGGCGTATTATTCCCACAAGCTTTCGCCTGCACAGAGAAAATGGAGCACATATGACCGTGAGCTCCTGGCAGTATACCAGGCAGTGAAATATTTTCGCCCCCAAGTGGAAGCGCGAACTTTCACGATATATACAGACCACAAGCCACTCACGTTCGCCTTCCGTCGGAATAGTGTCAACTGCTCTCCCCGTCAATTTCATCACCTTGAGTTCGTGGCCCAGTTTACTACCGACATTAGACATATTTCTGGGATCGACAACATTGCTGCGGATTGCCTTTCACGGATCAGCAGTGTTTCCAGTACCATAGACTTTCCTGCACTGGCACAGGCACAGAGAGACGACGAAGAACTCCTTGCTTATGTTAAAGACATGGCTTCCGCATTGCAACTGAAACTCGTTGATGTTCCAGGGGAAGATACACAGCTATACTGCGACGTTTCTCGCGGCCGACCTCGTCCCTTTCTGACGCCGGCTTTTAGAAGACAAGCGTTTGATATAGTACATGGATTGTGCCATCCCGGGGTACGCCCGACATTCCGCCTAGTATCGCAACGTTTCGTGTGGCCAGGCATGCAAAAAGACTGCCGCGAGTGGGTCCAATCTTGTCTTCAGTGCCAACGCTGCGAGATTAACCGCCATGTACACGCACCGATCGGCGATTTTCCGGATACCACCGCCCGCTTTGCCCACGTTCATTTAGATGTAGTCGGACCACTTCCACCTTCGAACGGGCAAAGATATCTGTTTACAATGATCGACCGTTTTACACGTTGGCCGGAGGCAGTGCCGGTGGATAATATCACAGCAGACACATTAGCTTCCGCTTTTGCAATGACTTGGTTGGCAAGATTTGGATGCCCACTACATATTACCACTGACCGCGGACGGCAATTTGAATCAGACCTGTTCTCACAGCTGGCCAAGTTTTGTGGTTACACCCACCATAAGACCACAAGTTATCACCCAGCAAGCAACGGAATGATCGAACGCTGGCACCGTTGTTTGAAGGCCGCGCTGATGTGCCACGAAGAAACCTGAACAACCGCACTACCAGTGGTCTTGTTAGGCTTACGGACGACTTTCAAACCAGACCCGGGGTCGTCAGCGGCAGAACTGGTTTATGGAGAAACACTGCGCCTTCCTGGTGACTTTGTAGACGCTGATGCCACAGAGACAGTGTCTACTGGCCAGCCGGATTTCTTGCGACGATTGAGGGACCATGTATCAAAGATTCGCCCTCCGAAAGCCACACGTCATGGCAAGCCGCCCACTTTCGTGCACCAGGACCTGGAACAATGTCGTCACGTCATGCTCCGCACTGAGGGCGTTAAACCGCCTCTACAAGCTCCTTATCCTGGTCCATATGAAGTGCTACGGCGCGGTGCCCATACCATGGATATCCTAGTGAACGGCAAAACTACGAATGTCGCGTTGAATCGGGTTAAACCTGCGTATGTTTTTCCTGACACCCCACTAGCGGCACCTCGTCGCAGGCATTCACCTACCGCTGTTCCAGACACTGACGCCACATCTCCGGCGCCGGCTCTTCAACATCCGCCGCCCAACGCAGCACAACATCCACCTCCTGACGTTGTTCCTCCTCCTCCGACGAGGACGACCCGTTCTGGACGTCGGGTGCACTTTCCGGCGCGGTATCTCGACGCCGACGCTCCGCTTCCGCCCGGGGGGCTGATGTAGCGACGCTGCAACGCGCTAATTCAAGCTCGCCCGTGTGTGTGTGTGCTGTGCGCGTGTGTCAGTGCAGTGGTGTGCGGTCGCAATTACTTTACGCGACGTTGGTGTAGTTCCGCGCCCAGCCTCTAGAGGCGCTGTGTTTTCTATCTTTTATATACGTTCGGTTTATTGTTATTATTCCTTGTTTTTTTGAGTTAGAGTTGTTCCTTGCCTCCTGACTTGTGTGGACGAGTACTGTTTCCTCTCCTAATTACGGAAGTTTTCCGAGGATTAAGGATACTCTGTATAGGCCGGAAGCAAATTTTATAGCTCCAATCTGTCCATGCATGCCGGGCGTCGCAAGATACGCGCTCGCAATAAAGTTATTGTTACTCAACTGAAGGTCTTCATTTTTCCGAATCACGTTAAGCAAAGGTCGGACAGCCACTAGTTTAGCTGTACCCGACAGCCTCTTCCAGAGAGAAAGTGAAACTCATTCAGAAAATTCTTTGAATTTCTGATTTACATCATCAGTCAGTGGTCTTACTTTATACACTTTATAAGATGAATCAACTTCTGAATTATCATTAAGATGTAAAAATCTATGTATAGCTTCAAATCTAATGGTCTACTGGCAGTTAAAATCTGGATAGCCTTTACTGCAAAATACTTGACAATTTTCTTACAACTGTGAGTCATTATGTCATCGTCAAAAATCATTTTGTATTAAACTATAGGCATGGCATAGTTTTCCTGTGATTTTAGTAAATTCAAAAATATCACAGTATTAGCTTTCTACACATGCGTTTTCCTCCCAGTTGAATTCATCTGTAGATGTTTTACTTTAATTTTACAAATCTGAGGAGGGCACGAAGATGCTTGCGTTCTTCCCGTTCTGTGGGTCAATAACTGGAAAGATTAGCCAACTTCTAAGAATGTGCAATCATCGAATAGTGTGATAAGCCGTTAGGTAAATGCAGAGTGAGAATATCAACCATCGTGCAAAATTTATAATCTCTGTTAAACAGTAATATAGAAGTTTTATATGACGAGATAGGCATATTGAATGAAAGGATGACAAATATGGGAGAAAGACAAAGTCGATTGCAGTGTAGAAGCTGTAGATAAAAATATCGTTGAAGATCAAGTCGAGGTTCACACTGCGCTTCGTCAGGAACACAGTGAACTAGCGGGTGTAACGAACGAGAAAATTCAGAAATTAGGGAAGGAGGTTAATGAGAAGTTGGAGAAGGAAATGTCCCAAATTAAAGTTGATGTTTATGGCAGAAGTAAATCATTGGAAACTTCCATCAACCCGCAGTTTTCTGAACTGAAAGTTCAAGACATGCAGAAGTTGTAAACTATTGATTCCAAAATTTAAAATGAAAGAGATTTTAGAAAACTTTCCTCAACTCAGTACAACTTTTCAGTTTAGAGGAACATCGAAAGGAAACATTGGAATCGATAATGACAAATATCACACAAAGGAATCGTCCAGTAATTTTCGTTAATTCTTGTAAGGAGATAAGTCTACAAGCGCATCCTGATGTCGACAAAATCAAACTTTTAGAACAGTGGCTTACAGGAGATATTTGAAGTTGGACAATCAGTGCTGCTGCAGAGTGTAACACTTTCGAAGATTTTTCATAAAATTTTTAGAAAAATGTTGCACAGAGAACTAACAGATGGAAGTATATAATGGGTTTTTAGAAGCATCTCCAAATAGAAATGGATAAAGCTGTCAGTGTTGTTCTTCAGACGAAATCTAAATAGAAATACTTGCCAGAGAGTACCTGTGCAGAAACCACATGTTCACCACCGCACCATTTAGTTAGCACCTGAAGTAGGGCCACCATCACTTCTGTGGCCTCATGCTGATGGAAGGGATCTATTCAGCTCATACCATGGTTATAGTGGCACATTTAAAAAACATGTAAGTTGTGAAGATCTATGTAGAAAAGACCTATGTAGAAAATTTGAGCATATTGGGATGACAGTCCCTTAACTTGTTGTTAGCGACTATGTACGGGATGTGGGAGCCCATTGTGGGGGATTACAATTTGGAATCTTTTTGAGAAAATGGAGTGAAGCAGGCATTTGAAATCTAGATTACAACTGAATATGTAATCAACTGGTCGCACCAAAACTGCTGACATAAATAATAGATGTATGAGATGCAGTTCTAGGCGCTACAGTCTGGAACTGCATGACCGCTACGGTCGCAGGTTCGAATCCTGCATCAGGCATGGAATGTGTGATGTCCTCAGGTTAGTTAGGTTTAAGTAGTTCTAAGTTCTAGGGGACTGATGACCTCAGAATTTAAGTCCCATGCTGCTCAGAGCCGTTTGAACCATTTTTTTTTTTTTTGCACGCTAGATTAAATAAATAGAGACTGTGATGTAAATGTTTATGGTATCAGTGTAAATATATCCTGTCGTGAGATAATGTCTAAGGAGTGTATCGAATAACTGAATAAGTAAGTGATGGTCTTAATGAATATACTGAAGAAAAGGCTGAAGCGGCGAAAGAAAAGCTTGAAAGATGTGTGGCATATAAAAAAAGTGAAGAGAATAAAGTAGAGTGTAGGGATGAGGATAGTGGGTCAAGTGATAATGGGGAATAATTGGAAGATGACGTTGAAGAAGAAGATGGGGAGGATAATGAAATTAGAGATTGTGCATGTACTGATGAAGGAAAGACCGACAGAAAGTGGCCAACACAGTAAAGGTACAAGCTACCAATCATGAGCAGGAATATGGGATCAATCTGTTTCCCACAGTGCCAGAGGAGATAATTTAATGTAATCTCATTGGACAGCAGGAGCAAATGAACACAATTTGTTAAGGCACAAATATGACGGAGAACTATGAAAGATGGGGCAACCTATGGTAATGATTAACATTTACAGCTTAAAGGAAAGGGCTCTACTAGACACAGTGAGTGAAATGACACTAGTGTCAGAAGCATTAGAAGCACATTTAAAGAACAATAATAAAAGTATACAGATGCCTGCATCTGGAGTAAGGATGGCTGGTACCAAAGGAAAACTGAGTAAAGTAATACAGAGTCTAGTTTACCTGCCATTTCAGAATCAGGGTGTGAACTGCAGCGTGAACCTGATTTATTTTTAAATGCAATTTTTAGGGTAGACTTTAAAAAAATATAAGAAAATAACAGGTATTGGAAATGCAATGGATTTAAAATTGTGGAAATAGAGAGTCCATTAATGTAGTTGTCCTCAGTAAGGTTCAGAGTCCTTGTGATCATGTGGTTGGCACAGAACCGTGAGGCATTTAGTTTTCTTCAACAATCTTATCTATGAGTACCTGTAAAACTCATTGCTGTCTCACTTGTAAATAAGTCTTAATGATGATGTAATATATGATTAGTGAACAGATAAATTTTTTCAATGTTCCACTTACCAGTAAATACTGTGTTTTGTTTGTGTCATCTGTTTTCCTTTCAATATAATGCAAATTTGTCCACAAAACGTAGTACTGTTTATGATTCTCATTTTATACTTATTTATATTTCAAGATTCAATGATTTAGAAAGGATATCAGTGATTTATAAATAAAGTTGATCAACTAATTTATTGTAATGATACAGTTAATTGACTTGTGTGATTTTGTTCAGTACGTGTCTACTGACAGATGCATTCAGTTTGTCAGGTGATGATAGAAACTATTCATTGCACATATATCAGTTGTGTCATTATTTAGTTATTAATTTTACTGTTGTTATTTATAAGTGACTAATTATATACCTGGAGGATGAAGTGAAAGTGGGAGGAACAGAAGAATTACTGAGCAGAATAATCTTACTTGTTGTGAAGTAGCTTATGGAGTAAGTACACTCTGTATGGGTGATGAAGGAGTGTAGTAAGAACATATCAATATTATTTTGCTTTACTAATTATGACAAGGAATATTAATTTTAGTAATTAGTTTAGAATTCACTATTGTGATAGTCCTTATATACAATGGGATAAGTATTCATTGAACCATTTATACCATTTTAAAACTGTCTACAAAATCAACCCTCAAAAAATTAGTATTATTGATTGTAATCACTATTCAAAGTAGAATGAATAAGGTCCCAAAAATATACCCAACGAAGTTTAATGTGAAATTGTGGTTCTACATTTTGTGTCATCAAGGACTGGTAGTAAATTGTTTATAATGAAATGGCATTACTTGCTATTGATGATATATAAATGGGAAGTGGAATAATGGTCAGGAATGGTAAGGTAAAAGTGGCATATGAGAATGAACAGAAGGAACTCATATGACAGGCATGAGGCACACTCCCCTGTGAGGATGCATCCAGAGGTGGTGTTGAACTCATGATGAATGTCAAGCAGGTAACAAATGACCCAAAATTGGTGATGTGAAAACATACAGGTTAATCTCAGTTAACATTAAAAGTGAGTGATTGAGTTGCTACTTTGAGAACAAAGGATGAACAATAATCTAAAACCAATTTTCTGTCTCAGGTACTTGTAAACATAATGTTGTTTGATAATAACACTTTTCTCATCTACGGTGTTAGATGTGAAGTGGTTTTAGAAATGCTATTTTTAATAGTCCATGATATGTATGCTGACTTAGGTCCATTAGTTTTATGAATATTTTTCAAAATGCACTGAACTGTCTTTAGATCTCAGTATGAGAATATTATTTGGTAATGTAATGACTCATTTTGTTTATAATCTTGAATCGTATAGATACATTAGTTTTCATGTACAGTAATAGCAGAAGTTTCAGCAACACTTACACAAAGACTCTTGCCTACAGTATGACAGTCAGCTAGTCAAATACTTTGATGAGTAGTAACAAATCACTTTTCTTGGTTCAGATACTAACACTAAAGCATATTTCGACTCGAATTTTATTAAAGACATTTAACTGGTTTAGGATTTTTCATTTAAATTTTGAGGTAATAACATGCATGTAATTTAAGCAATGATATTTACTTTCATTTTTTAGATTTTCGTTTTTGGGCACCTTGTTGCTCTAACCATAAATAAAATTCCTGTTTAAAACCTGTGCTTAAATAGAGTGACATGCGCAATGACTTAGTAAATTCAAGACAATAAAGTACAGTCGACATACACAAAAATTCATTAGCATAATACACTACATAACTTTCTTTATTTTAATTGTCAGTTACCTGATTTATGGTTTTCCAGGTATCTCAGCATGCACAACAAAATTCTGCAAGCATAACAAGCATTGCAATCTGTAAGTGGTATAGGGCGCTACACTGATGCGCACAATTTTAGTACAGAAGAAACTTTCGCATGATGTGTCACTGCCAAGTATCAAATCTCTATGAAACTTGGGCCATACATCAAAAGCAATGATACAAAATAGAACAGACGGTAACTGAAAGATCGGTTCAAACGAACAAATATGACACTCATATTCAAAGGCAATAATTACACTGAAGTCACAGCGAATTATGATAGTCCCCTGCACATTACAAAATGAGCGATATGGTCCTGAATAGGGTGTGTGATGATCACAGACGTCAGTGCACGCTCTGCAACGTGTTCCCATGATGGCCATAAGGTTGGTAACGAGCTATTGTGGGAGGGTACTCCACTCCACCACCACTACGGTCGGTAACTGCTGGGCGGTAGTTGATACATGTGAACGTTGGTCCAGTACTTCTCCCTGAAGCTTTCCACACATACTCGTTGGGATTTAAGTTGGGGAAACGGGTACGCCAGTTCCTCCGCCAAATATCCTCTGGTTCAAAATGGTTCAAATGGCTCTGAGCACTATGGAACTTAACATCTGAGGTCATCAGTCCGCTAGAACTTAGAACTACTTAAACCTAACTAACTTAAGACATCACACACATCCATGCCCAAGGCAGGATTCGAACCTGCGACCGTAGCGGTCGCGCGGTTCCAAACTGAAGTGCCTAGAACCGCTCGGCCACACCGGCCGGCTATCCTCTGGTCCAAAGGGCTTCACCAACTACGCTCTTCGATGTGGTCGCACATTGCCATCCATAAAAAAGAACCAAGGACTTAATGCACCCTGAGAAAACGCACGTGCGGCAGGAGTACAGTGTCACGATAACGTTAACCGCTGAGTGTATCGTGTCCAAAGATTTGGAGGTCAGTAACTCCCAAGCAGCATTATACCTCCCCACATCAAAACACCTGCAACACCAAAACAATCATGTTCGAAAATTTTCCTGGGTGTATTACATGTTCCCATCTTTCATCATATGAGGGTACGCCCAGAATCACTACACATCATCATTCCACTCTCATCCGAGAAGAGCGTGTGACCCCTCTCCTCGTTCGTCCAGTCCCTTTGCTCTTGGCACCATCGCAAACAGTGCCACTGATGGGCGGGTGTCACCGGAACACAACGTACTGCTCGTCAGCCAAAGAGACCACGCATGCACTCACTGTGCCACTGTGGAACGTCAGACTCCGTCCCTAACAGTCCTGTTAAACGTGGCTGCAGTTATACCCACTGCTTCACGTGGGTCCTTTCTTGATTTTCTTTGCACAAATTAGCGGCCGTATGTTGCTGTAGTTGACCATGGTCGACAACCTCCTCTCCTCGGGGTAGCAATGCCTATGGCTTGCAACACTCCCCATACAGCAGTGTTGCGCAATATCGAACTCCTGAGATACATTCTCATAGTTCGCCCTCCTCCCAGCTTCCCGATAATTCATCCGCGATTGAAGTCATCCATATGCCTCCAGGCCATTTTGTAGTGAAGACCACCACTACAGTGCAACGTAACTGTTCACTGACTGAGACACATGCTGCCTTTTCATCTATATATATTTTTTTTTCAGAGCAATGTATTTGTGTACACTTCTATTTTATCTGTGCAAAACCGTAAATCCACTTTTTACTATTTTTATGATACAGTTACCTGAAGTCTTAAATAACTTGTAAAACTGTAAAGTGTGTGCTAAAAGAGAAAATATATGTAAATATTTTTGTTAACGTTTGAGGGGGAACTGCTCTGTACAGATAAGTTATTATTTGTTGTTGAAAGAAGCCAGCGGTTGCAGTCTTTTGCTAATAAGTGGGTAAGTGCGTTTTGGATATAGCGGAGTAAGCTTGTAGCGTGATAGTGGCACTTATGTGAAACACCTTCGCTTCTTGTCCAGATAAACTTGATCAATGACTAGTCGAACACAGTACAGCAGGTTTGAAAGTAGTGTCACTCCGGTTTGAAGGCTTCGTTTTTCAAATACAACTGGCCGCATCGATGGCAAATGTGAAAATATTGTCGCTTCTCTACTAAGCTGCACTGTGAAGGAATGAAAAAGCAACGGTCCGAGTCCTGCGGTTAGAGAAAGTACCATGAGTCTAAATTCACAAGAGTCGTTCAACGAACTGTAGAACAGTGACTTACCATGCATGAAGACATAGAACGCGCTACGATGAGCACCACTTACGAGAATATTCAACAAGCTCCAGAAATAGTACTGGCGTACTGATGTACGGCTCGTAATGGTTCTATTTGTGAAATAACACCTATGATTTGATGATCTCATGGACTGTAGGCAATGGTTCCGGCTATCTTATTACGCTAGACGACCTTTTGCTCTCATTGCACGCTGTGCAAGAAAGGTACTTACAATAGGCTTTTTATCTAAGTTAAAATAATTGATTTGGATCCGTGCGGAGTGGCCGTGTGGTTTAAGGCGCCATGTCACGGACTGCGCGGCCCCTCCTGCCGGAGGTTCGAGTCCTCCCTCGGGCGTGGGTGTGTGTGTTGTTCTTAGCATACGTTAGTTTAAGTACTGTGTTAACTCAAGGGACCGATGACCTCAGCAGTTTGGTCCCTTAGGAATTAACACTCATTTGAACATTTGTATTATTTGGTTTGCTGTTATTCTTATTGATTATAACATATTAATGTGATTTACGATCAGTATTCTCGAGAAATATCTGTTATTTTTATGTAATTAAAGTTTAAAAAGCATTGAATATCGAGATTCGGTCACGTGACCGAAAACGCTGTGTTATTGGCAGACGCTTTGGTGACGTCACAGGCTAGGAGTACGACGAAGCTTTACGTGTGTTAAGGAATGTTAGCCGAAGCTACGGGGTTTTCATGTACTTTTTCTGCAAATAGTTTAGCCATATAGTGATTGGAAAAAGCAATTACAACTTTCAAGTAACTTCGTGAACGCTGATAGAGGAAGTCTTGCTAAAGTTAATGCGTCTATGCTCCACTCATTTAGAGCTGGGGTATGTGCAACGACGGACATTCTTTTCCCTGCTCCCTGCAACATCATTAAACTCGCTCAAAAGTATGAAATTGTCGAACTTTCGCAAGTGGGCCCGTATATTGTAGTTAGATTGTCGACTATGAGTCATCAGCTACGACCCAATGAACAATAAAATCAACTTAGTGTTGATTTCCATTTTAGAACATATTCAGCACGGAAACTGCAAGTAGCAGGTGTTTGGTGGCGCAACGAATTGCAGGGAAAGGGTCACATGTTCGAATCTTGGAAGGGTTGTATACATTTTTAAAAATTTTATACGAAATACGAAAACAGCTTTAGCAAGAACTAGTTTAGCAGTTGAGCCTTAGTCTCAGAGATGGACAACAGAGGATAAAGGCATTTACTGTGTGAACAAACAATTCACTGTTTTGGAAAGCACTACCAGATATCACCACACGCCCACAGTACAACGACGTGTAGGACGATGAGGTTAGACGGAGAAATATAAAGAGCGTACAAAATGCAGGTGACACAAACGAAAGGGGTGCAATGTCATTGAGTGTAAACCAACGTTAGCGTATGGAGCAGACTTACGTCATCTTTACATAAGATGATAAAATTGCAAAAGTTTAAACAATAAGGATCCTACCTGGGCAGTAGGAAGATAACATTGTTTCTAATAAAGTAAGAAGTGTGTGTTCAAACTAATTAGAAAATAGCTTCTTGAACTTGTATGAATAGCGAATGCAAATCTAAGCGCATGTAAACAGCAAGGAAAACACAATAACATTCTGTTTCTGATCAGTATGGTGAAGTTTTGTAATTGTGGTTTGGTTCTCGTATGAGAGGACTGTCGAATCGTTGTACAAATAAATACGTTATTTATGGTTAAATTCGAACCAACGATCTAAGGACATCACCTTATAAAATTCGGCGGTTCACCTCTCTAACAACTGAACTACCGACTAATTAAGGCGTAGTTGGGCAAAATGACAGTATTCACTAGGTGTTTAATTTCATCGGATGACGCAATCCTCCGTTGTAACAGTGGGAGAGGATATCTCGGAGACACACGGTGTAACACATTTTTAGTTAAGTTAGTGAACTTGGGAGTCGATGTGGTGGCAGTTTGCCGGTACAGCGGAGCAGCATTTTGCGCGCCTTATTCCCTTGAACACCTGAAAACAACTTTTCAGGAATTTTGATAAATGTACTTGCACAGTATGGTACTACGCGCCATTTGTAACCCATTTACCGAAAAAAATTCCAAAACAAAACATCACTGTGAATTAGCATTATGACAGTAGGAGCAGCGAGTTAGCCAGTGACGCCACGGGCATCACATGACTCAAATGGTGCGTTTTAGCGGGCTTTCAAATTACTTGAATTTCATTACCGTTTTTATAAAGAATGCGGAAATTCAAGAAGAGAAAAGGCGTGTTATAAGCATAGAATGAAATAATTTCTCATTTAAGACAATTTCCCCAAAACAGTCAAGTATCCTATTAGAGAACTTAAAGTGTTTACTAGTGTATCCTACTATGTCTCCACCGGCTACTGTTTTACCGGAGTAGGCCACAATTCAACAAATGTCCATTCTGAATCAGTATGTCGAAACGTCTCACGTTTCGCTTGCAAATAAAAGGTACACCTAATTTCTCACACACATACTAAACCACACATAAATATATTTATTTCAGACTGAAAGTCCTGGTAGAGGTAGGCACCATGACAAATATAAAAAAATTACTCTAGAAATGATTGTTGGTTGCTGAAAAAATCTCGTAGCTTTTTTTGGAGATTTTTTATTCCCGCATTCACAACTGTCTCGGGCCCACCCCATCGTCTGCTGACCTGTCAGCAGTTAAAATTTGGGATTACAAACTTTTCCCATACTACAAATAAAGCTATACACAATTGAAAGGCTCACAAATGTACAAAAATAATGAAAAATGGAAGATGTCAAAACAGGCTAAAATGTACGTACCATATGTAATTATGTAAGCTCAAGAGGCAGTTGTAAACGCTGTACATCAAGAAATGACAATTGAAGACATTATCAAAAACAAGAAAAAACCAATCTGTTGTTCCACTGATATGCTCATGGAAGCGCCGTCTATGCACGAAACTCTCTACGTCTTCCAAATAAAAACCTTTATTCTCATAATTAAGAATCTGTAAATTTTTTTCTATGTCACGAAGCTGATGAATGCACTGACGTAAATCAGCTCCTAGTACCCTTCCACAGCTAGGATAACCGTGTTCCGTATACTACATTCTGAACTCCCTCCCAGTCTGCCCGATGTAAAACTTGTCACAAGCTCCACATTTAATCTTATTGAATAACCCCCCCCCCCCCCAAAAAAAAAAAAAATTGCGAAACTTACTAACAGGCTGCTGTATAATACGTCTGAGGAGATTCCCAAATTTGTTAATAGCATTGAAACCTATCATCACATTACGCTTCTTAAACTCATTACTAAACGTCAGAGAGGATATGACATGCGTCATACCAACGTATCTAACTTTGGTCTCCCTTCATGAGTCTGTGCCAGGTTTTCTTTCACCCATTTTCCTAATCTCACTTTCTCTAAATTTATTTGCAGTCCGTATCTGTACAAAGGTGGCTATTTCCCTTCCGGTTTTCTCCTGGACAGGTGCAATTTGTTTTAACCTGTGGAACACTGAACGAAAAAATGCTTTCTTCTGTGATTGGAATTCGCAGTAATAATGACATCCATTGCTTCCTGAATGAGATTTTCACTCTGCAGAGGAGTGTGCGCTGATATGAAACTTCCTGGCAGATTAAAACTGTGTGCTGGACTTAGACTCTAACTCGGTAATTTTGGCTTCAGTGAGCAAGTGCTCTACCATCTGAGCTACGCAAGCACGACTCACGGCGCTTGCACACAGCTTTACTTCTGCCATTATCTTGTCTCCTACCTTCCAAACTTTACAGAAGCTCTCCTGCGAAGTTCGGGATAAAAATTCGCAGGTTAGTTGTGTACCTCAAGTGTGTCCACTCACAAAAATTATAAAGCTCATTAGCCATAAGATTCCTAGAAAAAGGGCTCTAAAGCTTAGGAAACAGCTCACATACTGGTCAATTTTTATACTTATCGCAGCACAGCAAAATGTGTGTGCCTGTAGCGCGGGCGACCCAGGTTCGATCCGGCGTTCGGGTAACAGTTTATTTTGTTTTTCTAATTTTATAAGAATTTTAACAACTTTTAAATGAAGTTAATGACCTAAAATATTATCAGTCATATCATAAATAATTTTATTTAATTTATGAAATGACTGTAATAGCTGATTAAGGTAAAATGTGAATTAGAATTAATATTTTATTTTTAGAAATTCTAATTTGAAATGCATATTAATGGAAGGAACTCAGAGCTTTAGTTAGTTTGTGATTAAAATGGTGTGAGAAATCTGACGATATTATAAGCTGTGGAGAGGTTAAAAATATTCGTTGCAAACTTAAGGAACTTGTTTCTACATGGAAGGGTTGTAATACAGGGTGGTCCATTGATAGTGACCAGGCCAAATATCCCACGAAATAAGCATCAAACGAAAAAACTACAAAGAACGAAACTCCTCTAGCTTGAAGGTGGAAACCAGATGGCGCTATGGTTGGCCTGCTAAATGGCGCTGCCATAGGTCAAACGAATATCAACTGCGTTTTTTAAATAGGAATCCCCATTTTTATTATATACTCGTGTAGTACGTAAAGAAATATGAGTGTTTTAGTTGGACCACTGTGTTCGCTTTGTGATGGATGGCGCTGTAATAGTCACAAACGTATAAGTACGTGGTATTAAGTACCATTAGACCAGTGCGGAGGTATTTGCTTCGTGATACATTACCCGTGTTAAAATGAACCGTTCACCAACTGCGGGAAAGGTCGCTATCGTGTTGATGTATGGCTATTGTGATCAAATTGCCCAACAGGCGCGTGCTATGTATGCTGCTCGGTATCCTGGACTATATCATCCAAGTGTCCGGACCATTCGCCGGATAGTTACGTTATTTAAGAAACAGGAAACGTTCAGCCACACGTGAAACGTCAACCACGACCTGCAGCAAAAAATGTGTGGGAAATCTTACGGGACTTAACTGCTAAGGACATCAGTCCCTAAGCTTACACACTGCTTAACCTAAATTACCCTAAAGAAAAACACGCACACCCATGCCCGAGGTAGGACTCGAACCTCCGCCGGGACCAGCCGCACAGTCCATGACTGCAGCGCCTTAGACCGCTCGGCTAATGCCGTGCGGCGACCTGCAACAAATGATGACGCCCAAGTAAGTGTTTTAGCTGCTGTCGCGGCTAATCCGCACATTAGTAGCAGACAAATTGTGCGAGAATCGGGAATCTCAAAAACGTCGGTGTTTAGAAAGCTGCATCACCACAATTGCACCCGTACCATATTTCTATGTAACAGGAACTGCATGGCGACGACTTTGAACGTCGTGTACAGTTCTGCCACTGGGCACAAGAGAAATTACGGGACGAGGACAGATTTTTTGTACGTATTATATTTAGCGACGAAGCGTTATTCACCAGCAGCGGTAACGTAAACCGGCATAATATGCACTATTGGGCAATGGAAATTTCCATGATTGCTGCGACAAGTGCAACATCAGTGACCTTGGCGGTTAATGTATGATGCGGCATTATGGGAGGAAGGATAATTGACTACTATTTTATCGATGGCAATCTAAATGGTGCAATGTATGCTGATTTCTTACGTAATGTGCTATCGATGTTACTACAAGATGTTTCGCTTCATGACAGAATGACGATGTACTTCTAACATAATGGATGTCTGGCACATAGCTCGCGTGCGTTTGAAGTGGTATTGATTAGCATATTTCATGACAGGTGGATTGGTCGTCGAAGCACCATACCGTTGCCCGCACGTTCACCTGATCTGACGTCCCCGGATTTCTTTCTGTGGGGAAAGTTGAAGGATACTTGCTATCGTGATCCACCGACAACGCCTGACAACATGCGCCAGCGCATTGTCAATGCATGTGCGAACATTATGGAAGGTGAACTACTCGCTGTTGAGAGAAATGTCGTTACACGTATTGCCAAATGCATTGAGGTTGACGTACATCATTTAGAGCATTTATTGCATTAATGTGAGTATTTACAGGTAACCACGCTCTAATAGCATGCGTTCTCAGAAATGATATGTTCACAAAGGTACATGTGTCACATTGGAACAACCGAAATAAAATGTTCAAACGTACCTACGTCCTGTATTTTAATTTAAAAAACCTACCTGTTACCAACTGTTCGTCTAACATTGTGAGCCATATGCTTGTGACTATTACAGCGCCATCTTTCACAAAGAGAAAAAAGTGATCCAAATAAAACATTCATATTTCTTTACGTACTACACGAATATGTAATAAAAAATGGGGGGTCCTATTTTTTAAAAAAAACGCAGTTGATATCCGTTTGACCTATGGCAGCGCCATCTAGTGAGGCAACCATAGCGCCATCTGATTTCCCTCTTTAAGCTAGACTAGTTTCGTTCTTTGTAGTTTTTTCGTTTGACACTTATTTCGTGAGATATTTGGCCCGGTCACGAACAATGGACCACCCTGTATACATATAGGCAGATGGTCAGAAAGTGTCAACTAATCGACCAATCATCCTTACTTGTTACGGTACAATATATACCCCCGTACCCACCCTTATTTCCATAGAAACCCGAACTAACATGCCGGTTCATTCTTAACAGAGATTGGAGCGTTCTGTACTATGAAATACAATCGGAATTTTTAAATATTGTGAAATAAATGTCTGTTATTGAATATATCGCGAAATTCTCAGAAGCTACAGAGTAATCAGTCATCACAGTGAACTGTCAAATGAGTAGTTAAAAGATTCTGTCGTTTATTATGAAAGTTTGCTTTCTGAAAATCGTTTGATTACAGTGGAATCTTCATTGTCAATTTTTTTTCCAAGCAGTGTTGATGGGTGAAGAAATTTACGAACTTACTATGGACATGGTGACTATACAAATACTTGTGACTGATGATGAACTTACTCATGAAAATGAAAACTGTGAATAGGAACCTTTTAAATACGTCGAATACCATAGCTCATCAAATGAATATGTACTGGAAATAAGTAGTATGCCAACTTCCTATTGATTACACAATTAAAGTTATTAATATCGTAAAGGCTCACCCCACGTGGAAACTACAAACATTACAAAAAAGGATGCTGTGTGTTAGAAAAGAAGGAATATGTATCGTAATGGAAAGAAGAAATTGAAATATGATCGTTTTGTTGAAGCCAGAGAGAAATGTCAACATGTGACTACTCGGAATTTACAACAATGGGCTTCATCAGCAAGACAACGATTTTCATAATTTGAATTTAAAGCTACTGACATCTGGGTTCACAAATTCGAAAATTAGCATGGAATTCGTCAATTAGCATGGAATTCGTCCGCAAAAAGTGACAAAATTTGTTTCAAAAAAAGAAACAACGACGATCGAAGAAACCTTGGCTTCCACAGACACTTTTCGAACCCAGATTTTCTAACTAATACCCAGTTTCAACAAAGATTTTGTTATCGCCACTAACCAGACACGTAGACTATTGTGGAGTATTTACAAATTCATTTTGCTCTCTATTTTTACAAGTCTCTGACAATACAACAGGATTCGGGCTGAAAAACGAAGCTAAACTATTTCAGTTAACAAGCAAGACATGGGCAAATTGATGAATACATTTCCGAAATGCTCTCACTCTGTCGGGAAAAGTCTTACCTCAAATATTTGTCTGTTTGGAAGAAGTAACCGGTAACTTTGGCCATGGGTTGAAAAAAAACAGCATATCAATATTAGCAAAAATATTAAAATGTTGTAATTACGTCTTCGAACCCGGGCAGCCAACTACAGGACTGTATATTGACATACTCAACAGTTGTTTAATGTCTTGCATGGAAAAAGAATAATTTCTGTTAATTATTGACTCTTGAGGCGGACAACCACCGCCTGAATTATATGACGAAATCTTTGTGGATGACGATAAATCACCAGCGTGTGCAACTGAAGTGATTCATCCAAAATGTATTCCTCTTGTTCAAATTTGCGACGTCTATTTTTACAGACAGGTAAGAATCAATTGAAAACTGTACAAAATTGAGCTTATCTAATTGACGATAATAAGGAAGTTCCCATGAATATCTTATAAAAATACAAACAATAGTGTCTCATAAATTGTCAGCACCAATATTTAATGAAATTATCCAGTATGCCTGGTACGCTTCCAGGCTGTCTGATGAACGAGAAGTTTCCATGAATGTTAACAGAGTACGTTTTCCTGAGGATCCTTTAAAAAGGAAGGTTGTTCATTTCAACAATCGTCCTTCATAAATTGTGCAAGATGTCAAAATATTTTTGCTTTACAATGTTTTGAGATAATTATCATTCTGTTGCTTGTATATAAAATACGATATTAACAAACAAATAGGACACTGTAAAAATATTCATATAAATAGAAACCCACCCGAAATTTTGTTTCAGTGACAATTAAAGCTTTAATTTATCTCAATTAAAAATTCATTTTAAAAACAAAATAGTTATTGTAAATAGCATATTACGCCAGTTACCTATAACAATCATTTCATGAATTAAATAAAGTTCTTTATGATTTAACTGATCATATTATTCAAAAGTTTTTGCAATTTTTAAAACTATTAAAAAGCAAAGTATACTGTTACCTAAAGGTAGTAACGACCTTGGACGCTCGCCTGGCAAGCGAGTCCGCTATAGGCGTAGTTATTCCGCTGTGATGCCATAGCGTATAAATTGACCGGTTGATGAGATGCGCATAAAACTTTAGTGCCCGTGTTTTTAGGAATCTTCTGGCTTGTGCACTTTACAAGTTTTACGGATGGAACCACCTGAGGTACGCTGCTAACCTGTGAACTTTCATCCCGAACTGAATTTCCGAGACTGTAGGACGTGCTTGAGAAACCGTAAGACGAAATACTTATAATGAAGTTCCTTCTGGCGTGTATGTAGTCGCATATGTCAAGTACGGTCTTCCGTTAACATGCCAATGTAATGTCACAATTGAACTAATGTCGATACAAAGATATATTATGAAGAAACGGTAAAAACTTGAGACTTGAGATAATATCCGCTGACCTCTGGCTCGGCAGATGTTTCGTTGGATTGCGAAGCTGACAATGTAACGACAGGTTGCTCAGAAACAGATAAATTAACCTTTCACCGTCTTAAGTTGGAGCTAAGTGACCCACTCAGACGTCTAGAATGAAATTTTCACTCTGCAGCGGCCTGATATGAAATTTGGTCGCAGATTAAAACTGTGTGCCGGACCGGTGCTAGAACCCGTGACCTCGTCTGTAACAGGTAAGTACTCTGGCTACTGAGCTACCTGAGGACGACTCACGACCTCTTCCCACAACATTTGTGAGGAACTGGCTTTAGTAAAGCGGTGACAAAGGGTCGTGAGTTTTGCTCGGGTAACTCAATTGCTAGCGCACTTGCGAAAGGTAATGGTATCGGTTTCAAATACTCAGTTTTAATCTGCTACAACATTGTCTTTAAAAAATTTTGAATTGGATATGAAGATAGGATTTCAATGCGTTCTTTCATAACAAGTATAACAGTGGATGTCTTCCTAATAATTTTTTTGTGTAGCGTGGCGTCAGATTATTGAACAGTTTCACTCTCGAATTAAATCTGTGTTTGGCCGTCACAATAAAGGACTTTGACAATCGAAACATTGTTCCACGTAGGTTTCCGAGCCCTTAAAAGGGCCTTTTTTGAGGACTACTTCAATGGTTATACAGAGTACAGTCACCCACAATGCGACAATCTTGCAAAGAGGGTGAACCACTGGCCTTAACCCATAAGTGAATATTAGAATCAGAATTTATCTTTACACGTCTACGACAAGTCAAAGACAAACTCCCATGTGGCATAAGGTAGGAACCCTCACCTGAGATAATAACCTCAGATACAGGTATAGTACGATAAGCCAAAATTTCACGGGTTTCAAAGGATTCCAAACCGGCTCTACCTGCACTATTACAGGCAACGAAAGCAACAGTTATCCATCCGTTACCTAAACTGGAAGAAGTAGAAGTTTTCATTAAAGAAAAATTAAACCTCGCGCCACAAAACAATGTAGGCCCATTTATAAGAACAAATTGAGCAGTTTTACCTACTCCCCTTACTTCGTTCTTTTTCCCCTTCGCGGAAGATGTCGAAGCACCTAGAGTGCCGTCCACATTTACAAGTGTTTTGTAAACAAGCAATCGCAGTGGATCGCTAAACAGTCACTTTCTTTTGTACAGTCCACTGTGCCTGCAGTTCACTGGCTCTTTCCTGCTCTAGATCAAAACAAATAGCTGTCACTTTCTTCTCATACTATTTCCTTACAATTACATTTCTTTGATGAAAATCCGCACAATCTTTCTTCGTCTTCACGATCTCCATCATTGTTTTTCTTGATAAATCTTCTGAGTCGATAAATATTCTTCTCAAAGTCTTCTGTTCGTGTTCCGCCTCTTCCAGGGTTTTAATAGTTAGATTTAGTAAAATTAATGCTATAATTGTAATTACACCTCCAACAATGAGTCCACGAAGAGTCACCGACAGATTCCTCACCGTTCACTAATCCATCTTAGAACTGCTTCACCTGAACTGCTTCTCTAAATCGTGTCTCATTCTGGTTCCTCCACTCGTTACTATCCGTGTTTAGCTAAAAATAAACTTATTTGTCCCAAAATTGTCGAAAGGGAACTTCCACGAATGCGACTTTGATCTGCACGTTATTCTCACTCCCAGTTCTCACTTTCAGCTTCCACACTTTACGATCGGCCTACAACGGTAAACGAAACATCGTTCCTTCTACAAACTACACTCGTTTCTCCACTAACATACTACCATGTTCCCTCTGGCTATCTTTCCACTTCTTTACAAAATTTTCATAGTTCAGATGGCTCTGAGCACTACGGGACTTAACATCTGAGGTCATCAGTCCCCTAGACTTAGAACCACTTAAACCTAACTAACCTAAGGACATCACACACATCCATGCCTGAGGCAGGATTCGAACCTGCGATCGCAGCAGCAGCGCGGTTCCGTACTGAAGCTCCTATAACCGCTTTTCTTTCATTTTGTTTATTGTTGATCGTTGTATTTGGCCGTTGCGGACGTCACATGACATCCGTTCAAGTTCGCTTGTTGATCCTGCCACTGAGTTTTTTTATTACAGAAGCCAACTAGCTCTCTGACCGAACACGCTGAGCTACCGTGCCGGTGAGGCAGGATTCGAAACTGCGACCGCAGTAGCAGCGCGGTTCCGGACTGAAGCGCCTATAACCGCTCGGTCACAACGGTCGGCTCAAAATTTTTATCTATTGGGCCATAATACTCCTGTTTTACAGTTAATATTACTTACATCTGCATTTACATGAAAGATAACAAAACTCATATTTCAGAATTATCTTGGATTCATTTATAATTACGTTGCAATTTAGAGACACATATTATATTAAATCAATGCCAAATTCATCGATAACGTCTGCAGATCTCCTCTACTTACAATGGAAAAAATTTCCGTCATAAACTCATCACAGCACAGCGTGCAAGTATAGTCTTCTTCAAATTATTACAATGAAGCTGAAGAACTTTTAATAGAACGATCATAACTAAACAACAATGGTTCATAATTATGATTCAGAGCCCATTCAGTATGGCACGGACTAAAAGAACTAGATGACGACGAAGAAATTGAGCGCCAAACGTCCTGCGAGATCGGTGACACTATTTGTTTCTGAGGTTCAAAAGCCCCGGAGCTGGAAGACTACCAGTGCGCGAGTCTATTATCTTCGCAGTAAATCGCCATGTCTGTTAATATATTTATCCCAGTCTCATACAAGACGTTCAGTGTCTCTGTGGAAAAAAATTTGCAGTAGTCTGCGAAACCATGATTGTGCCCAGGCATCCACCACTTCGTCCAAAGCAAATCCTCGGCCAAGAATGCCTTTCTTCAGGACCACCAAAAATATGGAAATCTCATTCGGACATATCGACAATTTAACCCATCAAGGCAAAACGCCCATAAATGTTGACGGATGGCATCATTCTGTTGCAGAATAGTGACCGCATGCGTGTTGACTGGGCTATTTTGAGTACGCTGCAGAAGTCCCACTGAAAAGCCTTTGCACACCCTCCATTAAGTACCGATCTCTGTTTATGAGAAGTTCTCCAACTGTGCAGTTCGATGTCGTCTCTCATTCTCTTCCACAAAAATCGGATCAGGCCGAATGCACTACAAAAAAAAAAGGTGATATGGTAGAAATACATTGTCACGATGACTTTGTGTGGTGAGTGTACTGTGCTTTAAAGTGCTCTAGAAGAGCGTAGCGTTCCAAAGGATTGGGAGAGGGCACAGCCCATCCCCGTTCTTAAGAAGGGACGTCGAACAGATGTGCAGAACTATAGACCTATATCTCTAACGTCCATCAGTTGTAGAATTTTGGAACACGTATTATGTTCGAGTATAATGACTTTTCTGGAGACCAGACATCTACTCTGGAGTAATCAGCATGGGTTTAGAAAAAGGCGATCATGTGAAACCCAGCTCTCGCTATTCGTCCACGAGACTCAGAGGGCCATAGACACGGGTTCCCAGGTAGATGCCGTGTTTCTTGACTTCCGCAAGGCGTTCGATACAGTTCCCCACAGTCGTTTAATGAACAAAGTAAGAGCATATGGACTATCAGACCAATTGTGTGATTGGATTGAAGAGTTCCTAGATAACAGAACGCAGCATGTCATTCTCAATGGAGAGAAGTCTTCCGAAGTAAGAGTGATTTCAGGTGTGCCGCAGGGGAGTGTCGTAGGACCGTTGCTATTCACAATACAACATAAATGACCTTGTGGATGTACTGCCTGCCATCGGGTTCCCCTAAATGGCAGGCAGCATCGCATAACAGCCACGCTATGAGGGAAACAAACCAACAGCCAAACAGGCGAAGACATCAGGTAAACACGCGGAAGATTCCAGTCGGTTAATAGGAACCTTTCCTTGCAGAGGTCGCCGCGACATATCCGGCCACGGATCCCTACGCCGGGTTTCTATTGGCTCCAGCTCACTATATAGGCCCGGCCGGTCGAAGGCAGACCAGTCTTCGTCCGCTGCTAATGGCAACCGCTATAGCAGAGTCTTCGAGAAGATATCATCGAAGCCGCTGTATTGCACCGGCGATCGAAGTACCAGCCGACCGAGAGGAACCAAATCTCCGGCTAGATCGACAGACGTCTACATCTATTGTATAGCCAGCTATTCTATTGTAGAAGAAGTTGCGTTCAATAAACTGTTGGAGAACACAACAGTGGATAACATCGGAAGTTCACTGAGGCTTTTGCGGATGATGCTGTGGCATATCGAGACGTTGTAACAATGGAAAACTGTACTGAAATGCAGGAGGATCTGCAACCAATTGACGCATGGTGCAGGGAATGGCAATTCAATCTCAATGTAGACAAGTTTAATGTGCTGCGAATAGATAGAAAGAAAGATCCATTATCATTTAGCTACAATATAGCAGGTCAGCAACTGGAAGCAGTTAATTCCATAAATTATCTGGGAGTAGGCATTAGGAGTGTTTTAAAATGGAATGATCATGTAAAACTGATCGTCGTTAAAGCAGATGCCAGGCTGAGATTCATTGCTCACCAGTGTGGGATCCGTACCAGATAGGGTTGATAGAAGAGATAGAGAAGATCCAATGGAGAGCAGCGCGCTTCGTTACAGGATTATTTAGTAATCGCGAAAGCGTTACGGAGATAATAAACTCCAGTGGAAGACTTTGCAAGAGAGACGCTCAGTATCTCGGTACGGGCTTTTGTTGAAGTTTCGAGAACATACCTTCACCGAGTAGTCAAAAAAATGGTTCAAATGGCTCTGAGCACTGTGGGACTTAACATCTGTGGTCATCAGTCCCCTAGAACTTAGAACTACTTAAACCTAACTAATGACATCACACACATCCATGCCCGAGGCAGGATTCGAACCTGCGACCGTAGCGGTCACGCGGTTTCAGACTGAAGCGCCTAGAACCGCACGGCCACACCGGCCGGCTCACCGAGGAGTCAAGCAGTATATTGCTCCCTCCTACGCATATCTCGCGAAGAGACCATGAGGATAAAATTAGAGCCCACACAGTGGCATACCGACAATCTTTCTTTCCACGGACAACACGAGGCTGGAATAGAAGGGAGAACCTATAGAGGTACTCTAAGTACCCTCCGATACACACCATCAGGTGGCTTGCGGAGTATGGATGTAGATGTAGAAGTTTCGGAGGTCAGTACGGTCATACAGAACTATGAATCCCCATACCATATAACACATGCATCACAAAAATGACCATGTTCGAAATGAACGTTGGCGCATTACGTGTTGTCATCTCTCGCCATATAAGCGTACGTTCAGCACAATCGAACATGATCGTTTGGGTGGTCTACGCCTTCTCATGTGGGGAAGCATAATGTTGCATGGGTTACTGACCTCCAGATTTTTAACACGGTGCACTCACTGGTCAAGGTTATTGTGGCACTGTAATCCTTCCCCATGTGCGTATTTTCAGGGGCGCATTAGGCCCTGGCTTCATATACTCGTATATGGACGACAGTGCGCCATTACACCCCAAAATGTAGGTGTAGTAGCTCTTAGAACGAGAGGATATTCGGCAAATGGACTGAGGTGGCTGTTCTCCAAAGTAAATCCCAACGAGCACTTATCGGATGCGTGGGGAAGATGTAGTGCAGTAAGTCCGCATGCATCAACGACTGTCCATCAGTTTCCAACGATATGGCCCGCATAGGTTCACGTTGTAGAGTCCGCAAGCTGTCCGTGGTGATCGCATGCCCTATTAACAATCATGTCCCGCCTTTTATAACGTTCAGGAGACCATCGTGAACCCCGGTGATTTTAGTCTTATTATTGTCTCTGAATAAGAGTGTCATTTCTGTTCGTCTCATTGCGTATTTCCTTCAGTTATCTTCTGTACTATACTTCAGCAGTTCTTTCCATGTATGGTCCAAGTTTTGTCGAGTTATCTGTGTCACATCAATCGAAAGTTACTTTCGTCCTTACGTTTATGCACCAGTGTAGATAAATACTAATGCGTTTGGTGGAGAGCGTCTAATAAAGTTGACACCCTGTAAATGCCTTTAAGAATGTATTCATTGCTTCGGTTTGTCTTGCAGGCGATGTTATTGGTGACATTCCAAACCATAAATATCCAATCACTAAATTGTAAGCTGCTCAAAATATTTCACATTTTCTATGACATTTGCAATGAAACACGCGATATGAAAGTAACATAATATTTGTTGCAATTATCTCAGTGAAGCCGCACTCCACAAAACCTTTTATTGCGGTAAGAGCAGTCCACCCTCCTGTGTTCCGATAAATATTATATTGACGGAGTTGTTAAAACGACTCACATTCCGGGGAACATTCAGGATTAGGTTTCCCGTGCTTGTCCGAAATCATTGAAGGAACGCTGGAATATTTCCTTTGGAAAAAGGATATGACTTTTTGTCTGTCTCGAGCTCGTTTTTCCTTGCTATTGACTTCGCCATCAACGGGATATTAAATTTTAATCATGCTTCAAAAATATTATAAAATTTAAATGTTACAGCAAAACAGAGATCTCTATAGACGAACTGTACTCACATACTGAAATACATACACATGGAGTTGGACAAATATATGGAAACACCACGTAAAACACGTATTTGAATGTAAATGTATCGGCTAGCCAAGCCCGTGTCTTGCGGTGTTGTATCCGACCTCGAATGGCACCTATAATATGTCCTCAATGTGTTGCAAGAATCAGTCATGGTCAGAACAACGTTCTGTGCAGTTATGAGTGTAGTGTGTCGGACTAAGTAATCCTAACGAAGGCGGATTTTTGGTGTTCTTATGGTGGGTGCTTCCGTAACTAAGGTGGGCGAAGTGTTTGGTGTTTCAAGAGGCACCCTGTCGAGCATTTACATCGCATACGGGGATAATGGAAAAAACCATTCACTAGATTACAAAGCGGATGAAACTGTGTGTTGAGTGATCATTCCAGACGGTCACTGAAGAGGATTGTGACGAAAAATAAGGGGTGGACAGCTGTAAAAGCCACCGCAGTACTCTATGTCTCACTAGCGAACACTACCAGCTCTAAAACAACACGAATGCAGCTCTATAACCAGTGAATTTTAGGGCGAGATGGAATTCTAAAGCCTTTCGTCAGTGGTGTACATGCCTGTTTAGGGGTAAAAGTGGTGCCGAAGCGTTAAAACCTGAACTACGGAAGAATGTCATCTGGTAGGCTGTCTCTTGCTTGACACTGTTTTCAACTTCTGTTTCCGATTTTGCTTCTCAAGAGCGGAGCATGGCGGCGGTTAGATGATGATTTGTGCAGCCATATTGTGATATTTCATGGGCCCAACGGTTACTCTACAAGGTCACAATTCCTGCCAAGGATTAAGTGACCATTTTGGCTGATGAGGTCCACCGCATGGTACAACGTTTCTTCGCCTGTGTTCCAAGAGACGACACGACCCCTTTTCACAAAGCTCGCTTCGTCCAGGACTGGTTTTGTGAGCACGAGAATGAAGTGTGGCATTTCTCCTGGCCGCAGCAGTCACAAAATCTCAGTATTATTGAATCTTTGTCGTCTGCTTTGGAGAGAAGGGTGCGTGACCTCCTCCACCATCGTTACCTGAACTTACAACCGTTTTGCAAGAAGCATGGTAAAAGATACCCTTTAAAACCACAAGCGTAATTGTTATTTGAAACGTACGATGACGACGAAAGGCATGGCCACCTGATCAACAGTGTGTTGCTCAACATTTGGAACGAGCTGTAGCAGCTGTCCTTCGTATCACAGTTCTTGGTAGGTTTGTGAAGGTATGTGGTACGAGATCTCTACCCACAAGTCACACAATTTCCGTAAATTGTGGGCCGGTTGTTTGCGTGCGAGGGGCTGGCGCCCTTTAGCGTCCCAGATGTGTCCCATCGGGTTGGTGGGTTGACTATGATGCTCCTCAAGCCACTGTAGCATGATTCTGGCCTCGTGACGTGGATACTTACCTTGCTGAAAGATACCATCGCCATCGTGAAATGCGACAACTGTGAACATGTACAGGTGGTGTGGCAATAGTCACGTAGGCCACAGACGTAATAATTCCTTCGATTAATAACACAGGTTCCATGGAACCCGAGGCGGGGGTCCTCCACAGCATAATACCGCCCCCACCGGACTCCTCCACGGCGTGGTCGTGTTTAGAGCAGCTGTTTGCTTGGCTGACGGCGTATCGTGGCATGATATCTAGCTGGTGTAACGAGAAACGTAATTCATCGGACCAGTCGACACTTTTCTATTAACTCACGGTCCAATTTCCACGATCAAGTGTCCACTACAATCGTAGTTAACGATGACGTCGAGTGAACGTGAGAACACGTAGGTGTCGTGTGCTGCGAAGCCTCATGTTCAGCAACGAGCGCTGAACGGTGTGCTCCGATACACTTGTGCCGGCGCCAGCATTGAACTCCGTCGTCACATCTGCCACAGATCGCCGCTATCCTGGTGTCCAGTGCTGGAAAGCCACCAGCCTCCATGGCATGGGTGTCCATCGCCGTGTAGCCTATTGGCGCTTTCACAGTCCTTAAAGCACTTCCCACAAATGCTCACGACAGTACCACGCGAATAGCCGACCAGCTCTGCCGTTTCGGAGATCCACGATCTCAGGTTCCGGGCCACCACAGTCTGATCTTTTACTTGGTGCAAACTTTCTAAAGGCAAGCTCGCATAAATAACCATCACATATGGTGCTCTATCGCATGTACCTCGTACAGTTTAATAAGTAGTCGACGTCACCAGATAGGATTATGTATGCTATTATTTGTAACCTGTAACTGCATCGGGTTAAAAATAAACTCGAATGTTACATGGCATACACCGAAGAGCCGAAATATAATGATCGCTGCTCCTCGCGAGATGGAATGCCTTCTGGAGACGTTATAGGCAACCGACGCTGGAATGGAAGCATATAAGCGAAGCAGAGCGCATGGGGAATCGTTGTGTGGCCAATATGGTCAGCAAATGAGTAGTCTACCGACGTATTCTACTTCGGCAAAGGGCAGATTGAATTTTCCCTTGTTGAGAAATCAGAAGGAGCGATCTGTTTTACTTGGTTAACAATTTCTAGAGGCAAGATCGCATAAATGTTTATTTACAAACAACCGGTTATGACAGTCTTTGTAGTCATCTTCAGGTCTTCAAGAATTTTGGTATACAATGTGTTAATTTTGAGTTGATCTCACGCGACGTTTCGGCAGATTTTACTGTCGTCTTGAGGGCTCAAAAACTTTTTCTTAAAAAAATTTATTTATTTTCAGTTGACCTCAAACCAAGTTGTTCATGTAGATAAAATGTAGCACGATATATAAAGCTTTGTCTTATGCTACATTTTATCTACGTCGCGTGAAATCAACTCAAAATTAACACATTGTATACCAAAATTCTTGAAGACCTGAAGATGACCACAAAGACTGTCGTAGCCGGTTGTTTGTAAATAAACATTTATGCGATCTTGCCTCTAGAAATTGTTAACCAAGTAAAACAGATCGCTGCTTCTGATTTCTCAACAAGGGAAAATTCAATCTGCCCTTTGCCGAAGTAGAATACGTCGGTAGACTACTCATTTTCTGACCATACTGGCCACACAACGATTTCCCATGCGCTCTGCTTCGCTTATATGCTTCCATTCCAGCGGCGGTTGCCTATAACGTCACCAGAAGGCATTCCATCTCGCGATGAGCAGCGATCTTTATATTTCGGCTCTTCGGTGTATGCCATGTAACATTCGAGTTTATTTTTAACCCGATGCAGTTACAGGTTAGAAATAATAGTATACATAATCCTATCTGATGACGTCGATTACTTATTAAACTGTACGAGGTACATGCGATAGAGCACCATATGTGATGGTTATTAGATAAAAGGATGTGATTTATATCCTATCTCTTACCGATTGAGTAGCTGCTCCGTTTGGGATAAGCCATAAGTGAGCGAGACGTTAAACTCCTGTTTCTTCTTCCTCGTCCTCCTCCACATCAGTTCTCGCTATTCCTGAGTATTCCAGGTTAATGGCGGATTTGCCGCAAGAGCGTCCAGTGGTCGGCGTTTGTCAGACTTAGGATAAATACGTCTGGGAGACTCCAGGGGCGCCCAGGTCTCCTGCATTTACATACATACATAAACTCCGTGAATCACTGTTAAGTGCACGCAAGGGGACCGTTGTCGATAGTATCAGAGCTCCTCTCCGTTGTAGAAAACGGACGGAGGGCTTTAAATATAGACATTCGCACCTTACTGTTGGCATTAACCGGCAGAATATTCTGTTTCTCTATCCGAGTCTAGACTATGGTTGGGACGGCGAAACGCATACACGAAAGTACTTATTGAAAGCTTGTAGCCTATTCAGACTGATATACTTCGAGAGCGTGCAGAACATTAAAAATTGCTACTAATGTTCTGCGCTAACTTTTCTGTTTTTAATCGTTATTTAGGTACTGCATACAAGCTGCAGCCTGGAGTAAATTAACAGCCTTGTTGCTATATTTTCTCGCATTGCACGCCAAGAAATGTGTAGTGCTGCAAATCAACGTGAGTTTAGATAAAAAAAAATCACTTTCGGAATATAATGTACAAGCAGACGATACTTTAGATTGTAAGTGGTAATCAGACAATAAATCCCACCACTGACGATGTTCCAAATCAAAATGGAACGCGAATCTAAATACAAATACGTATTCCTTACTAGCTTCACAGGCGAATTTTAAATGCTTGTAATAAAAACTACGGCGTGTTTTTATATTAGTGACAGAGAATTTGCTATTCACATCTGAAATATAACTTCTTATATCTTTTGTCCATTGACTGTGATGTTCGTTGTTTTGAATTTATTACTTGTGGCTTTACTACAACCAGTTAGCGTATAGCGTTCCTGAAATCTACTGCTTCTACACTAAAATTAAATTCCATCTACTCCCAAGAAAGTAAAATACGACTTAATAAACCTGAAATAATTGCAAGCTAGTTTGAGGTTAATCCAGCTTTTCTAGACACATTCTTTTGAATCAGAATGCCACCGATACGTTTTAAAGAAAATATCTTCGTTTAACCAGATCTACGAAACCATCCAAACCCACATCCTCACTGTCTCAGCATAGAAATCGCCACCCCCATCGCGGTTCTCTACTCAAAGAACGTCACAGGTCGTTTGTTGGCCTGTTAATTCCGCCATTGGAAACTCTACACTCTGAGGTAGGTCTCCTGGGTTGATGAGATGCGATGCACGCTGGTAGCAATCGTCAAAAACCTTGCTCGTTTCCCAGTAGACCGCCCTTGAAGGAGGTAGTGAAAGCATTTTCGTGTAGGATTCATTTGCATGGGATGATGGGACCAACGACACGTCTGTCATAGTCTCTCGTTGGTGAACAATAAAGGAACCCAGTCTCCAACTACGTTGTAGGACTCCCCATACGACTGGGATCATCAACAGGAAATTATAATTACCGAACTGTGTAGGAATTAACGGAACTCTTTGAGGAACACTCCATCGTCTACAGGGTGGAAAGGAATGTTACCTGCAACTAATTACCGCGCGGAGTGGTCGCGAATCGGACGGCCACTCCCGCCGGAGGTTCGAGTCCTGCCCGCCGCTGTGGCCGAGAGGTTCTAGGCGCTTCAGTCCGGAACAGCGCAGCTGCTACGGTCGCAGGTTCAAATCCTGCCTCGTGCATGGATGTGTGTGACGTCCTTAGGTTAGTTAGGTTTAAGTAGTTCTAAGTCTAGGGGACTGATGACCTCAGATGTTAAGTCCCATAGTGCTTAGAGCCATTTGAACCATTTTTGGTTCGAGTCCTCCCTCGGGCGTGAGTGTGTGTGTTGCCCTTAGCGGAAGTTAGTTTAAGTAGTGTGTAAGTCTAAGGACCGATGACCTCAGTAGTTTGGCCCCATAAGAATTCACACACCTTTTTTGCAACTACACTCCTGGAAATGGAAAAAAGAACACATTGACACCGGTGTGTCAGACCCACCATACTTGCTGCGGACACTGCGAGAGGGCTGTACAAGCAATGATCACACGCACGGCACAGCGGACACACCAGGAACCGCGGTGTTGGCCGTCGAATGGCGCTAGCTGCGCAGCATTTGTGCACCGCCGCCGTCAGTGTCAGCCAGTTTGCCGTGGCATACGGAGCTCCATCGCAGTCTTTAACACTGGTAGCATGCCGCGACAGCGTGGACGTGAACCGTATGTGCAGTTGACGGACTTTGAGCGAGGGCGTATAGTGGGCATGTGGGAGGCCGGGTGGACGTACCGCCGAATTGCTCAACACGTGGGGCGTGAGGTCTCCACAGTGCATCGATGTTGTCGCCAGTGGTCGGCGGAAGGTGCACGTGCCCGTCGACCTGGGACCGGACCGCAGCGACGCACGGATGCACGCCAAGACCGTAGGATCCTACGCAATGCCGTAGGGGACCGCACCGTCACTTCCCAGCAAATTAGGGACACTGTTGCTCCTGGGGTATCGGCGAGGACCATTCGCAACCGTCTCGATGAAGCTGGGCTACGGTCCCGCACACCGTTAGGCCGTCTTCCGCTCACGCCCCAACATCGTGCAGCCCGCCTCCAGTGGTGTCGCGACAGGCGTGAATGGAGGGACGAATGGAGACGTGTCGTCTTCAGCGATGAGAGTCGCTTCTGCCTTGGTGCCAATGATGGTCGTATGCGTGTTTGGCGCCGTGCAGGTGAGCGCCACAGTCAGGACTGCATACGACCGAGGCACACAGGCCAACACCCGGCATCATGGTGTGGGGAGCGATCTCCTACACTGGCCGTACACCACTGGTGATCGTCGAGGGGACACTGAATAGTGCACGGTACATCCAAACCGTCATCGAACCCATCGTTCTACCATTCCTAGACCGGCAAGGGAACTTGCTGTTCCAACAGGACAATGCACGTCCGCATGTATCCCGTGCCACCCAACGTGCTCTAGAGGGTGTAAGTCAACTACCCTGGCCAGCAAGATCTCCGGATCTGTCCGCCATTGAGTATGTTTGGGACTGGATGAAGCGTCGTCTCACGCGGTCTGCACGTCCAGCACGAACGCTGGTCCAACTGAGGCGCCAGGTGGAAATGGCATGGCAAGCCGTTCCACAGGACTACATCCAGCATCTCTACGATCGTCTCCATGGGAGAATAGCAGCCTGCATTGCTGCGAAAGGTGGATATACACTGTACTAGTGCCGACATTGTGCATGCTCTGTTGCTTGTGTCTATGTGCCTGTGGTTCTGTCAGTGTGATCATGTGATGTATCTGACCCCAGGAATGTGTCAATAAAGTTTCCCCTTCCTGGGACAATGAATTCACGGTGTTCTTATTTCAATTTCCGGGAGTGTAATTTGGTGTCTTTGAATTGAAAATGAGCACCATTCGCAGTTTTCTTTTTATTTTAGAAACCACGACCACTTTCGACCCCATAGCCCATTATCCAGTGGTATATACACATATAGTCGATTTCTTAGTCGTGCAGGAGGTGGTACTTAAATGGGGGAAGACGAGTTACAGGGAGCACGAGTAGGGCAGGTAGGCAAACAGGTAGAGGTAATTGATGAAAGTTGATGAAATGCTTTAAAAGTAAAATAAAGTACAGACCGGTATGGTATTTTAAACATTAACATGTATGCTTAATAGAAAGACACGTAAAATTATTATTACAGAAGGTTGATCTAGCAAAGCAATGACTGCAAACAAACGGAAGCAGCAAAGGGTATCTCTGTATACAAACACGGCGTTAGTAGGACATGTTGTGCTTTCCCTTTTAAACTAACTTTCCGATCTAGAAACTTTAAATTTTAAATATAGCTCGTGTCTTTCTATTAAGCATATATGTTAATGTTTAAAGTACCATTTCGGTCTGTACTTTATTTTACTTTTAAAGCATTTCTTGTCTGCCTGATCACGCAGCTCCCACAGTGCCTGGAGCCAAGTCCACCTTCCCGGCCAGTTAGTGCTCGCGGCCACACAATACAAAGGTAGCTGCCCAGCGGCTCTCCCTTCAGTTTTGTACTCGTTGGTCTCTCAGATCGCTTTCATTGCGCACCGTTTGTCTGGTCTCAGGTGTCCCTACAACTTAGGCTTTCGCTCTTGGATTACTCGTTTGAACATTGCTATTTTGCGATGTCGTCTCTGTTGTCCACTTTCCTCTGATTGTTCTCCTGCTGTTCTCACTTGGCTATCCATTGTCGGTGGTCTCAGAGCATAACCCGTTAGTGGTGAACAGCTGCCCGAAATCGAAGAAGGTATAGAAGGAGGAGTATACTATGGAATGGAAAACTAAAACTATAGGACATACTGAGCATGCGACCAACAGCCTAAGCAAAAGCGCCGACAGCAGTTCAGTGAAAGAAGAGTGGAAGATAATAAATAATAAAATAAATGACACGAGACAGGAAACTATACGTACAGATACAGTAGAAGCGAGGAAGCTATACATTACTCAGAAATGTTAGAGATTATGGATGAAAAAAGAAAATATAATAATCCTATGAACTGGGTAAAAACGCAGCAGCACATGTTTTTTAGGAATTAAATTTGACATGAAGAGCACACAGACTGAATTGGAATAGATGGAAGACACTGAGAAAGATATGATTGTAGCAAAGGTCAGCTCTTTGTAATTGTAAAGAGATTCAGAGATTTGAAATGCAAAGGTGTTAACCTACGAAGTGCACACAGAAAACCTCTATTACATCTAGGAGAAACGACAGACAGATGTCAAGAACACATCGCAGGCCTATCCCATTGACAGGAACTGTCCTAGTGTGATATAACAGTTGAAGGAAATCGTTGTGGAACAAATGGGTGATAAAGTAATACACTAAACGAGCTGAAATAAGACACCGAAATCGGGAACCAAATCGTAATGGAAGAAGTGAATTAACACTCCTGTCTAGGGAGAAAGGTTACACATGAAGATTTTAGCAAGGAAGCTATCGGGAGCAGATTACCTAAGCTGAAAGAATCTGTCTTCAATAAAAGGGCTGTACTGACATCAAAGGAAGAATTTGCTGAAAGTGTGCGTCTTCAGCGCAGCACTGAGTGCAAAAAATGGCTCTAAGCTCTATGGGACTTAACACCTGAGGTCATCAGTTCCCTAGACTTGGAACTACTTCAACCTAACTAACCTAAGGACATCACACACATCCATGCCCGAGGCAGGATTCGAACCTGCGACCCTGCGACCGTAGCAGCAGCGCAGTTCCCGACTTAAGCGCCTAGAACCACTCGGCCACAGGGGCCGGCCATTGAGTGCAAGCGAAACGTGAACCACCAGTAATTCGGGGAGGAAGGAACGCTAGGCTTTTCAAATGTGGAATGTTGAAAATTAAGTGGACCAATAGAGAACGAAATGAGCGAGTGATAAAAAGAGTATGTAAGAAATCCACAGGTGACTCCAAAAGAAGGCAGTGATTGGACATCTATGGCATCGGGGAATAGGTAATATGGAACTGGAACAAACAGCAGAGAGAAGAAATATTAGAGGCTGACAGCGACTAGAACATGCAGAATCGGTTATACAAAATGTTGGGTGTATAAGTTACCTAGGGATGATGTAAAACTTAGCACAAGGTAGTAAATGCCAGAGGAGAGCCTCAAAAATGTCGAAAAACTAATGCCTTGAATAAAAAGAAGTTCCTTTAGTGGGAGTCTTCTGGTGCCATGTAACAAGTTTGTAGAATAAAGTATATCTATTATTTATAATAGTGGATATATATGAGACAGAATTTACAACAAAAGAACTGCATTTGTGAAACTCATCAGTCACAAGTAACCATTAGAATAGTTCAGACTGTTAACAACAGAAATTGGTGTGTTAGTATGTATCCATCAATAAGAAAACGGAAGGGGCGTAGTGTGTAGTGAACATTCATTAACAATTTAATAATGAAATAATTCACAAGCACTAAATTTTTTTTAAAAACACTCTTTTCTCAACAGTTGTTCATTTATCAGTTTGTGTTAAATCTGATTGTAAAATTGGTCTCCTCTGGTACATTATATATTAACTCTGTTGTAATTGTGACAGGAACGGTCGCGGTGTTGCTGCTAACGAAAGAGCGGCGGGGATGAAAGGGACCGCCCTGCGAACAAACGAGACGGACGAAAGGGAATGGAAGGACAAGCACGACGACAGACAAACGAGCAAGACACCAAGGACAACAACAAAGTATTAAGCAACGAGGCCACAAGAGATAACCTCATCAAATCAAAACAACGTCCAGTTGTAAATGGGAAGTAAGCACACGCAACGTAAACACAATGTCTGTAAGCGAGATATCAACCGACTCAACGCGAATACCAGACTGCCTCGCTGAGTGAGAGGCAGCCGCCTAAATACGAGGTGCATTCAAGTTCTAAGGCCTCCGATTTTTTTTCTCCGGACTGGAAAGAGATAGAAACATCCGCATTGTTTTAAAATGAGGCCGCGTTCATTGTCAATACGGCACAGAGATGCCAGCACCGTACGGCAGATGGAATTTTACCGCCAGCGGCGAGAATGAGAATGTTTTAAATACATAAAATGGCGACGTTTTCCTTACTTGAACAGCGTGCAATCATTCGTTTTCTGAATTTGCGTGGTGTGAAACCAATTTAAATTCATCGACAGTTGAAGGAGACATGTAGTGATGGAATTATGGATGTGTCGAAAGTGCGTTCGTGGGTGCAACAGTTTAATGAAGGCAGAACATCGTGTGACAACAAACCGAAACAAACCTCAGGCTCGCACAAGCCGGTCTGACGACATGATCGAGAAAGTGGAGAG
This sequence comes from Schistocerca piceifrons, assembly GCF_021461385.2. NCBI lineage: Eukaryota > Metazoa > Arthropoda > Insecta > Orthoptera > Acrididae > Schistocerca > Schistocerca piceifrons. The sequence goes on along the minus strand of NC_060143.1, from coordinate 496,938,143 downwards.
AATCGTTTTGGGGGATCGCCGAATGACTGTTGAACAGATCGCCTCCAGAGTTGGCATTTCTGTGGGTTCTGTGCACACAATCCTGCATGACGACCTGAAAATGCTAAAAGCGTCATCTAGGTGGGTGCCACGAATGCCGACGGACGACCACATGGCTACCCGTGTGGCATGTTGCCAAGCAATGTTGACGCGCAACGACAGCATGAATGGGACTTTCTTTTCGTCGGTTGTGACAATGGATGAGACGTGGATGCCATTTTCCAATCCAGAAACAAAGCGCCAGTCAGCTCAATGGAAGCACACAGATTCACCGCCACCAAAAAAATTTCGGGTAACCGCCAGTGCTGAAAAAATGATGGTGTCCATGTTCTGGGACAGCGAGGGCGTACTCCTTACCCATTGCGTTCCAAAGGGCACTACGGTAACAGGTGCATCCTACGAAAATGTTTTGAAGAACAATTCCTCCCTGCACCGCATCAAAAACGTCCAGGGAGGGCTGCGCGTGTGCTGTTTCACCAAGACAACGCACCAGCACATCGAGCTAACGTTACGCAACAGTTTCTTCGTGATAACAACTTTGAAGTGATTCCTCATGCTCCCTACTCACCTGACCTGGCTCCTAGTGACTTTTGGCTTTTTCCAACAATGAAAGACACTCCCCGTGGCCTCACATTCACCAGCCGTGCTGCTATTGCCTCAGCGGTTTTCCAGTGGTCAAAACAGACTCCTAAAGAAGCCTTCGCCGCTGCCATGGAATCATGGCGTCAGCGTTATGAAAAATGTGTACGTCTGCAGGGCGATTACGTCGGGAAGTAACGCCAGTTTCATCAATTTCGGGTGAGTAGTTAATTAGAAAAAAAATCGGAGGCCTTAGAACTTGAATGCACCTCGTACACGACACAGTACGTCGCTATTGGCCGCTGGGACCACGTGCTCCGCAGTGGCGCCCTCACGTTAGACTCGGGGCCAGGAGCACGAGCAGCCACTGCTTACGGCGCGACTGCTGCAGAGACCTCCAGTGGTCATAGAGTTTCATGCCGTCTGGCGTGGATTCGAAACCCGCGGCGCTCTGTACCAGAAACAATTTTTTATTAGGTCGCTGTCTCACTTACTAGTTCGCTGCAGAATTTGGAAATTTGAAAATTTGTGATGAGTTCCTATGAGACCTAACTGCTGAGGTCATCGGTCCCTAGGCTTACACGCTACTTAATCTAACTTAAACTAACTTACTAACTTACGCTAAGGACAACACACACACCCATGCCCGAGAGAGGACTCGAACCTCTGACGGGGGGAGCAGCGCGAACTGTGGCAAGGCGCCTCAGACCACGTGGATACGTCGCGTGGCCACAAAATTTGCAACTGATTTCACACTAACTTCCTGATGAGCTAGATATTTGAAATTTTAAACGTAGCTCAGAATAGGATAACAATGCAATACTGATTCACTTCCTTGTCTCGTGTTTGGCGGAGGTTACTTCACGTGAAGAGGAATTGAACGAACCTGAAATTTACCATATGTCTCTGTTGTAATCTCATCAAAATGTTTGAAATCGATTGAAAATTTTGATACAGAAACAGAAAATAATTATTAGATTAAAATGAATTTTTAATACACAATTTTTTTATTGGACTAACAAGTATAAAATAATATCTCCCAGACTTACTAAGACCATCAGATACTCCTGAAAATTTGTAATTGTGAATTTTTAATATCTATGAAAACACTTGTAAAAGTTAAAGCGAAAAACGTAGATCACATGCAGTACGTAATTGAAGCATGAAGAGATCGCCCGCTTATCGTTTTACTGCTTAGTAACTGATACTTGAGTAGTCCACATCATTACATTGCTCTTTTCGTTTTATATCTACGAGCTAATGTCATAAACATTAAAATTCACGATCTGTATTGGTTATGAATAAGGATGAGGCAAGGAGAAATTATTTTGTACTTTTAAGTCAGATTTAAAAACGTGACATGTTTAAAAATCCATTTTTATTTCAGTAACTATTGGTGAGGAACCTCTACCATTTTATTAATCTAACTTTTGTAGCTCAGTGCACTCTCAGTCATCGTCGTTTCCATTGTCTCCCCCCCACCCCACCCCCCACCAAATCTTACACAGAAGCAACTCATGTATTGACACTCGTCACCGCACCTGAGAAATAAGTATGGCTTCTTCATCGAATTTCTTTTGTGCGGTGCGAAATTTCATTTATACGTCATTCAGATGGCAACAAGGATGCATGTCGTGCCAGATACAGACTGTTGATCCATTCGGTGGAGAATCTAAGCGGGGGCGAGTTTGGAGGACGCTTCTTGAAAAAGGGCCACACACGATTCCATCCGCTATACGTCACCTTATCGAGGGTTGTATTCTATCTAAAATAATCTCTTTGCCAATGAGACAATCTCTGTACTTCCTTTCTTCTATTTTCTATTCTGGTTCAGTGTTAACCCTCAACCAACTTTTCATACACTTCCTTGGTCTGTTGTTGTTGTTGTTGTTGTGATCTTCAGTCCAGAGAGCGGTTTGATGCAGCTCTTCATGCTACTCTAGCGCGTGCAAGTTTCTTCATCTCCAAGTAACTACTGCACCCTACATCCTTCTCGATCTGCTTAGTGTATTCATCTCTTGGTCTCCCTCTACTACTTTTACCCTCCACGCTGCCCTCCAATACTTACTTGGTGATCCCTTGATGCCTCAGAACATGTCCTACCAACCGATCCCTTCTTCTAGTCAAGCTGTGCCACAAATCCTCTTCTCCCCAGTTCTATTCAGTACCATCTTATTATTTACGTGATCTACCCATCTAATCTTCAGCATTCTTCTGTAGCACCACATTTTGAAAGCTGCTATTCTCTTCTTGTCTAAACTATTTATCGTCCATGTTTCACATCCATACATGGCTACACTCCATACAAATAGTTTTAGATACGTAAATCTATACTCGATGTTAATAAATTTCTCTTCTTCCGAAACGCCTTTCTTGCCATTGCCAGTCTACATTTTATATCCTCTCGACTTAGCATTATCAGTTATTTTGCTCTGTAAATAGCAAAACGCATCTACTACTTCAAGTCTCTCATTCCTTAATCTAGTTCCCTCAGCATCTCCTGATTTAATTAGGCCACATCCCATTATCCTCGTTTTGCTTTTTGTTGTTATAAAGCTACATATTTACATTGATTTCGGTTATATGGGAAAAGATATTTCTCACTGAATTATCTGTGACTATTCATCAATGTTTCTGTAAAATTATCAGCATGTAAAAGCTTTTTTTAATGGAATCCACATTTATTTAAATGTTAACAATAAGCAGCAGCGTACAAGGTGGTAGCCAGCCAAAGAACACTCACAGAACTGCTTAAAAAACTTGTTTCATAGGCCGCAGTCTAGTTTTTATAAGTTTCCTATCTGAGCAAATTTGGTTGCGCCAACGTGACACAAGCTGCCTGCCTTTCAGAACCGGGGCAGTTCTGTATACTTAAAGCTGCTGACAAGAGACGCTCTCGGCTCTCTGCTGAAGTTTACTAGAAAATTCACGGCATCGATTTAACCAATAGCGTCTGTAGGAGGCAGGTCTGGTGTGTGGACTCCAGAGGGTTCTGCACAGCAGAACACAGTTGCATCTCTCTCTGGTGAAAGAGACCTCGAGCAGAACAGTTTCTTGGGAGGCAGAGCCTTCCCTGCCGCCGCCCACCAGCTACGTGTCGCCCAGCTGCGTCGCCCACTGGCGCCTGCAGTCCTCTGAGTGCAGTGTGGTTGAGCACGCTGCTTAAACCAGTACTGGCAAAAAATACGATCAAATATTGGTCAAATTTCTTTGACAAAGATCTTTGACGTGGCGCTAAAAAGGAGTATTGCACTGTCATCATATTTTTCACCAGAGTGCAAGATGGCGGAGAACAGCAATTGGTTCTTATGAGCTGCTATTGCTTGAACTACAATTGCACTGCATGTGCATTTGGAAGAGATGCGGCGGGAAAAAAGGAAACATATTTGGGAGAAGCCCTGGTTTTTCCGTCGCCGCAATAAAAGCGTTCAGCGAAATTTGGTACGAGAGAGCTGCAAGTCAAGGACATCAAGTCTTACACACTATGCGATCAAAAGTATCCGGATACCCCCAAAAACATACGTTTTAAATAGTAGTGACGTTATGCTGTCACCTACTGCCAGGTACTCCATATCAGCGACCTCAATAGTCATTAGTCATCGTGAGAGCAGAATGGGGCGCTCCGCGAAACCACGGACTTGGAACATTGTCAGGTGTTTGGGTGTCACTTGTGTCATACGTCTGTATGCGAGATTTTGGACACTCCTAAACATCCCTAGGTCAACTTTTTCCTATGTGATTGTGAAGTGGAAACGTGAAGGGACACGTACAGCGCAAAAACGTACAGGCCGTCCTCGTGTGTTGACTGATAGAGACCACCGACGGTGGAAGAGGGTCGTAATGTGTAACTGGCAGACATCTATCCAGACCATCACACAGTAATGCCAAACGGCATCGGTATCCACTGCAGGTACCATGATAGTTAAGAGGGAGATGAGAAAACTTGGATTTCATGGTCTTGCAGCTGCTCATAACCCACACATCATGCCGGTAAATGCCATACGACGCATCACTTGGCGTAAGGAGCGTAAACATCCGACGATTGCACAGCGGAAAAACGTTGTGTGGAGTGACGAATCACGGTGCACAATGTGGCGATCCGATGGCAGTGTGTGGTTATGGCGAATGTCCGGTGAACGTTATCTGCCAGCGTGTTTAGTGCCAACAGTAAAATTCGCCGGCGGAGGTGTTACGGTGTAGTCATGTTTTTCATGGAGGGGGCTTGCACCTCTTGTTGTTTTGCGTGGTACTATCACAGCACAGGTTTAAATTGATGTTTTAAGCACCTTCTAGCTTCCTGCTGTTGAAGAGCAATTCGGGGATGGCGATTGAATCTTTCAACACGATCGAGCACCTGTTCATAATGCACGGCCTTTGGCGGAGTGGTTACACTACAATAACATCCCTGTAATGGATTGTTCTGTACAGAGTCCTGACCTGAATCCTACAGAACACCTTTGGGATGTTTTAGAACGTCGACTTCGTGCCAGGCCTCACCGACCGATATCGATACCTCTTCTCAGTGCAGCACTCCGTGAAGAATGGGCTGCCATTCCTCAAGAAACCTTCTAGCAGCTGAATGAACGTATGCCTGCAAGAGTCAAGCTGTCATCAAGGCTAAGTGTGGGCCAACACCACATTGAATTACAGCGTTACCGATGGAAGGCGCCACGAAATTGTATGTCATTTTCAGCCAGGTGTCCAGATACTTCTGAGCACATAGTGTATAAATTACTTACGAATTAATGAGAGTGCGTTTCAGTGTTTGCTCAGTACAGTGGCTCCTCATATCACAAAGCAGAATACTCACATTGGAGATGCTATATGTGCAGAAGACACGCTCATCATGACACTGCTACTCTAGCTAACAATACAGCACTCGGATTCCACAGTGTACATTACCCAAAATAATTCCAGGAACGTGTGAAGCGATTGATAAAGCACTGAAGCAGGAATGTTTGAAAAATAAATAAATGTTTAGTACACTATATGGGCAAAAGAACAGTTTTTATTTTGGAATAATGTAGATAACAGAATAAGTGTTCCAACAACTAAAAACTTTTAAAAAAGTACGAAACAGATGAAGCACATTATAACTTGTAGCATCCAGACTTCAAAATTATTTAGGGTGTGCCCTCCTCCTCTGTTGTGGCTTGCTGGAAAGCTGCCTGGATGTTTCTGGATGGAGAGGTTGGAGCCTGTAGTTGTGATCGTGGATTTGAAGTCGCCTGCAGCATATCCCATCTGCCTATCAGCATACGATGCATGCACTGTGGCCCTTGCTCACCTCCCTCCCCTCCCCCCCCCCCCCTCTATCACCCCTCCCCCGCACCCACCCCAGTCAAAGCAAAGTTATTAAAAAGAGTCGAAGAAACACACCAACTAAACCTTGTAGGCATGTTTACAAACACACAACAGACGTCAAATAGCTGTAGCGATACCAGCGCTCCATGCGGTTACATTTCAAATTGCAGTAAACACGAGATGAACTACTTTTATGATCAGATCTACCATGAAGCCCTAGATTTGATCATATTTCTTTGACGAAAGGCAAGATTTGACAGTTCCCTATTACAATATCAAATTTCTTTGACACAAATACTTGACATATCAACTTTGACAAATAAACAGTCCTTACCTCCCGACGAGATGTCCGCCTCGGGGCTCTGCTGTTGAACAACACCGTGTCTACGATATGTTTGACTCGGGTCAAAATCTTGATAGTGGCGTACCCTCCCCCTTTCCGCTTGAGCGTTTGAGATAGGTCCTCAAAAATAAAAAAAAAACGGTTTTTCAAAGATATTTTCATTTTGTAGTGTACATCTTCCTGAAGAGTTTGATATATAAAACATTTGTTTTCGAGGATATATAAGATATGTTATTAGGTCTTAAGTGTGCCAAAGTGCAATACCATGCCTCTTCACACAACATTTTTCTATCGCACGTCACTGTGTTTCGCTCTGTGGCATTCAAGCGTGTATATTTTCTAACGGAAGCCATCAGATCTACAGTCACGACAGTGTAAATTAAAATGTCCTGTGGTGCCTCTGCTGCTCCCTGTCAGCCGGTGTATATTTCGTAATGGATGCCATCAGACCTACATTCAGGACAGTGGAAACTAAAATGTTCTGTAGTGCTTCTCCGAGTTCCGGTCAGCCGGTTTGACATCCTGCCCTCCTTAAAAAAAAAAAAAAAAAAAAAAAAAAAAAAAAAAAAAAAAAACTCGTAATTAACGCTGGGTGGGATTATTTGTGACCGGAAGAATAAGAACGCTTCAGAAAGTTTTCAGTCTTTGTTGCCTGTTAGCTAATAACTTTCTCTTTTGTGTAACATAAAAATAAGTGTAGGGAACATCAGACTAGTAAAGACAAGAGACAAGCAAGACAGAACACATTTCTTCAGTGCTTAGGTCTCAGCATCTTTTTCTTTCTAATCTTGCTACAGCTTTACACGGCGTGCTTTTCCTCCTGGAAAAGAATCTGCTGCCACATTGAAGTTCGTCAAACATTTTGCTACATGAAAAATCAAAATGCCGTTGTCTAATACTGATAAAGCTGTTTATACGAATGGTAACTAAGACTCGTGTGGTTTCTCGGTTTGATTACGTCCATTTTATGACTGTCTGCTAGACAAACCGAAATAGGTCATTCTATTAGTGCAGCAATTGTAACACACGCCAAATAAGCGAGACTGTTTCGGCACAGATGGTCTTTTTTATCTACCTCATTTACATAAATAACAAGAAATAATATAATTAATGAAGTACCAGTATCAAATAATGCGTACTAGGAGCAAAAAGTTTTATGTTAGGAAATAATTTCGCCGGCCGCGGTGGCCGAACGGTTCTATGCGCTTCAGTCCGGAACCACGCGACTGCTACGGTCGCAGGTTCGAATCCTGCCTCGGGCATGGATGTGTTTGATGTCCTTAGGTTAGTTAGGCTTAAGTTGTTCTAGGTCTAGGGGACTGATGATGGTTCAAATGGCTCTGAGCACTATGGGACTTAACATCTGAGGTCATCAGTCCACTAGAACTTACTACTACTTAAACCTAACTAACCTAAGGACATCACAAACATCCATGCCCGAGGCAGGATTCGAACCTGCGATCATAGTGGTCGCGCGGTTCCAGACTGTAGCGCCTACAACCGCTCGGCCACAGCGGCCGGTGGGACTGATGAGGTCATCAGTCCACTAGAACTTACTACTACTTAAACCTAACTAACCTTAGGACATCACAAACATCCATGCCCGAGGCAGGATTCGAACCTGCGACCATAGTGGTCGCGCGGTTCCAGACTGTAGCGCCTACAACCACTCGGCCACCCCAGCCGGTGGGACTGATGACCTCAGATGTTAAGCCCCATAGTGCTCGGAGCCATTTGATTCTGAGGAAATAATTGCACACTTCATTCATTTGCTCGTGTCTCTCAAGCATGTGTAAATTTGGCATCGTCATATTCTCCCATGTAATTTGTGTGTTGTCCTCATTACTTCTCCTTCCTCCTAACAAACAATCTTGTCATCACTAATTCTTTAATTATTCCTGCCATTGTCAAAACTGATTCTCAGTTAACTTCACTATAACAACAACGCTGATCATTCGCACACCCAGTCAACCACATAAACAAGCAGCGATTGGCCTTCACCCATTCGGATTTATTCGGCCCAGCTCGAAAGTCCCTGTTCCCTTTTGTCTACGGGAAAGCTTTCTATACTCGACGGCTATTGCCCTGGCAGAGAGATCACTTACACAATGTACGCATTCAAAAATCAACTTACGATTCGTCCAGAAATCAACCTGCACTGTGTTCAAAAATGTTCAAAAACCAGCAGGGATGCTTTTCAAAATCATATGAATAACCGATAGACCCCATTCAGTACACGCCAGACAGGTGATGAGACACGTGTAAGTCACGTGCATTGACTCGAGTACTCGCCGATGGGTTCTCTTCAACTTGATCAAGCACTCCCGCTTCCAATGCTACAGTGCGCCGCCTTCTTGGAGCTCCACAGTTTGGACTATAGTTTGTTAATTTTACACTTTCCCGCAGCTGTTGCTCTGCTCTGGCAAATATGGGACGAGATGGAGTCACACGATTTGCAAAGTTCTCGCGGTACAAACGTTCACCTTCCCTTCCATTACGGCGAGCTTCACCGTAAATGAACAACGTATCGATGTACTCTGCGAAGGCGAACTCAGGTATCCTGTTACTGCAGTACTACTCACTGTAATGTCAACAGACGCATTACCAGGAAGCATGAAAACAAAGCAGATGGAAACGAAAGACATCGTGTCATCGAACCACTCATGTTTGTGGGCAGCCTACCATACCAGTCGAACTGCCTAGGAAACATCTAGCGCGCAAATGACTAGCTCTTGTTTTCCTTGAAACACGGAAACCAACCGTTTGCGGACATGGGTTCCTGCGTAAAACTAAGTCTCCTCTACAACCTCTACAAGTGTGCAGTATGAACTATGAAACATCCTGTATGCTTTTTTTCAGTTTATCTCCAGGGATTTGCAGCTAACAAAATGTGTCTGGCAAGAGCAGAGTCTCCAAACCGTTGATGTCATTTTCTTCTGTTTCGGTTTTGTACCATGAACAATCCTACCTTCTTTAATCTTTTCTACAAGTACTGCCCCTGCACCCTGATAGGAGTAGGCCGTCATATGCTGCTCCAGTGACGTGTGATTATTAAGGACCACACAAACCCCTTCTTCTCTAAAACTGTGTCCGTAAGGTCACTGAAATGATCGGTACACTAAAGCCTTTTGCCTTAACGAGGCTGTGTTTTCATTGCAAGACCAGACACAGACGCGAAATCCGTTCTAGGTCTTGTAATAAAAGCAGCAAACCATTATATTCTGACCATCCTGGTATTGTTTATCAGTATACTAGTGGAGCTAGCCTCATACGAGCGCATACACAGTCATAATTACACGATTAGCATATGTGTTCCGGAAATCAGTAGAACGCCGTGTTCAAATGTGTGTGAATTCCTAAGGGGTCAAACTGCTGAGGTTATCGGTTCCTAGACTTACACACTACTTAAACTAACTTAAACTAAACTATGCCAAGAACAACACACACACCCGTGCCCCAGGGAGGACTCGAACCTCCGCCGGGAGGGGCCGTGCAATCCGTGATATGGCGGCTCAAACCTTGCGGCCACTCCGTGTGGTGGACGCCGTGTGACTTACCAGATTGTGGAACGAAAGCACGAACGAAAGTTTTGAACTTTCTCCAGCTTCTCGTTCTTCTCTTTCTGCTTCTCTCAACATTTTCTCTCCCCATCCTCAAGTTCTTCTCGGTACTCGTCTTTTTTTCATAAATGGTAGTTGCTTGTAACTGGTTAACTCAGTGCATGAAGCTACGAAGTATTAAGGGGGCACGCCCCTGAAAGAGCTCCATTTTCAGCATCATCTTCACCCTCATAGTGCAACTGATCTATAACTGAGAGATAGCTCAAAATTGTTACACACAATTAGGGTCACTAGTCAAAGCATTTCCCAAGAAATCATTGAGATATTTATTATATTTGGTACTGACAACAATTTTTATAATAATATAAAAAACAGAACACTGTTTCTCTGCGGTACCATTTTCTTTGGAACCACTGTCAGCACAGCTTGGAAAAAGAGGCAGAGTAGAGAAAAAATTCGCGTAAGGTTTTTATACCTCCAATTTCCTTCCCTGATGCTGATCTGTGAAAAAGACAAGTAATTTATTTTACTACAACAAAAATATTTAAAAATGGAGCCCAAATATCACCGACATCACCACCATGAAATTCATTTTTCAGGAAATAGTAGGCAAGGCAAGTAGAGGAGTTCATTCTAAATATGTGTACCAATTTCTGTGAGTTTAACTTCAGTCATTTAGGAGATAAGTGTACCTGAATGGTGAAAATTCTATTTTTAAGTAAATCGCAAAAGAAGATTCACAGATTTAATAACTTACCACTGTGCTCGTTTAGAACATTCCAACTGCATACTCCAGTTGTCCTCCTGTTTCCTTATCCTCCATACTCCTTCTCTTCATTCTTTTCTTTATCCTTGACTCCTTGGTAGCAGCTTCTGCAGCTGTCTCTGCTTCGGTTACCCGCCGCTTATCAACAGCAGTTCTACATCTACATCTACATCTACATTGATACTCCGCAAGCCACCCAACGGTGTGTGGCGGAGGGCACTTTACGTGCCACTGTCATTACCTCCCTTTCCTGTTCCAGTCGCGTATGGTTCGCGGGAAGAACGACTGTCTGAAAGCCTCCGTGCACGCTCTAATCTCTCTAATTTTACATTCGTGATCTCCTCGGGAGGTATAAGTAGGGGGAAGCAATATATTCGATACCTCATCCAGAAACGCACCCTCTCGAAACCTGGCGAGCAAGTTACACCGCGATGCAGAGCGCCTCTCTTGCAGAGTCTGCCACTTGAGTTTATTAAACATCTCCGTAACGCTATCACGGTTACCAAATAACCCGGTAACGAAACGCGCCGCTCTTCTTTGGATCTTCTCAATCTCTTCCGTCAGTTAGAGCTGAAGCCATATTCCCTCCCGTCTGGATGTTCAATTTCTTCATAACATTGATCCTTGAAATCGCACGACCATTGAATATTATTGCATCCATTACACCAATCCTCAGCATTGTTAGCCCAACAGATATAGGTTTGGGTATTCTGTCTCTTATACAGCTGTTAAAGCTTTCATTTGCAGGTGCGGCCGAGCGGTTCTAGGCGCTTCAGTCTGGAATCGCGCTACCACTACGGTCGCAGGTTCGAATCCTGCCTCGGGCATGGATGTGTGTGTTTTCCTTAGGTTAGTTAGGTTTAAGTAGTTCTGATTTTAGGGGACTGATGACCTCAGATGTTAAGTCCCATAGTGCTCAGAGCCGTTTGAACCATTTTTCTTTCATTTGCATTCTGAGAGAGACCATGCATACATTTTCAAAGTAGATTTTTATATGCCAGATCTCTGTATGTAGGCCTAATGCTTGTGGGTATATTGTATGCCTGTAGCATTGCTCAACCAGTACTTACACCATGAATCTTACCCTTTTGGACACAAACCATGCTGTGGGGTTTCATCTGTTGACATGCCTTTACTCTGGTTCCGGGTGTCAGTGCCTTCTAGAATACACCTGTGTTAACGATCCGTAACTAACGACGGAAAAAAACGGAAGAACAAAATAATACATCACGTATTCTGACGCACTTCAAACTGACAGATGGGCGTAGCCCCTGTGCAACATTATGTTCGACCTCAGTTTTACAACGAACGGAAAATGGTAATGTCCATAAACAATACATTTTTTAAATCAGCATGAAATGCTCTTTTCTATAGACCAAGATAATTTTTTTTCAAATTTTTGGTCATTTTCACGAGCATGTCGCCTCAAGTGATGTAATGTAATATAGCTTATAATGCATGATGGTGGAGGACTGATTTGTAGTACCCTGTAACGTTTTTAAGTGAGGATGTGACGGCATGTGGGTGTTATTCTCTAGGGCCAACCGAAGTTGTGTTGGTATGAAAATATGTCTGAAGCTGTATTTATTGAGATTGTTTGTGAGCAGGCAATAGCTCCTGTGGTTAGTGTAGTAGAAGGCAGTCGTGTGCAGTCAAGAATTCCTGTGTCAATTATTTTAAGTGACGCTATTTATGTTTCACAGATAATTTTTTGAGGCGGAAGGTGAAGAGGATGCCTTTTTCGATAAAGTCGAGATGACTGAGTGATGTTAAACGGTGTATTTTATCCGGTCACTCTCTCATGTCAGAGCAGAACCGCTACCCATGGTACATGTTACAATGCACAGTGTGTCCAGTTCAAACAACAACGTGTTTTGTCTTCTGTGAACGCTTGATAAGCAGAGGTCCCACGTTGCAAACACATGGATCGGCACAGCTGCCGCCTTGCAATAAGCCAGCCGTACAGGCACGCTACCACTGCTCATCGTCTTGTCTTCAGTACTAAGGTCTAATTTTTATATGGGACAGGTTTTCAGGAACGTAAACAATAATTAACTTCGTGTCAAACTGTTCCATCATCTTTGGAATGATATTTTGTCTATTGACTGAGTTCTAAGCTGTAGTTTTTCTCTAAGAATTTATCTGGGGCGATGTACTTGCTCAGTTGACTGTTGGACAGGGTACAAGTTTCAAGTGGTCCCAAGTAAACGTTAATAGGTTTCTGAAAAGAGTGACCCAGGTGCGTACCTATTCGTATTTTGTGGAGAATTAAAGTATCCTCTCTCATCTACTGAATAGATCTTTGTCATTTGATAACATTAGGCAATTTGCATTATTCAGCTGTGTAGTAGAATTCTGATGTGCTTTATTTCACATTTTCACTAAGAGTTAAAAATAATTGTGCGTTTTTATTTCTGACGTCCACTGAACTGTCCGTTCCCCTTCACTCTCTGTTCATAAAATTTTACTGACCTGTTTCCAATGAAATTAATATGCATTTTTTTTCTTATCTACATGTCTTATACAGTATGTGACGACCGAACTTCAGTACTCTGTCCCATACTGACCCTTACGTGCCAGAACTTTTGTCGGCTTGAAACGAATTTGTTTTACTTTATACGTCGATAACTAATTCATAAGACGATTGGTCAGCAGTTGCCAGAAATCAGCACAGAGATGCACTCTTGTCTTCCTATTAATGTTTCGAAATTAATACGACTACTGTACTAACGATCTGCACAAATCCTCTTGAAACTTTTTTTTATGATACAGAAGTTAAGATCTTTTCATATACAAACTTGACGTCACTCTGTGCTGATTGTTACCGGTTTTTAACCAGCTGCCAGACAGCATTCTCTTACTTTGTTTGCTTTTACGCATATTTAGCGTCATACCGCTGTCACAAATCACTAGCTCTGGCTCAAAAACATGTATTTCTTTTGTGAGCATGCTTGTGTTGGGCCGAGTGCTTTCACCCCTCACCCAACGTCATCCCTTGCGTTTAGCCCTCCGCGTCCCGCTCACAACTGCAGCGACAGCACGTCACACCTGCTCTTTCCGTCTTCCCCTCTTCCCAGCGATAACGCCATCTCCTGTCTCCGTTCCCACCACATTACGCACCTGTAACACACGAGCGTCCGGTGTCGTGCAGGGCTGCGCCCTTCCTTCCCCTAACGCGTTTGAGCCGCCATTATGTTTTAGTAACGTCACATTAATCACTCTTCCCTTCCATGGCGTACATCTGGTCTCTTGCCGTCAGTCTGTCAGCGGGAATATCGTTTACATGCATACGCTTCTGTCGCGCCAAACCACAATTTTAATTTGCATTTTGTGAACTGGTCAAATACTCAATGCGTTCTCTCCCTTCCTTTATGTAAAGTGTCATGAATAGGACTAGAATATTGTTAGTTGTGTTGTGATTGTGAACACGTATTTAACTTACTTTTTTAGAGTTTTGCCTGACGATAACAATGTATTTTGTACTTTCTTGGTGTAGTTTCACAGTTTACCTCCATGATTAATGGGTTCAAAATGGTTCAAATGGCTCTAAGCACTGTGGGAATTAACATCTGAGGTCATCAGTCCCCTAGAGTTAGAACTACTAAAACCTAGCTAACCTAAGGACATCACACACAGCCATGCCCGAGGCAGGATTTGAACCTGCGACCGTAGCAGCAGCGCGGTTCCGGACTGAAGCGCCTAGAACTGCTCGGACACATCGGCCGGCAGATTGATGAGAATTAGTAAATATTTATGCGCTTTCCTGCCAGAGGGACTTAGAGTGGTATAATTGTGTAGATGAGATAGAGAGCAATGTTTTTTAGTAAGATCGTTGGTTCTAACAACTTGTCACAGATGGTTCCCTCAAGTACCTTAGTTTTCTCGTCTTTTATTAACTGAGGCGTAATGAGGTGACACATCATTTTATTATGCGCTTCTTGTATTTCGATAAGCATCCAGAGGAGTGTGTGTTGCTACAGTTAGTGAGTATAAGCAGAAACTACATGACGACTTGGAATTTCTTACTCAAGGCGCATACGCTCCACAAATATTTAAGGTCATTCCAGATTCTCATTTTGCAATTAGAAATTTTTCCTTTATTCGGAACTGATATAAGCTGTGTAATATGAGAACAGGTTTTGTGCTTCTCTATTCTGACATGGGTTAACGCAGATAAGGTTTTCACTTCTTCTGTGAAACTGGTACACCATATCTTGGATTTCCTAATTGAACTCTGCATTTTATTGAAATTGTCTTAATATGTTTCAATCTCAGAAATTTTCTGCACCTACAACTCGTAAATAATAGATGGAGGACGTAGCTAGATTTTACCTATCTATAACACTTTTTCAAATTTACTTAACCAGGTCTTATTCAAGTCAGGTGTCAATGTTTCCATTAAGTTGATTTATTACACTACTGTCCATTAAAATTGCTACACCAAGAAGAAATGCAGATGATAAATGGGTAATCATTGGACAAATATATTACACTAGAACTGACATGTGATTACATAAAAAAGGTTCAAATGGCTCTGAGCACTATGCGACTTAACTTCTGAGGTCATCAGTCGCCTAGAACTTAGAACTAATTAAATCTAACTAACCTAAGGACATCACACACATCCATGCCCGAGGCAGGATTCGAACCTGCGACCGTAGCGGTCGCCCGGCTCCAGACTGTAGCGCCTAGAACCGCACGGCCACTCCGGCCGGCTGTGATTACATATTCACGCAATTTGGATGCACAAATCCTGAGAAATCAGTACCCAGAACAACCACCTCTGGCTATAATAATGGCCTTGATACGCCTGGGCGGATGGTGTGTACATGTACAGCTGTCCATGCAGCTTCAACACGATACCACAGTTCATCAAGAGTAGTGACTGGCGTATTGTGACGAGCCAGTTGCTCGGCCACCGTTGACCAGACGTCTTCAATTGGTGAGAGATCTGGAGAATGTGCTGGCAGCAGTCGAACATTTTCTGTATCCAGAAAGGCTCGTACAGAACCAGCATCATGCGGTCGTACATTATCCTGCTGAAATATAGGGTTTCGCAGGGATCGAATGAGAGGTAGAACCACGGGTCGTAACACATCTGAAATGTAACGTCCACTGTTCAATGTGCCGTCAATGCGAACGTGACCGAGACGTGCTGTAAGTAGGCTGTTTAGGTTTTTTTATTGGTAACGCCACGTAGCGCTCTATATGAAAATCACTGACTGTGCTGTGTACAGTCTGAGGCTGGTCAGCATTGTTGCAATAGTCGCTATTGTAGTGTTGGGCAGTTGGATGTTAACAGCGCGTAGCGTTGCGCAGTTGGAGGTGAGCCGCCAGCAGTGGTGGATGTGCGGAAGTGAGATGGCGGATTTTTGAGAGCGGATGATCTGGACGTGTGTCCATCAGAAACAGTACATAAGTAAGAATGGATGTCATGAACTGCTATATATAGTATGACTTTTGAACACTATTAAGGTAAATACATTGTTTGTTCGCTATCAGAATCTTTCATTTGCTAACTATGCCTATCAGTAGTTAGTGCCTTCAGTAGTTTGAATCATTTATTTAGCTGGCAGTAGTGGCACTCGATGTATTGCAGTAGTTCGAGTAACGAAGGTTTTGTGAGGTAAGTGATTTGTGAAAGGTAGAGGTTAATGTTAGTCAGGGCCATTCTTTTGTAGGGATTTTTGAAAGTCAGATTGCGTTGCGCTAAAAATATTGTGTGTCAGTTTAGTGCTGATCAGAATAGGTAAAGAGCGAAATGTCTGAGTACGTTCAGCTCTCCTCAGCTGTTTGAAAATCAAATAATGTAAGGGATTTATCAGCACAGTAATTCACTAATTTTTCTAAGGGGACGTTACAGTGTAATCAATTGCACCCCCTACCATCGCGCATGGTGATACGCCAGTATGGCGATGACGAATACACGCTTCCATGTGCATTCACCGCGATTTCGCCAAACACGGATGCGACCATCATGATGCTGTAAACAGAACCTGGATTCATCCGAAAAAATGAGGTTTTGCCATTCGTGCACCCAGGTTCGTCGTTGAGTACACCATCGCAGCCGCTCCTGTCTTTGATGCAGCGCCAAAGATAACCACAGCCATGGTCTCCGAGGTGATAGTCCATGCTGCTGTGAACGTCGTCGAACTGTTCGTGCAGGTGGTTGTTGTCTTGCAAACGTCCCCATCTGTTGACTCAGGGGTCGAGACGTGGCTGCACGATACGTTACAGCCATGCGGATAAGATGCCTGTCATCTCGACTGCTAGTGATACGAGGCCGTTGGGATCCAGCACGGCGTTCCGTATTACCCTCCTGAACCCACCGATTCCATATTCTGGTATCAGTCATTGGATCTCGACCAACGCGAACAGCAATGTCGCGATACGATAAACCGCAATCGCGATGGGCTACAACCCGACCTTTATCAAAGTCGGAAACGTGATGGTACGCATTTCTCCTCCTTACAACTGCTGCTTGTGTATGAGAAATCAGTTGGAAACTTTCCTCACGTCAGCACGTTGTAGGTGTCGCCACCGGCGCCAACCTTGTGTGAATGCTCCGAAGAGGTAATCATTTGCGTATCACAGCATCATCTTCCTGTCGGTTAAATTTCGCGTCTGTAGCACGTCATCTTCGTGGTGTAGCAATTTTAATTGTCAGTAGTGTATGTTCGTCATTAAAATACATTTATATCATAGAATCAAGTACAGGGTGCTCCACTCAAACCACCCTGATTTCAGAGACCCAGGAGAAGAAAACCACAGTAGACACGACAGTGAAAAATGCACCACATTGTAGAGCATCTCAAAGAATTTATTTATTTAACGACAATACACATCTACATGTGAACCATTTGTAGCAGGAAGAATATCGAGTCTATATTCAATTTCTTGCCTATTTCTAAGTAGCATTTCCTCTGATATTGTTGAAATCTAATTAGTGATGGGATGTCGCAACGTAGGAACATCAAACACTTTGATTGCATACACGCGGTCCTACACGAATCCCCACATGAAGAAATCAGGCGGCGTAATGTCGGGTGAACGTGGTGGCCAGGCAATGGGTCTTCCGTGTCCGATCCAACGCCAGGGAAATTTCCTATCCAGGAACTTGCGAACAGCTGTTAAACAATGCGACGGTGCCCCATCTTGTTGAAAAATGATGCTGGGTTGCAAGTTTTGTACCTGAGGGTACACAGACTGCTCCAGCGTGTCCATATACACTGACCCAGTCACTGTTCGTACCGCAAACAATCCTGTAGTGCATTAGCCCACACCAGACGTTTAGTTTAGGGCTATCACGAACTGAATGACAGCGTGCGGATTTTGCGAACCCCAAATCCTAACATTAGGCCTATTAACCCTTCCTGATAGATGAAAGGTTGCCCCATTTGAGAATAAACATATTTCCAGGAAGCTGGCATCGATATCAATACGCTGAAGCATATCTACAGCAAATTGTCTTCGGCGTGGTTTGTCGTTCGGCGTCAGATGTTGCAGAATTTGCACTTTGTAAGCACACATACGAACACGTGGTGAATTACACGATGCAGTGTTGATTAAGGTACAGTCGTGGACAAAAAAAGGCGAGACCCCTCGCCTTTTCGTTATGCTGATCCGCACAGCTTTAAAGTCTGCTACACAGCATAACAGGCAAGGCGACGAAGTGCTACCAACATACTACAAACAGGCGTGAAACTGAAAAACTATCCGAACCTTGTCAAACTGTTTTCAATCAACTGATTAGTGTGTTAAACACAATAAGTAAATATAAGATATAAATCAAAGAAGAAACGCTAATTAGTGTGAACCGTACTAATAAAAATTAATTTCAGCTTATCGAGATAAATATAACTGTTTTAGTAAGACAAAGTACTCCAGATCGTTACGAATTGGCAAAATATTATGCGCATTCGGCCGCGATACGGTCAGTGTCAACGTTCAGACCAGTCATACTGGATTACCGTTGCTGACCTACCATGAAATTGTGGAAATTTAGCAATGCGTGAATATTCATAACGAAATTCAGCTAAAAATCATTCAGTGTCACACTTAAGTGAATTCAGTTATTGCCTGAAACCGAGAAAGTAGGCAGTAAAAAGTATGAAATTCTACAAGAGTTTCATATTGACTTCCACAGGGCGCCAGTACAGAATAAAGGTAGCAATAAAACGTATTGGGGGGGGGGGGCGATAATTTCTAAAAATTGCTTTACTGATAGTCTATCTGCCTCCATCGAAATTAAAACGGAAAACAAACCAAACCTCCCTTGCAGTAGCAAACACCTTTCACTACTCTAGCAGACAACCCAGGCAAACAGCCCTCTATTATTACCCCAGACATGAATAAGCCGACAATTTCGCATTGAAAATGGCAAAATGATCTGCAGTTTGTGTTGCATAGAGCTTTCTGGACTCAAAAACATGAATTTTCTGCCTTTATGTCACCGCTTACGTGACAATCATTCAGGGTGTTTATCGAAATAACAAAATACTGATATTAGCGAGTAAATTTAGTAGGATAATTCTGCACCACCCTAGGAAATAAACGGCGACATAGCTGTCAAACGTATTCTACAATGTTTCGAATTCTCAATTAGACTCGCCTCAGCCAGAAAACGTTCATTAGCCGAAGCGTGTCTTAAGCTAGCTAGCAATGGGAATGATCGCACTTCTAAAACGCGGTGGCATTAATACTGGGATCTGAATTAGCATGTGTATAGGCAAATGGATTTTATTTGCATTCCTGTAAACGTGATTTGATCTAAAGCGTAGCTATGGTTAATATGCTGATGTATCGACTGTAGCTAGAACATTTGAATAAAAAGTAGGGGGAATTATTCATGCGGCCATCATCTTCAGTAGCTGTCGTAGCTATTTTCGTTGTTAGGATTTCGTCACCTAAATCGGTAAAAATGGAACCCTACTTGTCTCACTTTCTTGACCGCCTATCTGTCTACCCAACCCTTAAAACCAGTTTACCTCGACTACGGGTAGACATAATAAGAGGATATGTTTCGCACTTCCTGCGGTATACGGTCCCTTGGTGGTGTAAAACACTGAGCTTCCATGACAACGCAAACTAAAGATACGGCCGTTTATGTAAAGAAACTTACGGGAAAGGTCAAAAAATGGCTCTAAGAACTATGCTACCAAACTGCTTAGTTCATCGGTCCCCTAGACCTAGAACTACTTAAACCTACCTAACCTAAAGACATCACACACATCCCAGCCCGAGGTAGGATTCCAACCT
Organism: Schistocerca piceifrons; assembly: GCF_021461385.2. Classification (NCBI taxonomy): domain Eukaryota; kingdom Metazoa; phylum Arthropoda; class Insecta; order Orthoptera; family Acrididae; genus Schistocerca; species Schistocerca piceifrons. Next base: position 496,918,294 of record NC_060143.1, on the reverse strand, counting down.
GCGACTGAAGCAGCCGCGAGCTTCGTGACTGAATTGCCTAGAACCGCTCGGCCACCGCACCCGGCGAAACCTTTTTCACCTTATGTATAATGATAATATATACTGTCTAGTCAGGATAAACTGTATTCGCCAGCAACTCAGATCGTTAGCTCACAGAACATTTACGAAGCTACATTCAAATTTTGTTCGAAGTCGTCTGCAATATCCACTTATAAACACCCTACGAACGTCGTATCCGATATCCACTCCTGAAGACACTGGCAGATACTGCAGTACAAGTACTAATTAATTTATTGTTATTGGTCCATGCATGACATTTTATTTCAGTATCAATTTAACGCACCTAGGTGTTGTCTATGGCTGAAAATAATGAACAAAAAAGAAACAAACAGCAAACAATTTCGATGTTCAAATCAAATGTAACTCACATGTAGCATATTACAACATAATTTCGTTGTTACATCTACATGACTACAGCTACAGGATTTCTTTGCAATCCAGACTTATTTGCCCGGCAGAGGGTTCATCGAACCACCTTTCGACTATTTCTCTACCGTCCCACTCTATAACAGCGTGCGGGAAAAAGGACCACTTACATTTTTTCTTACGAGCCTTGAATTACATTATTTCTATGGTCATTTCCTCCTGTGTAAGATCTCGGGTAAATAATGTTTTAGCATTCAGAACACATGTTGGTGATTGAAATTTCGTTCAAAGATCTCGCTGCAACGAAAAACGCTTTTGTTTTCATGAATGTCACCGCAACTCGCTTATCAAATCTGGGACTCTCTCTCCCCTATTTCATGACATTACAAATCGTGCTACCGTTCTTAGGACGTTTTTGGCGTGCATCGTCAATTACGTCTGTCAAGGATCCCATACCGCGCGGGAATAGCATAGCAGTGGACGGACAAACGTAGTGTAGGCAGCGTTTTCACTAGACCTGTTGCGTATTCTTAGCGTGCGACGAATAAAACGCAGTCTTTCGTTGGCCTCCCCCACAAAAGTATGTTGGTAACCGTTCCAGTTTAAGTTTTACTGGGTACTGGGCTGAATAGGCAGTATTTCGGCTTGTGTTTTGTCATGTAACCGAAAGTTAATTATTGTTACTGGACGCAACTTTTGTGTTTAATGTATTCCTCATTCAACAGAGTACACTCCTCGTACACCACACGTAACTGTTTCAAAGTATTAAATTGTTACTGATGTCACCAAGTTGCAGTGGTCATCTAAACTTGCCGTTTTGAAACAAAGGAAAATATTGTAACGAAATATGGAAACCAAGAAACGGACTATCCAAATAAACAAACATTTCCGGTTCAAGTCGTTGCAGCAGGTCTACTAGACCGTTACGTAAATTAGGAGCAAAGTCCATTAGTAGATCGTTATCAGGAAAACCAGCCCTCACAATGCAAACTGCCACTACTAGAACGAAAGTTTGCAAACGTGTCAATGAGTAGTCGAGGAAAGTGGACGTATTCTGTCTACTGAATCGCAACGCACGCCACTTACGAGGGGACCCGCCAAGTGTCATACTCCGATGTTGCTGAAGCTTCGCTCAGTGAAAGAGGGGACAAAAATAAGTGAACACGTGTTTTGGCTAATCTGCATAAGCTCGATCGCTTCTGGGAAAACGACGGTCAAAGTTTTCAATGCGCAGTCGCTATAGTGTAGATACTTTTTAGCAGCTGAGCCACCGCTTCAATTGAATCCTTACACGTTAAAATGTCTGGTTCGTTTTCGATGGAGGCAGATAGACTATCAGTAAAGCAATTTTAAGAAATTCTCGCGCCTCCAATACGTTTTATAGCTACATTTATTCTGTACCAGCGCCCTGTGGATGTCAATACGAAACTCTTGTAGAATTTCATACTTGTTACTGCCTACTTTTTCCGCTTCAGTCAATAATTGAATTGACTTAAGTCAGGCACTGAATGATTTTTAGCTGAATTTCGTTACGAATCTTCACGCATTGCTAAATTTCCACACTTTCATGGTAGGTCAGCAACGGTAATCGAGTATGACTGGTCTGAACGTTGGCACAGACCGTTTCGCTGTCAAATGTGCATAATATTTTGCTAATTCGTAAAGATCTGGGGTACTTTGTCTTACTAAAACAGTTACGTTATCTCGGTAAGCTGAAATTAATTTTTATTAGTACAGTTCATACTAATTAGCGTTTCTTCTTTCATTCATATATTTACGTGTTGTGTTGAAAGGTGGCTACACTGAGCCACAGCGCCAGAGAGTTTTGTTTCGCCGCCTCCACTGGCAGTGATTATTGAGAAGTAGCGGAGGGCAGTGCTTGTTGAGAACTCGTAGTAGTCAGTGCTTGCTGAGATGTCGTAGTGAAGAGTGCTTGTCGAGATGTGGCAGTAGAGTTCTTGTTGAGATGTGGTAGTAGCGAGTCGGTGTGGAGATATTGTAATGATTAGAGTGCTTTTCATCAATATAAATGAAGGTAACAAACTACTTTTCTTTTTTCTTCTCTTTTCTCATTATTTCAATGTCCTGAATAATGCGTCATTACAGGTTCAGTCAACAAAGCATCTGGCTTGTGTTCTTGTATTAGAGTGTAATTCTGGTTTTCTTGCGCAATTATAGTATTTGTAATTTTTTTTTATCACGTCAGTATAAATGGTATTTGAAATTTCTTGTCTTATTGCTGAGGAACCGTGCCAGATGTGTACGTTGAGTCATACTTCCACACACAGAACAGTTATACTTGTGCTTTGGTTTCGTAGGTTTTATAGTTGCTGGGGACTTAATTAATTAATTGTGTTAACTAAAATTTTCATTTCATTCTTTGTTGTTGTTCCATGCAGTCAGATTGCGGACAAAAACTAGTCAGGGCCAACCGTTTACGAGACTACGTAATCGGACATACAGCAATTAAATCAAAAAATAAAAATTATTTGCATTAATATATAAATAAGCCCCCATGCAGTGTATAACACACTAATCAGCATTAATATAGTCTTACTCATGATTGAAAACAGTCTGACAAAGTTCGGATAGTTTCCCAATTTCACACCTGTGCGTAGTTTGTTGGTAGCACTTCATCGCCTTGCCTGTTATGCTGTGTAGCAGACTGCTGTGCGGATCAGCATAACGAAAAGGCGAGGGGTCTCGCACGTTTTGTCCACGACTGTACATCAGGTTGCCTAGATGCTTGACGAATTGAATTACGTGGGCTTCGGAGGAACGCTTGTCTGATGTCCTCCACCGTCTCTTCTGAAACTCCGTAACGAGGACCACCAGAATGTTTCAGAACACTTCTTGTTACCAGAAACTTCCTAGACCATTCCTTAATTGTTTTCACATCAATTGGACCACGTTCATACACACGACTTTTGCACAGTAATCGGCGATTTTGTTTCTGCAAACCACACTACTGTTTACATGCGCTGCTGTGGAGTCGCAATTTTCACTTCATGCGACCACGCTGAGCTCTGGCAACGGTACTTGGCACTTCTGACGCGGGAGTATAAATCCTTTGAGATGCTCTACAATGTGGTGCATTTTTCATTCTCGTATCTGCTGTGGTTTTTCTCTCCTGGGTCCTTGAAATCAGGGAGATTTGCTTGGGATAACCTGTGTTTTGACCTGCCAGTGATAGTTTCTGTTTTGGTATTAGTTCCTCCATGTAGCACCGAGTTTAGTATTTGACAGACAACACAAATAAGAACACGTTCCAAGGGAACCTTAAGGAGAAATTTTGTGATCCATCAAAATTCATTTCATCATTGTCCTATAACCATTCTTTTACAGTTATATCTGATTTAGTAAAAATATTACATTCATGCATAAAAATTGAACACATAACTTTTTCCTATTTACTTATCTTATGAAACATGATAAATTTGACTGCATGTAAACGCCGTCCCTCTTACACTAAATGGGAACAAAATTTTGTAACAAATCCCCAACATAGGATCAAGGCCCCTAGTAAGGCAAATCGTCTTACCAGGAAAGTGGCTGACGTCCTTTTGTAAATAACGTGAGGCGTCACTCCTCTGGAAGGAGGAAGGATGTACGAGGTAGCTCCCAGGCACCGAATATTTAAGGCACTGGTCTTAAAAAAATATTTCAGAGGCCCCAGTCAAGCTTTTACAATTTCCTCCCGGAGCAAATTCGGCTGTGCCTACGTGACCCAAAGCGCCTGCCTTTCAGAACTGAGGCAGTTCTCTCCGGTTAAAGTTGCTGACAAGAGACGCTCTCAGCCCTTTGCTGAGTTTTGCTGGCAAATTCACGGCCATCCGTTTATCCAGTAGCCTGTGTTGGAGGCAGAGCAGAACACAGTTGCTTCCCTCTCTTACAAACGAGATCTCTAATAGAACGGGTGTCTTTCGTGGGAAGCGGAGCGTCTGGTTCTGTGCTCCATAACCGTCCACCAATAAAACTTAACATGAACCGCATCCCGTCCTTTTACCTACTTTATTTAGTTTGTTCGACCCCCAAGACTGTTCTATGCCAAGTAACTTCCTACGCGGGGCGCGCCCCGTGTATCCTGCAAATTGATATATGTTCCCTTTATTTTACCTAATTTCGTATTATCTTATTTAACATCAGTCCTGGACGCCCACCTTGTAAGTTCTGACCGCTCGACCTCCTGTACATTATCGTCAGCAGCGGGATGCAACGGCTCCCTCTCCCCGCACGTGTATAACATGTGGTCTCACCAATTGCAACAGAAATCACATGTCGGCTTTTTGAAAATCCACACACGTAAATCAGCCCTTTAGACTTTCGAACTATCCTCGCTGGTTTTATATTTCGTATATACTCTCTGATTTTTGCTCGCGTTTACTGAAACCCATTTGCGATCCCATGTGATGTTAAGGCAAGCCTACCTACCTCCACTAAAAGGTGGTGGGTTCAGGATCTTTGGTACAAAAGTAACGCCAACCATAAAAGTAACGCCAACCATAAAAGTAACGGCAACCAAGCAAAAATTATAATAAAGCAACAAAGGTAAAACTATCAAATTAGGCAAGACAGTCGAAAAGTTAAGACAGGCTACGTTTATTTTATTGTTTTAAGGAATCATCAAAAGGAAACAACATACAAGCAAAGGATGATTGCATTCTCTTTAGCTCATTGGGCTAGCCTATCTTGAAATGTAAGTACTTACAAGTTCAAAAATCCAACAGAGCTTGTCAAGTTGGAATCAACATTAGATCATATTAAAAGTTATTAGCTGTTATTGTGACTGATAGAGCATTGAAGTAGTTAAGCACAGTAAATTCTTAATGTACTTTGCGTTTCCTCTCAGAATATATACACGTAGAATATGATTATGTTATCCATCTTATGGTGCTGTATTGTAGCAGATAATTCAAGTACATGATAGCAGCTATTTATTGCGAATACATTACACTGCAGAAACTAATACAGTTACTGAAACCTTGCATGGGGGCTTAATTAAATATTTTTGAAAATATTTTTTTTTACGTAGCTGTTAGTCCGATTACGCTGTTTCGTAATCGGTTGGCCCTGACTAGTATTATTACGCTATCTGACTGCATAGAACAACAACAAAGATGAAATGAAAATTTTCGTTAACACAATTAATTAATTAAGTCCCCAGCAACTATGAAACCTACGAAACCAAAGCACAAGTATAACTGTTCTGTATGTTGAAGTATGACTCAACGCACATCTGGCACGGTCCTTCTTCAACAAGACAAGTATTTTTAAATACCATTTATACTGAAGTAATTAAAAAAAATAGAAATACTGTAATTGTGTAAGGAAACCAGAATTACACTCTAATACAAGAACACACGCCAGATGCTTTGTTGACTGAACCTGTAATGACGCATTACTCAGGACACTGAAATAATGAGAAAGAAAAGAATTTTTTTTTTTTTTTTTTACCTTCGTTTATATTGATGAAAAGCACTCTAAACATTACAATCTCTCCACAACGACTCGCCACTACCATATCTCAACCAGAACTCTCCAATATCACATCTCAGCAAGCACTGCCTACTAGTACATCTCAACAAACACACACTACTACGAGCTCTCCCCAAGCACTGTGGAGGCGGCTGAATAATACTCTTTGGCGCAATCTCTGGCGCAGTGGCTCAGTGTAGCCACCTTTCATATGCCCCTCCTCCACAGGCCAGAATTTGATGGTATTTTTGCCAGCATTGGTGGTGAAAATACCACCAAATTCGTCCACAAAATACAGACAAAAATAAAAGATAATATTAATACCTAAATATCACATAATTAGTTAAAATTTTGGCTTTGCACTGACCTTTCAATAACCTAATATATAAAATACAGTAGGCAATACAAATTCTTTCATACATGTGGCTTTACATAATAGTTTACACAATAAACAAAAAATCAGTTTATACAAATGTTCCCATAAAATACTTTTAATTATTCAAAAAAAAAACAAATAGTTGATAATTCCAGCCCAGCAATGGTCAACAGGTGCAAACACCAACAAGTGACATCATTTTAGTAAAAGCAGTTCCATCTGTGGCACCCAGTAGTGTTGAGCAGGTACACACAGCAACAAGTCACATTATTTCAGTAAAAAACAGTCCATCAGTGGCACCCAGTAATGTTGAGCAGGTGCAGACACCAACAAGTGACATTATTTCAGTAGGAGCAGTTCCATCTTTGCCACCCAACAAGTTGAGTAGGTCCAGAGAGCAGTCCATAATATTCACTATCACTGATCACACTGTTCATCAGAGTTTATAAGCAGAAATTAAACATGTCCTAGTGGCACCAATCATGTAGAAAAAGTACAAGTAACAGTCCATAATATTCACTATCACTGATCACACTGCTCATCAGAGTATATAAGCACAAATTAAACATGTCCTAGTGGCACCAATCATGTAGAAAAAGTACCAGTAACAGTCCATAATATTCACTATCACTGATCACACTGCTCATCAGAGTTTATAAGCACAAATTAAACATGTCCTAGTGGCACCAATCATATAGAAAAAGTACAAGTAACAGTCCATAATATTCACTACCATAATCACACAGTTCATCAGCAGAAATTAATCATTTCTAAGTGGCACCCATTATGTTGAAAAAGTGCAGGTAACAGTTCATAATATTCACCATCACTAATCAGACAGTTCAGGCATGAACATTAGTTTGAATCCACATACAAATGCTTTTACACTAAACATATAAATTCTAATAAACACACAAATGATATCAGATAATTGTCATATTAACTATTACAAATACTCAAATATCAGTAAACCTATAATATTTATGGGTGTCAGTGCAAGCCACTACAAACAAACAAAATAATATTTAGGAGATAGGTTGGGACTAATTATTTGGGATTAGGAAAGGAAAACACACAAAACACACTCACTCATCTTTCATCCATATTAAGTACTACTGTGTAATTGAATAGTGTTAACTGTGTAAATGTAATTTTGTCAAAATTTGATGTTCATCATGTGTATCAAGTAGTAGTGGCAGCAATGTATAACATTCAATAATAGTTAAGTCAACGTCATAGTCATCATGTCAAGACCAATGTTTGCCAAGCCAGATCAAAATGTACGTTTGCTGAACAACTGTCAGTGACCCAAGATATGCAACTACTCCCTCTCTTCAAAAAAAGTATGTACTGCTTATTGATTTAACAAAGTGTGTGTAGACAATCTTCCTTCCACTTTAGTGTTCTAGTCTGCTATCTTCATCCTCCTTGTTCCATATAGACCAACAAAAAAGATATGCACCTCACTTACTTTACCTCTTATACACCAAAACTCCAATAATCATCAGCATCACATAATCTCAATACTTCAATAATACCTCTAACGTCGATACATATAAACCTTATCATTAACAGCATTTACCTTACCTCTTGTCCACAAAAACTCCAATAATCATCAACTTCACATAATCTCAATAATACCTCTTCAATACGTCGATACATATAAACCTTCTTACCAATATCATTTCACTTCCATAACAACTCTTTCCTCTAGTCAGTGTCCTCGAACAAGTACAGATAAAATCCTAATGCAAACCTCATCATCCCATACAATCCGAAGACACAATGTCAACACACAACCTCTGTGTAATCCATCTGACCCAATCTTCTACTCATTATGAATTATAAACGAAAGAAATGCATACATGACCTCTAACAGACTTAGTTCGAATAACTCTCAGTAATTAAGTACGATTACGGAGTGTGAATGGTCATAATATTTCACAGTGTGTACACCACTTCAAGAATTATGGCAAACAGAAGCAAACATGTGGAGTATTTCTTGTGTTAAGTGTCACTTCCTATTTCAATTGCTCACGAAAAATGCAGTGTAATAACTGTCAATGGTCTAAACCTAGTTTTGGTATGTCATGTCGTTAGCTTCCTTCCTATTAGCATAAATTTCTACAGCTTCCATAAAACCTCCAGCTCATGTGACTTCTATGAAGTTTCTTGTACTAATGTCGTTCGTCGAATTATAGCAGTTCATTTTCTTATCTTAAAAATATAAGGCACTGAGCGTAAGCAAAACATGCAATAGCGAGTAAATATACCAGTAGAGAACAGAATGTCAAAAGGTGGATGCAGCACAAATCCTACAACGAGGCTCTGCCAAGCGAACAATCTATAATTAATACCATAGTATGACCTAAACTCTATGTTCGTACACAGTATATCAGCATTTCTATACACCAAATTAAAGACTAGTTATGACAACAAACAGAAATGTATAAATATGCAATCCATACGCATAGCAGCAAACAGGTCATTAGCATCATATCAGCATAAGCAAATAAATGTTCATATGTAATCTTAATAAGTAAACATGAAGGCGCAAGCAGATAAATCACAAAGTATAACTTACATACCTAACCACATCAGCACAATAAATCAGGTGACAATTATAATTTAAATAAATAAGCACAGCAGGCACATAATTAAAAAATATGACATCAGTGAAAAAGCAGTGCAGCCAAGCGATGCATAATATACACAAGTTACAACCCAGTTCATTAATAATCATTGTCAAAATCAGTTAACGTACGCAAGCACGTCGCTTCACAAGTAAATTCATAGAACATGAAATTAGCACAAAGTATGAATCACGTAATCGCGAGCAGCAAATTACGTCTAAAGTACGTACCTAAGCGGAAATATGTTACCTGAAAAATGAACTCAATTAATAGTCACCTTTTTTAGTTTATTAGTTTCTTCTTCGAAATTACATTCTTCCTGAAAATTTCTCGATAGCAAGTCGTCTTAACGTCGGACACGCACAGAATTAACCTGAAGTTTTTAAATATTTTATAGAACCGTCCTGAAAATTACTGAATGTTAATAACATAATTCATCAAGTCACTATAGCTTTATACTGAATTTAATCGGAGAAATTAAACTGTGTATTTGTTTACGGCTGTCAGTGCATTCGCACTGAGCGCTCGATCAGCTGTAGGCGCGTGACGTAGGAAATAATTGTTTGCGGTCAACGACTGCCTTGTGCGGCGCGCAGACTTGACTGTTGCTTTGAGTATATGCCGCCGCCAAAACACAGCGCGGTATCCTTGTATTCTCTGCATGTTTACATGTAGCTGTTAGTTTCTCTAAAGTATGTCATTCCACAAAAATTTTAACGTTAGATATATGATGTATTCCCATAGAGCGTCGTGATTTAAGAGTTTCTACTTCGACAGCGTTATCATGAATAATTTTGCGAATTCTATATGGACCGTTATTAAGCAGAAAAAATTTGCGACACAAGCCTTTTCCTTTGTGAGACAAACGGTGGGACTTAATTAACACCTTTTGGCCAACTGAAAAAGTTTTTAAACGACCAGGACACTTAGCTGATTTCTCTCTTCTAGCAGCTGCAGATGCAAAATTTTGCAGAGCCAGGTTCACAACTTCAGAATCCCGCAGTTTCCGTGTAGGCGGAAAAGGAACGATTTCAGATATGCGATTTGTCGGTGCTTTGTTTTTTAATATCAGAATAGGTGGTAAAGAAGTTGAATCATTAGGAAGTTCATTCAGAATGTTTTGAAAAATATGAAGATATTGATCCCACGTTCTGTGATTCTGATGACAATAAAGACGACACAATTTATTGATTTCCTTCATCCATCTCCCTGAAGCGTTAGATTGAGGGTGAAAAAGTGAAATGAAAATAGGTTTAATTTTACGACGCCGTAGAGTACGAAGCCAAATGTTAGAACGAAACTGTGATCCATTATCTGATATAACCTTATTAACACGACCCACTTCTTTAAGAAAATGTTTAATGAAAGCATTAGATACTGAACGAGCTGTTGCTTTGTGTAACGGTGTAAAACACACATATTTTGGTGTCAGTTCCACTGCTACGAAAATGTACGCAAAACCATTAGTAGAACGAACCACTGGACCGAACAAATCGACTGCAGCCATGTCCTTTAATTTCGCTAGAATGATAGGAAACAACGGTGCTCTGTGAGAAATTGTTGGCGGCTTAGCCTTTTGACATAATTTGCATTTGGCCAGAACAGATCGAATACGTTTTTCCATATTACTGAAGTAGCAATTTTCCCGTAATTTATGAAAGCATTTTCTGGGACCAAAGTGTGCATAACTGAAATGCGTATACCAAATCAGCTTATTAACCCACTCATCAGGAATACAAACTAACCAAACAGAGTTGTCGACCGATTTTCGTTTAAAAAGAATTTTTCAGATAGTTCGCAAAAACGAGGTGTGGCCAAATCGTCCAATCTAACAAAGCGTCTAAGAAAATGACAGACACCAAGGAAACTACGAACATCACGTTTGTGGTAGGAACAGCATAATTACGAATAGAGTCTAGTTTCTCTGGATCAGGTAGAATACCTTCTGTGACCGAGAAATTTCACCTGAGAACGACCAAATTCAGATTTTTCTAAGTTCACTGTAATGCCAACTCTTGTAAAGATACGTAATAATGAATCCAAAATTTTGTTATCCTCCCTCCAAGAACGTTTAGCAATAAGAATATCGGCAACATATGAAGTAATATTGTCACGAAGATAAACAGGTAAAATTTCGTTTAAACTATGAATGAATGCTGCTGAAGGTACAGTAACTCCACATGGTAATTTCCGAAATCACTTTTGGGTAAATTAGTCAAATCCGGTTATTGTTTACTTACTCACTAGATAGATTGATAGTCGAAGAGTTGGTTTGACAGATGCAAAGAATAGTAAAAGAGTAGGCAGCGGTGCAGAAAACTAAAAAGGAAATAGCACCACTACAGCTCGGGGTCCTATGCATGCTACGGCACATATTCACTTAGTGTAGTGAATCCCCTGAGGACATTAATAGCTGCACATAATTTCCAGTTTGTGACTTAGTGGCAAATTTGGCGGAAGTGCGTACGTAAATTGATCTAACCATGCACATGGATGTATGTCGTTCTTAGAATTGCGAAAGATCTTAAATTTCCGAACAGTTAAGAAGTGTTTATAGTCAAAGTCTTCGCCTCGTGGCGACAAAGACCTACCGCGTCTGTCCCAGTCCCAATGACGATTATTGTTAATTTCACGCGCCTGGCGCTCTCTTGTTGCATCCCGTAAATGAAATAAATTACTTTCTTCAAACCCCTCTGCTAAACTAAGACTTGTCAATTTATCTGAGATCTCCTCAACTCTTTCCGATGAGTCACTTAATTGTCCTTTCTGTTTATTTACGTCTTCCGTAAGTGTCGCGACTCGGGTTTCAGTATTAACGCATTTGGTAGTTAACTGTTCATATTGTTGTGTTAGGTTATTTATACTGTCATTTGGTACGGATTCCTCGATTCTCTCAAATATTTCTTCCTTATCGTGTGCGCATTGTAAATTTAACTCTGAAAATTTCTGTACTATCACGCGATCTCTTTCTTCCTGTTCTCTATCCTGTTCCTTTTGTCTAATCTCTACTGCAATTAATCTATTATTGTGAGAATTCAAAATCGGTTGTACTTCTTCTCTGATTTCTTTCTTTAATTCATCTTTCATATTTTTGAAACATGTCCCTATTCGTGAATCTAACCGTGTTTCCAAAGTTCCCATATCAGTTTTTAATTCAGATCGTAAAGTTCCCATGTCTGTTTTTAATTCAGATCCAAACCGTGTTTCCATTGTTCCCATATCAGTTTTCAATTCAGATCGTAAAGTTCCCATCTCTGTTTTTAATTCAGATCGAAACTGTGATCCCAAATTTAATATTGCACTCATTAACTGCTCCATTTCTTCTGTCGTTAACCTCGTATTCTGTGAATTTTCTGATTGAGAAAAATTTTGAAATGGTTATGGACTATTTTCCCGACTTATTACATTGTTTTCCCCTTCATTATCCATCATACTGTTTTCCTCTGTCGGCGAGTTCGCCATGTTAACAATTTCGTCATTCCCACTATTCATCATTTTTGCCTTTTTCATCGATCGCGTAATCATTTACAAAATATACAAAACTCGTCACTGTACGAAAATTACACACCATGACTCTTTGTCTCCAACAATATCATTTACATGAAAAGTTTCCCTCAAACACGATTAATCGAACAATTGAAATAATTGCACTAAATTGTCAAACGCGTATACAAGACAACAAATCAAATTCTGAGAAAAAAATACCATTAGAAGAATGACAATTACCAAATCTACACATGCAAAATAGACTACAATTACTAAACTACAAATTACTACAACAATACTACTATCTACTATTTTTACAATCAGAAGAATTCCAAGGGACGATCCGAAGCAGCGGTCGCCACGTGCATGGGGGCTTTATTAAATATAATGAAAATTTTTTTTTTACGTAGCTATTAGTCCGATTACGCTGTTTCGTAATCGGTTGGCCCTGACTAGTATTATTACGCTATCTGACTGCATAGAACAACAACAAAGATGAAATGAAAATTTTCGTTAACACAATTAATTAATTAAGTCCCCAGCAACTATGAAACCTACGAAACCAAAGCACAAGTATAACTGTTCTGTATGTTGAAGTATGACTCAACGCACGTCTGGCACGGTCCTTCTTCAACAAGACAAGTATTTTTAAATACCATTTATACTGAAGTAATTAAAAAAAATAGAAATACTGTAATTGTGTAAGGAAACCAGAATTACACTCTAATACAAGAACACACGCCAGATGCTTTGTTGACTGAACCTGTAATGACGCATTACTCAGGACACTGAAATAATGAGAGAGAAAAGAAATTTTTTTTTTTTTTACCTTCGTTTATATTGATGAAAAGCACTCTAAACATTACAATCTCTCCACAACGACTCGCCACTACCACATCTCAACCAGAACTCTCCAATATCACATCTCAGCAAGCACTGCCTACTAGCACATCTCAACAAACACACACTACTACGAGCTCTCCCCAAGCACTGTGGAGGCGGCTGAATAATACTCTTTGGCGCAATCTCTGGCGCAGCGGCTCAGTGTAGCCACCTTTCAACCTATTAAAAAACTCAGCGCTCAAAATTCGAATTTCTGCAGTGGGGACTAATAGAGTTTACGTTACATGTTCACAACTGGCATTCGGTCTTCGCCACTGTGAATACGTATCTTCTCCAAGGTTTCCGGAAGGACATGCCATCAAGTGTCTTGTGCTAGCTGTAATGACGAGTGCTATTTTCTGTATCTTTAGCGCTTTCTCACAGTTCTTATAGACCTCCTTTATTCTCTGAATTCTGTGTAAGACGAGACAAGATATTAATTCATTTGTCTTTCCCTTGTAAGCACTACGTCTCATTACAAAATAACAGCTGAGCTACACTGCTCTGTACTCCATACATAGAAAGTAGGCTCACAGCCATTTACAATGTCGTTTGGTCATATTTTTTCGTTAAAACGCGTGTTATTCCCGGGCTATTTCGCTATTTGGAAGATAGCCAATTCATAGGCGCTTCTTACACTTCTTCTTCCTAGTTCTGCATTTCTTTTCTCATGTTCGCTGCCCCCCTGAACTGTGAACGTTCCACATTGCGATCACGTTACATAAAGGATGAAGGAGACCATGATTATATCGTATCTTTGTTCACCATAACAGTAAGAAATCAAATCCAATACAAATCTATCAATATGAAGTATCCGTAATAAAATGCAAGCGTATTGCCTGCATCACGACTATATAGCAATAACATGACAATTTTATCGTCGAAAGCATTGTAACGACTTTGAAAAAAATTAAATTTGCCCGTTCTGGCCATTAGAGCCGGTATTTACACACCTAAACGTGTACAAGGTGTCAGCTTCCTCTCATTATGCAATCGGTCAGACACTTTCATTACTTTAAATTCGCTGCCAGCTTAAAATACCCGTCCTTTCTCGTTCTGTCGCATTGTAGTGAAAATCTAATACGTCGTTAAACCTCCTGTAACAGTAAAATTGTTCTGCTTTTGGGTTAGATCACTAAACCATGAGTTTGAAAGTACTCATTATACAGCGATTGTGTTTGATAACGTTCAAAACGCACTCTGTCTCATAAGAGCTACTGTCAATATTTTGAGCCTAACAGTGTAAAAGTAGTGCAACACGCCATTTACTTTAACGACAGGCACGAAACAGGCAGAATTAAAGTATTCTTGAAAATAACTGGGTAGTCGTGAACAAAAATAGACTAGTCCCCAGTTGTCTTAGTATGAAGTCGAACCCATTATGGTAAATGTCAACTGCGTCAATTATAACCAGGCAATTGCAAGCCTGACAGTATCCATGATAACAGTCAAGATCCACTTCAAAGACAGTAACTGACCCTGCTGGACTGTAATCACTCATAGGTGCAACTAGCTGTTCAACCCGTAGAGTAGCCCTAATGAATTTGAAGGTACTTGCAACTTTATGGAAATTGGTGTGGCACATTTATCCAACAGCCACATTACCAGTTTCCAAATACTAAATCATACACTTATCATGACTGATATTACCACAATACGTTATAAGGCCACTGACACAGTAACGCTTATTTGAAGTGCACAGATCGTCTATGGTAACAGGGGAAGTTATACCTAGCAGCACAAGCAATACTTCTTGCGCTATTCAGTTATAGACCAACCAAAAGTTTAATCTGTCGTGATCATCGCTACGCAACCCCAGAAGACAAGCTTTGAATGAATGGCCAAATATTCCTCTTGTGCCAGATTAAGAGAGTCCACTGCAAAAATGTGGGAATTTAGGGAGATGGGATCTGGACAAACTGATTAAACCAAAGGTTGTACAGAGTTTCAGGGAGAGCGTAAGGGAACAATTGTCACAAATGGGGGAAAGAAATACAGTAGAAGAAGAATGAGTAGCTCTGAGGGATGAAGTAGTGAAGGCAGCAGAGGATCAAGTAGGTAAAAAGACGCGGGGTAGTAGAAATCCCTGGGTAACAGAAGAAATATTGAATTTAATTGATGAAAGGAGAAAATATAAAAAATGCAGTAAATGAAGTAGGCAAAAAGGAATAGAAACGTCTCAAAAATGAGATCGACAGGAAGTGCAAAATGGCTAAGCAGGGATGGCTAGAGGACAAATGTAAGGATGTAGAGGCTTGTCTCACTAGGGGTAAGATAGATACTGCCTACAGGAAAATTAAAGAGACCTTTGGAGAGAAGAGAACCACTTGTATGAATATCAAGAGCTCAGATGGCAACCCAGTTCTAAGCAAAGAAGGGAAGGCAGAAAGGTGGAAGGAGTATATAGAGGGTTTATACAAGGGCGATGTACTTGAGGACAATATTATGGAAATGGAAGAGGATGTAGATCAAGATGAAATGGGAGATAAGATACTGCGTGAAGAGTTTGACAGAGCACTGAAAGACCTGAGTCGAAACAAGGGCCCGGGAGTAGACAACATTCCATTAGAACTACTGATGGCCTTGGGAGAGCCAGTCATGACAAAACTCTGCCATCTGGTGAGCAAGATATATGAGACAGGTGAAATACCCACAGACTTCAAGAAGAATATAATAATTCCAATCTCAAAGAAAGCAGGTGTTGACAGATGTGAAAATAACCGAACTATCAGTTTAATAAGTCACAGCTGCAAAATACTAACGCGAATTCTTTACAGACGAATGGAAAAACTGGTAGAAGCGGACCTCGGGGAAGATCAGTTTGGATTCCGTAAAAATGTTGGAACCCGTGAGGCAATACTAACCCTACGACTTATCTTACAAGAAAGATTAAGAAAAGGCAAACCTACGTTTCTAGCATTTGTAGACTTACAGAAAGCTTTTGACAATGTTGACTGGAATACTCTCTTTCAAATTCTAGAGGTGGCAGGGGTAAAATACAGGGAACGAAAGGCTATTTACTGAAACCAGATGGCAGTTATAAGAGAGGAGGGACATGAAAGGGAAGCAGCGGTTGGGAAGGGAGTGAGACAGGGTTGTAGCCTCTCCCCGATGTTATTCAATCTGTATATTGAGCAAGAAGTAAAGGAAACAAAAGAAAAGTTCGCAGTCGGTATTAAAATCCATGGAGAAGAAGTAAAAACTTTGAGGTTCGCCGATGACATTGTAATTCTGCAGAGACAGCAAAGGACTTGAAAGAGAAGTTGAATGGAATGGACAGTGCCTTGAAAGGAGGATATAAGATGAACATCAACAAAAGCAAAACGAGGATAATGGAATGTAGTCGAATTAAGTCGGGTGATGCTGAGGGAATTAGATTAGAAAATGAGACACTTAAAGTAGTAACGGAGTTTTGCTATTTGGGGAGCAAAATAACTGATGATGGTCGAAGTAGAGAGGATATAAAATGTAGACTGGCAATGGCAAGAAAAGCGTTTCTGAAGAAGAGAAATTTGTTAACATCGAGTATAGATTTAAGTGTCAGGAAGTCGTTTCTAAGAGTATTTTTATGGAGTGTAGCCTTGTATGGAAGTGAAACATGGACGATAACTAGTTTGGACAAGAAGTGAATAGGAGCTTTCGAAATGTGGTGCTACAGAAGAATGCTGAAGATTAAATGGGTAGATCACATACCTAATGAGGAGGTATTGAATAGAATTGGGGAGAAGAGGAGTTTGTGGCACAGCTTGACAAGAAGAAGACCGGTTGGTAGGACATGTTCTGAGGCATCAATGGATCACAAATTTAGCATTGGAGGGCAGTGTGGAGGGTAAAAATCATAGAGGGAGACCAAGAGATGAATACACTAAGCAGATTCAGAAGGACGTAGGTTGCAGTAGGTACTGGGAGATGAAGAAGCTTGCACAGGATAGAGTAACATGGAGAGCTGCATCAAACTAGTCTCAGGACTGAAGACCATAACAACAACAACACGTCTTGTACGTGATCACCAGTCACATCACACGGAGATAGTTCCAAACTTTTGCGATCAAAATTGTAGCGGTAGTAGAGGATTCTAAACTGAGTGTTTGTAGAAAGGAAATAATTGTCACAAATAAATAAATCGACGGTACGTGTTCGTAAATTGCTTGTTTGTAAATTGCTTGTTTTTAATGCCTGTCGCTTCTACATTGGATCCGCTAGCTTAGAAAACAAAGCATGGTCGCCGTTGACGTCGTCGTATGTTTACAGTATTTGACTAGTTATCGAAAACTGGGTATTCGTTGAAGGTACGCAATGGTATTGTGCAGTAGAATTTGGTTCGCTGAATTAACAGGGGAAAATTTCGTAACAGACGCCGTCCCAGATGAGAAAAATCTATCGCCGCACGTGAAATGCACATTTCAATGAGCAGATTGTGGGGCGTACTGGGGCAGTAGCAAATATGCCTCTGAGTGCAGGCAATCATTTTGAAACCAGAGTTCCGTTAAGTCAAAGAACCGTCCAGTTCAGCGCCATATTTCCTGGTTCGCGAGCGAGGCCTCCTTCAACTGCCTTCATATCCATGCCGGGAATGATGAAAATCTATGCGTCTTAGTCGTCTCGGCTCTCCGTCAATGATTCTGTATCATCTTTGAGCATATATTCCAGTCTCTGTCTTCCGGTACTGTTTTACCCTCTAGATTACAGCTCCCACCAGTATTAGGGAAGTTGATCCGTAATATCTTAACATATGTCCTCTCTCCTGTCCCCTTTTCTTCTGTGCTATCCATATGCTCCTTTCTTAGCCGATTCTGAGGAGACCGTTTTACCACTGTCTATGTTTCACTGCTATACAATGATGTGGTCCAAAAGTAAACTCTCATAAATTTATTCCTCGGATTAAAGCCGATGTTTGATACTAGTAGACTTCTCCAGTCAGGTATTTCCTCTTTTCCGTTGCTAATGTGCTTTTTATTTCCCCCTTGATTCGTCCGTAGTGTGTTGTTTTGCTTCCAAATTAGAAGGCTTCCTCAACTTCGCCTACTTCGTAGCCCCTTAATTTTGAGGTTAAGTTTACCACTATTCTGATTTTTGCTACTTCTCATTACTTTTATCTTTCTCCGCTTTACTCTCAGTTCTCATTATCTACCCATTAGACTTACATTTCGGTTAAGACACCCTGTAATTCCTCTTCACTTTCACTGAGAATAGAAATATCATGAGTGAATCTTATCATTGGCGACCTTTCACCCTAAATTTTGATTACACACTTGAACTTTTCTGTTTCTCACATTGCTTTTCGGTCAGTGGTAGGGGAGAAAGACTGCATCGCTGCTTTACACGGTGTGTAATGCGAACACTCCGTTCTTTGTCTCCCATTCTGATTGTTCCCTCTTGTTTCTTGCACATATTGTGTATATTATCTATCTTTCCCTATTGCTTACTCCTACTTTTCTCAGAAATTAGAACATATTGCAACATGTTACATGGTCGGCCGCTTATACTTGGTCTAGAAATCCTTTGAACGTGTGTTGATTTTTCTTAACTCTTGCTTCCATTATCAGTCAGAACTACGTCTTGGTGCCCTTACCTTCCCGAACGTCAAACTGATACTCATCTAAAAGACCCCCAGTTTTGTTTTCCATACTTCTATTTACTATTAGTCTCAGCAAATTGGATGCGTGAGACGTTAAGCTGGTTGTGCGATAGTTGTCGCACTTATTTGGCCTGCCTACTTCCGGGAACGTATGGAAAACCTGACGATACGTACAAGCTCATAGATTCTGCACACCAACTTCAGTAGTCACTTGATATCCATTCCTCCAAAGATTTCAGAAATTCCGAAAGAATATTATCGATCCCTTGTGCCTTATCTGATCAGAAGTATTCCAAAGCTTTATTATACTCTGACTAATACTTGCTCCTTTGTCTTACATATCAACATATTTCTTTCATATCGACATATTTCTTTCACAGGAATCCTTCCTGTCGTAGAGGCCTTAACTGCACTCTTTCTGCCCATCCACTTTCTCTTCTCATTTTAATATCGACATATTTCTCTCACAGAAATCCTTCCTCTCATAGAAGCCTTAATTGCACTCTTTCTGCCTATCCACTTTCTCCTCTCATTTTAACAGTGGAATCCCTCTTGCACCCTTGTTGTTATCACTCTTGGTTTTAATTTCACCAAAGGTTGTTTTGACTTTTCTGTATGTCAAATCAATCCCTCTACAAACATTTTTTTTATTTCTTCACGTTCTTCCGGATCCACTAACCGTGGTTTCTCTGTATTTTCTACCTATTTCATTCCTTAGTTACACGGTTCCTGTACGTCTGTCTTTCCCTGAACTTTCTTGCACTTCAATTTTTCATTGATCAATAGAAGAATTTCTTAAGCTGCCCAAAGTTTCTTCTCAGTTACCTTTCTTATACCTATGTTTGTCCGTCCAACTTTGGTGATTACCTTATTTAGAAATGCACGTAACTCTTCAACTGGACCGCCTACAGTGGTATTCGTTATCACACTGTCTAGAGACTTCCTCAATACTTTTGTACCCCACTTCTTTGCACAATGATTTTTCCAGGCAGGTCTCTTAAACTGAAGCTTGGTCTCAATCACTACTACTGTGATTCGAGTCTGTATCTGTTCCTGGCCCGCCCTGACAATCCAGTACCTGATTTCTGAATTTTTGTCTTAATGTGATGTAACATAGCTGTACTCCTACCGCATCTCCAGACCTTTTCCATGTTCATTCTCCTCCTCCTGTGGATTTTAAACAACGTTTTCACTATTGCCCTCTGAAATTTATTACAAAACTCAGTTGGTCGTTAACCTGTCTCATTTCTCTATCAAGCCCTCCAGTTATTAGATTATCATCTTCCTTTACATACCAAATTACCCGTTTAGTATCCTCATACACTTTCTGCACCTCATCATCTTCTGCTTGTGACATCGACGTGTATACCTGAATTATTGTTATTGATGCTGGTTTCCTTGGATTATGTTGAGAACAAGCCTGCCACTGAATCGTGTGCAACAACTCACTCTCGTCCTATTTTTCTGTTCATAATTAACCCTACTCCTTTTACACCACTTCCTGGTGCAGCTGATACTAATCCTCATTGTCTGTGTTATGGGGTAAAGTCAAACACTGGCACGCCAGTCGGGAACGACAGAGAAGAGAAGGCTGTGAGAAGGGGTCAGCCAATCGCGCGCTTACTGACCACCCTTCCATGACGACAACGCGACAACAGCGGCCCCTATGTGAAGAGAACATAAGTGCCGCGCCTGATTGGTAGCGGCCCAATTCGATGGCAGCTTCAGTGTTAGGCACTTGGATAGCGGTGTCACCATTAAGCACTTCATTTGTACACTCTATGTAGCACAGACTTGGATTCGCCTGTTCTGAAGAAGACTGATCATCTTCTACGTCGCCCTTTGCTTGTGACACATTTCAAAGTTAAGTATTGTAACTGTTCTTGTTACAATAAAACTCATTAATATGAGTTGTTTGTTTGTTTGTCCAGCGAACCGAGTAGGCAGAATTCCTAGACACAACAAGATCGCCGACGAGGTGAACGAATACCATAACGACAACCTGTTAACAGATCCGCTACCTGCCACAGATTTTGCTTCGTCGTGGACTTTTGTGTTTAGCTAGCGCCTTAATTCTACCTTGTCTTTTCTTAGGAGGGGTGTGTTTACATGTTTTCACACTGTCTCTTTTTTTTCTGTTCAGTGTTTTCAGGTAGGCGTTGCAGAACTTCTCTTTGCTTGTGTTCTTACTTTTACTGCTTGTATTGTCTGTTTATAGCATTTTTCCATTCCAGGAAGAGCAGCCCACCTCTCCCACCCCGGCTCAGGCGTCTCAGCTGCAACCTACAGATGCAACGCAGCAATCACAGATGTTTCAGTTCAGATGCAGCACATTGCAACCCTTCTCAATACGGTGTAGCAGTTACTCGCAAACCAAGCCACGAATGCTGCACCACATGCTACAACTGTAGGTGCAAGTGCCACACCGCCTTTTCGCACGTTTAACGAAAAAGAAGAAGAATGGCTCGAGTGGTTGCAGCAGTATGAAGCCCACGTCAATGCTCAGAAATTATCAGGTAGTGTGAAACATTACTTTTTGTCAATGGCAGAAAGTACAGGTTTTCGCCTCTTTCAGATATTGTTCCCTAATGCTAATCTGAGTGAACTTTCCTATGATCAGAAGTTCAACTGTGTGTGTGAATTCCTAAGGGGCCAAACTGCTGAGGTCATCGGTCCCTAGATTTGCACACTACTTAAACTAACGTAAACAAACTTATGCTAAGAATAACACACACACTTAGGCCCAAGGGAGGAACCGAAACTCTGGCGGGAGGGGCCACACAATCCGTGACATGACGTGTCAAACCGCGCGGCCACTCCACGCGGCTTCCTATGATCAGTTTGTAGGTTCTCTAACTACACTGCTGGCCACCGTAAATGCAACACCAAGAAAGACAAGAGGTAGCACAACAAAATTTATTTTGTAGATAACATGTTGACCAAGTATCAAATGATTACGTTTACAGACGTCTGTGACATGTGGTTCCTGCCAGAATCAGTAGCCAGAGTAGCCGCCATTGTTGGAGATCACCGCTGCCACACGTCTCGGCATTGATCAAAGAGACGTTGGATGTGTTCCTGGGGTACAGCAGCCCAAGCAGCTTCCATACGTTGCCAAAGATCATCTGGTGTGGCAGCTGGGGATGTAATCTGGGTCACTCGTTGAGCAACCATGGACCACATGTTTTTTATCGGCGAAAGATCCGGAGAGCGAGCAGGCCAGGGAAGCAAGTCAATCTGGTTATTGACGAAGAACCTTTGGACAATGCGTGCCACGTGTGGTCGCGCATTATCTTGTTGAAATATGGCTGTGGCCGAGCCCTGAAGGTAAGGAAGCACAACTGGCTCCAGCACCTCGGACATGTAGCGCCGGCTATTTAAAGTACCGGCAATGCGTACTAGAGGCGTGCGAGAGTAATATCCAATACCGCCCCATACCATAATACCCGGTGCAAGACCAGTGTGGCGGTGCATAATGCAGCTGTCCAGCATCCTCTCTCCACGGGTCTCCACACTCGAATTCGACCATCGTGGTGCTGCAGACAGAAGCGTGCCTCGTCAGTAAAGACAACGTCATTCCATTCTGCCGTCCACATCCGTCTGTCATCACACCATTGGCGACGGAGACGTCTGTGGTTCTGCGTCAATGGTAGACGAAGCAATGGACGTCTTGCGGACAGACCACTCTGCTGTAAACGCGTCGAATGGTACGCGCAGACACTGGATGATGCGTTACAGACGCAATGTGCTGTGCTATGGTTCGGGATGTCACTGAGCGATCCATCACTGCCATGCGCACAATTTGCCTATCAACACGTGCAGTGGTGCACCGAAGTGAATGCGATCGACCACGTCGGTCCGTCGTACCCTCCAGCATCCAACGGTCACATATCCGCATTACAGTTGTTTGGTTTCGTCCAACACGACTAGCGATTTCTCTGTATGATAATCCACAATCTCGGTAAGCCACTATCCTTCCACTGTCGAACTCGGATACTTGATAAAACGATGTTCGCTGTTGTCTACGAGGCATAACTGATCGTCTTGTGAAACAACCACAAGGTAAACACACGTGCCGAACTTACACTCGTCGAAATCGCCAAGCCTTAAATGGCGCTATGAGGTGACGCCACAGGCGCGCGTGATGTGCGTCTGCCCTGAAATTCTAATCAGTTGCATATCTCATCGCTGCAAACCCATGGTGTAAAATTCACTTGATTCGGATGCTTCCTTCAGGGTGTTGCATTTACGGTGGCCAGAAGTGTATTATGACCAACACGTTAATGTGGTGGCAGCTAGGTACCAAATCTTTCTTTGTAAGAAAAGGTCAGAACAAACTTATCGTGAGTAGGTAACGGATTTGCAGCGTATGACGAGGAAATGCAAATTCAAATGTGCTTGTGGTGCTTTATATACAGATGTTATATTTCGTGATAAGATCGTGTACAGCGTAACTGAGCCGTGTGCGGCTCGCGATCATGCCGTTTGTTCTTTGGGATTTTGTCACATTTAGTAGCGTCTTGTTTCTTCCTTACGTACTGGGTAACGAAGTTGCTGGCTTGCCTCCTTGAGTGGAAGCAGCAGCGCTTATCGGTACCAGTACCGTCATATTATG
The DNA here is from genome assembly GCF_021461385.2 of Schistocerca piceifrons. Classification (NCBI taxonomy): domain Eukaryota; kingdom Metazoa; phylum Arthropoda; class Insecta; order Orthoptera; family Acrididae; genus Schistocerca; species Schistocerca piceifrons. Next base: position 496,894,823 of record NC_060143.1, on the reverse strand, counting down.
TTTGGTGTGGCCACTAGTATTTCTGGGTGGTGGTAGTGTGTGGTGGTGGTCACTTGGTCGTGACGGAACAGCAAGGAAGTCTCCGTGGTGCGCGGCCCGGCCGGGACCGCTGACAGCACGCACACGCTGTCACATTGTGACGCACTAGCTGCGAGAGCAACAAAGTTCGTTGCCCACCGAACCTGGACGCTTGAGTGATCAGTTAACCTGTTATGAAACCCCAACTATTGTGACATCTTTTCATTCATTTGCGGCTTGTTGCTCCCTGGGGTGTTCGGGCTAGCAGTAATGTATGGTGTGTTGGAGTTCGCGAAATCTTGCAGCCGTCTTCCTATACGAGGTGCATTCAAGTTCTCAGGCCTCCGATTTTTTTTCTACTTAACTACTCACCCGAAATCGATGAAACTGGCGTTACTTCTCGACGTAATCGCCCTGCAGACGTACACATTATTCACAACGCTGACGCCATGATTCCATGGCAGCGGCGAAGGCTTCTTTAGGAGTCTGTTTTGACCACTGGAAAATCGCTGAGGCAATAGCAGCACGGCTGGTGAATGTGCGGTCACTAGGAGCCAGGTCAGGTGAGTAGGGAGCATGAGGAATCACTTCAAAGTTGTTATCACGAAGAAACTGTTGCGTAGCGTTAGCTCGATGTGCGGGTGCGTTGTCTTGGTGAAACAGCACACGCGCAGCCCTTCCCGGACGTTTTTGTTGCAGTGCAGGGAGGAATTTGTTCTTCAAAACATTTTCGTAGGATGCACCTGTTACCGTAGTGCCCTTTGGAAAGCAATGGGTAAGGATTACGTCCTCGCTGTCCGGGAACATGGACACCATAATTTTTTCAGCACTGGCGGTTACTCGAAATTTCTTTGGTGGCGGTGAATCTGTATGCTTCCATTGAGCTGACTGGCGCTTTGTTTCTGGATTGAAAAATGGCATCCACGTCTCATCCATTGTCACAACCGTCGAAAAGAAAGTTCCATTCGTGCAATCGTTGGGCGTCAACATTGCTTGGCAACATGCCACACGGGCAGCCATGTGGTCGTCCGTCAGCATTCGTGGCACCCACCTGGATGACACTTTTCGCATTTTCAGGTCGTCATGCAGGATTGTGTGCACAGAACCCACAGAAATGTCAACTCTGCAGGCGATCTGTTCAACAGTCATTTGGCGATCCCCCAAAACAATTCTCTCCACTTTCTCGATCATGTCATCAGACCGGCTTGTGCGAGCCTGAGGTTGTTTCGATTTGTTGTCACATGATGTTCTGCCTTCATTAAACTGTCGCACCCACGAACGCACTTTCGACACATCCACAACGCCATCACCACAACTCTCCTTTAACTGTCGATGAATTTCAATTGGTTTCACACCACGCAAATTCAGAAAACGAATGATTGCACGCAGTTCAAGTAAGGAAAACGTCGCCATTTTAAGTATTTAAAACAGTTCTCATTCTCGCCGCTGGCGGTAAAATTCCATCTGCCATACGGTGCTGCCATCTCTGCGACGTATTGACAATGAACGCGGCCTCATTTTAAAACAATGCACGTGTTTCTATCTCTTTCCAGTCCAGAGAAAAAAAATCGGAGGGCTTAGAACTTGAATGCACCTCGTATTGTGATTAATTATGAAATTGACTGTTACTTGCCAGTGAAGTGCACCAGCGGTGTTTTCTGCCCTGTGGCCGTTGACGCCCCAGTTACCTGCCCTGGTCGTTAGCGTAGTTTTCCAGCAGTGTGCCTTTCCTCATCGTGTTGATGCTGTCTGGGATGGAGTGTAGTACGACAGATTTGTAAGTTGTTTGGTTCATGTTTTGCTTAGAGTGGTTATTGTTCCCTTGGTTGTTTTTAGACGCCAATTTCTGAAGACGTAGTGCTTTTCGTATCCTCGTCCTCGGTCGATATTTTCCATCGTTGTCCCGTTGGTCGGACGGAAGGGAATTGGTTAAATTCTTGGTCAGTCCTTGGGCTGTCCCTAGTTTGGGTTGCCATCCGATTATTTAACTTCAACTCTTGGCTGACTGTCTCACCTCACCTTACGTTTGAGCTACCTTCTCAGGGCAACCCTTGGAAAACTTCTGAGTACCACTTGTTCTGTTTGTTTTAGATTATGATTTTCATTTTAGTCTGAAGTATTGTGCGAGGCCTTCAGCCATGTATTAACTCAATTTTTTTTTTTTTTTTAATTTTACATAAAGGCCTTCAATCATGTAAAATTAAAATTTTGAAGATTGATTTTATTTAAGAAAAAACTTTTTCCTTAAAAGTTGTTCTATCTGAAATTGTTTGTAATCCAGGCGCTAAGCCGTTAGTTGTTCATCTACATCTACATGAGTACTCTGGAATTCACATTTATGTGCTTGGTAGAGGGTTCATCGAACCACAATCATACTATCTCTCTACCATTCCACTCCCGAACAGCGCGCGGGAAAAACGAACACGTAAACCTTTCTGTTCGAGCTCTGATTTCTCTTATTTTATTTTGATGATCATTCCTACCTATGTAGGTTGGGCTCAACAAAATATTTCCGCATTCGGAAGAGAAAGTTGGTGACTGAAATTTCGTAAATAGATCTCGCCGCGACGAAAAACGTCTTTGCTTTAATGACTTCCATCCCAACTGGCGTATCATATCTGCCACACTCTCTCCCCTATTACATGATAATACAAAACGAGCTGCCCTTTTTTGCACCCTTTCGATGTCCTCCGTCAATCCCACCCGGTAAGGATCCCACACCGCACAGCAATATTCTAACAGAGGACGAACGAGTGTAGTGTAAGCTGTCTCTTAAGTGGATTTGTTGCATCTTCTAAGTGTGCTGCCAATGAAACGCAACCTTTGGCTCTCCTTCCCCACAATATTATCTATATGGTCTTTCCAACTGAAGTTGTTCGTAAATTTAACACCCGGGTACTTAGTTGAATTGACAGCCTTGAGAATTGTACTATTTATAGAGTAATCGAATTCCAACGGATTTCTTTTGGAACTCATGTGGATCATCTCACACTTTTCGTTATTTAGCGTCAACTACCACCTGCCACACCATACAGCAATCTTTTCTAAATCGCTTTGCAACTGATACTGGTCTTCGGATGACCTTACTAGACGGTAAATTACAGCATCATCTCCGAACAACCTAAGAGAACTGCTCCGATTGTCACCCAGGTCATTTATATAGACCAGGAACAGCAGAGGTCCCAGAACGCTTCCCTGGGGAACACCTGATATAACTTCAGTTTTACTCGATGATTTGCCGTCTATTACTACCAACTGCGACCTTCCTGACAGGAAATCACGAATCCAGTCGCACCCCTTCAATGTGTTAATAAGTAGTTCTTAGAAAATAAAGTTGTATGTTTGACTTGTGCGACTCACAGTAACTGTTTACACCCCCATCCACAATTGTAACCTTATCATGTGCGCTCTCTGAGTATCTACCAACCAGATTTCAGTAAGTGATATCAAACTTGGAGAACAGATTCTGAAGCAGTCAGATGTATCATTTCATCATGTAATCTAAAGTCTAGATCAGTATGACTCAGGTGATATAGCGGCCGATAAATTTGAGCAGCCACCAATTTGTAGGGTTGAGTCGTCCCTTGCTCACGACTGGCCCAGTAGGAAGCAACAGCACGCGTGTACCAAGTTGCGTAAACAGTTCTCTCTGAACAGGCGGCTACATCAGTGAATAGAATTAAGTCATGCCCCTGGTGATGTTCACGGCACAAACCGCAAGACTGCCCATCCAGACAAGCACTGTGTAACGCTTGTGGCTAGGAAGGTCACGTACAAATCGCATGTTCGCGACGGAACAAACATAATAATTCTGCCCACTCACAAAAATCTATTCACAAGGCCCATGTAATCAACAGTTTCTTCAGTGCTACGGCAGTCCAACAAACTTTTTGTTCATTTGCATCTTAGTGGAAAACGTGTGACATTTCATTTGGACACGGGTGCCTCTGTTACATTTCTGGATGGTAACACATATGAACTGTTAGGCTCCCCACGCCTGTCTAGAACTAGCACGCACCTGACAGTTTGTAATGGACAAGGCACTTCCGTTCTCGCAAAATATTGCCTGCCATGTATCACTTGCATGCACGAACCTTGACTTTCACTCTGCTACAGTCACGTGATTGTGAGAACGTATCTGACCTTGATTAGTTTGATTTGTTTGGCTTTCAAATTCAGGACAATGTGTCGTCAGTGACTCCATTCAATGCAAAAGTCAGTGTTGCTAGCTTTCTGAAAGAGTACCCTAAACTCCTTTCTGAAGGTTTAGGCAATGCTAAAAATTTTGTTGCATACATTACAATGAAAGACAATGCTCAGCCGAAATCTTGCGGGGCGTATCTACTCCCAATGCATTATGGGAAAAAGTAGCTGCTGAACGTAAAGAATTGAAGGATAGCGGAGCTGTTGCGTCCATACAAGCTAGTCAATGGGTAAGTCCACTGGTTCTGCTCCCCAAACCTTCAGGTTACATTCACCTCTGTGTTGACTTTAAGTGTACAGTCGATCCACAAACTGTGATTGATAATTATGAACTGCCACGCCCAGAGGATCTCATGGATAGATTAGGGTCTGGTCGCTATTTTCCAAAAATTGATTTGCGCGATGCATATCTTCAAATACCACTAGATGAAGAATCTCAAAAGTGTGTGTTGTGAACACTCATTTGGGCTTGACTAAATATTTGTGTTTGCCTGTTGGCAGTGCCTCCGCACCCCCTATTTTCCAACGTTCAAACTATTTGGACGATATTTCGTAGTAGGTCGTACACCTGAAGAACACATTGCTAATTGCCGGTCGCGGTGGTCTAGCGGTTCTGGCGCTGCAGTCCGGAACCGCAGGACTGCTGCAGTCGCAGGTTCGAATCCTGCCTCGGGCATGGGTGTGTGTGATGTCCTTAGGTTAGTTAGGTTTCAGTAGTTCTAAGTTCTAGGGGACTTATGACCTAAGATGTTGAGTCCCATAGTGCTCAGAGCCATTTGAACCATTTGAACATTGCTAATTTGCGTTCTTTGTTGCGTGTGTTATTTGATGCAGAACTAAAGTGTAAACTGGACAAGTGCGATTTTTTTCAAATCTGAGTTTCAGTATCTTGGCCATGTCATAGACAGTCAAGGTGTACATCCTCTTCAGCCACAATTGCTAGCCATACGGGACCTGCCAGTTCCTTCCCATGTCACGGAATTGCAGTCAGTCTTAGGGAAAATGAACTATTATATTCGATTCGTATCTAGTGCTGCACAAATCACAGCTCCATTGCATCGCTTGCGTCGCAAGAAAGTCCCCTTTGTTCGGACTGATGAGTGCGAAGTAGCTTTCCAAACACAAAGTGATCGATGCTTGTTTCACTTTGATCCTGACAAACCAGTTGCATCGCAAGTTGAAGCTTCCTTTTACGGAACTGGTGCCACAATTTTGCAAGGATTTGGTGATAAAGACAGGCCTATTGCTTTCGCATCAAAAGTGTTATCCATAGCTCAGTGTAACTATTCACAAACAGAGATAGAGGCATTTCCTGTTGTGTATGGTGTCACCAAAGTCCACCACTATTTACATGGCAGAAAATTCTACATAGTAACGGATCACAAGCCAATGCAGTCCTGGTTTCATCCTACAAAACCGGTTCTGTACGAACTGCCCAAAAATTCCAAAGATGGACTTTGGTGTTGTGTCAACACCAGTACGAGATTGTGTATCGTCCGACAGCTCAACATGGTAATGCGGACGCACTTTCAGGTCTTCAGGTTGACCCTGATACAGGCTTCAACGCTTCTGCTGCATCTCGTTGTCACATCGATGCTCAGGATACTGATTGCTTCAATCCTTTCCTCTGAAGTATACGAAAATTGCACAGGCCACGGAAGATGATTTAGATTTGAACATTTTGTTAAAATACATTGGCACATCTTGGCCTCGCTCACTGCATAGCATAAAAAACTCCGTAGTTCGGTGATACTGTGCACGTCGGCATAGCTTCGCTATACGGCAAAGTGTGATGCTTGTTTAGAGTGACAGTGGACAGTCAGGTTTGTAGATCCCCAAAGCTTTTCAAAAAGAAATGTTGCAGTTATTTCACCAAGGACACTGGGGGATTGTTCGTACGAAACCGTTAGAGCATCTACACTATACTTGGCAGGGTATGGACACCCAAATAGAACAGATGACGTCACAGTGTCACGCAAGTGCGGAAAATCAGTCCGGTCCGCCACAAAAGCCGGCCGCTGTGCCCCTGCGGTTCTAGGCGCTTCAGTCCGGAACCGCACTGCTGCTACGGTCGCAGGTTCGAATCCTGCCTCGAGCATGGATGTGTGTGATGTCCTTAGGTTAGTTACGTTCAAGTAGTTCTAGGGGACTGATGACCTCAGATGCTAAGTCCCATAGTGCTTAGAGCCATTTGAACCATTCACCACAAAAATTCTCTGCCTGGCAATCTTGGTAACGTGTGCACATAGTCTTTGCGGTACCTTTTTGGAACACTCGTTGGTTGATTGTGGTTGACTCTTATAGCAAGTTTCCTTTTGCTGCCGCAATGGACTCGACAATGTCACGTAGCGCACTTCAGGCATTGTCCTCCATTTTTTGCCTCGAAGGTTTGCCTGAAGTCATAGTGTCGGACAACGGCTCTCAGTTCACGTCAGATGAATTTGCAACATTGTATGAACGCAGTGGCATACAGCATCTAGCTAGTGCACCGTTCCATCCACAATCCAACGGCGAAGTTGAACGTTTTCTTAGAACCTTCAAGCAGCGGATGGCCAAACTTCGCACTGCACACACCAGCGATAAAAAACTGTTTCTCGCCTCCTATCGTTCGCATCCACGAGATGGACCATCTCCGGCGGAATCGCTTCACGGCCACTGCCATCGGACACTGCACAACCTGCTCCCCCCTCCTCATCATCCGGCGCCGAAGGAAGGCCGCAAGTATCGCATTGTGTTTTTCAGGGTTTTCAGCGACAGCAGACGGTGGGTGCGCGGCGTACATGTACACTACTGGCCCTTAAAATTGCTGCACCATGAAGAAATGCAGATGATAAACGGGTATTCATTGGACAAATATATTGTACTAGAACTGACATGTGATTACATTTTCACGCGGTTTGGGTGCATAGATCCTGAGAAATCAATACCCAGAACAACCACCTCTGGCCGTAATAACGATCTTGATACGCCTGGGCATTGAGTCAAACAGAGCTTGGATGGCGTGTACAGGTACAGCTGCCCATGCAGCTTCAACACGATACCACAGTTCATCAAGAGTAGTGACTGGCGTATCGTGACGAGCCAGTTGCTCGGCCACCATTGACCAGACGTTTTCAGTTGGTAAGAGACCTGGAGATTGTGCTGGCCAGGGCAGCAGTCGACAGCAAACTATCACGATTAGCCTCGTAACACAAGCATTTCGCCACAGGTGGTCCTTCGTTGCTCTTCATGGACTTGTGTTAGGCGGCGAGGAACCCAGTGGGCACACGCATTTGAGTACCCCAGTTGCTGGACGAGTGTAACAGAACTACCAGCGAAGACATCCAGTGGTGCCGCGATACGTTTGATTTTGCTCCGTCGATCACCTCAAATGAATGTCCGCACGTTTCAAAATTGCAGGAGTCACAGTTGGGTGCAGCCAGTCGTCAAGCTGGAGATTTGGCCGATTTTGTGCGATCTTATTACGATAATGACGGTCATATCGTCCAACGACTCACCGTGCTTTTGTTGACTGCCGTCTCAATATACATTGTGCAAGCTCCTATGAATATCTGCGACGCTCTGATTTGCCGCCAAAAAACACGCAGTGCCAGCTCTCTGCTTGGAACATACCTCCATTACAGGCGCCATTTTGAAGGGTACGTATAGCAGCGCCACCCATCGGAACTATATGAGCTCAAGAGACAATACTCCGCGATGTCCCACAAAAAACTTCCAGTTTTTTCAAACGATATCGGCCAAAAAAAAAAGTGTTGCTCCACTTAATGAACACCACTCGCAACATCATATCTTGTTCTCAAACCGAATATTTATTTAAGTACCACAGTGTTTTACCAAGTATGATTCTATGATAGCAATGTCACCTTTTCTTCTTCGACCTTGAACTCATCTGTACAGTCAGTAATAGGGGGTTTACAGTTTAATTTGGACTCCCAACCCCTGTACAACTCAGGATTTTGCACATTAACAAATCATTCTCTGAGTTTGAGACGGTATAAGAGAAAGGAAAAATTCTTAAGACCGGCTTTTTAAACAAAATTTCAGTCAACAAGTATAAAGTACCACACAGTTACGAAAAATAAACTTAATTCATGAATAACTGCGTACATTGAAACACACTCATGTTTGTCTTCAATGTGGAGATTGTGGAAGTACGCCTTCAAAAAAAATGGTTCAAATGGCTCTGAGCACTATGGGACTCAACTGCTGAGGTCATTAGTCCCCTAGAACTTGGAACTAGTTAAACCGAACTAACCTAAAGACATCACAAACATCCATGCCCGAGGCAGGATTCGAACCTGCGACCGTAGCGGTCTTGCGGTTCTAGACTGCAGCGCCTTTAACCGCACGGCCACTTCGGCCGGCAAGTACGCCTTCTAATCGTTCTCTGTCTCTTTTTATTTTGTCTCTGGACGTGTTAACGTGCGGACCTTTGTACCTGTCCCTGTGCGCTCTGAACGTGTTTACACCCGCCGCCAGTCCTTCTACCTGCTACTCTACGCATAGCCACGTTCAAAGTACCAGTTACAAGAACTGGTGGCGCGCGTCAGAGCACACAGGGACAGGTACAAAGGCGCGCACGTTAGCACCTCCAGAGCAGTTAAAGGGTTAGGAACAGAACCTATAAATACGGCTCTTTTATAATATCTGTATAATACTTTGTATCGTGTTATTACTGCCTGTGATTTTGCATTTCTTCTTTTTATGCTGCATTTTCTTACAATTTGTCAGTTTCCTAAGGCGTAATTACTACCAACAATGTCCGAAATTTTTTTGTATTTCATTTTATTCCGTGGCAATGTAGCACCATTAATCATGCAGGCTTCTCACGTTTTTCGTCGACGTCTCGTATTGTGTACAGTTGCCCAGTAACAAGCGCTTTTTCATTTTTGGATACGGTCTTCTGTCCGGAATCGGTATATCTTCTGTTAGACCAGTAGCTCTGAAACGTGTAACAGAATGGGCCAAGTATGATACAGTTGTTCATCTTAAAACTGCCATACAAGCAACATGGTTACAAAATACCCCTGATGACGCCTGGAACCGGTACAAGGAACCGCTGTCCGTACTTAACATCACCAGTTGACAGCTGCTGGCTAGCTAGCGGGTGCTGCGGTTATGTAGGGCAAGCTTCCTATGCCGTTCAAGTTTTACTACTGACGCCATGCTTCGCCCTCTGCTTCGGTGTGGGTCCGCACATGGTTTTCCACCCTTTGTTCATGTGTTTTACTTGCTGTTTTATGTTTCTGCACTGGATATTTTACTGACACTTGTCTCAATCTGTTTTTGCTTGGGCGCTAGAGACCTTGCCGCCATGGGCCCATACCACCATTTCCATCCATCCATATAATACAAGCTCAGCCTACCGTACCACACATAAATGGTAGAATAACCAAATAATGTTATATAGCTTGTATACTCGCTGTTGGATTATTCTACCTATCACATACGGAATAGTGAGTGGAGCTTTCCCTTTATAATGCCTAGTATCCACTAAATAGACAGCAATTGTCGACTGATACTTGTTGGTTCGCACGCCACTCCATCAACCGGCTCCCTGACCGTCTTCAAGGAATTTTTGATCTGTTGATGGTCGCTTGGAGTGAAACCATTTACCAGAATGAGCAAACAAATAACTGTTGCGATCTAGAGAATTGATATTGAGGAATTTGATCTATCTACAGAATTCTATTAAACTTAGAATCTCAGTACAGATTAATCCTAATTTTATTTACTCTATGCGAGCACACGTGTAGAAGGGAACTACAATTCAGCTTCTTCTCTAGATATAAAACGCAATCTGCTGGCTGACTGACTGACTGGCTCATCATCGTCCAGCCCTAACAGCTAAAGATAGAAACTTGAAGAGATTTCTCGATATTCCAACCCTAAGGGGGTGAAATAGGGGATGAAGTGTTTGCTTGAAAAATCTACACCTACATCTACGTGGATGCTCTGCAAATCACATTTAAGTGCCTGGCAGAGGGTTCATCGAATGTAGCTATTCAGGCAATTTTGAAGCTAGATCTACGGAAATTGTTATTTCGTTTCTTGGTCAGAAATAAGAAATGCGTGGTTTCAACATTTTTATAAATTTAACCTTATGGGGGGTTAAATATCGGGTGAAAGCTTTTTTTCAAAATATGTCATTAATAAAGAACTACTAAAGTATTTTTAAAGCTACATCTATGAACATTGGTATTTGACTTCTTGGTTACAAATAAAAAAATACGTGTTTCAATACTTTTGGAAATTGATCACTTAAGGGGGTTAAATAGAGGATGAGATGTTTTATGAAAATATTTTAGTATGAAAGCATTTTTAAAGCTTAATCTATGAAAATTTGAATTCGATTTCTCAGTTAAAAAATGTTTTTTGGAAATTCAACCCCTAAGGGGGTGAAATAGGGTTATACTGATTCATCTAGCCCAAACTTCTCTGGATAGAAACGGAGTTTAGAGTGAGTGTGTGTCTTGTACTGTAAGCATCGTTTAAGATGGGATTCCCCGAAAAAAAAAATTATGTATTTGAATGGTTCTGGAAATTCAACGCCTAAGAGAGCGCAATATCGGGTGAAAATTTTTAAGAAAATATTTCGTTGCATTAAAAACATTTTAAGAATAAATTTATGAAATTTGGTATTTCACTTCTCGGTTAGATATAAAGAAAAATTTGCTAGGGGATGAATGCTGCTATGGAAATATCTCCACAAGAACCCAAACTTTGGACTCCAGCTACCAGTATCGCTTTTGGATCAGAAGCACATTCAGAAAAGACCTTGATTTTTATGGCCTTAATTAGCGTGAAAAGCTTAGAAGATGTTGCAATTAGTGAACAAAAAACATTAGATTAAATAAAAACAGAACAACATCTCTGCAAGCCACACAGTCTACAGTCTACTCGAGCAAAGCAGCTCGCGTTAAGCTAATGTGACTATAAAATAAAAAGAAATGGAATACAAGCAGGGGACACTGAGACATTTTAACTGCGTCTTAGACCTGCGTGACAAAAAGCAAGTAACTGATGAGATAAGATTAATGATGATCTCTGCATGTTCGCCCCTCAAATGCTTAATCGCTGTTGCATATGCAATAATTGCTCTGATCGAACTAGACATCAGGAAGCAAAGTCATGGATGAGCCACCTGCTATCAGATATTATATCAAGTTACATTGTTTAATAAGATTTAAAGGAACGGTCGACAACTCCTAATTATTCTCATCCCGTGACAGCCCAAGCTGTACAATATTCTCATCAGAATCGACGACTCAAACTGATAAGAACTGTGTCTGCTGCGGCCTACTGGCAGCAACAGCCCGTCAGTCGTAGAATGATGAGTTGATTCTCGAAATGCATGGATGTAGCTCTCTTCCGCACCAAGTGCTTACGTCTGTGTCCCACGAGCAAGTGCATTAGCCTCTGTCACATGATCAAGTTTTCTTCTGCTCCAGAGTTTATGACAGAACGTTCACACAAATGTTCTTCCACCAATGGGAAGATATGGACAACGATTAACCAATGCAATTTAAGGGACAACGGTCCAGCATCCCACCTGTCCGACAATTTTGAAAACTGGAGGTCCATTCTTCCAGCTAGCAGGTATTTTTTAACTAAGCCAATGAGCTGCCTTCCCTCATTGTGAGAGAGAGAATCTGTTGTCCATAGAGGACCGGCGTCTGGATGACGTACGTCTCACATGCCTCACCCCATACACTCCCCCAACTCCAGGAGAAAGAAGGAGCTTTAACAATAACTGCCACACAGCTCTCCAGTGTGAAAGCAGCGAGATGATTACCTTTCGCCCAAAACTAGATCCCATGAATTTTCTCGGAAGACCGGACGGCGAAAAATGCGCAACTAGGCTGTTCTTCGAGCAGAAATATCGGCTAGTAAGAAAATTTATTATTCGTTGCCCGGATGCACAACACTGCTTCCCAAACTGAGTTTGGACTGTGAGGACTGCAGTTCTAAAGACACACATGCGTCCGTCTTCGCCGAAATGGGCACTGTACCATGGCTGCCAAATACTATGTGCCATGTGCTCTGGCCAGCCATCCTTTTGTTTTTCAGTCATCAGTCCTTTGATTGGTTTGGAGCGGCTCATCACGAATTCCTCTCCTGTGCCAACCTCTTCACCCGACAGTAGCACTACGTCTACATCTGCATCTACATCTACATCCATACTCCGCAAGCCACCTGACGGTGCGTGGCGGAGGGTATCTTGAGTATCTCTATCGGTTTTCCCTTCTATTCCAGTCTCGTGTTGTTCGTGGAAAGAAGGACTGTCGGTATGCTTCTGTGTGGGCTCTAATCTCTCTGATTTTATCCTCATGGTCTCTTCGCGAGATATACGTAGGAGGGAGCAATATACTGCTTGACTCTTCGGTGAAGGTATGTCCTCGAAACTTTAACAAAAGCCCGTACCGAGCTACTCCTGCAGAGTCTTCCACTGGAGTTTATCTATCATCTCCGTAACGCTTTCGCGATTACTAAATGATCCTGTAACGAAGCGCGCTTCTCTCCGTTGGATCTTCTCTATCTCTTCTATCAACCCTATCTGGTACGGATCCCACACTGCTGAGCAGTATTCAAGCAGTGGGCATTGCCAATTTCTTTTCCTTGAGTCAACAGTCCTCTGACTACTTGATGGGCTCACCACGACTCCATTCTGTGCCAACTCCATTACCCGAATGTGAAGCTAACAACCAACGTCTCTGTCCTCTGCTACAATTTTACACGCTAGAGTTCCATCTAGTACAATGGAAGTTATACTCTTGGTAGCTATACCCTGAGGGCTTAACACCTGTCCTGTCACCCACCCCTTCTTCATGGTAATATCTACCATCGCCAATTCTGCGGGGAATCTCCTCATTCTGATCCTTAACTTACATAAAAAACTTTGTGTTCTGCCTTACGGCAGGTCTTGCCATGAAGCCTCGTCAGAGAGGTCCACCGCATGAGCGTCTGGGGAAGTGATTCCAGTGGTGGTTTCCCGTTGCCTTCCACTGATGATGAAATGATAATAAGGGCAACAGAAAACCCAGTCGCGGAGCGAAGAAAATCTCCGACTCACCCGGGAATCGAACCCGCGCCCCTTGACGTGAAAGACAGCCTCGCTGACCACATCCTCAATTATCTGCCGGATGTATTCCAATCTCTGTCTTCCTCTTCAGTTTTTACCCTCTACAATGCCCTCTAGCACCAAGGAAGTTATTTCCTGATGTCTTAACAGATGTCCTATTATCCCGTCCTTTCTTCTCGTCAGTGTTTTCCACTTGTTCTATTCCTCTCTGATATTGGGCAGAACATCCTCATTCCTTACCTTATCATTCAACCTGATTTTTAACATTCTTGCCGGCCGGTGTGGCCTAGCGGTTCTAGGCGCTTCAGTCTGGAACCGCGCGACCGCTACGGTCGCAGGTTCGAATTCTGCCTCGGGCATGGATGTGCGTGATGTGCTTAGGTTAGTTAGGTTTACGTAGTTCTAAGTTCTAGGGGACTGATGACCTCAGCTGTTAAGTCCCATAGTGGTCAGAGCCATTTGAACCATTTTTCAACATTCTTCTGTAGCACCACATCTCATATGCTTGGAATCTCTTCTTTTCCGCTTTTACCAGAGTCCATGTTTCTCTAACATACAATGCTATACTACAAATGTGCTTTTTCAGAAATTTCTTCCTCGAACTAAGCAATATGTTGGATACTAGTAGACTTTTCTTGGCCAGAAGTGTCTTTTTGCCATTGCTAGTCTGCTCTTGGTGTCCTTCTTGCTCCGTCCGTCATTGGTTATTTTACTGCCCGGATAACTGAATTCCTTAACTTCATCTACTTCCTGATTATCAATCCTGATGTTAAGTTTCTCGCTGTGCTCGTTTCTGCTACTTCTCATTACATTCTTCTTTGTTCACTTATTCTCAATCTACATTCTATACGCATTGAACTGTTCTTTCCATTCAGCAAATCCTGTAATTCTTCTTCACTTTCACAGAGGGTAGGAATGCCATCAGCTTTACACTCATTTTTCATCCGAGTACTTCGTTCTTGCTCTTCCACTTTTACTTTTCCCTCTTGGTTTTTGTACATGTCGTATATCATCCGTCTCTGCCTGTAGTTAACCTCTGTTTTACTCAGAATTTCGAACATCTTGCACCGTTTTACATTGTCGAATTCTTTTTTCAGGTCCTTCCTTAGTAGTCGCCCAGTCCTCAAATGTATGCTTCGGTCACCTGCAGTGTCGTTCCACATCGCCTCTAGTTGGCTCATCTATTCCTCTGCGGAGTTCTGCAACGCATTAAATGTGCAGCTAAACTGACGAATGGAAAAAGTGAAATGAGTTGGTTGTTAGCTGTACACTCTTCGCAGTCACTGCCATTATCCATGATGTCAAGATCCAGATACCTACAAATCTGTACAATCATTATACGGGTTTCTGTAAATCGGTGTGATAACAATGAAATACGAAACGTTTCGGCCCAACAATAGGCTGACGTCTTTCAGAATGTTGGTGGCCAGTACCAAATATCAGAAAAAAGCCTGAAGAATAACAATTGCATTCACAACAACTTTCAGGTGTGCACTTGAACTTTCTGCTATGTTGTGAACGAAAAATAAATCTATGAACCAAAGAAACATGCAGCATGACTTAAGATGTACACTGGGTAGGACCAAACCAAATACAAAAAAGGATTTCTTGGGTCAAAAAACATGTGAATTTTATTTGCTTGACCGTCAAAAAACTATTACTTTTTTCTGGTTCTTTTAAAAAAGTTTGTGTTGAGTAATGGCTGACATGTCGCCCCATTCACGGATAATGGTCTCAGAAAGGTTGGGAGCGAATGTCGTAGTAGATATTCTTGTACAGACAGAGGAATAAATCTAGTAGTACGATCAAATATGTGTGCTCGAGCAAGTTAGCGGATGTCAGTTGCATGGCATGTTTTAAAAATGAAACAGAGTTTACGGTAGACGGGCGCCTGAGTAGTCCCTGGAGCAGTGCCGGCGAGAGTATTGTCTGTGAAAGGCAGCACAGAAGTTCTGACCTCCTGCGACTTTAAGTTTTAATCTCTCAGGAAGTTTCCAAACAGCGCACGTTCCGCCGCTGCGCGAAAGATTCTGAAAAACATCTTCTAATTTCTTAAAATCGAAAGCAGCTCTCGGGGAACGACCAGAAAGTTAAAGCTGTTACACACTTGATAGCAATGAGAAAGTACTAAAAGAAAAACTTCGTGCATTTTAAGCGAAATCTGCTCTTGACGCTTATAGAAACTTCAATCGCATAATGTAAGTAAAATACGTGCAACAAGAGCACAGAGAGCTCTCTGGCCGTTTAAAAACATTTTTTCTTATTGTGGTCCTCAATCGGAAGACTAGTTTAATGCAGTTCTCTACTCTAGTCCATCCTATACAAGGCTCTTCAGCTCTGCATACCTTCTGGAAACTGCATCTACTAGGGTCTACTTAATGTAGTCAAGTATTGATCTCCTTCTACAGTTGTGACCTCCAGCACTCCTCGCCCGTCTACTTCAGTCAGGAAACTATTCCTTGGAACTTCAGCATGACTTTTAGTCAAGTTGTGCCAGAAATTTCCTCTGCATCTGAATCCTCGTAGATACTCCGCAAAGCACCGTACGGTGCGGGCCGGAGGGTGACCTGTACGACTACTAGTCATTTTCTATTCCACGGCCGGCCGGAGTGGCCGTGCGGTTCTAGGCGCTACAGTCTGGAGCCGAGCGACCGCTACGGTCGCAGGTTCGAATCCTGCATCGGGCATAGATGTGTGTGATGTCCTCAGGTTAGTTAGGTTTAATTAGTTCTAAGTTCTAGGCGACTGATGACCTCAGAAGTCGCATAGTGCTCAGAGCCATTTTTCTATTCCACACGCAAAGAGAGAGAGGGAAAAACGACTATCTATATGCCTCCGTATGAGCTCTGTTTTCTCGTATCTTATCTTCGTGGTCTTACGCGCATTGTATATTGGTGGTAGTAGAATCGTGTAGCAGTCAGCTTCAAATGCCAATTCCTTAAATTTTCTCTATAGTGTTTCTCGAAAATAGCGTGGCCTTCCCTCCAGGGATTCCCATTTGAGTTCCCGAAGCACCACCGTAACACTTGCGTGTTGTACAGACCTACCGGTAACAAATGTAGCAGCCGCCCTCTGTACTGCTCCGATGTCTTCCTTCAGTCCAACCTGGTACGGATACCAAACACTCTCGCAATACTCCAGAACAGGTCGCACCAGCGTCCTGTATGCGGTCTCCTTCAGAGGTGAATCACTCTTTCCTAAAATTCTTCCATTACACCCAACTCCATCATTCGCCTTCCGGATCACAGTTCTCAAATGTTCGTTCCATTCCATGTCGCTTGGCAATGTTGTGCCCATATGTTGAAACGACTTCACTGTCTCAAGCATGACACTAGTACTACTGTATCCGAACGTTATAAGTTTGTTCTTCTTCATCATCAACATCATCATCAGTTTTCTGCTACATTAGCAGGTCCTTTGCCTCTCCATTTTCTGCGATCCATTGCTTCCTTCTTAAGGCTGCTGTATGTTGCACCGTCCATTACGTCATCCAGTATCTGAAATCTCTTCCTTCCTCGCTTCCTTTTCCCTTCTACGTAACCTTCTAAAACTATTTTTATCAGTCTATCATTCTTTCTTAAAATATGCCCAATACAATTTCTTTTTCTTCTTTTTATTACATCTAGTAACTGTCTTTTCTCTCCCACTCTTCTCAGTAGCTCTTCATTTTTTACTCTGTCCATTCAACTTATTCTTTCCATCCTCCGCCATATCCACATCTCAAAAGCCTCCAGCCTTTCTCTGTCTTTCTTCCTCAAAGTCCATGTTTCAGTGCCATACAGAAGAACACTCCTTACAAGACATTTTATGAGTCTCTTCCTGAGTTCTCTGTCCAGACCGCTGCAGAAAACTCTCCTTTTCTTATAAAACGCCCCTTTTGCCATTGCTATCGTTGTTTTAATTTCTGCGATGCACTTCTAGTCAGTGTCTATCCTGCTTCCAAGATACTTAAAATTTTGTACCTGTTCTGATATTTTTCCATTCAGCATAATTTTTATTTATTTCCTCCTAGTGCCAATACTTTTGTTTTATTTGAGTTAGTTTTCATTCCATAATTTTTTCCGTGAGCTTCAATGGTGTCCACCAAATCCTGTAATTCTTTTTCCCCTGTGGCTAGAAGGACCATGTCTTCAGCAAACCTCAAACAGCCTACTCTTCTTCCTCCTATTTCTACTCCTTTGTTCTTCATACTCATCCGCATTAACTCACTTCCGCAGCTCGTGGTCTAGTGGCTAGCGTTGCTGCCTCTGGGTCAGGGGTTTCTGGGTTCGATTCACGGCTGGTTTGGGGATTCTCTTTGCCCGGGGACTGGATGTCTGTGTTGTCCTCATCATTTCATCATCATCATTCGTGACAGTGACTAGGCGGGCGCTGATGGCCGCACAGTTGAGCGCCCCACAAACCAGACATCATCATCGCATTAACTTACATTTTTTTACATTTATAGCTAGCTGCCATTCATCACACCTACTAGAAATTTTGTCTAAGTTTTCTTGTATCTTCCTACAGTCTATGAACTTTGACACAGTACCGTATACCACAGCATCATCAGCAAACAACCGCAGATTGTTGCCTTTCCTCTACGCCAGATTATTGTATATAGAGAACAGCAGCAGTCCTATCACACCTCTTTGGCGCATTGATGTCGATATCCTTGTCTGTGATAAACAACCGTCGTCGAGGACAACATACTGGTTTCTATTACTTAAGAAGTCTTGGGACCACTCACATATCTGTGAACTTATTCCATATGCTCGTACCTTCGTTAATAGCCTGCAATTGGTCACCGTGTCAAATCTAGAAATATGTACTCTGCCTGTTGCCTTTCATTTACAGTTCGCAGCATATCATGTGAGACAAGGGCAAACTGAGTTTCGTACGAGTGATGCTTTCTAAAACCATACTTCTCAGTCTCAAGAAAGTTAAATACATTCCAATCGAGAATACGATCAAGGATTTTGCAGGAGACCAACGTTTGGGGTATTGCTCTGTAATTTTTCGGGTCCCTTTTTTTACCCTTCTTCTATGCGGTAGTCGCCTGCTCTTTTTTCCAGTCGCTTGGGACTTCGTGCTGGGCAAGAGATTCACGATAAATGCAGGCTAGGTAAGGGGCCAATGCCGTACTCTTTGTAAAACCGAATTAGGATTCCATGAGGAACCGGTGATTTATTTGACTTCATTTCTTTCACGTGTTTCTCTACGCCAGGGACGCTTATTACTATGTCGTCTATACGGGAGATTGTCATATGACCAAATGACGCTGCCTTTGCACGATACTCATGAGGAACGATTTCTTGAACGTGAAATTTAAAACTTCGACTTTCGTTTCGCTGTCTTCAACTACCACACCAGAATGGTCAACAAGGGACTGAATGGAAACCTCATACCCAGCCAGAACTCGGTTAGTCGGTCTTTATTGATTGTCCACCCTTGAAGTCAAATATTCAACATTCTTAGGCAAATAAAAAGTTTTCGAAGGCTTCTATTCTTCTCTAGAGTGCACTGTTTATTATGGGCGTTTCACTTCCCTATAAGGCTACACTCTAAATGAATACTTTCGAAACCGACTTTCTAAAACTGAAATTTATATTCGGTAGCAACAGATCTCTGTTTCTCAAACAGATCTTCTTGCTATTCACTGGCTGTAGTTCATATCCTCTTTACCTTTACCATCGTCAATTATTTTCTCTCCAAATAGCGAAACTCATGTACTAAGCGAATCCCCTCAGCATCACCTGACCTGACTACATTCAATTACCCTTTTATTACTTTTGTTGCTGTTCAGCTCATAAACATTTTTCACATTACTAATTCAGGTCAACTTGCTGCATCTCTCAAGTCTTATGCCGTCTTTGATAGTAGTTGCTTTTGTTTCCTCCTCCGCTACTGGGTGTTTAATTTACTTTTTTTTTTTTTTTTTTTTTTTTTTGCAGGCAGTGTAACTGTATAGGCTAATATAGCCAAATAAGGTAACAAAGTAGGGTAATCGGAGTACCTGTTTAGCAGGGAGTTGTAAGATACGCTTCTTCGCGAATTGTTATCACTGCAGCCATTCCTCTTTTTTTTCCGGTAGCTTCTTAGGAAAAACGCGCGTATGATATGTTTCCGGCGTTTGAATGTCAAGTAAAGAAGACGTATCTCACTTTCAGTACTACATACTGGCATATTGTACGTGAAATTATTGAATTTAATTGCATGGATGTAATTAACAAATTCTATGGAATGTTAAAAGGACCATAAAATTTGAATATACAACCATTGGCTGGACTAATGTGGTTTATTCATACCCTCTCTTTCTGTTCCACGTAACTGTGACGTCGACTGCTACGGAACTGTTGCCGGCTCACGGTGAAACGTCGAGACCTTGCGACTTCTGACTTTGAGTCTTTTTCCTACTAAATTTTCAAAATTAAATAATCCATGCTAAACATTACCCAGTAGCTTTGTCTTGTAGTGGACAACTGTTCAATATTTTTCCAGACAAGCCATAAGGCAAGTTGAAAAGTGGTTTAAAAACAGAAACCGAAAGTAGACCAAAAAATCACTTTTCAATTCTTATTGAGCTTATTTACGTACATACCATAATAATGAATTGCTTATGTTGCCCAACAAGTAAAGGTTAAAAATGCATAAATAAAAGACAATAAAATTTAGCAATCTGCTATAGGTAGTGGGTACGAGGACTGTTCAAGAAATAATGATGATAGTTTTTTTTTGACAACATACCTTTACTCATCCTCAAAAGTTTGATGGTCCTTCTCAAAGTAGTCCCCCATGAATTCGATGCACTTGTCCCAGCGTTTCTGCCAGTCTTCAAACACATGTTGGAAACCATTTTTTGAGAGGTCCTTTAAAATTGCCTCTGCACCCTTCACCACTGCTTCTGATGATTGATAATGCCTCTCACGAAGGCGTTTCTTCATGTTAGGGAATAGAAAAATGTCACATGGAGCTAAATCCAGCGTAGAGGAAGTGTGAGGGATGCAATTCACGTTGATTTTTGCAAGATATTCAGCAACAACATTGGCAATATGCGGCCGCGCATTATCGTGAGCAGCAGCTAGCCTGCTCCACGGAAATGTGGTCTTTTGCGCCTGATATGGACTTGTAATATTTTCAGGACATCCCTGTAGTATTGTTCAGTTACTGATGTGTGTGCAGGTACAACATGCTAATAAATCATTCCCTGAATATCAAAGAATGAGATGACCATAATTTTCCCAGCAGAAGCAAGCACTTTTGGTTTGTTGGGAGTTGGTGATGAAAGAGAATTCCACACTGAGTTTTGCTGTTTGTTCTCAGATCAAAATGATGTAGACAAGTTTCATAGGCAGTCATTACATTTGAAAGAACCTCCGGATCTTTCTCTATCATCAACTTTAACTGCATACAGATCTGCAAGCGAATGTCCTTTTCTTCGGGAATCAAAAGTCTTGGAACCCATCGCGCACAAACACGTGTCATGTGTAATTTCTCGGTCACCAACGTGTAGGCGGCACCCAATGAAATGTTCAGTATGTCTGAAAGTGATCTTAAGGTAATTCGTCGATCCTTTCTCACAATGAGAGCAGCAGTGTTGATGTTTTCTTCCGTAAGAGCAGTAAGTGGAGCATCGGGTCTACCTTCCTTTGAAACTGATTGTCTCTCCTCTTTAAACATTTTAAACTACCTTCGAGGTGTGCTGTAGGGAAGAACAGACTCTCCATAGGCCTCCCGTAACATTGTATAGGCCTCAGCAGAAGATTCGTAGAGACGAAAGCAGAATTTCAAAGCCGCATATTGTTCCTCGCGTGTTACCTCCATTACAGCGGTAGGCGGTACTGAACATGTCTGACCTTGCCTGCCTCTCACAGGCGGGAACCAGGAGTCCCGACAATGAAATTACTATTGCGTGTTTGTTGCACATTAAGCTAACAGAATATCACTAAATAAAATTATAGCACTAGAAATAATAACAATAAAAATTATGATCATTCTTTATTGAACAGCCCTCGTATAAATAATAGAATGCCAAAGGCAACAACGACAAAGGGATGGCTAAGGAAAGACGTTTTCGCGGCCAGCATATTCACTACTGTGTATCCTTGAATTTTAATCTATGGGGAAGCCTAAAAAAAAACTACTTTACTAGGTGGAAATGACGTATGCGTAGACGTTTTATGGGCGTGATAGGAAGAACCTGCAAAAGTCTTTGAATCATTAGAGGGTCTTCGAAATGTGCAACAGTCTATTATTCGCCGCGTACATGTGTCTGTTGAAGAAGCAAAGTAGGAAAATCTACTGAGAGCGCATTAAATGTGCAGAACAGGTTTTTTGTCGCCATCATCCATTGATCACAACAGTTACGTGACTACGATATGGAGAAAGGTTTGTTCATAAGCTACACAGTCTAATGCAAACAGTCGCGGCACTCTCTGGTGCGAAAATTGTTACCGTGTGACAGATGGGAGTGACACTAGCGCTCCAGACGGTGAGAAAGGAAAACAGACAGCTGCCTGCATCGTAAAGACATAAATTAACGTGAAAGACATGTAAAAATAGCCAAATCTCACTGATTCAATGACATAAACTACAACTTACGAAGAAATACATTCGAATATCCGTATAACTGGAGCTTACTCCAGTGAAAGCAAGAGAATATAAACACATTTTCTGTTGTCTGTTCTGTTTAAGATACGCACTTCCCTTTGGCGCGTAAAAAATTTTTATGTGGTCTAATGGTTGGCCCATTTTCATACACGTAGGTAGATGTGACAGTAATTATAAACACCATGTAGGTTGAGAAGCAGCGTAACTGTTGCTCTGTGTTGGAATAACTTTTTCCAGCCAACTGCGTTTTGTCATCCTTTACCGCCCCAATAAAACAGAACTTTCTGTGGAAAACCCGTGCACAAGTAAGACATTGTTTACTTGCAGACAGTAAACAGTAAACAGTGTGCAGCGACTTACACGCAGCTAAGGAATCATACTGGCAGTTTTTCTTTCTTGATTTTTGACGTTTGAAATAACTAGACTCCCACTTTTCCGGAAAAAGAATTACACAGGTTGCTCTTACGTCTAATCATCATTATGAAGGCTGTGGCTCGTTGCGTCACTGTATGCGACGGAGAATGAAACCAATATCAGTTTCTCTGATAGTCTCATGAAATCATGGACGTCTACACACAATTATAATGTCGTACTTCATACAGTGAAAACAGATTAACTGCTGTTCCAGTCCGCAGCTCGTGGTCGTGCGGTAGCGTTCTCGCTTCCCACGCCCGCGTTCCCGGGTTCGATTCCCGGCGGGGTCAGGGATTTTCTCTGCCTCGTGATGACTGGGTGTTGTGTGATGTCCTTAGGTTAGTTAGGTTTAAGTAGTTCTAAGTTCTAGGGGACTGATGACCATAGATGTTAAGTCACATAGTGCTCAGAGCCATTTGAACCATTTTGAACTGCTGTTCCGCTATCGATACTGTGCCATTAAGCTTGTTCTGAAACAGCTGCCGAGCTAGGAAGTCGCGATGAAGAAAATTAAAATGAAGAGAGTTTGATATTCAATTTGTTTAATTTTTTAAAATTTTTTGCTGTTTTTAAATGCATTCTATTCATTTCGTTGTAAAATTATTTGTTGTCGTCTTCAATCTGAAGACTATTTTCATGCAGTTCTCCATGCTACTCTATCCTGTGAAAGCTTCTTCATCTCTGAATAAATAATACAACCAATTTCCTTTCGAGCTTGCTTGCTGTATTAATTTCTTGGTCTTCCTCTACAACTTTTACCCCTAACCCTTTCCTCCAACACTGAATTATTAACCCCTGATGTCTCAAAAAGTGTCCTATCTACCGATCCCTTCCTTTAGTCAATTTGCGTGGCAACTGTCGTCTCTTGCCAGTTCTATTCTTTAACATCCTCATTAGTTACATGATCTTCCCATCAAATCTTCAGCAGTCATCTTTAGCACAAAATTTCAAAAACTTCTATTTTCTTCTTGTTAGAACTTTTCGTCTTCCACGTTTCACTTCCATACATTGCTACACTCCAAAGAAATACCTTCATGAAAGACCCTCTAACGATTAAATCTATATTCGATGTTAACAAATTTTATTTTCTTCAGAAATATTTTTCTTGCAATTGGCAGTCTAAATTTTACATCCTCTCTGCTTCGGCCACCATCAGTTATTTTGCTGCCAAAATAGCAAAACTCTTCAACTACTTTCAGTGTCTTGTTTACTAATCTAATTTTCACAGCCTCGCCTGATTTAATTCAAACACGTTGCTATTCTTTTCTTGCTTTTGTTAATGTACATCTTATATCCTCCTGTCGAGATACTGCCCATTTCATTCAACCCCTCTTCCAAGTCCTTTGCTGTCACTGACAACGCAAAATTTTTATTTCTTCTAACTGAACTTTAATTCCTTCTCCAAATATTTCTTGGTTTCCTTTATTGCTTGCTCAATATACACTATGAATAAAATTGAGCATAGGCTACAACCCTGTCTCACTTCCTTTTCAACCAGTGCTTCCCTTTCAAATCCTTCCACTCTCATAACTGTCCTCTGGTTTATGCACAAGTTGTAAATCGCCTTTGCTCCCTGTATTTTATCCCTGCTACCTTGGGAATTACAAAGAGAATACTCCCGCCAACGATGCCAAAAGCTTTCTCTAAGTCTCCAAATACTATAAACATAGACTTGCCTTTCCTTGAAAATTCTTCTGTAAGGAATTCGTGTTAGTATTTTCCAGGCATGACCTATTAGACTTATGGTTCAGTAATATTCACACCTGTCAGCACGTGCCTTCTTTAGAAAAGGAATTATTACGCGTTACTTGAATTCTGGGGATGTTTCGCTTGTCTCATAATCTTGCACTCAAGGTGGAATACTTTTGACGTGGCTGGCTCTCTCAAGGATATCAGTAACTCTGACGGAATGTCGTCTACTCCGAGGCCCTTGTTTCGACTTAGTTCTTTCAGTGCTCTGTCAAATTCTTCTCGCAGTATCATATATTCTCACCTCATCTTCCTCTACGTCCTCTTCCCTTTCTATAAATCTCCTCCAAGTTCATCTCCTTTGTATAACCCCTCTACATACTTCTTCCCGTTTCACCTTCCCTTCTTTGCTCAGGACGGGTTTTCCATCTTAGTTCTTGATTCATACATTGCTTCTCTTTTCTCCAAAGGTCTCTCTAATTTTCCCATAGGCGGTATCTATCTTTCCGCTAGTGATATATTCTTATACGTCCTTCCATTTCTCATCTATCTATTCCTGCTACATTTTGTAATTTCTTTATCCAGTAAGTTGGGGCAAACAGGGTTGTACGACGAATGATGGCAATATTATTAGTCACGAATGGACGACTATTAGACAAAAAAAGATGTATGTTATTCTTTTGTGTCGTGATGTGTTAATTAGTGAACAGCCGCTGCATTTGCTAATAAGAACGTTAAGTCGATATCGATTTTGCCCTTTACATCAGGCCATTTGAAAACGAATGATAATTTAATCATGACATTACTTCCCAGGAACTCAATTTTTGCGATCCACTTTAAAATGGCCTCAGCAACGCCGAAATCGATCGTCAACTATATAAAGTTGTTACTAGCAATTGGAACGGCTTTCATTTACTGAACATAGTACTGCGGAATCAGCAATTTACGAACGTAGAGAAACTTATGACCTCTGCTTGCTACACAAGGACTTAAAGGATTACATAGATTGTTGCCTCTGTAAACGTTCTGGTAATCTTTAGGCACTGCTGAGATGGTACAGTCTGTAAGGTACTGAACTCGCATCGGAAAGAAGGCAACATCAGTTCCCCCTGATTTCCCTAAATAGTTAAAGACGAATGCTGGAATGGTTCCTTTCCAAACGACACGTCTAATTTCCTGCTCCATCCTTGTGAAATCCAAGCGTTTGCTCTGGTTCTAATGACCTCGTCATCGACGGCACGCAAACCTATTTTTCCTTCCTTCGTCTGGACATCAGCAGTCACGAATGCAGAAATTTCATGGAAATAGCTGCAAGTTCACAAGCTAAAACGTTGCTATGACCACAATTTGTTACACTTTATACTTAGGTGCTTGTCATGTAATGTTGAAACCGGGCAAGAGATAAATATTTCTCCAAAAAGAAAGAAATGCAAACGATGGTTTTGATTAAATTTTACTATTTTGCCTCCAGGGCAAGAAAAATATTGTTTCATATTTGTTTAAAATAAAAGAAATTGCAGCCCTTGGTCACAAAAATGAAGTCTTTTGACCGAGGTTTCGGCACTGCTATGAGTGCCTTCATCAGAAGTAAAACACTCAGACTGGCATGTCACGTACGAAAGTAAATATCAAGCGATGAAACTTTAGTCACACAATTTTTAAAATAGAATACAGAGAAGGCAAGCCACTATGGTGTGCTCACACGTTTCGAGCTACGGTAGCATCAGACTTCTTTTTTGCGACCGAGAGCTGCATTTGCTTCAGTTTTATTTTGTAGACGGTCGCTGACCACGCAGCCATGTTCAAAACTTTGTATTTATTCATTTTTATTTCACTGACTTTGGAACTTTGCACAAACAATCTTGTACTTGATGTTTCATTAAATTCGTTAACTACGAGGTCTATCCAGAAAGTAAGGAACGATCGGTCGCGAAATGGAATCTTTTGTAAACCCTCGTCGCCAGTTTTGTAAAGGCCTCGTCGCTACTGCTGTGGAGGCCGAGTTGCCTCTGTTGTTACGGTACGCCGAATTTGTGAGTACGTCAAACGGCTTCTGGTGCAGTACACCGCTAAGACAATTTCTCTCTGCCACTATGACACAGCTATGCCCCAGGGTCAGGTAACAGGATAGGAGAACGAAGGTTCTACACCACTCCAACAAATTAGTAACAAAGTTGCACAAATGAGTTAAAAAGGCTTACATATCTTCCTGACTTGTTCAGTAATGAAGTCTGCAACACTGCATGTAATACAACACAAAAAAGCCCTGAATGGCTAACTGCAAATAATTGTAGGTAAATATCACACTACATAGCAAATGCAATTTACAACAAGTGTCTGTCCACTTCTTAAGGATGCGGATAGGAGGGGCGTGGGGTCAGCACACCGCTCTCCTGGTCGTAAGATGGTATTCTTGACCGAAGCCGCTACTATTCGGTCGAGTAGCTCCTCAATTGGCATCACGGGGCTGAGTGCACCCCGCAAAATGTCAACAGCGCATGGCGGCCTGTATGGTCACCCATCCAAGTGCCGACCACGCCCGACAGTGCTTAACTTCGGTAATCTCACGGAAACCGGCGTACGCAAGGCCGTTGCCTGTTCGCTTCTAAGAATTTACTACATGACGATCCTTGTCTAAGTCAAACCTGCACGATGATCCATAACCAAGTGAGCGAGAGCTGCTCTTCTCTCTTCCGAGAAGGCTTCTGTCCGTTGGCGTCCGGTCATTGGCGGATTGTGTGCGGCCGGCAATTGGATGAGACGAAGTCGATATCTTCAACCTCAGCGCCACCCATTGTGCTGCTGCGCAAGAGCGAATCTGTATGACACTGGCACCAACATACAGGGTGTTTCAAAAATGACCGGTATATTTGAAACGGCAATAAAAACTAAACGAGCAGTGATAGAAATACACCGTTTGTTGCAATATGCTTGGGACAACAGTACATTTTCAGGCGGACAAACTTTCGAAATTACAGTAGTTACAATTTTCAACAACAGATGGCGCTGCAAGTGATGTGAAAGATACAGAAGACAACGCAGTCTGTGGGTGCGCCATTCTGTACGTCGTCTTTCTGCTGTAAGCGTGCGCTGTTCACAACGTGCAAGTGTGCTGTAGACAACATGGTTTATTCCTTAGAACAGAGGATTTTTCTCGTGTTGGAATTCCACCGCCTAGAACACAGTGTTGTTGCAACAAGACGAAGTTTTCAACGGAGGTTTAATGTAACCAAAGGACCGAAAAGCGATACAATAAAGGATCTGTTTGAAAAATTTCAACGGACTGGGAACGTGACGGATGAACGTGCTGGAAAGGTAGGGCGACCGCGTACGGCAACCACAGAGGGCAACGCGCAGCTAGTGCAGCAGGTGATCCAACAGCGGCCTCGGGTTTCCGTTCGCCGTGTTGCAGCTGACGCCAACGTCCACGTATCGTCTCATGCGCCAGAGTTTACACCTCTATCCATACAAAATTCAAACGCGGCAACCCCTCAGCGCCGCTACCATTGCTGCACGAGAGACGGCGATATGCATGTGGGCAGCATTTGGTTTACTGACGAAGCTTATTTTTACCTCGACGGCTTCGTCAATAAACAGAACTGGCGCATATGGGGAACCGAAAAGCCCCATGTTGCAGTCCCATCGTCCCTGCATCCTCAAAAAGTACTGGTCTGGGCCGCCATGTCTTCCAAAGGAATCTTTGGCCCATTTTTCAGATCCGAAACGATTACTGCATCACGCTATCTGGACATTCTTCGTGAATTTGTGGCGGTACAAACTGCCTTAGACGACACTGCGAACACCTCGTGGTTTATGGAAGATGGTGCCCGACCACATCGCACGGCCGACGTCTTTAATTTCCTGAATGAATATTTCGATGATCGTGTGATTGCTTTGGGCTATCCGAAACATACAGGAGGCGGCGTGGATTGGCCTCCCTATTCGCCAGACATGAACCCCTGTGACTTCTTTCTGTGGGGACACTTGAAAGACCAGGTGTACCGCCAGAATCCAGAAACAATTGAACAGCTGAAGCAGTACATCTCATCTGCATGTGAAGCCATTCCGCCAGACACGTTGTCAAAGGTTTCGGGTAATTTCATTCAGGGACTACGCCATGTTATTGCTACGCATGGTGGATATGTGAAAAATATCGTACTATAGAGTTTCCCAGACCGCAGCGCCATCTGTTGTTGAAAATTGTAACTACTGTAATTTCGAAAGTTTGTCTGCCTGAAAATGTACTGTTGTCCCAAGCATATTGCAACAAACGGTGTATTTCTATCGCTGCTCGTTTAGTTTTTATTGCCGTTTCAAACATACCGGTCATATTTGAAACACCCTGTACATCTTTGTGCCTGTGGTGCTTATACCCTGGCTGTGTCCTATAAGGACGAGACAGCAGAAACCAGAGTGAAAATCATAATTGTTTAATTTGCAACCTTCGCTATACCTTGCAGCCACTTCTCTACATAGTCACTGCTCCGACTTAGACATCTGTCTTAGCGTCATAGAAAGTAGTCCGTCTATGCTTCCCGACAATTTTCTACGCTGGACTGCAGCTCGTTGTCTGTTGCAAAATATTATCTTCACAGCCAGTGGTTCACGTGAGCAGAGATGAAAATCGGAGAGAACAAGTCTTGGCTGTATGGCGATTGATCAAACACTTTCCATCGAAAACGCTGCAAGAGTGTCTTCATTGCTTCTGCAGTATTGTGCCGAGAATTGTCATGAAGAAGGAACTGCATGGCAGTTACGTTATGTGGGGTTGTATGATATCAGGCGAAATCACTCGGCAGGCACCCACAGTTGGCGGAAGACAGTTTTCTAGGCCTATTTACGCGCTCACTGTGCACTGAAAACCGAGATGAACGAAGTGACACTATCTTCGGGCATACTACAGACACTGCCCAACACAGTGGTGCAAAGAATGAGATTTTCACTCTGCAGCGGAGTTTGCGCTGATATGAAACTTGCTGTCAGATTAAAACTATGTGCCAGACTGAGTTTGGAAGGTAGGAGGCGAGATACTGGCAGAAGTGAAGCTGTGAGGACGGGCCGTGAGTCGTGCTTGGGTAGCTCAGATGGCAGGGCACTTGCCCGCGAAAGGAAAAGGTCCCGAGTTCAAGTCTCGGTCCGACACACAGTTTTAATCTGGCAGGAAGTTTCACATTCGTGCAAAGTTTCATCGGATTTTGACTGTGGTTTCCATTCCGCGACTGATCGTTCATTACTTCTGAATAGCCCTCCTATAAAGCGGTAAAACTCTAGGGAACCCATTTCTAGAGCCATACCGAAAATAAAGCAGACAAATAAACAAGTGAAACTAAATTATCGGGATGATAGTGAAAAACTGGCATGGTGATATATTATACTTTGTCTGTTTGGTAAAGTATTCGCAGTAAAAGATTTGCATCTGTCGAGGGAGGCCACAAATTTTGCATTTCCGTGAGTTAAGATAATACGCTGAGAATGCGCTGTTCTGTTTCAGCGCTGGCATCTACCACGAGTGGCGAGCGAGCTGCTAATGAATATGCAGCTTCCTGTACGCGACACTTAAACAGTAGGGCACAACACAAAACGATTCCCGCTGTTACCAGCAACACACGCATTCGAATGTTGTCCAGATGGAGTTTCACAAGGCCACCCTAACAGCGAGATACGAGCAGACAGTGCCACATACAAACCAAGCCACCCATTTTCTCCAGCGTTGCTCTACTAACGGAAGTATCCGCACCATTTTCGCAAGCCACCTGCATGTATCTAATGCAACGTGGCACAGCGGGTTTCCAGGGCGCCTCTTTCTATGCAAATAGAACCATTGCGAATAAATGCGGATTTCTATGTGTTTCTATTTTCCGAAGCGGTAGCCATACTCTTTGGTTCGTGTACACTAATTAAAATGAAAGTAACGTGGAAAAACGTGTAATGAAAATCCACATAAGCAAATGAGAATTAGACTAAAATTAGAGAATGTTATGCAGACAAAAACAGTCCTAGTCTGTAACAGCAGAGAACGTGCAGACATTTTCCTCATTCGGTAGTGAATTAAGGAATGTTAATTTCGTTCAATGAATGCACGCTGGACAAACAAATTCTAATTCGTCACCAGAAATGAAGTCTTCACATACATGACATCCCTTCCGATACATGACATATTTCAAACTGTTGTCCACATGTAACTTTGTTACTTTCTTCGTCTGTGCATATTTCCTACAACCAATACCATCTTCCTTCACATTGCAGTGGATCAGCTTCACGTATCCTTTCATACATATGACATATTTGAAACTGTTCTCGACTACGTCAATTTCTTCACCTGTGCAAATTTCCTACAATATTACCTGTGTTTAAAATTTCACTCCTTACCTTCCTGTTAAGTTTCATCTCGCTGCGCCGTCCATTGGCAAAATACTGCCTAAGTATTGTCAAGTATTTATCGATATGTACCTTACCCTCAATAAAGGGTTTCCTCTAAACTCTCTCCTAAACTTCTCGCAACAGTATCACTACCGTATTTTTGCTGTCCACTTATCTTTTCCATCCTTTGTTTCCATTTCTAGGTCAATACTTCATAACAATATGGTATTTATTTTTATCTATATTTTTTCAGGAGCAGATTCTGCCAATTTTTTGTGTAACACGACACCCTGACTAAGAAAATTCCTTCATTAAATACCTTCAGTCGTTCGCAACTTGATATTGTGTAACTCTGGTTTATGTATTTTTATACTTAAGGGGACCACACCCTGCCTATCTAACCCATGTTAATTTAGGCAAGTATTTGACCCATTTCTGAAAAAAACTATTTGATGCAGGACCTTAATATTTTTACTGTATGTTACATGATGCTAATAGTCAACTGTACTAAAATCTACTTCATCCATTTTATAGTTTTTAAGAAATAGTTTTTTAAATTTATGAACAAAAAATATTAAGTTTTTTCAGCAGAAAATATTTTTTGTGAACTTCCTAACGGGGGAATATTAATAAGTGTAGTACCAGAGGCGGATTTTTATGTTATGCAGAATCTCTGAAAATTTCATTCATTTATCTATGATAGTTTCTGATTAATTTGTGGGATATTGACTTTAAAGAAAAAATTTTGAAATTTGTTACTTACAGTTAATTAAAACTGTCCTGCTGCATATGATGGCCCTGCTTCGGCCTCTAGCAGGTCTTCCATCTCCTTTTTCACCTTCCTGGATGTTTGTCTTGCTTTCTTGGCAATATTAGACGCAGACCTCTCTGCATCAGCTATCCTCATTTTATCGCAATATTGCAGGCCAGTGATCATATTTTCACCAGGATTAATACCCATCTTTTTCAGTACCCAACACTTTCCAGTATTACCACAACTGAATGTAATAACAACATCATGAACTATTAGTTTGATTGTATGCATTCCTACAAATACAGTGTTGCGAAGGCGGTTCCAAATTATGCTGTTGAAACATTCATTTGGGTTCTGTGTCTGCCCATGCAGACATTTCCTTAAAGGTCAGGATGAGCCAAACCTCTGAAAATAGGTTTAATTGCTGTAATAACAGCAGCAGGAAGAGAATGCTCTTGAGAATAAGATTCTCCTGTTGCCTCAGCCCTGTTGTATTTGCACCACGAATTTTCTCCTGATGGATACAATCCATGACATGGATTATCATCAGTAGAGGACTTATGGAAAAATATGATCCAAACATCTCTCACATTGCTTCCAGATTTTCTTTATTTCTCCTAACTGCATGCCCATAGGATACCTGCAAGTTTTCTAATACAGTTTTTGTTATCCGACCCTGTCCGGTCTACAATTTTCCATCATCTAATAGTTTCCCTCTCGTATCAACAGTTACTTTTCTCAGCCTTGTCCCCAAACGTTTATGAACATGTCCTACACATTCTGTTTTGCTAATAATTGCATCTTCATATGGCTTAGAGCTCACCACATTCTTGTATGCCTTATTGTCACCATAGACCAAATATTTGGTGTACCGTACGTCTCTTGTTTCTACGGAGCGATGAAATATTTGTTGTACTCCATGAACTTCCATACCACCACTTGTTCCTCTAAAATTAGCCACACATTTTTCTTCTTTATGTTCATTGACTTTACAATATTTGCAATATTTAGACATTATCTCCAGATCTAACACTTTACCGATGTCTACACTGGTGGCAGTTACTACTCCATTCAAAGAAGTATGTCCTCTTTTCTGCCAACTTCCATCAAGTGCAACTGCAGTATCCGAATATCCATCATTTTCTTCCACAGCTTCCCTAGCAGCCAGTTTCATGCTTTCCTCACTGACTTCACATACAGCTTTCTCTAATATTGCAGTCAGTTTTTCAAATTTATTTGGTGGTTGATGTAAGTTCATCGCTGAACAAAATGTTCTCCCAGCAGCCATGTCCTTGCCAACGGATCGTAGGGCATACACTAATTTAGTATTGGTTTCATAAGGGCCACTTGCATCTTGTTTTGAAGAACACATAAATGAAATCACAGCTGAGCATTTAGTGCAAATTAAATCCAAAGCAAATGCGAGGCCTTTTCTCCCACTGGCACTCTCACAAATTTTCATACTCTGTGACTCACCATACTGTCTACGCAGTACAAATTTAGAAATTATATCTGCTAATATTCTCAAATTTATAGTAATGTTACTGCACCCCTTGTCACTTACAGTAAATTCGATGTAACTCTCGTGAAGTGGTGAGTTTCTTTGATGATACACTTGTTGAAGAATTAAAATTAGAAACATCGTTGCCAGGCGACATAACCTCTTGTACAGAAAGCTTTCTAAATCTGTTTCCTCTAAATTGTCGTTTCTTGAAAATGCCTTTACGTTTAGTCATCTTCAATAAACACAACAAAACACACGTAAACGAGCACTGCAAACGTAAGTATAACAACTACTCGCAGTCACACTTGTACAAAACTAAACGCGTGTTTGAGTGTGTTGTTAAAATCAGCAGAAACAAAAGAATACCGACCGTTGCATTCCAAGGATAGCCAACACACTCGGGATTAAAGAAAAATCCCTAACGTGCAGTGTAGGGGATATACAGATCTAATATATGCAGAAAAGTGGGCGTGGCACACAAACACACGTAGTAGGAAAATGCTCTTTAAATGCTCGAAAAATTTTTTTCAGCAAAATCCTTTTCAGAGGAATTATCTATCGAAATATGACGAAAACCGAAAATCGATTTTTTCGCCCTGAACCACGGCATGATCCCCTTAAACGGAATGGTGTGTAAAGCAACTGTTATCTACAACGAAATGTAATATCAGTGGGTATTATATGAACCTTAGCAGTCATGTATGAACTACTGAACAATTACAGTTGAAACTCCAGAAAAGTTGTTAATATGTCAAGTTCTCGTATGGCATGTTGCTATTTTGGTTCTTTTCACCGATCCTACATGTACAATTACTTACATATTCCACAAGGCACCATTCGGTGTTTGGTGGAGGGTACGTTATACCGCATTTCTGTCCCACTCGCAAATGGAGCTGGGGAAAAACATCTATATGCCTCCATATAAACCCTAATTTCTTTTATCTTGTGTTTGTGTTCCTTATGCGAAAAGTACGTTGGCAGCAGTAGCATCGTTCTACGGCCGATTCTCTAAATTTTCTCAACAGCGTTCTTCGAAAAGACCCTCGCCTCCCGGTCAATGATTCCCATTTCAGTTACCGAAGCGTTTTCGTGATACTTGCGTGTTGATCATAAATACTGGTAACACGTCTGGCTGCCCGCCTCTGAATTGCTTCGATGTCTTCCTTTAAACCGACGTCGTAGTGATCTCGAACATTCGAAAAGTACTTAACAGAATGTCACACTAGTGTTCTATGTGCTGTCTCCTCTACAGATGAACCACACTTTCCTAAAATTCTCCAAATAAATCTAAGCCGATCATTCTCCTTTCCTCAAAAATGATCACTTATTCGTTCCATTTAATGTCGCTATGCAACATTACGCCCAGATATTTGGCTCTGAGCACTACGGGACTCAACATCTTAGGTCATAAGACCCCTAGAACTTAGAACTACTTAAACCTAGCTAACCTAAGGACATCACACACACCCATGCCCGAGGCAGGATTCGAACCTGCGACCGTAGCAGTCCCGCGGTTCCGGACTGCAGCGCCAGAACCGCACGGCCACCGCGGCCGGCCCAGATATTTAATCGACCTAACAGTATCAAGTAGCACACTCCTAATCCGTTATTAGAACATTACTGGATTGTTTTTCTCACTCATCTGTACTGACTTACACTTTTCTTAGATCTACAATTACCTGCCATTCATCACACCAACTAGAAATTTTGTCTAAGACATCTTGTACTCTCCTTCAATCACTCAACGACTACACTTTACCGTACATCACAGCATCATCATCAAATAGCCGCGGATTGCTGCGAACACTGTGTGCCAGGTAATTTATGTACTATAAAATAACAGTGATCCTATCACACTTTACTATCACATTGTCTTGGGCACTGCCGACGATACCGTTGTCTCTGATGAACATTCGCCTTCAAGGACAACGTACTGGATCCCATTACTTTAGAAATTTTCTAACAACTCATATCTGGGAAATTATTTGGTATATTCCCACCTCCGTTTACAGTCTTCACTGAGGCATCTTGTGAAATGCTTTTCAGAAATCTAGGAATATAAAAACCGTCTGTTGCCCCTTATCCATATTACGCAGAATATCGTGTGAGAAAAGGGCAAGCTGAGTTTTCCTCGAGCGACGTCTACTAAAACCGTGCTGATTTGGTCAGTACCTTATCCATTTCATGGAACTTCATAATATTCGAACTGAGAATATGTTCAAGAATTCTGCACGAAACCGATGTGAAGGACATTGGTCTGTAATTCTGCGGGTCAGTTCTCTTATTCTTCTTATGTAGAAGAGTCATATGCGCTTTTTTCCAGTCGCTTGCAATTTTGTCCCGCGCAAGACATTCGTGATAAATGCAAGCTGAGTGAGGTACCAATTTGTTCAGTATTCATTAGATATCTGAACTGAGATTCTATACGGACCTGATGACTTATTTGTTTTCAACGCTTTCAATTGATGATCTATGCCAGGGATGTCAACTAATATGTCTTCCATCCGGGAGTCGGTGCGGTATATAAACAATGTTATGTATGTACGGTCCTCCTGTGTTAACGATTTCCGAAACGCGGAATTTACAACTTCAGCTGTCCCTTTGCTTTCTTCTGCTCCCATGCCAGATTGGTGAACGAGTGACTACATGGAAGCCGTCGACCTGAGGACCTGAGTTTTTCGTGTTCTTGGCTAGATTCTTTGCTATGGTACGACGGTAGTAGTTGCTATATGCTTGCATTTTGTGGTCTAAAGAGAACGCGCAGATGACGATAGGCAAAAATTAGTAGAGATTCGTTCGTCTGTAAGAAGTTACACACGAACGAATCTCTACTAATTTTTGCCTGTCGTCATCTGCGCAGTCTCTTTAGACCAAAGAATGCAATAGTTTGCAACACGTTTAAAATTTGCCCATAATTCCCATACTTCCATCATTCTGGAACTAAATTCTGTCCATTCATTGCCCAAGTGAGATGCTAGCAACTGTTTATCCGATCCTTCTAGCAAAAGTACTCTCCTGGCCTACTTGATCAATTTGTTAACTTTAGTGGTCAACGTCGCCATTATGACCTTGAGATCTTTAACCCTGTCTCTATACTGACACCATCAATAAAATCAGGCCTGATTGTAGCTACAAGATCTAAAATACTTCCACTGTGTGTGCGCTATCGAAGTAACTGTTCAGGACATTTTTCGAAAAGCGTGTTCAAAGTGCCTCACAATTACCTGCAGTGAATCTAAAGGCGTCCCAATCTATTAATCGTAGGTTAAAGTAGCCTCCAACTAACACTGCATGAGTTGTGTATTTCCACACCACTGAGCGTACGCTTTCTTTGAATGACTCTTAACACTGTCACGGTGGAATCGGGTAGCCGGTGGAAACGTTCAACAGTTAACGTGATTTCACAGGGACCTGTTATGCTCTACGACTTCACAGTCCCACTCAAAATCGGCCTAATTACAGACAATAGTTTGGTCAACTGCAATGAACATTACTCCTCCTATTGCGTCTAATCTGTCTTTCTGATATACGTTCGATGCCTCGCTAAGTATTTCAGAGATGTCTGTTTCGAGTTTCTGCGAGCTCTCGGTCCCAAGAATAAATTAAGCGTGACAAACTTTTCGGATAACAGATAATTCAGGAACTTTGTTACGAATAGTTCCACAGTTTACTGACAAAATTTTGACAGTCGAAGTGCGTTTAATGTGAACGCGGTCTGATTTCGCTGTCTGCGTGCCGATTACCGAGTGTTCGTCAGAGTACCTCAAACTACTGCTTAGAGTAAAAACACCCATGTGCACTCCACAAGTACTCTGTTACCCGAGTAGCTGCTTCCTTTGTGTACGACACCCCAAACCTATAAAGGGAAGTCATGCAACTCATCACCTAATAACGCAGGTCCAGAAATCTGCAGCCAAGACCGTCACATCTACATCTACAACTACATCTACATGGTTACTCTGCAATTCACACTTAAGTGCCTGGCAGAGGGTTCATCGAAACATTTTCATGCTACTACTCTACCATTCCACTCTCGAATGGCGCGTGGGAAAAAGGAACGCCTAAATCTTTCCGTTCGAGCTCTGATTTCTTTTATTTTTTTATGGAGATCATTTATCTCTACGTAGGTGGCTGTCAACAAAATATTTTCACATTTGGAAGAGAATGTTGGTGATTGAAATTTCGTAAATAGATCTCGCCGCAAAGAAAACCGCCTTTGTTTCAGTGACTGCCACCCCAATTCGCATATCATATCAGTGACACTCTCACCCCTATGCGCGATAACACGAAACGAGCTGCCTTTCTTTGAATTTTTTCGATGTCCTCCGTCAATCTTACCTGGTAAGGATCCCATACCGCGCAGCAATATTCCAGCAGAGGCTGGAAAAATGTAATGTAGGCTGTCTCTTTAGTAGGTTGATCGCATCTTCTAACTGTTCTGCCAACAAAGTTCAGTCACTGTCTCGCCTTCCCCACAATATTACCTATGTGGTATTTCCAATTTAAGTTGCTCTTAATTGTAATTCCTAAGTATTTAGTCGAATTGACAGCCCTTAGATTTGTGAGATTTATCGTATACCCAAAATTTATTGGATTTCTTTTAGTGCCCATGTGGTTGACCTTGCACTTTTCTTTGTTTAATGCCAATTGCCACTTTTCGCACCATACAGAAATTCTCTCTAGATCGTTTTGTAATTGGAATTGATCGTCTGATGGTTTTACTAGACGGTAAATTACAGCGTCATCTGCAATAAATCTAAGGGGGCTGCTCAGATTGTCTCCTAGATCACTTATGTAAATCAGGAACAGCAGAGGGCCTATGACACTACCTTGCGGAACGCCAGATATCACTTCTGTTCTACTGGATTATTTACCATCTATTTCTACGAACTGTGACCTCTCTGTGATGAAATCACGAATCCAGTCACACAAATGAGACGATACTCCACATGCACGCAATTTGATTAATAGTCTCTTGTTAGGAACGGTATGAAAAGGCTTCTGGATATCTAGGAATATGGAATCGATCTGAGATCCCTTGTCGACAGCACTCATTACTTCATGCGAATAAAGAGCTAGCTGTGTTGCTCAAGAACGATATTTTCTGAATCCGCGTTGGTTATGTATCAATAAGTCATTTTCTTCAAGGTGATTCATAATCTTCGAGTACAGTATATGCTGCAAAATCCTACTGCAAACTGAGGTCAGTGATATGGGTCTGTAATTCAATTGGTTACTCCTATTTCCTTTCTTGAATACTGGTGTGACCTGTGCTACTCTCCAGTCTTTAGGAACAGACCTTTCATCAAACGAGCAGTTGTATATGATTGCTAAAAAAGGCGCTATTGTGTCTCCATACTCTGAAAGGAACTTGAGTGGTATACCATCCGGACCGGAAGACTTGCCTTTCTTAAGTGATTTCAGTTGTTTCGCAACACCTAAGATATCTGCTTTTATGCCACCCACGCTAACAGCTGTTCTGGTTTCGAATTCTGGAATATTTTCTTCTTCTTTTTTCGTGAAGGAATTACGGAAAACTGTATTTAGTAACTCCGCTTTATTGGCACCATCATCGGTAACATTTCCATCGCTATCGCGCAGTGACGGTATTGACTGTTTTATGCCACTGGTGTGCTTTACGTACGACAAGAATCTCTTTTGCTTTTCTACCATATTTTGAGACAGTGTTTTGTTGTGGAAACTATTAAAAGCATCTAGCATTAACGTCTGCACTAAATTTCGAGCTTCTGAATTTGGCATGCTTTTTTCGTTGTTTCTGCTACGGTGTTCTGACGCGTTTTGTGTACCATGGTGGATCAGTCCCGTCTCTTACTAATTTATGCAGTATGAACCTATCTATTGCTGTCGATACTGTATCTTTGAATTTCAGCCATTTCTGGTCTACAGTTACATAATTAGCTTGGAAAGAATGGAGACTCTCTCTTAGGAAGGCATCAAGCGTATTTTTATCTGCTGTTTCAGATAGATATATTTTGCGTTTATTTTTAGTGGTTTTGGTT
Source organism: Schistocerca piceifrons (assembly GCF_021461385.2). NCBI lineage: Eukaryota > Metazoa > Arthropoda > Insecta > Orthoptera > Acrididae > Schistocerca > Schistocerca piceifrons. The sequence goes on along the minus strand of NC_060143.1, from coordinate 496,856,190 downwards.
GATATGGTTTTGAGCCTCGCTACAAAGACCTTTTGCGTTCAGTAATCCCTGTATCCGTCATGAGGCTCTCTATTAGATCAGGATTATTTGTGGCTAAGAAGTGAAGTGTATTTTCGCAACCATTTACAATTCGTGTGGGCTCATGAACTAATTGAGTTGACGAAACTCGGCTCCAGACCAAAGAACCCCTATCAATTCCGGGAACAATGCTGCAAATTGCGAGCTCTGCTTGTACCCTGTGTGCGAGGCCATCACTATTCGTCATTGCCCCAGCGCCCCGTATGAATGGCGGATGATATCAGAACCCAAGCATCAGGTATCATTGATGCAGGCATGAGCCACAACTTGCAGACGACTGCACCCTGAACGTTCGATTGCCGCAGGCAAGGCCTCCAACACATCTCGAATGACCCCCAACCCCCACCCCGCAGACATCCTCAGTGCATATTGACTTCCTTTCTGGCCCTGAACACTATTTCGCTAAAGGGTTCCATAACGCGCCTAATAGACGCCTTCCCCCGTGTGCCTACTCGGACACTGCTGAAGAAGCAGCCACCTGTCGACTCACAAGATGAATGGCCGACGTCAGAAGACCAACCTCCACATTGGCCCTCCACCTCGAGCAACGCAAACATGTTACCAACGTTCAGTCAGCCTGCAGTGTGAGTGGACGGACCCTCCCCCCCCCCCTCCCTCCCCCCCCTCATGTCTAGTCCATCGGAAGGTGCCTCGGAAGTAGAGCACGTCGGCGAAAAAAGCAACATCTGAGGTGTCCCAGGCAGCGCTTCTGATTCTCCGTCAGCGCTACACCCTGAGGCAGCAGCCTGAAAGTGGCTGACGGTAAACAGAATCGCATCCACCTCTTCGTGAACTGCGTTTAGCTCCTCCAGTCTCCGCACATAACATCCACTTACCCTGTACGTCGCAGGAGTTCTAAGAAAACAGAGAAAAAAGCTAAATACGTAACTTGCTGCTCTGCGTATGTTTACTAGGAGACAGTTGGAACCAGACAGACTGGGCTGAAACGATTGGCTGCTGGCTCTTCAAAGCAAACAATTCAATAAAACCTGCGCTATAGAGTGCCTGAATTTGCACTCTCAAGAGATAAAACGTAAGATTACACCTCTTAGTCCGGCCCCGGTAGCTGAGTGGTGAGCGTGACGGGATGTCAATCCTGAGGTCCCGGGTTCGATTCCCGGCTGGGTCGGAGATTTTCTCCGCTCAGTGACTGGGTGTTGTGTTGTCCCAATCATCATCATTTCATCCCCATCGACGCGCAGGTCGCCGAAGTGGCGTCAAATCGAAAGACCTGCACCAGGCGAACGGTCTACCCGACGGCAGGCCTTCGCCACACGACATTTCATTTCATACACCTCTTAAATTGCGAACACGCTCGGAATTGAAGATATATACAATTAAGAAAACACATAAAAAGCTAAATACGCAACTTGCTGCCCTGTAAGTGCGTAGAGGGTCATTTACATGACTTCAGTGCTTACTTTCGAAAAAGTAAGCAATGAACAACGCAGAGCCATCGTGTAAGAACTCACATTCATCAGGCGGCATTCTACTGATTGTGTTGTTCTCAAGATTTTCGCAGTCGATGCCTGGTTTTGGCTGTCTCATATCCAAAATATTTCAAAAATCTTCATCCTGTTTCACAAGATTTCTGCACGATGAAGATAGAAGTGAATTTTAGCTTGTTAGTACTGGTATACTTGTATTATTCTCAAAAGAAACATCAAATTTCACAAGGATATATATTTTACATGCATGCAAATACAACCTTGGGATACGTTTTAGAATTAATTTTGATATCTCATTTTCATTTGCTTTTCACAAATAGTCAATGTAACAGTAACACGAGTCGAATAACACATGCAAATAATTATTCCCAGGTGGTACAACAACGAACACTTTATTTCTAACACGAAAAATGGATGTAATTCACAAATGTCTGCAGGGAAGCTATTTTCGAGCACGTTAGATTAATCATTTTTTAATACTCTGTGCCTTTCTTCGAGCCTCATTCCTTCTGATCTGTTTCTTCAGCGATTTTGATCGTTCGTTTGATTTTGATTCTGACTTGGAACCTCTCTTTCTTGTCTTTGGTTACTTTTTACGTATTTATCGCAGGGTTATCTCTGAGCATATTTTCTGTGATTTGGAAATACGTTAAGTATTTTTTCCTTTCCTTGAAACAAATTGGTTTGTTGTGGACGTAGTCAAAAAAATTTGGATAGGTATATTTTTGAATCCAGGCTTTCTCGGCGAATCTCGATGATAAAATCTTCTCAGGTTGACAGCCGAGTCAATGCCTGTTCTCCAGCTGGAGAACAACGCATTGACTCGACTGTGAACCCGAGAAGATTTTATCGTCAGGGCTATTTGGGTTTATTCTGAGAATGTGTCCGTAGAAATCAGTTCTTCTTTCTCTCGTTGCGTCTGACATTTTTTTCGGTTATTTGGCGAAGGGTTTCATATTTTGTGATATGAATTGTTTGCTGTTTTGGAATATGGGGTATCTGGTTTTTCATAGTACCCGTCTTTCATGTCAAGGGTTTTAGCTCGGCTACGGATGGTGTGGGTAGTGTTTCGGCTGCATACAGAATTTCCGGGGTCATCACCATGAGAGAGAATTTACGCTTTGTTTTTTGCTATAGTGGAAGGCCTGTTCAACTTTATTTCTTCTAGATTGGACTGCATTTCTCTCGAAGGCATTCCAGTTGATCCATTCATCAAGATATTCGAACTCTTTTTAAGATATTTTTTGCTCCGACACTTTAAAATTTTTCTATGGGTTTTTACGATTTTTATGGTCTTTTCGAAGGACGTTTTGAGACCTGCTTGATTTTGTAGTTTGAGGATCTGTTCTTTGGCTTCTACTCATGTCTCAGCAAGTAGTGTCATATGATCTGCAAAAGATAGGCAGATCACTTCGATGCCATTGTTTTTTGTTCTTAGTTGGATTCCGTAATGGATCTTCGAGTTTCACTCTCTGATTTCTTAGGCGCAGTTAAGTAACAATGCAGCAGTCCGTTTTGATGTGGTATAGAGCTTTTATCTTAAAAGGATCAGGGAGCTTTAAGATGGTTTGTGGATTTACTGTCTAGTTTTAGTTCTTTTAGTACAGAAATGAGGGTTTCCCTATATGTTGAGTCATATGCCTTCTCGAAGTCCGATATATTATTATTTTCCTCTTGATTCTTAGTACGCCATAAGATTCTGGAGGTTTAGAAAGATCTTTCTTCCCCAGAAACCGCTTGCTTTTTGATGGACAGGTTGGAGTTCTGTTCAGTATAGTGATCCTTTAGAGGATACCTTGTATGGTACGTCTAGGAGTGAGTTCTTCTCTATAGCCTTTGGGGTCTTTTATTGACCCTATCTTCAGGAGTGTGGATGAGGGTCATTTTCCATTCATCTTTCAGCTACATAAATTTGTTCAAAAATCTTTTGGAGATCCTCTATGGTACTTTTGTTGACATTTTTCTAAAGTTCGTTAGTGATTTGGTTCCTCTCAAGGCCTTAATGTTCTTGAGACTCGGTATAATTTCTAGTAGTTCCTCGATGGTTGGTGGTTCTCAGTTAGAGTTGGTTGTTGTTGAGGCGCTGAAGTCCATTGTTTCGTAAAATTTATTTTGTTTATTTCACATTCATGACACATTCTTTACCGGTTCCGGCCATGCAATGACCATCTTCAGATTCTAAAACGAAACAATGTAGAATTTGAAGCTGTTCGACGATGTTACCAATATTATGACCCTCCTCTTGTATATGTAAGCCTAGCGCTATCTTATTACTGGGTATGTGTGATATTTAAACCCTAATTCAAAGGACCTGCCTGTCTGTCCGATATAGCTTTTTTCGCATTCATGACATGATATTTTGTAGACCCCCGATTTACTATATTTATTACTTTTCGTGACAAATTAAGACGCGCTAGTATTTTTAAATTCTCTGGAGTCCTAAATGCAATTTTAACCACGTTTCTTCGGAACATATGTTCGATTTTATCTCATATTTTGCCTATATATTTCATAGTGGCGTACTTATATTTTTCTGATGTCGGTTTTACCTGCTGTTTCTCGCTCCTTTTTATCTTCTTTTTAATTTTTCTATGTATGGGGTTACTACATCTGGGTCATAAACATTTCCAAGGGCGACCTGTCTTAATATGTCAAGTTCTTTTTTCACTTCAATTTGACATAATGGAAGACTTAATATTCTGAGTAACATTGAATAAAAATATGCATGTTTCTGACGTAGTGGGTCATTGGAGTGGGCATTGATAATCACATCCGTACAAGTTGGTTTCCTAAATAATTGGAACGCACGCCTACCATATTCGTTATGAATCGTCAGATCTAGGAAATTTATCTTCTTGGCTACTTCAATTTCTGTCGTGAATTTTATTTTGGAATGCATATTGCTTAACTTCTGTCCCACATCTTTTATTTGCGTTTTACTACCTCTATAAAGAATAATAGAGTCATCGACATTTCTTCTGTAATATACTATATTCGTCAGAATCTCTAGATTCGTCTCGAAGAAAGTCTTTTCTAGCTGGTTAATAAAAATGTCTAATATTGTTCTTGTTAAGCAGTTTCCCATAGCGACCGAGCGAGGTGGCGCAGTGGTTAGCACACTGGACTCGCATTCGGGAGGACGACGGTTCAATCCCGTCTCCGGCCATCCTGATTTAGGTTTTCCGTGATTTCCCTAAATCGCTTTAGGCAAATGCCGGGATGGTTCCTTTGAAAGGGCACGGCCGGTTTCCTTCCCCATCCTTCCCTCACCCGAGCTTACGCTCCCTCTCTAATGACCTCGTTGTCGACGGGACGTTAAACTGTAATCTCCTCCTCCTCCTCCTTTCCCATAGCGAGTCCATCGCCTTGGCTGTAACATTTATTGTCAAATAGAAACTCCTCAGTGAACAGAATGAATTTGCAACAGACGCATACTTCAACATTTACGACGATCTGTTCAGCTGACCGAATCGTTTTTACCACAAACGTGCTTCAGCTGAGGATGGAGCCTTCCGGCGGTCGAGTACTGCACTGTCTAGTGCGGGCCGCAGCAGACGTCAACAACGCGGAGGGGCGTGCCAGCCACCTGTAGCAGAGCTCTACACTCGTCGTGCTGCCCGTGTCGTCCCTGCCGTACTAATAGACAACGGCATAAACAGGCAATAGCCGGAAATACAGCGCCGTCGGGTGTCAGAAATACACTCTACAAGTGCTACTAATATTTTCATCTATAGCAATATTTTCTCCTTGTCCTGAAATTGTATTTTTACTGATTTAACGCTCTGTTCTGTAATTTTAAATTTTGTACACAATTGACCTAAATATTAATAGTAAATTTGTCATGTTTTAGGCTTTTCAAAAATAAAGACTATCCTATAGAGGACGTGCGCATCTAGCGCAAAGTGGGTGAATAAAATCTAACAAATTTTATATCTATATAAGACCGGTGTTCTACATTTTCTAGCTAGTCTGACTGCGCATAAACCTGTGTTCATTGTATGCCACCTTTAGGTATGAACTACATATATTTCGCATAAATTCAGTTAGATTACTAATAAGCCTGGTTAAATATTGCACTTATTTTTAGGTTTTAATATAAATTTCCTTTTGTATTGCTTTAGCAACTGAAGATGGTCATTGTATGTCCGAAACCGGTAATGATTCTGTCATAAGAATGTGATTGCGTCTGTAAATAAACTTCATTGACAAAATATCGTTTTTTCCAAAGTCGATTGTTTGCATTGGTTTCCCACTGTTGATAAAGTTTCAGGACTATTCTGCTTTGCGGTTATCACTCTTGTTTTCGACACTATTCCCAGTTTTACCTTGGAGTTTCTATCTTCATTCATAAAACAGATGTAGCGACATCGGACGGGCCTTTGTGAAACGTTATTTGTAAATTCTGCTGCAAACCATACTTATGGGCTGGGTGAGTGGAGAAGGAGCCTTCCTTCTGGCAACAGGTATCAACAACTAGAGCACACTAATGACTATTAATATAAGTAATACGCATGTCGTTCCTTCGAATCGCAGAATTTCTACTAGTATTCGTTCAAATCAATGGAATGGAGATATTAATCCGCTTGCGGTCACACGTCACATTAAATATAGTCAGGGAGCCTACTTTCTGATCTAGGAACAGAGCAGTGTTAGAAATTTCAGCTCCTTCCTCCCCACCCCCTCTTCCCCCCTGGGATATGCACTTTTTCACGTAGGACACGCAGGCAGCGCACGAGCGGGGAACCACGTTTGCTGTAATGAACTAGTTGATTTGGATAATTTTAAAATTGGGACAACCACATCTGAAATAGTTACTCGTGACTGCTTGACAGTTCATACAGCAAACAGTTTTTTTAAAAGACACACGTGTTAAAACTATTAATATAAAACTGACTTAAATATCCACTGGTCTGCGTAGGTGTATTTGTTCAGATCACTTGTAAACCTACACAACCGGTTTCGCAACTTTTAAGTTGCATCATCTGGTGCACATATAAATGCTATGTCATACATTACAGAATGCCGCAGAGTGACAGTTGACGTGGCTAGTAAAGTTTTCAGCCCTCCTCAATTGATAAAAAACCATCGTCAATTGTTAAAAAGATCATCGTCTACTGACAAAAAGACCATCGTCAATGATGTATGTCGTGTCTGTACATTTACCGATTAAAATATGAATGAATTTTCTATTTATAAGATTATTGTAGGGTGATATGCTTTAATTGTTAAAAATCATTCAAAAGCCAAGAAACGCAATTTTTTTGTTATTCAAGACAACGGGTTTCAACAGTCTTAGCTGTCATATTCAGGTCTTAAACTTTTTTTTCTAGTTAACAAGTACTTTTTACGCTGACCTCATCAACAAGATGTCAAATGGATAAAACTCAGCACACCATAAACGTCATTTATGTCTAAAATATTTAAAAACACACAGCACATTGTCCAAAAGGCCATGTCTACATGGTGGTCCATTGATCGTGACCGGGTCAAATATCTCATGAAATAAGCGTCAAACGATAAAACTACAAAGAACGAAACTTGTCTAGCTTGAAGGAGGAAACCGGATGGCGCTATGGTTGGCCCGCTAGATGGTGCTGCCATAGGTCAAACGGATATCAACTGCTTTTTTTTTTAAAATAGGAACCCCCACTTTTTATTAGATATTCGTGTAGTACGTAAAGAAATATGAATGTTTTAGTTGGACCACTTTTTTCGCTTTGTGATAGATGGCGCTGTAATAGTCACAAACATATGGCTCACAATTTTAGACGAACAGTTGGTAACAGGTAGTTTTCTTAAATTAAAATACAGAACGTAGGTACGTTTGAACATTTTATTTCGGTTGTTTCAATGTGATACATGTACCTTTGTGAACTTATCATTTCTGAGAACGCATGCTGTTACAGCGTGAATACCTGTAAATACCACATTAATGCAATAAATGCTCAAAATGATGTCCAACAACCTCAATGCATTTGGCAATACGTGTAACCACATTCCTCTCAACAGCGAGTAGTTCGCCTTCCGTAATGCTAGCACATGCACTGACAATGTGCTGACGCATGTTGTCAGTCGTTGTCGGTGGATCACCATAGCAAATATCCTTCAACTTTCCCCACAGAAAGAAATCCGGGGACGTCAGATCCGGTGAACGTGCGGGCCATGGTATGGTGCTTCGACAACCATTCAACCATTCCACCTGTCATGAAATATGCTATTCAATACCGCTTCAACCGCACGCGAATTGTGTGCCCGACATTCATCATGTTGGAAGTACATCGCCATTCTGTCATGCAGTGAAACATCTTGTAGTAACATCGGTAGAACATTACGTAGGAAATCAACATACATTGCACCATTTAGATTGCCATCGATAAAATTGGGGGGGGGGGGGGGAGGGGGGTCAATTATCCTTCCTCCCACAATGTCGCACCATACATTAACCGGCCAAGGTAGCTGATGTTCCACTTGTCGCAGCCATCGTGGATTTTCCGTTGCCCAATAGTGCGTATTATGCCGGTTTACGTTACCGCTGTTGGTGAATGATGCTTCATCGCTAAATAGAACGGGTGCAAAACATCTGTCATCGTCCCGTAATTTCTCTGGTGCCCAGTGGCAGAACTGTACACGACGTTCAAAGTCGTCGCCATGCAATTCCTGGTGCATAGAACTATGGTACGGGTGCAATCGATGTTGATGTAGCATTCTCAATACCAACGTTTTTGAGATTCCCGATTCTCGCGCAATTTTTCTGGTACTGATGTGCGGATTTGCCGCGACAGCAGCTGAAACACCTACTTGGGAATCATCATTTGTTGCAGGTCGTGGTTGACGCTTCACAGCCGGCCGGAGTGGCCGAGCGGTTCTAGGCGCTACAGTTTGGAACCACGCGACCGCTACGGTCGCAGGTTCGAATTCGGCTTCGGGCATGGATGTGTGAGATGCCCTTAGGTTAGTTAGGTTTAAGTAGTTCAAAGTTCTAGGGGGCTGATGACCACAGAAGTTAAGTCCCATAGTGGTCACAGCCTTTTGAACCATTTTTTGAAGCTTCACATGTATCTGAACACTTCCTGTTTCCTTAAATAACGGAACTATCCGCCGAACGGTCCTGACACTTGGATGATGTCGTCCAAGATACCGAGCAGCATACATAGCACACGCCCGTTGGGCATTTTGATCACAATAGCCATACACCAACACGTTATCGGTGTTTTCCGCAATTGGTAAACGGTCCATTTTAACACGGGTGATGTATCACGAACCAAATACCGTCCGCACTGGCGGAATGTTACGTGACACCACGTACTTATACGTTTGTGACTATTACAGCGCCATCTATCACAAAGCGAAAAAAGTGATTTCTTTACGTACTACACGAATATTTAATAAAAAATGGGGTTCCTATTAAAAAAAACGCAGTTGATATCCGTTTGACCTATGGCAGCGCCATCTAGCGGGCCAACTATAGCGCCATTTGGTTTTCCCCTTCAAGCTAGACAAGTTTCGTTCTTTGTAGTTTTTCTCGTCTGACGCTTATTTCGTGAGATATTTGGCCCGGTGACTATCAAGGGACCACCCTGTATATACAGGGTTATTACAAATGAATGAAGTGATATCATAAATACACTGTAGCTCCATTCATTGACATATGGTCACGACACACTACAGATACGTAGAAAGTTTTGTTCGCCTGAAGCCGCACTTCAGGTTTCTGCCGCCAGAGCGCTCGAGAGCGCAGTGAGACAAAATGGCGACAGGAGCCGAGAAAGCGTATGTCGTGCTTGAAATGCACTCACATCAGTCAGTCATAACAGTGCAACGACACTTCAGGGCGAAGTTCAACAAAGATCCACCACCTGCTAACTTCATTCGGCGATGGTATGCGCAGTTTAAAGCTTCTGGATGCCTCTCTAAGGGGAAATCAACCGGTCGGCCTGCAGTGAGCGAAGAAACGGTTGAACGCGTGCGGGCAAGTTTCACGCGTAGCCCGCGGAAGTCGACGAATAAAGCAAGCAGGGAGCTAAACGTACCACAGCCGACGGTTTGGAAAATCTTACGGAAAAGGCTAAAGCAGAAGCCTTACTGTTTACAATTGCTACAAGCCCTGACACCCGATGACAAAGGCAAACGCCTTTGAATTTTCGGCGCGGTTGCAATAGCTCATGGAAGAGGATGCGTTCAGTGCGAAACTTGTTTTCAGTGATGAAGCAACATTTTTTCTTAATGGTGAAGTGAACAGATACAATGTGCGAATCTGGGCGGTAGAGAATCCTCACGCATTCGTGCAGCAAATTCGCAATTCACCAAAAGTTAACGTGTTTTGTGCAATCTCATAGTTTAAAGTTTACGGCCTCTTTTTCTTCTGCAAAAAAAAACGTTATAGGACATGTGCATCTGGACATGCTGGAAAATTGGCTCATGCCACAACCGGAGACCGACAGCGCCGACTTCATCTTTCAACAGGATGGTGCTCCACCGCACTTCCATCAGGATGTTCGGCATTTCTTAAACAGGAGATTGGAAAACCGATGGATCGGTCGTGGTGGAGATCATGGTCAGCAATTCATGTCATGGCCTCCACGCTCTCCCGACTTAACCCCATGCGATTTCTTTCTGTGGGGTTATGTGAAAGATTCAGTGTTTAAACCTCCTCTACCAAGAAACGTGCCAGAACTGCGAGCTCGCATCAACGATACTTTCGAACTCATTGATGGGGACATGCTGCGCCGAGTGTGGGAGGAACTTGATTATCGGCTTGATGTCTGCCGAATCACTAAAGGGGCACGTATCAAACATTTGTGAATGCCTAAAAAACTTTTTGAGTTTTTGTATGTGTGTGTAAAGCATTGTGAAAATATCTCAAATAATAAAGTTATTGTAGAGCTGTGAAATCGCTTCAATCATTTGTAATAACCCTGTACATATTGCTCGCATATGCTTGTTCCATGATACAAATACATACACAATAGAACATCTGTCTACATATGCTGAACACATACTAAACAGTGCAAATCCACTAAAAAAGTTTTGTAAGACCTGAAGATGACACTTAAGACTGTTGAAACGGCTTTGTGCGATCTTGGCTTTTCAATGCTTTTTAACAGTTAAACAGATCGTCCTTCAGTATTCTCACAGTGAGGGGATTCAACCATGTTTTAATCAGAGAGTGTGAGCAGTCACACGGAGTGCTGCAGTGAGTCCGCTGCTTGTTCTCGGATAGCAGGCGCAGATGTAAGGGGCTTTTGCTTTGCTTGGTGCGCAGTGTTCCGATCCTCCTTTCTGGTGGTCACACGTGGTCGACCGCAACATCGACGAAGAGCACGCCTTACCTCAGGTTCCCGTGCTGTCCGACATCAGTCCACAATCACATCCCAAGGGCTCAGAAATTTGAATACTGAGCGAGTCGATCAGCCGGACAAATGGAGACCAATGATCAGGCCCATTTCAAGCTGGGTGATGTTTGACAATATTCCCTCACACGAGTACGCGGCATCTCCGTGTCTTGCACAGCGATCACCCAGCGTCTGACGCTGTTCACTCTCCTTAGATACAGAGTCCGCCAGAAAAACGTCTACCCTCTTTGTCAGGCTCTATCGAGGTACCCATGTTGTCGTTAGATTTGAGTTACAAGTGTGGCTCGACAAATGCTAGTACATTCATGTCGGTATTGAGAAAACAAGAAGGCTGTAGCACGTTTGTGAAGTGATTTTTCAAGTTTGTTAATGCCACTGAAGTGGAATGTCAATCGAGGCGGGAGTCTGAAACAGAACCGCCAACCCGCCTAACAACTGAACTCATCATTGACAAGTTTGAATTGCATGGGACGATTTGTGATATTCACAAAGAAAGATCAGGAAGACAGCGTACAGCTACAAGCCTTGCTTCGTTGGCTGTCGTGTCGGAAACGTTTGTTAATTCTCCACAGAAGCCTGTGACGCAATGTGCACGTTAGCAGTACCAGTGTACGAAGTATTTTGAAAGCTGCGAAGTGGGAAGTTTACATTCCGCGATTACTGCACGCGATTAATGATGACGATCCTGATCGCCGAATGCAATTTTAAGAATGGTATCAGCAAATGGTAACTGATGACGAACAATATGTGACGAAGGTAGTGTGGAGTGACGAGGCACAATTTAAGCTAAATGAACCGTGAATTGGCATAACAGTGTGTACTGGGCACCGGAAAATCCGCATGTTTTTGTGGATAAAGTGGTCAATCTACCAGGGTTTCATGTGTGGTGGCTTAGTAGGACCCTTTTTCTTTGATGCTACTGTCTCTGGAGAAGTGTTGATGGAAATGTTACACACATCAATTTTGCCAGGTATACGTGCGCTTTATGGAGCTGATGAAGATGTCCTCTACCAACAGGACGAGGCGCCATCGCGCCACCACCTAGCCGTACGAGCTTTCCTGAATGACAGTTCTCGGGAGGATTGGATTGGACGAAGAGGGCCCATTGACTTCCCTCCACTGTCGCCAGAACTAACACCTATGGACGTTTACTTGCAGGGAACTGTGAAGGATAACGTCTATCGACGTAAACTATGATCACTGGAGGAACTTCGGCGGGAGATTGCAGCGACATGTGCAACGATTTCCACTGTAACATTGGCTGACGTAGTTGGGGCGACCGCTCGTCGTTCTGTTATGTGTATAGCCGCCAACGATGAACATTTTGAACATTTAAAGTAACCGTGTGCTAAACTGAAGGTTGTATAACACGTGTGATCAATTATTAAATGTAAAATAAACGCTTAAGTAATACTTTTCGTTCCTTAAAGTGTGTATACATTTTTCTGGCGGACTCTTACGCCCTAGTAAGCATGGTAGCAAGACTGAACACGAACAATATCAATGCGCTTTTGGGGGCCGTTCTACCGTTCTTCTCCTCACAGAAAATTCCACTATCATCATTTACATATGCGCCGATGGTGAAAGCGTGTAAAAAGCTACAATGACTTCCAACCATGTCTTCCGGGCCTGAGCGTTCTCTCTCTGGTTCTCTCTCTCTCTTTTCTTTTTCTTTCTTTTTTCTTTAAAAACCTTTCGGGCAGACACTATCTTCGAAGCAATCCACCGGCTGAGATCCACCCGATTTCCGTACGGAGTTAAGCTACAGTCGAATGGGCATTCGAATCAAGTATTCAAGTATATCTGAGAGTAGCGGCGCGGAAGTAGATTTCATATCGTATTTTCGTGATGTGATGATCGATTCATTAACAATTCCTAATGCAATATAGACGCCGGTTAGCGATTGCATGTGAAATCTATAATGCCGAAAATTGTCCACTATAAAAATACTGCTGACACAATTAAATTTTGAAAATGACAGCCTCTGAAGATATTTAATTATTGAGATCTACCTCACAAAGACATCTTTATTACTACTGCGATTCCCGCAGTAGCGGCCGAAACAAAAATATAACGGTAATCAATCCAGCAATAGCTGGCAGATAAATCACACACACACACAGACGTCCCTTAGCGCCACATGTGATCTCTTGTGAAACGAGACCTCGATGTGAGTACCATGGTGTACAAGCAGAGCGTACAGCTACGTATATTCGTTGTCTTGTTTTTACTAAGGCGTTAGGTGCGTAGAGCACCCTCTCAATAGCTCTATATAAATCACCCCAAGTCATGCCATCTGACATGGGAAGCATACATGCTCTGGTCAAAAAATTTTGCTCATCTTTCCCACGATTGTAATACGTACTTCGATGCAACAAATGCTGCTCTAGTACGATCCAATTTTCAAGAGTTTGTAAGAAATCCGGCTTCGACGCTATACCAGCCTGCTGAATACGACACGAGACCAGCGGCGATAGAACAACCGGAAAAGGACTCATGCATCGTTTTCATTTTCTTTCTTATTTTTCCCGTGTCCTCAACGAGACATTTCTGCAGCTACAACGAGTCACGTCTCTTCGGAACCGTTGTGGTACCGTAAAATGGGATGAATAAAAACAATGACATGACGAGAAACGGACCTTGTAAAAAATTCTGTTTTATCGTATCAGAAGACAAATAAGAATATCATCCAAAGGTTTGTAAAAAGTTTTCAATGGAATTAACCACAGTCATGTAATAATTTTTAAAATAGTAAACCACCAATTGACTGTGTATTATTGCATTTATCTTTTGTACTGTCCGGATTTCGGCTTTAATGCCAATATCAGGTACAATGCTAAAAGCCTTTGGACCATTATTAAGTCATAAATATTAAGGTAGTCAAAAAAATGTGGACTGAGAATACTCTTCTAGAGTCCACATTCATTGATAATTAGATCTTAAAAATATGTGTTAACCTTGTTAATCTGCTTTGGGTTGCCTCAACAAATATGGTCCAACAATTTTTAGGCATAAAAGCCTAAATCTGGATAATACAAAAGATAAATATAATAATACACACTCAAATGGAGGTTTACTCTTTTAAAAAATTCGAAGATTAGTTTCTTTAGGTTGGTAGTGACCCAGTCTAAATTTGATGTTTCATTTACTGTATGAAAAACATAGGATGCGTTGCTAAATTACCTTACTTCGTACTTTATTAAATTGTGTTCTTTCAGTTTAAGCTCATGATAGACAAACTTATAATCCCATTTCATTAATCAGAACTTTAATTTAAAATATGCTTTAATCTGACTTTTCTTCCGGCGAACTCAAAATTTAATGTTGTATTTTTTGAACTTGTGCGGTGAACAGAAACAGTAATTGTCAGTCTTTATTCAGAAGAACACAAAGAATTTGACAGAACTGAACCATCTAGCACTGTTCTCATCCCGAGAGATTATACTATGAGCAAAGTATGCAGACAAAGTGAACCCTCATTTAGATTGGTGTATGCACGTAAAATTTGTTCTTAGAAGACATAGGTTATGTCGACGTTATTATTGAAAAGCAAAGCTGATTAAACCCGTTTGCTTTACTAGATGGAGAGTCACTATTCGTCAAGGTAATGTTGTTCGAAAGCTCTCCTGGCGATACGACTTTTAGATACAAATACACCACTTTTAAGCACGATGTTAGAGACGTAATCTATTACCAAAGAAACCAATTTCATTAGTTTAACGTGCAATAAAGTGATTAAACCTAAAACAATTTATGTTTGAGACACAGCATGAAAAACCACCATTCATGCAATATTTTTAGTTTTGTATTGAATAATACTTTTCTGAAACTAGTTAAATTTTGTTTCTTGTAGTCCTATATCCAAACTACATTTTGACACGTCCGCAATCACCCCAAAAATCAATAAAGAGAAAAAATAACAAGATTAACATCGCTGTTTCTATTCCCTCCTCGCTGCAGATGAATTCCAGCATAGGGTCGAAGCTGTACAGAACGACGTGTGTCTCCCATAGAAGCTCATTTCTATGTTCAGGCCAGTGTGGGTTTTTCTTGATTCCTGAGATGGCAGCTGTATATTGAATATTTTGTCCCTTGTATACCTACAAATTTAATTACGAATTATTTCTACTATATTGCATGCAGACAATAACTAGACTTTTATTTTTCACTATTCGCCACCTTTCATGGCCTACAGGGTAGCGCCCCAATCCCAATACTGCCGGCCGAATCAGTCCTAACTACGAGTACAAAACACGATTCGTTAGTCGCATGTTAGCTTTTCCAAATGCAATTTGTGCACGATTCTGTACGAGCCAGTAGTTAACGAATTTCATTTCAGTGGACCGAGTGTTTAATGACTCGGAGTACAGATTTTTGTTACTCGCAACTCGTACTCAGTCCAGGCAGACCTATTAGTTTTAGTACCTCACTTCGTTACGCTCAGATACGAGAATTCATTATCATTGTGAGCGTGTCTCACTTGCGAACAAGATATAATGAAGATTATCGTGTACATTTCTTGTAACCAAGAACTGTCGTGACATTTCAAATGTGTTGATGTCATCTCCAGTCCGAAAACGGGTCAGCCGCAGCTTTGCAAGGGCGTCTGTGTTGTTCTAGCACTTGACTTCTGCAACGTAAATCCATTTTAAACTGCTTTCTGTGCACGAACCTTGGTCTCCTACAATTTTAACCCCCACCCCTCCTGCACTCCACTTATTGTCAAATTAAATATTGCTAGAAGCCTCTGGATGTATTTTATCAACCTATCTCCTTGTTTTCGTTACCGAATGTAACCACCTAAAATTCAACCGTACAAACATGCTGTTCTTGTCTTCACTGTTTATCTCCACGTTACGGTTCCATGTAAGACTACACTCCAGTCAAATACTTTTAGAAATAACATCGTGTCACTTAGAATCATATCCCACATTGTCAAACTTCCGTTTTCTTAAAATGCGTTTCTAGCTATGATCAGTCTTACGTTTTCTCTACTTAGCCGTTTGTCAGGTATTCTGCTGCTCAAACAACGCAAGTCATCACCGACTTTTAGTGTCTCATTTCCTAATTTAATTTCCTCGGTAATGCCTGCTTTGATTTGGCTACCCTCCAGTTCCCTTCGTTTACTTTTGCTGATGGTCACCTTATAAGCTCTTATCGGAACATCAGACACTCTAGTCAACATGTCTTTGAGTGCTAGAGATATAGGTACAGATAATGTGCGTGGGTATTGCAATATGTACCAGCTTGTTGTTTTTTCTCTGCATCTAACAGTCTTCCCACAAATACATCGATTAATTTACAACCTGATGTTTTGTGCACAGTCGTAACTAAGCCTGTCAGTATAGACTATAATTTTGGCTCGACTCATTCACACTTCAGTACCTGACGTCCTACACAGTGGAAATAAACTTTGATACCTTTCTTGTGCTCTGTGCGCCAACCAAGCTTAAAATGTGCTCTTCGTAACAGCTATAAATTATTAGTCAGCAAATCACACACACACACACACACACACACACACATATATATATATATATATATATATATATATATATATATATATATATATATATTAATTATCGGATATATATATATCAGGGGATGATAGTGTTCATCAATTGTTGTTGTTGTTGTGGTCTTCAGTCCAGAGACTGGTTTGATGCAGCTCTCCATGCTACTCTACCCTGTGCAAGCTTATTCATCTCGCAGTACCTACTGCAGCCTACAACCTTCTGAATCTGCTTAGTGTATTCATCTCTTGGTCTCATCAATACAAGACAGAAATGTCTCATGACCATGGATCCTACAAAGCACACGTCCTGACATATGCCATATGAACACGTGTTCATGAGAGTTGCTCCTACTACAGATGAATATCCGATAATTAATGTTAGTTACAACCCTTGGCATGGAATATTACGAAATAGGAAGGCATCAAGAAAAAGTGGCTGCTGGTATAAGCACCGTTATTGCATTGGTGCTCTGTGTCATACCAGGGTCAATAGCGTGCTGGGATACTGCCGTGCAGTATTGATGTAAGCTTTAATTGGATCAGTGGTCTGCTGTGAGTTATTCCGTTTACGTTGCGTGATTAGTACTGTAGTCTTGTTACATCTGTTTATGTTCGCGTACGGTCACTTTTAAAGTACATGATGTAGTGAAGTTTGTGATGTGATATAGCATGTTTTCTCTCTTGCAGATACTCTGACACAACCTAGCAATGGAAGCCTTCTATCCCCTGAGGGAAACGGTAGACATGATTTACTACTATGGTTTAGCAAACGGAGTTAATCTGAAAGCATGTAACCTGTGCACTAAACTATTTCCAGCACTCAAGGTACCATCTGTTAAGCTATTCAGCCGATTGTACCAGCGTCTTGGGGAAACAGGTTCCGTGACACACAACAAAGTAGACAGTGGAAGGCCTCGTTCAGTTCGCCCTCCTCAAACGGAGAAGCATGCTCTAGACGCAGTGGAGGGCAATCCTGGAACTTGTGTGCTGCGAGTAGCAGCAACTGAAGGTGTAGTATTGTGGGTGGTACTTCACGAACACTTGCATCCGTACCATATTCAGCGCGTCCCGGCCTTGAGGGCAAAAGACCTGCCTGCCAGAGAGTCCAGATCCATAATTCGCCTCCACGATTTTCTTTACTGATGAGGCAGAGTTTACAGGAGATGGCACTGTAAATTTCCGTAATGAGCATGTGTAGACTGATGAAAATAATCATGCAGTTCAAGAAATAAGGCCTCAGAATCTATTCTCAGTCACTGTATGGGTAGACATTCTCTGTGATAGATTACTAGGACCATAAGTGCTAACACAGAGATTAACGAGCGCTCATTATATCCGCTATATGAATAAAGTACTGCCTAACTTGCTGGAGGACGTGCACTGCCAGGACAGACTACAGATGTCGTTCATGCATGATAGTGCACCAGCACATTTTCTCCACAATGTGCGTCGGCACCTGACGAGTACGTTGGAAAAGCGTTGGGTTGGCCTTGGAGGTTCCATACCTTCGTCTGCTCGTTCCACGGACCTAAATATACCAGACCTCTGGTTATGGGGACACGTGAAGCTGTTGGTATATGACACTCCAATAAACGATGTGCATCACAACACATTTAGAACCAACCGGGGCGATTTCAAAGAGTTCCTTGGGTCCTTACACCAAAGGGCAGAGGCATGGATTGAGATGAATGGACTCATGTGCAGCACCTCCTCTGAACAAGTGAAACAAGTGATCATATGTCAGAATGAATACTTTGTAGGGCCCATGGTAATAAGACCTTTTTATCTTGTTTTGATGTGTACAACCATCCTCTGAAATAGTGGATGGTTTTATCAACACCCTATATATTATTATTATTATTAGCTATTAGACCCTGTTGGATCACGCAAAGCTTCTTGATTCCTTTTCCTTTTCTTCACAATGCTCTCATTTTATCTGCATGGGTTCTCTTCCATTCCTGTATCCATTTTGTTCCTGCCTTCTTTGCAGCTTCGTTCTCTGACTTAACTTCCCATCTGTCAACTTTCTGCTTAATATCTTTCTGCCCAAAGGATCTGAATCAACAGCCCGTATACATATGGGGAAAGTTAAAAGATATTTGCTATCGTGATCCACGCACGACGCGTCAGCGCATTGCCAATGCATGTGCGAACATTACGGAAGGCGAACTACTCGCTCTTGAGAGCAATGTCGTTACACGTATTGCCAAATGCATTGAGGTTGATGGACATCATTTTCAGCATTTATTGCATTAATGTGGTACTTACAGGTAATCACCCTGGAACAGCATGCGTTCTCAGAAGTGATAAGTTCACAAAGGTACGTGTATCACATTGGAACAGCCGAAATAAAGTGTTCAAACGTACCTACGTTCTGTGTTTTAATTTAAAAAACCTGCCTGTTACCAACTGTTCGTCTAAAATTGTGAGCCATATGTTTGCGACTATTACAGCGCCATCTATCACAAAGAGAAAGAAAGTGGTCCAACTAAAACATTCATATTTCTTTACGTACTACACGAATATGTAACAAAAAGTGGGGGTTCTTATTTTAAAAAATGCAGCTGATATCCGTTTCACCTATGGCAGCGCCATCTAGCGGGACAACCATAGCGCCATCTGGTTTTCCCCCTTCAAGCTAGACAAGTTTCGTTCTTTGTAGTTTTTACGTTTGACGCTTATTTCGTTTTAATTATAACACAGTTAGAATGGTTATTCTCGTTTAGAGCACATGTGACATATGTTTTACCACTAGAAGACTTTTCGGCACCCAGTCTCACCGTTAGATATACCTGAAATATTTTTGCGTTCTTTCACACCTCATCTTCAGGTAAATGGTTGCTTCCACTGATTGCAAGCAATTTTTTACAACCACACTCCGGAACGCCAAGCGGTGCCTGTCCTTCAGTCTGCCTGGACTTGAATTCAGCTACAGTTGTTCCTTCGTGGTTCCACTTCGCAGTCGCTATCACCAACATCCGACTTGGGCAGCTTTAGATGGGTTGAAATATCCGTAACGGATATGTCATTTAGATTATGTCCAGTGACAAGTCAAAGTTCCAAGTCCATGAGGTCCTGTGACCGTCCCATCCTGCTGTCACTCCTCTACTGACAACACAATACTTCCCATGTTCTTTCGTCTGCCTCCATTGACACGTAGCGGCCATTTCTGCATCATACAGGGGTTACTGCATACCTCTGATCAGGAAGTATACATCACATTTCTTATCGTTAGTGAAGTTATGGACGGCTTACACTTAGCAGAAAGATGAACTAAAATTTGTAACGTTCGAAAAGAAATGAGAAGTTACAGATAACTTAGAAAAGAATGAATCCAGTGAAACCTTCTCAGGATGTTGGAATGCTCATAGGTACAAGGGAGACTTTAAGAAAAATAAAGGAAATTGTTAAATTTTGCAACAATACTGAAAGCCTCGCGGGAACGTCATGAATATCAACTCAATGAAGCTATGTGAAGTACTGCATTTATGGTAGCAGCAGAAAGGTGCAGAAGAGGTTAGTGTATCAGTCCAGTTGTTGTTAGAGGAAGTAGGAGAAATACATAAAATTCTGAATATAGAAAAAAATTTAAGGTTTCATCAGAACGACTGACTAGATGTCGCTGTGGGATTCGAGAGGTATTTCTGAATTGAGAGAACCATAGTTGTACTAAAAAAGTGTTGTGTACATAGTTCCACGTAGTCAGCGCATACACAACTTTCCCAATAGAGCGCGCCCTGCTAAGCACAACAGCGCAGGCGCAGCGCTCGTCCATCTCCACACTATGAGATGGCGCTGTCTTAGAGACGGACCAAATTCTGCTTCCACCGATCCGCATATTAACATGTCTCGCAGCCAACTGGATTGCTGCTAACGTAGAACCTTTTTTCCTCGCGGATCACACTCGCGCAGTGATACATGAGCGCACGAGGTACTATAACGAGTCTACAGACCTCCGATCAGTCAGTCTGCATTAGTCTGTAGTCAAGTTTCAGTCTGCGCCTAATAAGATTATCATATTCCTGTACATAGCCATGAAGAGAAATGTATCGACACTTTGTCAAGTGTCAGAGATATGTGAGAATAAAATTAAGGTACCAAGACCAAAGGAACTTCAGATTGTCATTAGTAAACAGCATCCAGAATCAAGTTACGTAATATCTATTATTTTAATAAATGTCAGTGGAAATTAATAAAGTTCTGTTTAAAGTTGATCACCGTCAATCTGCTACTCTAAGCGTGCAAGTGGCATTTCTATCGTCTGACCTAACGGCAAAAGATAAACACGCCACGATAAGACCACAAGACATTGCTGACACTCGCCTACTTCGTTAGAGCGACAAGTCGAATAGTCTGATGGTGTGGGTACCGAAGGTCTTACAGTACTCACACCACAAAAAGCAACAGTATTTTTGCAATGGATTATTCGGTTACATCGAAAAGAATGGTTTTCTCCCAGAACATATTCATAGAGCTGACGGAACTCTACTGCATTTGAACGATATCTCCACATTAACATTAGCCTTTCTGACAGGAGCGCATGTGTATTTTGCGTTGTATGTTTTTTTTCAGTTATTCGTTCAGTTTGTGGTCCGCATTAACCCGGATAAGGGAGCGCATGATCTCTTCCTTTCTCTGAACCATGGACCTTGTCGTTGGTGTGGAGGCCTGCGTGCCTTAGCCGTACCGTCGGTGCAACCACAACGGAGGGATATCTGTTCAGAGGCCAGACAAACGTGTGATTCCAAACGTGTGATTCCTGAAGAGGGGCAGCAGTCTTTTCAGTAGTTGCAGGAACAACAATCTGGATGATTGCCTGATTTGGCCTTGTAACACTAACCAAAACGGCCTATCCGCACTGGTACTCTGAACAGCTGAAAGCAAGGGCAAACTATAGCCATAATTTTTCCCGAGGGCATGCACCTTTACTGTATACTTTAATGATGATGGCGTCCTATTGGGTGAAACATTCCGAAGTTAAAATAGTCCCCCATTCGGATCTCCAGCCGGGAGCTACTCAGGAGGACGTCGTTATCAGGAGAAAGAAAACTGGAGTTCTACAGATCGGAGCGTGGAATGTCAGATCCCTTAATCGGGCAGGTAGGTTAGAAATTTTGAAAAGGGAAATGGATAGGTTAAAGTTGGATAAAGTGGGAATTAATGAAGTTCGGTGGCAGTAGGAACAAGACAACTCGTCAGGTAAATACAGGGTTATAAATACAAAATCAAATAGAGGTAATACAGGAGTAGGCTTCATAAAGAATAAAAAAATAGGAATGCGGGTAAGTTACTACAAACAGCATAGTGAAAGCATTTTTATAACCAAGATGGAAACGAAACCCACACCTACCATAGTAGTACACGTTTATATGCCAGCTAGCTCCGCAGATGATGAAGAGATTGATGAAATGTATGATGAGATAAAAGAAATTATTCAGATAGTGAAGGGAGACGAAAAGCTAATACTCATGGGTGACTGGAATTCGGCAGTAGGAAAAGGAAGAGAAGGAAACGTAGTAGGAGAATATGGAATGAGGGTAAGGAATGAAAGAGGAAGCCGCCGGGCAAAATTTTGCACACACCATAACTTAATCATAGCTAACACTTGATTCAAGAATCATGAAAGAAGGTTGTAAACATTGAAGAAGCCTGAAGATACTAGAAGGTTTCAGATAGATTATATAATGGTATGACAGAGATTTAGGAACCAGGTTTTAAATTGTGAGACATTTCCAGGGCCAGATGTGGACTCTGACCACAATCTATTGGTCATGAGCTGTAGATTAAAACTGAAGAAACTGCAAAAAGCTGGGAATTTAAGGAGGTGGGACCTGGATAAACTGATGCATATCATCAAAATCAAAATGAGGATAATGGAATGTCGTCTAAATAAATCAGATGATGCTGAGGGAATTAGATTAGGAAATTAAACACTTAAAGTAGTAAATGAGTTTTGCTATTTACGGAGCAAAATAACTGATGATGGTCGCAATAGAGAGGACATAAAATGTAGACTTGCAATGGCAAGAAAAGCGTTTGTGAAAAAACGAAATTTATTAACATCGAGTTTAGATTTAAGTGTCAGGATGCCTTTTCTAAAGGTATTTGTATGGAGTGTAGCCATGTGTGGATGTGAAACATGGACGATAAATAGTTTAGACAAGAAGAAAATAGAAGCTTTCGCAATGTGGTGCTACAGAAAAATTAGATTGGAAGATCACGTAACTAATGAGGAGGTACTTAATAGAATTGGGGAGAAGAAGAATTTGTGGCACAACTTGCCTAGAAGAAGGGATCGGCCTGTAGGACACGTTCTGAGGCGTCAATGGATCACCAAGTTAGTATTGGAGGGCTGTGTAGACGGTAAAAATCGTAGAGGGAGACCAAGAGATGAATACACTAAGAAGATTCAGAATGATGTAGAATGCAGTGATTACTTGGAGATGAAGGAGCTTGCACAGAATAGAGTAGCATGGAGAGCTGCATAAAAGCAGTCTCTGGACTGAAGACCACAACAACAACTATTATAATTCTACAGCTTACTAGAGACCTTTTACATCATCTTATATTTTAACAAAATGTAGATGCGATAACAGAGAGGAACTTTCACACACTTTTTGAAGGATATGTTCCTAAAACAAGTGAAGGTATAGTTTGGAACACTTGAAATAAGTAATTTAGTTTTTAGTCGCTGTTAACATTTTGATGTGTCCCCAAAGTAGGTTAACAACATAAAAAAGCAGATCGTTTACTTATTTTCTTTCATTAATACCTGATGGCATCATATTCCAGGGAAGCTTGTCGTTGAGAAAGAAAGTCTGTGTTGCACAGGGGCCTGTAATAAAGATATGTAGTCTGCACCTTAGATGCTGTTGTAGACAGCTCTTCGAGTATACTGACAACCTCACAGTATCTTAGCTACCTTATGAAATTTGCTGTTAACATGATTCGTTATTTGCGAGCAAAAGTAAAATTTATAAATATAATACTTGAAAGAGATAAGATTGACACTATCCATCACTCAGGCTCTGTGAAGAACAGAGAGAATAATCAGAAACTTTCATTGACATAAATAGTCTAATACATATGTCGATTAACTTCAAACATAAACTGAAATCATATATATTTGAGAAGATCTTATAAGAATTTCAACACGTGTACGTGTTGGCGTGCGTAAGACTGACAGACGAGAGAGTAAACACTTGGCGTGTGTGTTACTGTATTACGAAAGAATGACGTTGCAGTTACGATTCACTGAAGATGCAAATGTGAAGCTGATTGAGAGGATGTTCAACGCGTTGCACTAATGTGCTGGAGGGAGAAACAGAAGTAGAAATAAGGAAGGGACAACGGAAAAGAAATTTGACTGCCTCCATTGAAAAAAAAATAGGATTCCTCCTCATCTATATTTTTCAATTTTTTAACATGTGAATCAGGTTGACACAAGGACGACACATTCTTAAAAGTAATGGAAACGCGTTGATATGCTTCGATGTATGCTACAACTTGAAAACGGCCCCACGGCTGGTACAACCAGATTTAATAACAGCACTGGCGGGAAATGCTGCTGTTTCTGAAATAGTATAGAAATGTGGTCATTGAGCAAAAGACAATATTATTTCTTGATTTCAGGTGCAAGTAGTTCTTCTACAGCTTAAAGCTTTGCGACCACACCAAAAATGATTGTGGAAATGCAAGGAATGTGTCCTAGAGCAAATATTTTATAGTAGTTTGGTCTGATCCAGATTTATGTGCGTCTTTTATTCCCCTAATACAATGTAAAACGAAAGAAGAGCGTTTATAGAAAAATGATTCTTTATTGACAGAAAATGGGGTACAAGCGGAAAAATCTCGTTCCATAATCTGTGTATTAAACGTATGTTTCATATTATTAGCTGACAAGGAAGACCTCACCCGTCTCTCAGAATCGCGTAATGGGTGATCGAGTATCCAATACACGAACGTACCTTCGAGAGAGGCCATGAAGAATGAGAATACGGTGGGCCAACTCCCATATCCAGCAAATATTTTTAAAAACATTAATTAAGATTGAATTTTAGGAAAGTCGGTCATTGCTTCGTATTCGAACTGCACTGACGAATTTTTAATTCTCTGCCTATTGGAAGTTAGGCCAACGGCCTTGCAGCAGTGGTAACACAGAGTTCCCCTCAGGTCACCGAAGTTAAGCGCTGTCGTGCTGGGCTAGCACTTGCATGGGTGACCATCCAGTCTGCCGAGTGCTGTTGGCAAGCAAGGTGCATTCAACCCTTGTGAGGCAAACTGAGGAGCTACTTGATTGAGAAGCAGCGGCTCCGGTCTCATAAACTGATATATGGCTGGGAGAGCGGTGTGCGTACCACATGCCCCTCCATATCCTCGTCCAGTGACGCCTGTGGCCTCAGGATGACACGGCGGCCGGTAGGTACCTTTGGGCATTCATGGCCTGTTCGTGCGGAGTTGACTCGAAATTAACTTGGCTCACGGTCGCAGGCTGGAATCCTGCCTCAGGCATGGGTGTGTGTGATGTCCTTAGGTTAGTTAGGTTTAAGTAGTTCTTAGTTCTAG
Source organism: Schistocerca piceifrons (assembly GCF_021461385.2). NCBI lineage: Eukaryota > Metazoa > Arthropoda > Insecta > Orthoptera > Acrididae > Schistocerca > Schistocerca piceifrons. Next base: position 496,831,231 of record NC_060143.1, on the reverse strand, counting down.
GGGACTGATGACCTCAGATGTTCAGTCCCATAGTGCTCAGAGCCATTTGAACTATTTTTTAACTTGGCTCCCACACCTGAAAGACCTACGAACAACATACTGGAAGTTAGTTAACGCAACAAGATTTAGTGTTTGTAATTGTAAAGGACAGCATATCAGCCGTTTATCAAAGGAGATTCTATATCCCACAAGGGACTGGCCCTCTTCGAGTTTCTGATACTGACCTTCAAATTCTTTGTCAGTCTTCCTAAAGCAGTTCTAAAAAAAACTGAACTAGAAAGCGTCACATTTGGAAAAATAGAAGCTTTCTTACCATTGTTAACTACAAAACGTTTCAATCTTATCAACGTAGCTTCTACTAACTGATTCTAAAAGACGACGAAACTGATGGTCCTGTTGACTTTCACATGTCATATTGATAACGAATGGAAGTGTTTTATCAACAAATATTGAATCATTTTTAAATAGAAATAACGTTTCTGATTTAATCACTATTCGGATAGATTTAAAGTCTTCATTACATATTAAAATTTGGTACAAAAGGAAACATCAAACTGAAATTTAAGTACTTTCTTATTTAGAGAGATTGAATAGGATTATTGATGTCGACAATTTTTTCAGTTTACATTAAGGCATTTCGTATGTCTGTCGAATCTGAATATATTTTCACGCACTTAGCAACTAAAATTAAAAACATGTGGTTTTTATAAAATATGGAATATAAATAAAAGTAAAGGAAGTTGCTATTGACGAGTTTTGAAGCTACAGCTTTACGGTTACTACATTTTCACGCTATGCACTCAGCTACCGGCAGCTATGTTAATAACGTTGAAATATTTTATAGTTGACAGCAGTTGGAAATCTAATTTTCAATGCCGGCATTTATGAGTATTTTCTTTTCTTTTTCTTTTTGAGAATTGCACCATACCGCTTTAGGGAATTAGTTTTCTAGAACTGACCTCCCCACTAAAGAGGATCAGCCTTCAAGGTGCTCAATAACTGTATTTGTTTTAGATCGATGTAACGTTTTCAAATGGCTATTCATAATTCACGTAGTCAAGTTAGAAAGTTATTCATTCTTTGAAATTTCAGATTTTAATTAAAAGCTGTCTGTTTATCTGATACAGACTTAGAGAACCACCACAAGTTGAATAACGGAACGGAGCGCGATCGTGTACGCCTGAGAGCACCACTTGCGGCTAGGGCGCCTGCTTGAGCGGCCGCCTGCCGGGCACAGCTGTGTTGTTGGTGGCGGGGCAAGTAGGGGCAGCAGAAGGGCCGCCTCGCCAACTTGTGGGCCGAGAAGAGCGGTCCGGCTGCTCCCGACTCCAGCTCCCCCTCGGCCAGAGCACCGGGTCTGCTCTCATCTCGCCTGGCGATGACCTCCTTCAGGGCAACAGTCCGGTCACGCCTGGCGCCCACTCGAGCAGCGCCGTAACAGCCGTTCCAAATAACAGCGGCCGCCCGGCAATGCTCTTTTACGGTGCCATATGCTTCCCACCGCAACAGAGGCGAGGCGGGCAGTTTCTGACAATGCGCACATATTCCAAAGTAGATGAAACGGTTACATCTACGGAACTCCTGATATATTTCATTCTTATCCCGCAAAGGGTTACTGTGGGACGTTTCTCTGTACGACCACTTAGTTAACACAAAGTAGGCAGTGACTTGAGACGACATATATACTAGCTAGCGTCACAGTGTTCAGCTTATTCCGAAATAGAATGTTACTGAAAAAGGGGAAGTGGGCAGTCATTGTAATTTTCCGGCGAGTTTTTCTCCAAACAGCATTTTTCCTGTCTGTGAAGGAAAGAAGAATGCTTCGAATAGATTAGTAATTCAATCACAAAAGTAGACCATTTCACTAGCAATGTCATAGAGAAGTTAGTACTTTAGTTATGAACAGAGCGTTTTCTTTTTTTTAACATAATAGTATAAACACGTTGTTCGGATGCTGTTTTATTGGGTTTAATTCACTGATGGCTTGAGGTAAGGCAGACTTACTACAATGTGAGATAGCTTACCAAAAAGTGTGACTTTGCTGACAGCTTCGAGCACCGATTTAGAACAAAGATATTTTACTTATTTTTGTTTAGCGTATAGCATAGAAAAGCACATGTGATCAAATATGTGCACAGAAGAAAGAAACAGTGTAAGTACGCAACAAGTTAAAGAAAGTTAAAATAACAAATATGTCTGTTTGCGACAGTTGAGACTGATATATTCTATTGCATCTTGGGCCATAGTAAGGAACACGAGCCGCTAACCAGAGTAAGACATTAAGGGGCATCCTGCAGCAATGTTTCATATTACTCATCCGTTGGCACCACACTGATGTTCCGCTGGAACTCTTTCCCCAGCTGGAGAACGAGTCCGCGCATCTTCCAAAGTGTGTTCGTATTCCATTCAGGCAGGTCCACATGTTTCCGTATAAGTTGAGACCCCTTGTGTTTTTCTGTGATGTCGAGAATGTAGTAGATACTTGTTGATACTTGTTGGCGAAGGCTCATCGCAGTATCTGTCAGGCTTCGGAGGCATTTTAACTGGTGGCTTTTAAATACTGAGGAACTCTGGAGCGATATCTGCCTGCGTAAACACTTTCACGCACTTGAACTGGCAGCAAAGGGTTACTTTGTACTTTATTACGACCTCTGATGAGAACATGGTCCCCTCATATTTTTGGTAGATGAAGGAGTCTGAGCGAAGAGAGCCAACAGTTGGCTGTAGACCTTATAAAACGCAATAGCAGGACCATATCAAGCGGACACTAAAGGGTAGAAAAATGTGCAATATTTTGGCCAAATTCAGGGGCTTGGTAAATTCATCTTGGATCTGAAAACAAAATTAGTGGCAGTGCTTATTGACGTTGTGGAGGCATATGATGGGATAGGTCATCAACGTTTACAACCAATTTTATCAGAAACTGATTTAAACGATATTGTCAACATCCCAGTTGTAGCTAATCAACGTTGCTAGTATTTTAAAGTGGGCGTTCATTAATATGAGTTACCTGTAGTCTTGCAGAATTTTAGACCCCATATTCCTTCAGACAAACACCATTAGGCCTTCCAGAAAGGATGGGGCCACACGTAGAATCATTAAGCAATTATTTAATTCTGAAAATTTGTTCCGGATTACATCCCAAAAATTACAAGAACAAATCGGCTGCCGACGCATCAAATCCTGCTGCTTTCTTTCGAAGTGAAATTCGAAACGTCTCCTATACGTCTTTATTAGTGAACGCAGCTACTGATTCCTTGTTGTCTTCGTTGCATGACATTCCACACTTTTATTTAACTACCTAATACAGATATTAACAATCAGTTACCTCTTTGCGTCCCCACGAACACCTCCAACTGCAATCAGGCGGGTTGACATCCTTATTATGAAATCTTCAGCCCATGAGACAAGGGTAGTTATATTTAAACGGAAATCTCACACTACGACAGTCTCATAGTCCGAGCATCCATTCATAGGATCACTAAATGTAGGGAAATCAATACCAGAATACTGGCAACTATAAATAAAATTAGAGTACCACACATAAAAATTTAGGTGAATACATGTTGTGTGACCGCTTTTTCTACGAAGCAGTGAAAGGTGGCTACACTGAGTCACAGCGCCAGAGATTGCGCAAAAGATTATTATTCCGCCGCCTCCACTGGTGCAGTAGTAGTTCAGAGGATGTTGTTCTGTTGTTCTCTTGAGCGAGAGAGTAGATGGTGTTCGGTTGGTGTAATGTATAGATGAAAGATGTTGCAAATTTCACAGTGTATTTGAGAAGGAGATGGGCTTTTGATTTATGATGCTGGTGTAATGGAAAATTTTCGTCAATTTATAATGAGGTAGAAAGGTATTACAGTTTTCTTTAATGACAATGCCTCTTGCTCACAGGTACAGTCAACAAAGCATCTGACTGGTGTTCATTTATTAGACTTGCGATTCTGGTTTCAATGTCCAATTATAGTATTTCTGGTTTTTCAATCAGTTCATTGTAAATGGTGTTTACAATATTTTGTCGTATTGAGAAAGAACCGTGCCGGATACATGTACGTTGAGTCACACTACCTCACACAGAACAGTTACACTTGTGCTTTGTTGTTTCGTAGCTTTTATAGTTCCAGGGGACTTAATTAATCAATTGTGTTAATGGAAATTCCTTGTCATTCTTTATTTTTATTTTATGCAGTGAGATTGCGTGCTTATACTAGCCAGGGCCAACCGGTTACGAGACTTCGTAACCGGTCACACAGCTACTAAAATTATTGCATTAATATTTTTAATTAAGCCCCCATGCAGCAGTCGGGTAACGCTTGTAAAATCATGAAGCAAAGACCCATTTGACCGGAATAATTAACTGAATCGTTCAAATTGCTCGGAGCACTATGGGACTTAACATCTGAGGTCATCAGACTCCTAGAAATTAGAACTACTTAAACCTAACTAACCCAAGAACATCACACACATCCATGCCCGAGGCAGGATTCGAGCCTGCGACAGTAGCAGTCGCGCGGTTCCGGACTGAAGCGCCTAGAACCGCTTGGCCACAGCGGCCGGCAATTAACTGACACCGAGGATTGTGCTACACAAGTGATTTTTTCCACGATGTACAAACTCTAGGGATTGATCGATAAGAGGATACGAAACAAAAATGGCTAATGATCTTATGTCCGGAAATGCATGTTTTCCATGCTAGAGACCATTCATTCAATCATATTACAGAGACTGCGGTCTAGTATGCTCTGTACCATGCAGCCACAATTACAGTTCGCACGGTTTTATCCCAGACGGTGGCACTGTTCCTCATACATCATGCCCCAACGCCCTCTTCTGCCATAGGCAATGTTGTGACCGATTGATTTCTCTAGCTGTCTCACACTGTAGTGAATGTGATACAGCGTTGTACACAAGGGTTCCTTATTGGAATCGAGAGCTTGCCGACATGGTGTTTACTTACGGAAAGGCTAGTGGCAACGAGCGGCGGGCAGTAAGGTTGTATCAGGAGACCTGTCCCCGCCGACAACAAGCACAGCATATAACGTTTGCAACAGTGTTTCGCCGTTTGTCTGAGAAAGGGTCGTTTCAGAAAGCAGGAAATCATGAAGAACGTGCCCGAAATGTTCGGACACCAGACGTGGAGGAAAATGTGATTAGCACTGTGGAAGGCGACCGCCGCGTCAGTGCACGATAGTTGGCCCGCCAGTACCGTGTAAGCCAGACGACGGTGTGGAACATTCTTCATCACAATTGTTACTAACGTTATCATTTACAGCGTGTGCAGGGCTTAGTAGCGACAGACGTTCCACATATGGAGCAGTTTTGTCACTGGTTTCTTCCCCAGGCAACCACGATTCCGGGAACTGTGTCATCCATCCTATTCACAGATGAGGCCACTTTCAGCGGAGTGGTATCTTCAACTTTGATAACAGTCATCTCTGGAATAGTCACAGAGAATCATCAGCGTCGGTGCAGCTGTAATATGTGGGCCGGGATAATTGGCGACCGTATTTTGGGGCCAGTCTTCCCTCCACGTCGCCTAAGAGGCCGGAACTATCAGCGTTTCTTGCAGGTGACTTAGCCTCCCCTACTGGAAGAAGTGCCACTGGTGATTCGAAGCATTACGTGGCGGCCACGTGACAGTTCTCCAGCCCACTTTGCCTTTAACGTCCGGACGCATCTCAGTCCTGTCTTCCCCGGCCTATGGATAGGGCGAAGGTGTCCAGTTGCATGGCCTACTCATTCACAGGATCTCAATCCGTGCAATTTCTGGTTATGGGGCCATCTCAAAAGTATCGTGTAGGCAGAGCCCACTCCATATGTGGAGACACTGGAGCAGCTTATTCATGCTGCCTTTGACACTTTCGGATGCAGCCTTGCCGGTGTTAACACTTGAGACAGAACATGCTACGGCGCGTACACGCATGCGTTGGGACACATGGAAACCATTTTCAACACGTACTGTAGCTGTGGCTGCTTGGTACAGCGCGTATTAGACCGCAGTTTCTGTAAAAATATATGATTCAATAAATGGTCTCTACCATGGAAACCATGCATTTCAGGACATAAGTTCATTAGACCTTTTTTGTTCCGTATGCTCTCATCGATTAATCCATAAAGTTTGTACACAGTGGAAAAAATCACACTGTTTAATAGTAATAATAATTGTCAGTAGCAGACTAATGTAATTTTCTCTTCATTTACTTTCTCATTCGAATTTTCATGTCTTATATGTATGAGAGGACGTTGAAAGTAGACTTGGACAAGGTCACCACCCATGGAGCGATTCTTAGCAGGGAGCACCGGGAGGAATACAGATCAATGGCTCGCAGACTACTGGACAGTCCTTTGTAGTACGGCAGCTGGGCATCCAAAGCGCCGCAAACAAACACAGATAACATCCCCAATGGCGCATTGTCCTCAGCCGCAACCATTTTTACAATCCAGTAGTGGAATGAGAAGGAATGGGGCATTTGGCAAAGTCCAAGAACGCTCTACTCTGAAAAAAACGTAACAAACTTAATTTTTTCCAGAAAGCACTGACTGAGGAACTGCATTTTTGGGACGCTTTTTAGAGATGAGATGTTCCTGGACGTCGATTCTAAAACAATCAAATGTTTACAAAACGTAAGAACTGCTAGTATTGGCTTATTTGAATAACCTACAGGTTAGAGAGAGAAACTCAAGTGTGCCATCTCATTGGCCACAGAGAGAGATGGGAAGAGAGTGAGATGCCTTTCTTTCCGTCACGAATTTCTCTCATGTGCCAACCTTTTTCATCTAGGAGTAACAACTGCAACCTACGTCCTCAATTATTTGCTGGATGTATTCCAGTTTCTCTCTTCCTCTACAGTATATACGAACTACAGCTTCCTCTAGTACCATGGAATTTATACCCTGACGTCTTAAAATATGTCCTACCATTCTTTCCTTTCTTCTTGTCAGTATTTTACAAGCCTTTATTCTGTGTAAAACTATAAGACGTTCATTACTGGTTGACCGCCTTAAGAAGAGCCCAGGGAAGGGAGCAGCATTTTCTGAGCAGCAGTTTTATAGCTTGGCACTCGGAAGACCCATATCCCAGCCAGTTCAAATTGGGTACAGAGTGTATTTCTTTGGAGAGTACCCTCAACATTTCTTTCCATTTCTTCATAGAGAGCCTTCACCATTTCATCTTGATCTCCAAGAAACGGGCTGAAACGATGCCACATCAAGTGAATCGGGGGATTATTAAGATTTCGGACTGATGTCCACTTAGCTGATGGCGAGGATCATTATTATGCCGCCAATGACTGCTTCTGCAGCCACTTCACCCTCCTTCTTCAATTTACTGTGGTGAGATGCAATCGTGAGATAATGTGTAGAGATATTAAAGCCTTTTCATATAATTTCATAATTTCAACCTTCACTTTGGAAACTGGCAGTCAGATTCAGTCACCAGTTTGCTTTCAATTTTGCCCACAGATTTAACGCATTCCCTTCTTTAGTGCTATCTGTCTTTTCTACTATCGTCGTTACCATCAAGGTACAATTGCACGATTGCAATTGTTTCGTTTACGTGGTTATTAGAATACTTCCCCAGACCCTTATATAAGATGCAACAAGGTTTTACTACAATAATATTATCATTTCTTGCCAAATGTTTTCTTTAAAGGAAGACACCCAGTTAATTGTGATTATTGTTTCATTTAATAGTCATTTCATTCCTGATTCTTAATTGGTTATTTTAGATGGTGTTTAATTATGCCAAAAACGAGACCTAATTTACACACCTCCAACTTTGAATCACATGACTGTAACCTAGCATTCAAGCGATTCCTGCCTAGGATTCGTGGATCTGTGACTTCCTGAAGCCGCAGTTAGTTCCACGAAATTTAAAATTGACAGTGTGGCTTCCGTTGGTGCGTAATCGTTTGTGTGTTATTTTTAATGATGCGAGGTTGGTATGTCCATTGTTGTCTAACTGAAGGACCAGTATGGAATTTTTGAAGGGAATTTTATTGATTTTGTGTATGTTGTATGTAAGGAGGGGAACGAATTTCACGGTATACGCAAAGATTCAGAAATTTTATGATAGTTTGGTTAGTTCATTCTTGAACTTTAAGCGAGTTTGAATTTTAAGAAATGTGTTAGGTACTGCCAAAGTTTACCAGAGCAAGGGTGACAATTTAGCACAGTTGAGAGAAGCAGTGAGGAAACTTTCAAGCAATGGAGAAACAATAAACAATGTTTCATATACTTAGCTGCCACAGGAAAACATTCAGCAAGTAGATACTAGCGAGCAGTGTGGACTAGCATCTCAGAACTAAACCAACATGCTTAAAGAACATGATCAGGAACGAAGTAGTAACAAAATATCTGAGGAAGCAATCAAGAAATCAGAGGAACATTATATTTTACACGTAGCGGAAAACTCAGAAGTTACTGGCCGCCAAAACTCATCGCAAAGTGATACCAATCATGAGCGCACACGACCACTGGCTGCGGGATGCAACTTACAGAGCTTCCTATACGAACAGTTTAAGAAAAGTGACAAAAGAAATGACGTGAAATTGAGAAACTACCAAGAAGGAAATGACGAATAGTTTAAGAATCATGTCTATCTTTTAAAGAAAAGCAAGCAAAAACAAGACACACAATTTAACGAAAATAAAAAACAATTCAGAAAAAAGAAGCCAGACTAACGGACGTGAACCTTTAATCAGAAACTCGATGGCCGCACAAAGAAATGTGAGGAGCAGGGAAAACCTCTAACCGGAAGACAGGTGAAAGATGCAAAAAGTGGATACATGAAGGCAGAGTACTAAGGCACGACATAAAAATTGAAACCGTTGACGCTAATATATGAGTGTTGAGACCTTTGCGAAGAATACCTACGCTAGTACTAAAGATATTGAAGAAGCAAAACCGTGGAGTGGGGAATCACAAAGGGATATGATGGAGAAGGTAGAACAAGCCAAATTATCAATCGTAATCAAACATCATCTGACAGAACGGTACCAGCAAACATAGGAGAAAATAGCGATATAAGATATTTAGTGAAATTTAAGAAAGCACGTGAAACTACAAACTGCAGTAACGGAACAGGGAGATGTTTGACCACTCCCAGAAAACAAGGAGAGTAGCAGTTGTTCAAGGAGTAACTTTGGGAAAGGACATGTGGCAATTCTAAGTGAACAAAAATGGAACAGGTAAGAGCAATAAATCGGAGAACTGACCAGAAGATTATGCCGCATCAGAGGAGAAGCGTCACATTCTGATCCAGCAGTAATTACCACATCGAGTGTCTATAATGTATCATATGAGATGAACTGGGGGTATATTACGAACCAGTTTGTGTCATCACAAAAGTTTTCGCTGTTTCTGAACGTTGCAAACCGCCTAAACCCCAAGCTATGGATCGAAGAATTCCTTGCAACACTACCGACATCTTTACCACATGTTTTAAGGATTAGATTCGTATTTGCTCACATCAGACAGGACGCAGCGACGAAAATGGGAGAAATTCTGGGGCAATTCAAGGCACATGACGAATTTACACACGCCTTTCTCGACCAATAAAACTGGAAATCATAATGACAGTAAATTGTGTTGGGTCCAGGTGCCCGAATCCACTACAGTTTTTCGAAAATATGGTATCGAGGAGCCAATTTTTAGATGTGCCGTACTGACCGTCTGAAGTCACACAACTTTGTTTAAGGAAGCTCCCACGTGAAATACAGAATGCGGTAAGGATCGCTGGCAGATATATGCACAACATTCGAGGAATCCAGCATCAAGGGTACGAATTAGGGCACGAAAGAAGTTACGAAGCGATAGAGTCGGTACATTTCATTCAGACGAACTTTCCCCTTGAAAATCAGCTAATGAATAATCAGAACTGGATGGTATGTCACGCACCACGACCGTATGGAAATGGGTGGAAAGGAAGAAATGATAACCGTCGCTGGGGACCTCAGTATTAGCCGTATGACAACAAACAACTGGAGGCGTGATGACCGACCAAATAATGACAGATGAGATGATATCACGAGGGAAGAGCAGAGATCATTGAAGTGCTCTGGCCAGGCCCTAGAAATAACCGTAGGAATGAGGAAAGAGATAATGTGGCGAGAATCCGACTAACCGTGGTCGCTCTGGCACCAGTTTGCCGGCCGCACTATTCCGGAATTGTGCGGAGCTGAAGTAAACCTTAGCTGAGGAATTAAAGTATTCAGTAAAATAGAAAAGAGGATGTCGCATACCTTTCTGTAGGTGTCACAATGGGGAGAAAAAAGGTGCAATGCACACTCGATTCACGCTGTCAGATCTCAGGCGCTGGACTGTTAAATGAATTATGTGCCACGGTGAAGCAGTGGTCAGCATTCAAAATACAGGGGATAAAGACGCAAGGTGCGATGTATGGAAGGTGTGCAGAAATTAAAGAACAGGTGCAGGTGTCAGCTTTTTAATAACAAAAAATTTCACTCAGGCTCGGTTAACTAAAACACTACCACGTCACACTGCATCTGAAAGAGAGGTTTTTCACTGGTAAAATCAAATAAGAAGAAGTTCAAATTAAGATTTGTGGACAATATAGAACCCACAAATGAAGGATGCTCTACACTGGTCAGTGAGAGACTGTGAGTAATTAAGATAGAAATATTGACTCCCGGTTCAACCATTAAAACCGATGACGTGACAGTAAGGGTGACTCTCATTTTGCTAGCAGAAATTCATGATGTCACCCCAGCTTCTTTTACAGCAATTTTGAAGGACATAAATGAGTTTAAAAAAGGTATTAAATATGACGACGAATGAGATGATGTATGGACGAGTGGATCTGAAGAGTAAGATACAGAGTACGTAAACTGTAATTTAACCCTTTCATGACCGGCGGGACATGTGTGTCCCACTTCACTTTTACGTGCTTCACGACCAAGTGGACAACACACTACTGGAAGCCTTCGCTACTACTTGAAACCATTACAGACTTCTTCCCGCCAAACAACTGCATTTTGCTGGAAATTGTTCGATGCAGTGCACTTGTTTGATTTTTTTGGGAAAGTTTTTGCATAATTTTCAGCTTTTCTTTTGTAAATAAGCAAGGCAATCATAATAACCGTATTTATTGTGTTTTTTATCTTTTATTCGTAAATATTACGTGGAATTTCTGAGTAAAATGTGTTTCAGTGACTTGGTAAAAAGTTTTTAGTTTCTGACTGCATGAAATATCAATCACATGGCCAGGGGAACATATTTGTCCCACATATTATTTATAATTTCGTTATACATTCGACATTTTGGCGTTGTTTCTTTCTCTGTGCGATGTTACATCACTTGGCTCGGTAAAGTATTCATACAATAATAATAAAAAAAACATCAATAATAATAATAATAATACAAATAATAACAATCAAGCTAAAACTAAACAAAGGTCGCTACATTACGCATACATTGATTACCAAAAAGCTTTTGATAGTGTACCCCACTCATGGTTACTACAAATATTGGAAATATACAAAGTAGATCCTAAACTGATACAGTTCCTAAACATAGTAATGAAAAATTAGAAAACTACACTTAATATCCAAACAAATTCAAATAATATCACATCACAGCCAATACAGATTAAGCGTGGAATATACCAAGGAGACTCATTAAGTCCTTTCTGGTTCTGCCTTGCTCTGAACCCACTATCCAACGTGCTAAATAGTACAAATTATGGATACAATATTACTGGAACATACCACCACAAAATCACACATTTGCAATACATGGATGATCTAAAACTGCTGGCAGCAACAAATCAACAACTCAACCAATTACTAAAGATAACAGAAGTATTCAGCAATGATATAAACATGGCTTCTGGAACAGACAAATGTAAGAAAAATAGCATAGTCAAGGGAAAACACACTAAACAAGAAGATTACATATTGGATAACCACAGCGACTCATAGAAGCGATGGAAAAAACAGATGCCTATAAATATCTAGGATACAGACAAAAAATAGGAACAGATAATACAAATATTAAAGAAGAACTAAAAGAAAAATATAGACAAAGACTAACAAACATATTGAAAACAGAATTGACAGCAAGAAACAAGACAAACGCTATAAATACTTATGCTATACCAATATTGACCTACTCATTTGGTTCAAAAATGGTTCAAATGGCTCTGAGCACTATGGTACTTAACTTCTGTGGTCATCAGTCCCATAGAACTTAGAACTACTTAAACCTAACTAACCTAAGGACATCACACACATCCTGCCCGAGGCAGGATTCGAACCTGCGACCGTAGCTGTCACGCGGTTCCAAACTGAAGCGCTTAGAACCGCACGGCCACACCGGCCGGCGCTCATTTGGAGTAGTGAAATGGAGTAACACAGACCTAGAAGCACTCAATACACTTACACGATCACAATGCCACAAATATAGAATACATCACATACATTCAGCAACAGAAAGATTCACATTAAGCAGAAAGGAAGTAGGAAGGGATTTATCGACATAAAAAACCTACATTATGGACAGGTAGACAATTTAAGAAAATTCTTTATAGAACGATCAGAAACTAGCAAAATACACAAAGCAATCACTCATATAAATACATCGGCTACACCACTACAATTTCATAACCACCTCTACAACCCTTTAGATCACATAACATCAACAGATACGAAGAAAGTAAATTGGAAAAAGAAAACACTACATGGCAAGCACCTGTATCATCTAACACAGCCACACATAGATCAAGACGCATCCAACACATGGCTAAAAAAAGGGAATATATACATTGAGACGGAAGGACTCATGATTGCAATACAGGATCAAACAATAAACACCAGATATTGCAGCAAGCATATTATTAAAGATCCTAATACCACAACAGATAAATGCAGTCTTTGCAAACAACAAATAGAAACAGTAGATCACATCACAAGCGGATGTACAATACTAGCAAATACAGAATACCCCAGAAGACATGACAATGTAGCAAAAATAATACATCAACAACTTGCCATACAACATAAACTAATAAGACAACACATTCCCACATACACTCCTGGAAACTGAAACAAGAACACCGTGAATTCATTGTCCCAGGAAGGGGAAACTTTATTGACACATTCCTGGGGTCAGATACATCACATGATCACACTGACAGAACCACAGGCACATAGACACAGGCGACAGAGCACGCACAATGTCGGCACTAGTACAGTGTATATCCACCTTTCGCAGCAATGCAGGCTGCTATTCTCCCATGGAGACGATCGTAGAGATGCTGGATGTAGTCCTGTGGAACGGCTTGCCACGCCATTTCCACCTGGCGCCTCAGTTGGACCAGCGTTCGTGCTGGACGTGCAGACCGCGTGAGACGACGCTTCATCCAGTCCCAAACATGCTCAATGGGGGACAGATCCGGAGATCTTGCTGGCCAGGGTAGTTGACTTACACCTTCTAGAGCACGTTGGGTGGCACGGGATACATGCGGACGTGCATTGTCCTGTTGGAACAGCAAGTTCCCTTGCCGGTCTAGGAATGGTAGAACGATGGGTTCGATGACGGTTTGGATGTACCGTGCACTATTCAGTGTCCCCTCGACGATCACCAGTGGTGTACGGCCAGTGTAGGTGATCGCTCCCCACACCATGATGCCGGGTGTTGGCCCTGTGTGCCTCGGTCGTATGCAGTCCTGATTGTGGCGCTCACCTGCACGGCGCCAAACACGCATACGACCATCATTGGCACCAAGGCAGAAGCGACTCTCATCGCTGAAGACGACACGTCTCCATTCGTCCCTCCATTCACGCCTGTCGCGACACCACTGGAGGCGGGCTGCACGATGTTGGGGCGTGAGCGGAAGACGGCCTAACGGTGTGCGGGACCGTAGCCCAGCTTCATGGAGACGGTTGCGAATGGTCCTCGCCGATACCCCAGGAGCAACAGTGTCCCTAATTTGCTGGGAAGTGGCGGTGCGGTCCCCTACGGCACTGCGTAGGATCCTACGGTCTTGGCGTGCATCCGTGCGTCGCTGCGGTCCGGTCCCAGGTCGACGGGCACGTGCACCTTCCGCCGACCACTGGCGACAACATCGATGTACTGTGGAGACCTCACGCCCCACGTGTTGAGCAATTCGGCGGTACGTCCACCCGGCCTCCCGCATGCCCACTATACGCCCTCGCTCAAAGTCCGTCAACTGCACATACGGTTCACGTCCACGCTGTCGCGGCATGCTACCAGTGTTAAAGACTGCGATGGAGCTCCGTATGCCACGGCAAACTGGCTGACACTGACGGCGGCGGTGCACAAATGCTGCGCAGCTAGCGCCATTCGACGGCCAACACCGCGGTTCCTGGTGTGTCCGCTGTGCCGTGCGTGTGATCATTGCTTTTACAGCCCTCTCGCAGTGTCCGGAGCAAGTATGGTGGGTCTGACACACCGGTGTCAATGTGTTCTTTTTTCCATTTCCAGGAGTGTACAAGTATGCACCACAAAATGTACTGGAGAGTGATGAATATAAATTATAGTGGAACAGAACCATTATAACAGATAAAACAACACCACATAACAAACCTGACATCATACTCACCAATAAAAAGAAGAAATTAACACAACTAATCGAAATATCCATACCCAATACAACAAATATACAGAGGAAAACAGGAGAAAAAATTGAAAAATACATCCAACTGGCTGCGGAAGTCAAGGACATGTGGCATCAGGATAAAGTTGACATTATACCGATTGTACTATCAACTACAGGAGTCATACCACACAATATTCACCAGGACATCAACGCAATACAGCTACATCCAAACTTATATATACAACTACAGAAATCTGTAATTATTGATACTTGTTCAATTACCCGAAAGTTCCTAAATGCAATGTAACATATACCGTACAGTTAAAAGGAAGTCACACTTGATCAAGGTCCGCGTCACCTTCCATTTTTAACCAGACTTAACGTCTGAGACAGGAAAGAGATATAATAATAATAATAATAATAATTTGTTGCACAATACATGTTAGCCCAATTCCAGACCTTATTTCCGTTTTCTTTTTAGAAATGTCACGTCTGAAAGATGAAGAACTTCTTGATTATTACTTTTCGCTTCCTGATAATGAAGAATTTTCGGAGGTAGAAGGTGATGATGAAGCTGCAAATGAACTCACCAGTCTTGATGCTTCCAATAGTACATCTATTGATGCTACACCGCGTAGGACATTGTCTCAGTCACCTAGCTACGGTCGTCACAACAATGGTGAAGTGCTAGATTGGAGGTGGCAGAAAATGATGGTACTGCATGTACAGTAAAAGAAAATGTTGCCGAAATTATCAGTGACACTGCAAATGAAGTTATTGTGTGTGCTGAACAAGAGCATGCGGCTGAAAATGCCATTGCAACTGGAACACAGTGGGCTGGCGATGTAACTTAGTTTGAAAACTTATCAGCAGCCCTTGATTGAAGTGCAGATATAAAGCTCGATTTTGGACAAAATGCTGAAGAAATTGATTTTTTTCTACAATTATTACCGATGGATGTTTGAGGAAGATCAAAGATGAGACTAATCTCTACGCAACTCAAATGCGTGACAACGTTACAAGAGGTAAAAGGGTAAGACAAGCCAACTGCGACTGGAAAGACACTGACATTGAAGAAATAAAATATTTCATTGCCATTCACATTCTAATGGGAATACATAGGCTGCCTGAGGTGAGTCACTGTTGGTCAACCGACCCACTTTTAGGTGTAAGTGCGATTTTTCAACAAATTAGTAGAACCAGGTTCAAAAAACAGACTGAAAACATTCATTGCAATGACAATGTTACAGCAGTACCAAGAGGTGAAGCTGGCTATGATCGACTACACAAATTACGCCCAATAACTGACGCTATCAATAACAATTTGAAAGAACTATACACTCCATCAAGTATCATAGCTTTTGATGAAAGTATGGTCCCATTCAAAGGGCGTTCTTCTATAATGCAGTACTTTCAAACGAAGCCTGTAAAACGAGGTTACAAAATTTGGTGTCTGGCCGATTCAAAAACCGATATCCATTTTAAGGGAACCCACAATGAGCAGTGAAGGAAGTGAAGTGATGGATGGAAGGAAGCCGCATCTTCAGAGAAGAAGTAATAAATGGAGGACTGAAATAAAAGGAACAAGTATGCTATCCCTACCTCCGAGTGAATTTTATTTCGTACGTATCTGGTTATATGATGAGTTGAGGTACCAGAACAGTAACTTTATTGAGAACATACCATTTTCGATTTCTCATGTAAATTTACGTTATGTGATAGAGCGCTTGCAGCGATGTTATAATATTGCTACCGGAAAGTTAGCGTCATACTCTCTGGATAATGAACGAGGGTTATTCCTTGGAGTGTAAATGGCATAAAGGAGACAATATTCGGAGGGCTTCTAATTGAGCTTAAGCACGACACGCATTAGAAATTAATGTATTGAAAAATCGATATTTATTCTGTGTTGTGTTGTACAAAGCCATTGCACAAGAAATTGTAACATAATGAAATAACTATAAATCTAATTTAGCCGAGTATACTATGACAATTGTTAAGGACATTATTTGGTACTGTGAGCTGATTGTATTATCTTTCCTTGATTCCATATTTCGTACGGAACGACTCTTGTCAGTGTAAGTTACAGGACTGAGTGAAGGATGACGGGTTAGTCGAAACCCGCTCCACGGACATTTCAATTCTATGTGAGTTTATAATTACCATAATTGCATATGATGGTACAATATAATCAAAACCCGCTCAGCCTCCACGCGCTGCTCCGTACTGGCACAGATATAAAGGCTCCCTTTTTCTTTATTAAGACACAAAAAGTAAAATCTAAAGATAATCGCTTCTCTAACAAGTCGTATTGGCGGAATTTCTATCTTTAGATGTGTAGTGCTGGTGATTGCATACTTCTGAAGGAAACAAAATTCGATAAATCTGGAACTCACAGGATGTGACTTAGTGAATGTTCTTGATACACAAGTGATAGATTAAATTATTCACACTTGCCATGCGACCTTACATGTATGTTATTGTAACTGCTACATTTTATGTATAAATACAATATGTGTCAAACATGGGGTAAACTGTAGTGTAGCCACAGTAGTCTTCAGGTGAAGGAGATGATATGACAATGCACGGGTAATTGAGAGAGGGCTACTGAGAATCAATAGACCTCTCTGGCGTAAATTGCAGTGTTTGAAGTTGGGCGATAACCGCCTGAAGAACTAATCACAAAGATACTCACTCCTGACCTGCCAACCAAAAGTATCTGGCACAATACTTTAAAAAACTTTCTAAGAAGGGAAAGTCCCCGTCACAACCCCCTCAGATACAGTGGTAAGATGGCCCAGTGTATAGTCCCTCAAAAACTGAACACAGATGAAGCATGAAAACAGGAAGAAGGTGTACTGAACTGTGAATGAAGAGTAAAATACGGAAGCAGTGGACGGTCCAAGCTCAAGATTAGCAACATCGAGTAAATATGCGTAGCCGTGACGTTGTGGTTATGAGATCACGGTGTTGGGCTTCGACCGTGGAGATCCGTGTTGAACTCGCCCACGTTCCCCGCAAAGTGTCCACTTCATAATTGACGTGTCTGTTCGCTGTATTCAAATCTGTGTCTGTGTTGTCGTGTAAAGGCCGACTGCAACAACGAGGTGTAAGGAAGGGACCTCGCTCCAGACGTAGATACATCCTATTTCTCCTTGCGCTCCATTTTGGAAGTTTTGACTCTTGAATTCCTTTGTTGAAACGTAGTTCACAGTTTACGCAGCATGTCCCTGCTCTCACTATTTACCAAATATACTTGCGACGGTAATATATTCTCACCACATGACTTATATTCTATAAACAATGTATAGCATGACAATTGCCAAAACTGCAGAAGGAAAACGGATAAGAGAATCGTCGGAAGGTAAGTTCATAATTTTGTTGGAAAAAATTGGGCACAAGCGAGACTTGTAGATGTATCTCCTGCTTTGTAGTTCAACACCGTATCTCACAGTCACGACTCCGTGGTTCCTGGAAGTCATTTTATGCTGCACATCTTGAGCTTGGACTATTTACTGTCTGTATTTTCTCTTTTTTTCATTTTTTATGATTCAGTACACCTTCTTTCTGTTTTCATGCTTCACCTGTGGTCAGTTTTTGACGGGTTATCCACTGGGCCATTTTACCACTAAATCTGAGGTGTGTGTGTGTGTGTGTGTGTGTGTGTGTGTGTGTGTGTGTGTGTGTGTGTGTTGGGGGGTATTGCCTTGTAAGAGAGAATGATTTATACTGAAAAGTACAAGGATGGACTCTGCTGTAAGTTAAAACTTAATAGGAGTTTAATTCCATCATGTGTAGTAATCAAGGAATAAAAAGAAATAAGAGTTAAGGGGACCCAGAACGTCCTATACCTCCAATGTTAAATGCAAGGAACATTTTCTTATGAACTTTTAACACCAGAATGATGAAACTTTTACAGTATAATATTACATATATTTAATAGCATGTACCAAATGGATTTTAATTTATTGGTGTTTTTTGGGAAGATATTAATTATTTTGATACTGAAAATAATTGACTCATTTTTTGGCATAGTATCTTTGAAATAAAATCTGTTATCAATTATGTATCACAGAAAAGCTATGATACAAGGTTTATATTGGAACTGTTTACATTCCTTGAAAATTTTAAGTCTTTATCTCTAATAGTTTAGCAGAAAATGTTCCTTGTATGGCAAAAAAGTGAACTTGTGGAAAACGAGTTTCAAAGTTTCACTAACATTTTAGTGGAGTCCAGCACCATAAGAGGGGTTTTCACTGTCACTAGACATCTCCCCATCTAGTCTTCTTTTCACACCTTTGATTATTTGTATGGCTTGTCTCTCACACTCCTTTTCTTTCCTTTCAGCATCCCATTTCCTCTCATTGTCTATCAACATCATTGCACTCACCATGTACTTTCCGGGCATCACATCCAACTTCTGCAGCAGATTGCACTTTATAATGTTACCTTTGTTGTACGTAGCAATGGCATCATATACTCAAAAATGAAGAGTATGAATTTCCACAAACACACTTTTTGGGATTCTGGTCCAAAGTACATTATTCACACTCTCATTTTGATTTTGTGTACGTCCATGGAGACATTTCTTCAAAATTTCAGTTGCAGAAAGATCTCTGAAAATTGGTTTTATAGCCTTCATGAGAGTTTCTGGTAGACTGTGATGATGCTTGTAAACACGTTCAGATCCCTGATATTTGTTGTACTTGCACCACGAATTGGATCCCTGTGGGCATAGTTGATGTAGTGGTTCCTCGTCAGTCGATAAGGTGTGGTAGTAAAGTGCCATTGTAGCATTTTCCATTGCATCAGTACTGTGAGTATATTGTCTTATTGCCAGTCCATAGTCTCTCTGCAATCTGTTGATTACCTCGTCTGTCAATCTTTTAGCTCCACCCAAAGGTTTTCCATCACTGAGTACTTGGCCATTCATTGTGGTCTTCAGTCGACGCAGCCTTGTTCCCATACGTTTCTGAACGTGACCTATGCACTCCTGTTTAGTAGTGGTAACATCATTTCCATAAGGTTTCAGCTCAGATACAGCAGCAAAAGACTTCGAATCACCATCACCCAGGAGCAGTAGGTATCTGACCTTGTACCACAGAAGAGAGCGACCGAAAATGTCTTTCACACCGGAAACTTCCATGGCCCAACTAGACCCACTGTAATTCCTTCGACAGTTTTCTGCATGCTCATCCTTCACTCTTTTAGGACACCTACAGTGCTTCGATTTAATTACAACATCTATAACTTTTGTAGTATGAGCACTTGTTGCCGTTATTACCCCATTATGTGATTTGTGCCCGCGCTTCTGCCATGTACCATCTAGTGCGACAGTCAGGTCCTGAGGATCCTGAACATCTGGAATTTCTTCATTCACCGCCACAGCCTCCTCCACTGCTTCTTTCATGGGCTCTTGGGCAATATCTTCAACACAGGATCCAACAACCGAGTTATATTTTGAGAATTTCGTTGGTGGTGGAGGTAGATTCATTACACCACAAAACATTTGACCAGCAGGGTATCCCTTACCGATTGACCTTAGAGCATAAACACATCTAATATTTACACCATATTACTTGCTTTTCTCACTATCAGTTTCACCTTGGCCTATTTCGGCATATTTTGAGTTCCAAAATGAAACACTGTAATGACAACTAGTACAATGGAGACAGATTTCTGCTGCTAGTCCTATGTGTCGCTTGACATTTACTGACATACTCAATTTGCAACATTCCTTAGACAGTACTGAACTCTCAATCGCCTTTGAAAGCAATGAAATGTTAATTATTTCGTTCACATTATCCTCATTACACTTCTCCAATAAACTGCAGTATTTTTCTGTTGATCCATGCAACTTCTTGCTTGTGCTAGAGACAGGAGTAGATTTCAGTTCATGAATAACCTCACTATTTTCAGAATCATTTCACAAGGTCGGAGAAATTGTCACAGGTCCACTAGTGTACCACGGAAGAGGCTTCTTCCTCTTGTAAACTCTGTTACGAAATCGAGGCATATTTGATAAGTTCCAGTTACGCAATAGAAATACAACAAAAATACTGAAATAAC
The DNA here is from genome assembly GCF_021461385.2 of Schistocerca piceifrons. Lineage (NCBI taxonomy): Eukaryota > Metazoa > Arthropoda > Insecta > Orthoptera > Acrididae > Schistocerca > Schistocerca piceifrons. Next base: position 496,810,584 of record NC_060143.1, on the reverse strand, counting down.
CACCAAATGCTCAATGTAGACAACAGCATCCAAAGACTACAATACGCAGACAAAACAATTGCCTATCATATCGTGTTGCCAACATAATATAAAGTCTTTGGAAAGACCGGAAGTTTTGAGAAACGATGTTTTCAGTGAACATGTGTCCATGGAAATTCAATGTCGCGATATGCCCTCTACAGCACATTATTGAAAATAATATTTTGAATACTTCGAGTTGAGCCACAGGTAAGACTTATATGTCATTTTAAAGAGGAATATCTGTAGTATTTTATTTCACAATAAACTGAAAACCCAAAATTTCATCATTTTTAGGTTCCGGGTTCCCCTAAAATTTATTTATAGATAAATCTTAATTGAATGGTTAGTTAACTTCATGAAAAAATAAAAGTGACGGAACTTCAGGTAACATTAAGGTAATAATCTGAATAAATTTATTAAGAGTAACATTGATATTAATTGTAAATGTTTGTGAGAAATGATAGCAAGGTCAGGCTATATTTGTAATTATGTAAATTGCATTGCTAATGAATATTTTGCAAATTTGTTTCTATGTCGCACAAATCAAACAAACGAATGACTTACGAAAGAACTGCAGAAAAGAGATGTAATGCGAGAATGGGTGGGCACAGAGTCACGGGTGGACGCACACGGAGCGCACCAGAACTGGGCCAGCAAGTTGAACAGCAGCGGTGCGTGGCTGGAGTCAGAACTTGTGACTTTCAGCCGCTACCTGCGGAGACCCGTGTGCTGGGAGCTTAAGCCGTCGACGGGAACAGGGGAGGCTAGGAAGACTGTACGCCACTCCCGCACGAGCGGCCGGGACACCACTCCGGTATGCTGCCTTCACCGCACAGCGACTTGCAGCGTCGCTGGATCTCAGAAAAGCGAGCGACATCAGCGTCACCTGCATACGCATCGCTTCCACGCCGTGACAGAACGTCAGATGGCTTGTCTACTAACTGCAGTGTATTACCCAGATAATATGAGATAGTATTTCATTCTTAAAGAACGACTGTGTGATATCACACCCATGAACTTGTATACTGTTGTTATGTGAGGTCATATGGCTGACCACTCCTTGACATTAACACTGGTCACAGCCCACAACGTTGACTGTAGAAGGACGATAACCCTGCTCGTTGCAGGGCTCCTTGATTTCATTCGCGGTATAATCCCCCTAAAAGTACTAGTGTAAGAATGTTGTTGATACTGCTCAGCCTACAATATCTGATGTTTTTATGATAATTACAACTTGTATAATTAATGCGATTTCTGCATCAAAGATTAGATAAATTACGGTGATTAGCAATTCCAGCGCCTGCAGTTTCAAATTTTAATATGTCCAGCCACGATCTCATCATAGAGTTTGACTAACATAGACAGATAAGGTCCAGTGCCACGGGCAATTGAACTTCGAATATTACACACACATAAATATGTACAGTAGAGTCCTGTTAATCCGAAGTAATTGGGACCGGATCTTGTTCGGATTACCGATTTGTTCGGATTAGCCGGAATTACGGTGACGAGTTTCTAGAATGAAGTATACCAGGCAGATAAGTAGGTACACCACGGTAACAAATGGGATCAAGTGTAGGAACAACTCCTTGCCCTTGTTGTTTTGCAATGTTGAGACCTATGTAGTGTCTGAGTTCAGTGCACTGCCAGTTGACTCGCAAAGCGGCTGGTTATGTTAGTTATAGCTCACTGGCACGTGTAACTGTTGGACTGTATTCGTTCAGGTATAGTGGTGTACGTATTTTCATCATGAGTGAAGGGAAACATGCAACGTTAACTCGCAAAGAAAAGCTAAATGCTTTGAAGCAGATAGATAATGGTGAGAATGTATCTAAACAGGCAACGGAACAGTGTGTTGGTAAAGCAACCATTTGTGATTGGAAGAAGAACCGAGTGAAGCTTGAACAGTCCCGCGGAACTTCTTCGGGAGAAACACTCGAAATTCGGCAGACTTTGAAACAGTCCCAGTGCGACAAAATAGATGAAGCTCTTTTCCTTTGGTTTACGCAGGAAAGAGAAAGGGGAACTCCTTTGAGTGAAGCACTGGTTCAGGAGAAGGCTGTTTACCTGAACAAGTTAATGAACGGTGATGAGTCTTTTAGTGCGAGTACGGGTTGGTTGGACAGATTCAAAAAACGTCATGGAATCCGTCAGCTAACAATTACTGGAGAGAAAGTTTCTTCTGACCATGGTGCAGCGAAGGAATACTTGGGTGAGTTTGAAAAAAATGATAAGAGAGGGAATGTATTCTCCCCACCAAGTTTATAAAACTGACGAGACTGGCCTTAACTTTAGGGCATTGCCAACAAAAAGCCTGGCATCAAAAGCAGAAGACCATGCTCCGGATTTTAAAATGTGCAAAAATCGTGTGACTTTATTAGCGTGCAGCAACACTGCTGGTAATCATAAGGCGCCTTTAATGCAGATCGGCAAATCTGCTAGGCCCAGAGATTTTAAAAACTGCAACATGGACTCCCTGCAGGTATATCATCGCAACCAGAAAAAAGTATGGATGGATAGTAAGCTGTTCAAAGGATGGTTTCACGGCCAGTTTGTTCCCTCTGTTCCACCGTTTTCTAAGGAAAATCATTTGACTCCCCGTGCAATCCTTTTGACTGATAACGGGCCATCTCACCCCAACACTGAGGAATTATGTGATGGAGAAATTGTGGCGAAGTTTTTGCCGCCGAAAGTTACACCACTTCTACAGTCGATGAACTAGGGCGTACTGCAAACATTAAAACTGATTTTCAGAAAACAATTGTTAAGAATGCTGATCCAAGATGACAGCATTCCTTTAGTGGACAAATTAAAAAAGACCAATGTCAGGGATGTTGTTTATTGAGCCGCTGAGGCATGGCAGAATATTTCAGAAAATACCCTGACAAAATTGTGGAGAAAACTGTGGACATCTCTTGAATTTCTACACAACCTAGTTGAATATGAAGAGGAAAATCTACTACAAATTATACAGACAAATCTGGCTGTGAAGAAGCTAGTGAAGGAGACGAAGATGAGTGGACGGCAGCGGATGGGGCGTGTATGGAGAACCTTACTGACGCTGATTCTGTTTCTGCTGTGACTCAAGACCTGGAAGAAGTGGACCGCTGTGACGGAAGTGACAAAGGAGAGCTGCTGCCACACAATGATGCAGCAGAAGCCCTTGACCTAGCGCTACGTTATTTGGAGCAACAGCCCACTGTTACACCTGCTCATTTGATGTTTATGAGACGATGGCGCAACTATGCGTCATATAACAGACTGTCTTCATTACGCCAAAAAACAATGACTGAGCTTTTGTCATCTGAAAAGTAGGGATAAAATGTCCGCCGTATTTTATTAAGTTTGACAGTTTTTCTTACGTCGTTATGCATTGTTTAAACCTAATTTTTCCTTGCCAATTTTTCTAATACATGTTTTCGTACTGTGTAAATTAAAATAGAGTGTATGTACAGCAGTTTCGTGCACAGTCTTCCATTCTTAGACTAACATTATTCATGTTCGAATTAAACGAACGTCCGTATTACCCGGGTTCGGGTTAGCGGGACTCTACAGGTTGAGTCGCGTAAGACGTAACACCCCCATTATTCCGTTGGCGATTGCATGTATCGACAAGCGGTGTTCGGCGAATCATAGCCGACTATGGGGCACATACTTTGGTACGTGCACAATAATCACAACGTTTATATTGACCGAAATAATGAGGCAAGTACATGTTTTTTAAATGGGACGCCGTACATTTTTTCCCACCATTCGAACGCTCTGGAAAAGACGCGTATAGTGATGTAACGCATGTTGCTATTGTGATTCAAACTTCGCTTAAAACACGCTGGGAAATATTGTACGATTGAAGGTCGAGGCGGTCGGAAGCGGCTGCAGACTGTAAACACGCCTCGCGCGACCCGCAGGCAGAGTTGTCGTGCTCTATGCAGCATGCACGGCCTACGCTACATAGTTAAATCCTTATCCTTCCTCTTTTAAGCAAATTTTGAATCGCAATAGCAACATGCGTTACATCACTATACGCGTCTCTTCCTGAGCGTTCGAATGATAATAAAAAAAAGGTATAGCGTCCCATTTAAAAAATATGTACTTGCCTCATTACCTCGGTCAATATAAACGTTGTGATTATTGTGCATGTACCAACGTATGTGCCCCATACTCCGCTATGACTCGCCGAAAACCGCATGCCGATACGTGCAATCGCCTCCGGAATAAAGGATGTGTGTGTGTGTGTGTGCCCGCAACAAATTGAGGAAAAACGTTTCACTATGGATGATCTTGCATCGCGATCAGGTTGCCTTATAACAGACCAGAAAATGAACGTATTCCCATGAGCAGTGATAACAGCGTTAACTGTGTACCTCATGTAAGCCAGACTCTGACACTGTACGATGAATTCACGTGTGACGAACCTGCGTGCCTCGAACCGACATCGGTTTGTTTTTTGTAATGGTTTTTCACGGACGTTGCCTTTTACTTTGTATATTGTTGTATGAATTTTGTTGAACAGAGGCTGACTCATAGGACATACAAATGAACATTATCAATGAATTGTTAACTGTTCTCTTTTGTTTTGTGTAATTACTATTTTCTTTGGAGGACTTACTTGTGAAGATGTTAAACTCCAACAGACTTAACTTAAAACTGAACATATTAATTGAAAACATGTTTACGGACTTGTACTTCAGTTCACTTACACTAACACAATCGTATTCTGAAAACAAAGAGGTGATTTGATTTTCTGTCTGAATCAATATTACTTTTGGGATCTTGTCATTCTGCGTATGTTATCTTGTGCAAATCTTATGTCAGTGCAACTGTATGAATTTGGAGTTATTTTATGTTGATATATCCTCTTACTTTTGTGTATAGGGTAATATCTGCTTCATTATGCGATACTGCAAATCACAGAAAAGTTGTATGATTTATTCAAGAGAAAGAGCTTCACAAATTGAGCAAGGCAATAACGCGTTGATCCCCTCTGGCCCTTATGCAAGCAATTGTTGGGGTTTGCATAAATTGATAGAGTTTTTGGATGTCCTCTTGAGGGATATCGTGCCAAATTCTGTCCAAATGGCCCGTTAAATCGTCACAATCCAGTGAGAGTCCTGCCTATAACCCTCCAAAGTTGGGGAGAGATCCGGCGACCCTGCAGGCCAACGTAGGTTTATGCAAGTACGAAGGTAAGCCGTAGAAACACTTGCTGTGTGCGGGCAGGTATTGTCTTGCAGAATTGTATAGCCAGGAAGGAGTGCCATGAAGGGCACCAAAACAAGGCGTAGAATATTGTCGACGTACTGCTGTATTGTAAGAGTGCCGCTGATGACGACCAAAGGGATCCTGCTATGAAAGGACATAGCAACCACTTCTGGATATCAGACCGTTTGAGATTCCAGGCCAAAGACGTGTCTGGAGGCACTTGGAAGATCCATAGCCCAGCCAATCTAAATAGAGTTGTTGTTGTTGTTGTTGTGATCTTCAGTCCAGAGACTGGTTTGATGCAGCTCTCCATGCTACTCTATCCTGTGCAAGCTTCTTCACCTCCCAGTACCTACTGCAACCTACATCCTTCTGAATCTGCTTAGCGTATTCATCTCTTGGTCTCCCTCTACGATTTTTACCCTCCACGCTGCCCTCCAATACTAAATGGGTGATCCCTTGATGCCTCAGAATATGCCCTACCAACCGTTCCCTTCTTCTTGTCAAGTTGTGCCACAAATTTCTCTTCTCCCCAATTCTAGTCAGTACCTCCTCATTAGTTATGTGATCTACCCATCTACTCTTCTGCATTCTTCTGTAGCACCACATGTCCAAACTATTTATCGTCCATTTTTCACTTCCATAAATGGCTACACTCCATACAAATACTTCCAGAAGCGACTTACTGACACTTAAATCTATACTCGATGTTAACAAATTTCTCTCCTTCAGAAACGCTTTCCTTGCTAATGCCAGTCTATATTTTATATCCTCTCTATTTCAACCATCATCAGTTATTTTACTCCCCAAATAGCAAAATTCCTTTACTACTTTAAATGTCTCATTTCCTAATCTAATTCCCTCAGCATCGCCCGACATAATTCGACTACATTCCATTATCTTCGTTTTACTTTTGTTGATGTTCGTCTTATATCCTCCTTTCAAGACGCTGTCCATTCCGTTCAACTGCTCTTCCAGGTCCTTTGCTGTCTCTAATTACAATGTCATCGGCGAACCTCAAAATTTTTATTTCTTCTCCATGGATTTTAATACCTACTCAGAATTTTTCTTTTGTTTTCTTTACTACTTGCTCAATATACAGATTGAATAACATTGGGGATAGGTTACAACCCTCACTCCCTTCCCAACAACTGCTTCCCTGTCATGTCCCTCGACTCTTATAACTGCCTCCTGGATTCTGGTTTCTGTACAAATGGTAAATAGCCCTTAGCCTCCTGTATTTTACCCCTGCCACTTTCAGAATTTGAAAGAGAGTTTTCCAGTCAACATTGTCAAAAGCTTTCTCTAAGTCAACATATGCTAGAAACGTAGGTTTGCTTTTCCTTAATCTATCTTCTAAGGTAAGTCGTAGAGTCAGTATTGCCTCACGTGTTCCAATATTTTTATGGAATGTTAACAGATCTTCCTCGATGTCGGCTTCTACCAGTTTTTCCATTTGTCTGTAAAGAATTCGCGTTAGTATTCTGCAACCGTAGCTTATTAAACTGATAGTTCGGTAATTTTCACATCTGTCAACACCTCCTTTATTTGGGATATGAATTATTGTATTCTTGTTGAAGTCTGAGTGTATTTCGTCTGTCTCTTACACCTTGCTCACCAGATGGTAGAGTTTTGTCAGGACTGACTCTCCCAAAGCTGTCAGTAGTTCTAATTGAATGTTGTCCACTCCCGGGGCCTTGTTTCGACTTAGGTCTTTCAGTGCCGTATCATACTCCTCATGCAGTATCATATCTCCCATTTCGTCTACATTTACATCCTCTTCCATTTCCATAATATTGTCCTCAAGTACATCGCCCTTGTATAGACCCTCTATATACTCCTTCCACCTTTCTGCTTTCCCCTCTTTGCTTAGAACTGAGTTTCCATCTGAGCTCTTGATATTCATACAAGTGGTTCTCTTTTCTCCAAAGGTCTCTTTAATTTTCCTGTAGGCAGTACCTATCTTATCCCTAGTGATATATGCCCCTACATCCTTACATTTGTCCTCTAGCCATAACTGCTTAGCAATTTTGCACTTCCTGTCGATCTCATTTTTAAGACATTCGTATTTCTTTTTTGCCTGCTTCATTTACTGAATTTTTATATTTTCTCCTTTCATCAATTAAATTCAGCATTTCTCCTGTTACCCAAGAATTTCTACTAGCCCTAGTCTTTTTACCTACTTGAACCCCTGCTGCCTTCACTACTTCATCCCTGAAAGCTACCCATTCTTCTTCTGCTGTATTTCTTTCCCCCATTCTTGTCAATCGTTCCCTTATACTCCCCCCGAAACACTGTACAACCTCTGGTTTAGTCAGTTTATCAAGGTTCCATCTCCTTAAATTCCCACCTTTTTGCAGTTTCTTCAGTTTTAATCTACAGTTCGTAACCAGTAGGTTGTGGTCAGAATCCATATCTACCCCTGAAAATGTCTTACAGTTTAAAACCTGGTTCTTAATTCTCTGTTTTATAATTATATAATCTATCAGAAACCTTCCTGAATAGGGTATACAGCGAAAACGATGAAATGCAAGTTATCCTTATAGCGAACACTCGGTACAAAATTATCTCTTCGGTGAGAGCCTTCAAGTCTTCTTTTTCGTAGAAAGCCTTCCGCTTCGTCTTGATCTCGAAGAGTCGAGCTGCGATGCTGGCAGAGCAGTTGCATCGAGGGTTCATCGGGGCCGATCTGCACTTAGCCGATGGCAAGGTTTTTTTGGGGTCCGGCAGATGGCTGATTCTGCAATCACATTAGTCTCCTCCTAAAATTTACTACGGTGAGATCGAGCCGCAACCGCGAGACAATGCGTAGGGACATTAAAGCCATTTTATAGAATTTCATAACCTGAAGCTTCACTTTGGGAACCGGTGTTCAAATTCAAGGACCAGCTTTATTTCGACTCCGACAACATGTTCAACGCAGTCCCTTCTTCAGCACTACCTGTCTTTTGTACTAACGTTCTCTACTAAAATTGTTTCGTGTACGCGATTATTAGAATCTTTCCCAGACCCTAATGTCAGATGTGCCAAGGTTTCACTAGAATAACATTAACATTGCTTGTCAAATGTTTTCTTTAGTAGATTCAATCGAAATCGTTGTGATTCTTGTTTGACGTAATAGTCATTTCATTTCTAATCCACTGTTTTGGAGGGTGTCTGATTAACGTATGTCACATACGGGGCCCAGTTACAAACCTTCAGTTTTTCATCACGTGACTGTAACCTACCTCACTGAAATGACAACATAAAGCAATTAAACACTTAAAGCTGAAATGACTGAATACTAAAAGGACTTGTCGGTATATGTTAAAATTGAGTATCTTTTATTAATGTTACCGAACTAGGTGGAGCTGTGGTTAGCACACTGCACTCGTATTCAGGAGGACGAGGGTTCAAACCTGCGTCCGGCCATGCAGATTTAAGTTTTCCGTGACTTCGCTAAATCGCTTCAGGCAAATGCCGGGATGGTTTCTCTGAAATAACACGGAATTTCCTTCGCCATCCTCGAACAGTCGGGGCTTGTGCTCCGTCTGTAACGACCTCGATGTTGACGGGACATTAAACTCAATCTTCCTTCCTTCCTTTTATCAATGTTTCCATTTTTTCACGCACTTTGATACGTAACGTTTAGTTTAGCCTCAATACAGCCTTAGACACTTTGAGTCCTTCTTGATACCTATTCCAACAGAAAAACTACATGTTCTCCAGTCGTCTGGCGCTTACAATTACTTCCTCCCGGTACCACAACGACGGTGATGATTTCTTAAGCCAATGGGTTTCGGGTTCCGCTGAATAGGTCAGGTGTCCACTATACGCAGGAGGGGGCTACACGGGTAGCAAGGGCTGTGTCACAAAGGGTGCAGGCCGAACACAAGACGAACGTAGATACAGGAACCATTGGTATAACAGTTGTAAATTGTCGTAGCTGTGTTGGGAAAGTGCCAGAGCTCCAAGCGCCAATAGAAGGCACTGATGCTCAAATTGTTACAGGCACTGAAAGCAGGCTAAAGCCGGATATAACATGAGCCGAAATTTTTACGAAGAACCTAACGGTGTTCCGAAAGGATAGGCTAAACACGGTTGGCGGTGGCGTGTTTGTTGGTTTTAGAAGTAGTCTAACTTGTCGCGAAATTGACGAAAATACTTCCTGTGAGTTGGTACGGGCAGAAGTCATTGTTGGCAGCCGGAATAAAATAATAATAGGATCCTTTTACCGACCTCCCAATTCAGATGATACAGTTGCTGAAAGGTTCAAAGAAAACTTGAGTTTGACTTCAAACACATACCCGACTCATATGATAATACTTGGTGGTGACTTTAATTTACCCTAGATATGTTGGCGAAAATGCATGTTTAATTCCAGAGGTACGCATAAAATATCATCCGAAATTGTGCTTAACGCATTCTCTGAAAATTATGTCGAGCAGTTACTTCATGAGCCCACGCGAATAGTAAACGGTTGTAAAACACACTTGACCTCCGAGAAATAAATAATCCTGAGTTAATAACGAGCATCAAAACTGATATACGGGTTAGTGATCACAGGGTTGTCGTAGAGAGATTGAATATTGTAATCACTAAGTCCTCGAAAAATAAGCGAAAAATATACCTATTCAAAAAAAGCAGATAAAAATTCACTTGACAACTTGCTGAGAGACATTCTCCACTCATTCCAAATTAATAATGTGAGTGTAGACAAACATGTGGCTTGAATTCAAAGAAATAGTATAGGCAGCAATTGAGCGATTTATACCAAATAAATTAACAAACAACGGAGCTGATCCTCCTTGGTGGACAAAACGCGTTAGAACACTGTTGCAGACACAACGAAACAAACATGCCAATGTTAAACAGACGCAAAATCCCCTAGATTGGCGATCTTTTACAGAAGCTAGAAATTTAGCGCAGAATTCAATGTGAGATGTTTAGAACAGTTTCCACAACGAAACTTTGTCTCGAAACCTGGCAGAAAATCCATAGAGATTCTGGTCGTATGTGAAGCATGTCAGCGGCAAGAAACAATCAATGCCTTCTCTGTGCGATAGCAATGGAGATACTATCGAAGACAGTGCTGCCAAAGCAGAGTTACTAAACACAGCCTTCCGAAATGCCTTAACAAAAGAAGACCAAGTAAATATTCCAGAATTCGAATCGAGAACAGCTGCCAATATGAGTAACGTCGAAGTAAATACCCTCGGAGTAGTTCAAATGGTTCAAATGGCTCTGAGCACTATGCGACTTAACTTCTGAGGTCATTAGTCGCCTAGAACTTAGAACTAATTAAACTTAACTAACCTAAGGTCATCACACACATCCATGCCCGAGGCAGGATTCGAACCTGCGACCGTAGCAGTCGCGCGGTTCCGGACTGTAGCGCCTAGAACCGCACGGCCCTCGGAGTAGTGAAGTAACTTAAATCATTTAATAAAAGCAAGTCTTCTGGTCCGGACTGTACACCAATTAGGTTCCTTTCGGAGTATGCTGATGCATTAGCTCCATACTTAACACTCGTATACAACCGTTCGCTCGACGAAAGATCCGTACCCAAAGACTGGAAAGTTGCACAGATCACACCAATATTCAAGACGGGTAGGAGGACTATTATACTAAATTACAGGCCCATATCGTTAGCGTCGTTATTCAGCATGATTTTTGTGGTGTGCGTACTGTAAGACCTTCGGTACACACACCATCAGATTATTTGACTTGTCGCTCTAACGTAGTAGGCGAGTGTCAGCAATGTGTCTCGTGGTCTTATCGTGGCGTGTTTATCTTCTGCCGTTAGGTCAGATGATATAAATGCCACTTGCACGCTTAGAGTAGCAGATTGACGGTGACCAACTTTAAACAGAACTTGATTAATTTTCACACACATTTATTAAAATAGTAACAATCATAAACATTACTTAACTTGATTCTGGATGCTATTTACAATTGACAATCTGAAGTTCCTTTGGTCTTGGTACGTAAATCTTATTCTCACGTATCTCTGATACTTAACAAAGTGTCTATCCATTTATCATCATGACTATGTACAGGAATATGGTAATCTTATTAGGCGCAGACTGAAACTTGGCTATAGACTAATGGAGACTAATGCAGACTAAGGCAGACTAAGGCAGACTGACTAATCGGAGGTCTGTACACTCGTTATAATACCTCGCGTGTTCAGGTATCACTGCGCGAGTGTGATCCGCAAGGAGAAAAGGTTCTACGTTAGTAGCAATCTCATTGGCTGCGTCACATATCAATATGTGGATCGGCGGAAGCAGAATTTGGTCCGTCTCTAAGACAGCGCCATCTCGTAGTGCGGGGATCTACGAGCGCTGCGCCTGCGCTGTTGTACTTAGCGGGGGGCGCTCTATTGGGAAAGTTGTGTATGCGCTGACTACGCGGAACTATGTACACAACAATTTTGGAACATATATTGTGTTCAAACATTATGAATTATGTTCAAACATTATGAATTACCTCGAAGAAAATTGTCTATTGACAAACAGTCAACATGGGTTCAGAAAACATCGTTCCTGTGAAACACAACTAGCTCTTTATTCACATGATGTATTGAGTGCTATTGACAAGGGATTTCATATCGATTCCGTATTCTTGGATTTCCAGAAGTTTTTTGACACTGTACCACACAAGCGACTTGTAGTGAAATTGCGTTCCTATGAAATATCGGCTCAATTATGTGACTGGATTTGTGATTTCCTGTCAGAGAGGTCGCAGTAGGTAGCAATTGACAGAAGGTCATCGAGCAAAACAGAAGTGATTTCTGGCGTTCCCAAAGGTAGTGTTATAGGCCCTTTGCTGTTCCTCATCGCCGGCCGGGGTGGCCGAGCTGTTCCAGGCGCTTCAGTCTAGAACCGCGCGACCGCTACGGTCGCTGGTTCGAATCCTGCCTCGGGCATGGATGTGTGTGATGTCCTTAGGTTAGTTAGGCTTAAGTAGTTCTAAGTTCTAGGGGACTGATGATCTCAGATGTTAAGTCCCATAGTGCTCAGAGCCATTTGAACCATTTTTTTTTTTTCTGTTCCTTATCTATATAAACGATTTGAGAGAGAATCTGAGCAGCCGTCTTAGGTTGTTTGCAGATGACGCTGTCGTTTATCAACTAATAAAGTCATCAGAAGATCAAAACAAATTACAAAACGATTTAGAAAAGATATCTGAATGGTGCGAAAATTGGCAGGTCACCGTAAATAACGAAAAGTGTGAGGTCATCCGTATGAATGCTAAAACTAATTCGCTAAACTTCGGTTACACGACAAATCAGTCTAATCTAAAAGCCGTAAATTCAACTAAATACCTAGGTATTACAGTTACGAACAACTTAAATTGGAAGGAACACATAGAAAATGTTGTGGGAAAGGCTAACCAAAGACTGTGTTTTATTGGCAGGATACTTAGAAAATGTAATAGATCTATTAAGGAGACGGCCTACACTACTCTTGTTCGTCCTCTTTTAGAATACTGCTGCGCTGTGTGAGATCCTTAGCAGATAGGACTGACGGAGTACATCGAAAAAGTTCAAAGAATGGAGCATGTTTTGTATTACCGTGAAATATGGAAGAAAGTGTGACAGAAATGATACAGGATTTGGGCTGGACATCATAAAAGAAAGGCGTTCTTCGTTGCGACGGAATCTTCTCACGAAATTCCAATCACAAACTTTCTCCTTCGAATGTGAAAATATTTTTTTGACACGACCTACATAAGGAGAAACGATCACCACGATAAAGTAAGGGAAATCGGAGCTCGTTCGGAAGGATATAGGTGTTCGTTCTTTCCGGCGGTATACGAGATTGGAATAATAGAGAATTGGGAAGGTGGTTCGATGAACCCTCTGGCAGACGCTTGAATGTGATTTGCAGAGTATACATGTACATGTAGATGTAGATGAATAGAAATAAGACATCAGGTCACTTGAAGCTTGTTCTTGCAGAAATTCATGTATTTATTTATGTTATTTTGTGTTCTCATGTTATAGCCAGTCTGATTAAAATATTTGCCCTTATATCGACTTTAATAGGCTACATGCAAACAAGAATAAAATGAAGGCAGGCAGATTGATACTAGCGAAAAAAGCCGCCCATAGTAAGTAAAAAACTTAAGTTTGCATCCATATCGGCAAATAAACAATAGCTACGGCCATACATTAAAGCTTGCTCCATCTTCTTGTCACAGAGTCAGCGGAGAGCATTATGTTGGAAATAGTGGTTAAGTTCCGGAAAACGGTAACTATTCAAAAAAGTGAATGATTGCCTTTTAATGTATTTACATTTACAAAAAGAGTTCGAAATTTTCACCTCTTGCGTGAATACAATTACTGCATCGCTCAATTATCCCTTTACGCACGCTCTCGAAAATGCCCACCATTTTTTGGATCTCCGCAGCAACAACTGCTGTCTGGGCTATGAAGTCCATTTGGGACTGGCGTGCTGTAAACTAACACCTTCATACGAACTCAAAAGAAAAAATTATCTAACACGTTTAAATTCGGGCATCTTTCTGGTTGGATCCACCTGTCTGCACACAAATGATTTAACTAATTTCTTGTTGCGATGGCATAGTACGGCCAAGCTCTATCCTGCTGTAGCAACATGATCGTTCGTAGCCTCCAGAGAATCATGTTCAGGTAGCTCTGGCAGAACCTTCCTCAAAAAACTGAGTAATTATGGCAATTTACTTTCTCAGGTAAAATGCACATTCCTGCTGTTTGGCTGCCTACAAATCCCTATCACACCTTACCCTTCAATTTGTCTTGATGGCCTGCTGTTACATTTGATGTGGGTCAACATCGGACCAATAAATGCTTCGTCGGTAAAAATAACCAAAGAACTAGAATTAGAGTCGTGCAGGAAACAGTTCTGAAAACTCAGTACAAGGTGTATAATCCCTTCTGCACAACTTGTGCAGTTGAACCTTGCGGTACGCTTCCAGGCGTTCTCCGTTTCACACACCGCTGACTGTGAGGCACCCAGCTGTGTTTACCGTGTACTCATTTCACAGTTCTGCTCGATCCCTACCAAACAGCTTCCTCCATTAGGTCTCTGACACGCCAACGAGGCCCAATATTACTGGCGTGTCCGAGACTTTAGAAGGTTGAAATTATTGACAAACATCCACAAGTGACGGGAAAATCATGAATTACAGTATGAATGAAAAAGTTGTGGTGACTTTCAGGTTCCAACACTCAAAACAAACGAAAGGTTCGAAGCTACTGTACGTATTTACAAAACTTGCTTTTGAAGCGTTAGAATAAAAATTTATAAAACAAATAGCAACGAAGTAGAAATCATTTTATATGTTACTAGCTGACCCGGCGAACTCTGTTCCGCCTTAAAGCCAATTCCATTGCAAAATCATCGGATTCTGCCAAAGATTCAGATACCGTTCCCCAGATGGCAGCCTTTTCCGTTGCTGAACGGATTAGTTGCTTTTCACCATCTGACAGTGCAAACTGCACTTTTAAGAACAATGTTGTTATATACACACACTGTCGGATTTTACTGACGTAGTCCCTTATGCACTTCGTCAAACGATTAAAAACAAAAAAAACAAAAAAAAAAAAAAAAAAACAACTTCCCCTGGCGGATTTCGTATCCGATTCGGAAGCTTATGTTCGGGAAATATTTCCTTTATTTTATTTCTTGTCAATTGTTATTACTTCAATGTCATGTTTTATTGTTATCAATTTACAGTTATGATTAATGTTAGTACACTTTATGGTTATACGCTATTTTTGTGTCATATTCGGTATTCCCTTTTAACTTTCATTGTTTCTGGACTGGAAGTATCTCTGATAGCACCTATTGGCCTTCAATTCGTATCCGCCATCAGCTACCATTAGTCACACATTTACACAACACTTCATACGCCCAATAACAACTTACAACATACTCACACTGTTCATATCCACACTACCTTGGTGTAACTTGTTGATGTTACCAGACCTCTATTGTCATATACTAAGTACATGAACAAGGCTTTTATGGTTTATGCCCTCCGCTCTTCGGAAGGGGAAAGGGAAGCACGTACGTATGTACGTTATGTTCAGTAGCAGTTTCTTTTAATCAACAACGTAGTCAATTTACCTGTTGAACACTTAAGTTGTTCTGTTAAAATGGAATCAAATGTCTTGTGACATCAGCTATTTGTGTATTATTGCTTTGCAATAAACTGTTACTTTTAAGTTGCACTTACAGTGTCTTAGTCTCGGACGCAGAGCCACTAGCGCTCTCTGACGCTGTTATCTGAGCTCAGCACTCTGCCGGCTCAGCGCTGATAAAGCTGCGCTGCGCCGCCTCCACTGCTTCACACCCAGCCTCTGTATTCACGAGCAACAGACTCGCTCTCGCTAACATTCATTTCCGACTTCAGTACAGTTAATCTCTCTATTGACCACTTCTGTAAGTAAAGATCCTTTGATTATTGAGTTAACTTGAGTTGTCCTACCCTCATTCGGGTTTTCTACAGCTGAAAAACCACTCAATATTATTTCTGAAATTTGTGAGGTACTTCACCTGTCTCGCCGTGTCGAACCTTAGCGGGGTGGGTGCCCCTGCGTAGTGGCCAATGCGTGGGAGGTGCCTAGGCTGTGCAGATTTACACCGCGATCACAGGATTCCTTCTCATTTTATTCATTCAAAAAAAAAAAGAAAAAAAAAACTTTCTTCGTACAAAATCTCAAATTAATTGATGACACTTGGCCTTCGTCCCATAGCAGGTAGAAAAATTTTTCCAGCGAGTTACGCTTAGTCTGCGCTGCGTAGTACTGCCTCCGCGTTCAGCGTCTTTTTTGCTGACGCGTGATTGATCAGCGGATACTCGGTGTCGAATTACACCATTGTCTTGCCGCCTTGCTACCCCCACGGCTGCCAAACTGTTGGTTGCCTGCCGTGATTCTACTTCGTGGCCTTCTTCATCAGTAAGCGTGACTGAACGGGTCCATCGTCGCTACTTGCCAGGTAATTATTGCTACAACGTTGTACCCCCTCCGTCATCTCTGAATTACTCATCAAGTAAGCCAGGAAATTTTTACTTCTAGGGGCACTAATACTTTCTCTCGCAGTCGACCGTTATCAACATTGGAAACTGAAAGCAACCTCCGTTCAAATGGCTGTCAATTTATCATCCGCAATGGGCAGCATGTTAATCTCAATGGTTGTCGTCGTCGCCGT
This sequence comes from Schistocerca piceifrons, assembly GCF_021461385.2. Taxonomy (NCBI): domain Eukaryota; kingdom Metazoa; phylum Arthropoda; class Insecta; order Orthoptera; family Acrididae; genus Schistocerca; species Schistocerca piceifrons. Next base: position 496,794,178 of record NC_060143.1, on the reverse strand, counting down.
TAAGGCGCCTCCATTTCACGTCTACCCTTCCACATCTGGCGTGCTCTTTGGACGTCGTCACAATCTGGTGCATACTCCACATTATGCTATTGTGTTAGCTGATGTCAACCTAACATTATTAGAAGAGGAAGACCGTGCTTTATATGATACAGCTCAGCAATTGTCAAAATATGAAACCTTCTTGACGCAGACGAAGGAACATGAGTTTCTCCGATCTTTGTGGGAAGTGACTAGAATTATTTCAACCCTTCGAAGTCAATTGAACAGTATTAGGGATGCAGTACCACTGCCTCGTTTCAAACGAGCCTGGTTCCCCGTTGGAGGTACATTATTAAAATCTGTCTTTGGGACTCCTGACGAAACAGACGCAAAACGCTGGGATTTGGACACACAGCAAGCGCTTTCGGACACACAAGTTAATCACGAAGTGTTGGTACATCAACAGGTGCGCCTGACACATCTTGAGAATAACCTGTTAGCCACAACTAGACAAATACAAGTTGTAGCCGACAGATTAACACGACACTATGGTGCACTTGAACAATCCTTTAACCAAGAGTGGACTCATCTTCGCTCGGGATTACGTAATCTAACTATCACATTGGACATTATGAAGACCACGCAGATTCTTTTATTTAATATACACACAGCACAGTTACACGTGCACATGTTACACTCGGCCATTCAACTCGGACTGCAAGGAAAGCTCAGTCCTCATCTGTTACCCTCAGAGCCCTTCTTGCACATGCTACACAATGTGTCGTCGCAAATTTTGGCTCCTAAACAAATGCTTTATGCCGTGCGGGAAAGCAACCTCCCCTTTGACTATGCTGCATTGGAGGTCCGACTTACCCGTAATTCTGACGGTATTCGGATGCGAATGAGGTTGCCAATCACGTGCGTAAATTGCGAATACGAGTGCTATCAAATATACACTTTTCCAGTCTCTTGGGCTACCCTTCATCACCATGTTGTTTGGCGGACTCAAGATTTTTTAATAGTTAGTCGGGATCGACAAACTCACGCCACTCTCACTCGCGCTGAACTATCCAGTTGCTTCCATACAACACATTACTTATGCTCCACGCTAATTTTACACACTAACACTACTGAGTGCGAGATGTCACTGTTTTTAGCTGAAACTACTACCCCTCCATGTCCTCGTGTTCTAGTCTCACTTCGTCAACCAATAATTCAGCCTGTTGGCAACAGTTTTCTGTTCGCTGTTCCACAGACTGTCACCGCCACCCTGGTGTGCCACCGTTCAATGTCAGAGACTGAATCGTACCGGATAACACTGAATAATAGTGGCCTAGTGTATAATAGTTCAAGATGTGACGTATACGCTGCTTCTATGAGGATATCAGCTCAATTGCACTCCACCTTTCATGTCACCATTCCCACATTTACCTTATACCTTCCTGAACTCTCTTTTAAAATCCATCACCATGAGAAGCTGAAGAATTTACCGAATACCAATGATTCAGATCTACTCCAATCGATCAATCATCTCCTTACCCAGGAACACAACCAAGTTGCTCTTGACCGAGTGGCCTCACATATTGCTGATTGGCACCAAACCAAGCGATTAACCACCGTTGTATTACCCAGCGCTGGTTCGGTAATCATCACTGTAATAATTCTGATTATAGTATCCTGGATACTCTGTAAAAGAGGGTTTTGCAAATGTTTCACTTCCTTCCGAGAAGTAGTACCACCCCCACAACCTGAAGGTGAATATCACACCTGAAACTACCTGCCAACCTTGGTGCATGCGATCAGGCATGACCCCCCCTTAGAATTAAGTTGTAGTCTAGGTGTCAGGTCAATGAACTAATTTTGTAATGGATTTGTATTTCTATGTAAAGTCTATGGAATCACAATTTAACTGTCGAGTTTTAACCCTCATGTAAGTTATTTTGTTTTCTCTGTAAATTTTTGTCATTTTGTAATGTTCTCATTCACCCACTTGGGCAATTACCATTGTAATCCTAGATTTAAGAACTCAAAGTAATATTACGGGGAAAAACCCCCTTGTGACTATTAGGCCTGGGAGCATACTCTCACCCCCACGAGGGTGGAGTGTTTCAGTGTGCTGTGCTCCGGTGCCCCTCATCATCGCCTGGGTACCCACCACCACTGATACCGCCGACACACATTCACAGCATGGCGCCGCCCCACTGCCGTCGCACCAACTTCACAAGTTTGTTATTCAAGAGCCTTCCTTCAGGCCCTTCAGGCCACTTTGTAACATTTGCACATATTGATATCATTATGTTAGGGGACCCTTCATAATGATCATATATTTTTTAAATGGAATAATCAATTAGAATAAGCTCATTCATTTTCATCCAGAGATCCTTCTTCGGAAGGGGAAAGGATGTGCAGGGAGGAGACCCCCCAAGAGGGATCATTGCCAACAAAATTTCATTTAAATAAATTTTCAATGCATAACGTTCGGCATACTGTGGTGGAAGGTGCTGGCCGGAAGACCATGGTCGGCACATTCCTGCCACATGCTCCTCGGTCAGACTCAAGTCCCACGGGTTGGTTGCGCTGATGGGGGTACGCTACTAGCAAGGCGCGTTGGCGGAATCAATCCTCCAATCAGAGACTAATCGTGTGATCACGTGGGGACGCGGCCGGGAGCGGCGAGGGCGGCTTGGAAACAGCTCCGCGCTCTCTTAGCTTCTGACCTCGGCCCCGAGTAATCGCTCCTCTAGCCTCTGCCTCTCTGATGAGCAGACGGCAACCCCTCTTGGGGCTGCTCAGCCCTACGTAGGCACCACTGTACCATCATTACAAGAATAAACTGGGTCCATTCCACTCAATTAATTTTCATTTTACAACGCCCTCCGCTCCTGACTTCTATCCTGACGAACAGAAGGTTGAAATTATTGACAAACATCCACAAGTGACGGGAAAATCATGAATTACAGTATGAATGAAAAAGTTGTGGTGACTTTCAGGTTCCAACACTCAAAACAAACGAAAGGTTCGAAGCTACTGTACGTATTTACAAAACTTGCTTTTGAAGCGTTAGAATAAAAATTTATAAAACAAATAGCAACGAAGTAGAAATCATTTTATATGTTACTAGCTGACCCGGCGAACTCTGTTCCGCCTTAAAGCCAATAAATAATCAGATTTAGGATGTTAAGTTCAATTTTTATTAGGAAATATAAATAAAAAATTAAGTATTTTAATGATTCTTTATTCTTTATGATTTTTGGTGCATAGCTTCCACTCTTCAATTAGGTACCTTGTGATACACGACATGTTTTATTTTATTATCAATCACAAGAACAAACAACGCAGATGGTCTTCCGACCCGTGAACATGCCACATATGATTGACCATGTGAAAAAGATGGATATTCCAGATTTAAACGACAAACTTTCAAGGATGTCCTTGTGATTTGTTAATGGCCTTGGCGAATGCAAGACGGATCGGAAATTGAAGTCTTTTAAACTCAAACGGAATGCCGGTTGGGATCATCGGGATCCTCAGAATGAGAACTTCCTCACCGTCGAATTTTCCTTTGAGTATCGTAGCGCAAATAACATTGTTCATCAATTTACTTACCACCAAACGCGTGCCGTTGCACAGTTTTAGTTGGTTTTTGTATCGAAGCATGATCACTACGGAGCCAACTTTTAGGCGTAAATTGTGCGGTGGTGAGCCAGGCACATCCAAGGAGTTTAAAAATTCAATTGGATATTTGGTGGCTTCATCTTCATTTGTTACAGAGTCAATAGATTTGAATGAATGCATTTTATCAATGATCTCATTCCGAATTATGTAGTTTAGGTCATCTACATCTTCATTCTTAGCCGCTAAAATTGCTCGGTCACTCAACCATTCATTATTTTTGTAGTTAGTAATGATGTTTGGGAATACTTTGGTCATAAGTTCGTATATCGGTGAGACAAAGTTACAGAAATTATGGGGAAATGAAATCAATCCGCTCGATTCTTCGACAGGTACTCGACCATTACCGATAGTCAGCAACTGCTCAGAGAAATCTTCAGCAGAAGTATCATTATGCAATGCAGCTCTCACGTTTGTTGTCAGCTGAAGTTTCTTCACATAGCGCCATAGATTCGATGATTTGAGGCAAGCATTTATTTCGTCTGCAGCCGTTGATCTTGGAAGTACTGGCAGTGTTTGGCGGAAATCGCCAGACAGTAAAATCATTGCTCCTCCGAAACATCTCGAGTCATTGCGCAGATCTTTCAATGTTCGGTTAAGCGCCTCTAATGCACGTTTATGCGCCATTGATGAACTTGGATGCTGATAAAACTTGGGCCATTGCTGAGTTTTTTGTAATATTACATGTTGGTTCTTCAATAGCTTGAAGATTTAACGGTAATTTTAATGCCGAATGAGCCGTACGGCATCCTTCTAACAATGGAGCTGCTATTCCAGAAGAAGCAACTGCAACCGCAATATCGGATCTCGCACGAACAGTGGCTAAAACTACTAACATGAGAAATGTCTTGCCATATTCCATGTCAGATGAGTTTTTGTTATACCTCGTTTCATAGTGACGTTTGGCTGACATTTGCGTTTTGTTATTCCATGCCAGATGCGTTTTTGTTACACCACGTTTTATAGCGGTCGAACTGGATAAGAAGTTACCTATGTCCGTCTCCTGGTCCTAAGCTACCTCTCCACCAATTCTCAACCAAATCGATCGAGCCGTCGTTTAGCTGACATTTGCGTTTTGTTATTCCATGCCAGATGCGTTTTTATTATACCACGTTTTATAGCGGTCGAACGGTATAAAAAGTATCCTTTGTCCGTCTCCTTGTTCTAAATTACCTCTCCACCAATTTTCAGCCAAATCGGTCCAGTCCTCCTTGAGTTATAAATAGTGTAACTACCACCACTTTCTTTTATATATATAGATTTCTTCTATGATGATTAACCCTCATTTCAGAACACAGTATTTCTGACCACGGTGTTACCATCTTTCAATACATGTTTTTCCTTCAGTGTTTACTGACGCTCAGGGTCCACGATCCAAGCATTCGACGACCCACTGTACAAAACGATGCGTGTCAAGGTGAGCATACTGTGGGGAGAGTCCTGCGTGAATATACCATGCTACAAGGGCACCTGAATTAGTAGCACCATAACAGAGATTCAGCTATGCAAGCTCATTTAATGTAAACCGATTAATCGTCGTATTGTATCGTTGTCTTGTATGTAATACACTCTGAGGTAACAAAAGCCACGGGGTACCTCCTAATATCGTATCGGACCTCCTTTTCCACGCGCAGTGCAAAAAGTCGACTTGGCATGGGCTCAACAAGTCTTTGGAAGTCACCTGCAGAAATACTGAACCATGTTGCCTCTATAGCCATCCTTCCCATAATCGTTCATTGTAAATCATGTGCCGACAGCTATGGCCAAGCGGTTCAAGGCCCTTCAGACCGGAACCGCGCTGCTGCTACTGTCGCAGTTTCGAATCCTGCCTCGGGCATGGATGTGTGTGATGTCCTTAGATTAGTTAGGTTTAAGTACTTCTAAGTCTATGGGACTGATGACCTCAGATGTTAAATCCCATGGTGCTTAGAGCCATTTGAACCATTTTTTTGTAAATCATGTCGGGCGTCGTGGATGGCCAAATCATTAGCACGAATTATCCAGAAAGTTCTTCCAACCAATCGCAAACAATTGTGGCCTTGTGACATGGTGTATTGTCATCTATAAAAATTCCATCGTTCTTTGGGAACATGGAGTTCATTAATGACTGAAAGTGGTCTCCAGGTAACCAAACATAAGCGTTTGCAGTCAATGATTGGTTCAATTTTACAAGTCCGTTCGATGTAAACACTGTACACACAATTATGGAGTCACCACCAGCTTGCGCAGTGACTTGCTGAAAACTTGGTTCCAGGGCTTCGTGGCGTATGCGCCACACTCTAACCCTACAATCAGCTGTTATCAGCTGAAATCCGGACTCATCTGACCAGACTACGGTTTTCCAGTTGTCTAGATTCCAACCGACATGATCACCAGCCCAAGAGAGACGGTGCAAGACATGTCGAGCTTTTAGCAAACGCATTCGCGTAGGTCGTTTGCTGTCACAGCCTATTAACGCCAAATTTTTCCGCATTGTTGTAACGAATACGTTCGTCTTGCGTGCCACATTGATTTCTGTGGTTATTTCATGCAGCCTTGCTTGTCTGTTACCACTGACAACTCTACGCAATCGCATCCGCTCTCGGTTATTAAGTGGAGGCTGTCGGCCAAAGCGTAGACCTTGGAGAGAGGTAATGGCTGAAATTCGGTATTACTTCGAAATTAGAATTAAGTTAATACCTTCAGCTGCTGACGGGCGTTGATATATATCAACGGGGACAGGTGAAAATGTGTGCCCCGAGCGAGACTCGAACCGGTGATCTCCTGCTTACATGGCAGACACTCCATCCAGCTGAGCCACCGAGGGCACAGAAGATAGCGCGACTGCAGGGAATATCTCGCGCACGCCTCCCGAGAGACCCACATTCTCATCTTGTATGTCCACACACTACATTCGTAGTGTTCCACCTCTACACACTCATTACTCGTGGAAGACATTCTGTCCAAGTCCCGAAAGAGTTCGGGGAATATGTGTGTATCCCCAGAGAAGAAGAAGGTGATGGCTGGAGTTGCCAGAACTATATAATTATATATGGATGTGGTGTCTGTTCTTTCGTATATGTCCGAAAGAACAGACACCATATCCATATAAGTATATGAAATTTGGTATTGTCGGCACCCTCTTGAAACTATATATCTCGAAATACTGTACTCCCTAACGACTTCCGAAATGGACTGTATCATGCGTCTAGCTGCAACTACCATTCCGCATTCAAATTCGTTCCGTCTTAGTCACGTCGGAAACCTCTTCGCATGGATCGCCTGAGTAAAGATAACGGTTCCGCTAATGCGCTGCCCTTTTATACTTTCTGTACACGATACTGCCGCCACCTGTGTACTAAAAAGTGTATATTGCTATCCGATGACTTTTGTCACCTCAGTGTCTCATTGTGCGAAACAGAGGCCAAGAGATACGATGTCAAAGACTGAGATGCGTGAAAAACTGCCTCATCGTGCACGCCATTTTCATTTACTACTTCTTTGCTACTAACTCTATTCGCAACGTATTTTGTAGACAGTATTCACGTATGCCGCTGAATATACCTAGAAAGCAATATCATTTTATGACAGATAGTACAGCAGATATGACGTCACAAACTATGAAATTCCTGAGAAAAACAGATGCATCATACATGATATTTTAATTTATTACTTATTTATTACAAACTCTATTCATAAAATATTTTGCAGACAGTAGGCACATATGCCACTGGATGTACCTAAAAAATTATAGTATTCTACAGCGCATAGATCAGGAAACACGAAGTCTTAAACATTAAGCTGCGTGAAAATGAAACTGCAGGGCGAAATTCGCTGGCATACTGGTGAGATACACAGGGTGTTTCACTAAATGTGTTTGCCTCTGTAAGTTACGAAGTAATAGGCGACGGAAATTATTATTGCGGTAGGTCACCATAAGAAACGTTAAACTATCTGCGGAGCTATGAAAATAGTTTATTGTGTTATTATCCAAAGAGTTACAGAAAAACATACAATTTTTAAATGGAACAATAGTTGTTTCTATCATGCACTGGAATCAGTAACACCAGCTGTGTAACTATCAGTTTAAATTACATTCCTATCACCTATAGTTTGGGAGCTACAACCCTTCAAAGTTTCAGGGGCAGATACCCATGGAGGTAAGAATAGAGGGAGACGCCGTGACGTCACAGCTGCGAAGCCATGTGAAGCAGAGGGTAGCCATCTCAATCCGACCAAAACATTGCTGCTGTAAGCTTGTGTGCATAGGCTTGTCGCTCGCTTTTGGAAGGATTTTGCTCTATTATGGTGACTTGTGTGGTGTTCGGATGTGCGAATCGTTCTGATTGTGATGCGAAATCGAAGGGAATAACATTTCACGTATAAGTTGTCTCGTTAAGTGTGATTTTACAACTTCATTGTGAATGAACGTGTGCTACATCGGTACTTGTATTATAGCGTGTATTTCTCCTGTATGATTTTAGATTTCCTAAAAATGAAAGTCTGAAAGCTCTGTGGGAGAATGCCGTGAGGAGGAAGAATTGGCGTGCGTCTAAATGGAGCACTATATGTTCTCAGCATTTCCGAGAAGAGGACATAGAGTAAACTTCCCTTTCAACAGTAAGGCTCCGAGAAAATGCTGTACCATCAGTTTTCCCTACACACCCAAAACATTTGCAAAAGGTATGTTAATTCAAAGAATTAAATTCTTAGTTTTCAAGTTCACGTTTCAGTGTAATACGTACGTATCGTCGATAATCTAAGTGTTGAGTAACTCACTTTGTCTTCATCATGTACCAAATTAAAAGCTAACACTACATTAACTGGCGTAAAGTATAGGCCTAAACAGGACACTGTGTAGATTTGCCATTCTATGTACCGTATTTCAGTAAATATTGGTGGTAATGAACAGTGTTTCCCAGTAGTGTAACGTAACTGAAATGTCCCAGTACGTATTACAAACAAGATGTATTTATGGGGCTTTGGAGGGAGGGTATAGCTAACTTAGTTTTCAGTTTCTATTATTTAGTTTGTGTTACACGTTTATTACTGAATTAACAAAATTGTATCGTTTACATTGAAGATTAGCTATTCGTAATATTACATTAAAAACTATTTTTAATCAGAAGAAATGCGGAATTTCACCTTTACGAGATTTTATTTTAAACAAAAACTTTGAAACAACGAATCTAATGACGTTACATGCGTATATGGTGCAATTAGCGACTGTAATACACGCAGCGCTATAGCACACTGGCAATGTTTTGGTCAGAGTGTTATGGCAGCGAGCCACGCCCCATGGCTTCAAAAAGTAGTACGGCTGGGATACGTAGCGCCATCTCCCCTCATTCTTACCTCCATGCAGATACCACACACGCTGCGCATAACGCAATGCGCCTTCTAAATATGGTGCGGCCGAGTTGTAACGTCGCCGGTGTCACGGAGCGAGAAGCTTCCTCGATGCGCTGTTAAGACTGCCGACTGTCGCCGCACCCGACAGTTCGAGTCACACAAACAGGGCTCAATGTACCACAGTTACCGACATCCGATGGGCATGGCATACACAAACAACGATTACGTTGACATGTTACTGATGGTCGGCGAGTGCCGACACGATACCACTGAAGCAGCCATGGCGTACGCCGTGAGATATCCCAGGCGAAGAGCTCCGGCAGCCATTACGTCCTTACGAGCCGAACAACGACTTTGGAAAACAGGCAGCTTGGTAATGCGCGGCAGTAACAGACGAAGAACTGCAAGAAGTGAGGAAAATGAGGTGTTTGTTTTAGCTACAGTACACCACGATCCTCATGTCAGCTTACGAGCCGTTGCTGCAGTCGCTGGTGTCAGTCTCACATCTGTGTGGCGTGTAGTACACGGCCACAGGTTTACCCGTACCCCCTGTCACTGACTCAGCAGTTGCACGGGAACGATATCCGTGCAAGAGTCACATGCTGTGAATGGGCCTTGCGCAATTTCAAGCCAGAGTCTTTACAAGGTGTTATGTTCTCTGATGAGTCCACGTTCACAAATTACGGTGCAGTGAATCGCCATAACGTGCACTAGTAGGCCGCATACAATCCTCGGTGGGTATGACCTGTCGGCCATCAACGTAGGTAATCTATTAATGTATGGTGTGGAATCCTTGGGGATGAAATCATCGGTCCACACTACTTCCCAGGTACACTGACAGGTGAGTTATATCGTGCGTATATAGTCGACAGTTTGGGTGGTCTCCTTGAACATGTGTGTCTACACACGAGAGTCCATATGTGGATGCAGCACGATGGTCACTCAGCCCATTCTGCGGGTGCTGTTGTGGACGAACTAAACAACAGGCTTGCAGGTAGGTGGTTGGGGCGCCATGGTCCTCATTCATGGCCCGCAAGACCTCCCGATTTAGCACCATTACATTTTTTTGTGGGGATATCTAAAGGATCGTGTTTATGTGACTTAGCCCACATCCCCAGATGATCTAAAACAGCGCATCGTGGACGCATGTTGCTCCGTGACTCCGGCAATGTTACATCTCATCCGCAGATGCTTTAGAAGGCGCATTGCATTGTGCATTCAGTAACATGGACACACATTTGAACATCTCATTTAAAGCAATTTTCCACCACCAGAACATCCATCACCCACCACACAGCCATGTATTATGTACAGCGTGTGGTATCTGCCCCTGAAACTTTGAAGGGTTGTAGCTCCCAAAGTATAAGTGACAGGAATGTAATCTAAATTCAAGTATATACAGCTGGTGTTACTGATTCCAGTGCATGATAGAAACAACTATTGTTCCATTTAAAAATCTGTATCCTTTTGCTGTAACTCTTTGGATAATAACACAATAAACTATGTTCATAGCTCCGCAGACAGTGTAACGTTTCTTATAGTGACCTACTGCAATAAATATTTCCGTCGCCTATTACTTCGTAACTTACGGAGGCAAACACTTTTAGTGAAACACCCTGTATGTATAGATACGCATGGAATATGTGATATATGTGTGAAGTACGTTTTCCATGTGCGTATATGAGCGAAGGGTCAGGTAAAAAGCTCATCCTAAACCCCTGGAATGATTTTAGGTAAATGTGGTACATGTATTTGAACGTTTCTGGATCCATAGCTCGTGCCACGTCTTCCGGAACACGATCTTTGGAACTACCGCGGCCATAGGCGCTGAGGCCTTTTCTCCCGGAGAGAGACAGTGAGCGAAGCAGCACGGACAGCGCAGTTCTGCAGGGTAACGGGCGGGCTGTTTGTTCTACCTCACCTGTGACTTCCAAGTTTGTCTGGTTGAGCGTCTTCCGGACACGAGGTACGTGCACCGGAATACAGAGTGAATACATTATTCCTCTGGCCGACTAGATTTGGAGGCAGACAGTGGGTAGTCGTCCCCTACATATCCCCTGGCGGCTCCAAGCTTTTCCAATGTTTGTCACCGCACAGCGGCGTTGCATGCTCGGTGACCTACTTTAGTTCGTAGCTTCGGTGGTGAGACCACGCGGCGTTCGTAAAGACTGATCTTGCTTCCCGCTGTAAGCGTGATAATTGTGACTGGTTCGGTTTCTGCGCGAGTTTGTGTCTTGTTGCTTATATGTTGGACTCGGTTTAGTGTCCTATTGTTGTTGTTACCTTTTCCTGTGTCAGGCAAGTCAATTTGAGGAGTGCGTCACTCATACGAAAACATAATAGCTTCAATTTGCTAACTGTCATAGCGTTGTGATTTGATCATATGTTTTAAATTATTGAGGTCTTGGACTGCTTGGCGTTATGTAAATTTTTTATGTTCAGTGTGTCATCACTCTTGACGATCAGTTCTTCTTCTCCGATACACTGTGCACTAAATCGCCAAGCCGCTATATTTTATTTGGAACCTGTAACCTTATGCGTCTTACGAGGCCAAATATTGTTGCACGTACTTTGATAGGTTATGCTTTCCAGCGAAACTTGGATTTAACGTAGACGAGGTTAATCAGACAACCGTTCTCGTCTTCCTTCCACCTATGTTTTTAGTCCCGCGAGTCAGTTAAGTATCTGCCGTTTCCAGCTCGTAGCGTGATTTGAAACTGAATCTCGGTTGGCTGCAGAACGTCTTTACAATCTGGGGTCAGTAGACTAATGTACAGCTGTGATCAAGGTTAGGGCCTTTTATTAATAATCTAAACGTCCTCGGTTCCGGGTTCGAAAACTGTCACTACTTAGGTTTTCATTAATAATCAGCACTGGCGACCGATGACTTCCGGCGTAAGAAGTGACCCTCATTCTGCCAGTGCTCTTGTTAAAGAGGGGGGAGGATCGGACAGAGGTTCAGGGCACATTCTTGCCATTGGGGTGGGAAACTGCCCCTAAGACGGAAGAATCGGCAACGATGAAATGGCATGAAGATGCAGTAGGTAATGGAAACCACTGCATTAAAGACACATAACGTGTATCCACAGAACTTTTGACCTGTAATTGAAAAAGTGTCATCACGCTCTCTCCATTGGCAAAAGGATCCGTAATAATTACCCATTCGGATCTCCGAAGGGGGGAGGGGGGGGGGGGGAACTGCCAAGGGGGTGGTGACCATAAGAAAGAGATTGAATAACCAACGAAAGGATAACGTTCTACTAGACGGGGCATGGAATATCAGATGCTTGAACGTGGTAGAGAAGCTAGAAAATCTGAAAACGGAAACGCAAAGGCTTATTCTAGATACAGTAGGGATCAGTGATGTGAAATGGAAAGAAGAAAACGATTTCTGGTCAGATGAGTGAAGGGTAATATAAACAGGAGCAGAAAATTCTGTAACTGGAATAGGATTCGTTATGAGTAGGAAGGTAGGGCGGAGGGTGCGCTGTTGTAAACAGTTCTGTGATAGGGTTGTTCTTATCAGAATCGACAAAAAACCAACACCGATGACGATAGTTCAGGTATACATTCCAACGTCGCAAACTGAAGAAGAAGAGACAGAAAAAGTATGAGGATTTTGAAAGAGTAAAACAGTTCATGAAGGGAGATGAAAATCTATTAGTCATGGGGGACTGGAATGCAGTTGTAGAGGAGGAGTAGAAGAAACGGTTACACGACAGTATGGGCATGGGACAAGGAATGAGAGAGGAGACAGATTGTTTGAGTTCTATAATAAATGTCAGCTAGTAATAGCGAACAGTCTGATCGAGAATCACAAGAGGATGAGGTATTCTTGTAACAGAGCGGGTGATATGGGAAGATTTCGATTACACTACATCATGGTCAAATAGATATTCCGAAATCAGATACTGGACCTTAAGGCGTACCTAGGACCAGATATAGACTCAAATCACAATGTAGTAGTGATGAAGAGAAGGCTGAGGTTTAAGAGATTAGTCAGGACAATTCAATACGTAAAGAAGTGGGATACGGAAGTCCTAAGAAATGACGAGATACGCTTGAAGTTCTCTAAGGCTACAGATACTGCAAAAGGAATAACGCAGTAGGCAATACAGTTGAAGAGGAATGGATGTCTCTAAAAAAGAGGAATCACGGAAGTTGAAAGGAGAAACGTTGGTACAAAGAAGGTATCTGAAACCATGGGTAACGGATGAAGTACTTCAGTTGATCGATGAAAGCAGGAGGCACAAAAAGTCAAGAGAAATTCAGGAATACAGAAATACAAGTCGCTGAGGAATGTAATAAATATGAAGTGCAAGGAAGCTAAGACGAAATGTCTGCATGGAAAATGTGAAGGAATCGAAAAAGAAAGGATTGTCGGGAGGACTGACTCCGTATATAGGAAAATCAAAACAAGCTTCAGTGAAATTAAAAGCAATGGTTGTATCATTATGAGTGCAAATGGAATTCCACTGTTAAATGCAGAGGAGAAAGCAGACAAGTGAAAAGACTGCATTGGAGGTCACTATAAGCGGGGAAGATTTGTCTGATATGATAGAAGAAGAAACAGGAGTCGATTTAGAAGTGATAGGCGATCCGGTATCAGAATCAGAATTTAAGAGAGCTTTGGAGGCCTTAATATCAAATAAGGCAGAAGAGATGGATAAAATCACATAGAACTTCTACAATCATGGGTGGAAGTGGTAAGAAAACGACTATTCACGTTGATATGTAGAAGTATGAGTCTGACTTTCGGAAAAATATCATCCACACAATTCCAAAGACTGCAAGAGCTGACAAGTGCGAGTATTATCGCACAATCAGCTTAACAGCCCGTGCATCTAAGTTGCTGAGAAGAATATATACAGAATCTACATCTACATCTACATGATTACTCTGCAATTCACATTTAAGTGCTTGGCAGAGGGTTCAGCGAACCACAATCATACTATCTCTCTACCATTCCACTCCCGAACAGCGCGCAGGAAAAACGAACACCTAAACCTTTCTGTTCGAGCTCTGATTTCTCTTATTTTATTTTGATGATCGTTCCTACCTATGTAGGTTGGGCTCAACAAAATATTTTCGCTTTCGGAAGAGAAAGTTGGTGACTGAAATTTCGTAAATAGATCTCGCCGCGACGAAAAACGTCTTTGCTTTAATGACTTCCATCCAAACTGGCGTATCATATCTGCCACACTCTCTCCCCTATTACAAAACGAGCTGCCCTTTTTTGCACCCTTTCGATGTCCTCCGTCAGTCCCACCTGGTAAGGATCCCACACCGCGCAGCAGTATTCTAACAGAGGACGAACGAGTGTAGTGTAAGCTGTCACTTTAGTGGACTTGCTGCATCTTTTAAGTGTCCTGCCAATGAAACGCACCCTTTGGCTCGCCTTCCCCACAATATTATCTATGTGATCTTTCCAACTGAAGTTGTTCGTAATTTTAACACCCAGGTACTTATCTGAATTGACAGCCTTGAGAATCGTACTATTTATCGAGTAATCGAATTCCAACGGATTTCTTTTGGAACTCATGTGGATCACCTCACACTTTTCGTTACTTAGCGTCAACTGCCACCTGCCGCACCATACAGCAATCTTTTCTAAATCGCTTTGCAACTGATACTGGTCTTCGGATGACCTTACTAGATGGTAAATTACAGCATCATCTGCGAACAACCTAAGAGAACTGCTCCGATTGTCATCCAGGTCATTTATATAGATCAGGAACAGCAGAGGTCCCAGGACGCTTCCCTGGAGAACACCTGATATCACTTCAGTTTTACTCGATGATTTGCCGTCTATTACTACGAACTGCGACCTTCCTGACAGGAAATCACGAATCCAGTCGCACAACTGAGACGATACCCCATAGGCCCGCAGCATGATTAGAAGTCGCTTGTGAGGAACGGTGTCAAAAGCTTTCCGGAAATCTAGAAATACGGAATCAACTGTTGATAGCGGCCATTACTTCGTGCGTTGCACAAGAACAATGTTTTCTGAAACCATGCTGATCGTTCCCTTCGAGTTGATTGATAATGTTTGAATACAGTATACGCTCCAAAACCCTACCGCAAACCGACGTCAATGATATAGGTCTGTAGTTTGATGGATTACTCCTACTACCCTTCTTAAACAAGAAACATGGAAAAGTAAACGATGTATTAGATGACAACGAGTTTGGCTTTAGGAAAGGTAGAGGTACCAGAGAGGCAATTCTGACGTTGCAGTTGATAATGGAAGCAAGAATGAAGAAAAATCAAGATACGTTCATAGTATCTGTCGGCGTGGGAAAATCGTTCGATAGCGTAAAATGGTGCAAGATGTTCGAAATACTGAGAAAAATAGTGGTGAGATATAGGGAGAGCCAATGGATAAACCATCGTGACACTTTTTCAATTACAGACCATATGTCACACTGATATACATTATGTGTCTTTAATGCAGTGGCTTCCTTTGCCTTCTGCGTCCTCATGATGTTGATTATTGCTGATTATTCCTCCTTTACGAGCAGTAGCCAACCCGGAGAGTGCCCTGAACGTCTGTTCGCTCCTCAGACCTCTTTGATAAGGCCGTTGGCAAAATAAGTGTGACTTCCTATACTGAAAGTCTTCAGCCCCTAATACTGATAATTTTTAGTCAAAATTTAAGCGGTGTGGTGTACGAACCCATATCCGAGGACATTTCGATTACTAATTAAAGACGCTACCCCTTTTTTATCCCATTTTGTTCGTTATTGGTCGATGCATTTGTTCGGGGCGGAGTCCCACGACGCATAATCAAGTCCATCGTTGATCCATTCACCCAGTTTTTTATTACAGAGGGCAGCTATCAATCTGATCTGAGCTACTGTGCCGGCTGTTACCAAGACCACGAGTTACAATCTGTAAAGAAATTCTAGAGACCTGAGGCTGATAACGTGGAGAGAGAGAGGGGAAGACGACCAAATGGAGGGACAGCGTGGGGGAAGGAAGAGATAGGAACAGATAGGAGGAGGAGATGGACAGAGGCAGTAAATGGACAGAGGGGAGACGCTGAGAGAGAAAGGACAGTAGGAGGAAGAGACAGGCAGAGAGATGTGGGAGGAGGAGATGAACAGACATAGGGGAGGACGAAATGGACAGGAGAAGCCAAGGAGATGGACAGAGAAAAGGAAGAGGGAGAGATGGACGTGGAAAGGAAAGGATAGGAGACGAACAGGGTGAGATGGAGGAAGACATGAAAGAGAGACAATGGAGGAGGAGACGGAGAAAGGGAGTGTGAATATGAGACTGACAAAGAGAAAGGGACAAAGAAATGGACAGGATGATAGTGAGGGTTGAAGGTGGACGGGGACAGGGGGATGGAGAGAGAGTGTGAGAGAGAGAGAAGGAGGGAGAGAGAGAGAGAGAGAGGAGGGAGGAGAGGTAGGTAAAGAGAGGGGTATAGAGAGGGGGAGGAAGAGGTGTACGGAGAGAAGGGAAAGAAGGAGATGGAGAGAGAGAAGGAGGAAGAGCAGATGGACAGAGAGTGGGGGAAGAAGAAGATTGACAAAGTGTAGGAAAGAGGAGGGGATAGACCAGTGGTTGCCAACCTGGGCGTAATTATCCCCTATGGATAAATGAAATTTTCTGAGGGATAAATACAAACGAGTCTGATTATGTGTTTGTCACGTAACTAGATTAGCTTTAAAAGATCATTACTATTTCATAAGACTGTAATACTGCTTACAAAAGTTACCAGTAATTATTTTTTTTATCACCAACTAGCGTAATCACGTAACACAGAGTAGGGGAGCTTACAGCTTCTGAAATGAATGTATGAGCTACATCTCCGTCACATAGTGCACCCACTACAAACATACTATCTACTTTTTGTACCATGCATGTATAACAGTAAAATTGAGACAGATGTCACATATGCTTAGCTATCTCATGAAAATGCCTTATTAGACTTGCAGGCAGTTCTCGCAATGGACCATACATTGTTTTATTATTCACTTCGCAACAGGCAAACAAACAAACCGGGATCATAACATAACACAATAGTAACTACGTATTGCTCGTTCCGTCTGCAGTTGCCATTTTACCTGGAGGCGCAGCGAACTGTTGACGTGTGCTGGTATCGGTTTGTTTCGAATGACGCACGAAAGGTATAACTGCTCTCAGTGAAAATGTAACACAGTTCGTGAGCTGTACCTCGTATACGTCTATTAGATAAAACAAATATACCTTCTGTAACACATTAATTTACTGAAAAGCATTTGAAATGAACAATAATAATATAAAACTGTAGTTTTACGGTCTAGCAGTGCAGCTGTGCGTGCGTCTGGAAGAAATGATACATTCGCTTTTAATGTATTCTTCTACAGGAAAACGTAGAGAACTGTTGCATTACGATCTAATAACTGAATCAAACGCGTGATTCATTTTCTATTAACACATTCTTCTACAGAGAATTTAACAGCTTGAGTTAGGCGTGCAGCAGATAAAAATACATTCCTTGTTAATGGATTATTCTACAGGGAATCTTAAAAATGGAACTGAAACAGAAATTTCGTTGAACGATCTAATAAATTACAAAGACAGATCCCCACTGAAGGATCCACTTTTGGAATCATATATCGGATGGAACCGGAAGTAAGAATTGCATCATTTATTTACTTATTTTGCGACCGGTCTCTCTCGTCGACTGTTGCCGCTTCCTCCCTCCCGACATGCTGAAATAGAGCAAAAGATGCAAATAAATCAAAAGTGAACTTTCATCCATTAAGGCCCTATACAAGCAAATCGAAATCACGTATAAAATTATATCGATATTTACTCAGAAATAACCAGTTTCCAACGTACGTTATTATGATACAGCGGATTATGATGGTCATACAGACGCCGTTAGTGAGAAGCGGCTGAGTTAGGACGCTTAATGCTTGTTTGGTCCACTTCATTTCTAGAAGACGAAGCAATCAGTAAAATAATGCTTTTTGAAACCAGCTTGCCGCGCGGGATTAGCGGAACGGTCTAGGGCACTGCAGTCATGGACTGTGCGGCTGGTCTCGGCTGAGGTTCGAGTACTCCCTCGGGCATGGTTGTGTGTGTTTGTCCTTCGAATAATTTAGGTTAAGTAGTGTGTAAGCTTAGGGACTGATGACCTTAGCAGTTAAGTCCCACAGTATTTCACACACATTTTCCTTTTTTTCCCTTGAAACAAGCTTGTTTATAACAAAATTTGTTGGCAAAGAATACTGCTTTAGTTTAATTGTTGCAGTTATGAAATTTAATAGCTGAAAAACTCACAAACTCTCCAACATGAAAAGCTGATGTTAAAATGCTCGCCACAGATGTCAACAACAGCCATAAACAATTAACCGCTTGAAAACCGACACACGCGAATTGCCCCAGGGAAAGGCACGGCGAACATTGGACGACTGCCATCGAATCCTTGTCGAGGTAGCGAGTCCTTACCTGTGGCATAATCACTAGTCCCCCCATGAACCATGGACCTTGCCGTTGGTGGGGAGGCTTGCGTGCCTCAGCGATACAGATAGCCGTACTGTAGGTGCAACCACAACGGAGGGGTATCTGTTGGGAGGCCAGACAAACGTGTGGTTCCTGAAGAGGGGCAGCAGCCTTTTCAGCAGTTGCAGGGGCAACAGTCTGGATGATTGACTGATCTGGCCTTGTAACACTAACCAAAACGGCCTTGCTGTGCTGGTACTGTGAACGGCTGAAAGCAAGGGGAAACTACGGCCGTAATTTTTCCCGAGGGCATGCAGCTTTACTGTATGGATAAATGATGATGGCGTCCTCTTGGGTAAAATATTCCGGGGATAAAATAGTCCCCCATTCAACTACATCTACATTTATACTCCGCAAGCCACCCAACGGTGTGTGGCAGAGTGCACTTTACGTGCCACTGTCATTACCTCCCTTTTCTGTTCCAGTCGCGTATGGTTCGTGGGAAGAACGACTATCTGAAAGCCTCCGTGCGCGCTCGAATCTCTCTAATTTTACATTCGTGATCTCCTCGGGAGGTATAAGTAGGGGGAAGCAATATATTCGATACCTCATCCAGAAAAGCACCCTCTCGAAACCTGGCGAGCAAGCTACACCGCGATGCAGAGCGCCTCTCATGCAGAGTCTGCCACTTGAGTTTGCTAAACATCTCCGTAACGCTATCACGGTTACCAAATAACCCTGTGACGAAACGCGCCGCTCTTCTTTGGATCTTCTCTATCTCCTCCGTCAACCCGATCTGGTACGGATCCCACACTGATGAGCAATACTCAAGCATAGGTCGAACGAGTGTTTTGTAAGCCACCTCCTTTGTTGCTGGACTACATTTTCGAAGGACTCTCCCAACGAATCTCAACCTGGTACCCGCCTTATCAACAATTAATTTTATATGATCATTCCACTTCAAATCGTTCCGCACGCATACTCCCAGATATTTTACAGAAATAACTGCTACCAGTGTTTGTTCCGCTATCATATAATCATACAATAAAGGATCCTTCTTTCTATGTATTCGCAATACGTTACATTTTTCTATGTTAAGGGTCAGTTGCCACTCCCTGCACCAAGTGCCTATCCGCTGCAGATCTTCCTGAATTTCGCTACAATTTTCTAATGCTGCAACTTCTCTGTATACTACAGCCGCATGGAACGAAAAGCCGCGTGGAACTTCCGACACTATCTACTAGGTCATTTATATATATTGTGAAAAGCAATGGTCCCATAACACTCCCCTGTGGCACGCCAGAGGTTACTTTAACGTCTGTAGACGTCTCTCCATTGATAACAACATGCTGTGTTCTGTTTGCTAAAAACTCTTCAATCCAGCCACATTCCGTAGGCTCTTACTTTGTTTATCAGGCGACAGTGCGGAACTGCATCGAACGCCTTCCGGAAGTCAAAGAAAATAGCATCTACCTGGGATCCTGTATCTAATATTTTCTGGGTCTCATGAACAAATAAAGCGAGTTGGGTCTCACACAATCGCTGTTTCCGGAATCCATGTTGATTCCTACAGAGTAGATTCTGGGTTTCCAAAAACGACATGATACTCGAGCAAAAAACAAGTTCTAAAATTCTACAACAGATCGACGTCAGAGATATAGGTCAATAGTTTTGCGCATCTGCTCGACGACTCTTCTTGAAGACTCGGACTACCTGTGCTCTTTTCCAATCATTTGGAACCTTCCGTTCCTCTAGAGACTTCCGGTACACGGCTGTTAGAAGAGGGGCAAGTTCTTTCGCGTACTCTGTATAGAAACGAATTGGTATCCCGTCAGGTCCAGTGGACTTTCCACTGTTGAGTGATTCCAGCTGCTTTTCTATTCCTTGGATACTTATTTCGATGTCAGCCATTTTTTCGCTTGTGCGAGAATTTAGAGAAGGAATTGCAGTGCGCTCTTCCACTGTGAAACAGCTTTGGAAAAAGGAGTTTAGTATTTCAGTTTTACGCGTGTCATCCCAGAGTGTCCGGATATGCTGTTTCGAGCCACTTACTGATTTAACGTGAGACCAGAACTTCCTAGGATTTTCTGTCAAGTCGGTACATAGAATTTTACTTTCGAATTCACTGAACGCTTCGCGCATAGCCCTCCTTACGCTAACTTTGACATCATTTAGGTTCTGTTTGTCTGAGAGGTTTTAGCTGCGTTTAAACTTCGAGTGAAGCTCTCTTTGCTTACGCAGTAGTTTCCTAACTTTGTTGTTGAACCACCGTGGGTTTTCCCGCCCTCACAGTTTTACTCGGCACGTACCTGTCTAAAACGCATTTGACAATTGCCTTAAACTTTTTCCGTAAACACTCAACATTGTCAGTGTCGGAACAGAAATTTTCATTTTGATCTATTAGATAGTCTGAAATCTACCTTCTATTACTCTTGCTAAACAGATAAACCTTCCTCCCTTTTTTTATATTCCTATTAACTTCCATATTCAGGGATGCTGCAACGGCCTTATGATCACTGATTCCCTGTTCTGCACTTACAGAGTCGAAAAGTTCGGGTCTGTTTGTTATCAGTAGGTCCAAGATGTTATCTCCACGAGTCGGTTCTCTGTTTAATTGCTCGAAGTAATTTCCGGATAGTGCACTCAGTATAATGTCACTCGATGCTCTGTCCCTAATACCCGTCCTAAACATCTGAGTGTCCCAGTCTATATCTGGTAAATTGAAATCTCCACCTAAGACTATAATATGCTGAGAAAATTTATGTGCAATGTATTCCAAATTTTCTCTCAGTTGCTCTGCCACTAATGCTGCTGAGTCGGATGTCGGTAAAAAGGAGCCAATTATTAACCTAGCTCGGTTGTTGAGTGTAACCTCCACCCATAATATTTCACAGGAACTATCCACTTCTACTTCACTACAGGATAAACTACTACTAACAGCGACAAACACGCCACCACCGGTTGCATGCAATCTATCCTTTCTAAACACCGTATGTGCCTTTGTAAAAATTTCGGCTGAATTTATCTCTGGCTTCCGATCTCCGGGCGGGGACTACTCAGGAGGATGTCGTTATCAGGAGAAAGAAAACTGGCATTCTACGGATCGGAGCGTGGAATGTCAGATCCCTTAATCGGTCAGGTAGGTTAGAAAATTTAAAAAGGGAAATAGACAGGTTTAAGTTAGATCTAGTGGGAATTAGTGAAGGTCTATGGCAGGAGGAACAATACTTTTGGTCAACTGAATACAGGGTTATAAATAAAAATCAAATAGGGGTAATACAGGAGTAGCTTTAATAACGAATAAAAAAAATAGGAACGCCGGTAAGCTACTACAAACAGCATGGTGAAGGCATTACTGTGGCCAAGATAGATACGAAGCCCACGCCTACCACAGTAGTACAAGTTTATATGCCAACTAGCTCCACAGATGACGGAGAGATTGATGAAATGTATGATGAGATAAAAGAAATTATTCAGATAGTGAAGGGAGACGAAAATTTAATAGTCATGGGTGACTGGAACTCGACAGTAGGAAAAGGAAGAAAAGGAAACGTAGTAGGTGAATATGGAATGGGAGTAAGGAATGAAAGAGGTAGCCGCCTGGTTGAATTTTGCACAGAGCATAACCTAATCATAGCTAACACTTGGTTCAAGAATCATGAAAGAAGGCTGTATACATGGAAGAAGCCTGGAGATAGTGGAAGGTATCAGATAGATTATACAATGGTAAGACAGAGATTTAGGAACCAGGTTTTAGATTGTAAAAAATTTCCGTGGGCAGATGTGGACTCTGGCCACAATCTATTGGTTATGAACTGTAGATTAAAACTGAAGAAACTGCAAAAAGGTGGTAAATTGAGGATATGGGCCCTGGATAAACTGAAAGAACCAGAGGTCGTAGAGAGCTTCAGGTTGAGCATTAGGAAACGATCGACAAGAATGGGGGAAAGAAATACAGTAGAAGAAGAATAGATTGCTCTGAGAGCCGAAATAGTGAAAATAGCAGAGAATCAAGTAGGTAAAAAGACGAGGGCTAATAGAAATCCATGGGTAACAGAAGAGATATTGAATTTAATTGATGAAAGGAGAAAATACAAAAAATCAGTAAATGAAGCAGGCAAAAAGGGATACAAACGTCTCAAAAATGAGATCGACAGGAAGCGCAAAATGGCTAAGTGGGGATGGCTAGAGGACAAATGTAAGGACGTAGAGGCGCATATCACTAGGGGTAAGATAGATACTGCCTACAGGAAAATTAAAGAGATCTTTGGAGAAAAGAAAACCACTTGCATGAATATCAAGAGCTCAGATGGAAATCCAGTTATAAGCAAAGAAGGAAGAGCAGAAAGGTGGAAGGAGTATATGGGGAGTGAGGGGGGGTCTATACAAGGGGGATGTTCTTGAGGACAATATTATATAAATGGAAGACAATGTAGATGAAGATGAAATAGGAGATATGCTACTGCGTGAAGAGTTTGACAGAGCACTAAAAGACCTAAGTCGAAACAAGGCCCCGGGAGTAGACAACATCCCATTAGAACTAATGACAGCCTTGGGAGAGCCAGGCCTAACAAAACTCTACCATCTGGTGAGCAAGATATATGAGACAGGCGAAATACCCTCAGACTTCAAGAAGAATATAATAATTCCAATCCCAAAGAAAGCAGGTGTTGACAGATGTGAAAAATACTGAACAATCAGTTTAATAAGTCACTGCTGCAAAATACCAACGCGAGTTCCTTACAGACGAATGGAAAAACTGGTATAAGCCGACCTCGGGGAAGATCAGTTTGGATTCCGTAGAAATGTTGGAACACGTGAGGCAATACTGACCTTACGACTTATCTTAGAAGAAAGATTAAGGAAAGGCAAACCTACGTTTCTAGCATTTGTAGACTTAGAGAAAGCTTTTTACAATGTTGACTGGAATAATTTATTTCAAATTCTGAAGGTGGTAGGCATAAAATACAGGGAGCGAAAGGCTATTTACAATTTGTACAGAAACCAGATGGCAGTTATAAGAGTCAAGGGGCATGAAAGGGAAGCAGTGGTTGGGAAGGGAGTGAGACAGGGCTGTAGCCTATCCCCGATGTTATTCAATCTGTATATTGAGCAAGCAGCGAAGGAATCAAAAGAAAATTCCGGGTTGGAATTAAAATCCATGGAGAAGAAATAAAAACGTTGAGGTTCGCCGATAACATTGTAATTTTGTCAGAGACAGCAAAGCACCTGGAAGAGCTGAACGGAATGGACAGTGTCTTGAAAGGAGGATATAAGATGAACATCAACAGAAGCAAAACGAGGATAATGAAATGTAATCTAATTAAATCGGGTGATGCTGCGGGAATTAGATTAGGAAAAGAGACGCTTAAAGCAGTAAATGAGTTTTGCTATTCGGAGAGCAAAATAACTGATGATGGTCGAAGTAGCGAGGATATAAAATGTAGACTGGCAATGGCAAGGAAAGCGTTTCTGAAGAAGAGAAATTTGTTGACATCGAGTAGAGATTTAAGTGTCAGGAAGTCGTATGGAATGTAGCCATGGATGGAAGTGAATCGTGGACGATAAATAGTTTGGACAAGAAGAGAATAGAAACTTTCGAAATGTGGTGCTATGGAAGAATGCTGAAGATTAGATGGGTAGATCACATGCGGCGGTATTGAATAGAATTGGAGAGAAGAGAAATTTGTGGCACAACTTGATTAGAAGAAGGTATCGGGTGGTAGGGCATATTCTGAGGCATCAAGGGATCACCAATTTAGTATTGGAGGGCAGCGTGGAGGGTAAAAATCGTAGAGGGAGACCAAGAGATGAATACACTAAACAGATTCAGAAGGATGTAGGTTGCAGTAGGTACTGGGAGATAAAAAACTTGCACAGGTTAGAGTAGCACGGAGAGTTGCATCAAAGCAGTCTCTGGACTGAAGACCACAACAACCACATATTTGGTGGTGTAAGCTAGGGCCTAAGTATCACATCCGGGAGCGTTTCACCCTAGCGGGCCCTCGTTTCCAAGTAATGAACGAAAAAAAAGTTTCGGAATTTCGCGCGAGAATCTACAGCATTAAAATTGAGGAGGAGTAGGAGGAGATTAGTGTTTAACGTCCCGTCGACAACGAGGTCATTAGAGACGGAGCACAAGCTCGGATTAGGGAAGGATGGGGAAGGAAATCGGCTGTGTCCTTTCGAAGGAACCATCCCGGCATTTGCCTGAAGTGATCTAGGGAAATCACGGAAAACCTAAATCAGGCTGGCCGGACGCGGGATTAAAATTGAGTGTACGTACTATCAGAAGAAGTAGTGCAGTGGACAACCCTTGTTGTTGGTGCGCAAGAGGTTGCGAGTTCAAGCCTTGTCAGACCATGCAACTAATTTTTCGTTTTCAAATTTTCAAATCTTTATCGAAAAGACTTTGCTCACTATATTATTACAACTTGTAGAGAAAAATACATTGACCGCATTGTACAACCGGCTAGAAACAAAATACTTTGCTTCCGTTTTTTAATCAATAAATCAACGTTTTCAAACGTTTAAATGTTATTGTGTATTAATAAAAATAATTAAAATCACATACACAAGGATTCCGATCGAATAAAGAAAGACAAGAGCAAAAAATGTGACCTAGAGGAAAAAGTTAATACAGAGTTTTCGACAGCTTTTAATCCATATGTAAGGGCTGAACACCTAGTTTTTCTGCACAAAATTCTGCCTCATCCGCTGACTCGATAGATTTGTTGCTAATATGTGAAGCAGCTGTCTCTGTCGTCTGATATATCCTCGGAACGCTTACCAAAGTACGTTTGTTTGTGTAGCCATCCTTCGCAGCGGCTATTAACATCTGTTATTATAGGTTATGTGTCTTGAACAGTCAGCTCAAAACAGATAAACTATAATAACAAATTTACCAAAGTCGTTGAGACACTTCGTTTTATTCCTCAGTCACTTCTTCCTGGGCGTTACACTTTCGGACCACTCCGTCCTTCTTTCTTAACATCGTGCACAACATGACCCGCTGTTCTTACACCCTTTCTTACTGCGGCTGCGGTATTAGTAAACCTTTCCGTTTCCCTGCTCGACAGAATGGAATTACGTTATTAATCAAAACTCTTCCGTCTGAGCGTACTCTTCGATAACGTATATTTACGCGATCACTGTCAATTTCAACAGACGCTAAGAATACCCTTGCAGTAGTAACACACTATGACAATAACGTGACTGTACAATGCTGACTGTACAATGCCGAGCCACCTGGGTCATTTGTGTACTGTCGAGTACTTTCAGAAGCCTGCGGCTCTGTCAGTATGTAAACAAAGCTTAATTCCGCGTTCTGCGTCGACAATTGCAAAACAGGCAATAACTACACTGCTGCAGGGCCAACACACTGTTATTATTGTTATTGTTATTATTATTACTAGTGGAAATGGTGAAGCACAAAGTATTGGTAGCCTAAATTCCACCATTTCTGTCAATTCGGGAGTAAGGAGTTCAGCAATCATGTGATTTACCAACAGAAGTATAGTGCAGACGTTTCAACTTGCTTTATTTTAAATGGGCGTGCAAAGTGTAGGTAAAGCACGTGTCGCTAGGGTGAGGACTGGTGGAAAGCAAGCATTTTCTTAACAAGTTCAAATGGTTCAAATGGCTCTGAGCTCTATGGGACTTAACATCTGAGGTCATAAGTCCCCTACCTAAACCTAACTAAGCTACGGACATCACACACATCCATGCCCGAGACAGGATTCGAACCTGCGACCGTAGCGGTCACGCGGTTCCAAACTAAAGCGCCTAGAACCGCTCGGCCACTGCGGTCGGCTCTTAACAAGTGTCTACCCTAAACGTTGGTAGTTAGCTTTCTTATCTGAGAAAAAGTTGTATTTAGCACTCATGACGCATCATTCTATTAAAATAGCTTTGTATCGCAAGTATTAGCAATTGTATCTGACTCTTTAGTTTGTAGTTTAATAAAACTCCTACAAAAACTAAATGCCGTTTATCTTTATTTGTTTTAAAAATAAAGTGCTCACTGAAAATTTTTTCTGTTTCCAAAGTGTAGTTTGATGGCAATGTTCGTGATGGTGGGGTTTAGGGGGGGGGGGCGTGGAAGGGTGGTAGTGGTGGTACTAGCTAATACCTAATCGCACTCTGAGAGAAGGGTAGGAGGAAATCGACGAATACGAGAAGATTGGAATAAATACCCAGGAAAAGTCGGGCACCGCAGCTAGTGTGTTTATTGTTAACAGAACATTTGGAGATAGTTAAATAAGTCGTTTGGAGAAGAAATGGCCTTCATATTTACTGGAGTTACCACCTCAAGACTTTTATTTGTTTAGAAATTTAAAGAAAGAGGTCTACAAGCAAGCACACATGATTCCCGATGAGCCGTATAATACGGGCTTGCGCTGCTCAAAGACCAGATTACATCCAACGTACAGTACTGTTTACCAGTAATCGCATTAAAACATTTATCAATGCTGAAACGCAAACGCAACCTTTTGAGCACTTGATGAAAGTCACAGTAATAAACTCACAGAACCGTTCCCGAATTACGTCTTTTCTTACATTTGGCACATTAGGACAGACGTTGGACAGACTTCTTCTGATGACAATAGGACAATGTTTTGCTGAACTTTTAACTGTTTGTCATCGACCACAAATCCAACGACAAAATTTGTAAGGTTCTTCAATGATATCTCCGGTTTATCGTTGTAGACTAATAGTCTATGATTTATTAGTTTTGTTACCCCATTTGCCTTTTTCCTTAGGTAATACAACCACAACAGTGAAAATGCCTCTATTCCTCTTAAGGCGCCTTCTCTTGACGTAGGTTGGCGGTCCTCGTGGCCAGCTTGACGTTGCAGCATGGAAGACATCTTCTGACGTGCAGTTGTACAATCTCCGAATCTCCTTCAGCCACGTGTTCATTCGACTTCCAACAGACCTTCTCCCTTGTAATTTCCCTTCAACGGTGAGTTTTTATAACTGGTATCTTTCGTCTCTTATAATGATATTGGGTTTCCCTTTGTTCTATAGTAAGAAATAGTTCTTCGTAATATTCATCCAATGAAGAAGAATTACTTCTTTGAAATTTTCAGCGCCCAAGGTATGTGTAAAAGACGGCGATACAGATACAGGGTGTTTCAAAAATGACCGGTATATTTGAAACGGCAATAAAAACTAAACGAGCAGCGATAGAAATACACCGTTTGTTGCAATATGCTTGGGACAACAGTACATTTTCAGGCGGACAAACTTTCGAAATTACAGTAGTTACAATTTTCAACAACAGATGGCGCTGCAAGTGATGTGAAAGATATAGAAGACAACGCAGTCTGTGGTTGCACCATTCTGTACGTCGTCTTTCTGCTGTAAGTGTGTGCTGTTCACAATGTGCAAGTGTGCTGTAGACAACATGGTTTATTCCTTAGAACAGAGGATATTTCTGGTGTTGGAATCCCACCGCCTAGAACACAGTGTTGTTGCAACAAGACGAAGTTTTCAACGGAGGTTTAATGTAACCAAAGGACCGAAAAGCGATACAATAAAGGATCTGTTTGAAAAATTTCAACGGACTGGGAACGTGACGGATGAACGTGCTGGAAAGGTAGGGCGACCACGTACGGCAACCACAGAGGGCAACGCGCAGCTAGTGCAGCCGGTGATCCAACAGTGGCCTCGGGTTTCCGTTCGCCGTGTTGCAGCTGCGGTCCAAATAACGCCAACGTCCACGTATCATCTCATGCGCCAGAGTTTACACCTCTATCCATACAAAATTCAAACGCGGCAACCCCTCAGCGCCGCTACCATTGCTGCACGAGAGACATTCGCTAACGATATAGTGCACACGATTGATGACGGCGGTATGCATGTGGGCAGCATTTGGTTTACTGACGAAGCTTGTTTTTACCTGGACGGCTTCGTCAATAAACAGAACTGGCGCATATGGGGAACCGAAAAGCCCCATGTTGCAGTCCCATCGTCCCTGCATCCTCAAAAAGTACTGGTCTGGGCCGCCATTTCTTCCAAAGGAATCATTGGCCCATTTTTCAGATCCGAAACGATTACTGCATCACGCTATCTGGACATTCTTCGTGAATTTGTGGCGGTACAAACTGCCTTAGACGACACTGCGAACACCTCGTGGTTTATGCAAGATGGTGCCTGGCCACATCGCACGGCCGACGTCTTTAATTTCCTGAATGAATATTTCGATGATCGTGTGATTGCTTTGAGCTATCCGAAACATACAGGAGGCGGCGTGGATTGGCCTCCCTATTCGCCAGACATGAACCCCTGTGACTTCTTTTTTTTTTTTTTTTCTTTATTGTTATTTTCAAACCCGTACAAACAGGCAGGCTGTCAGCAGCATGGTACGCCGCTCTTCAGCCGTAGAGGAGATAAAGAAAGAACAGAAAGAATACACAAATGTGACATAACGGTGGGTAATAAAACAGTAGACACATAAAGACAAACACGGAGCCGTTCACACTCGACGATAATTCACTACAAACTGGTGTCACGACGCACTAACACTGAAGATGGCGATGGCACAGGTGAACGATGGAGTATGACGGGAACACTGAACACGAAACACGACGGCACTCACGAGACACTGATGGCGATGATCTCCGGCGCGCGAATGTCCACTCAGCGTGTACGAGTCCGGGGACCTGCCAAGAGTGGAGGTGGAGGAGGAGGAAGGGGAAATGGGAGAGGGGAGAGCAGAGATGCCATGGGCAAAGGAGAGAGGGGGAGGGAGGAAGGGGGAGGGAAGCCCGGAGGAGAGGGTAGGAGGGAGGGGGGAAAGGAAAGAGAAGGGAAGGGAAAGGGGGGGAGGGAGGGTGCCTGAAGGAAAGGACACAGGAGGGGGGGGGAGGATCAAAGTTGATAGGAGGGGTAGATGCAGGGGAGGAGGACATCATCAGGGAGGGGGAGCTGGCGGAAGCCACCTTGGTAGAGGGTAAGGAGGGTGGAGAGATGGAGACCGGGTGGGACGTGGGAGTACAGGCGCGGCAGCGGGCGGGGGTGGGAGAGGATCGGGGAGACGAGCGGGTGAGGAGGATCGAGTTTACGGGAGGTGTATAGGATTCGTATCCTTTCGAGGAAGAGGAGGAGGTGGGGGAAGGGGATAAGGTCATACAGGATCCGCGTGGGGGAAGGGAGACGGATGCGATAGGCAAGGCGGAGAGCATGGCGTTCAAGGATTTGGAGGGATTTATAAAAGGAAGGGGGGGCGGAGATCCAGGCGGGATGGGCGTAACAGAGGATAGGGCGGATGAGGGACTTATAGGTGTGGAGGATGGTGGAGGGGTCCAGACCCCACGTTCGGCCGGAAAGGAGCTTGAGGAGACGGAGTCGGGAACGTGCCTTGGCTTGGATTGTCTGGAGATGGGGAGTCCAGGAGAGGCGACGGTCGAGGGTGACGCCAAGGTACTTAAGGGTGGGGGTGAGAGCGATGGGACGGCCATAAACGGTGAGATAGAAATCAAGGAGGCGGAAGGAGGGAGTGGTTTTGCCTACAATGATCGCCTGGGTTTTGGAAGGATTGACCTTGAGCAACCACTGGTTGCACCAAGCGGTGAACCGGTCAAGATGGGATTGGAGAAGGTGTTGGGAGCGTCGCAGGGTGGGGGCAAGGGCGAGGAAGGCGGTGTCATCGGCAAACTGGAGAAGGTGGACGGGGGGTGACGGCGGCGGCATGTCCGCCGTGTACAACAAGTACAGAAGGGGGGAGAGGACGGAGCCTTGGGGCACACCGGCGGAGGGGAAAAAGGTGTAGGAATCGGTGTTATGGATGGTGACATAGGAAGGACGGCGGGAGAGAAAGGAACCGATCAGACGAACGTAGTTAATGGGAAGGGCGAAGGTTTGGAGCTTGAAGAGGAGACCGGAATGCCATACGCGGTCATATGCGCGTTCGAGGTCAAGAGAGAGGAAGATTGCGGAGCGACGGGAATTGAGCTGTTCGGAAAGGAGATGAGTGAGGTGAAGGAGAAGATCGTCGGAAGAGAAGGACCCTGTGACTTCTTTCTGTAGGGACACTTGAAAGACCAGGTGTACAGCCAGAATCCAGGAACAATTGAACAGCTGAAGCAGTACATCCCATCTGCATGTGAAGCCATTCCGCCAGACACGTTGTCAAAGGTTTCGGGTAATTTCATTCAGAGACTACGCCATATTATTGCTACGCATGGTGGATATGTGGAAAATATCGTACTATAGAGTTTCCCAGACCGCAGCGCCATCTGTTGTTGAAAATTGTAACTACTGTAATTTCGAAAGTTTTTCTGCCTGAAAATGTACTGTTGTCCCAAGCATATTGCAACAAACGGTGTATTTCTATCGCTGCTCGTTTAGTTTTTATTGCCGTTTCAAATATACCGGTCATTTTTGAAACACCCTGTACATTACCAAAGCATCTATTCTTTTCTCTAGGTAGTGTTTGAGGGTCCAGCTTTCGCATCCATAGAGAAAATGGAAAACACGTTGCAAGGCATCATTCGCATTTTCACTTATAGACTAAGATCCAAATCTGTGGGAAGTTTTCATGCCTCTATGTGGACTCTATGAGGGGGATGACTTGTCTGATGCCGTGGCAGAACAAGAAACAGGAGTCGAAAAAGAAAAGAGATCTAGTATTAGAATCAGAATTTAAACGAGCTTTGAAAGACTTCAGATCGAGTGAGGCAGAAGAGATAGATAATGTTCCATAAGGATTCCTAAAATGAATTGAGGAATTCGAACAAAACGATGGTTCACGTTGGTGTGTAGAATGTGTGAGTCTGGCGATATACCGTCTGACTTTCGGAAAAAAACATTAACGACACAGTTTGGAAATTATCGCACAGTCAGCTTAACAGCTCATCTATCCAAGTTGCTCACAAGAATAAAATACAGAAGAATGGAAAAGAAAATTGAGGTTGTGTCAGATGACGATCAGTTTGGTTTTAGGAAAGGTAAAGGCACCAGACAGGCAATTCTGACACTGCAGTTGATAATGGAAGCAAGACTGAAGAAAAATAAAGACTCGTTCGTAGTTTTTGTCGACTTGGAAAAAGCTTTCGACAGTGTCAAATGGTGCAAGATGTTTGAAATTGTGAGAAAAATAGAGATAAGTTACAAGAAAAGACGGGTAATGCACAGTACGTGCAAGAACAAAAATCGAATAATAGGAGTGGTAGATCAAGACCGAAGTGCTCGCAACAAAATAGGTGCAAGACAGGAAAGTAGTCTTTCGCCTCTCCTTTTCAATCTATACATAGAAAAAGTAATGACGGAAATAAAAGAAAGGT
This sequence comes from Schistocerca piceifrons, assembly GCF_021461385.2. NCBI lineage: Eukaryota > Metazoa > Arthropoda > Insecta > Orthoptera > Acrididae > Schistocerca > Schistocerca piceifrons. The sequence continues at coordinate 496,762,466 of NC_060143.1, read as the reverse complement.
TCAGGAGTGGGGTTAAAATTCAAGGTGAAAAGATATCGATGATAACATTCGCAGATGACATTGGTGTTCTCAGTGAAAGTGAAGAAGAATTACAGAATCTGCTGAATGGAATGAACAATCTAATGAGTACAGATTATGAACCGAGAGTAAATCGAAGGAACGCAAAAATAATGAGGAGCAGCAGAAACGAGAACAGCGAGAAACGTAACATCAGGATTGGTGATGACGAAGTAGATGAGATTAAGAAATTCTGCAGCAAAATATTCTATGGTGGACAGAGCTAGGAGGACACAGAAAGCAGAGTATCACTAGCAAAAAGTGCCTTCCTGTGCAAGAGAAGCCTGTTAGCATCACACATAGGCCTTCCACTGAGGTACAAAAGTGATGGAATACCTACTAATATCGTGACGGTCCTCCTTTTTCCGGCGTAATGCAGTATCTCGACTTTGCATGGACTCAACAAGCCGTTGAGAGTCCCCTGCAGAAATACTAAGCCACGCTGCTTGTATAGCCTCCCATAATTGGGAAAGTGTTGCCGGTGAACTGTTTTTGCGCGAACTGACTTTATTATGTCCACAAATGTTAGAGGGGATTCATATCAGGTGACATGGAAGCCCAAATCATTCTCTCGAACTGTATAGAATGTTCTCCAAGCCATTCGCGAATAATTTTGGCCTGGAAATCGGCGCATTGTCGTTCATTAAAGTTCCACCATTTTTTGGAAACATGAAGTCCACGAATGGCTGCAAATGGTCTCCAAGTAACTGGACTTAACCATTTCCAGTGTATCCAGTTTCAGTTGGACCAGAGGACCCAGTTCGTATCACGTAAATACAGCCCACACTGTTATGTAGCCACCATCAGCTTCCACAATGTCTTGTTGACAACTTGGGTCCATGGTTTCGTGGGGTTTGGGCCATATCAGCTCTTTCCAGCTGAAAAGCGAGACTCATAGGACCAGGACACCGTTTTCCAGTCGTCTACTGACCAGCCGATGTAGTCATGGGCCCAGAAGAGGCGCTGCAGGCGATGTCGTGTTGTTAGCAACAGCACTCGCGTCGATCGTCTGCTCCCATAGCCCATTAACGCTAAATTTCGCCGCATTGTCCTAACGGACACATTCGTCGTACGTCCCACATTGATTTCTGCGGTTATTTCACGCTATGTTGCTTGCTTGCTTGCTGACAACTCCATGCAAACTCCGCTGCTGTAGGTTGTAAAGTGAAGGCCGTCGGCCTGTGCGTAGTCCACGGTGAGATGTAATGCCTGACATTTTATTTTCTTGGCACACCTTTGACACTATGAAAACGGAATACTGCGTTCCCTAACGATATCCGAAATGGAATGTCCCATGCGTCTAGCTCTACGTACCATTCCGCGTTCGAAGTCTGTTAACTCCCGTCGTGCAGCGATAATCAAGTAGGAAACCTTTTCACTTGAATCAACGGAATGCAAATGGCAGCTCTGCCAATGCACCGCCATTCTATACCTTGTGCAAGCGATACTGCCACCACCTGTATAATTGCATATCGGTATCGTATGACTTTTGTCACCTCAGCATAATTTGAGGAAGAAATTTCTGAGAATGTACTTTTGCATCACAGCATTGTTCGGTAGTGAAATATCGACTGTGGGAAAACCGGAAATGAAGAGATCGAAGCATGTTAGATGTGGTGCTAAAGAAAAATGATGAATATTACACTACTGGCCATTAAAATTGCTACACCACGAAGACCACGTGCTACAGACGCGAAATATAGCCGACAGGAAGAAGATGCTGTGATATGCAAATGATTACCTTTTCAGAGCATTCACACAAGGTTGGCGGCGGTGGCGAAATCTACAACGTGCGTTCATGAGGAAACTTTCCAACCGATTTCTCATACACAAACAGCAGTTGACCGGCGTTGCCTAGTGAAACGCTGTTGTGATGTCTCGTGCAAGGAGGAGAAATGCATACCATCACGTTTCCCACTTTGATAAACGTCGGATTGTAGCCTATCGCGAATGCGGTTTATCGTATCGCGACATTGCTGCTCGCGTTGGTCGAGGTCCAATGACTGTTAGAAGAATATGGAACCGGTGGGTTCAGGAGGGTAATATGGAACGCCGTGCTGGATCCCAACGGCCTCGTATCACTAGCAGTCGAGATGACAGGCATCTTATCCGCATGGCTGTAACGGATCGTGCAGCCACGTCTCGATCCCTCAGTCAAGAGATGTGGACGTTTGCAAGACAACAACCATCTGCACGAACAGGTCGACGAGGTTTGCAGCAGCATGGACTATCAGCTCGGAGATCATGGCGGCATCACAGACAGGAGCGCCTACGATGGTGTACTCAACGACGAACCTGGGTGCACGAATGGCAAAACGTCATTTATTCGGATGAATCCAGGTTCTGTTTACAGCATCATGATGGTCACATCCCTGTTTGGCGACATCGCGTTAACGCGCATTGGAAGCGTGTATTCATCGCCATACTGGCGTATCACGCGGCGTCATGGTATGGGGTGCCATTGGTTACACGTCTCGGCCACCTCTTGTTCGCATTGACGGCATTTCTAACAGTGGACGTTACGTTTAAGATGTGTTATGACCAGTGGTTCTACCCTTCATTCAATCCTCGCGAAATCCTACATTTCAGCAGGATAATGCACGACCGCATGTTGCAGGTCCTGTACGGGTCTTTCTGGATTCAGAAAATGTTCGACTGCTGCCCTGGCCAGCACATTCTCCAGATCTCCCACCAATTGAAAACGTCTGGTCAATGGTGGCCGAACAACTGGCTCGTCACAATACACCAGTCACTACTCTTGATGAACTGTGGTATCGTGTTGAAGCTGCATGGGCAACTGTACCTGTACACGCCATCCAAGCTCTGTTTGACTCAATGCCCGGGTGCATCAAGGCCGTTATTAAGGCCAGAGGTGGTTGTTCTGGGTACTCATTTCTCAGGATCTATGCACCCAAATTGAGTGAAAATGTAATCACATGTCATTTCTAGTATAATATATTTGTCCAATGAATACCCGTTTATCATCTGCATTTCTTCTTCGTGTAGCAATTTTAATGGCCAGTAGTGTAGATGGGCTGATAAAATAAATAATGTTGAGGTTCTCTGGAGAATAGGCAAGAAAAGGAACATATGGGAAACACTGACAAGAAGAAGAGACAAGATGGTTGGTCATCCGTTAAGCCATCACCGAATAACTTCGATAGTACTAGAGGGAGCCGTAGAGAGTCATAACTGCCACGGAAGACAGAGATCGGAAAACGTGCAGGACTTACATTGCAAGTTCTGCTCTGAGATGAAGAGGTTGCCACAGAAGAGGAATTCATGGCCAGGCTGCATCAAATTAGTCAAGAGACTATGACTCAGTCACAGAAGTTTATAACCCAAAATAATGTAATAATTTCAGATGCAAAAGTGATATCGTTGCCGTCAATGCAGAAATAGCACAAGATGGCTTTATTGTGCTGTCCTTTCAATGTATTCAGTGATTTTACACAGAAAACGCATATTGGCCAAGTCTCGTCAGTAAACTTATCCATACTGCTATGTACCACTGTTAACGTATAACCGGAAAATCGAATCCAAGACCAGAAGCTAGAATTACCGAATGCGAGCTTGAGTAAAGAGGGCACTACTGTTGTCAACAATAGGCACAGCGAATGAATGGAACACGCGGAGAATAAATATATCTCGCTGTGTAACGTAGAAGGGTGTCTCGTAACTGTTGATACACTATCAAATTGTCGAATTGTATCGGAGTAACTTCAAGAAGACTGCAAATATTCGAGGATGGTTAAGTTGTCTCCAAGCCATCTGATGTCAGTGCGTTTAGCACGTTATCAGCAGGTGAACGGTCAAGGATCAGGACGTGTTCCCATGAACAGGTCTGAAGCATCCTGTGAATGACGGACACCGACTAACATCCGCGCGCTCACGCCAGTTTAGGCACAAACGAGGCAGTACATTAGTCATCGCGCCGGATTCTTATACGGAATAAGCGGCGTTCGTCTCTTCGTGCATCCATTCATCGTTTATTTAATTCACTTCACGTGAATTAGAGAGGGACTGTGTAAATCGACTTAATGTCCCCTCAGATGACAGACAGCTTGTTAACGGACAAGGACATCTGAGACGGAGTGAAATCGTTGACAGAACACACCGAAGACTCAGTCGAATATGGTCCTGTTGAAGAGATAGCCGCAGCATTCCCAGATTGGTTTGCGCCAACTGATTAAGCACAATCGTGCAGAGTGTGAGTCCAGATTCTTAATCATTCCGCCTCCTGGAAAAGTTCAAGGGGCCGAAATCGCCATTCTGCTTGACCTACGAGAGGAAGAAATCCCGTGGCACTGCTGGGATCGTGGAACTGACCTACCCTTTGGTGCGTCTACGACCGCCAGCTGCCCCAACCAACCACACACACACTCACACACACACACACACACGCATCGTCACTCCACAGTGAACGGGTGGAGGTGCCCTGAGGACTGTAATTGTGAATTTTCCGCGAAACCAACATTCCTCTCTCTCCACTAGCCGCCTTTCGGCCACATTTCATTCCGCGGCTCTCCCTCGTTCTCTACCACTTCGTCTCTCGCTATTTTTTTTTCCACCACTGTAACGAGAGAATAATTTATTCGGCGCGTTTTCCGCCTCTCATAATTAAAGCGCTTGTTACGAGCTGCTGCGTCGAACGTCTGTCGCACGCTTTGCACACACGCCGACCCACGAACCTATCCGAACAAAAGCGCGCGCTTACACACACACACACACACACACACACACACTCACACGCGCGCGCGCGCGCGCGCACAAACTACAAATACACACACACACACAGGCATAAGCACAAACACAGAGAGAGAGAGAGGCCTCGTTATTCGAGCTGAAACCGACAGAAACTTTGGCGATGTGGTAGAGGCATCAGATTCACTCGTCAGTATTTTAATGTCGTTCATTTAATAAACACTAGTTGTGTTCGGTAAACAGATACTCCCATTCAACCGCCTGTTCGACAGCGAAAGCCGGGAGAGTTCGCAGACAACGTTACATATCTGCGTAAAGACTCCTAAAAATATTTCACGAAACTCCATCCTCCTTTAAGGTATCTACACATTCTTACGTCGTAAATTTTTACTATGAACCCAAGAAACATCCCGCTTGCTAATGCTTCTTCTATAATACCGGTCCCATAGTAAAAATTCCCAAAAACAGTATTAAAGCTGGAAACGTAAAAGGATTGACAACAAAACTGCGTATGTTCTACAGAAGCAATGGCGCACAAAACTACAGCGTGCAAAACTACGCGTATCCACCGTTCACATAAATCATAGATCATGAATTCATTCTACGAAACAATACCTCTGGGACACCTTGGCTAAAAACTAGACCTCCAGCGTTCAGCTGACGTCAGTTTATCCATGGCCTGCTTAGATCACAGCAGTCGGTTACTTCAAAAATGGTTCTAATGGCTCTGAGCACTATGGGACTCAACAGCTGAGGTCATAAGTCCCCTAGAACTTAGAACTACTTAAACCTAACTAACCTAAGGACATCACACACATTCATGCTCGAGGCAGGATTCGAACCTGCGACCGTAGCAGTCGAACGGTTGCAGACTGAAGCGCCTAGAACCGCTCGGCTACCGTGGCCAGCTCAGTTACTTCCTAGCCTGTCGTTAAGGGGAATCTCTTAGGCAGCGGCTAGTATTGCGAGATTAATAATGAGAGTACGCCCCTCCAGTTTGCAGATAAGTGCGTTACATCTGTTACACGGAATTGCAGATTAATGTCGCTGACGTCCGTTTGTTACAGCATTCTGGAGGAATTATGACGTTAAGACACAAAGGAATGACACATTTTGGCTGCTAGCGGCAGTGATTTAAATCGATGGGGAAAGTTGAAAATTTGTACCAAATTGGGATTCGAACCCGTGCCTCCTGCTTACTAGGCAGATGCGCTGATCTCTGAGTCATCCGTACACAGTGGTCAGCACAGCTTCACCCACTACCCCAGCAGCCTCCCGGCACACCCAGATTCTCAACTTCACCACACACTACTTACGTAGTGATCCCTGTTCGTCGATTCCTAATAATTCTTGACTGGTGTGTATCTGCACTGAAGAGATCATAGGTCGTACTCACGTTAATCATATAAATGTGGTGTCTGTGATCGGGCCAAATATCTCACGAAATAAGCGTCAAACTAAAAAGCTACAAAGAACGGAACTCGTCTAGCTTGAAGGGGGAAACCAGATGGCGCTATGGTTGGCCCCCTAGATGGCGCTGCCATAGCTCAAACGGATATAAACTGCGTTTTTTTAAGTAGGAACCCCCATTTATTATTACATATTCCTGTAGTACGTAAAGAAATCTGTATGTTTTAGTTGGACCACTCTTTTCGCTTCGTGATAGATGGTGCTGTAATAGTTACAAACATATGGCTCACAATTTTAGACGAACAATTGGTAACAGGTAGGTTTTTTAAATTAAAATACAAAACGTAGGTACGTTTGAACGTTTTATTTAGGTTGCTCCAATGTGGAACATGTACCTTTGTGAACTTATCATTTCTGAAAACGCATGCTGTTACAGCGTGATTACCTGCAAATACAACATTAATGCAATAAATGCTCAAAATTATGTCCGTCAACCTCAATGCGTTTGGCAGTACGTGTAACGACATTCCTCTCAACAACGAGTAGTTCGCCTTCCGTAATTTTCACACATGCATTGACAATGCGCTGACGCATGTTGTCAGGCGTTGTCGGTAGAACACGGTAGAGAATTTCCTTCAACTTTCCCCACAGAAAGAAGTCCTGGGACGTCAGATACGGTGAACGTGCGGGCCATGGTATGGTGCTTCGACAACCAATCCACCTGTCGTGAAATATGCTATTCAATACCGCTTCAACCGTACGCGAGCTATGTGGCGGACATCCATCACGTTGGAAGTACATCGCCATTCTGTCATGCAGTGAAACATCTTGTAGTTACATCGGTAGAACATTACGTAGGAAATCGGCATACATTGCTACATTTAGATTGCCATAGATAAAATGGGGGCCAATTATCCTTCCTCCCATAATGCCACACCATACATTAACCCGCCAAGGTCGCTGATGTTCCACTTGTCGCAGCCATCGTGGATTTTCCGTTGCCTTATGGTGCACATTATGCCGGTTTACGTTGCCTCTGTTGGTGAATGATGCTTCGTCGCTAAACAGAACGGTGAAAAAAATCTGTCATCTTCCCGTAATTCCTCTTGTGCCCAGTGGAAGAACTGTACACGACGTTCAAAGTCGTCGCCATGCAATTCCTGGTGCATAGAAATATTGTATGGGTGCAATCGATGTTGATGTAGCATTCTCAACACCGACGTTTTTGAGATTCCCGATTCTCGCGCAATTTGTCTGCTACTGATGCGCGGATTAGCCGCGACAGCAGCTAAAACACCTACTTGGGCATCATCATTTGTTGCAGGCTGTGGTAGACGTTTCACACGTGGCTGTACACTTCCTGTGTAACTATCCGGCGAACGGTCCGGATACTTGGATGATGTCGTCCAGGATACCGAGCAGCATACATAGCACACGCCCGTAGGGCATTTTGGTCACAATAGCCATACATCAACACTATATCGACCTTTTCCGCAATTGGTAAACGGTCCATTTTAACACGGGTAATGTCTCACGAAGCAAATACCGTCCGCACTGGTTGAATTTTACGTGACACCAGGTACTTATACGTTTGTGACTATTACAGCGCCATCTATCACAAAGCGTAAAAAGTGGTCCAACTAAAAGATTGATATTTCTTTACGTACTACACGAATATGAAAAAAAAATGGGGGTTCCTATTTTTAAAAAATGCAGCTGATACCCATTTGACCTATGGCTGCGCCATCTAGCGGGACAACCATAGCGCCATCTGGTTTCCCCCTTCAAGCTAGACAAGTTTCGTTCTTTGTAGTTTTTTCGTTTGACGCTTTTTTCGTGAGATATTTAGCTCGATCACTATCAATGGACCAGCCTGTATATTACGACGTTAATTCCAGGTAACAAGCATCTCTCAGAGCATCGGTATAGGTTCGAGAAAAACCAGTCGTCTGAAACACATCTTAATTTGTTCATACACTACCATAAGCATTCGGATATGGAGGGTAACAAATTACCTCCTCCTGGAAACTGGTGCACAGGCTTTCTGTTCATTACAGATAATTCTCGTACGCTGCTAGATGGGACTATCTGTGATTCTATTACTATATAACTTCCTGAGAATGTAGCTGAACGAACCACAGATGCTGAAATATGATCACACTGCTATAGTTCTTTAAAGGTTGCAGAATACATATCAACTATCACCTTAAGCTCTTGCCTTACTGGACGACATTTGAACAGAAATGTGGCACCACAATAATAATTAAACAATAGCCTTTATTAAGGGCTTGTTACGAAGAGGTAGTTAATTTTGGTGCAGTCTGAAGCGTAGAACTTGATTTCCTGAACCTAATACAATGAGACCTCGATAACTTTACTGCCTCCCGCCGGAGGTTCGAGACCTCTCTCGGGCATGGGTCTGTGTGTTGTTCTTACCATAAGTTAGTCTAAGTAGTGTGTAAGTCTAGAGACCGACGATCTCAGCGGTTTGGTCCCTTAGGAATTCACACTCATTTGAACATAACTTTACTCTCTCTTGGCAGGCTACGATATGTGACTACGTCTGGATATACTAGGGCCGTTCAATAAGTAATGCAACACCCTTTTTTTTCAGTCCAATGCGATATTTACTGTGGACATCGTGGAATAGTCCGGCTTCATCTCCTGTAGCTTCATGAAGTACCGATAGGTGGCAGAGCTATACATAGCTTCCAAAATAGCGTATGTAACTGAGGTGCTTTCCAGGAAGAGAGCTGTCACTGAGTTTCATTTGGCATAAAACCAGAGCATCACAGATATATATACACGCTTGCGAAAATGAAGTAAAGTACGGTGAGTCGCTAGGTGAGGCCTCTGTGATCCTCTCAACAAGATCGCGGAAACCTGTCCGATCTCCCACGTGCCGACTGGCCGTACATACCCGGGACTCACAGGGTTCAAATCGCTCTGAGCACTATGGGACTTAACATCTGCAATATCTTCAATATTTCGCTGCCCTGTCAGCAACTGTGTAAATATTAATTTTAATTTTAATAACCAACAGCCTCAGTTACACCGTTTACCTAGAATTTCAACATCTACATCTACATCTACATACATACTCCGCAAGCCACCTGACGGTGTGTGGCGGAGGGTACCTTGAGTACCTCTATCGGTTCTCCCTTCTATTCCAGTCTCGTATTGTTTGTGGAAAGAAGGATTGTCAGTATGCCTCTGTGTGGTCTCTAATCTCTCTGATTTTATCCTCGTGGTCTCTTCGCGAGATATACGTAGGAGGGAGCAATATATTGCTTGACTCCTTGGTGAAGGTATGTTCTCGGAACTTCAACAAAAGCCCGTACCGAGCTACTGAGCGTCTCTCCTGCAGAGTCTTCCACTGGAGTTTATCTATCATCTCCGTAACGCTTTCGCGATTACTGAATGATCCTATAACGAAGCGCGCTGCTCTCCGTTGGATCTTCTCTATCTCTTCTATCAACCCTATCTGGTACGGATCCCACACTGTTGAGCAGTATTCAAGCAGTGGGCGAACAAGCATACTGTAACTTACTTCCTTTGTTTTCGGATTGCATTTCCTTAGGATTCTTCCACTGAATCTCAGTCTGGCATCTGCTTTACCGACGATCAACTTTATATGACCATTCCATTTCAAATCACTCCTAATGAGTACTCCCAGATAATTTATAGAATTAACTGCTTCCAGTTGCTGATCTGCTATATTGTAGCTAAGTGATAAGGGATCTTTCTTTCTATGTATTCGCAGTACATTACACTTGTCCACATTGAGATTCAATTGCCATTCCCTGCACCATGCGTCAATTCGCTGCAGATCCTCCTGCATTTCAGTACAATTTTCCATTGTTTCAACCTCTCGATATACCACAGCATCATCCGCAAAAAGCCTCAGTGAACTTCCGATGTCATCCACAAGGTCATTTATGTATATTGTGAATAGCAACGGTCCTACGACGCTCCCCTGCGGCACACATGAAATCACTCTTACTTCGGAAGACTTCTCTCCATTGGGAATGACATGCTGCGTTCTGTTATCTAGGAACTCTTGAATCCAATTACATAATTGGTCTGCTAGTCCATATGCTCTTACTTTGTTCATTAAACGACTGTGGGGAACTGTATCGAACGCCTTGCGGAAGTCAAGAAACACGACATCTACCTGGGAACCCGTGTCTACGGCCCTCTGAGTCTCGTGGACGAATAGCGCGACCTGGGTTTCACACGATCGTCTTTTTCAAAACCCATGCTGCTTCCTACAGAGAAGATTTCTAGTCTCCAGAAAAATCATTATACTCGAACATAATACGTGTTCCAAAATTATACAACTGATAGACGTTAGAGATATAGGTCTATAGTTCTGCACATCTGTTCGACGTCGCTTCTTGAAAATGGGGGTGACCTGTGCCCTTTTCCAATCCTTTGGAACGCTACGCTCTTCTAGAGACCTACGGTACAGCGCTGCAAGAAGGTGGGCAAGCTCCTTCGTGTACTCTGTGTAAAATCGAACTGGTATCTCTTCAGGTCCAGCAGCCTTTCCTCTTTTGAGCGATTTTAATTGTTTCTCTATCCCTCTGTCGTCTATTTCGATATCTACCATTTTGTCATCTGTGCGACAATCTAGAGAAGGAACTACAGTGCAGTCTTCCTCTGTGAAACAGCTTTGGAAAAAGACATTTAGTATTTCGGCCTTTAGTCTGTCATCCTCTGTCTCAGTACCATTTTGGTCACAGAGTGTCTGGTCATTTTGTTTTGATCCACCTACCGCTTTGACATAAGGACAAAATTTCTTAGGAGTTTCTGCCAAGTCAGTACATAGAACTTTACTTTCGAATTCATTGAACGCCTCTCGCATAGCCCTCCTCACAATACATTTCGCTTCGCGTAATTTTTGTTTGTCTGCAACGCTTTGGCTATGTTTATGTTTGCTGTGAAGTTCCCTTTCGCTTCCGCAGCAGTTTTCTAACTCGGTTGTTGTACCACGGTGGCTCTTTTCCATCTCTTACGATCTTGCTTGGCACATACTCATCTAACGCATATTGTACGATGGTTTTGAACTTTGTCCACTGATCCTCAACACTATCTGTACTTGAGACAAAACTTTTGTGCTGAGCCATCAAGTACTCTGAAATCTGCTTTTTGTTTAGCAAAACAGAAAAATCTTCCTACCTTTTTTAATATTTCCATTTACGGCTAGAATCATCGATGCAGTAACCGCTTTATGATCGCTGATTCCCTGTTCTGCGTTCTGCGTTAACTGTTTCAAATAGTTCGGGTCTGTTTGTCACCAGAAGGACTAATATGTTACCGCCATGAGTCGGTTCTCTGTTTAACTGCTCAAGGTAGTTTTCAGATAAGGCACTTAAAAAAATTTCACTGGATTCTTTGTCCCTGCCACCCGTTATGAACGTTTGAGTCTCCCAGTCTATATCCGGCAAATTAAAATCTCCACCCAGAACTATAACATGGTGGGGAAATCTACTCGAAATATTTTCCAAATTATCCTTCAGGTGCTCAGCCACAACAGCTGCTGAGCCAGGGGGCCTATAGAAACATCCAATTACCATGTCTGAGCCTGCTTTAACCGTGACCTTCACCCAAATTATTTCACATTTCGGATCTCCACCAATTTCCTTCGATACTATTGCACTTCTTATCGCTATAGACACGCCTCCCCCTTCACTGTCCAGCCTGTCTCTGCGGTATACATTCCAATCTGAGTTTAGGATTTCATTACTGTTTACATCTGGTTTCAGCCAACTTTCTGTCCCTAGTACTGTGTGGGCATTGTGGCCGTTTATTAATGAGAGCAGTTCTGGGACCTTTCTATAGACGCTCCTGCAGTTTACTATTAGCAGATTAATATTGTTATTCCCTGTTGCATTTTGCGTACTCCTACCTTTCCGCGTCTCAGGAGACGTCTTGTTGGGCCTAGGGAGGGAATTCTCTAACCTAAAAAACCCACATGTGCACTCCACACTTACTCCGCTACCCTTGTAGCCGCTTCCTGCGTGTAGTGCACGCCTGACCTTTTCAGGGGGACCCGACAATTCTCCACCCGATAGTGGAGGTCGAGGAATTTGCACCCCAGATCTCCGCAGAATCGTCTGGGCCTCTGGTTTAAGCCTTCCACTCGGCTCCAAACCAGAGGACCGCGATCGGTTCTTGGAACGATACTACAAGTAGTTAGCTCAGATTCCACCCCCCGAGCGAGGCTTTCCCCCTTCACCAACTCCGCCAACCACCTGTATGAACTGAGGATGACCTCTGAACCCAGACGGCAGGAGTCATTGGTGCCGACATGAGCAACAATTTGCAGTCGGGTGCACCCAGTGCTCTCTATCGCCGCAGGCAGGGCCTCCTCCACATCGGATGGGACCCCCCGGCAAGCAGGCAGAGTGAACACTGGCCTTCTTCCCGACCTTTCCGCTATTTCCCTAAGAGGCTCCATCACCCTCCTAACGTTGGAGGTCCCAATCACTAATAAGCCCCTCCCCCCCGTGTGCCTGCTCGGATCTTGCTGAAGGAGCGGCTACATGTCCACTCACAGGCAGAGCGGTCGATGCCATACGGCCAGCCTCCACATTGACCCTCCGCCTCGTGCGCCGCGAACGCCGCTGAACCCGCCACTCCCCATGGGGAGAGGGTGGCCCAACCGCGCCCGGTACCCGCGAAGATGTTTCGACAGCAGGGACTGTGGGCGAAGCATGTAACACCTGGGGTGTACCATGCGACACACTAGACTCCCCACTGCCGCTACACTCCGAGGCAGCAGCCTGAAGACGGCTGACCGCGGCCATCAACACGTTTAGCTGTGCGCAAACAGTGGCCAGCTCCTTCTGCGTCCGTACACAGCAGTCACACATCCTATCCATCCTAAGAAATTAATTTACTGTAGAGAGTTAGTCAACTTTTAACTAGACTGCTAATTGACCAAAGGCGGCTGATAGTTGACTAAACTGTGGTTACTGGACACTTCTTGTAGAAAACAATGAAAATAGCACTACCTGTCTCTGGACTGTATTCAAAACAAACACTAGCACTACTGGCACTATGGCTGACTAAAGGGACTCTCTCTGACTGTATTCAAAACGAACACGACATTTATGGAATACTATTACTAGCACTCGACAATTAAAGCTTCCTAAAACCAAAAACACACGGAAGAAGGAGTGGCAAGTAAGAAAAATACAGTTAATACTTAAATTAATGTAGCTCGCTGCACAGCAGATGTGACACAGACGGCAGTTAACTAGGTTTCAGTCGGAATAACTCAACCTTCTTCAGAATAACAGTAAATGCCGTTTTTCCATAGTAGACATCGTCAAGCTAAAACTACAAATCCATAAATTATGGTCAGACTGTAAAAACTTATCTGAAACTGCCTCGGCTCCACTTCGCGACCGCGATGCGGCAGCCACGAGTGCTGTACTGGAACTCGGTCACGCTGTTCCAGACTGAAGCGTCTAGAACCGCTCGGCCAGACCGGCCGGCTAGCTGGGACTCCTGTAATATTGGAACGTGCGAACACTCTCATTCGATGTGATCGACAGATCACAATCAAACGCCTCGCTGCTCAACTGGACGTATTGTTGAGACTGCTGAATCACTCGTCCACCAGTTGCGGTACTGAAAGGTGTGAGCCCGGTGGGTTCCTCACCGCCTAACTGAAGACCATAAAAAGCAGCGAAGAACCACCTGTGTGGAATTGCTTATGTGTTACGAGAGTCATCGAAACAATTTTTTCCGTCACAGGCGATGAAAGATGGGTTCATATCTTCGAACCGGGAAGAAAGCAGCAATCCATGGAGTGGCACCACACCACACCACCTCTCCTCCGAAGAAAAAGTTCAAAGCTGCACCATCTGCCGGTGAAGTCTTGGCTACGGTCATCTGAGAATCCTAAATGTTTTTTCTGTGTGATGTCCGCCCTCATGGTGCAACGATCAATTCTAAAGTGTGATAACCCCAGGAAACTAAAGAGACGACCTTAGAACTTTCGTTGCCACAAAAATGCAAACGAAATTCTCCGTTTCCAAGACAACACAAGGCCCCAGACAAGTCCATGCACCTAAGAAGAGTTCATAAAACTTATTTGGACTGTTATTCTTGATTCTTCTACAGCCCGGATCTCGCACCTTCTGGTTTCCATCTGCTTGGCCTAATGAAACCTGCACCCCACGGGGAGAAGTTAGTGGATGACGGGGAGGTTTCTGACGCAGCAAGACGTAGGCTCCCAGTTCCACAGCTTCATGTATGCGAACCACCGTGAGGTGCTTGTCAGAGGGTACATCCCTATGTGAGCGATACGCAGGGGGTTGTAGTATATTCCTAGAGTAATTATGTAGAGCCTCTTCTTGAAACTTTGTTAACAGACTCTCTCAGAATAGTTCACGTCAATCTTCAAGAGTCTTCCAGTTCAGTTCCTTCAGTACTCTCCGAAGGATTAAAGAATCCTGTGACCATTCGTGCTGCCCTTCTCTGTATACGTGTATATTCCCTGTGAGGCACATCTAGTATGGGTCCCACACACTTGACCAGTATTCTAGAATCGTTCGCACTAATGAAGGGGTATCATGCGTACAAACAGGCACTCCCAGGAAGTGGTGTAAGGCTGTCACATCGTGTTTAACAATGGGATATTGTAGCCATAAGAGTGGGGAATGATATGGTTTTGCAGCCCAGAGCAAAATCAACTTGCTTTCAGAAACAAAGCATTTCATTACTTACTGAACAGCCCTCGTAACATTGCGTATTGGAGGTAATTTTGGTTCACTGCCCTCTTACTCTGTAAATAGTTTTGCGGCCACATGTAGTAAGCGTTGCTTCACGCAGTAGAGAACGGCAAAACAGAGGCACGCCAGCGACCGAGGCATTGCGAAGTAGGCAGGCACAGATCGCCTTGCTGACAGCAGCAGTCTACCAACAAGCTGACGCAAGGATACTCACAGACAGAGCACCGAGCGAAGCCTGGAGAGTGCTGAGTAAGGGGAAGTGAGGTCAGCACGCTAAGTTACACTGCAGTATATTGTGGGAGTAATAACAAAAAGCTACCACCGAGGGTAAAAAACGCCCTACTGCCGGATATAAAAAGTGGAGCGCAGGCAGCAACAGACAGAAGCCACTAGGAAGCAGTTCGGATCTGAGGACGGACGTGGTCCGTGTCCGAATGTTCAATTTTCGTAGGTGACGATTCCGGAAGTCTGTTCCAGCTCGCAGGAGTCATCCGTTAGCCGCCAGATGTCAACTGCAGCCCTGGAGGTCGGACCGAGTTCGGTCGGGACTAACTACAGCGAGAACTTCCAGCAAGACCGGCTGCAGCGAGGTCTCGGTCTCAGGCGCCACCGGGGACTGACGCCCGGACCTCACGGCAACCCGGCCCCACGGCGCATGGTCCGTCCATGACGAGACCTCTCGGACATCGCAACTGATGGCTTCCCAGCTGCCGGTGCAGCAGGCGTCGGCAGCTGACCTCACGGCGACGCGGCTCCTTGGGCGTGCCGTACTGGGGCGCCGAGCAGCGACCATCTCAACCACAGGGCATCCTGGCTTTAGCGGAGCACTGGTGGCCTGAGGCTCCCGAGTGCGATCAGCGGCGCGTGCTGCGCGCATTGTCGGAGAATCTACACAGCAGCAGCCAGGCGGAAGGATCCGCAGGGCTGGGCAGCGACGAGGGAGAAACTCTCTGAACAGAGCTGTCTGACTGCATAGTCGGAAATGTGCTAGTTTTCTATCGATCGGGGGATTGATTTCCATCTCTGCCAAGTATAAGGCTGAAGCACTGTAGACCACGGTTGGCAGCGCTCTATTTGGCGACTGGCAACACTATTCGCGGGCGACTACGATATGCAGGTGGATGCGGCGCAGAAGCACAAAAATTAATAAGTGCCATCTTTAGGCTGCTGCTCTTAACTGAGAGGTGCCAGGAGACTTGTAGAACTTGTCTGGTAGATGCCTGTCGTGGTGTTTGTTGTCTACCTCTTGAGACTAGTACCAACATACTAACTTGGGTTTGGTTGCTAGTCAGGCTGGTCAATTTTTGCCTGGCGATGGGTTGGTTTCAGCACAGATATGTAGAATATTGCCAAAATAGTCCCAATAGATTCTGTACCACTACCTCATACAGCTCTTACCGAGTAGCAGGACGACACCATCCTAACATGATTACACATGAATTCTGCTGCCTACACCCAGCACAAAATAAACATTACTGCAGTATAAATCCAAAATATTTCCAAAAGGAGGCCACTCTGGCTGTTGCACAGCTTAATCATAACAGTAGTTTCCCGTTTGTCTATGATCAAAGAAGACTAGTCACAGTTGGCTGTTACACTTAGATTCTGAAAAATGTAGTTTTACAATACCTCATGTCTGTTCATCCATACTTCATCTATGGATTCAAATGCATAATTCGGAAAAATACCATTTTCTGCTCAAGAAGAAAGCAAAAAGATGAGAAGTTTCAAGGTAGAAAACTTTTCCATTCCAGGAATCGGGACTTCCTAAAGCTTCAAGGAGTCGAACACAGGTAAAGATGCAGAATCCAGTAGTCCACTTTCGTGGATATGCAACAGTGTGTCGAGCTGGCTGTGCTTGGTTCATCTTGGTTCAGTCCTAGACCGTTAAAAGTCGGTTTTGCCGGTAAGTTTGAGATTGTTTTGACACATTTTCCACATTCATCTCTTCAAATTCTAAGCTTTGCTGCACTTCACTCAAACAATCCAGGAGACAGAGCTTATAAAACCGGTTGTGTTGAACTTTCATTATGCCAGTCAACTGTGAAAAATAGAAGGCATGAGCATATCTAGCTTTATTTTTTAATTCGTTAGATGCGCTGGATTTACTTTATTTTTTAATTCGTTAGATGCGCTGGATTTAATCATAGGGTGATTCAATTTCAGACTGTTAAATCGAAAGCCGTCATCGAAGTGAACTACTGTTCGAAACGTGCAGCCCGCCACGGACGCAGGCTGATGGGAACAGTGTTATGCTATGGGAGACATTTTCCTCCTCTTGCATGAGATGATAGTAATTGAAGATAGGGTGACAACTTCAAACCACCAAAATCCCTTTATGTTTGATGCCTTCCCTGATGGCGAGTATAATTGTTCATGTCTAGGATCCAGAACCGTAGTACCATTGTTTGAGGAGCATCACAGAGTGTCTGGTCATTTTGTTTTGATCCACCTACCGCTTTGACATAAGGACAAAATTTCTTAGGAGTTTCTGCCAAGTCAGTACATAGAACTTTACTTTCGAATTCATTGAACGCCTCTCGCATAGCCCTCCTCACAATACATTTCGCTTCGCGTAATTTTTGTTTGTCTGCAACGCTTTGGCTATGTTTATGTTTGCTGTGAAGTTCCCTTTCGCTTCCGCAGCAGTTTTCTAACTCGGTTGTTGTACCACGGTGGCTCTTTTCCATCTCTTACGATCTTGCTTGGCACATACTCATCTAACGCATATTGTACGATGGTTTTGAACTTTGTCCACTGATCCTCAACACTATCTGTACTTGAGACAAAACTTTTGTGCTGAGCCATCAAGTACTCTGAAATCTGCTTTTTGTTTAGCAAAACAGAAAAATCTTCCTACCTTTTTTAATATTTCCATTTACGGCTAGAATCATCGATGCAGTAACCGCTTTATGATCGCTGATTCCCTGTTCTGCGTTCTGCGTTAACTGTTTCAAATAGTTCGGGTCTGTTTGTCACCAGAAGGACTAATATGTTACCGCCATGAGTCGGTTCTCTGTTTAACTGCTCAAGGTAGTTTTCAGATAAGGCACTTAAAAAAATTTCACTGGATTCTTTGTCCCTGCCACCCGTTATGAACGTTTGAGTCTCCCAGTCTATATCCGGCAAATTAAAATCTCCACCCAGAACTATAACATGGTGGGGAAATCTACTCGAAATATTTTCCAAATTATCCTTCAGGTGCTCAGCCACAACAGCTGCTGAGCCAGGGGGCCTATAGAAACATCCAATTACCATGTCTGAGCCTGCTTTAACCGTGACCTTCACCCAAATTATTTCACATTTCGGATCTCCACCAATTTCCTTCGATACTATTGCACTTCTTATCGCTATAGACACGCCTCCCCCTTCACTGTCCAGCCTGTCTCTGCGGTATACATTCCAATCTGAGTTTAGGATTTCATTACTGTTTACATCTGGTTTCAGCCAACTTTCTGTCCCTAGTACTGTGTGGGCATTGTGGCCGTTTATTAATGAGAGCAGTTCTGGGACCTTTCTATAGACGCTCCTGCAGTTTACTATTAGCAGATTAATATTGTTATTCCCTGTTGCATTTTGCGTACTCCTACCTTTCCGCGTCTCAGGAGACGTCTTGTTGGGCCTAGGGAGGGAATTCTCTAACCTAAAAAACCCACATGTGCACTCCACACTTACTCCGCTACCCTTGTAGCCGCTTCCTGCGTGTAGTGCACGCCTGACCTTTTCAGGGGGACCCGACAATTCTCCACCCGATAGTGGAGGTCGAGGAATTTGCACCCCAGATCTCCGCAGAATCGTCTGGGCCTCTGGTTTAAGCCTTCCACTCGGCTCCAAACCAGAGGACCGCGATCGGTTCTTGGAACGATACTACAAGTAGTTAGCTCAGATTCCACCCCCCGAGCGAGGCTTTCCCCCTTCACCAACTCCGCCAACCACCTGTATGAACTGAGGATGACCTCTGAACCCAGACGGCAGGAGTCATTGGTGCCGACATGAGCAACAATTTGCAGTCGGGTGCACCCAGTGCTCTCTATCGCCGCAGGCAGGGCCTCCTCCACATCGGATGGGACCCCCCGGCAAGCAGGCAGAGTGAACACTGGCCTTCTTCCCGACCTTTCCGCTATTTCCCTAAGAGGCTCCATCACCCTCCTAACGTTGGAGGTCCCAATCACTAATAAGCCCCTCCCCCCCGTGTGCCTGCTCGGATCTTGCTGAAGGAGCGGCTACATGTCCACTCACAGGCAGAGCGGTCGATGCCATACGGCCAGCCTCCACATTGACCCTCCGCCTCGTGCGCCGCGAACGCCGCTGAACCCGCCACTCCCCATGGGGAGAGGGTGGCCCAACCGCGCCCGGTACCCGCGAAGATGTTTCGACAGCAGGGACTGTGGGCGAAGCATGTAACACCTGGGGTGTACCATGCGACACACTAGACTCCCCACTGCCGCTACACTCCGAGGCAGCAGCCTGAAGACGGCTGACCGCGGCCATCAACACGTTTAGCTGTGCGCAAACAGTGGCCAGCTCCTTCTGCGTCCGTACACAGCAGTCACACATCCTATCCATCCTAAGAAATTAATTTACTGTAGAGAGTTAGTCAACTTTTAACTAGACTGCTAATTGACCAAAGGCGGCTGATAGTTGACTAAACTGTGGTTACTGGACACTTCTTGTAGAAAACAATGAAAATAGCACTACCTGTCTCTGGACTGTATTCAAAACAAACACTAGCACTACTGGCACTATGGCTGACTAAAGGGACTCTCTCTGACTGTATTCAAAACGAACACGACATTTATGGAATACTATTACTAGCACTCGACAATTAAAGCTTCCTAAAACCAAAAACACACGGAAGAAGGAGTGGCAAGTAAGAAAAATACAGTTAATACTTAAATTAATGTAGCTCGCTGCACAGCAGATGTGACACAGACGGCAGTTAACTAGGTTTCAGTCGGAATAACTCAACCTTCTTCAGAATAACAGTAAATGCCGTTTTTCCATAGTAGACATCGTCAAGCTAAAACTACAAATCCATAAATTATGGTCAGACTGTAAAAACTTATCTGAAACTGCCTCGGCTCCACTTCGCGACCGCGATGCGGCAGCCACGAGTGCTGTACTGGAACTCGGTCACGCTGTTCCAGACTGAAGCGTCTAGAACCGCTCGGCCAGACCGGCCGGCTAGCTGGGACTCCTGTAATATTGGAACGTGCGAACACTCTCATTCGATGTGATCGACAGATCACAATCAAACGCCTCGCTGCTCAACTGGACGTATTGTTGAGACTGCTGAATCACTCGTCCACCAGTTGCGGTACTGAAAGGTGTGAGCCCGGTGGGTTCCTCACCGCCTAACTGAAGACCATAAAAAGCAGCGAAGAACCACCTGTGTGGAATTGCTTATGTGTTACGAGAGTCATCGAAACAATTTTTTCCGTCACAGGCGATGAAAGATGGGTTCATATCTTCGAACCGGGAAGAAAGCAGCAATCCATGGAGTGGCACCACACCACACCACCTCTCCTCCGAAGAAAAAGTTCAAAGCTGCACCATCTGCCGGTGAAGTCTTGGCTACGGTCATCTGAGAATCCTAAATGTTTTTTCTGTGTGATGTCCGCCCTCATGGTGCAACGATCAATTCTAAAGTGTGATAACCCCAGGAAACTAAAGAGACGACCTTAGAACTTTCGTTGCCACAAAAATGCAAACGAAATTCTCCGTTTCCAAGACAACACAAGGCCCCAGACAAGTCCATGCACCTAAGAAGAGTTCATAAAACTTATTTGGACTGTTATTCTTGATTCTTCTACAGCCCGGATCTCGCACCTTCTGGTTTCCATCTGCTTGGCCTAATGAAACCTGCACCCCACGGGGAGAAGTTAGTGGATGACGGGGAGGTTTCTGACGCAGCAAGACGTAGGCTCCCAGTTCCACAGCTTCATGTATGCGAACCACCGTGAGGTGCTTGTCAGAGGGTACATCCCTATGTGAGCGATACGCAGGGGGTTGTAGTATATTCCTAGAGTAATTATGTAGAGCCTCTTCTTGAAACTTTGTTAACAGACTCTCTCAGAATAGTTCACGTCAATCTTCAAGAGTCTTCCAGTTCAGTTCCTTCAGTACTCTCCGAAGGATTAAAGAATCCTGTGACCATTCGTGCTGCCCTTCTCTGTATACGTGTATATTCCCTGTGAGGCACATCTAGTATGGGTCCCACACACTTGACCAGTATTCTAGAATCGTTCGCACTAATGAAGGGGTATCATGCGTACAAACAGGCACTCCCAGGAAGTGGTGTAAGGCTGTCACATCGTGTTTAACAATGGGATATTGTAGCCATAAGAGTGGGGAATGATATGGTTTTGCAGCCCAGAGCAAAATCAACTTGCTTTCAGAAACAAAGCATTTCATTACTTACTGAACAGCCCTCGTAACATTGCGTATTGGAGGTAATTTTGGTTCACTGCCCTCTTACTCTGTAAATAGTTTTGCGGCCACATGTAGTAAGCGTTGCTTCACGCAGTAGAGAACGGCAAAACAGAGGCACGCCAGCGACCGAGGCATTGCGAAGTAGGCAGGCACAGATCGCCTTGCTGACAGCAGCAGTCTACCAACAAGCTGACGCAAGGATACTCACAGACAGAGCACCGAGCGAAGCCTGGAGAGTGCTGAGTAAGGGGAAGTGAGGTCAGCACGCTAAGTTACACTGCAGTATATTGTGGGAGTAATAACAAAAAGCTACCACCGAGGGTAAAAAACGCCCTACTGCCGGATATAAAAAGTGGAGCGCAGGCAGCAACAGACAGAAGCCACTAGGAAGCAGTTCGGATCTGAGGACGGACGTGGTCCGTGTCCGAATGTTCAATTTTCGTAGGTGACGATTCCGGAAGTCTGTTCCAGCTCGCAGGAGTTATCCGTTAGCCGCCAGATGTCAACTGCAGCCCTGGAGGTCGGACCGAGTTCGGTCGGGACTAACTACAGCGAGAACTTCCAGCAAGACCGGCTGCAGCGAGGTCTCGGTCTCAGGCGCCACCGGGGACTGACGCCCGGACCTCACGGCAACCCGGCCCCACGGCGCATGGTCCGTCCATGACGAGACCTCTCGGACATCGCAACTGATGGCTTCCCAGCTGCCGGTGCAGCAGGCGTCGGCAGCTGACCTCACGGCGACGCGGCTCCTTGGGCGTGCCGTACTGGGGCGCCGAGCAGCGACCATCTCAACCACAGGGCATCCTGGCTTTAGCGGAGCACTGGTGGCCTGAGGCTCCCGAGTGCGATCAGCGGCGCGTGCTGCGCGCATTGTCGGAGAATCTACACAGCAGCAGCCAGGCGGAAGGATCCGCAGGGCTGGGCAGCGACGAGGGAGAAACTCTCTGAACAGAGCTGTCTGACTGCATAGTCGGAAATGTGCTAGTTTTCTATCGATCGGGGGATTGATTTCCATCTCTGCCAAGTATAAGGCTGAAGCACTGTAGACCACGGTTGGCAGCGCTCTATTTGGCGACTGGCAACACTATTCGCGGGCGACTACGATATGCAGGTGGATGCGGCGCAGAAGCACAAAAATTAATAAGTGCCATCTTTAGGCTGCTGCTCTTAACTGAGAGGTGCCAGGAGACTTGTAGAACTTGTCTGGTAGATGCCTGTCGTGGTGTTTGTTGTCTACCTCTTGAGACTAGTACCAACATACTAACTTGGGTTTGGTTGCTAGTCAGGCTGGTCAATTTTTGCCTGGCGATGGGTTGGTTTCAGCACAGATATGTAGAATATTGCCAAAATAGTCCCAATAGATTCTGTACCACTACCTCATACAGCTCTTACCGAGTAGCAGGACGACACCATCCTAACATGATTACACATGAATTCTGCTGCCTACACCCAGCACAAAATAAACATTACTGCAGTATAAATCCAAAATATTTCCAAAAGGAGGCCACTCTGGCTGTTGCACAGCTTAATCATAACAGTAGTTTCCCGTTTGTCTATGATCAAAGAAGACTAGTCACAGTTGGCTGTTACACTTAGATTCTGAAAAATGTAGTTTTACAATACCTCATGTCTGTTCATCCATACTTCATCTATGGATTCAAATGCATAATTCGGAAAAATACCATTTTCTGCTCAAGAAGAAAGCAAAAAGATGAGAAGTTTCAAGGTAGAAAACTTTTCCATTCCAGGAATCGGGACTTCCTAAAGCTTCAAGGAGTCGAACACAGGTAAAGATGCAGAATCCAGTAGTCCACTTTCGTGGATATGCAACAGTGTGTCGAGCTGGCTGTGCTTGGTTCATCTTGGTTCAGTCCTAGACCGTTAAAAGTCGGTTTTGCCGGTAAGTTTGAGATTGTTTTGACACATTTTCCACATTCATCTCTTCAAATTCTAAGCTTTGCTGCACTTCACTCAAACAATCCAGGAGACAGAGCTTATAAAACCGGTTGTGTTGAACTTTCATTATGCCAGTCAACTGTGAAAAATAGAAGGCATGAGCATATCTAGCTTTATTTTTTAATTCGTTAGATGCGCTGGATTTACTTTATTTTTTAATTCGTTAGATGCGCTGGATTTAATCATAGGGTGATTCAATTTCAGACTGTTAAATCGAAAGCCGTCATCGAAGTGAACTACTGTTCGAAACGTGCAGCCCGCCACGGACGCAGGCTGATGGGAACAGTGTTATGCTATGGGAGACATTTTCCTCCTCTTGCATGAGATGATAGTAATTGAAGATAGGGTGACAACTTCAAACCACCAAAATCCCTTTATGTTTGATGCCTTCCCTGATGGCGAGTATAATTGTTCATGTCTAGGATCCAGAACCGTAGTACCATTGTTTGAGGAGCATCATGGCGAACTCATGTTGGTATCTCGGTTCCCTAATTTGCCTGAGGTAAATCCTATGGAACCCATCTGCGTCGCTATGGGGCGCCATCACCGCGTACACCAATGATAGACCCGTTATTTGCGCGAATTCGACGACCTGTGCGTAGACATCTAATGCCACAAACCTTTACAAACCAACCAACAAACTGTCGCATTCCTGGTACACAGATCAGCTGTGTGTTTCTTTCCAAAGACGGACATACAAGCTATTAAGCAGGTGGTCATAATGTTTTGGCTCATCAATGTACATGTTCATAACATGAAAGATATAATTTGCGTAAAGTAGTGAAGTACGCTTACCATTTTTGTATCAAAGTAATCTACCTTAAGAAACACTGAGCTGAAACTATACTATGTGATAAGAAGGATCCGGACATATTAGGTGCATTGTGTTGCCACCTACTGCCAGGTACTCCATATCTGCGACCTTAGTAGCCATTAGACATCGTGAAAGAGCAGAATGGGGCGCTCCATGGAACACACAACTTCGAAAGTGGTCAGGTAATTGGGTGTCACTTGTGTCATACGTCTGTACGCGAGCTTTCCACATTCCTAAACAAGCTTAGACCCACTGTTTCCGATGTGATAGTGGAGTGGAAAAGTGAAGGGACACTACAGTGCAAAAGTGTACAGGCCGACCTCGTCTGTTGACTGACAGAGACCGCCGACAGTTGAAGAGGGTCGTAATGTGTAATAGGCAGACATCTATCCAGACCATCACACAAGAATTCCAAACTGCATCAGGATCCACTGCAAGTACTATGACAGTTAGGCAGGAGGTGAGAAAACTTGGATTTCATGGTCGAGTGGTTGCTTATAAGTCACACATCACGCCCGTAAATGTCAAACGCCGCCTCGTTTGGTGTAAGGAGCGTAAACATTGGACGATTGACCAGTGGAAAAATGTTGTGTGGAGTGACGAATCACGGTACACAATGTGGCGATCCGATGGCAGGGCGTGGGTACGGCGAATGCGCGGTGAATGTCATCTGCCAGGATGTGTACTGCCAACAGTAAAATTCGGAGGCGGTGGTGTTATGGTGTGGTGATTTTCATGAAGGGGGCTTGCCTCCCTTATTGTTTTGCGTGGCACTATAGCAGCACAGGGCTATATTGCTTCCCATTGTTGAAGAGCAACTCGGGGATGGCAATTGCTTCTTTCAACACGATTAAGCACCTGTTCATAGTGCACGGCCTGTGGCAGAGTGGTTAAATTACAATAACATCCCTGTAATGTACTGGCCTGCACAGAGTCCTGACCTGAATCCTATAGAACGCCTTTGGGATGTTTTGGAACGCAGTCTTCGTGCCAGACCTCACTGACCGACATTGCTACCTTTCCTCCGCGCAGCACTCCGTGAAGATTGGGCTGCCATGCCCCAAGAAACCTTCCAGCACCTGATTGAACGTATGTTTGCGAGAGTGAAAGCCGTCATCAATGTTAAGGATGTGCCAACACCATATTGAACTCCATAATTACCGATGGAGGGCGCAATGAACTTTTCAGTCATTTTCAGCTAGGTTTCCGGATACTTTTGATCACATAGTGTACCAGCCGTTTGACGTACAATACGCTTAGGATACCTCCTGTCAAATTTAGTTCTCATGCTAGCCTACTCAGTGATATCAAAAACAACAATTTGGGAATGTTGCCCCTTCTTGCATTAATTTTGGCGGACGTCCATGTGTACGAGGCATCGCAGCAAAACAAGTAGCTTCCGCGCCTTCCCAGATTTCCAAAAAAGGCTTTCCACACTATCTAACTTCTAATGGGTGGAGAATCTTCACGGGTACGTTGTTGGCTTGTTTTGCATTGAACTAACAGAACACAGCGCCTTATATTGAGCGGTGAAATGTTCAACAGTAACGAATGTAACATCGGATATTATTCAAGAAAGTATATTAAGACCTGTAATGTTCTGAACAAACATGACAATTCATCACGAAGTCCAGCAGTACTGCAAGATTGATTGTCGGCAATGTTATCTACAAAAAACTGTTCTCGTCGGAAGGTCATAAAAATACAGAAAGACTTGGAGGAAATTTGCACTTGGCGCGATGAATGGCAGCTCTCTGTAAAAGTGGATGAATGTCAAATAATGCCTGTAACAAAAAAAAGAATCCGATAGTATCCGATTACAAGACTAGTAACTATCAGCTTGAGCATCTCACTTCGTATAAGGTGTTTATAGTGATTTACTGGATGTGCTGCGGGTTCATTTGTTGACTGCTGTGTGAAATGGAAACATCACGCAGAATCTGTGTTAGAAAAAGCTAAGTCTTACGTTTTCTTGTAACAGTCTGTAAAGGATACTGTATACATGACGACAATGCGGCCAACTCTAGAGTAGCGCTTCAGCGTTTGCAGTTCAAATCAAATGGCTCTAAGCACTATGGGACTTAACATCTGATGTCATCAGTCCCTAGACTTAGAACTACTTAAACCTAACTAACCTAAGGACATCACACACATCAATGCCCGAGGCAGGACTCGAACCTGCGACTGTAGCAGAAGCGCGGAGGCGCTTAACAAGACATAGAACGAAACCTGAGACGCACTGCTGAGAACGTGCATTCGAAGCGTAACATAAGTGTTCGGGGAGCTTAAAAGGGAATCTTTGGAAGAAAGACGACGTAGCTGTCGTGTAGTCTTGTTGGATAAATTCAAGGAAGTGTATTCGAAGAATACTGTGCGATCACTCTATCGCTATCCCGCGTAGAAATCGTTATATAAGAAGACAACAGAGAGCCAGTTTCTAGTTGTTCAATATGCGAATGGAACAGTGCAGAAAATCGCTGATATTTCTACCAAAATACTTTCTAACACGTATAATACAATGGCTTGCGGAATATATACAGGCTGCAAAGTGTGTACGTGCAGATATCTTTACATGTGGTATCTTAATAAGCACACACATCATTGCGTTAGTTGTTTTTTCTCTGTGTGTAGCAGTCTTCCCGTAAGCATGTCACAAACTTTACGACCTGATATTTTCTGTATGGTCGTAACTGCAACATGAAGTGGAATACACCTGTCATAATAGGCTAACCTTTGACTTCAACGGATCCACACTTCAATACCTGACCTGCAGCCCAGGGGAAAACTGACATTAATGGATTGCTTTTGCCGTACGTACATGGAGCTACTACCCAACCTAAAAACATATGACTCCTAATAGCTATAATTATTAGCCTGCTAATGATGTAAATACTGACGTAATGTAGTTCTATACCGTTTTCAGTCACCAACACAAAAGTTAGTACTTACACGCATCACTCCCTATATTCATATATTTTCACCTTAGCCTTCTAGCTTCCAGTATCCTTGTCCTGTGACCATTACGTTGACGAATATGTAAATCTTTATTACCTAGTTAATATTAAATAGGCATAAACCAACATAGCCCTGTCCCCAAGATAAACTATTGTATTGAAAGGTACGATACCTATCTGAAAAATAAGAATCAACTCACTTTCTTTCCCTCTTTTTGGTATAAACGCAGTAGCTTGGAGAAAGCTTTTGATCATGTTGACTGGGATCTGCTCTTTAAATTCTAAATGTAGCAACAAGCGAACGGCTATCCACAACTTGTACAGAAACAATTACTGCAAAAATTAAGCATGGTTTAAGTGATTGAAATGCTATTAGCTACATGGTTATTCTGTGACTGGTTAATAAATCTATGGTATGAACTAATATTTTTTTAGAGAAAATCTAGTTCATGTGGCTGTAAGACGATGCATTTGTACCTGTGCTTTGAATATCCGAAGTGATTAAACGTACATGAAAAACGTACAGTAGTTCCAAAGGGTATGGGATAGGCTGTACCCTATCCATGGCGTCATTCAATCCGTACATTGATCAAGCAGTAAACGAAACCAAAGAGAAATGTTACAAAAAGACTGAAGTTAGCGAGGTACCTTTGCGTTTCTCTTTTGCATAGTGCATGTTTTTGGTGACTGCCTGGGCTTTTTTGTTCTTGCTGATTTTACGTGTTTTTACAATATTTCATGAAGATGTTTTCACAGCACAAGAAAAATAATAACGCAGAGTACAAATTTGGTATTTTTAGTTTTATGTTGCGTGTTAAGGGTGGCGCCTGCCTCTGTTTTGTATTTCATGAATACCGTACATGCAGCACCAGCGCCATCTCCTCGCTGTGAACTAAATGCAGTGGTCATTTGTTTATGACGCAGAGATAAAGATGACGCATAAAATGATTGTTTCTGTAACTGTAACTGTGAAAGCGTGATGGACTAATTTCGCTGCTTGATTGAGACATAGACATATTTGCTTTTTTATTTTGATTTAATCGATAATATTTGTCATCTAAGTCTCAAAATAAGTCATCTCTTTCTTTTTATATTGTCCTTAGGCATATCATGCAATTTTGCATATCTCATTAAAAATCTATGTATGAATTGTACTGCAAAAATTAATCATGGTTTAAGTGATTGAAACGCTATTACCTACATAGTTATTCTGTGACTGGTTAATAAATCTATGGTATGAAATAATAATTTTTTTAGAGAAAATCTAGTTCATGTGGCTGTAAGAATATACATTCGTAGCTGTGCTTTGAAAATCCGAAGTGCTTAAATGTAAGTTAATGCAGAGGTATTCTACACATTGAGGGAAAATATTAATTTGGTAGTTGGCTTGTGTCACTAAGATGAAAGGTACTTGTGTAGTTTATTGACCTTCATAACTTTTTAGTATTTCAGTGTGAGTAGTATTGTTAGTCTCACGTTTCTTTACAGGAGAAATGCAAACAACTATTTACTTGAGTAAATGTAGCCTTTAATTTTGAAAACGAACAGTTTACTTAGGTTTTTTAAATTCTTTTTTAAGTTCTTTTATTTATTTATTTATTTTGTTGCAGTGTTAAGTATGGGATTTAAAACTCCGAAACCTGACAACAGGTGAACCGAGTTATGACCCTCTTTGTCATACTGCACATATGGGGCCAATAGGTTTACTCCCATCATGGTACAGTTCTGTGTTTACAGTTACTTGACTATCAATTCATTGAGTTAATTTCTTTGTTACTGTGATGAAGAGAGTGTACCATTTGGTCGGTGCATCGGGCAGTTTGTGGAACGTTCATACGGTTGTGAGTATTTATGAATGTTGCTAATTTGGTACCCTTCCTTCCGAATGGCTGTTGTGTGAAGAACAGCTAATTGAAAGAAAACTGAAGCAACACAGTACGTTCAGTTTACCGTGAAATAAGACTCGCTACGCTCGAATATTCCGATATTGTTTTGACAGTTTTGCGTCTTGGAATATCACAATTAATTCTACGCTATTTTATTGTACTACACAAGGACTGACTCTAAAATTAACAACTTACAACATTATATGTTTTTATATTAGAATTGGTATTTAATGTCTTGACGACCTTCAGCTTGTTTGGTGGTCTTTATTGTTTTGAATCTTCGTAGTTCACACATGTGAAGAAATTCCGATTAGCACAAATAGGACCCTAAAAGACCAGGGAGGAGAAATAAAAGTTCTGGGATTGCTGATGACACTGTAATTTTTTCAGAGATGATGAAGTACCTAGACCACTTGAAAGGAATGAATAGTGTCTTTAATAGAGGATATAAGATGAATATCGGGAACATTAAAGCAACGGTACAGGAGTGTGCTCGTGCTAAAGCAGGTGTTCCTGCGGTGAGTAAATTAGGAAACGAGACACTAAAAGTAGCAGATGAATTTTGCTATTTGGCAGCTATTGGGCAGTGAAATAACTGGCAATGGCTGAAGTACAGAGAATACAAACTGCAATAGACCTGTTACGCCTGAGGATAGCATCCCCAGCGGACACAAAAAAACTTCTACCTTGTCAGCTGCCGGAAGCTGAACCGCCTGTGTCAATGATCAGCAGACTGCCAGCTAGGGGTAAATGTTATGCGGGTGTGGCAAACAAGGAAGCCATCGCAACGAGGGGAGCGACCGAGTGTCGAAGTCTGCGAACAGAGCATAATGACATCAGTGATCCGAGAGATACCATCATATTAGTGACAAAACAGGTTTTTGTTAGGAAGCCTAGGTACAGCTGAACTTTAAGTATAGTGTCCAGTCAGCAGAAAAGAGCCTCTGAAATATGAAGCTGCGAGAATCTGAAATGACTGGGAGAGCTGATATCCAGTGTGTAGTCTCAACCCGTGCGTCAGTTTAAGCCATCCAGTGGGAGTGGAGGCTGCCGAGGTCGACCCTCAGCTCACCTAGCTCTCTCTCATCATCTGTGGAAACATGGATGCTGCTGCAACAACGCTGATCCTTCCAGCTCACTGGCAGCTTCCGCGGCCACACTGATGGGGCACAGAGGCCACCATCACCCTGAAGGTCTGCTGTAGCCTTATCTGTATTACCTGAATTCTGTCCATCATCTCCCTTTGAGTGGTTGAGTGCTGCTGTTGCTCATCCCTTTCCTGTGGCAGAAATAGGTGCTATTGGTTCCTGTCTCCTAAACAGGGGCTGATAGTCGACCTCTGCGGGGCAGTGAATACTTCACATAGACCTGGTAGAGACTCCTGAGTGCAAATATTCGACTTCCAAGAGAGTACTTTGGAGATCGATGCGCAGAGCTGGAGCCAACCAATACAGTGGTTGATGCCCGCACATGACGTAGCAACCTCTACTTGACGCATCGCTGTTTAAATGGCTCTGAGCACTATGGGACTTAACATCTGAGGTCATGAGTCCCCTAGACTTAGAACTACTTAAACCTAACTAGCCTAAGGACATCACACACATTCATGCCCGAGGCAGGATTCGAACCTGCGACCATAGCAGGAGCGCGGTTCCGGACTGAAGCGCCTAGAACCACTCGGTCACAGCGACCGGCTGCATCGCTGTGCTGGGGATGCTAAAAGAGGAGAGCAAGCCAACCTCCATTGCGGACGAGACGTTACTCTGGCGACCTGGTTGTGGCAGAGTGCTTTGGAAGACAATCTTGTATTTTAGCCTAATAAAGCTGTTATTGTCAATGATGTTTTCTTGGAACTCTCGAACGTAACTAGGACCTCAGCACCGCATCATGCCCAGGAATCTTCTGACGACTGTAGGTGTTCGGAACCGGACCCCTTCATCTCTTGTCAGCAAGTTGTTGCCAGTGATAGAGACGTCTATGACTAGTGCCACACCCACACATATAGGACAACTGCAGCCGAACTTCTAAGCAGCTGTTGAAGTTAGTGGTAATACAGTGTGGTGAGTGACTAATATTTGTTTGCTTTCTTGTTCTGTATTTTCTTACGGTTATGTTGAACCGTAGGGTCGTTCAGATAACGTTAAAAGTCTTTTGTTAGACCGTAGGAACCTCCAGATTTGTCTCAGATCCGTGGAAACACTGGAGACCTTCACTTGCAACCAGTGAGGTGTCCGTACTGTAATTTATCTGGTCATGACTTACCATATGTTCAATCTGTGTCTGCTGCTTGTAGTACTTGCAGAAGCACACAGTGCATAGAATCTCGTTGGACTATGATACAGCGTAAAGAATAAGTGTAGTTTGATTCCTCTTTTTTTCCTATTGTGTGTGCATTTTAGTTCTTTTCTCGTATAACGGCAGTTGAACTATACCCAAATTGCAGAAACACGATCAGCGGCTCTACATGAAATGGTGAAAGCGTCGAAGGGGTAGATAGCCGCATTCATACAAACTTCCAAGAAACATGGGCGAGACAGTGAAGTATTGCATAGGAGTGTTGACTGTGTCAATGGAACGAAACATAAATTTCTGGTGGACACAGGGGCTCACGTGTAGAGCAATGGGAAGCCATTTGGGGGGGAAAGGACTCCTTAATTCAGGAGAAAATAAAACCATGCAGAATGCACTCGCCCATTCGTCCATCCCGCAGCAACTAAACTAACACCACCATTTTTGGGAAAAGCAACCGAGGATATATACATTTTTATTAGTGACATAAAGGCTTCCGCCAAATTGAGAAAATGGTCTTAAGAAACATCCTTGAATATGGGTACATTAAGGTTAACAGGTGAGGCGAAAACGTACATTATGTACCCCGAGATCCTCAGTAAGGGCCAAACGTTTGGTGAACTGGCAAACGGTATAGTACAGAGGTACCGGAAGCAGAACAGCGCGAGGGTCTTTAGGGAAAAACTTAATGGACTGTCGCAGAAGCTCGGCGAATCAGTGGAATCCTTACTTGACAGGATTAAGAAATTGAACTCACAAATTTGTGAACTAACGCAGAATGCGGAGGGCTCTTGATGTGCTTCTAAGAGGCATTTCTGCTGATATACCAAGGAGGGTCAGAATGAAGAACCCAAGTGACTTACCTGCTGCCATAGTATTAGCCCGCAATTGTTGGAGATCGACAATGCTACACGAAGCCAGACAGGTCTCTGGTTTTTCTTCTCCAGTGAAGTGTGTTAGATGTGGGCGCACTGGCCACATCAGCAAACAATGTTGTTAGACATTGTCGGAGGAAAGCACCGGAAAAGCAACATCCTAATAATTGGTCGTTAACCAGGAGGCGGTGTCTCATCAGTCGGACGGCATTCCCAGTAGGACACGAGACCACAGAAACGTATGCAGATATGGAGTGTTGTTTGCTAGGCTAGGCAAATGTTACGAAAGATAAATTTCTGGTGAACACAGTCACGTGTCAGTGGACAGTAGTCAGTCTGGATCTCTTGGGCAGAAAGTGACTGCGTTCGCCACGTTATAGGTTATGCGCAGTAGGTGATGATGACGTGAAGTCACCGCGGACAACGCTTTTCAGTATTAACGTCGGGAATGAGTGTTTTCGAGAGCATGTAGAAGTACTACCGTGTGTTGGTGAGGGGTATTACGTTGGTGAGGGGTATTATGCAATCCTGTGACTCTATTATCTTGCTGAACATCGCACCAAAATTGAATCGCAGTGAGCAACTTTGTACCTAGCACCGCTCATGGTCATGCGCATGCGAGCGTGGAAACATAGATGCTTAACTGTGGCTACCTTTACGTTAGGAATTGGATTAATATAAGTATTAAAACTGTTAGTGGCGTAATATGTAACCGAACTTACTCCTGAGGAGAACGAGAACCCTATAAACGGATTCAGAGCCCGTAAGAAAGACTAGCTATTACTCGACAAAATTACTCCTCAATTTTGAATACATTAATATTCGACTAAAGAAAGTGGAGTCAGGCGTCGGCGACTGCGAAGGCAACGTAACATCAGGGCCGGTGAAGCAAAGGTTGAAAGCCTTCGAAAAAGTTCTTATTTCTCAATTGTAGCTGGTCATTAACAAGGTTTTCTTTATCAGGCAACAAGTGTTTAAACATTTGCAACTCCTCAAGGATGTCAAACCTAGTGCCTTTAACTTCGCAATTTAATAGCTCTGTTTTATTTGATGGCTTGGGGGCATAGGCCAAATGAACAAGGTGCTCGGCAAAAGTCGAGCCACGCGTGCCATCACCACTTTTCGTGGGCGTATGTTCTTTATACCTAGCTGAGAGGGCTCTCCATGTCTGGCCGATGTAATAACCCGGGCAATCACTACAGATGATTTTGCACATCCCAGAACGAGATAATTTGTCTTTAACGAGTGGACCAAGTTCTTTTTGAGGCTGTTATTCGTAGAATATGCAATCTTAAAGCCGTGGCTCTTTGAGAGTCACCTTATTTTATATGATGCTTTGCCTATGAAGGGAATAGAAATGAAGCTAGTGAAGTTATCCTCTGGTGCGACACCAGCGTAGGTGGGGTCGCAGTTCCTTTTTTTTTTTTACCTGTTTTCTTGTTAAAGAGCTGTCTCACAATTTCTGGTTTATATCACTTATTATAGGCGATAACTTCTAGATTCTCCATTGCGTCTGCTGAAAGAGGAATGGCGAGCCCTGGGTGTATGCAAGAATGGAAGGCCATTTTGTGGTCTTGAGGGTGTGTAGAGTCGGCTGCAAGGCTATTACCGGAAAAAGGTATTTTTCCGAAAAGTTTTACACCTAATACGGTTGCCCTCTGTTGCCAAATTTAGGTCCAAATAATTCAAAGATTTATTGGGATATTAATTTTCCAGCGTACAGCTTATTTTCTCGTGGAGTTTATGAAAAGTTGTGAAAATTTCGTCTATATCACAACTTGTTCAATTGGCCTATGCTCCCAAGCCACCAAATAAAACAGAGCTATTAAATTGCGAGGTTCAAGGCACTAGGCTTGAGATCCTTGAGGGTTTGCAAATCTTTAAACACCTGTTGCTTGATAAAGAAAACCTATTTAATGACCAGCTACAATTGTGAAATAAGAACTTTTTCGAAGGTTTTCAACCTTTGCTTCACCGCCCCTGATGTTACATTGCCTTCACAGTCGCCGACGTCTGTCTCCACTTTCCTTTGTCGAATACTAATGTATTCAAAATTGAGGAATAATTTTGCAGAGTAATAGCTAGTCTTTCTTACGAGCTCTGAATCCGTTCATAGGGTTCTCGTTCTCCTCAGAAGTAAGTTCGGTTACATATTACGCCATTAACAGTTTTAATGCTTATATTAATCGAATTCCTAATGTAAAGATAGCTACTGTTAAGCATCTATATTTCCACGCGCGGATGCGCATGACAACCAGTGGTGCTCGGTACACAGCTGCTCGCAGCGATTAGTTCCAGCGGAGCTCTCGCGTTCTACCGACATCGTCAGCGAAATGGGGCCTGGTCTTTCTCTTCACCTAAGTAATGTAGATTTATGACTGGGTACTACGGTGCTATAGTTTTATACTTGACATGGCCAAACTTTGCCATGCAATAGTTTAGTGTTAATAGCTTCTGCAGAAGGCCAAATTATTTTGGCTGAAACCTGAGTAAAGATTAGTTTGTAATTGCAACTGAGGCTGATGTGTTATACACTACTGGCCATTACAATTGCTACACCACGAAATGACGAGCTACAGACGCGAAATTTAACCGTCAGGAAGAAGATGCTGTGATATGCAAATGATTAGCTTTTCAAGGCATTCACACGAGGTTGGAGCCGGTGGTGACACCTACAACGTGCTGACATGAGGAAAGTTTCCAACCGATTTCTCATACACAAACAGCAGTTGACCGGCGTTGCCTGGTGAAACGTTGTTGTGATGCCTCGTGTAAGGAGGATAAATGCGTACCATCACGTTTCCGACTTTGATAAACGTCGGATTGTAGCCTATGGCGATTGCGGTTCATCGTATCGCGACATTGCTGCTCGCTTTGGTCGAGATGGAATGACTGTTAGCAGAATATGGAATCGGTGGGTTCAGGAGGGTAATACGGAACGCCGTGCTGGATCCCAACGGCCTCGTATCACTAGCAGTCGAGATGACAGGCATCTTATCCGCATGGCTGTAACGGATCGTGCAGCAATATCTCGATCCCTGAGACAACAGATGGGGACGTTTGCAAGACAACAATCGTCTGCACGAACAGGTCGACGACGTTTGCAGCAGCATGGACTATCAGCTCGGAGACCACGGCTGCGGTTACCTTTTACGCAGAATCACAGACGGGAGCGGCTGCGATGGTGTACTCAACGAGGAACTGGGTGCACGAATGGCAAAACGTCATTTTTTTCGGATGAATCCAGGTTCTATTTACAGCATCATGATGGTCGCATCCGTGTTTGGCGACATCGCGGTGAACGCACACTGGAAGCGTGTATTCGTCATCGCCATACTAGCGTATCACCCGGAGGGTGATGGTATGGGGTGCCATTGGTTACACGTCTCGGTCACCTCTTGTTCGCATTGGAGACACTTTGAACAGTGGACGTTACATTTCAGATGTGTTACGACCCGTGGCTCTACCCTTTATTCGATCCCTGCGGAAACCTACATTTCAGCAGGATAATGCACGACCGCATGTTGCAGGTCCTGTACGGGCCTTTCTGGATACAGAAAATGTTCGACTGCTGCCCTGGCCAGCACATTCTCTAGATCTCTCACCAATTGAAAACGTCTGGTCAGTGATGGCCGAGCAACTGGCTCGTCACAATACTCCAGTCACTACTCTTGATGAACTGTGGTATCGTGTTGAAGTTGCATGGACAGCTGTACCTGTACAGCCATCCAAGCTCTGTTTGACACAGTGCCCAGGCGTATCAAGGCCGTTATCATGGCCAGTGGTTGTTCTAGGTACTGATTTCTCAGGATCTATGCACCCAAATTGTAATCACATGTCAGTTCTAGTATAATATATGTGTCCAATGAATACCCGTTTATCATGTGCATTTCTTCTTGGTGTAGCAATTTTAATGGCCAGTATTGTATGTTTAAGAATCAGATGCGTCTCTTTAGTCGAGGGGTCTCTTCCGCTTGCCCTATGTTTCCAGTGGTGGCGCCGATGGGGTGTCCCCGGGAGGGCCTCTTCCTTGCTCTCGTCGCCCCTGGGTGCCATCGCCCGTAGCTTCGCCTGTCTCACGCGACGCCAGCCGTGCCAGCATCGCTGCCTTCAGGTGTGATAGGTCACAGTGAAATTCCGGTTACAACGCCGTCCACCGCCGTAGAACAGTCTGCACTTCCTGGTTTCCAGTCTTTGTTGCCGGTCGGGTGCCCCGACCCGATGGAGGTCGACCCTTCGGTTCCTCCCACAGTTGTAGAAGCGCAGACACTTTATGTTGCCGTGCACCCTGGAGTAGGATTCCAGGCGTTTCCGGTCTCCCCTCGGTCTGAATGGCAGGGTGCGGGTGGGCATGCCTCGCCTGCAGTCAGGCTCCCCACCTCCGCAACTACGTGAGCATGAGGTCCTCCACCCGGCGGTCGTAAGCTATATTCAACGACCGTTTGCAGATTTAGGGGGAGGAATGTGGTATCAACGTTCGATACCACACTTGTTAGGTGTTGCAGTTGTCGACCGCGGTCCGTATTAGTATCGTTGGACCCGCGAGTCGCGACCAGCGCCGCTCCGTGGCTTGTATCAAGTTTCTAGCGAGCTCTAGTCCACAATTGCTCGGGACGTCAAGTAGTAAAGTAGCATAGTCTTCAGCTGATAGGAAGCAACCTCTAACAGCGCGCTTAGTAACGTATTTCTTAAGTGAGGCCTCAATAGCTATCTGTTTATAATTATATGTATGCAACCACTATAACCAATATATATTATTTTTTACCAACTACTTCTAATTATTTTAGTTGTTGCAGATCCAGACCATGCAGTTAGCACCTTATCGACGTTACTGACAAACCTGCTGTGATTTACATGTTTCTATTTAGCATTGGCCACCAGTCAACATTAGTGCGACAGCTCGTTCGTCATCATCATAATAGTTATTATTATTATTAATATTATTATCATTTGAGCACGCAATGGAGTAAACCAGATGATGTTTGTATTCTATTGTGTTACGAATTTAGTTTTCTTATTTTTCAAAAAATTGGTTCAAACGGCTCTGAGCATTATGGGACTTAACATCTGGGGGCATCAGTCCCCTAGAACTTACAACTACTTAAACGTAACTAACCTAAGGACATCACACACATCCATTCCCGACGCAGGATTAGAACCTGCGACCGTAGCGGTCGCGCGGTTCCAGACTGAAGCGCCTAGAACCGCTCGGCCTTACCGGCCAGCTCTTCTTTTTCGTCGTGTGTGTTTTTAGTGTTACTTCTTCGTGAATATTGAGCCTTTTTGGTTGTTTTGCTGTAGTATAATTGTTACAATTTTGGGGCCATAATCATTTTGCTCGTCTACGTATTCCAACATTTCTATTTCCTCCTGCGTTGCTTCGTCTTATAGTTGCAAATTTATTAATCTGTTAAATGTTGTGTGGAAGAATGCAAGTTTCTGCGCTTTCGAAACACATGAGTTCGCGCTAATAATCTAGTCTGTTGTGATAGGCTTTCTGTAAATTTCGAAGCAATGTTTGTGGTTTCTGTTCGTAATGGTTAAGTCGAAAAAATTAATTGTTTTGTTAGTTTCATGTTACATGGTAAATTTCATTTTGCGGTGTAATTAATTCAGACCTTTATGTATTTCGTCTAGGTCAGTAAGGTTACCTTCTATAAGCATTAAAGTGCCGTCTACGTGTCACTAGTAGTATACGATTTTTTGATTAGTTGCGTTTTTTGTTTCGAAGAATTTTTCTTCAAAGCACAGATTACAATGACAACATTCAGCGATGTTCAATGGACATGCGTAAATCAATACCTACATAACAGCAATGAAAAATCAATGTGTAAAACAGTACTGTATGTAACCATACAAACTTGCTGGATTATCTGTCAAACAAGCTGTCACGAAAATACCGATATAAAGAATATAATCTGACAACTACATAAAATAAGTCAGATAAGGTGATAACCAACCGTTCGTTACTACTGTAATATCACCAACGAAGCGTAACGAACAAACGAACAGATAGTTATAGAGCCAGTGACATCGCGTGGATGTCTAAACCATCAGACGCATGTAAAAATGTATAATAATGAAATCTAATTTAATAAACACCTATTAATTGATGAATAAAGTACCAAAATTATGCATCAATTATCTACAGATATCTTGGTGATGATAGTGTAGCCGAAATAGGCCTGCTGTAAAACAAAAGCAATCAAATCAATCTTAGCAGCGTACTTGGAATTATAAATTATACAATGTCATAAAAATCGTCAAACATACGTCGGCTGAAGAACCCGAGACACGATATTTGTTGATAAGTGGCCATGAAAGCCTCAACAATCTTGTAAAATGATTTTTGTCAGTTTTAAAATTGAGTGTCAGACTATATTTGGCACACACTGTTCTTTTGTTTTCAAATGAGCCTAGTCTTAATTTGGTGACTTTCGTTATTAATTACATTGACATGCCTTATACGTATCATTTCTTTATGGGAACATTGAACTAAGATACAAAGTACAACTTCAAAAACCTGCTACTGTTGCTGACTTACAAATCTCTTTTTCAATTCATAAGAACGGTTTTCCGCTGTAGTATAAGATGCGTGTAATTAACCACCTCTACACATTTTTCTTTGATTTATACACAATGAAAATGTAAAAATTCCTTTATAGAACTTACATAAATTTTATTAGTACATTTTCTTCGTAAGAGGCAGCTGCAAACCTAAAATATTCAAATTTACACCATGTGATCAAAAGCATCCGGACACCTGGCTGAAAATGACTTACAAGTTCGTGGTGCTCTCCGTCGCTAATGCTGGGTGCTGGAAGTTTTTTGAGGAATGGCAGCCCATTCTTCACGGAGTGCACTGAGGAGAGGTATCGATGTCGGTCGGTGAGGCCTGGCACGAAGTCGGCGTTCCGACACATCCCACAGGTGTCCTATAGGATTCAGGTCAGGACTCTGTGCAAGCCAGTCCATTACAGGGATGTTATTATCGTCTAACCACTCCGCTAAAGACTGTGCATTATGAACAGGTGCTCGATCGTGTAGAAAGATGCAATCGCCTTCCCCGGATTTCTCTTCTACAGTGGGAAGCCAGAAGGTGCTTAAAACATCAATGTAGGCCTGTGCTGTGATAGTGAGACTCAAACAACAAGGGGATCAAGCCCCCTCCATAAAAAAGACGACACCACCATAACACCACCGCCTCCGAATTTTACTGTTGGCACTACACACGCTGGCAGATGACTTTTACCGGGCAGTCGCCATACCCACACTCTGCCATCGGATCGCCACATTGTGTACCGTGATTCGTCACTCCACGGAACGTTTTTCCACTGTTCAACCGTCCAATGTTCACGCTCCTTACACCAAGGGGGGCGTCGTTTGACATTTACCTGTGTGGTTTGTGGCTTATGAGTAGCCGCTCGACCATGAAATCTAAGTTTTCTCACCTCCCACCTAACTGTCACAGTACTTGCAGTGGATCCTGATGCAGTTTGGAATTCGTGTGTGATGGTCTGGGTAGATGTTTGCCTATTATACATTACGACCCTCTCCAACTGTCGGCGGCCTCTGTCAGTCAACAGACGAGGTCGGCCTGTACGCTTTCGTGCTGTACATGCCCCATCACGTTTCCACTTCACTATCACATCGGATTAGATGGGTAGATCACATAACTAATGAGGAGGTATTGAATAGAATTGGGGAGAAGAGGAGTTTGTGGCACAACTTGACAAGAAGAAGAGGCCGGTTGGTAGGACTTGTTCTGAGGCATCAAGGGATCACAAATTTACCATTGGAGGGCAGCGTGTAGGGTAAAAATCGTAGAGGGAGACCAAGAGATGAATACACTAAGCAAATTCAGAAGGATGTAGCTTGCAGTAAGTACTGGGAGATGAAGAAGCTTGCACAGGATAGAGCAGCATGGAGAGCTGCATCAAACCAGTCCCAGGACTGAAGACCACAACAACAACATCACATCGGAAACAATGGACCTAGGGATGTGTAGTACTGTAGAAATATCGTGTACAGACGTATGACACAAGTGACACCGAATCACCTGACCACGTTCGAAGTCCGTGAGTTCCGTGGAGCGCCCCATTCTGCTCTCTCATGATGTCTGATGACTGCTGAGGTCGCTGATACGGAGTACCAGGCAATAGGTGCCAGCACAATGCACATAATACGAAAAATGTATGTTTTGGGTGGTGTCCGGACACCTTTGAGCACATAGTGTATATAATAGCTTGTAACTGTTTAAGGGAAGCCGGAGGTGGTCAAATCCAAAAAATTACGATTTTTTTTTTTTTTTTTTTTTGCTACCGAAAATTAATCGAAACATTCCTCTTCAATGTAAACTTTGAATTATTGTTCTACTCGCCCTAGAAGTGGAGTTATTACCATTTTCCCCCACGTCTGCAGAGGAAATGGGCGGCCGCTGAATGCATCTAACACCCTCTCGTGACTTCCTGGCGAACTGCTTGGGATTTTCTCGGTCTGTTACGCATACAGCACCTTATGTTACGCATACAGCGAGTGTGCAGGGGTTGGCTACATTGTTTTCTGTGACAAATATTACCCGTATTTCCTTACAGCTTACTCCTATTTTCCTCAGAATTTCGAACATCTTGCTCCATTTAATATTGTCGTACACTTTTGTTCTGGTTACGATGCCACGTTTTTGTAACCGTGTATATAAGAAGAGGAAGAACGTAGGGAAAAGAAAATTAACACTAATACCAAGTTGCGATACTACAATGAATAAGAGCGCGGAACATCGTCTCTTTGCAGTTTACCGTTTGGAATTAGTTCAGTGTTTCGCCTGTTGTTGGTAGTATTACACTTCTTGTGTAAAGCGGGTAATATGTAGTGTGTACAAGAATCAGGAGGGAACAATAAAACCAATTTTTCATGACTTAGCACTGCCAGAATTGTTACACAAATGTCTACACGGAAAGACGCAGAATCCTAATGAG
This sequence comes from Schistocerca piceifrons, assembly GCF_021461385.2. Lineage (NCBI taxonomy): Eukaryota > Metazoa > Arthropoda > Insecta > Orthoptera > Acrididae > Schistocerca > Schistocerca piceifrons. Next base: position 496,721,367 of record NC_060143.1, on the reverse strand, counting down.
AGCGTAAACAATTTGATTTGGAAAGTGATTCCTAAAAGGGTGTTTGTAAGCATAAAAACACTGCACTTTGGCATTTATGATGCAATAGCAACCTACAACCAAGGGAACAGTGTGAAGTGTGATGTTCTGAAGGCATTAGGATTTACAGCTGGGGTGATCACTGTACGAGCACTAAGAAATATTGATGGAGGAAGGATAAGAGGAGCAGAAAGAAGAGAAAAGCATATGAAGTATGATGGAACAACAGGCCAGAAAAGAAGACAGAAGTGGAAGCTTTTTGAGGATGAAGAAGAAGACCCTGATAATCCATCCTATAGTGCAGGCATGTATTGATAAACTTTGATAGCCATTTCCCGTAAATTAGAATTTTTCGAATATAAGGAACATTTTCTCAAAATCCACCCAAGCTAGAGAGATGAAATTTTTATACAGCACTCCTAGTGGTCAAACTTACATTGTAACACAGCCATTTGGCTATATGTTCAGTAGTTTCATTTCAGTTTAATTATAAAGCAATTATTTGTAAAAAAAAGTTTGGGTCATTAATAAAAAAAATAATTGGAAGGAAACTAGAAAAGAAACTCCAAAATCCCTCTGTCATAACTGGGATACTAAACCACTCTATATGTAAAAAAAAATTCAAACTTTTCAATTTGATAGTTTATTCATAAATGTTCCTCAAACTTAGTGATTTTAACATGGGCAGCATAGGCACCTCCGGCTCCCCTTAAAATAAGAATCACACTTTATTAGACATATCGGAAATATCTGGATTGTATTTGGAGTAGGTCAGGGCGACTTATCAAATGTCTATGTATCGGTACGTTACAATTTTTCCCCTCTCTGGATGGGTGGTCAGTACTGCAGTACTGCTGGAACGCAAACAGCCACTAATAACAGCGCTACATGCAGCTACAGACCTGGCACACAGCGAGCACATGGCGCCCGAGAAAGAACAGCTTGACTGCTGTCTGGCCGTTACTCGGTGGAAAGTCAGTCGCAAAGGTACATCTGGAGAATGTGCTGACCATGGCAGCAGTCGAACATTTTCTGTATCTAGAAAGGCCCGTACAGGACCTGCAACATGCGGTCGTGCATTATCCTGCTGAAATGTAGGGTTCCGCAGGGATCGAATAAAGGGTAGAGCCACGGGTCGTAACACATCTGAAATGTAACGTGCACTGTTCAAAGTGTCGCCAATGCGAACAAGAGGTGACCGAGACGTGTAACCAATGGCACCCCATTCCATCACGCCGGGTGATACGCGAGTATGGCGATGACTAATACACGCTTCCAATGTGCGTTCACCGCGATGTTGCCAAACACGGATGCGACCATCATGATACTGTAAACAGAACCTGGATTCATCCGAAAAAATGGCGTTTTGCCATTCGTGCACCCAGGTTCGTCGTTGAGTACACCATCGCAGGCGCTCCTGTCTGTGATGCAGCGTCAAGGGTAACCGCAGCCATGGCCCCCGAGCTGATAGTCCATGCTGCTGCAAACGTCGTCGAACTGTTCGTGCAGATGGTTATTGTCTTGCAAACATCCCCATCTGTTGACTCAGGGATCGAGACGTGGCTGCACGATCCGTTACAGCCATGCGGATAAGATGCCTGTCATCTCGACTGCTAGTGATACGAGGCCGTTGGGATCCAGCACGGCGTTCCGTATTACCCGCCTAAACCCACCGATTCCATATTCTGCTAACAGTCATTGGATCTCGACTAACGCGTGCAGCAGTGTCACGATACGATAAACCGCAATCGCGATAGTCTACAATCCGACCTTTATCAAAGTGAAACGTGATGGTACGCATTTCTCCTCCTTACACGAGGCATCACAACAACGTTTCACCAGGCAATGCTGGTCAACTGCTGTTTGCGTATGAGAAATCGTTTGGAAACTTTCCTCATGTCAGCACGTTGTAAATGTCGCCACCGGCGCCAACCTTGTGTGAATGCTCTGAAAAGCAAATCATTTGCATATCACAGCATCTTGCTCCTGACGGTTAAATTTCGTGTCTGTAGCACGTCATCTTCGTGGTGTAGCAATTTTATTGACCAGTAGTGTATTTTAAACGTAAAATAGATAGTTTAAAATTATTATTGCTTCGCTTTGTGAATGATTATCACTGGAAGCTTTCACGCTGGACCATTTGTGAACATGTACTGTCCATCCATCTCAGTACCAAGTGGAAGTCCAAGAGGAAGTCTGAAGCTAATGACAACTGTTACGCTTTTCACCAACGTTTTTCCTTGTCAGTAACAAAGATCAACAGAAAGATTTAAGAATTTTATATCACTAAATTTGATTCGCAGCATTTACACCGTTTAATATTTCTAAAATTTAAAAAACCTCTCTCACACCGGCCTGATTTAGCTTCACTGATCAGGATAGTAAAAACATGCGTATATTAAGGGAATTTTCATTGACAAAGCAGACTTATCACATTCACACAGTTCAATACTGTTCTGTCCTGATTAAATTAAGCTTAACTTAAATTCCATAAGGCAGTGAAGCAATTTCGAAGTCTCGGTGCGACGAAAATTGTCAGTCGATCTCCTGGAAACATTTGTAATAATTATTAACTTTCGGTGACCACATGGGGAAGACCGGAGATCTGCTGGTAAGACCGTGTTAGCCTATTTATTTGAAGTAACTGGATATCTTGAGCATTCAAAACGGCAGGTTCGTCCAGTGTAAATCAGCCGTTCCCCACTGATCTCGTGCAACACAGCGTAGTAAGCAGACATTGTCAATGAAAATTCCCTTAATATATGCATGTTTTTACTATCCTGATCAGTGAAGCTAAATCAGGCCGGTGTGAGAGAGGTTCTTTAAATTTTAGAAATATTAAAACCGCTTAAGCTATCTTACGATGTGTGACTAGTAGTGCCTAGTTTGCCGTTATGAGTAGACCCTCACTTCCCAGTGGGTGAGAACGATTGTCAGTACTCATCAGGATAAGCCCGCAGTTCTGTCATTTTAGTGTTATGGCCATTACATGTGATGTATTTGGGAGGAAGAAATAGTTAATCGACTTTGGAGTGTAGGACCTTGAAATTTTAGCAGCAGGCCTGCACCTCTTTCGCAATGTCTGTCCTGTAGAGTCTCACAGTGGGAATATAGCAGCAATTCTACGATGTTCTTGAGCTGACTCAACAAACTAGTGAACAATCGGGCAAATCTTTTCTATTAATCCTGCCGATGACTTAATGGACAATGGTAAGAGTCCCACGCTTTCTTCTTTATAGAAGAAATCACACTTACTACCTATCTTCCAATAATCTTCTGTCAACCTTGCTCACAACCAGATTGAATGTTCGTCGTTGAAGCGTACCCCTGATTACTGGAGGGTGGGGAATGATTACATTGATCGTTCGCCGACGTTTCATTCAGTCAGTACTGCCCCTCTCCGCACAGTTAGGCACATGACGTCAGATTTGGAGATCGCATGACTCTTTTTGCTTGATTATTGTAGTGCAAAATTATTTTTATAAGATGCTAACGAACCGTTACAGCTGCTTTCGTTTGAAATCCTAGGACGACATCATTTCAGATTGCGCGATGCACTGCAGGCAAGACCCGTGTCACGGGAAACAAAACCAATCAAAATTGAAGGCTTTGTTAGACCTTTAGAGCACAGTGTGACAGTGTTAGAGACAATGGATCACTAGGCGGTATTGGTACATCAAGGGTGAGCTTTTGATTATAATAAAGCAGCTGCCCTGGACGTTTTTTGACATTTGAAGATATAAAGTCTGTAAATGAGTTGGCGATCATATGAACAACACGTCCATCTTGATCACACAGATTTTACAATCCACTGTTACCGGTTTCGGCTACTACCATTTTCGGATCTTTTACCTATTAAAAAAAAAATGCTGTTACTAAGTTCAATTAGCTGAAGCTAAATCTGAAACAGACCTGGTGATACATAAAAAAATTATTAAAAAATATTTACATGATTAACAGCCACGCATTCGTCATACATACCGTAATATATTCTAATGTAGCGATCAACGAAATCTATACATGTAGGTACAGTGTGACAATTATTTAACTATATGAAAGAAAACGTAAATTAGTATTAACATGTAAACGTCACTACAGATATTCCGATTTAGGTGATGACACGTTCGATATGCCTTCCGTCATTGGCGATGATGTGGCGCAGACGAATAGCGATATTCTGCATCACCTGCTGAAGTGGAAGATCGATGCCGTCGATGATATCCTGAATGGCTGTTTTCAGCTGAACAATGGTTTTGGGTTTGTTGCTGTACATCTCGCCTTTAATATAGCATGTGTTCAAGTAAAGAGAATATGGCGGCCAATGGAGGCCCGTGCCAGTCCACCTCTGAATACCCAACAACCAAAATGCTTTCCTCAAAGTCCAGGACATAAAACACTATCCTGCTTCTATGGGGTCGAGCTCCGTGTTGCATGAACAACATCTTGTCGAAATCTGGGTCACTTTGGACAGTGGGTATGAAATCATCTTCCAAAACCTTCACGTACCGTTCGGTAGTTACTGCGCCATCAAGGAATATCGCACCGATTATTCCGTGACTGGACATTGCACACCACACAGTTACCCGTTGAGAACTTCTCGAGCGCGAAATGCGGATTCTCAGTACCCAAAATGCGCCAATTTTGCTTATTGACGAACCTATCCAAACGAAAGTGGCCGTCTTCGCCAAACCAAACCGTTGAATCCCCTTCGAGCCCCGCGGGCAACCGAGCAGTTTGAAGGTCCTAACGTTAACCGTTCAGAAGTTACGACAATTTTATTTCATACAGTTCAATAACTGAGGCCGTGCCCGCACGTGTGGTCGAGTTCGCCGACCACTAGCGGCGAGGAGACTCGGCCCTCTTCCGCAAGCTGCGTCACTTAAAAACAACTACTTACAGAGAAGGCACGAGGCGGTACCAATGAAATCCCAATCCTGATGTGTTATCGGCTATTGCGTTTTTAATCCATAGTCACTGTTTTTTATAATTACCTTGCGCTTACCGTTTTGGTTTAATTGTTTTTCACGCTAGAAGCCTTCGATTTATGGATGTGATGCTATTTTTAGACATTTTTGTTCTGGCATTTAGACAACTATGTATTATTTCCTATACCATGCTAGGAACTTCCCATTATTACTCTTTAAACCTTTTATTTCGATTTTAAGTAAGGATCTAATTCCACATACTGTATTTCAGTACATGTTTTATTGTCAGAGCTCATTTTTCCATGTGAAGTAATTTTAACTAAAGACTACGAATACTGCATTTTCACTATTTAATTTACGATACTGGCTTCTCCTGTACCTCGGATATAGTGGCCCCAATTATTTGACCTCAGTTATTTGTATAAATACCAGACATATGCAGACCATCACCAGTACTTTCTATGTAGCTTCACGTGTAGATTTTGACGTTGATACACGAGGGTAACCCCAAAAGTAAGGTCTCCTATTTTTTTATAAGTACATACACTGTTTATTTCTACAATGGTTTACATCAGTTTACAGCTTGAACATTTAGCTATTTTTCGACATAATCACCATTTCTATCGATGCATTTTTGTAGATGCTGTGAAAGTTTTTGTATGCCCATGTCATACCAGCTCGCCGCCATGCTGTTCAGAAAGTTATGAACCTCTTCTTTCACCTCGTCGTCGGAGCTGAATCGCTGGGACCACAATTAACGCTGACTGGTACGGCGAGACTCTGAAAAAACTCAAATGGGCAATTCAGAACCGGAGAAGAGGAATGTTGAGCAAGGGCGTACACATTTTCGATGACAACGCTCGCACACACATCGCTCGACAAACCGTTGCTCTTCTGCAACAGTTTCAGTGGAACATAGTCACCCACCCACCCTATAGTCATGACTTGGCACTCAGTGACTATCACTTGTTACCTAGATTCAAAGAACATTAGGCCGGAAAGCTATTCAGCTCAGACGACGAAGTGAAAGAAGAGACTCATAACTTTCTGAACAACATGGCGGCGAGCTGGCATGACATGGGCATACAAAAACTGCCACAGCGTCTACAAAAATGCATCGACAGAAATGGTTATTATGTCGAAATATAGCTAAATGTTTAAGCTGTAAACTGATCCAACCCATTGTAGAAATAAAAAGGTCTATGTACTTATAAAAAATAGGAGACCTTCCTTTTGGGATTACCCTCTTATATATACACACACACACACACACACACATATATATATATATATATATATATATATATATATGTGTGTGTGTGTGTGTGTGTGTGTGTGTGTGTGTGTGTGTGTGTATTCGTTTAATGGTATGTATGGCTGGTATGCTTGACGGTTAATCACATAATTATTTTTCTTTTTCTTTTGTATCATCGGGCCTGTTACGGATTTTGCTTCAAAATGGCTCTGAGCACTACGGGACTTAACATCTGTGGTCATCAGTCCCCTAGAACTTAGAACTACTTAAACCTAACTAACCTAAGGACATCACTCACATCCAAGCCCGAGGAAGGATTCGAACCTGCGACCGTAGCAGTCGCGCGGTTCCGGACTGTGCGCCTAGAACCACTAGACCACCGCGGCCGGCTGGATTTTGCTTCAGTTAACTGTACGTAGATACATCACTGTTTTTTATTTGTAACAGATTTGAAGATGGCAGGAGCCGAAACTTGTAATAGTGAATTGTAAAATTTGTGTGATCAGGACGGACCTGTACTAATAAAGATGTTTTTTGAGTTTCCTCGTAACTGGCTTCAAAGAAGCACATAATATTTGGCACCCAAGTGTACCACTACTGTCACGCCCGCAAAGTGACTGAAGAAAACCGTTTTATCACGCATACGATAGAAATATTTATGGTGGATGTGAATTTATTCAGTAACGAGGAAAATCAGCTTCGTCTCCTTCGATACAGACATGCAGAGGGACAAATTGTACAAATTGTAAATAACCTTTCGCTCCCTGTATTTTACCGCTGCCACCTTCAGAATTTGAAAGAGAATATTCCAGTCAACATTGTCAAAAGCTTTCTCTAAATCCACAAATGCCAGAAAAGTAGATCTGCCTTTCCTTAATCTGCCTTCTAAGAAAAATCGGAGGGTCAGTACTGCCGCGCGTGTTCCAACATTTCTGCGAAATCCAAATTGATCTTCTCCGAGGTCAGCTTCTGTTTGTTTTTCCAATCGTCTGTAAAGAAGTCGTCTTAGTATTTTGCAGCCGTGACTTTTTAAACTGATAGTTCGGTAATTTTCACGTGTATCAACACCTGCTTTGTTTCGAATTGGAATTATTATATTCTTCTTGACCTCTGAAGGCATCTCGCCTGTCTTATACATCTTGCTCACCAAATGGTAGAATTTTGTCAGGCCTGGCTCTCCCAAGGCTGTCAGCAGCTCTAATGGCATGTTGTCTACTCCAGGGGCCTTGTTTCGACTTAGGTCTTGCAGTGCTCTGTCAAACTCTTCACGCAGTATCACATTTCCCATTTCATCTTCATCTACGTCCTCTTCCATTTCCACAATGTTGTCCTCAATTACATCGCCCTTGTATAGACCCTCTATATACTCCTTCCACCTTTCTGCTTTCCCTTCTCTGCTTAGAACTGGTTTTTGCATCTGAGCTCTTGATATTCATACAAGTGGTTCTCTTTTCTCCAAAAGTCTCTTTAATTTTCCTATACGCAGTATCTATCTTACCCATAGTGATAATATGCCTCTACATTCTTACATTTGTCTGCTTAGCCATTTTGCACTTCCTGTCGATCTCATTTTGGAGACGTTTGTATTCCTTTTTGCCTGCTTCATTTACTGCACTTTTATATTTTCTCTTTTCATCAGTTAAATTCAATATTCCTTCTGTTACCCAAGGATTTCTACTAGCGATCTCCTTTTTACCTACTTCATCCTCTGCTGCCATCACTATTTGATCTCTCAAAGATAACCACTCTTCTTCTACTGTATTTCTTTTCCCGGTTCTTGTCGATAGTTCCTAATGCTTTCTCTGAAACTCTCTAGAACGTTTGGTTCTTTCAGTTTATCCAGATCCCAACTCCTTAAATTCCCACCATTTTGCAGTTTCTTCAGTTTTAATCTGCAGTTCATAACCAATAGATTATGGTCAGAGTCCACATCTGCCCCTGGAAATGTCTTACAATTTAAAACCTGGTTCCTAAATCTGTCTTACCATTATGTAACCTATCTGGAAACTTCCAGTGTCTCCAGGCCTCTTCCACATACACAACGTTCTTTCATGATTCTTGAACCGAGTGTTAGCTATGATTAAGTTATTCTCTGAGCAAAATTCTACCAGGCGGCTTCCTCTTTCATTCCTTATCGCCATTCCATATTTTCCTACTACTTTTCCTTCTATCGAGTTCCAGTACTCAATGACTTCCTTCACTATCTGAATAATTTCTTTTTTTTCATCATACATTTCATCAGTCTCTTCGTCATCTGCAGAGCTCGTTGTCATATAAACTTGTACTACTGCGGTAGGCGTGGGCTTAGTGTCTATCTTGGCTACAATAATGCGTTCACTATGCTGTTCGTAGCAGCTTACCCACGCTCCTATTTTTTATTCGTTATTAAACCTAATGTCTTGTTCCTTCTGAAACGGATCTTCACTATTTCCCACTGTACCTACCTTTAATCTCTCCATTTCCCTTTTTAAATTTTCTAACCTGCCTGCCCGATTAAGAGATCTGACATTCCACGCTCCGATCCGTAGAACGCTAGTTTTCTTTCTCCTGATAACGACGTCCTCGTGCGTAGTCCCCTTCTGGAGATCTGAATGGGGGACTATTTTATCCTTGGAATATTTTACCCAACAGGACGCCGTCATCATTTAACCATACCGTAAAACTGCATGCCCTCGGGAAAAATTACGGCTGTAGTTTCAAATGGTTCAAATGGCGCTGACCACTATGGGACTTAACATCTGTGGTCATCAGTCCCCTAGAACTTAGAACTACTTAAGCCTAACTAACCTAAGGACATCACACACATCCGTGCCCGAGGCAGGATTCGAACCTGCGACCGTAGCGGTTACGCGGATCCAGACTGAAGTGCCTAGAACCGTACGGCCATACCAGCCGACTGGCTGTAGTTTCCCCTTGCTTTCAGCCATTCTCAGTACCAGCACAGCAAGGCCGTTTTGGTTAACGTTACAATGCCACATCGGTCACTCATTCGGACTGTTGCGCCTGCAACTGCTGAAAATGCTGCTGCCTCTCTTCAGGAACCACACGTTTGTCTGACCTCTCAACAGATACCCCTCCGTTGTGGTTGCACCTACGGTACGGGGTACGGCTACCTGTATCGCTGAGGCGCGCAAGCATCCCCACCAATGGCAAGGTCCATGGTTCATGGGGGGACTGATGATTATGCCACAGGTAAGGACTCGCTATCTCGACAAGGCTTCGATGGCAGTCGTCCATTGTTCGCCGTTCCTTTCCTTGGGGCAATTCGCGTGTGTCGATTTTCAAGGGGTTGTTGACATCTGTGGCGAGCACTTAACATCAGGTTTTCATGTTGGAGAGTTTGTGAGTTTTTCAGCGATTAAATTTCATAACTACAGCAATTTAATTAAAGCAGTATTCTTTACCAACAAATTCTGTTATAAACAAGCTGTTTTCAAAAAGCATTATTTGTACTGATTGCTTCGACTTCTAGAAATGGAGTGGACCAAACAAGCATTAAGCGTCCTAACCCAGCCGCTTCTCACTAACGGCGTCTGTATGGCCATCATAATCTGCTGTATCATAATAACGTACGTTGGAAATTGGTTATATCTGAGTAGATATCCATATAAATTTATACGTGATTTTGATCTGCTTGTATAGGGCCTTAATGGATGCAAGTTCACTTTTGATTTCTTTGCATCTTTTGCTCTATTTCAGCATATCCGGAGGGAGGAAGCGGTAATAGTCGACGAGAGAGACCGATCGGAAAATAAGTAAATAAATGATGCAATTCTTACTTCCGGTTGCATCTTCCGTGTACAAAATGCTGTATAAACGCAAATTTATATAAAAATACTCTTGAGCTAGGAATTTTCGTAATATAAAACGAACAGTTCAGCCCATTATTCAAGCCAGTGTTATTGTTATTATTATTATTATGCAGTATTATTATTATCTTATGATACTACACAATACCATGATAGTTATATAATACAGCAACAATTACTTAATAAACAATAACAACAAAAAATGAAAACAATTGCCTTATAAATAGGAACCTTGATCTCTCAGATAATTTTAATTTGAATGAAGGACTTTACAAGTAATCTGACAGTCCACCCCGAGTTTCGCGCGATATTGCCGTCTTGCCCGCATGCGTGGGTTCGCCTCAGGATTTTCCCGTGTACATCGTGCAACCTGGTCTCGTGAATCAGTTTGTAATTCCAAACATGTATGCTTCGGGCGCTGCTACATAGGTGTATACGCTTGGGGCACTGTTGCGTAGGTGTACACCTCAGGTGCATCGTTTATTAGAGGCTTTAACGAGACGCGGGTGAATACTCTTAGCTGCACTGAGGCCGTAGGCATTACATATACATCTACACCTACATGATTACTCTGCAATTCACATTTAAGTGCTTGGCAGAGGGTTCATCGAACCACAATCATACTATCTCTCTACCATTCCACTCCCGAACAGCGCGCGGGAAAAACGAACACCTAAACCTTTCTGTTCGAGCTCTGATTTCTCTTATTTTATTTTGATGATCATTACTACCTATGTAGGTTGGGCCCAACAAACTATTTTCGCATTCGGAAGAGAAAGTTGGTGACTGAAATTTCGTAAATAGATCTCGCCGGGACGGAAAACGTCTTTGCTTTAATGACTTCCATCCCAACTGGCGTATCATATCTGCCACACTCTCTCCCCTATTACGTGATAATACAAAACGAGCTGCCCTTTTTTGCACCCTTTCGATGTCCTCCGTCAACCACACCTGGTAAGGATCCCACACCGTACAGCAATATTCTAACAGAGGACAGACCAGTGTAGTGTACGCTGTCTCTATAGTGGACTTGTTGCATCTTCTAAGTGTCCTGCCACTGAAACGCAACCTTTGGCTCGCCTTCCCCACAATATTATCTATGTGGTCTTTCCAACTGAAGTTGTTCGTAATTTTAACACCCAGATACTTAGTTAAATTGACAGCCTTGAGAATTGCACTATTTATCGAGTAATCGAATTCCAACGGATTTCTTTTGGAACTCATGAACTTTTCGTTATTTAGCGTCAACTGCCACCTGCCACACCATACAGTAATCTTTTCTAAATCGCTTTGCAACAGATACTGGTCTTCGGATGACCTTATTAGACGGTAAAATACAGCATCATCTGCGAACAACCTAAGAGAACTGCTCAGATTGTCACCCAGGTCATTTATATAGATCAAGAACAGCTGAGGTCCCAGGACGCTGCCCTGGGGAGCACCTGATATCACTTCAATTTTACTCGATGATTTACCGTCTATTACTACGAACTGCGACCTTTCTGACAGGAAATCACGAATCCAGTCGCACAACTGCGACGATACCCCATAGGCCCGCAATTGATTAGAAGTCGCTTGTGAGGAACGGTGTCAAAAGCTTTCCGGAAATCTAGAAATACGGAATCAACTTGAGATCCCCCGTCGATGGCGGCCATTACTTCGTGCGAATAAAGAGCTAGCTGCGTTGCACAAGAACGATGTTTTCTGAAACCATGCTGATTCCGTATCAGTAGATCGTTCCCTTCGAGGTGATTCATAATGTTTGAATACAATATATGCTCCAAAACTCTTCTGCAAACCGACATCAATGATATAGGTCTGTAGTTCGATGGATTACTCCTACTACTCTTCTTAAACACTGGTGCGACCTGCGCAATTTTCCAATCTGTAGGTACAGATCTATCGGTGAGCGATCGGTTGTATATGATTGCTAAGTTCAAAAATGGCTCTTATCACTATGGGACTTAACATCTATGGTCATCAGTCCCCTAGAACTTAGAACTACTTAAACCTAACTAACCTAAGGACATCACACAACACTCAGTCATCACGAGGCAGAGAAAATCCCTGACCCCGCCGGGAATCGAACCCGGGCGCGGGAAGCGAGAGCTCTACCGCACGACCACGAGCTGCGGACGATTGCTAAGTAGGGAGCTATTGTATCAGCGTAATCTGAAAGGAACCTAATCGGTATACAATCTGGACCTGAAGACTTGCCCGTATCAAGCGATTTGAGTTGCTTCGCAACCCCTAAGGTATCCACTTCTAAGAAACTCATGCTAGCAGCTGTTCGTGTTTCAAAATTCTGGAATATTCCATTCGTCTTCCCTGGTGAAGGAATTTCGGAAAACTGTGTTCAATAACTCCGCTTTAGCGGCACAGTCGTCGGTAACAGTACCATCGGCACTGCGCAGCGAAGGTATTGACTGCGTCTTGCCGCTTGTGTACTTTACATACGACCAGAATTTCTTCGGATTTTCTACCAAATTTCGAGACAATGTTTCGTTGTAGAACCTATTAAAGGCATCTCGCATTGAAGCCCGTGCCAAATTTCGCGCGTCTGTAAATTTTAGCCAATCTTCGGGATTTCGCGTTCTTCTGAACTTCGCATGCTTTTTCCGTTGCCTCTGCAACAGCGTTCGGACCTGTTTTGTGTACCATGGGGGATCAGTTCCATCTCTTACCAATTTATGAGGTATGAATCTCTCAATTGCTGGTGCTACTATATCTTTGAATTTGAGCCACGTCTCGTGTACATTTGCACAGTCAGTTCGGAAGAAATGGAGATTGTCACTTAGGAAGGCTTCTAGTGACACTTTATCCGCTGTTTTAAATAAAATTATTTTGCGTTTGTTTCTGGTGGATTTGGAAGCGACGATCTCTGTTTGCGTACAGAACCAAGCGCCAACCTTCGATTTGCAGCAAGTGATTGAGATTCCGGAGCATGCGAGGCGCACTCTGACGTCGGCGGCCGGCGGCCGGCGGCCGGCGTAAACACTACCAGTCACTCAGAAAGTACAAAGACTACACAGAAAATTCTGGAAAACGTAGTAAATCAAATATAAATTTAGGAAGGGCAGCTAATCAAATTTTTACTGACAATGAGTGGTTCATAGCCAATTCACTGTCATTAAACTTCGAAAAGACCCACTATATGTAGTTCAGAACTTCCAAGAGATTTCCTTCTGGTGTGTGTATAAAATATGATGGCATGTAAATAGCAGAATTTGAGAGTGTAAAATTCAGGATACGGATCCTGTACACCTCCCGCAAACTCGATCCTCCTCACCCGCTCGTCTCCCACCCCCGCCCGCTGCCGCGCCTGTATTCCCACATCCCACCCTGTCTCCATCTCTCCACCCTCCTTACCCTCTCCCCCTCCCTGATGATGCCCTCCTCCCCTCCATCTACCCCTCCTACCAATTTTGATCCTCCCGCCCTCCTCCTGGGTTTGCTCCTCTGGGCACCCTCCCTCCCTTCTCTCCCTTTTCCCTCCCTCCTCCATTTCTCCCCCCTCCTCCCCGGGCCTCCCCTCCCCTCCCCTGTCCCTCTCCACCTGCCCCCATCTCTTCAGCCATTGGCATCCTTTTTCTCCCCTCTCCCCCACCTCACCCCTGTTCCCCTCTTGGCAGGTCCCCGGACTCGCACACGCTACGTGGACATTCGCGCGCCGGAGATCACCGCCATCAGTGTTTCGTGTGTGCCGTCGTGTTTAGTGTTCAGTGTTCACCGTCACACTCCCTCGTTCACCAGTGCCATCGTCATCTTCAGTGTTCGTGCGTCGTCTCATCAGTTAGCAGTGTGGATTCTCGACGAGTGTGAACGGCTCCGTGTTTGTCTCTATGTGTCTCCTGTTTTATTGCCCACCGTTCTGTAACTTGTGTCTTCTCACTGTTTTTGCTGCTTGTATATTCTATGGCTGAAGAGCAGCGTAGTGTGCTGCTGACAGCCTGCCTGTTGTGCAGGCTTTAAAATAACAATAAAGTAAAAAAAAAGTGTAAAATTCTTGGGATTACAACTTGATAATAAATTCAGTTGGGAGCAACATACTACCGAACTGCTAAAGCGCCTAAACAAGTTTGTGTTTGCAATGCGAATGATGTCAGACATAGGAGATATAAATATAAAAAACTGGCATATTTTGCTTATTTTTACTCCATTACTTCATATGGTATAATATTTTGGGGTAACTCCACAAACACAGAAAAAAATTTTGGAGTACAGAAGCGTATAATAAGAGTAATGAGTAGTGTAAATCCAAGAACATCATGTTGAAATCTATTCAAAGAATTGGCCATATTAACCACAGCTTCTCAGGATATTTATTCTTTAATGAAGTTTGTTGTAAATAATGCATGTCTTTTTCCAACTAACTGCTTAGTACACAGTATCAATACGAGGAATAAGAACAATATACATAAAGATTTAAAATCACTTACTCTAGCCCAGAAAGGAGTCCATTATTCAGCAACGCATATTTTCAGTAAGTTACCAGCAACCATTAAGAGTTTAGTTTCAGACAAGGCACAATTTAAACATAATTTAAAAGAATTTTTGGTGACCAACTCCTTCTATCGCCCGCCCGGTTGGCGGTGCGGTCTAACGCACGGCTTTCCGGGCGGGAAGGGGCGCCTGGTCCCCGGCACGAATCCGCCCGGAAGATTTGTGTCAAGGTACGGTGAACTGGCCAGTCTGTGGATGGTTTTTAGGTGGTTTTCCATCTGCCTCAGCGAATGCGGGCTGGTTCCCCTTATTCCTCCTCAGTTACACTATGTCGGCGATTGTTGCACAAACAAGTTCTCCGCGTATGCGTACACCACCATTACTATACCACGCAAACATAGAGGTTACAATCGTCTGGTGTGAGACGTTCCTTGGGGAGGTCCACCGGGGGACGAACTGCACAATAACCCTGGGTTCGGTGTGGGGCGGCGTAGGGGTGAAGTGGACTGCGGTAGTCGTCGTGGGGTTGCGGACCACGGTGGCTGCGGTGGGGACGGAGCCTCTCCATCGTTTCTAGGTCCCCGGTTAACTTCCAATCCAATCTAATCCAACTCCTCCTATTCCATCCACGAGTTTCTCAACAAGTGCAGTATACCATTTTAATGAAAATTTATTATACTTTAATTTTTGACAATACTTGGTTGTAATGGCCAAGTAACTACCTATTGTGTGAATGATGGATGTATGAAAAGCAGATGTAAGTCTTAAGTCTGTAAATAGTGGAAGTTTAATTTTAAATCTTGTACATAATCTGACTGTTCTTAACTGAGGATCACTGAAATGAATAATTTACTTTAATTTTTGACAATACTTGGTTGTAATAGCCAAGTAACTACTGTGTGAATCTTGATTTAATGAAAGCAGATGTAAGTATTAAACCTGTAAATATTAGAAGTTTAAATTTAATTCATGTACATAATTGTACTGTTTATTGACTGAGGATCATTAAAATTAATGAAACTCAAGTTTTTCTAATTACATTTTTGTAATGTGTTTATCTGACATGTTCCACACCCAGGAGGATTCCCTCTTTTATTGGTCTATGGAATGAATAATTAATCTAATCTAATCACGTAATAATAATTCCGTCTACTTTTTACTATGCCATTGTACGTTTAGAGGTCAGAGCTTCACCAATTGAGCTTTCTGTTGTTACGTAAAGACCTTCAGTGTAATGTCAGCAAGCCAGAAACGCGTAGCCATGGATTTTGTTGTGTTTAATGACACTAATGTCATTTTTCAACAATATTTGTGTTGAAATGATGACAGTTGTTGGTTGTAATGCCATATACAGAAGAAACTAACAAAATTTACAGATACGCGTTACTGGCGTGTTGACATCATAATGAAAGGTCTTTGCACGAAACAGAAAGCACCAATGAATGATGCACATTAAAAATGCTATGCCTACAATAGACACATCTTACAAGTTGTCAATTATTGAACTACATGGAAAAAGTAAACTAGTTACAAACTACGGCGTGCACACACTTTATTCAACATGTAAACGTCACTGCAGATATTTGGATTGCGGTTATGACACGTTCGGTATGCCTGCCGTCATTGGCGATGATGTGACGCAGACGAATTGCGAAATTCTGCATGACCTGTGAAACACGTATGTAACGTAGCAGCGATGGCGAGGCATTGCAGAGTCTTTGACCAGAGAGCCTTTTATCGTGGTTAGTCTGCGCTTGACCGCGCGAGTGTTGCGAGCAGTACGCTAGTAGTAGTCGTGCGGTACGCTAGTAGTCGTCATGCAGAGCAGTATGTCGGTAATAGCAGCCCAGTGCAGTTGTGTGTGAGGAGTCGGCGAGCGTCGACATGGCATTCTGGTCAAGATGCTGAATGAGGTATATTGTTAATTAAGGTAATCATCAGATAATGTAAAGTTTATTTATTGTGATTAATTTCCAACAAGTGCCCCAATAATAATTTTGATTTCAAAGCAATTTTTACAAAAAAAATTTATTTAATTGAACTAACGATTTCGTTCCACTTCCCTTAAAGAAAAGTTTCAGTTCAATTTCAAAAAAAAATATATTATTTGCAATGCAGTTCCTCCAAGCCGTGGGCAACAATAAGAGCGGAAATTTGACATGCAGTTATACTGAGGTAAGAATTTAATTATGATTTTTGCACAGGGCCAAAGACCGATATTTCGGTTTAATTGAATTTTCATTATCACTGAGATTTTCTTATCATTGAATTGTTTTTCATTAAATTTAATTGCTAGGGAGGTTACGCTTGGCTCCCATTCATTTATTATTTCTGTCTTTAAAATTTCAGTGGAGAGGTTACACTTAGCGCAATGTCCATTAGCATTCTTAAATAATATTGTCATTTATAAAATTTTTGTGGGGTGGTTACACTTGGCGACACCCAGTCCAGGATCGTATTTCGTTGAGAATCTTTTGAAAGACAGTCAGATATCTGCTCTTATTTGCTTAGATATAATTAGGATTTGGCGCAACGCTTTTACTAATCTTGTGACTTTCTCTCTACAGGTCAACGGCAATTCGTTGCTCTGTTGTATTTGTGTGTTGTTTTTGCATTGTGCTTATTGTTTTGTGAATATTTGTGACTATTGTAAAAATGCCGCGAAAGACTGTGAATAGTGTATCGCGAGGTATTATGAATGAAATCACCGACTCAAACAACTTTACCGATAGGACTTGTGACACGCAGTGTAATGATGACAATCCTGCGTTCACTGAGAATCAGTGCATTCCAACCACTAATGATGATATTTGTCTTAATGATGAACAAACGAACTCAATTGTCTCGTCTGTTAATTTGACGACAATTGATGACGCGGAGCGGTCTATAGTAATGAGCGCTGCCCAGCGGAACACACCCGGTTTGGAAAATTCAAGTAACGTTCAGACAAATATTTCTAATGAAAATGGACAGTGTACTGAAAGTACGACGGATCTATTCAATTCCGAAATAGTGTCTGACAGTGTACATTCGACTGATAAACCTTTTTGTAAATTACAGAATGACCAAATGGTCACACAAAGCGAAACAAGTCCAGTTCCACCATTAATTAGCACAGAGAATAGAAATGCTAATTTTGGCTCAGATAAAATTATGGCACTATTGCTGCAACGACTTAACCAAATTAATGAAAAACTTGGCAATAATGACGAAAATCTCAAACAACTTAGTGAACAGGCCAAACACTTAAATGAAAAACTTGGCAATAATGACGAAAATCTCAAACAACTTAGTGAACAGGCCAAACACTTAAATGAAAAACTTGACAATAATGACGAAAATCTCAAACAACTTAGTGAACAGGTCAAACAACAGAGTGTAGTTAACAAACAAGATAATTAAAAACTCAAACAATACTTAAATGAAAAATTAGACGACAATTCCAGACAGCTTTGTGAACAAATTAGAGCCGTTGCCGCGCAGTGTCATGACACTAAGGAACAGTTACGCGAGGAAATTGAGGCTAGCTCAAAGAAAAGTAGCGAAGAAATTAGGTCTGTTGCGCAAGAATTAAGGGAAATGCAAACAGTCGCAACAGAAACACTTAGAGTGGAAATTAGTACAGTCGCTAAACAATGCTCTGAAAAAGCTACACAATTACGGGACGAGTTTAAAGCAATGACGGTAGAACTTTCGCGCACAATGGACGCAAAGATAGACGCGAAATTCGAGCAGCAGAGCACTCAAATTGACGAGCGATTTAGTCACCACATACAGAACAGTGATACGCGTTTCCGCAAATTTATCCAGGATCAAAATAAAGTAAAACGTCAGGTAATGGAAACAATCACTGCACAGAGACAGGAAGACAAACGTAAAATGTTCGCGAAAGCGAAAACATATGTAGACAACAATATTGCTACAGTGTCCGACGAAATTAATTCCATCAAACAGTCGAACACAGAATTACGTGACGAAATTTCTGACCTTAAATCGAAAACAGACACATACACAACCCATTTTCAAACAGTGACCGACAGACTCGAACAATTAGAACTAACACAGGATTCAGATGTCGTCAAAACTGACGTTAAAAAACTGAATGAAACTACGCGTAAATTACAAAAAAAAATTGATGCCTCTGACACTAAAACTGATGAGCAGGTAAAAATACTGACTGAAAAATATGATGAATTAGCCAGTCGTATTGATGCTATTGAAAGTAATAATGATAATAAATCAGACGATACTTCACCGGTTTCATTCAGTCAAACACCGGAATTTCAAAATCTACAACAGACAGTCAATGAGATCGATTCAGCTAATCACTCGTTACGGAGAAATTTGTCAAATTTACAGCAAGAGGTAATAGATATGAAAAATATTTCAGTTAATAACTCAACACAGCAGACGCCACTTAGCGAACATTTGTCTGACTCACGCAGCGTGTATAATGTGAGCAATTTACAGCAACTACGCGACTTAAAATCCGAAAAGCCACGCGACTTAAAATCTGAAAAGCTACGTAACTTGAAGTACGAAATGACACAGACAAACAAATTCTCACAAAAACCCGAACGTGTTCTCAAATTCTGTGACGAGAACGTTGATAATAAGCAGTTTGCATTTGTAAGAAAATGTAAGGAATTTAATAATGACAGCGTACATGTACACGCTTTACACTGTATACGACAATTTATCTTTGTACATTCACCGCTATTACCTGTAATGCAGAAACTAGCTTTGAACCAGAGGCGACAATTTGCTATTGTATTTTCGTCAGCATTACGTATTATGCAGAAACTGGAATTAGCAAGAATACAGCGATTTACTTTTGGAATTTTACCGCTATTGCTTGCAACGCAAAAGCTAAAATTTATTTGCAGTGCGTAAATGACCTCAGGGGATTCATTACGCTTTAATGAATATGTGCCGTAGCGAGCATAGGGCCCCGAGCTGTAGTAGTGCTGTTTCATCTTTAGTTTTCTGCACTGCTGCCTTTTCTTCTACTATCCTTTATATCTATCAAAACTGCTCTTTAACTATTGCTCTATCTAGGATTAAGAATATGTAATGAAAACCCGATAAGACAAAATTTTACCGAATGTGACAATTTTCATTAAGCACTCCCGTAATGACAACTACCGCCGTAATTTTAATTACAGATAAAATCGTAATCATCAGTATGTATAAAATTTTGAGCAATCGGAACCACATTTTTGTAACAATAGATGTTTTTCACCATAATAGCATGAAAGTCAACCGCTTAGCATACCTAACCAACAATGCAGTCTACAAGGTCAACCAAACTTTAATGTTTCGCCGCGTGCACGTATAGTCCCAGCCCCAACAAATAGTAACGCATGGCAGCAAAGAAATAACTACGTACAGACAACACACTATTTCAACTCGCATCGCAATGCGCCGTATAGAAATTACTATCATGACAGACGTAAAAATAACGAGCACAATTTTCAGCGTACATTTAATAACAGTCGATCTTATTAGCAGCAACAACATCAGCAACAACAAATAATCATGAATGAAACAGACAATAGGTGTCATCGATAGCGTAATACGTCAGTAAGAAATAACAGAGCAGTTCAAATAGTCGAAATGCCACAGCATCCTCGCGTAAATAATAGCACGTACGACAGAATTTGACCAGACACAGTACAGGTTTCATATTCGAGTAACGTAAGCAATAATTTTGACACGCAGAATCTTCTTCACGAAAATGTTATTAATTTTGACGCCATCCGACACACGTTTGCATTAAGGACAGAATTACGACGTATGTAGACGACATTCTTATCGCAGAAGCTAACCGGTCTGAACACAATCTGATTCTTGACCAACTGTTGCAAACTTTTCATGCACAAGGACTTACAGTTAATCTTAGTAAATCGCACTTTGGCAAAACTTCTATAAAATTTCTTGGACACGTAATTTCAGCAGAAGGCATTGCACCTGATCCGGAAAAACTTCAAGCTCTACGTGACATTACTATTCCTACGACGAAGAAGCAATTACGCAGTTTTTTGGGCTTAATTAACTTTTTTCGTAAATTTATTCATCACTCTGCTTTAGACACACCCAGATTATGCCAATTAACAGGTAAAAACAGTATTTGGTCTTGGGATAAGCAAGCACATTCTGAATTCATGAACCTTAAACATGCTCTGTTGAATGCACCACTTTTATCGCACCCAGACCTTACTAGAAATTTTTCCATTGCCACCGACAGTTCCAATACCGCTTTAGGCGTACACATTTTCCAGGAAATTGAAGAAGATGGTTCAATAGTAATTAAAAACATCGCATTTGCAAGCCGCATTCTGTCACCTGCTGAACGAAATTATTCTGGTACAGAACTTGAAACATTATGTGTTGTATGGGCTTTTACGAGATTTCGGCACTTTCTTTATGGCAGACATACCACCGTTTACACAGACCACAGAGCGATACAATTTTTACTTTCGGCCAAATTTACTCACGACAGATTAAGCAGATGGAAACTTTATTTACAGGAATTTAATTGTACAATAGTTCACATTCACGGCACACAAAATGTTATAGCAGACGCACTATCGAGTTCTCTCAGCAACAATCAGCAAGACTTAGCAACCAACTTCTGCAAAACAAATTTCAGTGTCATGTACATTCAGCAAGTTGCATTTGAAAACTTTATTTCATCGTCATTACAGGACATAGCACAAGAGCAAAATAAAGACAATGTGTGGAAAGAAATTAAACACCTTTGGCAAGATAGGAATAATGTTACGATTACAAACTATTACATTGTACGCAATGACATTCTGTTTCGCCGCTCTCATCCTGACAGCAACAATTGGTTATTATGCATTCCTGACGAACTGGTTAACAAATTAATCTGGTACACTCATTTAAGTTACGCACATTACGGAGCACGAAAATGTTTTCTTATACTGAGACAGAGCTGTTATTTTACTAACATGGAGAAACGTATACGACGAGTTTTAGCGTCTTGTAAAATTTGCCAGAAAGCTAAATCAGACACCACTTCACATATTCCTCCTTTATATCCCATTGTACCTGTTAAATTAAAACATATGGCCGCAGTAGACATTTTTGGTCCAATTCCGAGAAAAAAAATGGTTCAAATGGCTCTGAGCACTATGGGACTCAACTGTTGAGGTCATTCGTCCCCTAGAACTTAGAACTAGTTAAACCTAACTAACCTAAGGACATCACAAACATCCATGCCCGAGGCAGGATTCGAACCTGCGACCGTAGCGGTCTCGCGGTTCCAGACTGCAGCGCCTTTAACCGCACGGCCACTTCGGCCGGCAATTCCGAGAACTAACAGAGGTTTTTGCTACATCTTTGTCGCTGTTGAACTCACTTCGAAATTTGTTACTTTCACTCCATTACGCAAAGCTACTGCTAAAACTGTTTCGAAAGCATTTGTAAAACATTTTCTATTTCATGTAGGGCATGTGATGAGAGTAATTTCTGACAATGGATCTCAATTTCGTTCTGGCATATGGACACGCATGTTACGAGCTAGAAACATTTCTGCGATTTATATATCCAAGTACCATGCTTCTTCGAACCCTTGTGAAAGATTAATGAAAGAAATTGGTAAGCTGTGCCGAATATACTGCCACAAAAGATATATTGATTGGGATACACACATACTCTCATTCCAAGATGTAATTAATTCCATTCCAAATGAATCCACTAAGCTATCTCCGTCTGTTATATTGAAAAACGTTGAACCACCAAACAAAATTAAAGAATTAGTAAACTTCCCTAAATGTCGTCGACTAAGACACCACGAAATAATTGACATTGCGCTGAACAACATCAAACGTGCCGCAGAGCGCCGGAGAAGACAGCAAAAACAGGTTTGTAGACGCCGAGACTTTCACATTGGACAGAAAATATTAGTACGTACACACTATTTATCCAGTAAATTAAAAGGTAAGTGCAGTAAATTTGAACTTCTATACGCAGGTCCATATCGGATTCGCAGCATCCCTCACCCCAATGTTGTACACGTCGAAACTTTGAGAACCAGAAAATCGAAAGGCAACCACCATATCTCAAACATTAAACCGTTTATTGAATGAAGACACTTTATGATTCAACACACTATGATGCCATTTACTAATGCAATTATATTCACCTGACTAATTACTGATGATTATCGTATTTTTTCTTGGCAAGTGCCCGGCAAGGTAAGGTTAGCAGGTCGCTTTTCTTGTCGTTACACATCAGACCGTGCACATTTTCCACTTTTTTTGTGTATATGATTGCACTCCAGTTTTGTTTGTATGCACTGTGAAATAGTTAAGATATAACACACACCAGTTGACTTTGACATTTGTTGCCCTATGACACCTCAAGATCGAGACTGTTTTACATTTTTCTTTTGCTGCTGCATTGTGATATTCTCTGTACATTTTGCATCTGAACACTGTCAATGTCTTTGACATATTACGTTTTCTGTCATGTTATGCTGTATGGTTAATTATGTTACCATAAACCAGTCATTATTTAGTGGGTATATGATTTAAATGCAAGACATTAATCTCTGTCCATCAATTTCAGAAAGGAATGATGCGTGTAAGATATAAATTCAACAGAAATGGGAATTTCACCTACGGAATAAACGAAAGAAGATGCAATAACTTTATGAGGAAGAGTAAATGGATCAGGATTAACAAGCATTAACAAGAATATACTATGCTCATCGTAGAATCGCAGTCTTAACTAATTTTCTTTCAGTATACAAGGTGATTGATGCAGGCTGTCAGACAGAACTACACATCTTAGTTTTAGTGATGAAATATGCTAGAGATAAGGAATAGTTATGTAATGAGTAATGAAGTGATTTTTTTGCAGATGATAATGAATGCTGATGAATAATGAAGAAGAGTATGCTACTATGAATAATGAAGTTTTTCTTTACAGGTGATGATGATATTGGAGTTTTGATGATATGGATAATGAAGTTTTCTTTGCAGATGAGGATAATGTTGAAGTTATATTTAGGCTATGTAGTTATTTAAGTATTTGTTGCAGTTCGTTTTGACAGCAGGTGTTATATTGCACAGTATAATGACTGAAGGTTTTGGAAAGGACTGCTATGGAACACATTTTTATACACATTTCACTACCTGTTAATTCGAAGTTCACTACTTTTCAGCATAGTGTGCGTTTCTTCTTTCAGGTCAATAATCCATTTTGTATTTTTTTCAGGAGAAGTTTTTCATGATACTTACTAAACCTGTTACTTATTATACCTGTTCTAGTACTTGCATTTAATTTTTTTACCCATTTGTGTCTATCATTTATAAATGTGATCACATATACTGCCTTGTTACATAACCTTGCTACAGCTGACTCATGACGAATGACGTTACCTATCCTCATTTGCAGCAATAGGTCAAAAGCAAATAGTGTTATGCCTCAGCAATTAATTATCGAACCCAACGCAATGCATTGCTAACAAAAGAATGTATTAACAGTCCCAAACAGTGATACCAGTTTGAGAACGTTCTGAGTAATGCTGATCAGCTCTGAATAGTATGTCACTTCAGAAATGACTTCTTAAAAATAAAAATATATATATATATATATATATATATATATATATATATATAAAATAATGCTTTGTAACTGGCTAATAACTGCCACTGTTTATTGTAATGAGACTACTTAAAATGCCCATGATTATTAATGCTATGACTATAATTAACTGATTTTAATAATGACTTTGTAATGATCTGAATAATACTGAATGATGAACAATGTTTTATTCTATTCAATACTTGCTGGCCACTGAGTGCCAATAATTAATGTCACTCAATGAATTATGTTATTAATTATGCCATTAATTAGCTCTTGTTTTCAATGTTGATACTTTGTAACTGGAAAAGAATGTGATTGTTTAATAATGCTTTGTAATTAGGAAAAAGCTAATGATTCTTACTATATTGAAATGACAAATGATTAATTAACTATGCCATACTTTGTAACTGGAAAGGAATGTGATTGTTTAATAATGCTTGTAATTAGGAGAAGGCTAATGATTAATACTATATTGGAATGACAAATGATTAATTAACTATGCTATACTTTGTAACTGGAAAAGAATGCGATTATTTAATAATGCTTTGTAACTAGGAAAAGAAGGTTACTGATTCTATGTAAAACAATTAATGAACATTTTTCTGTAATACTACATACATGGTACAGAAATGTTCAATAACTGGGCTATGAATGCCGCAAACTACTAATGAAGAATGGTATGTGACTTAATGTCCTTCACCTTATGAGCTAACTGCCCTGAGTTACTGCAATGTCCATTTGTCCTGTCTATCCTAGTGATCATGAAGCACTATCTTTGGTTTTGCACTAATTCTACGTTGGTGTGCCTTGTAAGAGCGTGGTGTTGACACGACATGCTGTCCACCACCGTGAGCGATGAAGACGTTATTATGGTCCCACTGTTTGGTGTACCTAGTGTACTGCCAAAATGAAAACATGGAACATTACTACGACAGTTCAGTGTCTTGGCTACACTGATAAATTCTGATGGGAAAAGAACTTCAAATTGTGTCACTTGGTGTTGTACTTCTGTGGAAAGATGTGGACTTTCAGAACAGCTGTGTGCAATCTAAAGTGCTACAACCATGATGCAATCCTTCCCTTTCCTATCCTAATTCTTGTCACATAGTGAAAATCATTTTTTTGCTAACATCATTTATGTTCATGGGTTATACATTTTAGATTTGCTGAACTCCAGTGCGAGTACACTTATGTCACTTGTCGATATGATTTTTTTTTGCCATTGTGTTTATTTGTTGTGAAAATGCTAAAGACATTTTTTCGATTTGTTCTGAAGTACAGTATATGTGCACTCTTGTCTTTTATATTGTATATACATTCTTTTTATTTTGATATGTTCTGAACTACAGTGCATGTGCACTTATGTTGTGTGTTAATATGTTTTCTACTGAACTTCAGTGCCTGTGCACTTTTCTCATTTTTCAATATGATTTGCACTCATTCTGTATGTTCAATACTTCAGTGTGTATGCACTTATGTCATTTGTTACTCATTGTATATATATTTCATCATTTACTGATATGTTCTCAACTGCAGTGCATGTGCACTCATGTCACTTGTCAACATGATTTTTTTTGCCAGTCTGTTTATTTGTTCTGAATATGCTAAAGAATTTTTTCAGTGCCTGTGCACTTTGTTATCTGTCAAATAATTTGTATATACATTTTTCTGATTTGCTACTATGTTTTGTACTCATATCTTGTCTTTGTCTGAAATGTTTTGTACTCGGTGCATGTGCACAACATTTAATTCATGTACTACATCTAAATATTCTGTAAATTGTAGAAGTTTATTAATTAAAGAAAAATTTTGCCGCGCTTGGCAAGTCCAAATGACTCATCATCGCTGCCAAATTTTTGCCCCCCCCCCCCCCCCCCCAGTGGAGGGTTATGAAACACGTAAGTAACGTAGCAGCGATGGCGAGGCATTGCAGAGTCTTTGACCAGAGAGCCTTTTATCGTGGTCAGTCTGCGCTTGACCGCGCGAGTGTTGCGAGCAGTACGCTAGTAGTAGTCGTGCAGTACGCCAGTAGTCGTCATGCAGAGCAGTATGTCGGTAATAGCAGCCCAGTGCAGTTGTGTGTGAGGAGTCGGCGAGCGTCGACATGGCATTCTGGTCAAGATGCTGAATGAGGTATATTGTTAATTAAGGTAATCATCAGATAATGTAAAGTTTATTTATTGTAATTAATTTCCAACAAGTGCCCCAATAATAATTTTGATTTCAAAGCAATTTTTACAAAAAAAAATTATTTAATTGAACTAACGATTTCGTTCCACTTCCCTTAAAGAAAAGTTTCAGTTCAATTTCAAAAAAAATATATTATTTGCAATGCAGTTCCTCCAAGCCGTGGGCAACAATAAGAGCAGAAATTTGACATGCAGTTATACTGAGGTAAGAATTTAATTATGATTTTTGCACAGGGCCAAAGACCGATATTTCGGTTTAATTGAATTTTCATTATCACTGAGATTTTCTTATCATTGAATTGTTTTTCATTATTTTCGTGAGAGCTTACACCTTGAGTCAGATTGCGATTCTCATTTTTACTGTCATTAAACTTAATTGCTAGGGAGGTTACGCTTGGCTCCCATTCATTTATTATTTCTGTCTTTAAAATTTCAGTGGAGAGGTTACACTTAGCGCAATGTCCATTAGCATTCTTAAATAATATTGTCATTTATAAAATTTTTGTGGGGAGGTTACACCAGTTGACGTGTCGGAACATCGATGCTGTCGATGACCTGTTGAAGGGCTGTTTTCAGCTCAGCAATGGTTTTGGGGTTATTGCTTTACATCTTGTCTTTAATATTGCACCACGAAAAGGACTCGCGTGTGTTCAGATCCGGAAAATATAGTGGCCAGTCGAGGCCCATGCCAGTGGCCTCTGGGTACCCCAGACCCAGAATGTGGTCCTCGAAGAGCTCCTCCAGGACATCAAACACTTCCTGCTTTGAGGAAGTCAAGCTCTGTCTTTCTTGAACAACATCTTGTCGAAATGACATCATCATCCAAAACCTTCACGTACCGTTCGTTAGTCACCGTGCCATCAAGGAAAATCGCATCATTTATTCCGTGACTGGACATTACACACCACACAGGTATCCGTTGAGGGTCAGGAGACTTCTCTATCAAGAAATACGGATTCTCTGTCCCCGAATGCGCCAATTTTTCTTATTGATGAACCAATCCAAATGAAAGTAGGCTTCGTCGCGAAACCAAACCATACAGCTAGCTAATTCCCATCATACCCCGTGGTCAACAGTGCAGTTTGAACATCCTAACGCAAATCGTTCAGAAGTTATGACGATTTTCTTTCATATGGTTCAATAACTGTCACCCTGTATTATTAATTTTTTCATTTATACCTTGTCTCGGCTTGCCATAGATAGCCGTGAAGTTTGGGAAACAGCAACATCTATTTCGGGAAATATAGAATGTTTCAACCAACGTTTAACTTTAACAATGACTAATTTTCACCTCCGGTGAATCTTCAGGTCATAATAGCCTGTAATAAGACATTGTTGTCTCAGCGACTTTTGCTTGTGTTTTGCTTACATTCACAACAATATGGGATTATGGATCCACCTTGATGCAAAACACTTTCATTATTTATTTATTCCCAAACTAGTTTCAGCGACAAACATCACTGTTATCAATGGGTTCTTTGATTCTAAAACATGTAGTAATAACATGGTTAGTCCGCAGCTCGTGGTCGCGCGGTAGTGTTCTCGCTTCCCGCGCCCGGGTTCCCGGGTTCGATTCCCGGCGGGGTCAGGGATTTTCTCTGCCTCGTGATGACTGGGAGTTGGGTGATGTCCTTAGGTTAGTTAGGTTTAAGTGGTTCTAAGTTCTAGGGGACTGATGACCATAGATATTAAGTCCCATAGCGCTCAGACCCATTTGAACCAATTACATGGTTATAATGTATTGTAAAACATTACTACATGTGTACTGTTCGGTTCCAAATATTGTTTTGTGTGAATAATTTCATAATACCTTATTTACTATAAGTCAAAGCATGGTTTTAGTTTTATTGCCGCTGTTTCCGGCATCTTATCCGCGTTTCTTGTTGCCTTTTTTCGGCACATAGCATGTCATCTGCAGCTGTATGAGTGGCTGTTCGCAAACACACAGCCGCGCGAAGTGGCCGCGTGGTTTGAGACGCCATGTCACGGATTGCGCGACCCCTCCCACCGAAGGTATGTGCCCTTTTTCGGGCGTGCGTGCGTGTGCGTGTGTGTGTGGGGGGGGGTGAGGGGGGGGGGTTGTTCTTGGCATAAGTTAGTTTAAGTAGTGTGTAAGTTTAGGGACCGATGACCTCAACAGTTTGGTCCCTTAGGTATTCACACACATTTCAAACGAACACACGAAAGTGAACTTACGTATGTCAGCGTTATACAATTGGAATGGCCGTAGTGTTGTGGTACATATCAAAACTGTATCCAAGCTCTACCGGGACTTATTGGTCAGTTCGGAATCGGTTGGTACTAACGTATTAATTGCTCCATCTACATCATTAATTTTTTGGATGGTGAATCTATTAGTGATAGCTATACAACAAAATGATCAAATTTTACTTAATGATCGATTGAGGCAAAGAAGTTAAATCAAGAACATTTGTTAATAGGTTGTCGACATTTATTAGACAAATGATATACTCCATTTCGCATAAATGTTGTCCCTTCCCTGTTCGTCCGCGTTGTAGAATTTCAGTGCGATTGCGAAGTGACGCTTTGATATTTAAATTTATCTCCTTCAGAGACAGTACCTTCCATTCTTGAAAAATCATATACCCACTTCCGAGGTGGATTCCACATTACCCTTCTCTCCCAACAATCCAAATTTTGGGGAGTTGACTGCTCCGTGGAATCTAAGGAGACGTGACAAGTAAAAACGTGTGGTGTTCAGATGAACTGCATGGCGCTAACGACACGTTTACTAACAGGAAACATTTTCGAAGTCAGAATTTTTTGTTTATTTTTTTTAAGAACACTCTTTTCCATAACAAAATATAGACTTGGATTTTATTTCTACATAAAAATCGTCGTTACGTCATCTGTGATAACACGCCACCATATTTGCATCGCCCATGAAAGAATGATGCTCTCTATGAAGATAGCAAAACGGTATCAGTCTGTTTCATAACTTCGTATTCGTGTGCCTCTTTCCAACAAGAAAACCCGTTATGTGCAAAATCGGACGGAAATCATGAGTTGACCTTGGGGGTGTGAATGTTTCCCAACCAAAGTTTGCAGCGAATCCATGCATTGCAGCCGACTTAGAGGGGAACGATAACGTATCGGATGATCACAGCATAACGTCTACACACTGATCAGCCAGAATATTATGACCACCTACCTAATAGCCGGTATGTCCACTCTGACACGGATAACAGCGGCGACGCGTTGTGGCTTGGGAGCAACGAGGCCTTGATAGGTTGTTGAAGGGTGTTGGCACCACATCTGCACACACAAGTCACCTAATTCCCGTAAATTCCGGGAAGGTGGGCGATGACCTATCGCGCCACATTCGATAACATCCCAGATGTATTCGATCGGGTTCAGATCTGACGAGTTGGGAAGCCAGCACATCAATTGGAACTCCTCGTTGTGTTACTCGAACCACTCCATCACACTCCTGGCCTTATGACCTGGAGCGTTATCTTGTTGAAAAATGCCGCTGCCGTCGGGAAACATGATCGTCATGAATTGGCGTGCCTGATTTGCAAACAGTGTACGATACTCCTTGGCTGTAATAGTGCCTTGCACGAGCTCCATCGGACCCGTAGATACGGAACCGCCGCCAGCTTGTCTCCGTCCCACAGTACAGGTGTCAAGGAGCTGTTGCCCTGGAAGACGACATATTCGCGCCCTCCCATCGGCATGATGAAGAACGCATAGGGGTTGATCAGACCATGCTTCGCTCTGCCACTGCACCAACGTCCAGTGCTGATGGTCGACGTGCCCATTTCAGTCGTAGTTGCCGATGTCACGGTGTTAACATTGGCACATGAGTGGGTCGTCACCCGTGTAGGCCCATCGTTAGGAGTGTTGGGTGCGCTGCGTGTTCAGACAGACTTGTATTCTGGCCAGCACTAAAGTCTGATGTCACTTCCGCCACAGTTTGCCATCTGGCCTGTTTTACTGGTCTACCCGATCTACGACACCAGACATGAAGGGTGGACGCCCAACCCCACGATGTCTGCACGTGGTTTTACCTTGGTTTCGCCACTTGTTGAAGACCCTCACCACAGCACTCCTCGAACACCCGACAAGTTGTGCAGTTTCTGAAATGCTCATGCAGAGCCTCCGTATCATCACAATCTGTCCTCTGTCAAACTCAGTCAGTTCGCGCGTCTTCCCCGTTCTACACGCGGACAACACTCTCACTGATACTACATGCACCGTGCGAGTGTCTATCATCGTCGCCTACGATACATTCGCATCGTGCAAGGTCTCACGGACAGCCGAGTCCGATATCAACGCACTCCTAGCCATGTTTACATTCGGTGTTTATCGACTTTTATTATGTCTCGTCAAACCAGTCTATTGTCACCAGCACCTTTTTCAAAGTAATAGATCTACCATCTAATACGAAGCCTTGTCCTAGAAACTACGTGCACATGCACTAAGCCTCAACAAACTGCGACATTTACTTTCTATAAAAAAAAAAAATGAAAGACAGAGAGAGAGAGAGAGACGGAGGCTTGTTTTTGACCGTCATTAGACAGCCCAGCATCCCGAGCGGCGCAGTTTGTACTTCGTCTCGGGTTATCCGATGCGTTAAAATCCCCTGGGAAAATTATGTTAATCAGTATAGAAATTGTAATTGGGCCTATACATTAGTGCCTGACTTTATGAAAAATGTTCCGCTGACCAGCACCGCTAGTCAGACAGCTTTCCAAGGAGAAAATTACTGCTTTACGCAACGTTTTAACCCTCCAACTGCTAGCGAAGTATACAGCCAGAGTCAGGAGGAAAAGTACATTCTTTGAGGGGTAATAGTATTAGTGACTCTGAACGAAACAATTCATGTGGACATTTGCACTATTGCGAATGTTTCCGAAATATAACACGTTTTATTTACACTGTTATTTATTTTCTGTATCATTCAAACTCTGGCATTGTTTACAACGTATCACGGTCATGTAGAGGAAGTTAAGGACGAAAAGTTTGATACGGAACATTGTGGTCTACCAAGTCGAGGAACAACCTTAAACTGGCCTTCAAGGACGACGCAAATTTCAGCACATACCCGTCCCGAGAGACTTTCCATACTCTTCGCTCTCTTCTCGCACTATTAGTCCTTCAGGAAAAATTAACGGGACAGTTTTCCGAGGAAATTTTAGATCAATTTTCTACTGCGAAACATTTTCGCCAGGCTATTCAACAAAAACGTACAAAAGTGATAAATTAAGTGTGTTTTACATAGGAAACCGTTCTGAATAGGGCGTATGTCAATACGAAGTTTTTTTTTCTTCAGAGTGACTAATAGTATCACCCCATTAAAGAACAGATTTCATTTGTGTATTACAAAGTATAAAAGAAACATGTTGTGCATGTCACTGTATGGAGAAAGATTCAAAGTTTTATTGTCGCACAGGCACTAAACGATACACTCAACATGAGCTCGAGAAATAACGATACGATGGTCCGTTCCATTTCACACACGGATCAACAGATACCTGTTTAATGAGTAGGCACCTTCGACAATTCGATTTCTCAACTGCCACAGATGGGACAAAGACAATCGCAAATTGTGTGGAATGCACGTTGCACTTGAACAATAGATTGCAAATTCGAACTTGCGGAATAATTTCTCTTGTGGTCTACCCGCCCGCCGGCCGTTGTGGCCAAAAGGTTCTAGGTACTTCAGTCTGGAACCGCACGACCGCTACGGTCGCAGGTTCGAGTCCTGTCTCGGGCATGGATGTGTGTGATGTCCTTAGGTTAGTTAGGTTTACCTAGTTCTAAGTTCTAGGGGACTGATGACCTCAGATGTTAAGTCCGATAGTGCTCAGAGCCATTTGAACCATTTTTTTCTAGCCACCACGTTGCTACAAATTAACAACAGCGCAGCTGTGTCAGAACCTTGAACCTCCCTCTGTCCAGTGATATGTGCAATGTGTCGCTACTTTTTTCACTTTGTCTGAAATAACC
Source organism: Schistocerca piceifrons (assembly GCF_021461385.2). Taxonomy (NCBI): domain Eukaryota; kingdom Metazoa; phylum Arthropoda; class Insecta; order Orthoptera; family Acrididae; genus Schistocerca; species Schistocerca piceifrons. The sequence goes on along the minus strand of NC_060143.1, from coordinate 496,689,137 downwards.
AACTGAAATCTGTTCTTTTTCAGTCACCCGGTATATGCGGCAGTAGCTGAGCGTCCCACTAGTGCTAACGTCGGATATATACGTTTCGTGGTTTTCTTAGTAAAAACAAGCAATGAAACACGTGCTGTATGTGAATTCTTGGTACACAGATCCATCTCTCTTGTACTATTTGCATGAAAAAAGATTCTGTAGATACGTTTGACATGAACAGAAAAGCTACACCAAAACCTGAAACCATGTTGCAAAACGGTGAAATCGGATTTAGATCCACAGACACTATGACGGCTTTGGAGTGGCATGACAAGCGACATGTCACTCAGTTTCAATGGAATCAGGTGTGAAAATGGATCACCAAGTTAAGACCAAAAATTTAAACTAAAATGTGTTATGTTTGAAGTGGAAAATGCGACATGACACTTATCTCAATGGAATACACTCGCAGAACACTGCAAAGACCCCGAAAACTCATTTTATTCCTTAGACATGTGCTTGCCAAATTACCACGTTATTTAAAAAGGTTCATACCGGAAAGCATACATCAGTCACCATGTTTCAACTCAGTCATGTTCGCGATATTTTGGAGACGTATCACCAAAGAAGGAAAGCATTACGAGGTGTCTATCAGAAGAGGAAAATCGGTTGCGGCTTCGAGAAAGACACTTTCAAAGCATCGTTGAATCTACAGTGAAAAGACATTGTCCTCTAACGAGATAAATCATATGCAGCAAGAACAAAAAAGGAAATCAATCGTGTTACTGCTGTAAACAACGTGAAGTTGCCAGAAAATCTCATTCTGGAAACATCCCCCAGGTTGTGGGTAAGCCATGTCTCCGCAATATCCATACTTTCAGGAGCGCTAGTTCTGCAAGGCTCGCAGGAGAGCTTCTGTAAAGTTTGGAAGGTAGGAGACGAGACACTGGCAGAAGTAAAGCTGTGAGGAGCGGGCGTGAGTCGTGCTTCGGTAGCTCAGATGGTAGAGCACCTGCCCGCGAAAGGCAAAGGTCCCGAGTTCGAGTCTCGGTCGGGCACACAGTTTTAATCTGCCAGGAAGTTTCAACGTGAAGTTGGACTGTGTGTTGGGCCTTGTTTCGAAATATATCGTTAAAAAAAATAAAAAATAAAACTTTCAGAGATGTGCTTATTTGTACTGTATCTAGTTGTAAGACTTCAGTAATAAAGGATATTAAAATTACATTTTATGTTAAGAACTTATTGGCGAGAATAAACACAGAAGAGCCTGCGATTGTAATGACTCAGCGCAGCAGGCCATGCGTTACTCAGCGCCATATCGTGCCCACCACGGCAGACACTGCCCTGTGGAAGTCCCGACCGCACAGGGATAAGCGCACTGTTATGGACGACTCAGAAGTGAAAGGCTTACTAACTGTACAGTATGCAGACTGACTGAAAAATACGAGGGGCATTCAATAAATAGTGCCAACATATTTTTTCTGAAATTAGATTGGTATTATTCAGGATTCCAATACGCCATGCTACTCCCCATTCTTTTGGCTACAAAATCCTATTTTTCAACATAATCTCCTTAAACGCCCGCTAAACCCGATGGGTAGAACAAGAGATTAGGATTGTGGAAGTCCAAATAAGGTGTCGGTCAGGTTCACTCAAAATTGTAATTTATTGTAATTTAATAACACCTTTAAACCAAAGCGGCACATAGCCGAACCTTTAGAACTACGAGTTTCAAAAAGCCAATTATTTCACGAACAAGAAATCTTAAAGCAACAAGATAAATCTCAAGTGGTAAAAACATGCAGTTAAATTTACAAATAAAATAATTACCATATACATACACAACGAGGCTGAGAGCCTCAAGGCAAGGGTGAATAGACAGACATAAACAAGATACAATACAAACGGCTGAAGGCCCACAATAAAATTTTCAAGATTTTAAATTAAATTACAACAACCTTTCAAAGGCAGAAGGCCGCAATGTTTTTTTCTTTTTTTCTTTTTTTTAGAATAAGGATTTAAGTGGCTGAAGGCCCACAACTGATTTACCAAAATTCAAAATACGTAAAGTCCAGTGAAAGCAAGAATTTTTTAAATCGTTGGCTATGAAAGATTATAAACAGACAACTAAAGACCGGCGAGAAAGATAATAAAGAAAACGGCCATCAGAAGCCGCCAGGGAGGTCGGTCTGCCCTCGTTCACTTAGGTGATTCAGGTGGTGAGCCCAACTACACTTGATCCATCGGAAGCAAACCAGGTGACAGCCACGAACCGACCGACAAAACGACTTGCTTGCCACCAATCGGTACGTGAGAACTCAAACACAAAAGGTTACGAACGTGATTACCCACAATGAAATGTGTATTAGCTGTCAAAACTACACACCATGTTGGACAGCGAAATTACGTTAGTGGCCAGGGTAGGTAACCGGAACACTAATGGCCACAAAGCACAAAATTCCGCTGGTGCACTTGAATTGTAGTCAACCAATATAATTAATTGCACCGCATGGCGGCTACATTTCAACAATAGAAACACTCGGTATTGCTCACAGGAAAACCTCCCCAACAGCAAACCACCGAAACGAACCACCACAACATGAATGGGCGCGGCTTGGCTAGATGAAACCACTACTCAACTTCGACGTCCTGGGTCGGTGAACCACGTAGCTCGTTGCTATCGGACAGCTCCACACACGCTCCGACACTGCCCAGGGGCCACCAGCGGACCCAGCCGACTGCACCGCGCGGATACAGCTTCCCTGGTCCGCAGCAACCGACCGACTCCACTCAGAATGGCGACAACATCTAAAATAACGCCAACTGCACACACAACCTGACAAACACTTGCACGAAGACCTGAACGCTACCCAACAGTAACTAAACACGCACGAAGACAAATCGGAAGTCGATGCACAACCTCACAGCAGACTCATGAACGATCAGCGAGCCTAAACGCGTCGGCCGGTAGGACGACCGACCGACGATCCACCAAGACCGTGGTCCAGCTCAAATGATGCGTGGCGGCAATGATCGGCCGAGCCATGTCGATGCAGACCTCACTGCTCCAACTCGACTGCACGAGTGCCGCGTTGCAACTCCGTGAGTGGCAGATCGGACTGCGCTCCAGACGCGTTCCAACTGAGTGGCAGATCCGAACTCGCCACTCGAACTCTTTACGACAGACAACGACTGGGAAGTAATAGCAGTCGAGCAAAGATACTACGAGAGAGGATATATCGATACGCGCTGCTAACGCCGGTTTCGGGCAGGCAAAGCAGCAACTCAGTGACAGTAGTAATTTAAACTAACGTAGTGAGGTGGAAGTACGTTAAGAACAGGGTGTAAAATACATGATGGCGGGAACACGAGCCACGCACAGCTCAACTCCATTCAGTGCAATAGCCTTATGCCCCCTTACTGGGAGGGCCTGTATGACTGCATGGTGCCACTCTACTGGTCGACGTCGGATCCAACGTATTGCAGCATCAACAACCTCCCCATCGACCACGTACTGCTTACCGCGGATTGCATCGTTCACTGAGCCAGCCAGATAGAAGTCGGAAGATGCGAGATCTGGGCTGCAGGGTGGATGAGGAAGAACGCTTCAATCCAGTTTTGTGATGTCCTCTTGGGTACTTAGACCAGTATGAGGCCGAATGTTTGACTGTGATCCGTCAATCATCTCGTATGAGACTGTCCGCACGTTCCAAAATTCCAGGAGTGACACCAGTTACGCACCTCCTTTACAGACGCCATTTTGAAGGCTGCGTACAGCGCCGCCGCGTATCGGAAGTTCATAGGGGCTGAAGCTGGAATATTCCACGATGTCGCTCAACAAATTCTGCATTTTTTGAATCGAAAGTGACCGAGAAAAGAAATGTGTTGCTTTACTTATTGAGAGCCCCTCGTACGAGCATACTTTCATGTCAATTCAACGTGTAAAATAAATCACTGATTATTGAATTACAAACATTATATATGCTTCCAATAATACACTACTGTCAATTAAAATTGCTACACCAAGAAGAAACGCAGATGATAAACGGGTATTCATTGGACAAATATATTACACTAGAACTGACATGTGATTACATTTTCACGCAATTTGGGTGCATAGATCCTGAGAAATCAGTACCCAGAACAACCACCTCTGGCCGTAATAACGGCCTTGATACGCCTGGGCATTGAGTCAGAGGTTGGATGGCGTTTACAGCTGTCCATGCAGCTTCAACACGATACCACAGTTCATCAAGACTACTGACTGGCGTATTGTGACGAGCCACTTGCTCGACCACCATTGACCAGACGTTTTCAATTGGTGATAGATCTGGAGAATGTGCTGGCCAGGGCAGCAGTCGAACATTTTCTGTATCCAGAAAGGCCGGTACAGATCCTGCAACATGCGGTCGTGCATGATCCTGCTGAAATGTAGGGTTTCGCAGGGATCGAATGAAGGGTAAAGCCACGGATCGTAATACATCTGAAATCTAACGTCCACTGTTCAGAGTGCCGTCAAAGCGAATAACTGGTGACCGAGACGTGTAACCAATGGCACCCGATACCATCACGCCGGGTGATACGCCAGTATGGCGATGACGAATACACGCTTCCAATGTGCGTTCACCGCGACGTCGCCAAACACGGATGCGACATGGTGATGCTGTAAACAGGACCTAGATTCATCCGAAAAAATGACGTTTTGCCATTCGTGCACCCAGGTTCGTCGTTGAGTACACCATCGCAGGCGCTCCTGTCTGTGATGCAGCGTCAAGGGTAACCGCAGCTATGGTCTGCTGCTGCAAACGTCGTCGAACTGTTCGTGCAGATGGTTTTTGTCTTGCAAACGTCCCTATCTGTTGACTCAGAGATCGAGACGTGGCTGCACGATCCGTTACAGCCATGCGGATAAGATGCCTGTCATCTCGACTGCTAGTGATAAGGGGCCGGTTGGATCCAGCACGGCGTTCCGTATTACCCTCCTGAATCCACCGATTCCATATTCTGTTAACAGTCATTGGATCTCGACCAACGCGATCAGCAATGTCGCGATACGATAATCCGCAATCGCGATAGGCTAGAATCCGACCTTTATCAAAGTCGGAAACGGGATAGTATGCATTTCTCCTCCTTACACGAGGCATCACAACAACGTTTCACCAAGCAACGCCGGTCAACTGGTGCTTGTGTATTAGAAATCGGTTGGAAACTTTCTTCATGTCAGCACGTTGTGTGAATGCTCTGAAAAGCTAATGATCTGCATATCACAGCGTCTTCTTCTTGTCGGTTATATTTCACGTCTGTAGCACGTCATCTTGGTGGTGTAGCCATTTTAACGGCCAGTAGTGTACTATAGGCACTGCATCAAGTTTGAGTAAGTAATTATAAAAGCAATAGCCCTTGCCTGGCGCAACCATAAACACGAGAGTCCAGGATGGATACAATACAACGAGTGACGATATTACATTTAGATATTTATCTCAGTTCTTGTGTAAACAATTGGTATTCACCATTGTCGTAGCTGTTGTTCTTAGGCCATTATTCCCCGTCGTCACCACATCCATATCAGTCTTTCGAGTACTTCATTCCCTGGACTGCGATGCTAGATGTCGGATCGAACGTTCTTCCCCAGATGTAACACGACTAATAAAAGAAGTTTTTCTCACCGGTCGCCCTTCTCCTGTCACTCAGTAATCGTTTAATACTCATTATATCCCCTCTGGTATACTCAATTAATAGTTTAAGGACAAATAAAACATGTATCTACAGGCCGGTTACAACACCTCAACCAAAGTCGTAAATGTCGGCCTAGAACACCATGCTTATGCACGGTGAACGCACTTGAAAATTCCGATAAGCCATCTTACTTAAAGAACAACTATGTCGGTATGGAACACTAATGAATGGCACATCATCCCCAGAGAATGACAGTCGACTACACGATTTCGGAAGATCCATCGAAGGCTGTAAGGATTAAACGGTGAGGCCTCTCAAGTAAACAGCCCTGTGGTGAAGATGATTGGCTTTTGTCGTAAGTGCAGAAATTACCATTGGTCATACTGCCAGCTACCTCCAAGGTAGATCACATAACTGCCCTATCCCTCAACACTTAGGCTGCACTGAAGCCGATGTATAACACCTCTGGAAGACAAATCACACAGGGGACTCCTGTTTGAATCTAGTACTTCATATACTAAACTCTGAGCTGGGCCCGGTCTCATCGCAGCAAAATAGTACGCCTTTGTTCGACACTACTTGTCTCCATACAACTGAAGTGCATATTTGCTAAAAATTACTTCGTTTGTTTCTGGCGGACTGCACGACAAGTACATTAGGATGGCATCGTCTTGAATGATGAAACTGATCCCATTAACTGATATTTACTAGATGTAACCAAATGAGCACATTTGGAGCGAAAAATCCATGAAAAGTTTTCGTGACTTCCCCTGCAATCACTCTAACGAAGTACATTACATAAAATCATTCGTCATGTGGCAGCATTCCAAGATCCCTGTCCTCTAAGTACCGGTTCACTAATTGTAACAAAAGTCAAAGTGTAAAGACGATTTCATCACAAGTATCACTTAATGTTTCCAAGAAGAAACATTACCCAAGACTGATTTACACCATAATTTCTCTACCACGCAAACTTTTGAGGTACACTCGTCTGGTACGAGACGTTCCCAGAGGGTTGGGGTGTCCACTGGGGGCCGAACCGGAAACTAACCATATTTGTTCGGTGTGGGGCGGCGGTGCGGTGAGTGGACTGCTGTAGCCTGTTGTAGGTTTGTGAACCACTGAGGACAACGACGAGACGATGCCTCTCCGTCGTTTCTAGATCCCCAGTTCAATATACAATAAGCAATACGCACAATACTGACTTCCTAGCATTCTAATTTTCGATATTAGAATTTCGACAACCTTCAAACCATCTTCGGCTGTTTTCAAGTAGGTGACACACTTGCAGTCTTTTTGCAAAAATGGTACTTTTTAGTTAATTAAAAAGAGTACCAATACCTTTGGCCCACCTCCGTAGCCGCTACTTATGTTGATTAATGTTTAGCAAACATTTCGTTCTGACGTTAAAATTGCGCGTGTATCTGCAGCTGATGCCCTCACGAGCACCACCGCCTCCATTCCCCCTGCTACAAAAACCTCTGTTGCTACACATGTAGCCTGCGAGTTGCTATTTGTGGGAGCGGCCTGTTCGCGTCCCACCCTACTTAATTTAACCTATGAGTGCCCAGTTTTACTTTAAAGGTGCACATGACCGGACTCCGCTTCTAGTGATTTTTTGAACAACAATGAGCTCCCATAACCTTGTTTTATTCAAGGGTTGTTGCACATCTGTTTTTTCAGTCTTGTGTTAGTTTGTCCACTTCTGGGAACAAATGGCAACTGGATTTAAACATTTTTTTTATTCAGCCATTAACTCATTACGCAATGGATTCAGAGTAAGTATACCAGTTAAAATATTTTATCCTATTGGTTAATTTGTTGTTTTTGTTCTGCTTTGTAATTTCCATTTATATTATATTTATTACGTTCAGTATAAAAACGTGTAACAATTTCTTACACGTGTATGTTTTGCTCTCAATAACATTCAGAGTTACATATGTGGTATGGTGTATCACCAGTAAAAATTGCTTTTTCACTCTAGATGCTGCTTCTTCAACGTAAAAACCACGGCACAAGTATCCGGACGCTAATGGCTTAATATTAACGCAAAAATATCTGATGCGTTTTGCTGAGAACCATTACAGTATCCACTCTCCCAACTTTGTAACACTTTTATTTCACTGTGTGGTAGGTGAAAGAAAAGATGGACGCAAAAAAGGAACCAAGTGGCGTGGGTATTTTCTGCACATGGCCACCAGTTTGAGTGTGTCCACACGAATTCGCGATTAAAGACGAGCAAGAAGTCAAGCGAACTTTTCCACCCGTTAAAGATGTGACTTCAGAGAAACCTGTAACAGTCACCGTCGCAAACATAATTTTATTGATTGGTTCAAATGGTTCTGAGCGCTATGGGACTTAACTTCTGAGGGCATCAGTCGCCTAGAACTTAGAGCTACTTAAACCTAACTAACCTAAGGACATCACACACATCCATGCCCGAGGCAGGATTCGAACCTTAGACCGTAGCGGTCGCGCGGTTCCAGACTGTAGCGCCTAGAACCGCTCGGTCACTAATTTTATTGATTACTAGGTTATCTTATTTAAAAGCCATCTTCAGATCTGCAATATAGAAAATTGCATATAAGAAATACACAAGTATAAACTTCCATCACATGATACATGCAACAACAAAATACATTGATTAGTGTAGAACTGCGGAACGGCGGGACATATCTTCATAACTTGTGTGTGTATACAATCCAATGAAAGAATGATGTAGATTATTCTAAAAAAAATAGTTAAATCGAGAAAATAATATTATAATGCAAGAACACAGGGAAGTACAAACTGAGCCTAGAAATTTTACCCGAAATAAAATGTTACCATACGTAATATGACACTGAGATCAAGCTTGGCACACTGTCCACGTATGCAAACTGTTCGATTCTGTCAGAGAGCATCAGAAGTTCTGTATTAGTTTTGCGTCCGGCAAAATTCCAGTAACATCCGGAAGAATCTCTTGCAACATAAAACAAGCAATAACGCAGACGGGAATCCCTTTGACATAGAAATTGTAATAAATACTCATTTACACAACGTTCGTACCGCATGGACAGAGAAAATGCTACTTCATGTTCAAACCATGTTGTTCATTTAAAGTGCGATTTGCGTAATGGGTGTACATGACGTTATTATTCAAATAAGTTTTGTGCATCTGTCTCTTATTAAAGGAAAGTAGTGCCCGCAATAAGACCTAAATGACAGATCCTAAAGATCTCGCGGCAATAGCTTAATAATAATAAGCGGATCGGGAGCAGAACCCAGAACCTTTGCCATTCGCGAGCGACTGCTCTACTGAGTGACTTACCTAATCACAACTCACGGTTAACCCCCCTCCACAGCTCTATTTACGTCAGCAACTCTCACGCACTTTCCAGAAGAAGAGGGCTGTGAGGACGGGTCATTGCCATGCGTGGATAGCTCAGTAGGCAGGGCATTCCCACAGAAAAGGTAAATGTTTTGTGTTAGAGTCCCAGTCCACCATACTGTTTTAATCTACCAGAACGTTTCAAATCAGCGCATTTACGATGGTGCAGTGAATGATCTTTTTTTGCAAATATATAATAAGGAAAGTTCCAAAGACACTGTGCCGGCCGAAGTGGCCGTGCGGTTCTAGGCGCTGCAGTCTGGAACCGCGAGACCGCTACGGTCGCAGGTTCGAATCCTGCCTCGGGCGTGGATGTGTGTGATGTCCTTAGGTTAGTTAGGTTTAACTAGTTCTAAGTTCTAGGGGACTAATGACCTCAGAAGTTGAGTCCCATAGTGCTCAGAGCCATTTGAACCAAAGATACTCTATGAGAATCGTTACGAGCAGATACCCCGACAGCTGGAACACCGAAACGAATCATAAAATAACAGCAGTTTTCCCAGGATCTATTGGTGCGATTATAAATTATGACTTTCCTTCCAACTGGAGATAAGACGTTAATACTCAATGGACATGTACATTCGTACGTTCTGCAGAAATGATGACAACTTCAGTCATCTCGGTTCAGCATGTGTCCTGCTGCCTATGAGGCAAGAGTGTCCCCCATGGATGCTCATAACTTGTTCCATGAGTGATAGCATTGACGTGCATAAGGCTAGGCACAAACTGAGACGCGTATAGCGCGTGTGGCGCGACGCAGCGCAGCACGCATTGTTGTAACTTCATACGAAATGAGATCGCGCAAATTGCGACGCGACGCGACTGGAACGCGACACGTGCCTGCGCCGGGTCGCGCGTCGTTGTGGTTGCGGCACAGTTTCTCGCACCGCGCGAGTACTGCGGGAGGGGTGAGGCGGGGAGAGGGAAGGCACTCCTGCCGTATGCTCACTTCGGCATGACGCATATGGGCAGTGAAAGTATTGTCCATCCGAAAAATACGGCCTTATTGTATACTGAATTTTATTATCACTGAGTAATGTTCCGTTTTTCGCCGTTCAAGCGCTCCATCTCTTTTCGTTAGTACAAAATAGTTTTGAGTTACATATATCTGTACTGTACAGTTCTTTTGTTTTGTTTATTCTTTTGTCAAGAACAATGCACAGTTCAATAACTGGTGAGCCATTAGCCACTGGGATTATATCTTCTGCCTCAACAGTGTTTTGCCGGCCGGAGTGGCCGAGAGGTTCTAGGCGTTACAGTCTGGAACCGCGCGACCGCTACGGTCGCAGGTTCGAATCCTGCCTCGGCCATGGGTGTATGGGATGTCCTTAGGTTAGTTAGGTTTAAGTAGTTCTAAGTTCTAGTGGACTGATGACCTCAGAATTTAAGTCCCATAGTGCTCAGAGCCATTTGAACCATTTCAACAATGTTTTCAGATCGTAAGAAGGGACAGCCGGTCATCGTGAAGGTAGTAAATAAGGAAGTAAGGAATATTATAAAATCACGTGATTTAGATGCAAGACATGAAAGTGAAACAAAGTTATCTACTTGTTTCCTGTTATGCTGACGCATTTCTACGATCTGTTGTAAATAGTTGAAAAGGCGTAATTTCCACAGATATGACTCTTAGCTCATCTCGAAAAAATCGTTCAAGGAATGAAGTACGTAAGTTTCACTTTCGTTATTTGGATTTGGATGTAATAAGAGACATTATACTATGTACATGTGGACTGCAAGCTAGAAACAGTCGAAAAGTAGTCACAAAGTGCAATGTTGTAATTGGCTCGCCGTGTTGAGAAAAAGCATACAATTTATCAGCACTAATAAACTAATTATACAACAGGCTATACAAATTTTAAAAAATGGTGGGTATTATTACGAAAGTAGGAGTATCCTGAAAGAGTGTGGTGATTAGATATATGTTATTTGTTGAAATCTTTTGCTGACAAAGGCAGCTCTACTTTCATGACAATGTTTTTCGAACTCCCGCTCACAAGACACACATGGCAAGCTTCCGCATTCCTTTCGCTCGGATTGTGATCAGCTGCTGACACTGCACTGCCGGCCGGTGTGGCCGAGCGGCTATAGGCGCGCCAGTCTGGAATAGCGCGACTGCTACGGTCGCAGGTTCGAATCCTGCTTCGGGCATGGATGTGTGTGATGTCCTTAGGTTAGTTAGGTTTAAGTAGTTCTAAGTTCTAGGGGACTGATGACCTGAGATGTTAAGTCCCATAGTGCTTAGAGCCATTTGAACCATTTTTGACAATGCACTGACTGTTGTGTTGTGCGACCTATCAATTGTTTATTTTTCTCAGTAACAACTATTTTATTCGAGAATCACATATTGTCAGTTTGGCAAGCCGTAGGTGAGTTACCAGCATCTGGCATCTGGCATATCATTCCACCTGAAGGGAATGGTCGTTATTACTTTAATACTACTCAGATCGGGAGAGTTAATGAAATCCTTTGATAAGTTTCCATTCCAGTCATTCAGTGTTAAAAATACGATGGGTTACGGGAATTCCAACAAAATTGGCAATATATTTTTGTGTGAATTGCTAACCTTTTCTCACTCGAAGAAGCATTACCATTTATAAGTAACGGCCACATTTCTCTTGCTGACAGGTTTAATTGTACTTCCTTTGCCAAAACACACTGTAATTTGTACAAACTCATCTCACAGTAGCTATTGCGACAGAATTCTGAAACAGAGTGCCTTATTAAACAAAATTGGCAATCAAAGGGCTCAATAGCTTACGAAAAACCGCATACTGTCGGTTTTCAGTAACATAAGAGAAGAAATTTCATGTTTATTTTCATGCTAGGAAACTCTTGTTTTACTGGCTGTCGATAACTCTTAAAAAATTGCAGTGACTGGAGTGAAAAAAATAAAAAGGGAAGTATAACTACTGGTATATCGCCATTGATAAGAGAGTTCTGTGTGTTAACGAATTGGTAAAATACTCTTCACCTTGTGTACTATCATAAGCAGCCGGCCGGAGTGGCCGAGCGGTTCTAGGCGCTACAGTCTGGAACAGCGCGCCCCTACGGTCGAAGATTCGAATCCTGCCTCGGGCATGGATGTGTGTGATGTCCTTAGGTTAGTTAGGTTTAAGTAGTTCTAAGTTCTAGGGCACCGATGACCTCAAAAGTTAAGTCCCATAGTGCTCAGAGCCGTGTGAACCATATCATACGCAAAACTCCCGTTTCGATGTCTCGAGAGGTTTAGGAGACGTGAGAGATGTTGTGAATATTTCATTCTCTCGGGTGTGAGATCGGGAGTGAGCGCGCTACATAGGATCAGTTTTCTCGAGATCGGAGGCAGATAGAGACCTCCTCCCAAGTCTAAAGAAAAATTCAACAAGTTGGCTAAATTGCATACGCAGCAACATATAGTGTAATGCGCGCCAAACGCAAAATTATACAGACCCCTATTTTTCATTGTAAACTTTTCGAATTATGCGTAGCGTCTTACTAAAATGTGTATGCTACAATAAGTATAACCATTAGCGAGATGTGCATTGCGTCGTGTCGTATAGACATCCATGCTACGTTCATCATCTGCTTCCAAAGGTCACCTGCGGTAGTTGGCATTGGGTCACAGCACTGGACCCATCGTTTCATCATATCTCACATATTTTCGAGTGGTGACAAGTATGGTGATCTGACGCGCCAGTGCAAAAGGTTGATATCCGGTGACAGCAAGAAGGCACGTGTTCGTGCAGCGACATCTGGTCGCGCATAGTCTTGCTGCAAAAAAGGCGTCTGTGCTGTTGCGCAGAAACGGTATGGCCTCAGGTCGCAGGATGTCTTTCACGTAGGTCACACTGGCCACAGTGCCATGGACGTGCACCAACTGTCATTTGTGGTTGTATCCAATAGCATCCCATACCAGAATGCCTTGAGTTGGCGCTGTATGTTTTGTGCGAATGAAGTTACTGTGATGCTGCTTCCCCTGTCTGCAGCGAACAAAAATGCGACCGTCATTTTCAAACAAACAGAACCTGTATTCGTCCGAAAACACTATCTGATACCACTCCTGTCTCCAGTGACGTTCGTTCCAGACATAATTGCTATCTATAATAGCATGTTGCTGTACATTCGTTAAAGGTTAGCAGAGAAGTGGACGACGCACACGTAACCCATGCCGTAATAAACGTTGATGAAATGTCACCCCTGATAGTGTAGGATGCGTTACACTATTCCACTGTTGCACCAGCATACTAAGTTTTTGGGTATACATATAAATGTGAATCTTAATTGGAAAATTAATATTTTGGATCTTCTAAAGCGATTAGGTTCAGCAACTTTTGCAATCAGAATAACTGCCAATTTTGAGGATATAGAGATTAGTAAGCTAACATTCTTTGCATACTTTCACTCTCTGATGTCATACGGAATAATATTTTGTGGTAACTCAACATTTAGACGAAAAGTATTCACTACTCAAAAGAATGTGGTTAGAATAATATGTGGGGTTCATAATCGCATATCTTGTAGGCATCTTTTCAAAATATTGGGAACTCTTACAACAGCCTCACAGTACATTTACTCACTAATGAAATTTGTTCTCAGCAACATGGACCAGTTTAGAAACAACAGTGACATTTATGATTATAATACCAGAAAAAAGGAAGACTTACATATTCCTTTACTCAACCTATCTTTGGCACAGAAAGGGGTAAAATATGCTGCTATTAAAATTATCGGCAAATTCAGATGAAATAAACTGACAGACAGCAGTAATAGATTCAAAAATACATTGAAATAATATCTCATAGACAACTCCTTCTATAACGTAGATGAATTGTTGAATAGGAATAAATAAATCTATAAATATAGTATATGCATTTTGTGCCATTTAAGGGAATGGGGTAAAGAATAGAAATATTAAACTTTAACTCTGTATATATTAAAAAATCTTGTTTCATATGTGCGTTTCTTGTGCACCTGACAAGTTCCACATCATAACGGCTACCGTACCGTGTGATTGATCACTGGAACACGCAATCAACTAACTAACCAACCAGAACGGAGGAGGACCCAGATCTGTCCTGTAATGCCGTTCGGATGAAGTGTCGTTCGTCTCTGGTGGTGGTCTCGGGGCTATGACCTCACCCATCTTGTTGTGTTCTACGGCCTTCTGTGAACCATTCTCCACACACCCGTTGCAGTGCCGAAACACTTCATCCCACACGAACAGCAGTTCCCCGAATGGATGGATCACATTCTCTCATGCCAACAATGCGCCCTCTGTCAAACTTACCGATTTGACCATACGATTCGCGCATACGTCTGCGAGGCGTCCTACACGTCTGCTCAAGTCACACTGATCCATTACCTTCGGTTCATAGCGTCAACGAGAAGCGCAGACGCATTTTACCGGTAGGTGATGTTGCGCCACGATATCGGTGTTGACCTTGAACCCGCGGGCCGACACGGTTCAAGTGCTAATTATTTCTGCAGAATATACTAATGTACATGTTCTATGAGTATGAACGTCTTGCCTCTAGTCGTTCAAGGTGTTCTGTTTTTTTTCTGAACGTGAGTGTATACTGCGACGTCCCTTCCCTCCTTCTCCACTCGTCGGGAGGAGACGTGACTCTTAATGATGGCTCTGAGCACTATGGGACTTAACATCTCAGGTCATCAGTCCCCTAGAACTTAGAACTACTTTAACCTAACTAACCTAAGGGTATCACACACATCCATGCCCGAGGCAGGATTCGAACCTGCGACCGTAGCGGTCACGCGGTTCCAGACTGAAGCGCCTAGAACCGCACGGCCACACCGGCCAGCTGACTCGTAATGATGTTCGTCCCCGTCAGTATGACGTGGAACAGCACCTGTAACTCTCGTAAAACACTGCTTCTCATGTAGTTAAGAAATATTCTACTGTTCGTCAGTAACAGTATTATCAGTTTGTGTTAACTGATCAATTGTTTATCTTTTATCTTATGCCCAGTTAGTTTCGTTGAGCAGTGAAATCTTGGTTCTTAATCCTACCGTTACGGTCGTTTTCCACATCATCCTTAGCGAGGATTAATAATTGCTGTTCGTAATTCCGTTGCCATGCCGTTGCTACGTCAAATTATTGACAACGGTTCGACGTAACTCCAGAGATCACTTATGTAGAAGTAACGTCCTTGTAACACGCCGTAATGCTGATTTTTATATTATTCACCTTCCACTGTCTGTTATTCCTGTCTTCACACAGTCACTTAAAATGTTTAAAAGGCTCAGTCACTAGTATGAACATACGTAATATTATTCCTTGAATAATGTAGGCGAGACATCTGATTTATCTCTTAACTAATAGTTTATTAAAGTCTTAGTAATTAATCGTTTGTCCCTGTCACGCACAGACGCCGATATGTCATTCGAGATTAACTTCACATCAGTCCGGTAATCGTGACAACTTTTTATTGAACGGCGTATTGGTCTTTCTTCACATCTTTGTATTACTGTGTCCTACTCAAGACTACGAATAGTTTTCGTGTCACTGATCCATTACTATCAAGTTCGCAATTGTTCTTAAGTCCGAAAGTTAAGTCCAGTAAATCAGTATCACTCAATTAAAATCACCGTCGCGTTGATAACGGTAAAGATTACTATATGCAGTCGAATGACTGAGTATGGCTTTGGTCTCCCTCTGACGAACTATCGAACTTTCATAACTGAAACAATCTAATACCGTTTGCTTCCAGAAGACTATCGCAATAGTACTCTAGAGGGACTCAAGAGTAACTAACTAACATTTCCATATCCGAGTTGCATTGGAGGCACGTTGAATTTCCTTTTCGATGCGGCTACAACTCTTTTCCATGGTAAATTTTACCTATGACCGAATTACCTCCTTGGATTTAACCTTCGTTCGTATGAATTTAAATTTATTCTATAGATGTTTAAAAGACAATGCATGACAACCCTTTCCTTTTATCTCCTCTTTTGTATGTTACTCTCAGTATTTAAGTGTTATAGTTGTTAATCAAAACATTATCAGTGTAATTAATTTTTTTTATCACCAATAGTTGTTGTCACTGTCAAGATGACTCACTTCCCTACTTTAAGTTTTCACAAAGTTTGTTAATTGGGGTTTTCTGTCCTTCGGGCGTTACAATATATAAGGTAGTAAGCTAGCAAACAACCAAGTTTTTAGATGTATTTCCATACGTTCAGGTCCGTTTGAAGTAGATTCTATCGTAATTGCTAATGACTTTTATATTTCAATCATTTTCCCAATTTCTGGCATTCTGTTTGAGGTTCGAGAAAGCAGACATAGATTCTCAGCGTTGACTGTAGTGTTTAAAGTAAAAATTTAAAAAAATGTGTACTTGGTACTAGACTCTAAGCGCTGCAAATTGATTATAGATGCAGTTGTACTTCACAAGCTAGCGGGCGGTGCGTGGTGGAAGATATGTACCGGCTGACTGTAACTGAAGTGCAGTTTCTCACAGAGGGCCAGCCAGGGTGGCCGAGCGGTTCTAGGCGCTACAGTCGCAGGTTCGAATCCTGCCTCGGGCATGGATGTGTGTGACGTCCTTAGGTTAGTTATGTTTAAGTAGTTCTAAGTTCAAGGGGACTGATGACCTCAGATATTAAGTCCCATAGTGCTCAGAGCCATTTGAACCATTTGAAACTGACAGAGGTCCAGTGTGGGCTATAATTATCGTATAACACGCAAACTTGGTAGATTCGCTAATGTGTTAATGCGGAACCGATTTACGCTGGAAAACAAATTAGTGCCAAATGAGTGTGCAAATCTGGCGCTGTACTTTGTTTGTCTAACAGTAGGACATTTACGCTGTCATTTGAAAATCCATACCGTTAGTGAACAGTATGGCTATCGGGATTAGAAACCGTGCGCCGTTAGTGAAACTGCTTTGTGTGAACGGCAATAATTACAGTGCTGCATTGAGAGGGTATTTCCGACTGAAAGTTCTGGCGAGAGGCCCGATGTCAATAAATGGTGTAGAGAAACTGATAATGAAATTAAAAAAAACACGAACGAGTCTGGTGTGACACCGGGAAGAAGAAAGCGTCCTGTCCCTGTGGATGTTATTGACGAGGTTGCTGTTGCTGCAACTGATCTTGAAGCACGTGCCCCGGGTAGCGTTAGTGCTCGTGTAGTGTCTGGAGAACTGTCCATTCCATGGTCAAGAACAGTGCGGAAAATTTTGCTGTCTATTTTACACTGATGCTCGTACAATGTCCAGGCGCTGCAGCAACCGAAACCTTATGGTCTGCAGCAACGTTCTGAATTTGCTCTTCGCTTTCCAGCATGGACCGAAGTTGATGACATGATGCCAGCAAATTCTGTGAAGTGACGAGGTACATTTTACGCAACTACATTTTACACATTTTATAGCGCAGTGCATATACGGAACTGCCGAATTTTGGGTACTGTTAAACGGCGTGTTGTGCACGAAAAGTCATTCCATTCGCCGTATGTGACTGTATGGTGTGGATTCATGAGCACCTTTATTCTCAGTCTGTTCTTCTTTGAAGATAATACAACCAGAGGGCCTCTCAGGTGTTGCGTGAATTCTGCAAGTTATTGAGACCTCCTTGTAAACCACCCCTGATTCCTATTTTGGAAGAGCACAGTGTGTGGAAATGATTGTTTTTATGCAAGGTGAGGCAATATCTAACGTCGCTCGGCCAGTGAAAGATCTGCTTAATGCAAACTTCCACAAACGTGTTATCTCCAGAAGTTTCCCAGATGCACAGATCGCAAGATCACCTGATCTGAAACCATGTGAGTTTTGGCTCTGGGGATACCTAAAATAACGAAATAACGTTCGATCGTGACTAGATACGGAGGCCACTGCATAGGAACACGATGCTCAGATTCCAGCTTAACTTCTGCGAGCAATTATTGATCACGTAGTTTTACAGGTACAGCATCTCGTCGACGTCTCTGGTGCTCATACTGAACAAACTACGTAAGGGGCAGTTAATAATCAAATTAACATTATGCCTGTCTCACTAGTTTGACCTTTCCTCACAATTTAGTAATGATGAAGCTTAAGTGACTTATCAGGAGGAATCAGTCTCCAAAGAAGGGGGGATACTGAGGTATCGAGGAATGATAACAGGCGTTTGGACTTCTCTCAGACTATAGGTACTGCGTTATTGAATACGACATTTGGCAGTTCAGTTGATGCAGAATGGACATCTCTATAACAGGGTAATTACAGAAGTTGGACACACAAACATAGGTATAAGGAAGGTAACTAGGAAGAAGCTTTTTGTAACACGAAAAATCCTTCAATTGATCGACGAAAGATCAAAGTAGAAAAATGTTTAAGGAAATTCAGGAATATACAAACGTAACTCACTTCATGAATGAAATGAATAGGCAGTGCAGGGAAGCTACGACCAAATATCTTCAGAAAATATGTGAAGAAATTGGAAAAGAAATGGTCGTCTGAAAGACTGACTCAGCTTATAGAAAAGTCAATAAAAACAACTTTCGGCAAAATTAAAAGCAAGGCAGTTCTATAGTTAAGCGCAGAAGAGAAAGAAAATACGTGGAAGGATAGACTGAAAGTCTGTATGAGTGGGAGCAATTGCCTAACGACATGACTGAGAACAAAACTGGGGTCTGTATGGAAGACAGTGGGACATTATACTACAGTTCAATCGAGCTTTCGAATATTTGCGATAAAATACGGCAGAAGGAACAAATAAAATTCCTCCGGAATTTCTGGAATAATTGGGAGAAGTGGCAATGTAAAGGCTATTCAAGTTGGTGCGTAGAATGTATAAATCGGGAGACAAACTATGGAAGACATAGGGACATAATACTATAGTTCAAACGAGCTTTCGAATATTTGCGATAAAATACGGCAGAAGGAACAGATAACATTCCTCCTGAATTTCTAAAGTAATTGGGAGTAGTGGCAATCCAAAGACTATTCAGGTTGGTGCGTAGAATGTATAAATCGGAAGACAGGCCATCAGACTATCGAAAAAATATCGTCCACATAGTTCCGAACATAGCTAGGGACGGTAAGTGTGAGAATATCGCAAAATCATCTTAACAGCTGATTCATCCAAGTTGCTGGCATGAATAATATAGAGAAGAATGGAAAATAAAACTGCGGATCCATTAGGTGACGATCAGTTTGGCTTTAGGAAAGGGAAAGACTACAGAGAGTCAATCCTGGCGTTGAAATTGATTATGAAACCTTAAGAAAAATTAGGATAGTATTTGTCGACGTTGAAAAAGAGTTCAACAACGTAATCTGTTGGAAGATGTTAGATATTTTTAGAAAAATATGAGTAAGCTGTAGGGATCGACGGATAATGTAAAATACGTATAGGAACCAAGAGGAAACAATACAACTGCAGACTTAGAACGAGTTGCTCGGATTGAAAAGCGTGTAAAACAGGAATGTTGTCTGTCGCCTCTACTATTCAGTTTATATATGGAAGAAGCAATGACGGAAATAAGAGAAAGGTTCAACATTGGGGTTAATATTCAGGAACGAAAGATATCAGTGATGATATTCGGTGATGACATTGCTGTCCTCAATGAAAGTGAAGAAGAAATACAAGTCGTGTTGTATGGAGTGTACAGTTTAATGATTACAAAATATGCATTGAGAGTAAACCGAACAAAGATGAGAGTAATGAGGAATAGGATACATGATATTAGCGACAAACTTAACATCAAAATTAGAGAACACGAAGTGAATTACATTAAGGAAATCTGCTATATTGGTAGCAAGGTAACGTTGTAAGCAAGGAGGGCATTAAAATCAGATTAGCAGGGCAAAAGAAACCTGGCAGTAACAAACGTTGGTCTTAATTTCAGGAAGAAAATACTGAGAATGTGCGTTTGGAGCACAGAACTGTGTGGTAGTGAATCATGGACTGTGAGAAGACTGTAAAAGAAGATAATTTAAGCATTTGAGTTGTGGTGCTATAGAAGGGTGTTAAAAACTAGATGGACTAATAAAGGAGGTGTAAGTAGGTTATCCGCAGAATCGACTAAGAAGGGAACCTATTGTAAATACAGCCAAGAAGAAGGAACTGGATGACAGGGCGTCAGGACGTGTAGTAAGACGCCAGGGAATAACTTCCGCAGTACTAGAGGGAACTGTAGGGGGTAAAATCCGTAGGGGAAGGCAGCGATCGGAAAGCATAGAACAAATAGCGGAGGACATAGTGTGCAGGTGAAGAGGTTGGCACAAGAGACGAATTCGTGACGAGTCATATGCCTGATGCCTCATCTAAAAACAAAAGTAAAATGTGGTGGATGAGACACACAGGGTGGGCCAAAAGTCGCTACCCACCGTAACCTAACTGAATACAGAACAAACAGTTGGAATTCTAAAATAACTGAACACTTTATTGAAGCTGCGGGATTATTTATAACATTCTTTCTCTAACTGTTTTCCATTTTTGTTGATACATTTCGTCAGACGACCTGTGACCCTTAAGCATACTTGTGTACACAGTCTTTTATCAGAAACATTGTCTTCAAAAACGTTGCAAATGGCTTCTTTCAAGTCCTCAACTGCTTGCGTTATCGTCGCACACACTTTAACATAAATGAGATATTTGTTACTTAAGTATTACATTTGTACCATGTTTTAAAGCACAACTTCTTTCTTCATTAGATAACATCTTCCCAGTAAGTTAGAAACAACAATAAAAGTCAGAGATGTTTAATGTAATAGCAGTGCACTCTGGTGTTTGTATCAAGAATTTTCGCAAATTACAGTAGTGCACTCTGGTGTCTGTATTTACAATTATCACAAACAAACAAGATTACCCTATTGTTTCAAAAGGTTACGGTGAGAAGTCACATTTGTCCCATACAGTACAGGGTTTATTTCCTGCAAGAGTATGCGAACCTTTCTGGCTCTGTGAGTGGAAGGTGTCCCCATCTGATACACTGCTGGCGATTAAAATTGCTACACCAAGAAGAAAAGGAGATGATAAACGGTTATTCATTGGACAAATATATTATACTAGAACTGACATGTGATTACAGTTTCACGCAATTTGGGTGCATATATCCTGAGAAATTAACACCCAGAACAACGACCTCTGGCCGTAATAACGGCCTTGATATGCCTGGTCATTGAGTCAAACAGAGCTTGGATAGCGTGTACAGGTACAGCTGCCCATGCAGCTTCAACACGACACCACAATTCAGCAAGAGTAGAGACTGGCGTATTGTGACGAGCCAGTTGCTCGGCCACCATTGACCAGACGTTTTCAATTGGTGAGAGATCTGGAGAATGTGCTGGCCAGGGCAGCAGTCGAACATTTTCTGTACCCAGAAAGGCCCGTACAGGACCTGCAACATGCTGTCGCGCATTATCATGCTGAAATGTAGGGTTTCGTAGGGATCGAATGAAGGGTAGAGCCACGGGTCGTAACACATCCGAAATGTAACGTCCACTGTTCAAAGTGTCGTCAATGCGAACAAGAGGTGACCGAGACGTGTAACCAATGGCACTCCATACCATCATGCCGGGTGATACGCCAGTATGGCGATGACGAATACACGCTTCCAGTGTGCGTTCACCGCGATATCGCCAAACGCGACCATCTTGATGCTGTAAACCGAACCTGGATTCATCCGAAAAAATGACATTTTGCCATTCGTGCACCGAGGTTCGTCGTTGAGTACACCATCGCAGGCGCTCCTGTTTGTGATGCAGCGTCAAGGGTAACCGCAGCCATGGTCTCCGAGCTGATAGTCCATGCTGCTGCAAACGTCGTCGAACTGTTCGTGCAGATGGTTGTTGTCTTGCAAACGTCCCCATCTGTTGACTCAGGGATCGAGACGTGGCTGCACGATCCGTTACAGCCATGCGGATAAGATGCGTGTCATCTCGACTGTTAGTGATACAAGGCCGTTGGGATCCAGCACGACGTTCCGTATTACCCTCCTGAACCCACCTATTCCATATTCTGCTAACAGTCATTGTATCTCGACCAACGCGAGCAGCAATGTCGCGATACGATAAACCGCATCCGCGATACGCTACAATCCAACCTTTATCAAAGTCGGAAACGTGATGGTACGCATTTCTCCTCCTTACACGAGGCATCACAACAACGTTTCACCATGCAACGCCGGTCAACTGCTGTTTGTGTATGAGAAATCGGTTGGAAACTTACCTCATGTCAGCACGTTGTAGGTGTCGCCACCGACACCAACCTTGTGTGAATGCTCTGGAAAGCTAATCATTTGCACATCCCGGTTTCTTCTTCCTGTCGGTTACATTTAGCGTCTGTAGCACGTCGTCTTCTTGGTGTAGCAATTTTAATGGCCAGTAGTGTAGTTGATGGATGAGTACCCCCAATGTAAGGACATCTCGTGACTGTACTAGCTATATATTTCGACTCACCGGGTGTAATTAATGGTAACTATTTTTAAATGATATTCAACGAACAAAAAAAACTGAAAAGAATACTAAGAAACTGTTTGAAATGGAACGTTAACCTAAATCGTTATTAGAGCAGGCGAATGAAAGACTGACTTGTTGGATGAATCCTGCGATGCGCGGTACATTTTTGCAGAAACCGAATAAAAGACGAAAGTGCGACCAGTTCCATCGTTTGTATTCCTCATCAATCAGGAATTACAAGACACATCGAACGAATTCTGAGACTCGCTGCAAGGTTCGTAAAAGGTCGGTATAGCCCCTACGGAAGTACGGAACTGTGATCGGAGAACGTGAGAGGGAAGTTTCGCAAAACAGGCGACGTCGATCTCGTGAAACCCTGTATACGAAGTACCTTCTCATGAGCACTCAACAGTGGCTTGGAAAGTGTATATGTAGTTGTAGTAATGCATGAGACGCTCTCCGCCGAAAAAATCCAGTTCGCATGCAGTGTTGACCTACATTGGGTGCTTGACTAACCGTGATAGGTATTACCGGACTACAGTATGAGTATTCCCTGTGTATCCTCTATTATCAAACAAGAACAACACAAACTTTATTTAGATTCCGTATGCTATGGGTGGAGCTTGCACGACACAAGGTAAGTGCCACTCATCACATATTCGTCAGTTTTCTCATGTAGCACTAACTTCAAGTTAAATGACGCAGTGATGCCACATCACGTTTTATTGCTCACACTATGCCCGAGGTTCATGTTCTTTCGTGGATCTGGAAGATCCCTTAAATCATGATCGTCGGAGCATTGTTCCAACACCGACAAAGACCTATATAATTTCTTTGTCGTATAACTCTGGTTATTTTTGAAATGGTCTTCTAAGTTTTTCACTCATTGGAGAGCAATTTTCCAGCTTATCGACAGTATCTGTTTCTTAGATAAACTAGACTAACAGAGGAGAAATTTGAAATGATTGACTACTTGAATATTACTGATCGTCACACATAATATTGCTGACAAGCATCCTATGAAGGATAGATGTTTGATTTTATGTACAGATATATTAAATTGATTTGTTCCTACATAAGTGTAGTAAATACTAAAGAATATCTCTACGATTTCGCAGCACCTCTGTCAGAAAATACTGTAACTGTTGTCGTGGCCTTCACTTCGAGAAATGACTGATAACTGTGATATAATTTCATAGCCGACTGTCGATTATTGAAGAAAAGTCGATCATGGTGGCTATCAACAGACTCTTTGACGCTAACCTAAAATGATATTACATAAATTGTACTTTTTTATACATATAACATGTTTATAAAAAACAGCACAACAATGCCGATTGCTTGCTGATTCAATAGATACCATGCAATCCTTCTGAAGCTGTATTTTAGGATTCATGTAACAAGTCCCTATTTCGAATGTTGTAACCAGCGAAATTCATCATCCTATATTTTGCTACAATGAACTGAGGTTCTACAAAGACTGTAATAGGACAGAAGGTTCGACGGGAGGCCTAGTAATTTGGCTAACTGCAAAACCATGTCACAATTAACGTAAGCAATATGTTGCAATATAAAAATTCAATTAAACGACTATTTTAAAAATAAAATTCATTCAACTGATGGTAGGAACAAAAGATCATATTTTACACATACAACTGTAACCTAAACGTTATTTTACTTTTCTACGATGGCAAAACGATTTTTGGCAGTAGTAGTTGACTGAATTATTTTTTCTACCACGTTGCTATACATTAATATTAATTTAATGTATTAGAGACAAATTCTTTTATGTTGAAATTGAAACGTCCCCTTTGAACAATTCTACGTGACTGTGCTTAAACTGACACACAATATTTTGTTAGCGCAACGCAATCTGACTTTCAAAATTCCCTACAAAAGAATGGCCCTGACTAACATTAAACTATACCTTTCACAAATCACTTACCTCACAAAAATCTTCGCTGCTCAAGCTACTGCAATACAGCGAGCGCCACTACTGCCAGCTAAATAAAAGATTCAAACTATGGAAGGCACTAACTACTGATAGGGATAGTTAGCAAATGAAAGATATTAATAGAGAATAAACAATGTATTTACCTTGATATCATCATATATAAATATAGCAGTTCATGACAAATTTCAAAACTCCGCCATCTCTCTCCCCACATCCACCACTGCTGGCGGCTCACCTCCAACTGCCCAACGCTACGCGCTGTTCACATCCAGCTGCCCAACACTACAATGGCAGACAACAATGCAAACTAGCCACAGACTGCACACAGCACAGCCAGTGATATTCATATTGAGCGCTACGTAATGTTGCCAATAAGAAAACATAAACAGCCTACTTACATAGAGAAAACATAAACAGCCTACTTACAAAATAAGGAAAGTAATAGCCATCAGGCAGCTTCAGTTTACTATCAATTACTTATTCATACAAGTTCTCACCTCATATCTCTTAAACTAATGAAAAGAGGCATCATATCTACATAAAGGTCTTTAGGAGAGGCCTCAGGCAGTTCAGAGTGACTTAATGTTGAGGTCAGTTATTGTGACTAACAATACACTACCTGTATTTTTATGACTGCTTTCCATAGTTAGGTTGGCAGCAATGGGAAAATATGTCTGATGCATGTTGATACTGTGACTATTTTTGTTGACAGTTTTTACATAATAAATGCAGTTCTATGGTCACACGTTTCTACTTATTACTTGGTAGATGGAACACTGTGCCAGCACAAGTGATCCCTGGGATCAGACTCCTGGAATGGACTGCAACCATTGTAATTCACTACTTTAGAAACTATATTTGTGTCATCAGCTGTACAATGGCATTTTTATTCTCTCCTGGTTCCAATTATTACAATCATCTTTAAAGGAGAAAACTATAAGTTGCAAAGGAGACGAATATAGAAAATACACAAGCATTACAGGAAATTGAGGAATTAGAAACAGTTCATTTTTAAAACCATAGTACTTATACAGTGTACCTTAGTGGACTAAACATATATTTTTGTCATGTATGAACCAACTAAATGTAGAATATATATAATTCTCATAATGGTCTGTCTTAACACGTTCCATAAAAATGCACTGTGCCTTTGTACAAATACAGTGTGGTAATGTACACTTAGTGATAACTCCACATTTAATATCTGACACATTATTACTGTCAAAGGTACGTACACTATGTGAATATAAAAGATGTCAAGTTGAAACACATACAAAGGACGAATACTTGAAATTCAAATATTACAATAATAGAAATGCAAAAAAGCATGAGCAAGAACATAAATACATAACCTGTTATTAAGTGGTACATTGACTTTAGTGTTACAGAAATTAAAAAGGAAGTATTTATTTGAACTAAACACAGTGAAAGAAGTCAATTTAAAGGACTGTAGTGGAGTAGAAGATTAAAAACTGTTATACTACGTGATAATTGCAGAAGAAGGTATTATGTACATAGATCAACAATTGCAATAACAGCATAAGAGGTGCTGAAGCCAGACATAGAAACCAACTGTCTCTAAGAACCATTCATCTTGTCTGACTTTAAATTTGTGTTACAGTGACTGCCAGATCTTATTAAGTACTATTTTGTCCTTGTGGAAACCATTAGCTAACAGTAAAAGATCTACAGAATAATCTCGGTTTAACACATGTAGACAATTAATCATACTACTGAACATCTCCATCCAGATTTTGTGGGTATTAATTTACATATGAGGCACTGAAAGTAGCATATTCAATTTATTTATTGTTTAATAGGGAGTTTCAGTGAAAAGCCCACAAATAAATTCAATCCCAAGAAATATAAATCTTAGACCCTGCCATGTAATGTCTAACTAACAATCTTAAGTGGAAGGTTCCACAAATCCCTATAATCAGATCACATATACACATGAAATCTAGACCTCTGGCAACAGATAGCACAGAACCTAGATACTGAGTAACGGATGGTGTAATCCCAAGAACACTACGATCTGTCTAGAATTTAGATGGTAAGTGTCTGTTTGTATGGTATTTGGACCTTGGGTGATGGGTAATATCTCTGTCTCTGGATAGCCAAATCATGGCTTCAGGCACTTGAAACTAAGACCACAGATGGGGATTTGTGTAACATTTAAGTAACAGATGTCCTGCACCTTGTGCTTATGCCTCGAATCCCATGAGCCTTAATTAACAACTTAATAATTGTAGTACCCAGGTAGTGAAGTGACATTTATTTCTATTTGTACTATCATTTTTTTTAGAAGACGTGACTGTCAAGAACACACACGAAACTTACATCTTAAACATTATATGACATGGATTTTGTGTAAAACTAGTGGTATCACATTAAACTGAGATTCACGTGACCATAGATAAAGACTTGTACCTAAACTACCTCATATTGAGGTTCAGATTCTTAATTACTTATGGGGTAAGCTATACTATTAGGTAAACCAATAGTACCTCAAGTCATGTAAAATCCCAACACAGGTTACAAATAAAATTAGTTATATAGTAAGTATATCATCAACTTATATAAGGATAGGAACATAAGAGTTCGTATTGGCTATGTACAACAGTAGAAAATATATTCTAGGGAGAGGAAATACCAGGGATGTTTCATTGACAAAAATCATATAAAATTACATTTTAAAGTATATCTAAAATAAATACATCAGTCAGTATGAATATTATGCTAAAATAATAAAACAATATATTTTTAAACTGTGACAGAGAAAGAAAGTAAGCAATGATTGGAAGTATTATCACTCATCTTAGTGCCATTGTCATCAAAGTCAATCATGTGTATAAGGATATGTGCACCCTATGTCATGTAACTTTATATCAGTCATACAGGCAGACGACTGATAATTTTAAAGGAATAAAATTACTGGCAGTGGCTACTGATATGCACCTGGAGAGGAAAAATATTTGGTAATGTACTTGATAAAAAACCTTACAGAGTACATGAAAAATGTTGCAGCATGCACCTGAAATAAGACTGCAAAACATCACCCCTGCATCTGATAGCAACCAATGTAGTGTTTATCGTATCTGTTTCTATAAAACTGATCACATAGGGTCAGTCCCAAGTAAAACCGAAGGTCTAAAAAAATCTGTGAGTGGTCTCTCTCAGAACTACATACATCTTGAAATGACAAAAAATCCCACTTAAGTAAATTGAAGCAGTTAATAACCCATTAAACTTACCGACATTGTAGAGGTGAGGATATATATATATATATATATATATATATATATATATATATATATATATATATATAAAACAGCTGTAGAGTGTTGCCTACAAAAACCTCTATAATTCATCACTGTTTGTCGATAAAATCGATGAAAATAGATTTTTCTTGTAATAGTATGGAGGCTCAGAATTTAACTGTTTATTCACTCCAATTTTAGAAGGCATACAGTTCTCCACCCTATTCTATCGTTTGCAAGCCTTTTCATATTTGTGTAACAATGGGAACTGACATCCAATTGAACCTGCCTACAAGCTTAGGTCTCCCTCTTCAGTTCCTCTCCCCCTTACTCATACACACATTTCCCTCCATTATCGTATTTCTCGATGCCTCAGCAAGTGAGGCACAAAGATCTTTCCTCTCTAATCCTTAGTCTGCCAATTTAGTCCCCAGCATTCTTCTGTAACACTGTATTTCAAATAATTCTTTTCCCCTCGTGTCTGTGCTGTTTACTGTCCACATTTTATTGCCATACATGGCTACACTCCAGTCAAACACTTTCATCGAAGACTTCCTAACACATGAATTTATATTTGATGTTAAAAATTTCACGTTTTCACAAGTGCTTTTGTTGATGTTGCCAGTCGTTGTTTAATACCCTCTTCGCTTTAAAAACTGTCAGTTATTTTTCTGCCTAAACAGCAAAACTTATCAGCTACTTTTAGTGTCTCGTTTCCTAAAGTATTTCGCTCAGCATCGTCTATTTCCTTCGGCTACACTTCTTTATTCTTGTTTTACTTCCGTTGGCGTAGATCTTACATCCTCTTTTCAAAATAATACCCACCCCCTTCAAATGAAGTCATTGCCGAGTGTGCCAGCATTACAATGCCATCAGCAAACCTCAAAGGCTTTATTAATTCTTCTTAGGCGTCAAATCATTTTCTTAAGTTCTCCTTGGTTTCCTTTACTGCCTGCTCTGTGTACAGATTCAATAAGGTGAGGCATAGGCTGCGACCCTTCCTCACTCCCTTCTCTACTACTGCCCCCCTTCCGCATCCTTCGCTCTCGTAAATGCAGTCTGGTTTCTGTAATAGTTGTAGATAATCTTCCACTCTCCCTAATAACTTCAAAATGACAAAGAGTATACTCCAGTCCACGCTGTTTGAGTACGCAGATAGGGAACTGATACTCGAGTTTCTGGTTTACTGAGACTGGATATCTTCGGTTAAAGGAGACTGTTGTGACTTGGCGAGACAGCCAAGCCACTACGAGGTAGCCGAAAGGCACGAGTTTAAGCTCACGCAGGCTGGTGTGAGGTCTGGAACAGTTAAAGGAGTTGAGTCTAGTTAAAAAAGTACGTAGCTTCTGGAATACTTAACTTTAATCCATAATTGGTAAACATCGGTCTGACGGTACATGCATCACAAGATAAATAGCAATTGATAATGGCGCCTTGCTAGGTCGTAGCAAATGACGTAACTGAAGGCTATGCTAACTATCGTCTCGGCAAATGAGAGCGTAATTTGTCAGTGAACCATCGCTAGCAAAGTCGGCTGTACAACCGGGGCGAGTGCAAGGAAGTCTCTCTAGACCGGCCGTGTGGCGGCGCTCGGTCTGCAATCACTGACAGTGGCGACACGCGGGTCCGACGTATACTAACGGACAGCGGCCGATTTAAAGGCTACCACCTAGCAAGTGTGGTGTCGCGGTGACACCACAGAGACAACTCTGACAGGAAATCGAACAGGGCGGGAGCTGCAAAAGTAAGGGGACCACTGCCATAAGCCGGCCGAAGTGGCTGTGCGGTTAAAGGCACTGCAGTCTGGAACCGCCAGACCGCTACGGTCGCAGGTTCGAATCCTGCCTCGGGCATGGATGTTTGTGATGTCCTTAGGTTAGTTAGGTTTAACTAGTTCTAAGTTCTAGGGGACTAATGACCTCAGCAGTTGAGTCCCATAGTGCTCAGAGCCATTTGAACCATTTGAACCACTGCCATACGTAAAGTTTCGTACTCCCTATAGATGAAACATCCCTTTGAACAATTATACAGGACTGTGCTTAACCTGACACACAATATTTTTAGCGCAACGCAATCTGACTTTCAAAAATCCCTACAAAAGAATGGCCCTGACTAACATTAACCTATACCTTTCACAAATCACTTACCTCACCAAAAATCTTCGTTACTCGAACTACTGCAAAACAGCGAGCGCCACTACCGCCAGCTAAATAAAAGATTCAAACTACGGAAGGCACTAACTACTGATAGGCATAGTTAGGAAATGAAGGATTTTAGTAGAGAACAAACAATGTATTTACCTTAACAGTGTTGAAAAATCATAATATACATAACAGATCATGACATCCAGTCTTACAAATTTCCAAACTCCGCCATCTCTCTCCCCACATCCACCACTGCTGGCGGCTCAGCTCCAACTGCGCAATGCTACGCGCTGTTAACATCCAGCTGCCGCTGCCCAACACTACAATGGCCAACAACAATGTAAACCAGCCACAGACTGCACACAGCACAGGCAGTGATTTTCATACAGAGCGCTACGTAACGTTGCCAATAAGAAAACATAAACAGCCTACTTACATAGCCCCCATGCTCCCCACGAAAAATTTTACAAATTGTTTTGGGCAGTGGCAAATAATGATTTGATAAAATTTTCCATAATTACAATAACAAAGAAATCAAATGCACACACTTATTGATACAATGTTGGTCAAAAGCTAAAATTTTCTCACAGTTCATAAAGACAGTCCTGATCGTTCATCACAGTAAAATAGCAGTGTTTTTCTCAAAGTCTGAGCAGTAAAAGAAAATGCACACGGAAGTTGTGGATTTCCATGCAATCTTGAAGAAGTAGTGTTGTCCTTCCAATGAAAAGACAGTGCTGACTCTTGACATGCAGACAGGTAATGGGCCACAACAGAGCAAACCCACAGCAGAGTCATTCGAAGTTTTGAAGAATATTGGTAGGTAGGTCATCACAGAGCAGACCCACTGTAGTCCTGGTAGAGAGTATGGTATAGGTGGGCCACCAGAGGTGCAGGCCCACTGCAGTCCTTGTAGAGATGGCCAGCAGCCATCTGTTGTGACTGTGCAGGTGCACAATCACCATTGAAGAGTCTTGCAGATAATATAGCAAGTCCATAACCACCACTTGTGCACTCACAAAGTTTTTTGGAATTGTCCTTAGAACCAGCAATGCTCTTATCCAGTCCCTTGCTGAATTATTAACACATGTGCAAACACTAACAGTCCCTACTTCTGACATATTGTCCATAGACTATGACCAACAGAAACGTGTACAGTGAAATGGAACTTACAAGTTAATAATATGATGAACTGGTGTCAATTACAATTTTATAACATAAGAATACAATTACAAAGGTACAAAATACATCATTAAAGAACATAACAATACAGATAACATTTGTAGTACAGGCTTTACAAAAGAATCGAAATAACATATACATCAGTGTTACAGGAATTATGACATGAGTACATACATAAAAGATCAGAATAACTTTCGAAACATCAACTTCACACATGAGCATTAAAACACAACAGAACAAATAATGTTTAAACATCTTTACAAAGTAAATAACATAGTATTAGAAAAATTCTACAACATAACAACATCAGCTGAACACATAAAGACAGGAAAAACACAAATAAACAAGAGTACACAAACACATAGCGGAATAACAGAAAGGGAAAGGACAGGGTTTGTTTTACTGCAGTATCTTGCAAACAAAACTTTCTTTATTTCTTGGAGATCTCCCTTCGTTCTTCATTATTTCAAAAAGTGCTATCTATACCTGCTTTCCGTACTTTTTTCGTAAAACTTCTCAATGCATTTCTTCCAATTCATCGCAACTTTTTCTCTTATATAGTCTAGCCCCTCTTAAGCTAACTTAAATCTACTGAGCTCAGATGCTAAACTAAGGGACGAGGCAATGCAGCAGCACAAAACAATTAACACAAACAGCAATGACAAAATATTCAAATTGGCCAAGCAAGCAGCAATATTACAACTAATATTACGCAATGAGCAGCAAACAAGAAAAATAAATCAGTAGTAAAACTGGCTTAACAGAGTAATGTAAAGTGAAATTTAGTAGTACTATGCCTGTCGAACAGCAGAAGCAAATGCAATAAATTATATCTAAACATGACAAAGCTCAAGCAGAAAAATATTACAGTAAAGACAACAATGCAGATAAGGGAAATGTCTATTCACATCTTAATGTCTATGTAATTGAAGTGGTGCACCACAACTTATTCTACAAAATAAATTACCAAGTACTTGAAAAGAAAATTATGAATGCAGTTCCTGTGAAGGTAAATGTCTTTTTTGTGCTCCCTCATTTTTTTTAAAAAAATTATTATTTACTCGATCTGTAGACAGAAAATATTTATATTAGTACATCTATAAAATTTTATTTTAACCAATGCTGCAGTGCAGCTAGAAACTAGATATTAAACAAAATGAGTAAATAAATACATAAAGCAAGCCATATGGCGTTTCTCTCAACTAGCAAGACAATAGCCGTGAAATGTTTCTCATTGTTTCATTAGGTATTTTAGTAAATATCATAAATTAAGAGCTCCACAGTATAATCATATGTTTTCAAGTTCGACCATGTCGTTTTTTGCGATGCTTTCTACAAAGGAACGTCAATAGCGAGGATAATGGCCTCCCTTTTTTTTCTCCACCTGTGCCTCTGAAAGGCACACGTTAATGGCTTTTTTCCAGGCGACTGTCGCCCAGCTGGGCAGCCACGACGCATTACGTGCAGGTGGTCACTTAACTTTCTTACCGAAATATTTACGACACCAGTTTCTCCTACAGTGACAGTCTCATATGAAAATTTCACAGGTCGAAAATTTACGTTACAAATGTGTAGAAACAAAATCCTGTAAATATAACAGTGTCCAAAAAATTTTCGTCGGCATTGTGGTACATTCATGCATTTACACACATTTCATAACTCTTAAAGTACGATTCTTGGTTCCAACATCCTTTTCCACAAATCAGAGTCCCTAACCACTACTCATTATTCCTTACCTCCTTATACATATACATATTCATCGACACTTCTTCAATATTTCATCATGAGAAATACGTAGCATAATAAACATTCCTCAACAACATAATACACATCGTTGTCGTAATAATAACATCGTAACACCTCAGTCAAATCTCAAAAACGTAGCTTTCTGCAATAATTTCAAACCCTAAAAAAATTCTCTGCTCATTTCAATAGTGTCATCTATCTCAAACGTACTATAAAAATCATGCTCCCTTACCAAATACTTCATTCAATGCTCTCATAGTATCACAATGGTTCTGAAAAAGTATGAACAGTTCACAAAGTACAGACAAAATACAACTTCGTAAGTGTGAAGTTATCCAACTGTGTAATTACGTAAACATCTGTCACTGACGTAGTAAAAAAAATGTTTGTCTCTCTCAGTTAAATGATCAGATAGCTGTGTAATTCTGTCTTAGAGAAGTATGGTACCGATGTGTAAAGTTGTATGAGCAAATACCATATTAGCTAGGGTTCCTTGTGCTTGCCAAACACATGGCACACAAAGTAGGCGTGCACCCCCTGAGGATTAATGTAATTATACCCTCAGGTGTTACAGATTACAGCAATGGAATGAAATGTATCACGGAAAACTTTCTTTGTAATTCAAAAATCTTGAAAAATAAATGGTTTAAGTAGAAAATTAATCACTCAAATGTGTCTCCTGTAGCGCTAAATGTGCGTCTTGCTGTAAGATAATTCTGTGGAACTGTCGTAGTTATCGTCCTCTGTAAGCAAAGTTCTGCTGAAGTCAATGTACTTACCTCATCATAAACGAAAGTGAAATGCTTTGCGTATAGATATCGTAGTTATTATGTACCTTACCGTGATCAAGAAAGTACTATAATGTAACGTATTGTTGTGTTACGGAAAAAGCTGTCTCATTGTAGTTATACCACAGAAGTTACTACTAAAACATATTTTACTTTCCAGAATAATTCAGAAAAACTGTGCATTAGCAGTACCAGAATATGTTCTAAGTATGTGTGCTTTATAGTCGTTACTTAATCGTGCAACTAACAAGCAAGAATGTACAAATAACAACACTGTGTCGTCTGTTCACTATAACAATGCATTCGTAATTTCTGTTTAAAAATTTTCCCTAGGTTCTAGGCTGGATAGTTAACTTCAAAACATTGTTGCATGTTAACAGTTTCTCAGTGTGACAAATTGTACTAGTAGCGTGAAGTGAAAAATTTTATGGCAAAGACAAAGTTAAAAAGCAGATTCTCTCTCAATAAACGGTTTTACATGTGAAATGTGGTGCAATCCTTTACTCTTCCTAGTACGCAGAGGTTCAACTTGAACGGAATTATCATGCAGTATACTGGAATTTTTGTCAAGGTTAGCGTCTATGTTATTTTTCTCTAAGCCAACTGGCGCATGCGGCTGCCTGCGGTGCGAGTCATTGTCTGTTCCTCTGTTGGCGCGTGTCGTTATTGGGATTAGGAGACCTAACTTCTACAAATTCACCTTGTGGAGAGTGCCCTGCTCTGTTTGAATCCCGCCAGTTTGGATGGAATTCAGGTCTGTCGTTTTGTCGGTAGTTTACATAGTTTCTTGTTTGTCGGTCATGTGGTGGAGAATTTCTCCCAGAATCGTAACTGCGCGCTGAACTGTTGCGTCTGAAGTTATTCTGTCTCCCTTGATAATAATTGTTTTTGTTCCCATATTATCTGTTTCTATGGTAATCTCTGTCATATTCATTACTACGGAAATACGATCTTTCTGTGTAACTATTATTACTCTGCCAGTGGTTGTCATATGGGTGGTGTCTGTTTTGGTCACGATTTGCGTTGTAAGAATAGACTTGTTGTGCCCAGTTGTTGTTTCTGTCGTCATGGAATTGTGACGGATGTGACCTGTAGTGATTGTTTTCCTGTTTTCGCATCCCGTGACTGTCTGTGTCAATTTCTAATTCTTGTAAGAGTCCCTGAAAAGCTTCAATGTCGTCTTTGCAACGTCCTGCCAAAATAAAATTTCTTAAATGTTCAGGCAATTTCATTAAGCAAATGCGGATGAGTTCTGAAGGGCTGTATGGGTTTGAAAGATACTGATTCTTATGCAACATGTCTTCAAAATATTTGACAAGACTGGAAAATTCAGATTGTTCAAAGTGTTTCATCATGATGATGCTATGTTTTACTCGGTCTTGTGTAGCTTGAGACCAATATGCTGAGAGGAAGGCATGGTAAAATTCTCCTTCACTGTGACAATCGTGAATGACCGATCGCATTCTTACAGCTGGTTCACTCTCTAAGTAGCCACACGTAAATTCTAACCTGTGCTCCACTGACCAGTTGGGAGGAAAACAATGAGAGAATTGATGGAGCCATGCTTGTGGATGAATGTCGTTGCCAGAATTCTTAAATGTTTTGAATTTACGTGTAGTAATGAACAGCTTATAGTCAAAATCATCATGTCGGCGAGTCACATGTCGGTCATTGTTACGTAGTTTCGGCGGCTCCATCTCAAAATTCGGTGTACCTTGCAAATTTCTTTCATAATTTCCGAAGTGCCCTGAGTTATTATTTTTTGGCTGTTCCGTATTTCTATGTCCCTCTTCCCGTATTGGAGCGTGAGTGGCCTCTGAAATACGTAATTCTTGTATTACCTGAGTCAGCTGATCTTGTACTTCCCGGATTTCTCTTTGGTGTTGCGTATTAATTTGATTTTGATTTTGTTTGAATTTCCTAATTTGTTCGCACTCTTCTGTGTCATTAAAGACTACCGGTTTTGTGTCATTCAGATTATCATCTACCTTCGTAGATAAGTTAGTGAACTGATCCGAAAGTTCGGCTAGTTTCTCCGATAGTGAACACATTTCCTCAGTATGTTTTTCTGAACCAAGTTTCAGTGTGTCCATTTGTGTTGAAATTGAATCTACTGTGTCCTTTAAGTTTTCCTGAGTTTCTGCAAGTTGCGTAACCGAATCGGTAGATACAACTGAGTCAATTTTAGCCCACAAGGTCTCATGATTTTCATGAACAATGGTTTGCAGTTCTTTTATGGCTGCTTCGTGATTCTGTAATGCATTTTCATGCCGCGAAAAAATAGGTTGAAAATGCTCACAAATTTGTGTTTTTTCGTCATTACAGACTTTTTGACATTTCGATTCAATGTTATGTAACTCAGTAGTTAAATCTTCACGTGTTTGTTCAAGTGTGGTGTCTAACTTCCGAAGATTTTGTTCCATTGTGTCTAACTTTTGAAGCTTTTGCTGTGTTTGTCTCTGATTTTGTTCCATTGTGTCTAACTTTTGAAGCTTTTGCTGTGTTTGTCTCTGATTTTGTTCCATTTGTTGCATTAATTGCAATAATAATGTATTAGTGTTTGGAATCAGTTTCTCTATGCTTTTCGGCAGAGAATTTGCACCGGCAACATTCACATTTTGACAAGCAGAAAATGTGTCTTGACTTATTTGAGAAAACGGTGAGGACACAAAACCTGAATCTACAGTATTTGCAAGATTGTGTCCTGTCATTTCGGATTCCTGAGGCGAGCTCTTGCCGACCGATCGATCGATAATGCTTCCCTGTTCACTAATTGTTTCACTGCCTACAGCATTATTTGCAGCCCGCTCCATTTCCCTATGCACAATTACCAAATTACTACTTTGAACATTAGTTAATTCATTACTCGGCGGCGCTGATAAGCTACGCTCGTCGTCACTATTATTTCTCAGTTTACTTTGGAGCCTAGTGTTACGTTTTTCACACGCCATTATTGTCACAATATTTCACACGACAACACAGAAAAGCACTATTTGAAGAGCAAAATAAGAAAACACATTAACATAGCACTGAAAATGATATCTAGTTAATTGCAAGCGCAGCTGCAAAATACTTGGTGCAAATCTACATGCATGCCACACCTGTTTTACTGTACAACAATGAAAGACTGCAACTACAAAGGAGATTCCCTCTACAACTACATGCTAGCAATAAACAAAATCTACACTAATTACACAAACTACAAGAAAAAATCAGAAGATTCCAGTGAGGTATCCTCGGCTAAGGGTCGACATATGAAACGTCCCCTTTGAAAAATTATACAGGACTGTGCTTAACCTGACACACAATATTTTGTTAGCACAACGCAATCTGACTTTCAAAAATCCCTACAAAAGAATGGCCCTGACTAACATTAACCTATACCTTTCACAAATCACTTACCTCACCAAAAACCTTCGTTACTCGAACTACTGCAAAACAGCGAGCGCCACTATTGCCAGCTAAATAAAAGATTCAAACTAAGGAAGGCACTAACTACTGATAGGCATAGTTCGGAAATGAAAGATTTTAGTAGAGAACAAACAATGTATTTACCTTAATAATGTTGAAAAATCATAATATACATAACAGATCATGACATCCAGTCTTACAAATTTCCAAACTCCGCCATCTCTCTCCCCACATCCACCACTGCTGGCGGCTCACCTCCAACTGCGCAACGCTACGCGCTGTTAACATCGAGCTGCCGTTGCCCAACACTACAATGGCCAACAACAATGCAAACCAGCCACAGACTGCACGCAGCACAGCCAGTGATTTTCATACAGAGCGCTACGTAACGTTGCCAATAAGAAAACATAAACAGCCTACTTACATAGAGCAAGAAAATTGACTGAACATCTCCAAAGGGAAGGCTTCAGGACTATCTACTGACTCAGTGCTGTACGATTATCCACATTAAAGCATTATATCCTTAAGGTAAACAAGAGATGCAGAGAAATATCTTTTAAACTAAGGTTTGTGGAAATTGGTGAAATGAATATGGAAAGTAAATGAAACTCAGTTTCCATTTATTGCAATGTAACATATGTCAATAATTGTAATTACAGAGCCCCAGCGCTATCCTTGAATTACCAGTGCCTTCCGCGATCGAAACGTAGAGAGGTTGTGGTACTAATAGGAAACGATTAGTGATTCTAAGCAACGCGAACAACACATACATTGAAATGATTCTACTGTTCCACGCGGGAAATGACGAACACGATATTTTTCTATGTTCGACGAATGGTGCTAACCAACAAACCTGCATTATGTACACCGAGCATGAACCAAAACGCCATTTTCCACCTGAAACTTGTTTTACCATGCATGTTTTTCCGGAACTTTACACACGTAGAATCATTTTCAATATGAAAAGTAGATGGCTATATCACTTGCACTGTTCTTAGTCGTATGCAGAGAAGTGCGTGTAGCGAAGAGTAGAAGATGATTCCGGAACAAGTAGCTATTAAAGCCATCAACTAAGTCCTTACGCGGCTAGTTTTCCGTAAGCACTTTATCCATAATTAAGCACCCAGAAGAAAGAGTTCCGAAATGAAAGTTGACGGGTTCAGAGGATACGTGATCCAGAATAAACTCCTCGCATAGTAGCGGAGTGTGCGCTGATGAGAAACTTATTGGTAGGTTAAAAGTATATGTCAAACCGAAACTCTAACTCGAGACCTTTGCCTTTCGAAGGAAGGTACTCTACCGACTACGCTACCCAAGCAAGACTCAAAAAAGACCATTGCTCATAGCTCTACTTCCGCCAGTACCTCATCTCCTACCATAAAAACTGCATAGAAGTTCTCCTGCGAAACGTCCAGGACTAGCGCTTCTGTAAGAAAGGAATTGCAGAAACATGGCTTATCGAAAGGTAAAGGTCCCGAGTACGGATCTTGGTCTGTCACATAGTTTTTATCTGTCAGGAAGCTTCATACCAGCGCACATTCCGCTGCATAGTGAAACATTCATTCCTCAAACATTCCCCAGGCACTGGCTAAGAGATGTCTCCACAAAATCCTTTCTGCCAGGAGTGGTAGTCCAGCAACTGAGAAGTTAGGAAGATGAGAGATGGGACACTGCCGGAAGTTGAGCTGGGAGGACGGGTCGTGAGTTGTGCTTGGATAGGCAGTCGGCAGAGAACTTTCCCGAGAAAGGCAAGGTCCCTCAGTCTATATTTTCCCTAGGTTCCAGTCTGGGTCGGTTCTGCATGAGGACGCCTCATCTTTCCAGTCCATCTAGTTCCCAACCCCGTTCTATAGCACCACGTCTCAGATGATTCAATTACCTTCTTTTCCCGTTTTCCCACAGTCTATGATTAGTACAACACAATGCTGTGCACTAAACGTACATTCTCGGAATTTTTTCCTCAAATGAAGGCCGCTGTTTGTTACTGCGAGACTCTTTTTGGTTCAAATGGTTCAAATGGCTCTGAGCACTATGGGACTCAACTTCTGAGGCCATCAGTCCCCTAGAACTTAGACCTACTTAAACCTAACTAACCTAAGGACATCACACACATCCATGCCCGAGGCATGATTCGAACCTGCGACCGTAGCAGTCGCGCGGTTGCAGACTGTAGCGCCTAGAACCGCTCGGCCACTCGGGCCGGCAGAGACTTTTTGTCCTGCTCATTTGCTTTTCATGTCCTCCTTACTTACCTCATTACGTGTTACTTTCCTTCCAAGATAGTAGAATTCCTTAATTTAACTCACTTCTTGGTCCCTAATTTTGATGTTAAGTTTGTCGCTAATCTCGTGCGTGCTGCTCCTCATTACTCTCATCTTTGTTCGGTTTACTCTCAGTCCATATTCTGTAGTTATTAAACTGTACAATACATTCAACACGCCCTGGACGTCTTCTTTACTTTCATTTAGGACAGTAATGTCATCAACGAATACTATGATTTATATCCTTCCACCATGAATATTAACCTCAATCTTGAACCTTTCTTTTATTTCTGTCATTGCTTCTTCGATGTATGGACTGAACAACAGGAGCGACAGACAATATCCCAGTCTTATGACCTTTCTAATCAGAGCATTTCGTTCTAGGTCCCCAGTTTTAATATTCCCACTCGGTTCTTGTACATAATTTACACTATCGGTCTATCCGTACAGCTTACTCATATTTTTCTCAGAACATCTAACATCTTGCACCATTTTACAGTGTTGACTACATCGACAAATCCTATGAACATGTCTTTATTTTTCTTAAGGTTCCATTATCTATTGCAATGCCAGGATTGACTCTGTGGTGCCTTTACCTTACCTAAAGCCAAACCGATCGTCATCTAACAAATTCTCAGTTTTATTTTCCATTCTTCTCTACATTATTCTTGTCAGCACCTTGGATGAATCAGCCATTAAGATGATTCTGCGATAGTCTCGGGTTTGCCTGCCCTTGGCAGTATGAGGTCACTTATCAGTATAACGTTACACCCGTTCTTGTCTGGATACGTGGACTAATTCAGTTGCAAAGGCTGTCACGTGAACTGGCCCAGAACTGATGCAATTGGTCCTTATGTCCTCAATACCTTCACTGAGACGGAGTTTTCATCCGAGCGTGTCCTACACATGATCTCTGGAGACAGATGTGACGATTTTGCTGGCCATAGGAGTCTCTCAACACCACACACACCATGTTTATAGAGACGTGTGCCCTGTGTGAACGAGCATTGGCATGTTGAAAAAATTGTGGCATGAGAGGTGACACTTGACAACGCACGATGTCTGTTGTGTCTACCAGCCGTGACCTGAATTCACTCGATGACTCCCCACATCATGATGCCAGGAACGACACCGCTGAGCCTCTCCAACCCATTGGAAGAATTCGACTGGTCGCTACCACACTCAACGGTCACGGCTCCGAACTGTGTTTCTTATCCGAACACAATGCGACGCCATTCATCATTAGTCCATGCTTTCCAGCCGCTACACCGAGCCAAACGCAGCCTTTTGTTTTGTCCTGTTAGTGGCAGCCTCCGCATGGGCGGAATTCTGTAGTCCAACAGCTCCTAGTCTCCGACGAATGGTGGGAGCAACACAGTATGTTGCAGGGTGCTCGTTATTTGTTCTCGGATGTCGGCCGCAGATGTGAAGGGGTTACGATGTGTCCTGATGCACAACGTGGAGATTTTCCCTTCTGGTGGTCAGAAGTGGTCGGCTGGAATGTGTAAGACGAATATGCCTGCCCTCGTATCCCATGCTTTCCACCACTGGGCCACTGCCTCAGTGCCCCAGAGCACGATCCATCCGACCAGACGTCCAAACGGACATCAACACTGAGGGCCCTTTCAAACTCTGTCAGGCACTGATAATGCTGTCTCACAGCGTCACGCTGAATCACAATGTCTTTCACAGTGGTCACTAAACATCTGACACCTTTCGCGCTCCTTATATACCCCACGTGGTCTGATAACAATACTAGTGTACTTTGATGGCCGTTTGACCTGTCACAGAGAAGCGCAACTAATCGTTTACACACAATCCGGTGGTAAGTACGTCTATGAAGTTATATTGACATCCTATCATGTCTTCTGGCTACTTCACTCTTTTCAGGCAGTCTGCGTCACTTGCCGAGTGTGTAAGCTCTCAGGCCACAGGATGATCACACTTGTGTCAGTCGCTTCTAAAACTAATATCTGAAGATCCGCAGTGCACAGTTTACTGGTGAGACGCTTTTGAGACAAAGCAGAATACTTGACTAGTAACGACAAGTAGCAGCAGCACTCCGTCTTCAGGCCACAAGTCGCCCATCGGGACCATCCGACCGCCGTGTCATCCTCAGATGAGGATGGGATAGATGGGGCGTGTGGTCAGCACACCACTCTCCCAGTCGTTATGATGGTTTTCTTTGACCGGA
The DNA here is from genome assembly GCF_021461385.2 of Schistocerca piceifrons. Lineage (NCBI taxonomy): Eukaryota > Metazoa > Arthropoda > Insecta > Orthoptera > Acrididae > Schistocerca > Schistocerca piceifrons. Next base: position 496,647,805 of record NC_060143.1, on the reverse strand, counting down.
GCCGCTACTAGTCCATAGGGTAGCTCCTCAATTGGCATCACGAGGCCGAGTGGACCCAGAAAAATGGCAACAGCATATGGCGGCCCGGATGCTCACCCATCCAAGTGCCGACCACGCCCGACAGCGCTTAACTTTGGTGATTCGCGGGAACTGGTGTATCCACTGCGGTAAGGCCGTTGCCCAGTAACGACAATTGGGTAGATGTAAATCGTGCACCAGTCACGTAATCAATGCACCACGTTCCCTTTAATAACACTGTAGGAACAGGCCAAACGGACGTAAATTTTACTGCACACATCAGTGGGAGCTGTTTATCGACATACCTGCGCTGCCCACTACCCCCGCTACTGGAGAATATTGCGCTCACAGAAAGACTGTGGATGTGGTTTATGCACGACGTAGAAACGCCTCGGTTTCTACTCCTACAGCGACACCAATCCAAGCAACGAACTGTATCAAGATGTATCATGGCCTTCTCGTGCAACTGACTTAACCCTCTCTCCACAGCAGGAAAGGGAGTGTTAGCAAGTACAAATTCTTTTCATGTCTAGTGTTCATTGAGTATATGTACTAGGCAGTAAAATGGGTAAAAAATAGGAAGGAAGACTAGTGTTTAACGTCCCGTCGACAGCGTTGTCATTAGGGACGAAACACAAGCTCGGATTAACGAAGGATGGAGAAGGAAATCGGCCGTGTCCTTTCAAAGGAAGCATCCAGACATTTGTCTTAACCGAATTAGGGAACTGACGGAAAACCTAAATCGGGATGGTTGGCCATGGATTTGAACAGTCGTTCCTGAATGCGAGTCCAGAAAAAATAGGATAACGAATTACTTAAAGATTGTGTGAAATATGACATCCAAATACCAGAATGTTACAAAGAAATTATACGCCAAAATCAGTTGCTATTTATCTCATATCTTTTATACTTGGGTGGGTGGACATGCTGTACCACATGTGTACCACAACCATGTTGTATAAATAATTACTTTAGCTCTGATATTTTCTTTTTTCGTTTTAGACTCATGAGTCTTCTGACTGGTCTGATGCGGCCAGCCATGAATTCCTCCCCTGTGTCAAACTTTTCATCTCAGAGTAACACTTGCAACCTAAGTCCTCAATTCCAGTCTCTGTCTTCCCCACGGTTTTTACCCTCTACAGCTCCCTCTAGTACCACGAAAGTTATTCCCTGACGTTTTAACTTGTGTCCTATCAACCTGTCCGTTCTTCTTGTCAGTGTTCTCCATACATCCTTTCCTCACCGATTCTGCGCAGGAGCTCCTCAGTCCTCACTTTATCAGTCCAGCTAATTTTCAAGACTCTTCTGTAGCACCACATCTCAAATGCTTCGATTCTCTTCTGTTCCGGTTTTCCCACAGTCCATGCTTCGCTACCATACAATAATGTGATCCAAACGTACATTCTCAGAAATTTCTTCCTGAAATTAAGGCCTATGTTTGATACTAGCAGACCTTTTTGGCCAGGAATGCCCTTTCCACCACTGTTAGTATTCTTTTGACGTCCTCCTTTCTGCGTCTGTCATGGGTTATTCTGCTGCCTAGAAAGCTGAATTCCTGGACTTAGTCTACTTCGTGACCCCCAATTCTGATATTAAGTTTCTCGCTGTTCTCATTACTGCTACTTCTCATTATTTTCGTCTTTCTTTGATTTACTCTCAGTCCATATTCTGTACCCATTAGGCGGGTTCATTCCATTCAACGGATCCTGTAATTCTTCTTCGCTATCACTGAGGATAGCAATCTCATCAGCAAATCTTACGATTGTAATCATTTCACCCCGAACTGTAATCCCGCACTTGAATTTTTCTCTTATTTCCGTCACTGCTTCATCGATGTACAGATTGAACAGTAGGCGTGAGAGACTACATCCCCGTCTTACGTCCTTTTTAATCCGAACACTTTCTTCCTGTACTTGCGCTCTTATTGTTCCCTGTTGTTTCTTGTATGTACTACGTATTACCCATTTTTCCCTATATCTCACTCATACTTTTCACAGAATTCAATATCTTCCACCATTTTATATCGTCGAATGCTTTTTTCAGGTTGACAGATCCTATTAACGTGTCTTGATTTTCCTCCAGTCTTGCTTCCATTATTAGACGTAACGTCACTGCCTCTGTGGTGCCTTTACCTTACCTAAAGCCGAGCTGACTGTCATCTCGCTTAAATATAGGCTATAGCAGCATTAAAATGCATTACTTTCTGAATGAGTCGCAGTCGTCATTAGACATACTAGCCGTCAAGTGACTATTAAACAGTCGTTTACAGCTGACAAAATTTTTGCTGGTTGTGATTGCGCTTTCGATAATTCGTTATTTTCAAGAATTTGAGACTTACCCTATATAGGGCGCAGCAGGAGGATCTTAAATACTGAAATATGTGACAGGAACTATTGTTCGAAGCAAAATGGTGTAGCGAACGTGGGCTAAATGCATGCCTTTCTTAATGTATGCGTGAGTACTTTTTTATCTTCGATTTTCTGAAACAAACCCGTTGTACTGCAAGCTCCTTGCTCTCCATATTTTGGGAGGAGGTAGTATGCATCAAATCAAGAAAAAATTGTCTACTAAAGATAGTCTCTGAAGCGCATACTTTAAGACCTATGAGCATTTGTTGAGCGGAACAGATTTGTTTCACAATAGTGAAAATGAGCAAGTGCTCCTAGCTGTTAAAGTGTGCAGTTTAGAACACATGTTTACTGGACTTCTTTGCTTCGAGTGATTGTTCCTGTCGTATCCCTGAATACTGACCATTCCTCCTGGGAAACCCTGTGTAGACTGCACACAAATATTCAGGAAAGGAGATATGCGTTCCAAGCAAAAAGTTTCAAACTGCTGTTGATCAGTGCGTAAATATCATAATTAATGAAATATGCACATAGACCTTACCATGTTTAGACACTTTAGTTGTCAGTAGCCTGTTTGTATGTTGGCAGCGCTATAGACTGTGTTAATAAAACTGACAGCTCGTTGCGCCCTCGGCAAGAGATTCTGTGGTTGGAAAGAGTTGCAGTTAGAGAGTTGATATGGAAGTGTATGGACATGTTCTTCTTAGTGGAGACTCTGTGTTGGTAGGACATGCAATGTAAAGTAAGATGGAATTTCTTATAAGAAAATATGCAAGGAAAGATATGATAATGAGTATATGGTTGATAATGTTTCGATAGTGGAATTATTGACAAATATATAATTTTTGAAACTGGATGTCACACGAATAGGGTACAATTTTCTGAATACATTGTCTGCTCTACAACCAAATCTTTCTTTTGCTAGCCATATGCCTCTAAGTAGTTAGAGCCGATGTAAACCTTTTATTTAGATGGCTGTTGCTGCTACTTGCTGTAATTGCTGTAGTTCGTGTTATGAAGATTTTCTGTGAGGTAAGTGACTTACGAAAAAGAATAGGGTTTGTATTATCAGGATTTGTGACTGAAATGAGTTTAGGCAATTAACAGAGTTGCAGATCCTTTCATATTTCTTTAATTTCATATTTTTTGTATTTGTATTATTGTTAGGATTGCTTGCAATTCAGGGCCATTCTTTTGTGTTAATCCCTGGAAGTCATGTTGTCAATGTACAGCAGTCAGACTGCGATGGGCTTGTATATTGTGGGTAATAAATGAATAGGTTAAGTTTGAGTCGTCTTTGTCAGGGAAAATTCGGTAAGTTAGTGTATAATAAAAATAATTAAAGAGTTAGTTTCAAAGTGACAGGGACAATAATCTTAAACTGTTCGGCCCACTTCATGTTTCTACTGAGCAATGCATTTCTAGGGGAAGGACACCTCCTTCCACATTTGCTGATGCTGATATGTAGTTTTGTTCATCTAGCTCTTACGATACAATCTTGCTAATTTGACTGCCGATCCTTACATTTTTCGTCGCTGTACCTGTATTCTTGAATCATACAGTAAAACACATAAGCCCAGATTTTTATTATATTCACTGCACTATTACGTTTGATGTTGCTTAGTTTATTTAACGTACTTCAAACGATCTCCCATCGCACAAGTAAATAAATTCTTCGAAATTCTGAAAGTTGAGTCCCGCACCCTACATGTTAAAAAAAGGGAAAAAAGTAACCTGTTGAACCTGTTAACACATGTAACACACGCTAGTGAGCAAATGAGCACTGTAGACGAGTACAGAAAGCGGCAGGTAAGCTTCCCAAATACGCGTAAATACCGGTGCAAATAGAATACCGCACGTCACGGTGCCGACGTAGCCTTACAGCAGGTTGCAAACACGGACACTGACACGTTTCGATCATGAAAGCAAATACGTGGTGCAGAGGGCGATATCCGCCCTGCATGTACTGCGCTGACAAGCCAATCAATCGGATTACCTCCGACCACGTTCGCGAAATCAGTTCCGCGAGATCGCAAACGAGCCAGTCGCAGCGAGCATGGTCGCCTACGTCACTCTAACATTCACGTGTCATGATTGCAGGACACTAAATTTCACAAGCAAACAGTCCATCCACGGAACGTTCTACGCGGATGATTTTGGTTACTGCGTCATCAGGTTCAAAAGCTCTCTCTCCATATATCTTAAGTCCGTGTTGAAGGCAAACGGTTAACACTTTGTAGACGCTCAACACATTTGTAAAAAAGTATCTCAAATTTACTAACGTTTCATTTTATGCACGACCTAACAGACTAAATGCGACATGCATGTCACAGTGTCGCTAATTAGTTCAGTAGCTAATGGAAACAAAACACAGGCATACACTGGTAACTGAAAACATTATGACTACTGCCCACCGATACGTTGGATGCCGTGTGGTTGCGTTGCGGACACATGGCGCGGTAGCAAAAGTACGTAAGTGAAGCATAGAGGATGGGTGATTATCCCAGCGAAGGTATGGACTACAAATGGGGAAATCCATTGAGATAAGCGACTTTGACAAAGGTCAGATTATTATTACACAGAGCCTGGAACGAGTACCTTGGAAACAGCGAAACTGATCGAATGTTCACGTGTTATTGTCGTGAGGATGTATGGAAACAGGTAGAACGACAGCGAAACTAACACTAGGCCCTAAATGGTTGGACGCCCACGAGTGGGGTTCGGAGGCTTCTCCGCTCTGTAATGTATTACTGAAGGTCACCTGTGGCATCTCTGACGAAAGAGGACTATGCTGGTGCACGCACAAGGGTTTCGGAGCACACCTTTCATCGTACATTGTTGAACATGGATCTCCACAGCTGATCACCCCAAAGTTTTCACGCGTTGACCCAACATCAACGTCGATTACGATTGCAGTGGGTACGGGAACATCGGAATTCACCCGTCTACCAATGGAAACGTGTCGGTTCTTCGAGTGAATCACATTTTTGCTACACTAGGACGATGGTCGTCTCGACAAACGTCATCACTGAGGTGGAAGGTGACTCGAAACGTGCAGCGCGCCAGTGGCGCAGGCTGGTTGGCTCTAAGCACTATAGGACTTAACATCTATCGTCATCGGCCACTAGAACTTAGAACTACTTAAACCTAACTAACCTAAGGACATCACACAACACCCAGTCATCACGAGGCAGAGAAAATCCCTGACCCCCCCGGGAATCGAACCCGGGAACCCGGGCGCGGGAAGCGAGAACGCTACCACACGACCACGAGCTGCGGACGCAAGCTGGTGGGAGCATTATCATGGTAATGGAGACGTTCTCCTGTGCTTATGTGGGACCTGTGGTAGTAATCGAAGACACGCTGAAGCTGCGAACCACCTGCATTTCTTCATACTTGATGTCTACCCCGAAAGCGATGTTATATTTCAGCAGTACAACTGGCTGTGTATCGAAGACAGAACAGTGATGCAGTGGTTTGAAGAGCATTGTGGTGAACTCACTTTGGCGCCTCGGCGTCCAAATTCGTCTGACGTAAATCCTATGGAACCCAACTGGGTCGCTGTCGGGTGCCATCACAGCGTACGCAAATTAGCGGCTCATTATTTACTCGAAATACATGAGCTGTGCGTAGACGTCTAATGACACATACCTCCACTAACCAACCAACAAACTGTCGGATCGCTGATACGCAGAATCCGTGATGTATTTCGTTCCAAAGACGGAAAAACAAGCTATTAAGCAGAATTTGGCTCAACAGTGTACGTCCTCATAATTCATCGATATACAATGATTTTTTTTGTTCTGTGTATTTGAATGACGGTTTTTCTTTACAGTAGCTCTGTCTACCGCATCTCAGACAATTTCTGTAAAGTTTCCATACGTGCTTTAATGTTCATCCAACTGAAATACGTCAGTGTTACGTTTCCAGCATACACCACTAAGCAACAATTTATCATCCAGTGTCGCGATGTTTTCCTGTATCACAAAGAACTAAGGTGTGTGTCGTGTAATTTTGTTCTATCCAATGGTCTAAACTTTGTCATTGTTGTTGAAGTCTTCAGTCCGAAGACTACTTGAATGTGGCTATCCACGCTACTCTGTCCTTTGTAAGCGTCTTCACCCCCGCATAACTGCTTCAAACTATATTCATTTGCATCTGCGCGCTATATTCAAACCAGGGCCTCCCTCATACTTACCCCCCCACCGAACCCCCTTATGAAATTGACGTCTCCTTGACGCCTAAGGATTTGTCCTATCAACCGATCCCTTCTTTTAGTCAAGAAGTGTCATGTTGTTGTTGTTGTTTTTGTAGTCTTCAGTCCTGAGACTGGTTTGATGCAGCTCTCCATGCTACTCTATCCTGTGCAAACTTCCTCATCTCACAGTACCTACTGCAGCCTACATCCTTCTGAATCTGTTTAGTGTATTCATCTCTTGGTCTCCCTCTATGATTTTTACCCTCCGCGCTGCCCTCCAACAGTAAATTGGTGATCCCTTGATGCCTCAGAACATGTCCTACCAACCGAACCCATCTTCTAGTCAAGTTGTGCAACAAACTCCTCTTCTCCCCAATCCTATTCAGTACCTCCTCATTAGTTATGTGTTCTATCCATCTAATCTTCAGCATTCTCCTGTAGCACCACATTTCAAAAGATTCTATTCTCTTTTTCTCCAAACTATTTATCGTTCATGTTTCACTTGCATACAAGGCCACACTCCATACAAAAACTTTCAGAAACGACTTCCTGACACTTCAATCTATGCTCGATGTTAACAAATTTCTCTTCTTCAGGAACGCTTCCCTTGCCATTGCCAGTCTACATTTTATATCCTCTCTACTTCGACCATCAACAGTTATTTTGCTCCCCAAATAGGAAAACTCCTTTACTACTTTAAGTGTCTCATTTCCTAATCTAATTCCCTCAGCATCACCTGATTTAATTTGACTACATTCCAATATCCTCGTCTTGCTTTTGTTGATGTTCATCTTATATCCTCCTTTCAAGACACTGTCCATTCCATTCAACTGCTCTTCCAAGTCCTTTGCTGTCTCCGACAGAATTACAATCTCATCGGCGAACCTTAAAGTTTTTATTTTTTCTCCATGGATTTTAATACCTACTCCAAATTTTTCTTTTCTTTCCATTACTGCTTGCTCAATACACAGATTAAACAACATCGGGGAGAGGCTACAACCCAGTCTCACTCCCTTCCCAACCACTGCTGCCCTTTCATGTCCCTCGACCCTCCGTATTTTATCCCTGCCACCTTCAGAATTTGAAAGAGAGTATTCCAGTCAACATTGTCAAAAGCTTTCTGTAAGTCTACAAATGCTAGAAACGTAGGTTTGCCTTTTCTTAATCTAGCTTCTAAAATAAGTCGTAGAGTCAGTATTGCCTCACATGTTCCCATATTTCTACGGAATCCAAACTGATCTTCCCTGAGGTCAGCTTCTACCAGTTTTTCCATTCGTCTGAAAAGAATTCGTGTTGGTATTTTGCAGCCGTGACTTATTAAACCGATAGTTCGGTAATTTTCACATCTGTCAACTCCTGCTTTCTTTGGGATTGGAATTATTATATTCTTCTTGAAGTCTGAGGGTATTTCGCCTGTCTCATACATCTTGCTCACCGGATGGTAGAGTTCTGCCAGAACTGGCTCTCACAAGGCTGTCAGTAGTTCTAATGGAGTGTTGTTTACTCCCGGGGCCTTGTTTCGACTTAGGTCATGCAGTGCTCTATCAAACTCTTCACGCAGTATCATATAGCCCTTGTATAGACCCTCTATATACTCCTTCCACCTTTCTGCTTTCCCTTCTTTGCTTAGAACTGGATTTCCATCTGAGCTCTTGATATTCATACAAGTGGTTCTCTTTTCTGCAAAGGTCTCTTTAATTTTCCTATAGGCAGTATCTATTTTACCCCTAGTGAGATAAGCCTCTACATCCTTACATTTGTCCTCTAGCCATCCCTGCTTAGCCATTTTGCACTTCCTGTCGATCTCATTTTTGACACGTTTGTATTCCTTTTTGCCTGCTTCATTTACTGCGTTTTTATATTTTCTCCTTTCATCAATTAAATTCAATATTTCTTCTATCACCCAAGGATTTCTACTAGCCCTCGTCTTTTTACCTACTTGATCCTCTGCTACCTTCACTACTTCATCCCTCAAAGCTACAGTATTTCTTTCCCCCATTCTTGTCAATTGTTCCCTTATGCTCTCCCTCATACTCTGTACAACCTCTGGATTTGTCAGTTTATCCAGGTCCCATCTCCTTAAATTCCCACCTTTTTGCAGTTTCTTCAGTTTTAATCTAGAGTTCATAACCAGTAGATTGTGGCCAGAGTCCACATCTGCCCCTGGAAATGTCTTACAATTTAAAACCTGGTTCCTAAATCTCTGTCTTACCATTATACAATCTATCTGAAACCTTAGAGTATCTCCAGGGTTCTTCCATGTATACAACCTTCTTTCATGATTCTTAAACCGTGTGTTAGCTATGATTAAGTTATGCTCTGCGCAAAATTCTACCAGGCGGCTTCCTCTTTCATTTCTTAGCCCCAATCCATATTCACCTACTATGTTTCCTTCTCTCCCTTTTCCTACTACCGAATTCCAGTCACCCATGACTATTAAATTTTCGTCTCCCTTCATTACCTGAATAATTTCTTTTATCTCATCATACATTTCCTCAATTTCTTCGTCATCTGCAGAGCTAGTTGGCATATAAACTTGTACTACTGTAGGAGGCGTACTGCATTACCCCTATTTCATTTTGTATTTATAACCCTGTATTCACCTGACCAAAGGTCTTGTTCCTCCTACCACCGAACTTCACTAATTCCCACTATATCCTACTTTAACCTATCCATTTCCCTTTTTAAATTTTCTAACCTACCTGCGCGATTAAGGGATCTGACATTCCTCACTCCGATCCGTAGAACGTCAGTTTTCTTTTTCCTGATAACGACGTCCTCCTGAGCAGTCCCCGCCCGGAGATCCGAATGGGGCACTATTTTACCCCGGAATATTTTACACGAGAGGACGCCATCATCATTTAACCATACAGTAGAGCTGCATGCCCTCAGGAAAAATTACGGCCGTAGTTTCCCCTTGCTTTCAGCCGTTCGCAGTACCAGAACAGCAAGGCCGTTTTGGTTAGTGTTACAAGGCCAGATCAGTCAATCATCCAGACTGTTGCCCCTGCAACTACTGAAAAGGCTGCTGCCCCCCTTCAGGATCCATACGTTTGTCTGGCCTCTCAACAGATACGGCTATCTGTATCTCTGAGGCACGCAAGCCTCCCCACCAACGGCAAGGTCTATGGTTCATGGGGGGGGAGAGAAGTGTCATAAATTTCTTTTCTCCTCAGTCATATTCCGTACCTGTCATTAGTTATTTGATATACCTCTCTAACCTTCAGCATTCTTCTACAGAGCCACACCTCAAAAGCTTCTATTCTCTTCTTGGATGAACTGCTTATTGTCTGCATTTCATGCCCATACGAGGCAACACTCCACACAAATAACTTCAGAAAAGAACTCCTAACACTTACATTCATGTTAGGCGTTAACAATTTCTCTTTAAAAGTTTATAATACGTCGCATTCTACTTCTTGTAATGATTTTTCATCAGTTTCGAGGCAGTCTGCAGAAGCCAGCACCTGGGACGGAAGATAAGGGATAGTTCGACCAAGAAGAAATGCAAATGATAAATGGGTATTCATTGGACATATATATTATACTAGAACTGACATGTGACTACATTTTCACACAATTTGGGTTCATAGATCCTGAGAAATCAGTACCCAGGACAACCACCTCTGACCGTAATAACGGCCTTGATACGCCTGGTCATTGAGTCAAACAGAGCTTGGATGCCGTGCACAGGTACAGCTGCCCATCAGCTTCAACAGGATACCACAGTTCATCAAGAGTAGTGACTGGCGTATTGTGACGAGCCAGTTGCTCGGCCACCATTGACCAGACGTTTTCAATTGGTGGGAGATCTGGAGAATGTAGGGTTTTGCGAGGATCGAACGAAGGGTAGAGCCACGGGTCGTAACACTTCCGAAATGCGAACAAGAGGTGACCGAGACGTGTAACCAATGGCACCCCATACCATCACGCTGGGTGATACGCCAGTATGGAGATGACGAATACACGCTTCCAATGTGCGTTCACTGAGATGTCGCCAAACACGGATGCGACCTTCACGATGCTGTATACAGAACCTGGATTCATCCGAAAAAATTACGTTTCGCCATTCGTGCACCCAGGTTCGTCGTTGAGTACATCATCGCAGGCGCTCCTGTCTATGTTTCAGCGTCAAGGGTAACCGCAGGCACGGTCTCCGGGCTGATAGTCCATGCTGCTGCAAACGTCGTCGAACTGTTCGTGCAGATGGTTGTTGTCTTGCAAACGCCGCCATCTGTTGACTCAAGGATCGAGACGTGGCTGCACGATCCGTTACAGCCATGCGGATAAGATGCCTGTCATCTCGACTGCTAGTGATACGAGGCCGTTGGGATCCAACACGGCGTTCCGTACTACCGTCCTGAACCCACCGATTCCATACTGTGCTAACAGTCATTAGATCTCGACCAACGCGAGCAGCAATGTCGCGATACGATAAACCGCAATCGCGATGACTACAATCCGACCTTTATCAAAGGCGGAAACGTGATGGTACGCATTTCTCCTCCTTACACGAGGCATCACAACAACGTTTCACCAGGCAACGCCGGTCAACTGCTGTTTGTGTATGAGAAACCGGTTGGAAACTTTCCTCATCTCAGCACGTTGTAGGTGTCGTCACCGGTGCCAGCCTTGTGTGAATGCTCTGAAAAGCTAATCATTTGCATATCACAGCATCTTCTTCGTGTCGGTTAAATTTCGCGTCTGTATCACGTCATCTTCGTGGTGTAGCTATTTTAATGGCCATTAGTGTACTTCCTCTTCCCACATTACCCTCCAAGTAAGATGAATGCAGCTTGTTCTAAATGTAAAAAAAATGTAAGTTAATCTGTATGAGTAGGGAGGTGATTAAATATCTAGGCATCAGTATGTGAGGTCGGTAATACGGTAGGCGTATAGTCGACATCGGCTTATTAGGAGAACTCTAGGAGAGTGTAGTTCATTTACAAAGAAGATTGCGTGTGAAACACTAGTAATACCCCTTCTTGAGTACTGCTCGAGTGTTTGGGATCTCCAGCTGGTAGGATTAAAGGAAGAAATCGAAGCAACTCAAAGGGCAAAGACGTCCTGCTAGATTTGTTACCAGTACGTTCGATCAAAAAGCTAGTACTAAGGAGATGCTTCGGGAACTCAATTGGGAATCATTGGAGGAACGCGAAGTTCTTTTCACGACACATTTTTGAGGGAATAAAGAGAACCGGTTTCATATTAAAGTTGTGTGGCGGAGGTTGTGTCGTATCAGAGTTGCATGGCATAGAGTCCTTTGCACCATTTTTATATGGGACAGGGTGCTTCTTACCAGTGTTGAATGGTTCAGGGCGTTTCATAAAGATGTTTTACGCCACAGAGTACTTCATAGAAATATAGTGTGGCTGGTGGTGCTTCCTACCAGTGTTACGTGACATAACGTGTTTCGCACCATTGTTACATGGCTTCGTGTTCTTCGTACTAGTGTTCTTGGCAGAGAGGGCTTCTTACAAGTTTTCGATGGTGCAGGATGCTTCAGACCGATTTTAGGTGACAGAGATCGCTTCGAACCAATTTTGCATGGCTTAGGGTGCTTGTAGCAATGTTTCGTTCCAAAGTGTGCTTCTTGCCAATGTTGTGTAGCGGAAGATGTTTTATACCAATGTCACATGGCAGAGAGTGCTCCTTACCCATCGTTAGTGGCAGACAGCGCATCATACCAATGTTGTCCAACATGGGGTGTGTGGCAGAGGGTGCATCCCATCAAAATGCTTTGTATCAATGTTGCTTGGACTAGTGTGCTTTGTACTAGTGTTGCGCGGCAGAGGGTGCTTCTTACAGATGTTGTGTGGCAGAGGGTGCTTTGTACTGGCGTTGAGTGGCACAGGCTGCTTCGTACTGATGTTGTGTGGCAGAGGGCATTTTGCACTGATATTGTGTGGCAGAAGGTTCTTCGTGTCCATGTCCTGTGGCAGAGGGTACTTCTTAAGAAAGTTGCGTGGTAAACGATGCTTCTACTATGTTACGTTACAGAGCGTGCTACGTGCAAATGTTGTGTTTTATATCAGTGCTGCGTGCCATTTGGTGCTTCGTACCAATTAAGCATGGCACTGGGTGCTTCATACTGATGTTGCATGGCAGTAGCTGCATCCTATCTGTGGAAATGTGGAAGATTTATATCGATACTATTGACGCTTTTCAGAGGACTCCGCATAATGAGTATCCATGAGTGTGTAACAGTCAGCCAGTTCCATGTTAGTTAGTTAGTTGGCTGCGTGTTCTATTGATCAATCGCATGGTACAGTAACCGTTACGATGTGGAATGTGTCAAGAGCACAAGAAATTCACATACGAAACTAGATTTTTTATATATATAAATTACAATACAGAATTAAAGATTAATATTTCTATTATTTGCGCCATTCCCTAAAATGGCACAAAATGCATGTACTATATTTATAGATTTATTTGTTCCTGTTCAAGAATTCATGTATGGTATAGAAGGAGTTGTCGAGGAGATATGATTTCAATTTATTTTAGAAGCTACTACTGCTGTCTGTCATACATTTTATTTCATCTGGTAATTTGTAGAAAATTTTTATAGCAGCATATTTTACCCCTTTCTGTGCCAAAGATAGGTTGAGTAAAGGATAGTGTAAGTCTTCCTTTTTTCTGGTATTATAATCATGAATGTCACTGTTGTTTTTAAACTGGTCGATGTTGTTGAGAACAAATTTCATTTGTGAGTAAATGTACTGTGAGGCTGTTGTAAGAATTCCCAATCTTTTAAAAAGATGCCTACAAGATGTGCGACTGAACCCCACACATTATTCTAACTACTATTTTTGAGCAGTGAACACTTTTTGTCTCAATGTTGAGTTACCCCAAAATATTGTTCCAGATGATATCAGAGAGTGAAAGTATGCAAAGTATGTTAGCTTACTAATTTCTATATACTCAAAATTGGCAATTATTCTGATTGCAAAAGTTTCTGAACCTAGTCACTTTAGAAGATCCAAAATATGAATATTCCCAATAAGATTCTCATCTATGTGTATACCCAAAAACTTAGTATGCTCTACCCTGTCTACTGACTTCTGTTGATGTGTTTTATTTATTGAAGAAACTGCAGCAAAAAATTGGATGTACTGTGTTTTTTCAAAGAGTCCTTAATAAATATGTTTAACATGGTAGCAGTCAGCGGTTCTTAAGCAAAAAGAAGACTGTTATTCTGGAAAGTTGTGATCGGTTGTGAACTAAAGAGAAGCTTCTTATTTGAAAAGTGCGCTTTTTGAAACTGAATGTGGCTGACATTAAGATACCAGTGGTTGTTCGGGAAGATTACAGAAACTGGAATAGACCACTGGAAATGTATCTGAAAATGAAGAAATGTTATAATTTTTCTGCAAGAGCAAACATGACCATGGACAAGACAGATACTTGGGATGAACAGAATCTGACCGCATTAAAGTACATACAGAGGGACAATTATTGAATTATATGAAAAAAATGTAAATTAGTAACAAACTTCGGCGTGCAGACACTTTATTCAACATGTAAAGGTCACGACAAACATTCGGATTTAGGTTATGACATGTTCGATATGCCTGCATTGCACTTGCGAAATTCTGCATGACCTGCTCAAGTGCCGGAATATAGATGCTGTCTATGACCTCATATGGCAGCAATGGTTTTGGGGTTTTTGCTGTACATCTTTTCTTTAACATAGCCCCACAAAAAGTAGTCGCATATGTTCAGATCCGGAGAATATGGCGGGCATTCGAGGCCCATGCCAGTGGCCTCTGGGTACCTCAGATCCAGAATGCGGTCCCCAGAATGCTCCTCCAGGACATCAAACACTCTCCTGCTTCGATGGGGTCGAGCCCCGTCTTGCGTGAACCACATCTTGTCCAAATCATGGTTACTCTGGATAATAGGGATGAAATCATCTTCCAGAACCATCGCACATCGTTCGGAAATCACCGTGCCAACAAGGAATATCGCACCGATTATTCCGTGACTGGGCAGTGCACACCACACAGTCAGCCACTGAGAGTGAACAGACTTCTGGATCACGAAATGCGGATTCTCTGTCCCCAAATGTGCCAATTATGATTATTGATGAACCCATCCAAATGAAAGTGGGCTTCTTCACTAAACCAAACCATACAGCGCAAACTAATTCCCATCATGTCCCGTGGCCAACCGCGCAGTTTGAACGTCCTAAAGCAAACCGTTGAGAAGCTATGAAGATTTTCTTTAACATAGTTCAATAATTGTCACCCTGCATACATGGCGGTTTCGAACAAGTGACTGAAATTCGCGAGTGATAAGGAAACTGCATTTGAGATAGTGAAAAATTCAACGATTATTCTCTAAGGAACCGACAATACTCCAAACTCTGTGCAGATATGAAGTGGACAAACTGACACACACTCTTCAGCGTTTCTGAATAAACAGCGAACGAATTAAAATTAGGAGATACGAAAGGGATGGAAAAGAAAAACATCTAAGCAACATGATGGGAACCTTGCCGGATTCTTTGAGCTATATCAGGGACTTAATTGACTATTTGAAAGAAGATCATACAGTCGAACAAATTAAAAGAAAAATTCAAATAATGGTTTTAAAAGACATGAATGGAGGTGAAGCTGCAAAATGTAATTCATTTTACACTGAACAGAAAAGTGGTACGAGCTATCGAGGGCAGTTATGTTATGGATGTGGTAAAACAAGACATTTCATTAGGTATCGTCGCCAGCCAGGAACAAGCAGAGAGTCACCGACACATGGCGGACATTCTCGAGAAGGCAGTCGCAGCAGTTGGCAGCATGGATAAAGTGAGCAGCATAGAGGGGAAAAGAACAACTGGTCCCGCAGTCAAGGTGAGCAGTATGGTTCAAGAGAGGATAATCACTAAGGGTGCTGAGGAAATCAACAGGACGTAAATTATATGAGCAGCTTTGTAACGGACATAGTCCGCAGCTTGTGGTCGTGCGGTAGCGTTCTCGCTTCCCGCGCCCGGGTTCCCGGGTTCGATTCCCGGCGGGGTCAGGGATTTTCTCTGCCTCGTGATGACTGGGTGTTGTGTGATGTCCTTAGGTTAGTTAGGTTTAAGTGGTTCTAAGTTGTAGGGGACTGATGACCATAGATGTTAAGTCCCATAGTGCTCAGAGCCGTTTGAACCATTTTTGTAACAGACATACAGGGCCCTCTTAAAGCTCAAGAAACACAAGCCACCACCTGGGGCTCCGAGCTGAGAGGGTCGCCAGAAGCTCCACAACTGTTAGATTTCTATACTAGATCTGCCATGATTAGTCGGAGCCATTCGAGGTCATAAGCTGAGAGGAGCGTCAGGGACACTCAAGTCCAAGATCTGTATACAGTGCGAAGCACAGTTAGTAGTGAAAACTGACACAGGTGGAATTGTATGAGGGAAAAGTGTGGGAGGCGCCAAGTGGTAAGCCGCTTGTGTGGAGAAATGTTCTCGAACTGGCCTTGCGGAGATACAGCCCACAACGGCATGTAACAATGATGAGTCAGGTGATAAAGTAGGAGAAGTCCGACTAAAATGATATACCATTTTGTTTCTAGATCATTATTGCTTCATAAACCGTGATGTTAAGTAAAATTTGTATCAGTACCGTGCCTCATTCACTTGTAGATTTCGTTAAATGAACTACCTAAATCTAACTAACCTAAGGACATCACACACATCCATGCCCGAGGCAGAATTCGAACCTGCGACCGTAGCAGCAGCGCGGTTCCAGACTGAAGCGCCTAGAACCACTCGGTCACAGCGGCCGGATAGATTTCGCTTCCTTGGTGCCACGTTTTTAAATTAAAATAAAACATACGTTTTAGACATTCTCGTAAAAAGTGCATAACACGTCATTTTACGGTAAAATGACATAGGAGTAAGAAAAAATAAGAAATTAAGATAAACATTAAATATTTGTTACATTTAATGGAGTTGTACTTGAGAACAAATAGAAGACTATTCCTGAAATAGTCCTTCAGTAGTATCAATTAAGGTTTCTCACGTGAGGACTGAAAGTAGAATCACGAATGTTTATCCATGAAACAACAAAATTAGTTTCGTTTAAAAAAAAAACATATTTCTCACCAATCCTATCTGTTTGCAGACATAACAGATAAAGATTTTCGTTCTGTGGCTTCCTCCGGCACATCCATTGTGTGCCCAAAATTTACACTGCTGGCACCTGGACCAGTGTTCTCCGACTTTTGAATGCGAGTATAGTTCGAAGCAGTACAGACAGCGACAGTCCCCAGAAACATCTTTGTTGTCGTCAGAAAGGTCTTTTCCGTACTATATTTCTTTTCCTGAATTAAGTTTCCTGTTCACTTTTCTCAGCTATTTGGAATGCAAGTTATCTCACCTTTTTCATAGTCATACCAAATATGGGCGGCTCCAATAGCTTCAGGCGTTGTACCAGTTCATGTTCAAATGCAGTGTTGAAAATTGGCTGGAATCTACCCAATCCTTTCTGAACACCAGTTAAAATTTTTTCGTATTCCTAGTTCGTCTTCTAAGCGCAGCATGGGGAACTTCGAATGCTTTCGACGCCCACAGCCATCCCATCTCGCCTCTGGTAATAGGATCTATAGCCTGCTGCATGTGCACCGCATCCAAAGACTGTCTTGACGATTTCCTTACTTCATTGCATGCCATGTGAAAGTGAAAATTCAGTGCTTGTATTTTGCCTACGTAAATTTATTGCATTTGTGTTTCATTTTACATTTATCAGTTCATATTTAATATTTTTTTTAATTTACTTTATTATAGAGTGACCTATTGCTGCTGTTGTTAATGTGTAAAGATATGTAAAATAAATAGCTTAATTAATATCAAAGATCACACAGAATATAACTAGAATCCACATCGGAGTAAAATGATTACTGTGTCATTTCGCTCTGAAAAATGGTATGTCATTACAGCCTGAAAAGCCTTCTTTGATTTATTAGAGGTACATTCAACTACTGTGTTCTCTATCAGAATCTTCTACCTCTCAACACATAGCTAAAAGCATGCTTTATAAGTTAACATATGCATTTCTCAAACATGTAATAGCTCTGAGCGCTATGGGACTCAACAGCTATGGTCATCAGTCCCCTAGAACTTAGAACTACTTAAACCTAACTAACCTAAGGACATCACACAACACCCAGTCATCACGAGGCAGAGAAAATCCCTGACCCCGCCGGGAATCGAACCCGGGAACCTGGGCGCGGGAAGCGAGAACGCTACCGTACGACCACGAGCTGCGGACCATGTAACAGCCTAAAAAACTAATCAATGAATAGATGCGAAGATTTTCGTTCACACTACCAAGACGGAAGCTTGCAGCTCACCATCATATACATAGGAAAAGAGTTTCTAATAGGCCTTCCTACACAACTTAGTGCAGGTGGCGCCACTCAACTGGTTTTGTCCATAGCCTTGCTATGTCATTTTACCCAGGTATGTCTTTAGTTTGACTACCCCTACATACTGACTGGTTATTGTATATCTTATTAATTTTTTGGAAATTTGTTGTATTACATTGTGTTACCTATGAATAATATGATTTTACATAATATTTCAATAAACTTCCTCGGTTTAACCATAAGTAACAGTAACAGTAGTCATAATTTCGCAATATACTGAAGCCAACAAAAACTGATAATATCATCAATGAAAATTCCTGCCTCTCGAAATCGCACAAATATGCTTGCTTTCACACCATGATCAATAGAATGATTAACCTGCCTCAAGAACAGGACGCTATACAAAGAAAAATTAGAACCCTGCAATATGTGATACAACAGAATGAAAACAATCCACAAATAATCACAGAGATACATAACAGATGTACAGAATCTTGACACATACTATATGCAAAGAAATAAAACTCATCAGAGAAACAACAATCAAACAGAAAAGTACATATATATCTACCACATACCTGGGAAGTACATCAAATAAAATTAACACATTACTGAAAAACACCAATAAGCATCTCGCTTACCAAACATCACATAATATAAAAACAAAAATAGAATCATGCAATTGGAAACCCAGTTATATTTAAAATTCGCTGCGAGGACTGTGAAAAATTCTTCATAAGACAAAAAGCCAGAAACTTACCCGCTAGATATCGAGAACACGTTAGACTAAGTAACGACAACCCATCTACCTTTTCCCATCACATTAAAAATTAGCAACCCACCACATACCGATAGCAAAATGCTGCCGATATTTTACACATAACACAAAAAGGACCGATAATGAATGTATAGGAGGAAACAGATTTATATTTACACACAAAAAATTATCCACATTAATCCTGAACGAACAAACCAAAGTGAAATATAAACACTTCATAGAAAACTGTATTGATATTATTCACTAAGATCCTGGATCAAACACAACACAACCAGAGACCAAATTTAACTTAACACAACATCACAGATATCCATCAAATATAACCCAATAACATCGCTGATAGAAATATCAGCAAGCAGATGTAACCATATAATTTAGCTGATCAGCTGACATGATTGCTGACATGAAATTTCAACTGGAAATTAAGTTTATTTGTGACCATTATTAATGACATATCAAAACATACCGTAACAGACAACGGATTACTGCTTGAATACCAACGAAAGTACATAATCACTAAGTAAATAGACAGCAACACAAATAAGGAAATAGCTGGTTACTGGATAGGTGATGCACAGATCATATTGTTAGTAATGACTACTATTTTTCTGCATTCATAGGAAATATAATGAGTTATTTTCCACTTTACGACTAAATGGTTTGAAATGAAATAAAAACTGTATTTTACATAAAAAAATTTATAGGAATTTGATTAGCTACCCTAAAGTAAAAGAAAAACATAAAAGTATGTCTGTAGGCAATATCTCATTAGTTTTCGATTAATACAATAACGTACTTGCGACTGCTTTGAAATAAAATAGGCTGTATTAAATTACAAGAAGAATTTTTAAGCGTGTGGTTAATGTAAATAAGGTCAGAAGTGAAGACAGAAATGGTATCATACACGTCAGTATGTAAATTTTGGTGGTTTGAATATGTTGTGAAAACAGCAGGTAGCAGACGCATTGCCAATAAATTTTGAATCAGAATTAATAAAGACTAAGTTTTGAATTGAAAATAAAATGCACAATTTAGCTTTTGCAACTACAGTGGCAAATAGAAAGATATATTAGAGATTATTCCTACTGATTCAAACGAGCCACACTCAACTCATGGTTGGTATGGAGAAGATTTTTCTCAGTTTTAGTGATGATTAGGGTTAAACAAACTACAGTTTACATTATCATTCTAAAAATTGCATTTATAATTGTTTTGTGTAACATGTTAACGAAACTGAAAATTTAACTGGTCAGACTATTAAGAAACTGAGATGTGATAATGGAGAAGAATATTTAAATTCAAATGTTTATCAATTTATATGACAAAGATGAATCACTTTAAAAGCATATCCTCCCTATGTACATGACACAAATGGTACAACTGATAGGTACAACAGATCAACTATGAATATGTCATGACGCTGTAATATCCACGACACTATGTTCTAGCTCAAGTTGTTAAAATGAACTAAGTGTACAAACTTGAACAAATATTGTCGATACTACATATAAAAGGATTGTATCATGTGAAAACGACGATAAATATTTTATTATCTCTGTAATAATTTAATTTCTGTGTGCATTAAAACTATTATCAGAGAACTACACTCTTGGACAACGACAATTATTATCTTTTTTTGTTATCTGTGATAATTGTGGTTCAGTTTTTCTTCCTGTGCTAACGGATGAACTGTTCGGACGTGAGGTCTGCAAAGAGAAAACATGTAACTGTATTGTTAATTATTATTTGAAAAATAGAGTCGCTATTGTCTAGATGTGGATTTGTATTTATTTCAATTGTAATCCAATCTAATTAATGTTTTTAAGTGTTAATTTTCAGCTCCACAAATAGGAGCGCATCCATTAGCGCTAGTAACTTACAGCCAAGTTTACAAGTAGCTGGTATAAAAAAATATGCATTGAGCATAATTTTAGATGCTAAAGAATAAAGAACAATAGACTTTTATCTAAAGACATTAACTTAATATAAAATAAATCGAGAATAACAATAGACAAATTGACTATCGTATGTCTGCCGCCATCTTAGCAAAAATATCTCCATGGCAGTTTTGAATCGAGAATTTTAGCAAACATAAATGTTGTTAGATATAAATGAATGGAAACAAATGTGCACCAGTGGTCCCGAATCTACTTTAAAAGACAGAATTCAACCCAGATTGGATTTTTAAAAATCGTGTTCACAGCACATTAATTAATATCAATTTCTTATTTGCTGATGTATGAAGCCTAATTATTTCGGACGATTTACATGAAATAATAATAGGAGACATACGCCAGTGTTGTGCGCAGGTAGTATTTTGTGACTAAATGTTCCCTTTGCTAGAGAAAAGTGCTTCCATCTTAAGTAACAGTCGTGTAAAATCTGATACATGATATGCAATTTAGTCCCAGACACACGACTTTACAGACAACATTTCTACACAACTTCAAGTGGAGATTTCTTTAGCGGAGTGACAAATATTAGCCGGATAATCATATTTGAGATCAAAGTAATTGTTACGCTGACAATAGGTAAGCGGTTTTATATTTTTGTTATCTACCTGAAATATCATTTATAAGTAATTAAAGTCACAAAATACTATAAACCGGTTCCGCCACAACTCCAGCCACCTAAAGCAAGAGTAGATAGGAGGTTCTGGCCTGAGACAGTCTGTGCATCTGCGCACCTTAAAAATAGAACCTTAACTAATATTACTGAAAGGAAAACTCCTTATGAAATATTGTTAGGGAAGAAATCAAACGTTAAACATTTAAAGCTATATGTAAATAGGGTGTCTGTATGTGTACCAGAACAACTGAGAAAGTCAGTGTGGTATTAAAAAACTGACTTGGCAATTTTAATAAGCCACAAACTGCCATGTCAGGCAGAAGTCGGTTTGTTTAAGCGCATGACCATCTCAACTTCCTTTTTATTCAGTGACAAATTCTTTAAATACACTGACAGTATTGCAATGCGTAGTACCTTGCTACCCATTGTGGCAAAAAAAAAAGAAAAAAAAATTACGGAAGATTTTAATGAGAAAGTACTTCAATCAGAGAAATTAAAACCTACGTGCTTTTGGTGATATGTGGGTAACACCACTGCAGAGGGGTGCATTTTTACAACATCTAAACTCTCTTCATTTGGATATCAAGTTTATGACGGGTATAGAGAAAATGGGGAACTATCATTCATGAACTGTGTACCATAAACCTACCCACACAGACTTATACTTACAGGATACTTAGAGGCCGCCAGCTGTCACCAATCTGCACAATGAAGTGGCTTGCTTAAGGGCATGAGCCATATTGGAATCAGAGAGTTTATCCAATGAGCTGTGCCACCTCCATACTATATTTTATATTTTCTAGAATGGATATTCGAGAGATTTGCCACACCTTACAGCAGGTGCATGTTAGTCAAAGTGAGAAGCTTGAAGGAAGTGAAGAACAAAAAGGAATGGTCATGTTGCCATAGATCTGTGGTGTTTCTTCGAAAATAGGAAGATTACTGATGAAACATAAAATCAAATGTGTCTTCTATCGGCCAATAAAACTTGGAGTGCTTCTAGGCTCAGTAACAGACGATCTTCGCTTGGAAAGGCCTTGTGTCTGTTATGTTCCCAGTAACTGCAGGACGTCATACAATGGACAAATCTGCTGCACTGTGGAAGACAGATGTATCTAACATTGCCGGCACACATGTCTGAACCAGCCAGACAAGTCTCCATTGTCTCAGCATGGGGTACAACATGGTCTGCAAAAATACCAAAATCCTCTCTTCGACATCTTCATGTTGCGATAGCTTTATTAAAGAAGCGGTCTCTTCGACATCTTCATGTTGCGATAGCTTTATTAAAGAAGAGGTCAGAAGTTAGAACAAAAAGAGAAAATACGTGCAAAGAGAGACAACAAGCATAATCCTAAACAATGTCAAAGTAAAAGGGCTCAAAGCAACAGTGATGAATTAAACGATAAAAATTAGGTGTCATCCAATGAATTAAAGAGAAGTTCATTACTACATCTGTTTAATTTGAACTGAGATGTTATAATCTGTGACGACATTTTGGCAGAATTTCCAGATGATGTATTTTTGTAACTGAAGTGTTGAAGCCAGTAGCGGGTAAGACCTCACTTTCGAGAAAATAAACAGCTTACACATTTTGTGTTCCCAGGAGCAGAGGATATTATTATGATTCTGTCTTCAACGGTGCCTATGACTACCAAGGGACTATCAAATTATATTCGATTCCAATCAATTTTGTTACACTTGATGTTCATTGAACAAGACTTATTGTATCTTAATGGAGGAGCTGGCGGCAGATCGTGACAACTGAATGTGATCTTGGCTACGGTCAGCCACCTTCAAACTGCAGCCTAAGGGTGTAGTTGTGGCAGAGAATCTGGCACGTCGCATGGGAAACCTCAGGTGTTGCTTGTTTGCCACATGGGCTCTGCTGCCAAGACATCTAGTATCCCGATGCACTGATATGCCCTCATGGCAGGGTGAATGGCGGGTGGTAATGCATTCGCATTACTCATGGCAGAGGGCTAATGTGAAGACTCGGCATCTGGCCTTGCCTAGTCACTTTTGAGTGAACAGGTGGTCATTCCTTCAGCAGGGTTTGAGCTAGCACATGTGGGCAGCGGCTTGCTAGTTATCGGCAGCTCAAATGTCAGGTGCATTACGGAGCCCTTTAGGAAGATAGCGTTCAGAGCTGGAAAGAAAGCAATTATGTACTGATCCTCATCCGATACGTGGAGGCGGCCTTACTTGTGGCTATTGAGTATGCAGGGTCCAGTCTTCTGCAAGTTGTGGCTCACTTCGGCACCAACTTTGCTTGTCGCATAGGTTCTGAAGGCAGTTCATACAGATCATACAGGCGACTGGCGGAAGTGGTGAAGACTACTGGTCCCGCATGCGGGGTGCAAGCAGAACTTGCAATTTGCAGCATTGTTCCCAGAATTTGGAGCAGAATGAAGGATCTCAGCCAAAGGCTTCGCTGACTCTGTGATGGTTTTGGCTGCAAATTTCTGGACTTGCGTTATCAGCAGAGGAACTGCAGGATTCCTCTTGACAGGTCAGGGTAGCAATACACAAATGGAGCAGGTATTTGGGTAGCAGAGTAATTGTGGAATGCACATGGAGGGTCTTTTAGACTAGAGGGGAGCATGAGAAACTCTGATGAAAACTCGCCAGTCGATACGCATATATGGAAATCAGACCAAGTTCAGAATAAAGACAATTCGACTGTCAAAATTTTATCAATAAATTGCCAAAATGTTCGTAAGAAAGTTCCCGAATTTATTGGCCTCCAAGAAGTTTCTCTCGCTCAAATTATTCTTGGGACCTAGAACTGGCTAAAACTCGAAATAAAATGGTCTGAGATATTTAGCGAGTCACGGAATGTTTCTCGGAATGACAGATTAGACGGCATAGAAGGCAAAAATGTTCTCGCTATTGAGGTTGAAACTAAGTGTGATGTGACAGTGAAGATATCGGGTCACGTACGAATGGTCTACATGAAACCAAGTTAATTGTCACATGTTTTACCAGTCCCCCGATTCATGCGGCAGTTCTAGAGTCATTCAAAGAAATTCTACAGTCAGCAACGCGTAAATACCAGGTTATGCAATACTACACTGACGGAAAAAAATAGCAACACCAAAAAATAGTTAATGCAGAGTAATGAAATTTCGGGAACACATTTGTGTACATAACATACTTAAGTGATTAGCAGTACAAGATTACAGTTTAATGTGAATGTGAAATAAGCCATTGTAAATGTGAAATACTGTTACAGTAATAACCGATGTAAGCGCCAGAATGTTGAATGCATGCATGCAAACGTGCATGCATTGTGTACTAAAGGTGCCATATGATAGTTTGTGGTGTGGAGTTGCATGCCTGTAGCACTTGGTTGGTCAAACCAGAGACGATTAATGCTGTTTGTGGATGACGATGGAGTTGTCGACCAATGATGTCCTACAAGTGCTAGGCGAAGGAAACATCTTGACACTCTGTAGAGCATGTTGGGTTACAACAGCGGTACGAGGACGAGCGTTATCCTATTGGAAAACACCCCATGGAATGCTGTTCATGAAGGCAGCACAACAGGTGATGAATTACCAGATTAACGTATAGTTTTGTAGTTAGGTTACGTGGGATAACGAAGAGAGTGCTCCCGGTGTCATACAAAATCGCATCCCAGACCGTAACTCCAGGTGGAGGTCCAGCGTATCTAGCACACAGGCTATATGGTTGCATATCCTCAACTAATCTCCTCCTAACCCACACACAGCTGTCACTAACCAAATCAGACAATCGTTTCAAACTTTTTCCTGTTTTTTTCTGAAAGAGCTGGCCGCAGTGACCGAGCGGTTCTAAGCGCTTCAGTCTGGAACCGCGAGACCGCTACGGTCGTAGGTTCGAGTCCTCCCTCGGGCATATATGTGTGATGTCCTTAGGTTAGTTAGGTTTAAGTAGTTCTAAGTTCTAGGGGACTGATGACCTCAGATGTTAAGTCCCATAGTGCTCAGAGCCATTTGAAGCATTTTTTCTGAAGGTAATTCTTGTCTGTATGAAGAACACGAGAATGAATAAATATGAATGTAAATTTTCCTCAGTTCGAAAACAGACGACGCTAGGTAGAACACAAGGGAATGCACGAACTCCACAAAGATTTAAGGGGGGTAGGACGTCAAACGGGCCGACTTGGAGCAGGAGAGGCACCACAGGACATTTTAATTTCCATTGTCTATACTTGTACAAGATAAATTCATAAAACTTTGTCAGCATGACCAGGAAGGATGCAGGATTCACACTCGTAGCAGCGGAAGCTCAAAACCATAACAAAATAATATTTTTTTACATGTGAAATTTTATCATCTTTTCACTTACTATTGGTTGCATTTGTTGCTATAGGTACAGTTTTCTTCATAAGTAGGAGAGACTGTTCAATGAATTTTGCACAGCATACAAACCATACTTACAGGTGTCTGAAACTCTAGAATCTATTTAATTTATGAAAAAAATGAATGAGCTGTTACGTTTTAAACTTTATATTTAGAAAAAATCTAATTTTTTAGTTAATTATCTCAATTTTCACCACAGTTTTTAATAGATTTGGAAAATTCTAGAGTTTCATACACCTGTAAGTATGGTTTGTATGTTGTGCAAAATTCACCAAAGAATCTCTCTTACTTGTGAGGAAAAATGTACCTATAGCAACGAAAGCAGCCAACAGTAAGTGAAAAAATGATGAAATTTCATATCTAAAAAAAAATTATTTTGTTATGTTTTTGCACTTCCACTGCTACGAGTGTGAATCCTGAATCCTTCCTGGTCTTGCTGATAAAGTTTTATGAATTTATTTGTAAAAGTATAGACAGTAGAAAATAAAATGTCCTGTGGTGTCTCCCCCGCTCCAAGTCGGCTCGTTTGACGTCCTACCCCCTTAAGGAATGATTAGCTCAGGGACCTCCTCTATGTATACATGGCACTGACATGACATTGTCATAACCTTGGGCCTTGCACAACGTAATATACAGTCCATGTTTTTTCAAACTTCTGTTGAATATCTTTTGATTATCCTCTGCAGTCTTCCCAAAGATTTATTTTGCGTATGTTTTTCATACATATGTGGTCACAAACTCCAAACTGCCTCTTATTTATTGAACATATTTTGGCTTTGTTAGGGGTCTGATTGAAATAATCTGATCCTGGTGGCCTACAAGTTTCATGGCCCTCGACATTTGGAGGTCCCCCAGCAGTAGAAAACCCAGGGTGGTCCGCCCCTCAGCCCCCTTCGTAATCTGCCACTGTATCCAAAACCGGCGCCGACCAACTGTGGTGCACCACAGGCCATAGGTGACAGGAGTGAATGACGCGTTCAAAAATATGATGAGCAAATACACGTGCAACTGTTGAGCAACTGACCAACCAGATAAACGAAGGGGCTACCAACTGTGTCTCCTATACAACTGTTCAGCGAATGTTGCTGCGTGTGGGCCCCCACTGCAGGCACCTGGTTCATGCACTCATGCTGATTGCTGCTCAGCAGTGACAAAGGCCGCAGTTTGCACGCCACTACTGCAGCTGGACGTCCACTGAGTGGCGAATGAGGGGGGGAGGGGGGATTTTCAGATGAATCACATACGTGTATGGCGTGAAACGTCTGAGGACCAGAATGAGTTTACCTTATTCCCATGGCCACCAGATTCCCTGAACTCAAACCCAATCTAGAATCTGTGGGACCATACCAATCGGACTTTTCGCGCTGTGGATCCTCAACTGAGAAACTTACTCCAGCTGGCAACAGGACTGGAGTCGGCATGGCTTCACCTCCCTGTCAGTTCCTGCCTCCTGCACATCTCACAGCAGCCCATACTGCAACTGTGGCTTTTCAGGCTTTTGACATGCGAACACAGTCACAGGGTCACAGTGTCACGGTCACTGTCATGACCCCATATTGATGCTGGTATTTCCAGAGTGTCGATTTGTTGGTATGCTGTTTAGACTCACTTATCTTTTAAAACTGTCAATTGCCTTTCCACAGTGGTAACGCCGGTTCCCGTCATATCACCGAAGTTAAGGGCTGTCGGGCTGGGCTAGCACTTGGATGGGTGACCATCCGGTCTGACGAGCGCTGTTGGCAAGCGGGGTGCACTCAGCCCTTGTGAGGCAAACTGAGGAGCTACTTGCCTGAGAAGTAGCGGCTCCGGTCTCGGAAACTGACATACGGCTGGGAGAGCAGTGTGCTGACCACATGCCCCTCCACATCCACATCCAATGACGCCTGTGGGCTGAGGATGACACGGCGGTCAGTCGGTACCTTTGGGCCTTCATGGCCTGTTTGGGAGGAGTTTAGTTTTCGTTTAGTTTATCTTTTAAAATTTGCCCCTAAACGGTAAGAGCGTGCTGAGTATCGATATTCAATATTTCAAGTCCGTGTGCACGTTGGTAGTCATCGAATTTTGAGCTTCATTTCAGGAGAATATTGATGATCGATAATTCTGCTACTGACCCTCTATATGCTGATAACGTGCACTGTAATATGTGTTCACATATTGTTATTTCATATTTTTTGTGTAATGTTGTTATTTAACTTTGATTTCGAGTTAGGGTGTTGTGTGATGTCCTTAGGTTCGTTAAGTTTAAGTAGTTCTAAGTTCTAGGGGACTAATGACCATAGATGTTAAGTCCCATAGTCCTCAGAGCCATTTGAACCACTTGAACCATTTCGAGTTATTTTTTCCACAAGCTCGTATTTGCAGCATGTTTATTTTACCCACTTTGGTGATTTATTTTTAAAAATTGGATCCAACCCAGCTCAAGTAGACGGTATAGACGATAAAATTCACGAGCTATTGTAAAATATTAGTAACAGATATTTGATGAAAGTAACAACTTCAGAACGTTATAATGATGTTTTGCCGATATTTTAAATGAGACAGTGATTCCTTAAGCACAAATATTATCTAACACAAAAGTGCATATTTGCGACAGTCCACAATGTACTCATGAGATATTATGTTTATTATCTCACTAAAAAGTAATAATAATTACATTTTTCTTATGTCACTCTACTGAGAAATTTATGTAAATTTTATGGACATCAGTGATAGGGTTAAAATTAAATTTATATTTTTTAAGATAAACTTTTTACTTGGTGTGCCATAAACAATTTAAAGTGAACAAGCTTGAAGATCTGAGTATACCGTAACAAACGACATACTTTTTCTGGTAAGCTGTAATTTTTTTCGGATTTTTAAACTGAATACAGCGTGATATATGGCAGTTTAAAGAGAATGCTGGATTGACTTTTTATGATACATCATTATAAAATGCCAGACAGCGATGATGTGTCTCTATGAAGCAATGTTTTTACGACTTGAGCACCCCCCCCCCCCCCCCCAGACCACCCACCGCTGTTCAGCAACGAAACTCGGAAAATGCTGAGGAAGCAAAGGCTGCTGCACACCCGGTTCAGAACACAACATGCAAAGGCTAAGGAGGATTTGCGTGTCTGTTCAAATGGTTCAAATGGCTCTGAGCACTAAGGGACTTAACATCTGAGGTCATCAGTCCCCTAGAACTTAGAACTACTCAAACCTAACTAACCTAAGGACATCACACTCATCCATGCCCGAGGCAGGATTCGAACCTGCGACCGTAGCGTGCGTGTCTGTAAAACGATCTATGTGCGAAGCATACAACTACCACGGTTATGCCTTAGAAAAGATCGGCCCAAGAACCCGAGAAAATTCTGGTCCTACGTAAAATCGCTAAGCGGGTCTAAGGATTCCAACCAGTCACTCTTCAACGAGTTTTGTGTGGCAGTTGAAGACAGCAAAACGAAAGCCAAATTTATAAATTACGTGTTCAAGACACCGTTCACGCAGGGGAATCGTACAATCATACCGTCGTTTGACCGTGACAGGCAATTCCGTATGGACGAATTGCTAATAAGCATCACTGAAGCAGGAGACAACTGAAAGAGTCGAAAATAAATATGTCACCAGGTCCGGATGGAAGCGCAGTTCGGTTTTATTTTAAGGCACTGGCTCCTTACTTAGCTTGAATTTTCGCGAAACAATCGCCCAGCGCAGAGTCCCAAGCGACTGGAAAATAACGCGGATGACTTCTGTATATAAGGCCAAAATTATGGACCCGCAAAATTACAGACCAATATCCTTAACATCGGTTTTCTGCAGAATTCTTCAACATTCCCTCGAGATGTACAAGGTTATATCCACGAATCAGCACAGTTTTAGAAAGCATTGCTCGCGTGAAACTCGGCTTGCCCTTTTCTCACACAGTATACTGCCAACTTTGGATGAAGAGCAACAGATATATTCCATATTTCTAGATTTCCAAAAAGCATTTGACACAGTACCCCGATGACGATCGTTAATGAAGATAAGAGCTTACAGGATAGGTTCCCATTAATGTGCGTAGCCCTAAGACTTCTTAACTCAGAACCCAGTATATTGTGCTCAGCGACGAGTTTTCATCGGAGGCAGGAGTATCGCCAGGAATACGACAGGGAAATGTGATATGACCGCTATTATTTTCTATATACATACATGATCCGGCAGAAATGGCCCCAGAAATCTGCAGTTGTTTGCTGCTGACGCTGTGGTATACGGGAAAGTGTCGAAGATGAGAGACTGTAGGATAATACAGGATGACTCAGGCATAGTTTCTAATTGGTGTGACGAATGGCAGCTGGCTGCAAATATAGAAGAATGTAAGTTAATGCGGATGAGTAGGAAAAACGAACGTGTAACATTCGGATACAATGGTAGTAGTGTCCTGCTTGATACAGTCAGGTCGTTTAAATATCTACGCATAACGTTGCAATACGATATAAAATAGAACAAGTGTGTGAGGGGTATGGCCCATACCGGCGTGATTGTCCGTGCAGGCGCGACATTGTGCAGTCACATGTTTTGTTTGCTTATCTTAACCAAGAAACATACAATGTTGGCTCGCCAACTGCTCCGTGCGAACAGCTTCCCAATGACCTCTATGGAGGAGACTTAACACCTGCTGTTACAGAGAGGCGGCGATTAACATCCTGGTCAGGTTGTTAGGCGTGTGAAGTAGAATCAAGTCATTCAGAAGAGATAAACTATTGCGGAGCACAAAGTATCTTCGCACTAAGGGATAGGTAGTATAGTTCTGACAGCGCGCCAACCTTTGAGAATGTAACTTTTTAGCAATCATAATGATCGGTCATGCTCTGTGGCTTGTGCGATCTGGCGTGAATCGATCGGAAAATAATTCAATGCTTGCGAATTAGAAGAATCAACAGGTAAAAAAGAAGCCTCCAGTGCCTCGAATGGTGTATCTGTACCAACAGGTAAAACAAACAATGCGTCGCCATTTGCGTGTTGCGCCGTCGGATGATACAGAATTTCATATTGGTAGTTTCACAAAAATAGCGACCAACGTTAAAGCGTGTGCACTGAGCAGTCGGGAACTTGTTTTCACGGATGAAACAGTGCTATCAAAGACTTATCGTCTGTGAATAGGAAATATTCTCTGCCATACAGGTAATGACGAAATTTGGTGACAATATATACACTGATCAGCCAGAAGATTATGACCATCGACCTCCTATCCAAGACGTCCAGGCGACAACGAGGAATGACTGTTAGTCACACGCGCGCATGGTGCATGTAGCGCCGGCCGGAGTGACCGAGCGGTTCTAGGCGCTACAGTCTGGAACCGCGCGACCGCTACGGTCGTAGGTTCGAATCCTACCTCGGGCATGGATGTGTGTGATGTCCTTATGTTAGTTAGGTTTAAGTAGTTCTAAGTTCTAGGGGACTTATGATCTCAGCAGTTGAGTCCCATAGTGCGCAGAGCCATTTGAACCATTTTTTGGTGCATGTAGTATAAGTGAGCGTGCTGTCCGTGTGTAGAATGGAGAAGGCGCGCGACCCATGTGAGTTTGACCGAGGCTTCGAGGCGCGGTACGAGGTTTTGGAAACCGCACGACTTGTTGGGTACTCAAGGAGTGCTGTGGTGAGTGTCTTCAACATGTGGCGAAACGAAGGTGAAACCACATTCAGACCAGACATCATGGGGTTGACCCCGTCATTACAGATGTCGGACGTAGTAGGCAGGGTAGACTGGTACAACAGGACAGGTAGTGAACTGTGGCGGAACAAACATCAGACATTACTGTTGGGCAGATAACAAATGTGTCTGAACACACGACATACAGTGGACTGAAGAGTCCTAACAATGGGTCTCCACAGCCGACGACTGATGAATGTGCCAATGTTAACACCACAACATCGGCAACTACGACTGAAATGGGCACCTGACCATCAGCACTAAAGGTTGGCGCATTGATAGACCATTGCATGGTAATACGAATCCCAATAATTTCTCCACCATGCCGATGGGATGGCGCGAATCCGTCACCTTCCAGGGTAACAACTCCTTGAAACCTGTGCGGCGGGATGAAGATAAGCTGATGGCTGCTCCGTTATGCCCTGGGGAACATTCACGTGGACATCCATGGGTCCAGAGGAGTCTGTGAAGGCACCATGACAGCCAAGGATTATCGTATCACTGATTGCAGACCATCTACCCCACTTGATGACGATCATGTTTCCTGACGGCAGTGGCATATTTCAGCAAGATAATGCGCCATGTCACAAGGCCAGGAGTGTGATGGAGTAGTTTGAGGAACACAGTAGTGAGTTCTGGCCCTCCAGCTCACCGGATCAAACACATCTGGGATGTAATTGAACGTGGCGTCAGAGATTATCGCCCCCCCCCCACCCCACCCCAGAATTTACGGGAATTAAGTGACTTGTGAGTGCAGATGTGATGACAACTCCCTGCAGCGACCTCCCAAGGCCTCATTGTCATGCCACGATGCGTCGCCGCTGTTATCCAAGCCAAAGGTGTACATACAGGCTGTTTAGGTAGGCGGTCATAACATTCTGGCTGATCAGTGTATTATAGCTAGGGCTTCCTTCTCCAGCAGACTATAATTAATCTGAGTACAGTTCAAATTTTTGGAATCAAATGCAACGGGCCATTCTGTTTTGCCAATTTTGTGGGGTATAACCACCCCAATGCCATGGGACGAGGCATCGAGTACAAACACAGTGATTTTAGCAGATCGCAGGGCATAAGGCAATGCATTTTTCAGTCTTTGAAAAGCTTGGTCACAGTCTTTTGTATAATGGAATAGAAAATTTTAATGTATGAGGTGGTTCAGAGGAGTGGCAATATGTGCTGCATTAGGAATGAACTTCATGTAGTAAGTCAATTTCCCAAGAACAGCTTGCAGTGCACGTAAATTCCTAGGAGGTGGCAACTGCTGAATTGCTTGTGAATATTTCGTTGAAGGACGAGCGCCATTGGTGTCGATGATACACTATGTGTTCAAAAACATCCGGACACCTGACTGAAAATTGCTTACAAGTTCGTGGCTTTCTCCATCGGTAATATTGGAATTCAGTATGGTGTTGGCCAACCCTAAGCCTTGATGACAGCTTCCACTCTCGCAGGCATACGTTCAATCGGGTGCTGGAAGGTTTCTTGGGGAATGGCAGCCCATTCTTCACGGAGTGCTGCACTGAGGAGAGATAGCGATGTCGGTCAGTGAGGCCTGGCAAGAAGACTGCGTTCCAAAACATCCCAAAGGTGTTCTGCAGGATTCAGGTTAGGACTCTGTGCAGGCCAGTCAATTACAGGCATATTATTGTCGTTTAACCACTCTGTCACAGGCTGTGCATTATGAAAAGGTGTTGAAAGACGCAGTTACCATCCCCGAATTGCTCTTCAACAGTGGGAAGCAAGAAGGTGCTTAAATCATCAATGTAGGCCTGTGCTTTGACAGTGCCACGCAAAACGACAAGGTGTGCAAGCTCCCTCCATGAAAAACACGACCACACCATAATACAACTGCCTCCGAATTTTGCTATTGGCACTACACACGGTGGCAGATAACGTTGACCGGGCATTCGCCATACCCACACCCTGCCATCGGATCGCCACATTGTGTACCGTGATTCATCACTCCACTCAATGTTTTTCCACTGTTCCAATGTTTACGCTCCTTACACCAAGCGAGGGGTCATTTGGCATTTACCGGCATGATGTGTGGCTTATAGTAGCCGCTCGACCATGAAATCCAACTTCTCTCACCTCCCACCTAACTGTCATAGTACTTGCAGTAGATCTTCATGCAGTTTGGAATTCCTGAGTGATGGTCTGGATAGATTGCTGCCTATTAGACATTACGACCCTCTTCAGCTGTCAGTGGTTTCTGTCAGTCAACAGACGAGGTCGGCCTGTACGCTTTTGTGTTGTACGTGTCCCTTCACTTTTCCACTTCACTATCGCATCAAAACAGTGGACCTAGGGATGTTTATGAGCGTGGAAATCTCGCGTACAGACGTATGACACAAATGACACCCAATCACCTGACCACATTCGAAGTCCTTGAGTTCCATGGAGTGGCCCATTCTGCTCTCTCACGATGTCTAACGACTACTGGGGTCGCTGATATGGAGTATCTGGCAGTAGGTGGCAGCATAGTCCACCTAATATGAAAAACGTATGTTTTTGTGGGTGTCCGGATACTTTTGATCGCAAAGTGTATGTCCTAAGCATTCAGTCGCTATGATGAAAAATAAAAAAATCTGCAAGTTACTTTAGAGGCCCGCCTGAGTTAAAACTTGAGGAAGACAGTCGAGATTTTTAAGGTGTTGTTCCAGTGTTTATTCGGAGATGATTAAGTCGTCAAGAGAATAACAAGAAGGCACCTTTGATGTTACTTGTTCAAGAAATTTTTGAAACAACGCAGACGCGGAAGCCGAAATGAATAGTCACAACGAAAATTTTCTTTGTCTTTTCGTCTAGTGCTAATTGAAGATAGGCTTCTGTAAGATCAGGTTTTGAGACGAACTGTCCTCCCTCTAGGTGACCCACAATTTTCTCTATATTTGGGATCTCGTAGGTATCTTCGGCTTACAAATGACATGTAAGGGTGACGCCCACTGACTTACCGAAATAAGTTTTAAAGACACCACTGGATTCCAGTCTCCGAAATTCTGTAGTCACATCGTCACGTAATGAATGCAGCACAGGGCGTGCGTGACAAAATTTGTTTTGCGAATTAGCTGTCAACGTAATGTGAACGTGAGAATCTTTTGCTCATCCTAGAGTACCATCAAACAAATGTTGATACTTGTCACAGAGTTGTTGAATTGCAGCGTACGGAACTTTTGTGTCAATGGCATACACATTGTCCTACCTGTCTAACCCGAAGGAAACAAACGCATCCATGCCAAAAATATTTGGGCTCGTAAGTGAGCAGACGACAGTGAAAGGGACTTCATTAGTGATGTTTTTGTATTTTGCAGGTAAGGGCACGTTCCAAGCATTGAAATAGTGTCGCTGTTACAGGTGATGAGCTGCAGCCTCGATGTTTACAAAGGTGGTTCGCCAATTTTTTCATAGGTGTCTAGGCTAAGCAACGTGACAGAAGCTCAGGCATCTAGCTGAAAAGGCAGTGACTGGCTACAAAGTTGCAATGTAATCCGGAGTTTTCAATGTGTTGTCTGAATACAGTTGTCCATTCCGCGGCGTGAAAAACTGTTCTTTGTTTCATCCTGCACACTAGAGCACTTCCGTGAATTTCGAAACTGGGAAAGCTGTTTTGAAGTGTTTGATATTCGCATTATACGTGTGTGAGTTTTTTTCTGCGTGTTTACTCGTCTGATTTTTGTGCAGGAGGAGGCGTACAATCTGAGCATGAAATGATATCGATTATTACCATCCATTCCTGCTCTGCTTTATTCCGCGTTACAGAGGACGGCTTTCCAGTCTTATGTAGGCAGACCAGTTTTGTATGTCCCATGCTATGACAAAATTTGCACTCTATTCGCCTGAAGAAGTAATTCTTCAAATCATGGGTGACACAGCATTTCAAACATGACTTCGCTTGCACGGAGTTGTGGCAGTGTAAACAGAAATCTTGTTCCGTTAAATCTTGAAGTTTGCATGCATCGATAACTTTAAGCACTTCGCCGAAGCTATGGTTACAATGCTTTAGGATTTTGGTCCTCAGTCTCTGACCTGACAGATTCTGAATAATAGTACCGCAAAGCATTTCGTCCTGATAAGTTGCGCCAAATATACAATTGAATTTACAATCTCTAGTTATGCCGTATAATTCCGCAATCCATTCTTTGCAGGACTGATCAGTACGACGTTGCGTACCGAAAAATGTATACCGTACAGTGGCAATGTGTGTATGACGCTCAAAAAATTCGTCTAATCTTACAATTATGACCTCATAGGGCTGGGTTTGGGGTTTACTGAAGGGAACAATTCGTTAGACTCCTACGTATGAAAAAAAATGGATTACTTGATTCACCTGTAATTTTGTAAGCGTCGAAATGTTGATAAAGTTATGTTATGTATTCTTTCCATGTTTCCTTTGTCTCATCGAACTGTCGGAAGGATGGAGGCTGCAGCTGAATTTCTTCTTTAGCTTCTGGCGCGTTTTCCTGCTGGGCGGCTTGCACCTACATCAGGCAAGAACCTGCCGACAGCAATTGTTTTATTTGGTGACTCTGAAACTGCACAAGAGAAGTTAAACGCTGCTCAGC